>NC_054880.1:15252654-16502654 GCF_018320785.1 Cheilinus undulatus | reverse complement strand
TCATACTATCCACCAGCAGTCCTTCGTTAATGCTGTAAAGCTTTTCTATTGGTGGTGAAAATGCAAGTGGAGAAAGAGCTTTGGAGGGTGTGCAGTTCAGTCCCTCTCAAAGGGTCACCAGAAAATCTACTGCCCATCCTTGACATGACATCCTACATTTGCAGTCAGTCAAAGCAGGAGCTACTTGGTGACCCTTCACCATCGGCCACTTCACACCTCGTGCAGAGCAGCAGGGACTTTAGTCAAGTGCATCTCAACTGTCACTGGTAATGACTATTATTAATCAAGTCCCTGGATTTGCCACTCAGAGCCAAGTTCTAACTGGCCCGTGTATTTTTAAATTTGTGCTGCTGCTTGTGGCTTCTCTCATCAGTGCAGAGTTTAGAGGGGAACATGCCTATAAACATCCTTACAAAGTTATCTGTAAAAAGGCCTCTTGCTATAAGATCTCCTTGTTGAAGAAGTTGAAGTGCAGACCCCAAACCGCCTCGCTTTGCTCACCTGTCTCCCTTCAGACAGCCAGAGAGGAAATAGTTTCTTGTGAGGGAGTTGCAAAGCTAAACAAGATTCAGATGCTTTCAAAACAAAGTGCTGTTGTGTCAGAAGTTTCTAGGGAAATAAACACTTCAATTCACCCCCACAAAGAATATACACCCTGTCTGGCTTAACAAAACCCGGATGCTCTGCAGTTCATTCAGCTTCGCTTTTTTTTTTCTATCCCTGTCTTTCAATGTTCTGTTTCTGCCTTTACCTTCGAGTCTCAGATACTCCAAAGAATCAACTGCTTTTCCCCACTTGAGTTTTGTCTCTCTTGTGTGTTTCTCTGGTTTGCTTTGGTGGCAGGGATGTGGCTGGACAGACAACGCTGGTCTGGATTCAGCAGGCTAAAAATTAAGCCACTAAAACAGGAAAAGTGTCCTGTGGCTTGGTAACAGAGCCGCACAATATCAGCTTACAAGAACGTAGATGTGACACTTGCTTGGACTGAGGACTGTGCTCAGAAAAAATGGCATCAAACCACAAAATATCTGTGGAAATGACTCATAGACAAGAAATGTCCTTATTCCTAAAATGTTTCAATCGATGATGTAATGAGATCGTACAGAAGGCCAGGGTCAAGAGAAGTGATGCTGGAAAGATGTACGTGGGCTTTTTAAGGCTGTGGGAGTGTGAGACAGAAGAACTGACTGTGTGGAAGAGAAGAGAGCTGGAGGAACAGCAAGGAGAAGAAAAGGCAAGTAGAAATTGTAGCAAAGGAGAGTGAGTGGGCGTTAATTTTAAATATCTAGCATTACCACCAGCAGCTGCACTTTGTCCTACTTCGCCTTGCAAAAAAACAAGCACGCACTCCTTCTATTTCATCTGAAAAGGAGGCCCCTGTCAAGCTCATGAATAAACACCACGCAACACGAAGTAGCACCAAACAAACCGCCGAGGAAACAGGGAAAACGGCGATCAACAGAAATGATTCTTTCCTTCCTCTCCCCCCGGTCAATCATACACCCACACTCTGGGCAGGCTCAGACTCTCCTTGGTGAGACCAGATGCCTTCTTCCCTTGGAACAGCCTCCTCTCCCACCCCCTCCCTCTACTCCCCCGGTTAGATTTGGCTAAGCCACTGATCCGTGAAGTGTTGTGGTATCTGCCAAACCAGGGCATGGTTGTAAATGGTTGGAGCTGTGAGAGAAACCATTGTTGCCAGTGGAGTTGTTCTGGTAGTGATAACAGCATTGGAAATGCCTCTAATATGGCCTAAAATGGTGTTTTGGCGAGTTTGCAAGTCAATGCTTTGACCTGATACCAAAATATTTAAGCTGCTCTAAATGTCACCTTGATCCTTTTTCTCCAAAACAGTTTCTGGAATAGCAAAGGGTACATCAGTGCTGCCAATGGCACCAACTGTTTTAAAGTTTCAAAGAATAACAGGGTACTGCTGGACGAGAGTGTAAAAATCAAGCAAGGAAAATGTCAGCAATCAGTATTTCCAAGCCCATGGTTTAAGACTTTATGACAATAATCTAAAGCTTGACAACCGTTTCCTGGTAAAAAAGCAAGAGATTTGTTGACCCTTGAGTACCGGACAGCCAAGCTTCTGCTAACAAAAGCTTAGCTTGTTTCAAAACTTTGTTTTAAAGCTTGGACAAAGAAGTTCTGTGGGTGAGTATGATGGACATTAAAAGCTAGCAAATAGAGATGTGGCCCTGGGATGCCAGAGCTTGCTGTTGAGTCTCTCTTAGGTTTTGAACATAACTTGAGTAAGCGTGTGAAGTGTCATTTCATGACCTCCAGATCACTAATCTGGACTTTGCTGATGATGCAGTTACCCTTGCGGAGACTGTAGATGTCCTTGTGGGGGCTCTCTGAATGAGGAGGCTGAAGCATTGGGAATGCACATCTCCCGGGCCAAAACACAGATGCAGGCATTCGGGGATGCTTTGGATGCTGCCATGTAGAGCTGTTCCCCTCCCTTGGCAGCATAATCCATTGATCCCCTGACTGCGAGGCTAAGATCAATGGCAGACTAGGACTCACACATGGGGCGATGGCTTTGCTGAGCGAGACAGTGTGGCATTCCCGGTATTAGAGAATGCAGTCGAAAGTTAGAGCCTTGTGGCCCTTGGTCCTTTCAGTCTTACTATACTCTTGATAGGCCTGGATGCTATCTGATGGCCAGAGGTGCTAAGTCGACTCCTTTAGGATGATGTCTCTTTGACACTTCTTAAGGTATTGTAGGCTAGACTGTGTCTAATGCTGATGTGCTCAGGAGAGCAGGGATGGGAAGGGCTGTTTATTACAGAAACGGCAGCTGTGCTTTACAGTGGCCTGGGGTGCTTTCCCAGGCTTGAGCCAGCTCACCACATACAGGGTGCCATGGAGCCAATAGGCTGGTCCTGACAGCGGGGGTAACTCCATGCGTAATGGAGGGGACAGATGGGAGGAAACCTGGGGAGATTGGGCATGGGCCTGGTGCAGGCCTAAAGGATGGTCATTAGGAGGCAGGAACAATATAGGACCAAGGTTGATGTGGCGAAATGCTGAAATGGTATATGCTCCCATACCTGACTTGATCTTCAGTAGGCATGCATCCTTGCCTGATCAGGATGCGTGATTTGCATGATCTACATGGAACTTCATGCTTCGCCCCATTTACCTTGGAATTCAGATCTGGGAATGACGTTACACCCTAGTTGAACACATTCCCTTTGCTACGAGCTCGTAACTGGGGGTACTGGGGATTGCTTCGACTTTCCGAGTCGTAATTACAAGTTGAGGGCACAGTTGTGATCATGTCAACTCAGAATTTCCGAGTTCAAAGATCAAATAGAACACACCAATAGACCCTGGTGGAAACACCGGCAACAAAGGCCCACAGGAACCATTTAGCTTCTTGAGGAGAAATTCCTGGGACTAAAAGCTCCTGGTACTTTTGGTCTAAAAAGAACCTAATAACACATAGATTTTATTGTGCTGGTTTCAAGGGAGAGTTCTGTTCCAACCAATGTACAAGGCTAAGTATGAGAAACTGGGAAGAAAGAATCTCTGGTTGCCAGTTGTCACCCAGGCTTTTAACACAGTAGGAAGTGAGCCCAAAGCAGCCATAGGGAGAGTCTTAGTTGATGAAGAGGGTCAAAACATGAGGGAGTAAATGGGGGACCATATGGGAAGGCTGAGATGTCAATGAGGCACAAGCACTCCCTCTGGAAGGAGAGCAAACTTTAGCACAAAAGGACCCCTTTGGAGCGCCTGAGGGCAGCCCCAACTTTTACATCCCAAGAGTGGAAGTCAAACCAAGCCATAAAACATGACGACGGAGCAGACGGGGAAAGAGCCCTTCCATCAGCCTGCCAGGCAGCCAGATCTCCCCCAACAAAACCCTCTTTCTCTCCTTGAAGCCTTGGCCCCTTAAACATTGAGCCATGCACACATTCTTCAGTGACATAATGCTTTTTTAAGCTATTGCCCTCTTCAACCCCCCTAAACCACCACCCCCTCCTCTCAAATTTCCCCCTTTTGCCAATTACTATTTAAATATGAATACCAGTGCAGGGTTTGAGTGTTTGTTTTTGCTCCTGAGGTGGACAGAAGTGAAGGAGGGAGGTCAACTTGCGAGCTGACGTCAACGATCTGCCGTCCTATTGAAGTGCCGTCGGTAGGTGTTTGCTAAACGGCCTCTTGGGGCTATAAAAGCTCCCATAAAAAGTAGCAACCTGCCCCCCTTCTTCCACCCGGTGGAGCTGCAGCAACGCCCCGAGGGAGTCGCAACTCTCACAGGAGGCGAGGTCCATTCGCAGTGACTGCTGACAGCGCTGCTAGATCGCGCTCTGCTTTCTTATTCGGAAGGAAATCTTGTAACAATGAGCTTGCAGTGTGCTGGTGTTTGCTCCAAAGTGTGTCAGTGTCTGCAGCAGATATAGGCCAGAGTTTCAACCCACTGCCCCTCACTGATGAGATAACTGTGGTCAGGTGCTCCACAGCCTGAGGAGTGCAGAGTCATTCAGGAAGAGGGACAAATCCCCTCGGGAAGTAGGACCAGAGGCAAGCCCTCCACACACTGATTAAACACACACACTGACCTCTCATGCACTAACAAACCCTGTGCTCTGCAGTTTAGAGGCTGAAAGATAACAAGCGGAAAACTGCAGCCCAATTCACTCACAGTGAAACCAATATCCACACAAGCAACTGGGAGTCAATGGAAGAACAAATGTGTTTAGATATAAGGGCCATGCATACTGCTTAATGATTTATCCATCATTTATCATTCCTTACACAACACTATTAAAGTGTGATAAAAGTTGACTATTCAAAAAAAAAACCTGCCTCATCTGCAAGCAACTGCATCATCCTGTCAGATCCATTCACTGAGAAACATCATGAATTTCAGATGATGTTTGATACAACTTGTTCCGTCTTTTTGTTCTTACTACACACACCACAAACTCAGACCTGGACTTTACTCCATCGTAAACCTGCAAAAACAGTTGGTTTTTCAGCAGCATCAAGCTCAACAGTAAATTAGCCTAAAAAGTTGACATGATACCACAGAAAGTTGTGTATTTACTCTGTCAGCAGCAACAGAGCAGCATTTTAATTCATTTGGAGTGTTGTTTTTGGCAACCTGATTAAGTCCAGCATGCCCCTTTCATTCAACTCTGTGTTACTCTACACTGACTCCTGAGGGAAATGCCTGGCTCTAGCCCTTGAGTTGTTAAATTCCTTAGTTTATTTACCAGGTATTTGCTATCTGTTTCTGTTTGCTATTGCTGCAAAATAGGGTCCAGAGTAGAGCTTCAGGTAATTCATTCCTTTCTTTTTAATTATTATTGACTAGTCTGCCAATGGATGAAGTCTATAAAATGTCCAGAAGAAGTCTAAGCATCACCCTTCAAATCACATACATTTCCAGAGCTAGACCTCTTCTGTCTGCTAAATGATATTGTAACATTCTAACAATATGACTGTTGTCAAACCAAAAGCCAAGCATTCTATCTAGCATCAAAAAGACAGAAAATCCTCAGATCTAAGAAGACAGAACCAGGGCGCTCAGATGGCCTAGTAGTTGGGTCGTGCCCCAGGTGCACAAGCAGCCCAGGTTCAGGTCTGGCCTGTGGCTCCTTTCCTGTACGTCTCTCCCCTGTTCTCTCATCTGTGTTTCAGACTCTGCCCACGGTCCTCCTCCGTAATTACAGCGGTAAAAAACCCCAAAATATCTCTTTATATATATTAGTGCTGTCAATTGATTAAAAAAATAATCAAGTTGATCACATCACTATAAGTTTTAGTAATTTTTGGCTTAGTTCCGTGTTGTCGTTAGCATCTTTGCTAACATTAGCAGCATTAGCTCTCATGGCTTGATCCTGTGTTGTTGTTTGTGTCTTTGCTAACAATAGCAAAGATGCGTTTTCCCCGGAGGTGGAACTTCAGACTCGCAGTATGTACCCACAGCTTTTGTTTCATCCAGACTTCCATTAGGCAGCCTTTTAAATTGAAATTTTGTCAAGAAGCAGACCTGGGTCTCCTCCCTCATCACTGCTGGCTGCATTTGATCTGCCTTTAACCTTTTTACCCCAGGGATGTAAACATCTGTGCAGAAGGACCACAGGTGGAAGTTGTGGTCAAAATTGGTCAAATGGTTAAATTGCGTTATTTTTCTTGTAACGCATCAAGCCTTCCAGATTAATCATGAGCGTTAACACGTTCATATTAAAAAGCGTTATATCTTTGAGGGTTTGTTTTTAAGGTTTTCATGATAATGCCATCACAGTAGAGGTATTCAAGCTACACCTTGGTGTTTATATTCCAATATAAAGCATTAGTCAAGCTTAGAAGTAACTTTAATGTTCAAAAAGTGCCAATGGAATCCAAGTGTGCCAGTTGCAAAACAAGACAACAGCTGAAGATATGAATGCTGGAATGATGTTGCTGGGATTGTGCTTTCAGAGCACTGTTGCCCCCTATCTCTGCTTGCCCTGCGCCATGGAGAGAGAAAGAGACCGAGACAGAGACAGAGAGATTTTCTTTTAAACAGATGTCGGGCCAGATGTCAGGACTCATCGTGTTTGCTGAACCTGCTGACAGCAGCCACATCCTTCCCTTCAACCCTCCTCCAAAGACTCTTTAATGAGGAGCCAATCACGTGTCTGCTCTGATCATCACTTCTTGCTTTAGCCAGTCACGTACCTGTCAAGATTAATTGAGTTTACGGGGAACCAATCAGATTCTCTTTCACATTCTGCACTGTCAGAGCCTTTTTTAAAAAGTTTCATTCTACATCAGTGCGCCAGCACGAGAGAGAGAGCGCTTCAAGAGTGACAGAGGAAAAGAGAGAGGCTTCACAAGTATCACTGCAGCACGTTTGTTTCTTGTTAATCCATCCCTCTGAAACACTCCCTGACAGTGCCATGAAGGAAAAGTATTTGATGCCTTTTTATTCCTCGCTCTTTCAATTAGCGTTCTTGCTGCACAACAAGCCTTCTGACCATTTTTCCCTTCCTCCAGAGTGGGAGTGAGCAGCTTTTAATAGAGGAAATGATTCCAGGGGCCGGCCCACTGCTGTGCTAATACCCTCATTGATTTTCATTTTGGGGGAACCCTCCCAGCTGATCAATCTCTCACTGCGAACTCGCCAGTGGCTGGCCTAGGAGGGGGCGCAGGATGGTTTAACATGGGCTTCACTGTCTGATCTAATGTGTGTGAGCTGAGTTCATGTTCACCCCCCCTTGTTGTTTCTCTACTCGCCCCCCCCCTCCCTCTCTCTCTTTTCCTCCACCGCCGTCGCCACCACCTCTGAGGCCAGGGGGGCCGGCTTGGCTGTGTGGGTAATCCTTCAATGAATGTGGGTCAGTAAGCGGGGCTTTGCCTTCGTCACTCAGCGGAGGGGACAGACAGAGAGGTCATAACCCCGGTCATCCTGCGTGTGCGCGCACGCACACACATGCTGGTGTTCACATGCCCTACACATGAAGACAAAGAGCCAAACACGAGAGACGCACTCACAGACACACAAACAAAAAGGACATGCATGGATGAGCAGCCACACACGGGCAAAACTCACACGGACCAAAACAAGCAGCAACACAAACAGGGAACACAATCAAGCTCATCACAGAGTACAGGATGTAGAGGGATGAGAAAATTATCCAAGGATCCGACTGACAGTCTTCTACTCTTATAACTACATAACATAAATACTTTTTTAGACAAATACTGTATTATAATTGGCAGGTGATCTTAAACTATGATTAAATCTTCCCTTTTGTTGACAATAAAGTTGACATCCTTTCCCTTTTGAAAGCTAATACACATTTTTCATTGAAGGAAAAGATGATCAAATTCTTTTATGATATCATAAAAATGTTAAAATGACTTAGCCTTCAGGTTCACTAAATTAAAGATCAGATTCATGACAGCCCTATGCTGTTAGACACAGAAATTACTTCAGAATTATGAATAAATTTTTGCAAAATTATAACAGATGTGAGACCTTCTAGTGTTTTTATGCTACCTCCATGCTGGTAGCCAGGGCTGAAGGCATTATGATTTCTGAGTTGTCAGTGCAACTAAGATGTGTGGGCCATTATAAAAATATATCTCAAGAATACTTCGAGTGATTTTCTTTAGATTTGGAAAACATGTCCGCCCTGGCTCTGGGACGAACTGATTAATGTAAGTCGGAGATCGAAGTCATGAGGCCCTATGATCATTCCATTGCTGATGAATGCAATATCTCAAAAAGGGAGGAATTTTTTCCTCAATCTTTGCAGAAGCATCCACTCTGACTCCTGAATGAACTGATAAGGTTTTAAAGTTGCAAGTCAAAGGTCAAAGTCATTGGGCGTCTTGTTCATTTGTTGTTAATAAGACAAACAGTAAGACAAAACTCATTTTCAGTTTAAGTTAACAGTGCTCAAACAATTTAAGTGTTTTTGTCATTGTGTGTAAGGAATGATGATAAACAAGAAAACGACTTCAGCTGACATGGGTCTATTGTTCCAGCCTAAAGTCCCACATCCTTATTTGTTCGTACTGCCAATATTTACAGCTGATAAATTTTTACAGCCAAAATACTGGTTTCAAGTCTCGGCAGAATTTTTTAGCTCTGTCAATACTGACATCATACCGATGATAACCTGCATCACTTGAAATTATTTCATGAACAAAAGCAGTGCTCTCTCACTCAGCATGACTTATTAGATGGAGAACTGGGTATAATGTCCATTCTCTCACGCCATTTCTGCATCAGCTACCCCCAGATTAATCAGTGCCTTTGTAGAGGTGCAAAAACAAGCTTTAGTGATTACTTGATGTGTAGGATTACTTTGCTTTCAAGAGAATCATGTTGCAAACACTGGTATTGTGTAAAACATGAGAAAAAGCGGATAGAAAAATGTCTTTACAGCCAATATGCACTCAAAATCATTATTGCAATATAGAACACTGTATTGCACAATGCATGTTTTCTTACATTGTGCAGGCCTTAATTTGCAAGCTCTTGTCTTTCAAGTTTATCACCAAAAACTGTGACAGCTGGGAAAACACTCAGAGCCAAGACAGAAATACTCTGTGTTGACTTCTCTCCTGTGACGCTAACACGGTGACTTGCCCTAGAAAACACCAAATGAGGCTGAAACAACCCAAACACACAAATGGAATGATTTCTACTGAGCAAAGAGAGAGAGCAGAAATCATAGAAGATGTGAGACAGATAAACAGCCTGATAAGATAAAATAACAAACAGAGGTTTTATCTAGTTACAGGATTAAATCTGTCTCTTACACACATGCACACACCCAAATATCAAAGAGTCCTAATTAAGCTGCTCTGCATTCAAACTTATTATCCAGCACATCATTAACATTCCTCATCACAGACTCGGCACTTTATCTAAGAGAGAGCAGGCAATCATGAAATATTCATGATTTATTAATCTGAACACAGAAAAACAAACAATGGCAACCAAGGGAGTGTGACACCCTCTCCTGCCAAACATCGAGGAAGAAACATGACTGTTTGTCGCACGCTTGCTCGGCACTCCAAATCTCCTGCAGAAAGGCGTTGCCATGCTGGCATTCAGGTGAACGCAGCTAATTCCCATTTATAATGGTGTTTTAGCGAGATAAGGTGGAGGGGGGAGTGTTGCTGGTTTTCTTCACTTGGCCTAGATCTGCTTCTGCCGCTCATTCAGTGGCGGCGTGTCAACAAAATGTCAACCGCCGTGCCGTCATTAAAGGGAAAAAAAATCGAGGGAAATTGAAATGTGGCAGGGAGCCATCGGGAGCCAAATCACATCAGTGTTTCCATGTTCTGATAAAGAAGAGAAGAGAAAGCAAAAGGAGGGGAGGAAAGGAGAAGTGAGAGGGAGAAAAATACAGGGGAGGAGGAGAGGCTGGATTCTCTGCACGCTTTTCAGAGACTTTCTCGAGTGGGAAATTTCCTGCTGATGACACAGTTGTGGAAATGAAAACGGCGCAGCGCTTGGTTGATGTTACCGTCATTGACTCCTAATGGGAAAAAAATCCCACGGTACGCACAATTTTCAGTACTTCTTTTTTACCCCAACTTACTCACTACACCGCTCACTATTATCACTCAATCTCACTGCCACTTCTTCTTCTCTTGACTTTCTCTTTCTCTTAATCTCTCCCTCCACAGTGCTAAACTGCCCTCCCTTCCTCCCTCTTTTCTGGTTTTTGAGTCCCTTGGGTGACCTTGAGCAGCAGCTGCCAGTGAAGTAGCTAAAGTACAAAGTCAATACCAGCCAACAAAGCTGGTTAAGTATTAAATGGGGGCTGATGACGCTGCTGTTAGCCGGGGAGAGGCTCAACAAAGAGAAACTAAAAGGAATATGTGCACTCGGACTTTAATGGAACACTCAATAGTAATGACGGTTTGCTTTGAGCAATTGACTGGTGATATTAGATGAGATTTGATCTTTGCGTTTGATCTTTGCAGGATAATCTCCTCTCCAGTGGGAAAGGGAGCACTCACACTACTTACAAGCTCAATTTAATGCTATATGAAGTAAGCGTGCCATTGTGTGCCAAATCAGAGTGACTTCAGTTGGCGTAATCATTGGTAAATCAAGCTTTAAAGTGACTTGTCACTGAAACAAGGAAGGAACGGGTCACAAACTTTGACTTCCTGCTTAAAAGGAATGAAACTTAGTTTCCTAAGAATATTGCAGTGACAGAAAAGGCAAATCTGACAAATCTAGTCAGGCGCTTTAGTCACCATAAGGCAAAAAAATGGGACATTTTCAATTGTAGGGCCTGTAATAGCCTTTCTCTGTCTTCTCCAAGGATCATTGTGAGGAATCCTGGAAAAGTAAGTGGATAATGTAGCAGAGAATGGCAGCCTTTCATCAGCACTTGGCCATGGAAGTGGACCCGACTGACTCCAATTGAAAGCTACTGGGGATTTGAAAATCAATTGAATAAATGAACAGAGTGTGTGGCTTGTGTGTGTGTGTGTGTGGGAGTGGGAGATGGTTAGGGTACCTACTACTGGCTCCCACTCTGCCCTCCTGCTGCTGCTGCATTCCTCAGCAGAGCAGCATTCTTCTAAAGGCGGCGGGGTCAAACGTCAGGAGGCATTGATGAGCCTGGATGTCCTGGAGCACCAGTGTTAGTTTGTGGTGTGAAAGGTTGTCAAAATTCTTCATACTGTGATACTTTTCAGTACAGCATTCTTTAAAATGTTGCTTACTATTAGGTTACTTCAAATCTTAAGCCATGTCTTTAGAATAAAGGCTGCAGTAAACAAATGAGAGATGGTACTGTTTAAAACTGCACAAATATGTTAGCAATCAGATGTTTGCCTTCATTATTTTGGCAAGAAATTACCCATTACTGAGCCATTGTATTTTTCGTTGCCGTGATCATTTGTACTAGAATCAAATAAAAAAAACCTAATACATTATATTCATCAGGCCCACCCACAGAATTGGCTGGGCCCCTGACAAACCCAGAGAAGGGGCCCTCCCCAGTTGTGATTAATTGTTGGGATCAATGAAGGCTATGTGTGTTGGATCAGTAGCATTGCTTCTAGCATCCTGGCTAACAGTTACCTCATTTTGGAGCTTAAAAGTGAGTCTATATATTTTTGGGTCTTCAGTTGAAGTTGTTTATTTGTGCCACTTTTAAACTTCTTTTAAGCACTTTTTAAGCCCATTCTTGCCACTATAAATTGCTACTTCTCATTAACTGTGTGCACCATTTAGCCAATTTGCTACTTTAAATCCATTGTTGCCACTTTTTAACCACTTTTCACAACATTTTTGTGCATTCGTGACTGATTTTTGCCTCTGTTAACGCATTTTTTCGCTTAATACCCATTTTGCCACTTTAAAACCACCATTTCTGATTTTTTTTGCCACATATTTTCTACCCATTTCTGCCCCTTTTAATCCTATTTCAACACTTTTAAAATGCTTTCCACCACTTCATCTGCCCATGTTGACTCTTAACCCATTTTTTGCCACTTTTAAACTTCTTTTCAACACTTTCTTAGCGATTCTTGCCATGTATAACTGCTTTTCACATGTTCTGCTCATCTTTGCCACCTGTGATCCCTTTTCACTACTTTTTCTGTTTTTACAATTTCAAGCAATTTTGTTGACTTGTCACCTTTTTTCCGCTTTTAACCCATTTTAATTACGCTTTACGAAAAGGGGTTTACATTTTGAAGGATGCATATACTACGGCAAAAGTAAATAAATAAATTGTTGCTTTATAAGAGTAAAGACAAATAAAATATGGCTATCACAGCGCAACTTTACAATGGATCATTATTTTGATGACCTCCAAGGGCCCCCCATTTGGCTCTCCCCTCCATCCCCCTTATGGGTGGCCTTGGTTTTCACATAAACAGCTAAAAAGGACAGATCCTACGACATCTTTACCACAGAGTCCAATATGTGAGCCGTGCTGCATTCAGAGAGCATCCAGGTATCTACACTGCTCAGAGCTGGCCTGCCTTGGCAGTGCTCTCTCCCTTAATGCTAACAGCTGCTGTGACACGTGTGTGCATTCCTGAATCTGCACCGCAGTATCCCCCCAAGGCATCGCCTGTCCGCCCCCCGACAGTGGAAACGGAGGGCCGACTACACAGGCTGGCAGTACGCAGATCCATTTACCTGGGAGAGCTGACGTCGGGAGTTTTCACCAAGTGGGCCTGCACCCAAAGGGGCAATAAATTACATTAAAATGAAAGGCATCCATTTGATTAAATTCAAACAGGCTGCTGGATCGCAAGAGAGGAAAAAATGCTTTACATTTATTGGTCTCACTTTGTTGCCAAATACTCAAGTGTCTAGAAATCTTAACACCAGTCATAACCAGCAAAACTAATTCTAAAATCCCAAGAAAAGCCACCAATTCTTCACAAGGAAAATCACTTAGACTTGCGGCATAACAAGTGAAAGCAAACTAAATGCTAAACACTGTAAAAGTGTAAAAGTGAAATTGGATTTGGGGAGTTTCAGCCACGACAAGAATCAAATGTATTGATGCAGTGACAGAACAGCTAAAAGGCAGCTGTATTGATGGAAATAAATCAGCCGTGGTGAGACACACCACAGTGGAAAGAGAGAAGCCTGGGCAATCCGATGTGTCAATCAGCTGATTACAGCACACAGACATTCCCTAAGACAGGGATACCTCTGGGAAAACCAGGCCTGATCCGTTTGGAAACAGAGGCGGGCTGTCCAGAGATGACTGGAATGCCAGATAATGGATGACATATCTCTCCAGGTGACACCGAGCCCAAGGCATCCAGGGAGACAGACCGGGAGAGCGTGTGTGAGAGAGAGAAAGGAGGGGAAAAGGATGACGAATGGATAGACAAGTGCATGCTTGTGAAGTTTGGTTAGAGCTTTCGTTTTTGCTTTATAAGTTTGTGTGAGAAGAGCTGGAGGTTTTCAAGTTCACTTAGAGTTCAAGGAGTCTCTTCCTACCTCAAAGAAATACATGTTTGGTTCAAAATCTCCCCTCACGACTCACTGATTGATTGGAGATATGCGTAGGTAAACTTTCCATATGTTCCCCATCTGTCCTTCTTTTAACCTTGACTTCCAGGAACAAGTACTGTTATCACATGCCTGGGTTTATCCCCACTTCACAAAGGCAGAGGATCCACAGGCTCATATAAGCAAGCAGATCAAACCGGTGTCACTCATACGCAGGTGAAGCTGACAGCCAAGTTCACAACGTAATCCCGCAAACGTCAAACCAACGCCTACAGAATTAAAACATACCAAGCATTCAAATACAGCTGCTGATCCCAGGAGTGGAACCGTTAATTACCACCTTAACAAAAATGAGACCTCCAAAATTAGCAGTAATCAGCTGTCCCTGGGGGCTGAGTAGAAAAAAATGGCACCAACTCCTGGAAATTAGGGTTATAATTAACCTGTTTATTTGACTGATTCATCGCACTAAATCACCATAATTCAAGCATCTTACGTAAACCGACGTGCATGGACTTTTCAAAGGAAACAAGCATTTTGTCATGACAAGGTCTCCGTGGCAATGAAGTTAATTTGGTGCAAAGAAATGAAAAATTCCCACTGTTGACTTTCACTTAATTTGCACTAAGTACAGAGTGCAAATTAAACATGTCAGTGCACATCCTGGTGGGAGGCTGCAATGCTCCCATGGAGAGGAGTGGTGGTGAATTCCTTCATAGGAAAGGAGGTAGGGGAGGAGGGGATGTCCAGAGAGCTAATAGACTGGCTGGAGCTCTTTTACAGCATGCTTAAAAGGGAGCAAAGAGGTGGAGTGAAGGGTAAAAAGCAGTCATGTAGTGGGGCATAAAAAGGTTGGTTAACTGTGAGCTGCAGTTTGGGCTCTTTATAAGACTCGTTGATAGAGTTTTATATGTCCTGGTGATTTAAAGTCTGTATTTAAAAGGTGGATGTTGAATTATACTTTGCTGGTTACACAGTGTTTACTTGAACAGATGTTAAAATACATCTAAACAGAGCAAAAAAAATAAATAAATAAAAGCAAGGCGAAAGCAAAGAGCACTAAAACTATACACAAATCTGCATCTAATTTAGAGCCCCCTTTCCTTCAATTCTTCTTCTGTGGTGCTTTTACCTCCATCTCTAGGATTTGGTTCCCTACCTAGGGGAGTCATTAGCTTTGACAAAGGTATCGTTCTAATGCATCCCCTATTGTCAATATATCATGTAAATTTATCTTTATTTCTCCATGTCACATGCCTGTCTAAAAATGTCCAAATAAGTCACATAAAAATACATTTTTTTCTTCTCCCTGCTCATTTCTGGACGAGAAATGTTATGGAGTTGTGAATGATTTCTTTGTGAAAAACTGAACTTCACCAAAAAAATAAAAAGGAAAGAAAAATAGTTTTTAAAAAAGAGAGTGCTATTTGCTTTTACTTACTAAGCTAACTTCCACCTTGATGTGACAATCTTAACTGAAAGGTTAGTGTCATTGATTTTTGGCTCATTCACAGCCAAAATTTATTCACTATTCATAATTATGTAGTTATTTTTCCATTTCTCAAAGTTGTTTTAAGTCTGTCCTTGCATTTCAACCTAATGGTTTTGATGAAAAGACACTAAATGGGGTTATTTTACCAGAAAATGCTAAACTAAGATAACTTTTATTGTGTCCATGATGTAAGTTGTGGGTATATCTACCTTTTGGCTAATTTATTATTCTGGTCAGTTCAGTATTTATCAACATATTTACAATGTTACTTATTCATTACTAAAATAGACTGTTAATATAGTGACTTAAAAGTGCTATCACCAATAAAAGTTAGGAGTTAAGAGTGTGCTGCTAGCTAGCTTAAAGTTACGGCGAACTTAGCAGACTTCCGTTTCATAAAATGTTTTTCGGGGCAAGCAGTTTTTGGTTATTTTTCATCCCACTTTATCTCCAATTTATCAAATTATGCTGCATATAATTTTATTTCCCAAATGCTTTTATATCTATCTCAACTTTTTCATATAATCATTTCAATTTCACTGATAGTTATTTTAAGCTAGAGTGCTGTTAGCTTAAAGGTCAACAAACCAAGCTAACTTCCGTGTCTTATTAATTCATTTTATTTATGTAGGGCTTTAAGGGTGTAGCAAAACTAGCGTTGTTGAAATGCTTTAGTTTGTTTTATCAAAATTTATCAGAAATGTTCAAACTTTAAAACAAACTACACAAAGTTCCTACAGGTGTCACAGCAACCTTTCCCGATGATTGACACAAAGCTCAGGTCCAACGGTCACACATGCGCATTAATTCCACACGTAAACGGTTGTAGAAGGCGGTTTAAAGAAATGCCATATCCCATGAAAAATACACAAAAGTGTAACTTACTTGTCATACTCCGCGTTGTCTTTGTCACACCGAGCGTCCTTGTGCTTCTGCCAGTCTTTCCCATGCTTGCAGGTGGTGAGCAGCACCACATCCTCCGCGTTGTGGACGTGATGTAAGGCATTCCTGGTGTCCGAGCCGATACCTGTCAGGTAGCGCTTCCCCTTGAACACCAGCATGTATTTTCTAAAAGGCGGGATGGAGTTATACTTGAGGTACCCCCTGTCTCCTCCGGTCCTCGGATGCTCCTTGGAGAAGAGGGGGATGGAGACGTCGAAGTTGGGCCTGAAGTTCTCGGTGCTGATGCTGGCTTTGGCCAGCATAGCCTGGCCGATGTCGAAGCCCAGGTCTTCCGTGTAGTCCGGCCACGTCCCCGAGTACAAGTTAAATATGAGGTGGTTCCTGCCGTCGTTCCACAGAGGCAGGTTTTGGACCTTGGTTTTCAGGTTGTGGACGTATTGCGGGGACAGCTGGTCCCGGTCCAGAGTGTCCAGACTCAGGACGAACAGACAAGCCTGTCCGGGGTCTGAGGTGTAAAACCTGGACCCCTCAATGGTGGATAGAATGTTCTGATAACTCTCTGAAATCTTCTCCCCCTTCTGCTGCGGGTAAACATAAACTTTGAATCCGTTCTTCTGACACAGGGAGAAATCAAAGCAGGAGTCCATGCGGCACCGTTTGCCTTTGTAAACACTCGTGTTGACGTCCCTCTTCTGCCTCGGAGATATGTGCAGGTTATACTCCTCGGTGTCCGTCTGATCCCAGGGCTGGAAAAGGTGTAAAGGGTCCGAGAAGTGAGGCCAGGGCTGCTCCGGCCGGTACCCGTTCCGGCTGCGGTCATGCCGGCTCCTGCTCGCCGCTGGAAGCTGAACCCCTGCGAGGTAGAAGAGAAGCACTAGACATGCACCGGCGGAGAGCAGGATCAGGTAGCGTTTTTTGGCCTGCATGTGTCCTGGGAACAGAGGCGAGTTGTTTAGGAATAAGAAATGTAAAGTAGCCCGAAGTTAGGCTCTCACCAACCCCGGCTACACCGCTCCATCCTCCGGCAGCCTCCACGGATCCCCAACCCCCCTTCTGCGTATTCGGTTCCCAAATCCAGCAATTGATCCAGTGCATGTGGGCGATTTTAAAAGTATTTTCCCGTTCTCCCTCTTCTGTAGAGTTTCACCATATCGCACAGCGCCTACAGCGGGGCTTAGGTGCACCGTAAGAGCCCAGTGCTGCCCGGACCCTCTCGGACACAATCACATGCAGAGTGCTGCTTCCCCTGCGCTTCTTCTCGCCCTCATTCAGGCTGTCTGTGTGGTGCTATTCAAATGGAAAAACTGTCCGACAGCCGTCTGGGAACTCGCTCCCCCCGGCTGAACAGCGGCAGGGGTCCCCGAGGCTCTCCCAGACGGAAAGGAAAGGTATACCCCGGTTTGGATGTTAAACTCGGTTACACATTGACCAGTGAGTGTTAAAAACCCAGTCGGTGTGGCTGCCGCGTCGGATCCAGACGCTTGAGGTTGTACTCGCCTTATTCCCCGTGTTTATCACTCCATGGTCCCGTGTGAAGAGAGGCAAAAACCGCGGAGGAAAGCGTCGTAGCGCAGGGGCAGCTCAGCGGTGCAACTGTAACCTGACGAATCCCTGCATTTCTCTCCTTATTTCTCACAAGCTCCTCTCACAGCCTCATACGCGCTGATTTAGAATCAAAAAGCAGACCGGTGGGGTGCCACGCAGCAGGCGAAGTTATCCGGTCGATACGAGGGAAACAAACGCTCACCTCTCACTGAGCAAATAGCTGAGAAAAGGTTCAAAAAGACGGGATTCCTTGATCCTAGTGTCCAATTACCGAGTGCTCAGTTGTTCCGATTGTTAGTCAGTAACATTCCAATCCCGACACGACGGCAGCTGACGTGACGTCCCATCGAAGCGAATCGGCGCCGCTGATTGGCCCGTCTGTGGGAACGGAAGAGGCGGGACTTGGGGAAATGCACCCATTCATAACCGGAGTCCTCCGCATGTGCGAATCATCTAATTGTGAGCCTCTGGAAGCTGTTTGGAAATGAGCCAGACAGCAAGAAGATTGGCACTGATCAGAAGTTATTCTCTTAGAGTAATCAGGCTGAGTGCTTTACTGAACTCATTAAACCTTTCACAAACACAGGGTTCTTCACACGGTTTCTGCATCTATAGGCCTATTTGTAGTTATGCAAAACACAGGTGTTTTAGTTTATAAAGTACATCTTACCTTAGTGATTTTATATCCTCTCATTTCATTCTGATGGTATTTTCTGAATAGCACTTTAAATTCTTTCCCATGAGTTGAGTTACACTCAGCATACATAAAAAGTTAGACTATTTTGGTAGCTATAACGTGACAAATATTTGACACTGCTTACCTTGATATAAAACATACATTGTAGCTAAATATCCTAATAAATTGTTTCACAACAAATAAAAAAAAATGTTGAAAGGCACACAATGTAAACTCATAGATAGGGAGATAGATTTCAATAAAAAGAGAAGCAGTAATGGAGTTCAAACTTTAAAAAATGTAATAATGAAGGACAAATGTGAAGGGTCTATTTTAATGACTAAATCATTTGTAAGTGGCTTTATGATATTATAATGAAGGCATTTACAGTGTTTCCTTCCTCATTTCTTTCATTTCCATGTTTTAAAAAGCAGCTAAACTCACTGTAAAAAACTTGATTAATGTTGAGTGAACAAATTATGAAGTATAGGGTGCACTTTTTTAACTTAACTGGTTAATAAAACCCATTACATTGAGTTTCTTAAATTCTGTTAGGTATACACCAAGTGCAACAAAAGGTTTTAGTTGAGCCAAAATTTCTGGGGAGTCAACTTAAATGCACTTTGCACAACAGGTAAGGGAATTTGTGTTTGCTTAAGTATTTCTTTGTTGTAACAATGCATCTCAGCAATAAATCTTTTACTGTCTGCAAGTCTGGCTCTTTTAAATGGTGCCAAAATTGTAAGGAACATGCATTTGTGGGATGAGCAGCAGAGCTGACTATGTGGGCTGTGCACATTAAAATTTTGCCATATCTTCCCAGCCAATGCCAGCTTACTCTACTGTTGATATTGACTCCTGTTTTGAGCCCCAGGTGCTGACAATCATGTGCCTGACTGGTAATCTCAATGCAGAGAGATACAAAGATGAGGTTCTGCATCCTGCAAGATGACAACACTCACCTCCACAGAGTGGCGTTCATCAGACTTCCAGACATTGCGAGTGGAGAGGATGGAATGGCCCGCCAGCAGTCCTGACCTCAACCCCACTGAACCCTTGTGGGATCAGCTTGGGTGTGCTGTCTGTGCCAGAGAGTACAACGCAACCACTCTGGCCAACTTGGGATAAATGCTGGTTGAAGAATGGGACACCATCCCACAGCAGTGTGTCACCAGGCCCGTGACCAGCATGAGGAAGAGGTGCCAGGCTGTTGTGGCTGTGTATGGTTCTTCCACACGCTACTGAGGCTCCTGTTTGTTAAAATTGTTAAATTGCCAATATGTCTTGTTTCTTCAGACTTCAATCATCCAATCCACCCAACAACACCAAACGAAATAAGCTGTTTGGCATTGGCAGGGAAGATTTGGCAAATTTTTCATGGGCACAACCCACAAACTTAGCTCTGCTGCTCATCCCACAGATGCATGTTCCTTACAAATGTGGCACAAAAATAGACTTTCCAACGGTATCAGATTTATTGCCAAGAAGCACTGTTACAACAAAGAAATAATCTACTAAACACACATTTTCAGCACAAACAGTCTGTTTAAGGTTATGCCTCAGCATCTCAATCAGATTGAAGTCCAGACTTTGACTAGGCCACCCTAAAATGTTGCTTTTTTAAGTCATTCAGAGGTGGACTTGCTGGTGTGTTTTGGATCATTGTCTTGCAGCAAAACCCAAGTAAATTTGAGGCTGAGGTCACAAACTGATGGCCAGACAATCTCCTTCAGGATTTTTTGGTAGAGAGTAGAATTCACGGTTCCATCAATTAAAGAAACCGGTCCAGGTCCTGAAGCAGCAAAGCAGGCCCAGACCATCACACTACTACCACCATGTTTGACTACTGGTATGATGTTCTTTTTATGAAATGCTGTGTTAGTTTTCAACTTTTGTCTTGTCAGTTTACAGAATATTTTGCCAGAAGTATTGGGGGTAATCGAGATGTTTTTGTCAAACGTGAGATGAGCCTTTGTTGTTCTGTTTTTTTTTTTTGTTTTTTTTGGTGACCTCCTGGATGAGTCCTGGAATTCATCCTTGGAGCTGTTTTAGTATTCTAGCCACTTCTAGGGAGGTTTACCACTGTTCCAAGTTTTCCCCCTTTGTGCATAATGGCTCTCACCATGGTTGACTGGAGTCCAAAAGTCTGGGATCTCTTAGACTGCTTCACTTTGTCAGGTGAGTTCTGTTTAAGTGATAACTGAATTCAACAGGGTGGTTTTCATTTTCTGGTTATGCTGCTTAAAAGTGGGGGAGCTAAATTAAGACTATACCTGCATCACTTGCATGGAGGAGGGTATTACCATTTGATTTTTCTCTAGAATCACATTAAAAAGTATCCTGACAGCCCTAGTATTATCTATAATTTGCGTTGTCTCCCACAGCTGTTCATCTCACATTCATGTCTTTTTTATAGATCATATTTTGACATCTTTTTTGTTAAATGGATAGCAGCAGAGGTTGATAGGAACAAGGAAAGAGAGAGAGGGCGGGAATGAGGTTTTAAGACATGTAACAAATGACCACAGGCTGGGATGTTGCGGTCACATAGCACCACCAGGACGCCCCCTCCATGTGTTTTTGTCCCTGGTGATTAGCATAGTCTGTTGTCAGACAGTTTTTCTTGAATTACTGACCCACAGTCATGATTGTGCAGACAATCAAAAGCCACAAAGAATGATAAGCTGTGTGTAATTTTCTGTGACATGTTGCTAACACTGATATCTCCCACAGGACTCGGCTCAAATGAACGACTTTGTTGTTAACTCGAGATAAAACGAACATTGTTGATAAATGAGGATTTGAAGACGCTGAAGGAGAATGAGCTGCTAAGACTGAACCCCACACTAAAGTTTTCTTGTATCCCCAAACAAACTAAAGTGAGGCGGCAGAGGCCACCGGCTTGACATGAAAATTAATAGCAGAGGAGTGGCCCTCGCTGAGTGTCACCATGCCTCATAAGCCCACATAATCCTCCCCACTGCCATTTGGTGGCACAACACTCAGGCTGGGTGAAGAGGCCATCCTCATTTTTTATCGGCCAATTAGCTCAGAAGAGGGGGACTAATTAGCCGGTCTGGCTGGGAGACAGGCCAGGATCCTGTGGTTGGCCAGCGCTCATCGTCGGAATATGCTCGGTGATGAAGAGGCCTGGGTGCTGTTCCAGAGGGCTGCTCCCATCTCTTTACTTGTCCTGCTTAATCCAGCAGTGGAGAAAGTTTGCTGGCTGTGGGGGAATCGGGAATCCTGATTTATCGTTGGAGCACATAAGAAGTTTGTAGTAGACTTGTACTGTCTCCTGACCTTCTTCTACACTCTTAAAGCTGGAATTCTGGCTGGAGGAATAAAAATGCATACATGATATTAAGGTCCTGTGAAGAATTTAGTTGTTTTCTGGCTCAAATCTCTGTCATGATGCTTTAAATGATCCATAGGCCACTGTGGCTGATAGATTTGGTAAATTTACGTCACAATGAACCAAAAAAACAGCATTTAACTGACTGTTAACTTTCAATAAATGCAGTGACATCAGCTAACAACAGACTGTCCTGAGATGAACTGCTCTGTGATTTTATATTGTAGCGTTAGAGGGGCGGGGTCATTCCCCACTGTGGGCTCGTGACATCGTGAGCCCACATATTTACCCTGCCCACATGAAACCCAGCCAGGAAAGAGGTGAAAAACTTTCTAACAGTCTAAATCCAGAATTCAGTCAAATGTAGATCTCAGTGTTTTCACATGTCTACAGCAACCGTATTCCAACATTTCTAGAATGTTAAGACAAAAACTTTGGATTTCACTTTACCGGGTCTTTGATTTTGTTGTTCAAACAAGCTATTACCCAGTATAAGTGTGCTGTGATTCAATTTAAATGTAAAAGAATTCTTGGGCCAACAAAAGCTCTAATTAATACTCAAGCAAGTATATTCACTTATAAACGGGCAAAATTCTACGTGAAACTGGGCCTGTGGAATGCAGCACTGTCAAATAATCCATCTTTGAACATTTAACAATTTGTAAAGCAACAAAATGGGAAAATATATTAATACAAAACTGGAAATCTTAAAAAAAAAAAAAACTATTTTATTAGTTGTAAATAACCTCTTGATGTCCACCAGTGGTAGTACCATCGTAGCCCACAAGGAGGCCCTGCTTCTCGTATCAAAGAAAAACTTAGCACCCACCAGGACCCACTTGGAAAAATTAACACCAATTTAATTGTTTTCACTAAGAACATCTCAACAAAAGCCAACATCCACTTTTTCTTGCAAAAATATCTAAACTATCTAGTATTACAACATCATTTTAAGGCCACTCTAGGAAAAACAAAATAATACAGCAAATCTGTTCATTTTTCAAGAGACAACTCAATGTCTCAAGTTTAAAAATTATTAACATACAATGGAAAAAAGTTGTATATGTGCACGAACCAAAATTATTATTTTTTTATGTTCAAAAGTAAAAAATAGAACCACTGTTTTTGGTTTTATTTTTGTAAAATTTTCACTTTACACTGTTGTAAAAAATTGAATAGATCAAAGACTGTAAACATCAGAAAGGTACTTTTTTCTTGTAAATGTACAATTTTCAAACTCTGAAATTTTGAGTTTGTTTTCTTGCAAATAAATGATTTTCCAGTCTAAAAAAAATAAAAAATAATTCCCCCAAAAATTCAAACTCTTTTTGCAAAAAAATTAATAGATCCTCTTTATTTTTTTCATGGTGGTCCTCATACACTGTGCTGTTCCCCCATTAGATTATTGGTGCCCCTCTAGGGGTGCCCGTACCCCAGGTTGGGAACCACTGGTTAGGACTGCAAGTTTGGACTTTCATGTTATAAAGATAGAAGCATACACCTACTCGGTTCAAACCCATTATCATTACTAGAACCTTTGGTATTTTCTCTATGACCATCAAACTCTAACTAGATGATTCCTGAGTTAGAGGGGGTATTTGTGCAAGGTTTGAAGAAAATCTCTCAAAGCTTTTTAAGTGTTGTTAAGTTACAGTGTTTGAAAGAATAGCCTGGAGAGGTTTATGTTAGGATGGACGAATGGACGAACAGATGGACAGCCCAAAACAAAATGCTTCTGGCCCTGGTATAGCCATCACACAGGCAAAAAAAAAGACAGAACTTAAATTTCAGTATTTTGATTTCCAACATGTACCTTTGATTGTAGATGTTTTCTATATCTTAATAGACCCTTTATTGTATAGAAGTCAAATCTGATGTAAGTTTCCAGCTGCTTTAACTCTGCACCCTGAAGAAAAAGTCACACAACAGTAAAAGTTCACTTCACTTCAGTCTTTAGAGAATGTTGCTTTTGTTTATGCCGGGGGGACTTTGCTCTTAATTGCTTGCAACTCTAATGGGACAAATGTCTTGTTGCTAAATGACTCTAGAAAACAGGATCGTGTTAACCAGAGGAGATGGTGTAATCTGAGTCGAGCTGTTCTCTTGAAAAATGCTCCTGTCTTTTTAATGCATTGCAGAGGTTGTTCCCATCATTAAGCATCTGTCTTGATTGCAGGTGAGAAAAAAAAAAGAGACACAGCCTTAGCTTTAAAAGAGACTGCAGTGTTAACCGCTGCACCATCAAAGGCACCATATACCCTGAGTTTATCCCCCTGTATCCCTGCTGTTTCGGAGCACTGCAGAGCTGTGTGGTCTCTCCAAGACAGTGGTGAAGACTGGGAGTCATTCCAGGGAGCTTCACCACACTCCGCTCCTTCATCCTGCCTTGTGTACACTTCTAATATTTCCCACACCAGAAAAATTCCCCCTCTTCAATCACGCCTCTGTCTCTCTTCTTCACAGCGCTGTAGCAAGTCAGAGATAGGAGAAATCCAAGCTAGCTGTGAAATCTCAAAAGCTGGTCTCAGTAAGATTGTTATGTAAAACACCCCCTTGTTTTATCTGCCAAAATCAAGCAGTCGGTTTGAAACAGAGAGGAGCATCATTATGCTGCAGATTCTCTCTCTCTCTCTCTCTCTCTCTGTCCAAACTAAATGCTGGTGTCAGCATGGACATGAGCTGGAAACTGCCCCATTTTTGCAGGGATGTTAAAAACATAAAGCGACACATTTTTACATGCAGGGAAAAAAGCAAATGCTGTGTCCAAATACAGAAACTCTGACAAGTGTTAGATCAGTTATCTTCTTTGATATAAGCTAGAATGTACTCGCCGGGTTGGTACAAATCAAAATTCTGATTTCATACTTTGTGATTTTGAAGAGCTGTTCTGCAAAATTAAGTTGGCATAAAAAGAATCAATGTATGATTTAACTAAATATTTTCCCTTGGTGTTTCCCTAGTTTGTAACTCTTATTACCATAACATTGAGTCACAGACTGTAGCTAAGCATGCAAATCTAACATTTACTGCACTCTAGCAAGGCCTTTCTAGTTACCTCAGACATAATCCATTGGAGGAAAACAGGTTTAGAAAAGGCTGTTCAAAACTCTCAGTTTCTGCAAATGAAATCCTCCTTTGATTTGTTTATGTCTTCATTAGTATTCAAGATACAGGCTAATACCCATAATGCAATGATGCATTGAGAGCTCCTTTTCTGCAGCGTTTTCCCTCCTTTTTTATGAGTAGCTCCACCCACTGCTCAACCTGTTGACTTTTAATCCTTGCATAACAGGAGTGGAAGAAAACAATCACATTTCTGTCATTGCAATTCATCTCAAAATCTCTACCTTGAACTAAGACTTCCTGCTTAAATACAGACTGGCTTTTATTTTGAAAGAAAATAAGGAGTTCATGACATTTACTTGAAGTCTTTTTATGTAAAGGCAAATCCAAAATTTCAGCTAAACACATTAGAAATGTTGGAATAAGGTTGCTGTAAACATGTGACACACTGAGACTGGATTTGCACTGAATTTTGGATTTAGACTAGTAGAAAGTTTTTTACCACTTAAGTAGCTAGGTTTATTTTGGGCAGGGCAATAATAGCACCCCATGATGTCAACAGGCGCTATGGAGATTACCTCACCACCTAATTCTACAACATAAAATCATGAGAAGTTCATCTAAATAGAGTCTGCTGTTTGCTGATGTCACTGCTCTTATCGGAAATTAACAGCCAGCTAAATGGTGAGCTTTTATTCATTGGGAGGTAAATTGACGAAATATATCAGCCATGGTGGACTACGGATTATTTAAAGCATCATAACAGAGAGATTTGGGACAGAAAACTGACTTCTGCCTCTGTTCTAACAAACAACAACAACAACAACAAAACAGGTAGGCGTGCTCTTACCATAGTTCACCATAAGGTCAAGGGGCAGGCTAATTGCTGGAGTGCTCGTCTTGCAGCAGGGACAAACATCTTACCTGCTGAATGTGTGTTTTATTCCATATTTTACTGTTCTGATTCTATTAAATCAGCCCCAGATAATTAAAAGAAGCAGAATGTGGCTTTGTCTCTCTCGAAGCAGCAACAATTCAATCACATTGTCTGTTAGCATTGTGATAAAGTTCAGTAAAATACTTGATGATAGACATGTTCTACTCCTGTAAAGTCTGTCACAATAAAAGCCTCCAATCCTCATCACAATGGAAGACTTTTATTTTGAAGAGCAACATCAGGAAATAAAGTGTTTTAAGCAGAAACCTAGCAACAAAGAAATTAGAGAGAAACATAACTTCTTGTAACTCAGAAAAGAGAGTTGTAACACTGTAGCATAGCAGACATGCTTCCTACAGTCAGGTTGAAGCTTTTCTTAAATTTGCGAGGATTGTATTTCTCGAGTGGGTGTGGCTTCATCACATTCTATCTACACGCCCACAACATCCCATATTACTGCCTCATTTTTCATGAATTTGAAGCTTAATTTTATATCCCCACATTTTTTTGGTAAGTCTTTTATTACTTCACAGGGACTTTAACCACTAAAAAAGATTTTATGGATTGACAAGGACATAGAGGAGCAGAATAAAGGTAAATGTTTTATAAAACAAGGTGCAGATAACTTGTGATTTATCTACTGAGCTGTCCAGTTCTTCAATCTGGACTTTGCTGATGATGCTGTGATCCTTGCAGAGACAGTAGATGTCCTTGTGGGGACAAAGTGAAGAGGCGGAAGTATTGGGAATGCATGTCTCCTAGGTCAAAACAAAGATCAATGCATTCTGGGATGTCTTGGATGCTGCAGTAGCTTCAGCAGCACAAACACAACCCTACAATCCGTCATTGTTGTTTTGGCTTCCCCGCGCATGTGGCTTAAGTAGGCTTTGCTATGTATGATATAATCGTTTCAAGAAAGATGTGGTTGGCTGTCCACATGGAGATGAAACGGTAAGCGTTTACAGATTTTTTTCGCTCTGGGACCCCGTTTAAGAAAAAAAAAAAGCTTTTACTGCATCCCAAAACACTGTTTCCATGTGGATGAAACGCCAATATGACAAAAAACTTTGTGTATACTCTTGAATTCGTCTCCGTGTGGACGGAGCCTTGGACTCATGCATCAGATGATGGGTTCACTGGGCAAGACGGTTTCTGAACATGTGGATGAAAGTCAGAGTCTCTCTTTCCTTGGCCCTCCCGGTCTTACTATTCTTTTGTGAGGCCTGGATGCTGACTGATGGCCAGAGGTGCCAGTTGGACTTGTTGTCTTGTCTTTGGTGCATTTTTGGGTATCGTTGACAAGACCGTTGAATGTTTTTTCTTCTTATCCAGATGGTCAAAGGTTTCTTCAAGGAGTCTGGATGCTTTACCATCAGATATAGAACTCTGATGGGAAACTATGCTTGGCTCTCTGATTCACATGTTGAGGTAACAAACAACTGGCACCGACTTCACACAAAATCATATAATACCCTCCTTAAGGTTTTGTGTCCCTGTGTTTTTCTAGTGTTAGTCTGTGAAAGCAGGAAATCTTCCTCCTAAGCTCATATGAACTTAAAAGGAGAAAACTTTCTCCCTTTCTTTTATGGTCCTGGATTTTCACTGAAGAACTGGTCTCATTATAGTGTTTGATATTATTGATGAAGTAGTTTCAGCAGATTGAGTCATCCACAGGTTAAAAAAGTGGTCTGAAGAGTATTGGTGTGAGGCTGTGTCTTTGTATATCTTGATGTCACTTGATAGTCAGTGTGTATATGTGCACATATTTGGTAACTGGGGAATTCTTTACGTTTCGCTGAAATTAAATGGTAAGAAGATGAACATAACCCACAGCTGACTGAACTACATGTCCCATAATCCATTGCTATTCATGTTGGTAATTGTTCAGGACAGTGTTTCAAGCTTTAAAATCAAATCTGTTCCTTTTATCAACACTTATCTTTATTTTAGAGTTTATAATTCAAACAATAATGTCTTAATATATCATCGTTACAGTATTTATTGTTTCATTATGGCGAAATTGTTTGCAGGAGCAATGGACATTTCCATGGTTACTGGATACTTCACCAATCAGAGAAATTGCTGTCGCACTCTGGAATTGTGGGAACTGTCATATTTTTGGCAGAGAATATGCTATGGATAGCCATAGTACAGCATCAGTTTTATCTGAACTGGACCACTTTTATAAATTGAAACAAGAGCAAAGACCAGCACTGAAATCTTTTTGTGATGGAAAAGATGTTTTTGCTCCTCTCCAGACCTCTGCATGAGTTTACGATATCAGTGGGTGGGGTTGTGTTTCACTGTAAATTGGTTTGTACAATGGCTAACAGTGTATAGATTAGCTTGGACATATCCATAGTGTAACGGCAGTTTAATCAGAACTTTCTTTTTAAAAACAAGAGCAAAGAGCCACACTGAAAGCTTCTCTTGTTAGAGAAAATGTTTTTGCACTTCTCCTGACCGACTTTGGCATGGGTTTTATCCAACAACAAGCTACAATGTCTTGCTGTGCCTGTTGAGCTCAACCCACTACCAGAGTTGTGCATGCCTACCTCTTCATGTTGACCTAACACTCTCATTGACTCGTAATGAATGTCACAGAGTCACCAGTCACCTTCCAAGAATTTTTTCAAAAGTCCTGCCATCCCAAATGCTTTGTAAGGGGATGTTTTCCAGGTGAATGTGAAATACATCTATGCAATGGATATGTGAAACAGTCTATCTGGCATGTCAGGTTACTTACCCTTCACAGTGAAGGACTGACTACTATTGACATAGTGATAGTAACAGATAACAGTTTGTTTTTGCGTTTCCATGTACACAAAGATGGATTTCACAATGGCCACCCTCACAGATCATTCGTTGGAGACACCATACATCTCAGAAAGGAAGTGCCGTAATTTGCCAGTACAACATATCTCCAGTTTTAGATTAAAAAAAAAAAAAAAAAAATCTGATTTACTCATGAACAAAGTCTGGCAGTTTCATTCATGAAATAACAACACTGCAAACATCACAGATTGAAAAATATTTCAAATAAAACAGAGAAAAAGGTCAGAGGTCTGATCTGGTATTAAACTATGCATATACCAGATTTAGCATTAGTAACATGAATGGTGGCTAATTTTAGCTCTCTTAGCTTTAGCTAAAGCTAACATAGCTTGGCTAGCTATGTAATTAATGTTATCAACATGAGCTTAGCAATCTAGCTAAGTAAGGTGGCTAAGTGGTAAAGTGAGCTTTAGCAAATGTAGACAAAGCTACATCACTTACATAGCTAGTTTGTTAGCTTACCTTTGGCAACATAGCTACATTAGTTATGTAGCTCTGTTATCTATGGCTAGGTTAGCTTTAACACTGTAAGCTTCAGCAAACATAGCTAATGCTATCGTAGCTGTGAAAATAATGTAGATGCATAGCTAATGTAGCTAATTTGTGAGCTTAGCTTTAGCTCTTTTAGCTATGTAGCTCCATTGGCTATGTATGTTATCTATGCAGCTTAAGCAGCTAACAGAGCTATGTTAGCTATGCAGCATGTTTTTATGGAGGATGAGCTTTTGTTCCCGTGAGCAGACTGTTTGCCCGGCTTTGTTTTCTAATTAGGTTTTGCGGGTCAGGCTTTTGACTTTTAACTTTTCGTATCCTAACCCTTACCTTAGCCCTTGACCTAACCCTAAATGGAAGTTTAGTTTGATTTTATTTGGAAAATTTTTTGCTTTTATTTTCGTTCTGAGATTTATGGTGCCTCAGATGAACAGTCTGTGAAAGCGACTATCAGAGATGAACGCTCTGCAGCCAGACTGTCTTGCTTATTTTGGAAAAAGTGGAAGGAAAACCTCAATTTTCAGTAACACCTCCATAACAGTGAGACATGGTTATGACATTAGGGCTATCATCATGAATGAAAAACGCAAATGCAAAAGCACCATAGACTGTATGATGTTGCAGCTCATGGCGACACCAAAGAGTGGGTGTGTCTTATTCCTACCCACTTTCCAGCCTTGTCCATGACATTCTTAAGGGATTTTTTGAAATTCCAGGGTAGATGCGACTCAGTCCAAATTGTGGGGTTAAGTTACTCTAGACAAAAGACACTTCAATATCAGTCTCCAAACTGGCAACCTGGGAAATGTTCCCCTCTAAAAT
This sequence comes from Cheilinus undulatus, assembly GCF_018320785.1. NCBI lineage: Eukaryota > Metazoa > Chordata > Actinopteri > Labriformes > Labridae > Cheilinus > Cheilinus undulatus. Next base: position 16,473,069 of record NC_054880.1, on the reverse strand, counting down.
CAGCAATGGCATCAGTCCTAGAATCTTAATGTCAGCCTGGCTCCAGCTGGATAAAAAGAACTGGTGAAAAACTGGCAAAGCAAAGACCTGGATTACCTGTGGACTTCCTTCAGTTCTCCTGGCACTGATAAACTACATGTGAAGCACTCTTTCCAAGTGACTACAGGCAGGCATGATAAAAGAAAAAAAAAAAGGGAAAAACTTGCAAATTCAGGCCGTGGTAAACAAATCCTCACGGCTGGAAGGTAACCTGTGGGTTCACTGAGTTTCAGGCAGGAGGAAGACAAAACAGCCTTTGAGAGTCTTCAGGCTGCTGCTGATCAGTCTATGATAAACTCCCTCCTGGATGATGTAACAAGCTGCTCCTGCAACCACAAAGGCCGTATGTGTGTATGCGTATGCACTCACGCCCAAATAAAGTGTATCTCAGGGGTGCAGCGTGTCTCGGCACCATGCACCTTTCTTGTGTGCACCCCCGAGACTATATTTTGTGTTGGAATGTGGTTAGAAAAACAGGTCGCAAATCCAATCGAGTTTACTTTTTCATAAAGGCTTGTGAAGTCGCTCCTTAAACCTGAGAATAGAGTTGCACTGATGTAGTGTGTAATCTTTCCTGCATGGTCTCACTGGGACTGTGCTTTTCCATTCCAACAATGTAGCGCTTATTTGGAGGGCTGAGAAAATAAGACTCTTTCATGCATTCTTGTCCGTGTTCTTATCTTGTCACCTGTGCTGCAGTTTCCCAGCAGTGCTGATTTCTGCAAACTTTAGGAAGGTAAAAGTTTAGAGATAGAATTATTAACATATTGTAATGAAATGCTGGTGTAAACACAGTGTGAGACTGAACCTGAGGCATGATTTGTTGTCTCTTCTCATGGCTGACAACAGGCAATGATGCAGCGACAAACAGGCCAGAAGTTTAGCTAAAAGAGCAATATGACTGATGCAGCCCAGGCTAGTGAGTGGGAGTCAATCTGGACTTTCTGTTCTCAGACAGCCAGCCTCATGGATCGCTTCAGGCTACTGAATGCTAAATGGTGTAGCCTTGGCTATCCTTTCAAAGTGCTGCTCACTCCGTGTGTGGGATGCCTAGTGATCTCCCCATTCTTTATTTATTTAAAGTGACCTTTTCGACTCCCGAGCTGAGATTGCTTTGGGCAAACCGAGCTGGGTTTAAATGTTCGGGGGTGTGGGAGGGAGGCCATCGTTTGTTGCCAGGGCCCCAAGCGAGCCGCGCTGAAACTCTGCAATTTTAACCCTGGTATTCTGCTGGGAAGCTCCGGCTGGCAGGCAGCAGCAAATGAAGCGTTTCAGGTTAGATGTGGTGATAGGTTTTTGTCCTCATTAAAAAGAAATCCCTGCCACTGCTTCCTCATTTGTAATCCGACGCAATTCTTTTGAGGTGGATTTAGATTTGGAGGATTTAGACGGTGTAAGGTCACTGAAGCCAGCAGGACAAGAATGCGTTCTGTCTTACGCAAAGCCCTGAAAGAGCAACTTTATGTCTGTCTAGTTGTAAAAGGGCGTACAGTATATCCCATCAAACACTTGTGCCACTCACTTGAAACATCTCCCCTCTTCAGGGAGCTGAAACATAATGAGTGTCAGTATCATTAAATCTACCGTGCAGATATTAAATCAGTATCATTGAAAGGGGCTCATGCTGATATCATTGCCTCAGAAAGTGCTGATGCTGCTTTGGGACCTGCCAGCTACAGTACGATAGGATTTTGCATCCATTCAGAGATTCTCTAATTCCCTCAGGGACTATACAGCACAGTAATCCACTTAATTTACAATTACCCATGCAAGCCACACTCATATGGAATGATAAATGGACTTGTGTAATCCCACTGACAGAGCTGGTGAGCAGAGAAATCTGATCACATGCAACATACACAGCCTGATATCTATTGTCTCGGTGGACACAGCATATTGTCACAAAGTGCTCGCTGTTTAAATGAACACATGTCCTCAAATATTGACAAAGATACATCCCGAACACTCTCCATGTATCTCCTCTCAGCATACTGTATGAGCCTCCTCCCTGCCTTCAGGGAGCTGCAGGGGTAAAACCAGGCAGTGCAGGGTGAATGTTAATGTTTTAACTCCCCTGCCAAAGATCAGAGCAGTGCCTGCTCTCCTCGGCCCTTTGAACTCCAGCACACTTTTCACTTTTTCAACCTCTGTCCTCGCCTTAACGCTGCTGTTGGCAGCTGGATATTAAGTACAGAGGGAGGATATATGGGCATGATGGCTGTAAGAAGGTTAGACTTGAAGTCGATAACCACGCTAGCTCTTCTCAAAGTAATAAGGCTCTGGGTCTGTGAGCTCTGCCCTAAAAGAAAGAAAACCTCTTTTGGAGATCCAAGTGAAACTTATAATAAGGCTAAAACTTATAATACAGTGCCTAAAAAAGGAGCCTCTACACCAGTTTATCAGATGATAGTATGTACAAGTCATTTTTGGAGATGAACTGCTGGAAAAACCATGGCTGATGCCGTTCCATGAAAAAAGTAAATCTGAGGCCCTGTTTTGAAGGCGTATAATGTTGTTACTCAGCGATCTGGGGGGATCAGATTTACATTTTGCTATCTATCTGACATGAACAGCCCTTTTAAAATCCAGCTGCAAATTCTCAACAGGACTGAGGTCTGGGCTTTAAATGGGCCCCTTCAGAACATTCACCTTGTTGTCTTTAAACCATTTCTGTGTATTTTTCGCTGAATGCTTCAGTCACTGTCGTGCTGGAAAATAAATCTCCCAAGCCATAGTTCTCTTGCAGACTGAATAAGATTGTCCTCCAGGATTTTCATGTATTTTTCCACATTCGTTTCCCCCCTCTACCTTTACAAGCCTTCCAGGGCTGACTGCCAAGTAGCATCCCCACAGCATGATGCTGCCACCACCTTGCTTCACAGTGGGAATGGTGTGACTGTGGTGATGTGCAGTATTTGTTGTCAAAGCACCATTTTGGTCTCATTAGACCAAAGAAAGTTCTTCCACTTGACCATGGAGTCTCCCACATGCCTTTTCAAAACTTAAGTCCAGATTTAATGAGTTTTCTTCAACAGTGACTTTGACAGTGCTTTCGTATCCATCCCCTGACTTATACTTTTCAACAATCTTTTCTCTGAGTCGTTTGGAGTGTTCTTTTGTCTTTATGGTGTAATGGTAGCCAGGAGTTCTGATTAACCAGTGACTGGACCTCCTGGACACAGGTGTCTTTATACTACAGTCACTTGAGACACATTCACTGCACACAGGTGATCCCCATTCACTAATTGTGGGACTAGTATCAATTAAAGCATTTGAAACATTCATTTAATATGAGTGCTTTACATTTATATTAATCTTACAATTGAGCTAATTAAAATCGTTCAAAGAGAATAAATGTTGTGACTAACAGTAAAGACTAAAATATAAGAACTTTTTTATTTTGATAAAGCTAAAGACGCTCAGACATGTCCATGTAACCAGCATATGAGAGTATGATGTTTTCTTTTCTTTTACCTTTTCAACAGAAGAGACAGAACAATGAAGAAAGACAGGCAGGCGCAAGTTTGCTGGGTGCTGTAATTTTTTTCTGCTTTCAAAAAGAACTTGTGATTTTTTTTTTTTTTTTTGGGAAACATCAGAAAGGCTAAAAACTCAAGCCAAGGCAGTTTTTCATGGTCAATTGATGCTAATTTTACCGATCAAATCATGTGAGCCAGATGAGACACTGTTTTATGCAAAAAGATGCAGCAAAATATTTTTTTTCTATCTGACTTTGTTGCAATATGCACCAGAGTAGAAAAGGATAGAAAAGAATGTTTTTATTGACAAGTACAACAAATTCAAATAAAATTCTTATGTTACCAGGAAATGGTATGACTAAATAATCTAGAGTCTAAGCTATAACATAAATAAGCATTCTGCATGTATTGCACGATTCCATCATATTGCACAAAAATAATGGGTATGTTTTGCTGTGTTTGGTGCATTTATTGCTCTGGAATGAGAACTGTTTCTTAATCTGTTAGTACAAGATTTCAGTACCCTAGAGTGTGTGCCTGAGGGCAGCATTTCAAAGTCAGTGTCCAGGGTGAGCTGAGTCCCTGAGAAGGGCTGTGCTTTTCTGAGACTGAGGACCACAGGTCGTCCACCAAACACAGAGTAAGGACTCAAGAGCTAAGAACATAAAAATATGTAAAAAATATATAACAATAACAATAATAATAACAATAACAATAATAATAATAACAATTAACCACCATATAATTTCATCTAACAAAAAAAAAGTTCTGAAGCGAAAAAAAAAAGAATGAAATGAAATCTATTATGTGTTGCATTGGAAAATTTTGGAACAAATTCGCTTACATATTTACTGTTTTTATATATCTTTTTATTTATTTGCATTTTCATGGGATAGTAGGAAATTTGATTGGATATTTTGTATAATTAGTTCAGATACTTACAGGCATTTTCAAGGGAATTTTAGGTATTTAGTCTGGATATTTTCAGATATATGCTTGAAAATTGTTGTGTTAAATGTTTTATGCAAATTTAGAAAATTTGGTTTTGATGTTTTTTGGCAGTTTCATTGGCATTTGGGAAACGTATTTGCCATTTTTGGGAATTTTTAGGGATTCTAATGGAAATTTGGGACTTTCTGGGATGTTGTACTTTAAAATTTAAGAATATTTTCATGGAAACTTAAGATATGGTTGGGGCCGTTTTCATAGAATTTTGGGATATGATTTTGTAAATGTTTGAGAAGTTGATTAACAATATGCCAGGGAATTAGGGGGGAGTTAGCTTGAACATTTTTAGGAGTTTACATGGAATTTTTGGACAGAATTTTATCATCATGTTTAGTCTTTATGATTAAGATTCACTGAGCCATTTGGGGAAGATAGGGATAAATTTTGGGTAACTTTGATGGAAAACTTTAAAGATATGTTTTCACCAAAATTCTTGGTTATTTCTTTGAAATCTTGGGGAATTTGTGTGGATTTTGGAAAAGGTCATTTACAAGTAATTTGGTACTTAGAGTGGAAATATTATTGGCCTTAACAAGTCCCTCTGGTCATTATAATAACAGGAAAAAAGCCTCCACCACACCTCTCAATGAGACTACAACAACCAGTCACTATGGAATACTGTTATCCTACATAATAATAAATTATTTGTCAAGAAAATACCCTTAGTGTGGTTACTAGATGTAACAGCTGTATGTTTTAGGCATCATTTTACACCCCTAAACAGGCATATGCCCAAATACTGTTCCTCCTTTTTTACTTATCATGACATTCAGCACTACTACTCACCTTTACAATGGGCGAGTTTCATCAACTTCTCATGGTTATTTAGGATTTTAGGTTTATTTGTGTAGATCAAAAGGCGTAAAACTGCATTTTTTTTGAGTTCTGGAGGAAACAGGAAGTTCTGAGACATTGTAAATTGTAGAGATATTTGCTTGTGTTAGCAATTGCATAATCTTAGCCTGGTGCTTCTGTTGCTATGGAAAATGCTTTTATAATGCTTCATAAACTGATTTACAGGCATCTAATGCTGACGAATAGTAACATGTTGATTTCGCCACTTGGAGCCCTATATGCCACCATACATTAAAGGTCTATATCCAGTGTCTTTTCAGCTGTGCTAACCCATAAAGACATAAAATGAAATGCTTTTGAGATTATGTTATGATAAATCTCACTGTTCTCTGTCTTACATTCTGTCTCTAATTTAACTCTCTTGCATACAATTCTTGCACTTTCCTCTCCCTCACACATTTCATTGGTCCTTTTTTAGTTTCTAGTCAGATATACGCAAATCAGTCTCCTTATTTCACATTTTAATCACTATCTTTTGCTCCTTTCCTTGTTCTTTCTTTCTGTCTGACTTAGCCTCTGTGACCCTTTGACTCAGTCAATTGCACTCCCTATACCTCCCCTCTCTCTCCGCTTTGATTCACACATTTTAATTGCCCATTTCCCCATCTCCAGAATTAATGAAATCTTTATTCATACGGAGATTTATTAAGATTTAGAGAGATGAGAGGGGAATGGGGAGAAGGGAGTAGAAAGGGAAACAATATACTTTGGTTTTTGCCAGATGTTGATAGCGGTGATTAGCCTGTAGCCAAATAGCTCAATCACGTCTTCCAAACAGGGAAATCAACCACACAAAAATCCCTCTCAACAAAAGCAAATGAGAAACACATTTCTCTGCCTGGGTTAAGAGTATCATTTGCCGTCCGAAGCCTTTTGAGAGAGAGAAACGCTGTGAAGAAAACTCAGCAGATCAAAGCCTTTTCCCTCGCCCTCTTTCACAGCAGTGCTTATGCAGAGAACGACAGATCTGGGTGATGAGTTGACAGCGGAGAAAACGACAAAGGGAAAAAGGTTAGAATGACATGTGAGGACATGTTATGACTGCTGCCTTGACTTGACAGTGCAGGGTTAATTATGGATGGCCTCGTCTGTTGGGGAAGGCCTAACGCTAAGTCCCACAGACGACAGAGGCCCAGCTGCCTTCTGGCTATGTGCGTTAGGCTTTCTTATGTTTTATTACTGCTGGAGGTTGCTGTGGGGTGGTGGAGCTCCACTCAGGGTTTGAAATGAGCTGTCTGACATGAGAAGTTAACAACAGTTAGAGCTGATGTTTTATGGCTTCCCTATTTTTTACTCGCAGGTTATTAGCAAAACACTTCCTCTGTGGACCAAAGAGTCGATGTAATGAGTTAACCAACCAGACTGAAGAGAGGAACCACAGAAGCACTGCTGCTACTTTCTTAAGCTGGTAATAGGACAGAAATCTCCTTGTTCCCTTGTAGTGACATTTTGTAAATAAGCTTGATTAATCTTGGAATGACAAGAAATGATTGATATCAAGCTACTGTTAGCATCTCTATCACAAGCCTCCTACAAAGAATGATATTGACAGAATACAACTTTACCTCAAAACAAGTTAAAAGTTGTTCAAAAAGAATATATTTTTTAACAGAATGGCGTCCACAGAGTGTCCTGGTTGCTTGTTTTCAGCAATATGTAACTTTGGCAACAGGCCACGGTTCTATTACAACAACTGAGTACAACTGTATGGCACTAGTTCAGAGATCATGAAGAATGTTAGCTCATTAAGTCCCAGTTTTTTTTGCACAATTTCACCTATTTATTTTTTGCAGATGATTCAGTTCTGTTGCCTTCTTCAGGCCGGGACCTCGAGCAGGCACTGTGGCAGTTTACAGCCAAGTCTAAAGGGGTCAAGATGAAAGTCAGCACCTCCAAATACAAGGCCATGGTTCTCTTATGGAAAACACTAGACTGCCATCTCTGGTTGGGGTGTGAGTCTCTGCCTCAAGTGAAGGAATTCAAGTGCACTATATAGACAAAAGTATTTGGTCACACCTGTTTCTTATTCAATTTAAGTGTTTTAATCAGACCTGTTGCCATAGGTGTATAAAATCAAGGATCTAGCCACTTCGACTCCATGTGTGATACGAACTGAGTTGTTCTGAAGAGCTGTGACTTCTAGCATGGCGATGTGATAGGACGCCACCTTTGCAATAAGACAGTTCATGAAATTTCACAGGCAATCTAAGCGATATTAGAAATTGGAAGCGTTTAGGAACAACAGCAACTCAACTCAATGAAAAATCCCAGAGCGAGGTCAACAACTGCTTTTGCACACCTTATCTCCTCAGGTAGGTAGTTCCAAAGTCGGGGAGCTTCAAAACACTCTGTCACCTTTAGTTTTAAGCCTCCACTTTGGAAAAACCAGGAGGCCACTGTCTAGTGGTCAAAGACTGCGGGCTGGCTCACATGGGTGACAACAGGTACAAAGCATTCTGGGATCACTGATATCAGGATGGATGAGGATGGTAGACCAAGGGTTAGAGCCATAACTAGAATGTTCCTTAGAGAACACTGGTTTAATATAAGATTTTTATAACTCAAATCCTACTTTCTGTATTTTAACTTTTCACCAGCTCTAAGGCCATTGACAAAGTGCAGTCCGCCTTCTTCTTCTACAGGCTTTTTATTTGTTAAAAATTAGAAGATGCCACTGGTTCTACACACCTTATCTTCTTGGGTAGGAAGGTCCAAAGTCAAAGAGCCCTAAAGGAAATACAACTTTGGTTTTAAGGTTCCACTTTGGAACAACCAGGAGGCCCCCGCCTAAAGATCTAAGGCTGCAGGCTTGCTCACACAGGGTCAGTAATACTGTTATATGGCTTGAAGTCTGACCCTTTAGTGCTTTAAAAGTAAAGAAGCTAAAATAGGGCTGATGTGATGTTGTCTGTTAAAACCAGCTGCATCTGGTTGGTGAGAAAATGACACAAGAACTCAGGCAACACTGGTGCAGACTGTGATCACTTATCCTTGGATTATATGAACAATATGTCAAAATGGGAAATGAATGAACAGCAAATCAACTTTGGATAGGCAAAGTAACATGTTATTTATGCTATTCTCTTTATTCTCACATTAACTTGTGAGTCTGTGATCCAGCTGCTCTGGGCTAACATGCACTCTGCTGCAGAAACAAACCCAGGCGGTGCATGCTTGGCAAAATTGTGGGTTGCAAAGAATGATATGGACACACCTGTATATAATACAATATTCATATTTAGAACTGGTTAAGGTGGCTAATGCAGCCATTTAGTGTTCCTTCATCAGGCCATTATTATGTTAAACTTGCTCCAAAGAAGACCAATCACCTCTTCTGCACCTTTCCTTTCCACTTTGCCATTCACTTAGCAGCTACATGTTCAACCAATCAATCAGTCAATCAATCAATCAATCAAAGACACCCTGACGTTGACGCTGTTGGCACACAAGCCGAGCTGCATTGATTTGCTAAAGGCTGTCAGGCCTCTGTGGCTGCTAAATGTGCCTCTGAAGGGTGTGCTGTGTTCTCACATTATTGTTGGAGCACTTCAGATTCATGCACATTTGATTGGCCAGATGCCATAATTAGCTCGGTCAGGAAAACAAGCGCTCTGAAGTGCCTGCTATGTCTGAGTGTATCTATTTAAGAGACCCTGTTTTTTTCTGAGAATTATAGATCGGAATAAAGTGATGTCAGCATGGAACAAAAGCCTGAAACATTTAGTCGATTTACTGTCCTGACTTGGCAAGGGGGAAAGTTGCTCAAGCCAGAGAAGCACTGGATTTGTCTCTATTGTCTACAGTCTGGGAAGTAATTTGCCTGCTGCGTCTCTGTTAAGGGAAACGGGGGGTAGTTTTTGCTTTGTCATGGGGAATGTGATGATTCATGCTAAAAGAAGCCTAACATCTGGCCTCATTAATCATTTCCTTTCAAGTCTGTGTATCAGGGACTACTTTTTCTCTTTTCATCACATTCTCTCTCTCTCTTTCTTCCTCTTTTCCCCTCTCTCTCTCTCCCCCCATCTGTACTGCTTGTCATCTGTTGACGTTCTGGCATGCCTCATCACCCGTATCACTCCTCCCTCCTCATTTGCTTCCTAATTTGTTTGGATGGCACGAGAAAGAGAGGGATGAGAGGAGCGAGTGTGCTGAAGGTGTGGAGGGAGAAAAGATCAGGGAAGGAGAGAGAGAGTAGGAAGAGTTGTAAATCAAGTTTGATGAAACCCGTTTGCATGCTGTTTAACAGTTAGGGAGTTTCTCATTACTCACCACACTCTGAGTGAACACAGTGACACATCCACATTAAAGACACATGCTACATGGCTCGAGGCTAACCAACACACTGATAAGAACATTTTCCATTCGCTGTGATGACTAACACCCCCCCCCCCCCCCTCGAAATACACAAACAAACTCACAAACACACACCAGCCATCAAACATTTACAGGGTTTGGAAATTGCTGCTTTCTGACAAAGTTCCCATGACTGCGGTCGTGTCAGCTGGCATGCTTGTACCTCTTTATTATATTTTATGGCTAAAGTGATATGCTCCTCATTATAGTGACAGAGGAAAATTTACTGTGCATCATTCTATGAGTGATACTAAATCAAGGATCACATTTGAAAAAATAAGCAGCATGATTTAAAAGATAAAAACAACTTTTGTCACTTTTTTTTTCTTACATTAACATAGTCAGGAACCTATGCCTCAGCCAAAAACTGTGATTTCACCATGAAAGCTCACAGTCACTGCTCACTGACCCTTCCTGGGATATTAAGAAAATCACTCTGGGTATTTTTACATGATCCCCGATTAACTCTGCATGCTTAAGGTTCACTTATTCTATAAATCTGATACACTCAAAGATACACAACCTCCTGTCATACTTGCTGTTGATTTTGTTCATATTTCTGCACATTTCTTCGAGACAGTCTGGCTGCAGACCACAGCTCCTGGACATCCCCTCTTGCAGACCACTTCTGTAAGACACTGCCTCCATCAGGACAGGTACACATGCCGACATTCTTAAAATACATTTTGGATTAAACTTCCGTTTCAGGTTAAGGTAAGGGTTAATGTAAGGGTAAGCCTATCTAAAGTTAAAAGTCAAAAACCTGACCTGCAACACTTAATAAAAGAATTTTTAATAAAGCTAAGTAAACAGTCCTGTTACAGGAAAAAAAAATCTTGACCCCCATGAAACACTCTGACACAGCCAACGTAGCTAAAGCTATAGCTATTGAAGCTAGGTAAGCTACCTAGATAATGTAGCTACATAGCCAGCAAAGCTAAATCTACAGAAGCCACATTATCTAGATAAGCTTACGCTACGTTTGCTAATACAAACATAGCTATGTAGTAGTAGTACAGAACAGTAAAAGGTTATTTAAAAAATGAATGGTTGACCTTGAATATCCACAACAGAAATTCTAGCTTTGTTTTTTTAGAGTTGATGGACCACACATGACGCAGTTATCGTAGCTAAGGCGAAAGCTAATGAGCTACATTAGCCACATAAGCTACTTAGATACCTATGCAGCTTACATAGCCAATGTAGCAAAAGCTAAAGAAGCCATATTGGCTATGTTAGCTTACAATACATTTGCTAAAGCTATCATAGCTTTGTTGTGGTAGTCTTGAACAGTAAAAAGGTTATTAAATAAATGACTTTTACTACCCTAACTATCCAAAGCTATTTTAGCTCTTTTTTCTGAGTTGAAAGAACCCCCCCCCCAAAAAAAACCCCAAAAAACTCTGTAATGCATCCGACATTGCTAAGGCTAGAGTTGAAACTACCTTGGCTATGTAAGCTACCTAGATAACTACGTAGCCAACGTGGCTTATGTTAAAGAGGCCATGCTAGCTCTTAGCTTAAACTATGTTTGCTAAAGCTATGTAGACTTGTTAGGTTATCTTTAGTTTTAGCTACATTAGCTTTATAGTGGGAGTGTGACGAGATCTCGTCCTACGAGATCTCGCAGGATCAAAATGTCACGAGATGTCTCGTCGAGGTGAAAATCATCTTGTGACAACAACATTGCCCAGACACCAGGACCAGCAGCTCTTCTGACAAAAAACAATACCTAACTGGAAGTTATAAAAGATCACAAAGATGCCCTGGACACTTAAAAATTGTTGGTTTTCCAGCTAATGAGGTAGCGGAACTGATACATGACCCATTCAGTGTGCAGCTCCATCCCCCATCCTCTCCTCCGCGTGTGCTACTCAGGGCCACGCATGATCTGTCAATGCATAATAAGTTCATCATAACGAATAATGAAATGATAAAATGCTGCTGCTGGAAACCTGTGCAGTCTCAGTGAATTTGTTTATGTGCGCAGAGATGATAATTGCACGCAGATGTGGTAGACTATTAAATGACAAGTTTTGATTTGAAGAGCATTAAAATGTACAGTTTGACTCAAGAGTTAGACAAGATAAACTGTGTAAGCATTGATAGCCTATTTAGTACAAGATGAGATTAAACATTTCTGAATAGGCCTGAATGCTTTGCAATAATGACTTTCAGCTGTATAAAGGACATATATTCCACTCATTATTTTTTTAAACATTAAAAGAAAAATGTGTAAAATCTCGTCTCATCTTGTGGGCCCAAATTTTGTCTCGTCTCGTCTCACCCCTACATAGCTAGGTTTAGCTACTTTAGCTAAACCTCATGTTGCTTTTGAAAATGTAGCTACAGTGGCTTTTGTATTAACACACAACTGTACCTTGTGAGTCAGCATGGCTCTTTAGCTTCTTACCAAGTTTTTGCCAGCTTCACCACATTTTGTTAGTCAACAGATGTACATGGTCTATGGGGGAAGGCACAGCATTATGTGCAGTGCAGTTGCATTCAGAGTGCCTTGGTGGACGCTGAAGAGGAACAAAAAGAAGTCCTACATATTGTTGCTTTAAGTTGGACTTTTGGTTTATGATGCAGTCAAAATTTGTGGTCAAGCATGGCACTGTCAGTTTTCCTTGGAACAGTCCACTGATGGAAAGACTGGTGCAGAGCCAGACATCTTTTTAGGTTATAAAATGTCATGAAACGGGAGGCCAATGTACAATTTAGAATCTAATTTTTTACAAAATATAATTGGCACTGGTATCCAGTAGTTATTGGTGGTGTTGGTGATTTTGGATGCCAACTGCCATAAAACTCACTTAAAGAGAAAGATCAGCAATTGCAAGTCAACTGTCATTGATTCTTATGAGACACAGATTAAGAACAGAGCAAATCTAAAGTCTCACAGTGCCACCGGAATACACAACATCTCAGGATGCTGTTTGAGCGCAGAAAAATGTACGTAAAAGTCTGTAACTATAAACAGACTGTCATCCAAAAAACAACCAATAAAGATTTCTGACCTCGGGCAGTAGAGTTTGATAAGTAAAAACTGATATGAGGTCTGACAAGGTTCTTCCGATACTCTTTCCTGCATCAGGTTTATTGCTGGAAAGAGCCAAACGATGCTCTCACACACAGTCTTCTTCCAGATGTTTGCCAGATGGGAGTAAGGGAGATATGCAATAGAAGGAGCATCCATCTACATAGAGACATAGGAATGATGATTACATTGTGTACCGCAGCCAGAAAATATGCATAAGGTTTCAAAACAAAAGAAAAACAGAGTTTTGTGGCCAGATAATGTATGGATAATCAAAATCTGCATATGACTTTCAGAGTTTGGAAGCTCTTGATCACATTGCATGTTTTTCTCATTACATTTTATCATGAAATTTTATTAGATATTCTAATTTTTTATAACATTTCAAACTTGAAAGTTGTTTGCAAGTTGTGACAAACATACATCCGGACATCCAGACAGCTCTCTAGTTTTAGTAGTAAGATGTCCTATCATTACTTTGTCAAAGCGCCCCCTTCTGGCAATTGAACATTTCCATCTCTGATTTTTTTTGAATTTCCACTTTAAATATTCGCATGCCAGACTTATGATTTTTGGTCTGCATGTTGGTCATCATAAGACTGACAAAAAAGCTTCTTGGACCCATGCCCAAATCAGAACAGGAAGTCGACAAGCTTCATCTGTATTTCAAAATAAGGCATTTTTGATGGTGCCAAATTACTTTAATATATTATTACTTAAGTTAACAATATTCTGTGATCTCTACTCTATTTTGCAAGACAAAACACACTAAACACACCCACATGCAAACATCTCATCATAGCGCCCCCTACTAGCAAAGGCAAGTGACATAATTGGGCCTTTACCTCATTCCAATTACTAAGTTGAACCAATCAAGCTCAGATGTTGACAGAAAGGCCTCAGTATGTCTCTGCAACACTGCCATGTCTAAAGGATGCCTTTCTGCAAACGGTGAGCATTTCGATATCTCGCCGTTTTCACAGGAAGTTGCCATAACTCTCACATGAAACATCTGACTTGCTTCAGATTTCACATGTATGATCAAGGTCTGCCCCTTCACATATTTACAGGGTAATTTCATCATTTTTCTGTAGTGCACCCCAACGAAAGTGACACATCTGGGCCATCTCTTCATCAGCGAGCAATGAGTAATCCCACTGTTTCACAGGAAGTCACTGTATCTCATATGAAACTTCTGATTTGCATCATATCTCACGTGATTAGGGTCTGCCCCTCTACATATTTAAATTTAAATGTGTATTCCATGTTTTTGCTAATGTGCCATCTACTGTAAAGAAGCAGAAGCATTGCTAACATATATTGCCCCTTTTTTTCTCATTTTACATGATAAATATGAGTCCAAGGATTGACCAGCTTTCTCTGCTCTGCTGCAGCACACTGCACGGGTTGCTTACACCCAGTTATTCCCTCTCTCCCACAGCTGTGCCAGGGTGCTAGGACCCTTTAGTGTGGCTCACAGCCCTAGTTTTTTTATTATTGTCAAGTGACATTCTAACCGCCCCCTTTTTTGTTAGTACCCTCACATCCTGAGTTAACAGATAAAGTTCATTATCATCTTTATGATACCCCGTATTTCAAACTGCAACTCCAAGCTTTGTTGAGCAAGCTTTCTCAAAGACAGTCTGGGTATGTTGAGCTTCTTTGTGGTACACCCTTCTGGTGTTCTTAAAAGCGACCTACCACCACCCCAATTGCCAGCCAAGCCTCAGATCTATCTATAAATCAATCTCTAAGGAGGACATTTAAATTTGAAAAGGAAACAAAGCGTATTACATAACCAGGAGCTAGTGGAAGTTGAGTGTATCATTCATGAAACAGAGAAAAAGTCTATAATGAAAACATCATCTATTGCTGCCTGCAGATTCTCCCAGAAATAAGCTGCTGATTCAACTACTACATTTACATATCAGAGGATACTGCAGATCCAGCTTCAACAAAGCTAAACTGTCACGAAACATGTACAACAGCTAAAGAGGATGAGAGCTTTGTTGACTTTCATACACAGCCCAACGCTAAGATACCACATCCTGTCTGCCATGCCATGTGGGAGAAATCGCTTCCATATAAAGAAAACTGCAGTGTCTACTTTAAAAATCACCTATGTTGTGCTAAATAGATGTTGTGAAAGCCTAGCGGATGCCCACAAACATAAAACCAACAGAATGAAACATATCTTTGGCATTTCTAAGACTTTAAAGCAGAATTTAAATACGTACATTTAAGGCCAAATTGGCTCAAACAGTCCATTACCCTGAAATAAAATGAAAATAAAGTGAAGAGCCAGATGAAAACATTTCTTTGCACATAGACACACAAGGACAAGGAGTCATCCAATTAAGTGAATTTAATGCAATCTGCTCAACAATGGCTTACATCAACAACAAAACAGCATGCCGAAGCCATTAGCGCTTACATAACTGTGATTTGTTTTTACTGTGAAAACAAACCTGTTTGACGCTGCATGCTCCGCATAAACCCCTATTCAAAGGAGCTGCTTACCATACCTACAGACATCATCAAGGAGTCACTGACACACTGAAGGCCTCTGCACTCCAGTGGATGCATTCTAGGATCATACTCTTAAAGCCCTTTAGATTTCCTGCTTGGCTCAAATAGAAATTGCAAATGCATTAAGCTGAAAGGCAATTATGGTCATAAAGAGGGTGAATCTGAAAATCTGTCAAGATTAGGCCTACACCTGCAGCACAGCTTGTTGTAAAGATAATGGTTTGGATTATTTGGCACAATTTACAAGCATATTACACTGTACTAAAACCAACTGACTAATACTATTTGATGTGTTATAACTTATGCAGGCTTACTATTTCTACAGAAGCACTGCACATGGGGTTGTAGTAGACCTGTGGTTCCCAACTGGTGGGTCAGGACCTAAAGGTGGAAGCCTGGAGGTTTTCAGTGGGTTGTGAAAAATGTATGTATAGCTCTGACAGGTCTTAGATGTATAGAAGTCCTAAGTGGACATACAGTACATCCATACATTTGTTTTACTCTGTTTTTGTGGTTCTAAGCATATTTTGGTTGTTTTCTTCAAATGCATCTTCAGGGGGAACATGTTCTGTTGTATTTTTTACATTCTTTGGTCCAATCTCCAATATATTTCACTACACAAATTTAATTGGTTGAAAATTGGCTTGATTTCTCGTTTAGGAGTTGGTGGGTCCTTAGGAACGACCAACTGAGAACTACTAATATAATATAAGAAAATTTGGCCCTTGCATTTTTTGTCTAGAACAAGGCCCTTGCCAGCAGTCACATATGACACAACTGTGTACACATTATCCCCTTTTTCCCCTTAACAGGTCTACCAAATTATTCCCCAAGAGCAGCATCTTGATAAAAAACAGTTTTGACATTACACTTTTAAAATATCCTACTGCTTGTTTTAATGCTAATACATTACTTCCTTCAGACACTTTCGCTTTCTAAGCAGTAGTTTTGGAAGGGGCCCAGTAGAAAACATGATTAGTCAGGTCATGTATGGGAGCATATGGTGGTATGGCACTTCGCCACATTACCCTTGGTCCTGTACTGTTCTGGCCTCCTGATAACCATCATCCAGGCCGCCACCTGGCCCCCACCCCATCTCTTCAGGTACACTCCCAACTGCCCCCTCCATGATGCATGCAGTTGCCCACAGTTGGCCCCGGCATATGGAGGTCCACTGGGTTCTAGGCACCCTATATTCAGTTAGCTTGATCCAGCCATAAAAGTGCAGCTGCCATTCCCAAATAAGGCAGCTGACCCTTCCCATACCAGCTTTCCTGAGCACGTCGGTATTAGACACGCGGCCTTGCCAAATTTGCACCAAAGAGAAGTTGTCACAAAGGAATCCAGCTGGCCATCAGTCAACGTCCAGGCCGCACAAGAGTGTAGACTCTGACTCTTGTTCCCATCCTCTGGTACTGGGAACATCACACTGTCTTGCTCAGTAAACCCATCATCACATGCGGGAGTCAAGTCTGCGTTAATCTCAGCCTTACAGTTTGCAGACTGATGGATTAAGCTGCTACGGTAGGTAAACTGCTCTACAACTCAAATGCTCTCAACATTGACAGACACACTTTCAAAGGCAGCATCCAAGGTGTCCCCAAATGTCTGGCAGTGTCCTTATTTTTAAGCCTTTTTCAACTCAATTATAAAATAAAAGCGTTATTGGTATTGCAATTATAACTTTCATTGCCGAAGCAAATCACAATGAAAAAGAGTTACAACTTTACACATTCAAATTCATAAATTCAAAGATTCAAATTCACAAAATGAAATATTTCACACAGTTGGTTGGGAGGAGACTGAACGGCCTTTTTCTCTGTTCTAAGATAATAGAACAGTCTATGTATTTCTTCTGTTCACACCTAGCAAAACTACTGGTAGCACTGGAATGTTGGAAGCATAGCATTGTCCAAAATGTGTTTGTATGCTGAAAAATTATGATTTCCCTTCATTTGAGATAAGGGGCCTCGCCAAAAACCTGTAAAACAGCCTCATACCATGATGTCAAGCTTGCATGCACCTGCTTTGCCATGGAAACCCATTCCATGGAATCACAAAAGTACTGGCAACTTTTACAAACCATGCTGCTTAGCAGTTGTTGTGATTTAATGTGGTCTTCTGTTTCCAGAGTTGCTGTTGTTCCTAAACCCTTCCACACTCTAATAATATCACTAACAGCTGATGGTGGAAGATCAAGCTGGGATGAGATTTCACAGACTGTCTTATTGCAAAAGTGGCATCCATCACAGTGCCACATTGAAGTCACTATGTTTTCCCATCAAGCTTGCAAACTAAATCAACCTATCTGTGAAGAACTGAGACCCCTCTGGAAAATTAGGCCCTAGGTGTTACTTGTAAAGGCATGTGGATTGAAGAATCTTCACTTGGAATTAGTGTATCAGTGTATGGCCTTCATTAAAGACAACAGATTTGGCCTTTTCTTTAGTCTTATGAAATATAAAAATCTATTGTCAAATTATGAGAAAAATCTGCATAAATTAGCCAAATTAGCTCATTTTCAATACTGGAAAACATAAAAAGCTCTTTACTGTAACTGCCAATTCAACAGTTGCTGTTGAAAGATGACTTGGACTGATGGTGCTGGACAGGGGACAACAAGTGCACTCATGAAGCTCAAGGACACACCATCGTATTCCAACCTCTGACTGCTTGCTTATCAGGGCTCAAAGACACACAGGATCATACTCGCTCTCTCTCAGCATTTTCTTGTGAATATTGTCCAGTTTTCTCTCTGCCAAAGGTACACGGCCACTGATATCCAGCCTCCAGCTCTTTTCTTCCCTTCTCAGCTAGAATAAAGGGGTCTTCCCTCGGTAAATCACCTGGCCTTGATCCACCATAAACCTCTGTTAAATTGGGACTCATCCAAACCAGAACACTCGTTTTTGTCTTTTATCAAATTGTTGGATGAAAAGAACCAACAGATAATAAAAAAGATAAAAGAAAGGAGAGGAGAGCGGGGAAAAGAGCAGCGGTAAAGTTAATAAAATTTATCTCCTCACAGTCGGGCTTGATGTCTGAGCTCAGATCAGAGTACACAAAGGAACTGATGAAACAGGCGAGGTAGGAAAGATTATTGCAATTGTCATGTAAATGTCTTAACCAGGTTATCTTACTCTGAAAAGGTCATGCGAAGAGCAAACAAAATTTGATTAAAAGAGCCGAGTATCTTGTTGGTGTCAAATGTCAAATATCTGTCACATTATATCATATCTCTCTGAGGCTGTTAACTGTGAGATGGAGTTCATTTATTCAGAGTTTTAAATGACTGCAGCTCATGGAAAAATATGCCATTATAATTTTCCTCCACTGTATTGATAAAGCCCATAGATTTAGATGGAACCATGGACTCCACCTCCTCTAGTTGTGCAAAAATTAAGCCAAAATGCTACCTACTATGGACACTGGCACCCTGGTGATGTCAGTCTGAGCCAGACAGATGTTGGAGTGGAGATGGAAACAAAACGACTATAGGCCTGTCTCTCACAGAGCTACTTTGACGCTGCTTCATTCGTCCCATAGACCGTAGAAAGAACAGTTTATCCGCTGCTCAGCTTTCCACCTGTACCTGTATACGTCTCAATCATCGAGTATAAATGAGCCTTTAGGCAAAGTATTCTAACATCCACATTTAATACAGTCTATGATTGGTTTAAAAACCTAGGTGACTAAATAAAAAGTAAAGAAGACATATTCCAATTTTAGTTCTGCAATTTATTTTAAATTCGACTTTATCCATAAACAAAGTCTGCCACTGACATTCATGAAATAACCACATTGCAAACATTTAATTCTAAGCAACATAACATTAATGAAATGGGAAAAAAGTCCAATATCATATCCAGGATTAAATTAAAGACCTGTTTTAGAAGTAGTAAGGCTTGTTTTAGCTCCATTATCTTGACTTTATGCTAACATAGCTTTGCTAGCTACATAGATAACTACATAAGCCAAAGTAGCTACGTTAACTTTAGCTAAAGCCAATCCAGCTTATCCAATCCACAAATTGCATAACTACTTCTAAAACAGTCCTAACTTTAGCAAACGTAGCATAAACGAAACAACGTAACTTTGCTAGCTTTAGATATAGCTACATAACCCATATAGCTTACACAATGTTGCTTCTTTGGCTTTAGATTTAGCTACGTAGCTATGTTAGTTACAATAACTATGGCATCTTTGTAGCTAACAGAGCTTTGTTAGCTTTAGCCTTAGCTACATTAGCTGCATTAGAGTGTTTTCATGGAGGACAAGCTTTTTTCCTGTAGGTAGACTGTTTACTTGGCTTTATTAAACATTTTGTATCATGTTTTGGAGGTCAGGTTTTCAACTTTTAAATTTGGTGTCCTAACCGTTACCTTAACCCTATTAGTTGGGAGGTTTATCCAATTTAATTTTAGAAGTTTTAGCATGTATTTCCATTCTGACATATGCAGTGTCCCACTTTAGAGATCTTCAGTCTGCAGACAGACTGCAGGTACTCTTGCCAGCTGGGTCTGTTTCTGAAGTATGGCTTAGATCAGCTGAATCCTGAGATCCCTCTGAAATACACAAAGGAACAAACGGCATGATTCTTTGCTTGCACAAGGTTGACTTGCTGTTATCTGCTTCTTGCTTTCAAGTGGTGGAATAATCGACCAGGTGTTTAATTTTGAAATTAACCAGATGCTCTGTGCATCCCCGTATCTGACTTCTTGTTTGGGTACATCTGCTCTATGCTAATTGAGACATGCTGGCAGTGTCACTTCTAGTCCACACTGGAGATGGATCACGGTGCATGATGTGGAAATCCAAAGACTGGCTAAAAAAAAAAGAACAATTTACTCAGGATTTGTTGGACAGAATGTGATGCAGATGGACCATGTGGAGATCAGGTTTTAGCTGTAAGTTTGCCTTTGAACATTTCTGTAGTTTTTAAGCTTTATGTAAATGTTTGCGTAGTTAACCTTAGTTGTTGAGGGTTATGAAACCCTCATTTCTGGGTTCTGATGGTAACCAGTCACATCGGGTCTGGAAAATATGGCTGCAGATTAAAAAATGGATTTTCTTTTAAGTGTTTAGTGTGGATTGGACTTTACCACTGTGTAAATCACAATATCAAAACATCTAACTGGAATTTGGTGAAAATGGATCGTGCAAAAAAATACTCCATGCTACAATAAAGCACTACTGCCTTAAAACCTTTCCCGCAAAGACTGCTGGCAGGGACTACTAAGTGGATTTAATGCACCAAGTCAGTAGACAGTTTCTAAGTAAAAAAAAGACAGATACATCTGGAAAACTGATAACTTAAACCATTCAATTAAATAGAAACAGAGAAAACAGCCATTTAATTCAGTACAGTAAACATATGGAGTAACCAGAGGATGAACAATCATGTCAGTTCAAATTTCAACGTGCATTATGAAGGAGTACCTGAAAACTGCTGCTGTATGTGACTGAGCTGACCCTGTGGATTGCTCTGCCACTGAATCATCATCTTAAACAAATAGCACCAACATCCTGCAGCTCAACAACTACTGTGGCTTTATTTGTAAAGTGACAAAGAACCAAAGAGTAACAAGTCAGACAGATCACAGCAGGCATGAAATTTACGCCCACAATAATAACACTTACAAAGTAGAACAGTCAAAGAGTACGTTAAATTTGTTCAGCAGCCTGCTGAGCCAGTAAAACCAGACAAAGTACAAAATAAGATACTGAATGTAACTGAGGGGCTGTAGAAATCCCAATACAGAAGGAACCAGCTTTATCATGAACCCCATACACTTAATAATACTGGTATTATTGATGATCATTTCTCTGAGTGTGTTGTTGATGTTAATGAGGACATCATTGATGGTAAATATGATGATGTTGATAAGTGGGATGATTATGATGATGGAGCTGCTGCTGCTGCTGTTCATCATGGTATTGATGATGCACATTTTAATATTGCACACATCCTCGCTTATATTGTAGATTTACAAAGCTTTGGACGAAAATGTGCTAAGAAAAATTGTCATAGTAGAACTGCAAGACATTGCATAGGAAAATCCACTTTAAAATTACCTGTACACATAAAATTGTGCTGTTCTTAAGTGTATTAACCTTGTGGATCGCTGGTTTGATAGAACCCATTTTGAACACTTTTAGGTTACTTGTCCATTTTTGCCACTTCTTTTGGCAACATGTTGCCCTATTTTGCCACTTTTTTCAACTTTTTACCCATTTTCATCCTATTTTTGAAACTTTCTGCACATTTTTGACACTTTATGCCACTTCTGTTAGCTACTTCAACCCATGTTTGCCACTTCTTTTCCCACTTTCAACCCTTTTTGGCTGCTTTTTAATCTTTTGTGCCATTATTGTTGCTTTTAGCCACTTTTTTACCACTGTAAACCAATTTTTGCTGCTTCTCTTTAAATTTTGCTCCTTATAGCCACTTTTTTTAACCATTTGTTGCCCATATCTGCCCATTTTAACAAATTTTTCTTGTTTTTTAACCTTTTGTGCCATTTTTGCTGCTTTTTGCCCTTTATAGCCACGTTAAACCAATATTTACTGCTTCTCTACTAATATGACCACTTTTTCACCACTTGTTGCACGTGTGCCAGTTTTAACCCAATTTTGTATCTTTTAGCCCTGTTCTGCAACATTTAATCAATTTTTGCTGCTTTTTAAAATTTATTTTTGGGCCTTTATTTGATAGAGGAAGGACAGTGGATAGACTCAGAAACAGGGAAGAGAGTGGTGAGAGACATGCGGTAAAGGGCCTCAGGTCAGACTGGAACCCGGGTCACCCGCGTACATGGGTAGCGCCTTAAACCACCCGACCATCTGCGATGACTGGTAGAGCCATCTCAGGTGCAGCAAGTTTCCCTAACAAGCAGGTTTGTGTGAAGAAAATCCCTAAATAATAGACAAATTCATAACGTACTACAGCAACAGAATTCATTTCTGTTACTTTGATTAGCATGGCTATTGTTCAGGTTAAAAAAAAAATTATCTTTACAATGGATCATGTATTGCTGACCTCCATGGGCCCCCAGTTTGGCTTGGCCCCAGAAAGCTCTCTCTCCATCCCCCCTTATGGGCAGCTTTGCCTAGACCAGGCACCGTGCCCAAGTACAGCATGCTTGTGTTCACACTGACAAAATGGAACCAGACTTTGGGGTCAAGTGTATTTGGATCTGTGCCTGGGTTCCTAATGTGAAACACCCTTAATTAAAGTTCAGTTTTAACTTTCAGAATTCAGAGCTTTAGAATAAACCTGTCAATCCTGTTCTAATAATTGACTCTAAAAGCATCAACCCACATACAAGGAATGAAAACAGAACTTTTAGGAACAAGTTCTGCAAATTGTGGCCTCTAGGCAAAGACATGCTGCTACAAACTGTGCTACCACTAACTAAAACATTAATCTGGATATTAACACTGGCTCTGTTTCCATCTAAGTCAGAGAGTAAGAAAAGGGTGGCTGTGGTTCAGTGTTTAAATGTGTGCATGGAAAAGGATGATGAGTAAGGCTGAGCATAATAAAGATTTCTGGGACAGCTGGTGGTGCTGATAAACAAATTCTGAGAAGACCTTGTTAACAAAAATCTGTCTCTGTCTTTGTCTCTCCTATCTCCCTTTAATATCAGACATGTAATTCCATCTGTGACACATTTGCTGACACAAGTCTGCAGAAATTTCCTCACCTCTGTTTGCTCTGCTCTGAGTCCGAGCTTGCCTGAAAAGCTTGGCAGGTGCTGCTTTAATACATTCCATCTACCAAACACACATTTCAAGGATTTCCAAGCTGATTAATCCCTGACAAATTGTGAAAATTGAAGTAATGTAAAGGCAGACAGCCAAATCTTCTCCATTCATGCGGTAGGCTTGAATTATGCTATTAGAGTTATTATACATCTTGAAGCAAGGAAATCTGAAATGTGGAACGAATTCTTTTCCCTCCACAGAAAGTGAATTAGAATATAAATGTTCAGAGTGAAATATCCGCAGGTAAAGGAAGAGAAAAAGACAGTGAACATGAAAAGAACTGGTCATGAAATGCTGCTTCCTGTGACTGCGTGCGTGACCAGAGAGCAGGTACATGGGGAAACAGGAGGTAATAGACTGTAAGAAGAAGAAGAAGTGCATCATTGTTTTAAAGTTCATAGTGTGTCAGTGTGTGCGCCTGAGGCAGGATGAGGGGGATTCCATCGGGGGAAATGAATCTGAGACCCCACTCACACTAAAAAAAGGAAAAACAAACAAAAACATATTACAGCTGACTGACAGTGGGCTAATAAAGTGCAGAGCAGCACTGGAAGAGGTTAAGTTTGGACATTTTATGGAGTATTTGTAACAACTGTGAACTAAATTAAACTCTGTGTCATCCACAGGAAGACAAACAAAAACCATGTAGAGATAAAACTATGAAATTGAAAAATTACCTGAGATTAAGCAATTCAGCGATGGAGCCCTCCACCCATTCATTTTCATCCCCTTATCTGGGGAGGCAGCAGGCTAAGCAAATTAACGTTTTCTTGTACTCCTGCAGAATTTTTGGGCATTCCCCGGCTGGATGGAATAAATAATTGCTCCAGCCAGGTCTACCCTAGGGTATCCTCCCTGTTGGACTTGCCCAAAAGGCCTTCAAAGGAAGGAGACAAGGAGGCATCTCCTGTGGGATTTTGGGGTGTTTCCAAGCGGAGTAGGACATGCACTATATTGCCAAAAGTATTTGCTCACCCATCCAAATAATAAAAATCAGGTGTTCCAATCACTTCCATGGCCACAGGCGTACAAAATCAAGCACCTAGGCATGCAGACTGTTTCTACAAACATTTGTGAAAGATTGGGTCGCTCTCAGGAGCTCAGGGAATTCCAGCGTGGTACTGTGTTAGGATGCCACCTGTGCAACAAGTCCAGTCATGACATTTCCTTGCTCCTAAATATTCCACAGTCAACTGTCAGTGGTATTATAACAAAGTGGAAGCGACTGGGAATGACAGCAACTCGGCCAGGAAGTGTTAGTCCACGTAAAATGACAGAGCGAGGTCAGTGGATGCTGAGGCGCATAGTGTGCAGAGGTCGCAAACTTTCTGCAGAGTCAATCGCTACAGATCTCCAAACTTTATGTGGCCTTCAGATTAGCTCAAGAACAGTGTGTAGAGAGCTTCATGGAATGGGTTTCCATGGCCAAGCAGCTGCACCCAAGCCATGCAGCACCAAGTGCAATGCAAAGCATTGGATGCAGTGGTGTAAAGCACATCGCCACTGGACTCTAGAGCAGCGGAGCCGTGTTCTCTGGAGTGACGAATTGCATTTCTCCATCTGGCAATCTGATGGGTGAGTCTGGGTTTGGTGGTTGCCAGGAGAACAGTACTTGTCGGACTGCATTGTGCCAAGTGTAAAGTTTGGTAGAGGGGGTGTTTCAGGAGCCAGGCTTGGCCCCTTAGTTCCAGTGAAAGGAACTCTGAATGCTTCAGCATACCAAGAGATTTTGGACAATTCCATGCTCCTAACTTTGTGGGAACAGTTTGGGGATGGCCCCTTCCTGTTCCAACATGACTGTGCACCAGTGCACAAAGCAGGGTCCATAAAGACATGGATGAGAGTGTTTGATGTGGATGAACTTGACTGGCCTGCACAGAGTCCTGACCTCAACCCGATAGACCACCTTTGGGATGAATTAGAGCGGAGACTGAGAGCCAGGCCTTCTCGTCCAACACCAGTGTGTGACCTCAAAAACGCGCTTCTGGAAGAATGATCAAAAATTCCCATAAACACACTCCTAAACCTTGTGGAAAGCCTTCCCAGAAGAATTGAAGCTGTTGTAGCGGCAAAGGGTGGATCGTCATCATATTAAACCCCTCAAGAATGGGATGTCAGTCAAGTTTATATGCAAGTAAAGGCAGGTGAGCGGATACTTTTGGCAATATAGAGTATAATCCTTCAAGAAAGTTCTGGGTTTACCCTGGGATCTCCTCCTAGTTAGACTGGCCAGGAGGACCTCCATAGGGAGGCAACAAGGGGCATCTCCTTTGGGATCTTGGGGTTGATTGGGATGTCTTATTACTTATTACAGCAGATTCTGGGTCTACCTTTAGGTCCCCTCCAAGTCACACTGACATGAAAGACTCCACAGGGAGGCTATAAGGAGGCATCTCCTGCTAGGTTAAAATCAGTTATCTGGCAGGACATCTTATCACACCAGTGATTTCTGGGTCTACCCTGGGGTCCCCTCCCAGTTGGACTGGCTAGGAAGACCTTCACATAAAGGCCTCAAGGAAGCATTTCCTATGGGATTTCAGAGTGTTTCCAGGCTTGATAGGATAAGTTATTACTTCAGCAACTTTTTGGGCTACTCAGGGTCTTCTCTAAGTTGGAGGTGCCTGGTAGACTTCCACTGGGAGGCTATAAGTAGCCATCTCCAGGTCAAAGAGTGTTACCAGGCTTGATGGGATATCGTATCACACAGTGAGTTGTAGGTCTATCCTGGAGCCCTCTCCATTTAGTCTGGCCCAGAAGACATTCACATGGAGGCATCGGTGAGGCATTGCCTATGGGATATTGGTGTGTTGACAGGCTGGATGGGATAAGTAATCACTACACCAACTTCTGGGTCTACCCAGGGGTCTTGACCCAGTTGAACTGACCTGGAAGACCTCCACAGGGAAGATATAAGGAGGCATCCTGATCAGACTTAGTACCACCACATCTGGCTCTTTCAGATACGAAGGAGACGCAGTTGTACTCTGATGTCTGCAAGAGAGTCTGGCTGCAGACCTCGACAAAACCTCTATGCTGGGGTGTTCAGCTGGAGACCTATATGCTGGGGTGGACCTCTATGCTGGGGGGTGCAGCATGTTAGCTGTTGTTAGCATGACAACACTCCTGTGCTTACTAGACCTAAGCATAGCCCCGTACACTTGGGCATGCAACAGCAGACCCTGACCCCTACGCTGGGCCGTGGAGTAGCAGACCCCAACCCCTATGCTGGGCCGTGGAGTAGCAGACCCGACCCCCTACGCTATTAAAACCCGAGTGGTTCAGTTTAGGCATTAAAACCTGAGTGCTTAGGTTTAGACATTAAAACCTGAGTGGTTAGATTTAGGGTAGGCCAGTGGGCGAGCGGATAGAGCAGAAAATTCGTCTCGGGCAATATACGTCACGCCTCAGCGTAGAGGTCCGCGGGCTTGGGCAACGTACGTCACACTCCAGCACAGAGGTCCACCCCAGCGTGCAGGTCTCCAGCTGAACGTCCCTACATTGAGGTTTGCTTGAGGGCTGCGGCCAGATGCCTCTCTATGTCTGAGCACCTCACCCCATCTTTAATTTAATTAGCAAGGCGATGTGAATAAACAGCATAAAATAAAAAATAATCTCGAGCTTAACTGACTGTTCACATCCGGA
Source organism: Cheilinus undulatus (assembly GCF_018320785.1). Lineage (NCBI taxonomy): Eukaryota > Metazoa > Chordata > Actinopteri > Labriformes > Labridae > Cheilinus > Cheilinus undulatus. The sequence continues at coordinate 16,446,357 of NC_054880.1, read as the reverse complement.
GTGACGTGATTTTCATGAATATATTATGTACATTTTTAAAAATACAATTATAACATGGAAGTCTGCAGTATTGCTTGCTCTTTTTCACTGGTAAACCTAGATTCATCAGAACAAAAAAGTCAAATGATCTCAGCAGTCCACCATTGCTGTTGTAGGCCACCTGTGCATGGCTATTGACTATTTAAACAAATGGCCAAAATGCACCAAAAAAGCTACAATTTTTGTCCGAAACTGTTGTCATATAAACAACCCCTAAGAAAACAGGGATTTGATATAAAACATCAGGCCTTTGCAGCCATCAACATAGCATTATGTCTGCTAAAGTCCAGCTCCACTCCACCATGAGAGTCTTTTAAAGTCCAAAAGAGAGTTAGATAAAAAGTGTTCACAAAGTCATAACCTTTGAATTGCAGATAAAGACTTTATAGCAGTCACATTTTTATAGAGGGTCTTTATATTTGACATTGCTTTTTTCTAAACCTAAGAATCCCTTTAGAAAAGACATTCTGTCATTTAAAGCCACAAGAGTGCTTTTCAAAGACACACATATCATGGATTTTTAAAGGAAAACAGTCAGCTATTAATATTAAGGTACATCCATGAACCATTGTATTAACAAGATACTCCTTTCCCACAAGGGAAGATTTCAAAACAAGGGGAAATTCCAATTAATTCAAAACAAAGTGATAACAAACACAGAACTCAGTGGAAAGAAACACTATTTTGGGTGATGAAGACTTCAGGTGTTTGCTTGTTATCTGAACTCTACTGACCACTACGTTTCAATGTGTTGGCAACCTCTGGTGTCAAAAAATGAAGCCAATTTAGACGTGCATAAAATTGAACTCCTGTACAAGTCTGCCTTATAGACAGTGGTTGATGTAGCTGAGACTATGTTCTATGTATACAGTCTTTGGTGTTGGGTGAGGAAAAAGTATTTTGCTGAGTTCTAGCTTCAGTTTGAAGACAAAAATCACACTCCTGCATTTCTAGAGCAAGTAAATCTATTCTTACCTGGTCAGACACCAGGTGTAGCATATCCCTGCTCTTCTCAGAGTAAGTAAACTAAAAGTAAACTTCTAAATATTTTGGGCACATCAAAGTTTTGCCACCTAATGCTATAGCAGGTACAGCATGGCCTACATGCAGTAAATAGAGCACTTCTTTGTATCAGTAATTAATCAAAGTGAGTCCTAACAAAGTGCTGCTGTCCCTGCTACTCCGATATGGGAATGCACAAGCAATTATGATAGGATCTTTGTACATCATGGAAGCTATATACTCCAATGAGTTTTTTTGTGTTTGTGAGAGCATAGAGGGTGGGATGGTGTTCACCTTTCTCTGTGCATTACTGCTCAACAGGAAGATAAAGGGAGGTTCATAAATAATGCGACACCTCTGTTAGAACATGTCTGCATCCTGTCTTGCCTTAAATAGAATCTATAAACAATTTGCAATACCTTTAAGTTTGTTGTATAGCTGTTTCTCTGCCCTATTTTTAAGGCCTGATATGCAGTGACGAGTCTTCACAAGAGATGTCACAACACATGAGGGTTATTCAAAGTGAATGTGTGGGTGGGCGTGTGAAATATGAATGCTATTTTGAATGCATGAATGCCGTTGTCTTTGCGTATGTACCAACAAGAGGGGAAGGCCTGAAAAGTTTATCTAACCTTGTGCCCCAGCTGTTTTCATTCAGTATTCAGTGGGGTTTAATATTGAGGGACTCTCAGCTGTCAAAACACATTAGAGTGGTCATATACAAAGTGTTTTGATGCCTATTTTTCCACGGTGAAACATGTTAGCAGTGCCACTGTTGCGGATGGATGGTTAGGAAGAATTTTTAGATAAAGAGAAATTTTTGTTTTCCACTTTTTCTGTTATTTTCCCATCTTTTTTTCTTCTCCATGATATAAAGCTTTGCATTTCTCACACAGTGTAGGAATATGAATACATTCTGCATCAGTGAACTATAAAAAGCAATCCCCCAACTTAATGTTACACCCTAGTAGTATTTTTGGACTCCCAAAGCCAGCTTTCACAGTTTATATTTTTATATTTATTTTTTGGAATTGAATGTAGTTTTCTCCCTTGTCAAAAATATAGACTATTTTTAAGGTCCAATAGTGGGTGATAGCTGTGGCTGCAAAAAAAGGTTGGACTGTGCACAAGTCTATGGAAAATGTATCCTAGTTTGACAATATTTTATTGCCTCTTTATAATCTCTGATGTTAGTTTTAAGTCTTCTTTAATGTAAAATGACATTCATTTAGTAAATAATTGCCACATTAGGAATAAAAGTGTCCAGTAAGTGTCCCACAAGGCTCCATACTTGAATCAACCTTATTTCTTATTTTCACTTTATATTAATGATCTACCAAAAGCATGCAAAAGCGTTCACAGACAAATGTATACTAATGATGCAGTAATATTTACACATCCCCTTATCTGGGGGACAGCAGGCTAAGCAAATTCACGTTTCCCAGTTACTCCTGCAGGATTCTGGGGCATTCCCAGACTAGATGGGTAACTAATTCTGTAATTAAATAGTGAGTTCTGGGTCTACCCCACGGACTGTAAAAAGAAGTGGACAAAGCCTGTGTGACATCAGCTGTTTGATTAGAATAGGCGGACTCAAATAGCAATAGCAAATGAGACATGCCAATCAGTGCGCTATGAGTTTTTTCCTAAATATAATCTAAACGATTGTTGTACAAAAATTTCATCCTCCCTTACAGTGAGAGGACATGAAGACAATAGCTAATGAGACACAATTTTTTTTTAACCAGGCTGTAAACCAGTTTATCTCTAGTGTAAAAGAAAAAAACGGCTTGTAAACATCCGTTGTGCATGTGACTTCTGGTCACGTATGCTTGCGTCAGGTGGACACTTGTGGTATTGCAATTTTATGCACTTCTGCATTGGCTTCATTTTTCAGGACTGGAGGTTGCCACTTGGTCTACCCTGGGGTCTCCTCCCTATTGGTATTTTCCAGAAGACCTCCACACAAAGGAGACAAAAAGGCATCTCTTCAAGACTATGGTGTGTGTTTCCAGGATAACTGGGATAAATAATCCCTCTGCTCTGGGTTCTCCCCCCAGTTGGCCTTGCCAGGAAGACCTTTATATGGGAAGCAACAAGAAGGCATCTTCTGTAGGATTTTGGAGTGTTCTCAAGTTAGATGGATATCTTATCACTCCAGCGAGTTCTGGGTCTACTCTGGGGTCGTTTTTGTTGGACTTGCAAGGAAGACCTCCACATGGAGGCACCATGGAAGCATCTCTTGTGGGATTTCAGAGTGTTCCCAAGTTGGATGGGATAAGTAAGCACTTCAGTAATTTTTGTAAACCCAAAAATTGCCTGTGTTCCCCTCTCAGTTGGACTGATCTGGTGATTGCTACTTACAGCTCACCATAACTGCTATGAGCACCTTCTTATATACAACTTATGGTACTTAACTCATGTCAATAGCCAACCCTAACCATGTGGAAAAATAAAACCTTGCACTTAAAATAGCACTTTATATTACCCATTTTCTACCATGCGCTCTTTCAGCACAGTTTACATTAATCTTGTTATTGTGGGTTTGCACACAGTATTGTTGTTCTGTCTCTAAATGTGTTACCTGCCTGCTGTTAATGAGCAGTTTTGAAAACTCCAGCATGTTTACAATTGTCTTTTATGCTTATGTTCATCAATGTGCTCGGTCCCTTTTTAATAAATAAATTATTGGTCCTAAAGCCTGCCCATTGGAGGATAGCCCCTTGAATTGGGACACAGCTATGACTAAGGAAAAGTCTACATTGACGACAGTAGGGTGGCAGACTCTATCATGCAGATCCTGAGTCAGTTTCTCTTTTTGGACATACTGCTCGGTAGCCAGCCGTTACAAAGTACACTGACAAATGAGGCGAGTCGGACAGTCAGCATAAAGCCCTCCCTGCTAGGTTTCACCTCACCTCCTCGGTTCCCTGAAGTACTCCCATTAACCCCCCTCCTTCCCTGAGCGGCTCGCGGCAGTCTTCGACCTCCACGACATGCGCCTCCTGCTTTCCAAAAACCATGTCCTCATTTTCTGCTCCCTGATGCCTGCTACCACAACCTGTGAAGCTCACACTGACAAGGTTTCCTTTGTGGGTCTCTTACTTACACGTACATTAATGAGCACAAATGGTACATTAACAGAGTAATGCGCTCACCATGAATTTTTGATCCGAAGAAAGTCATTCAGCAGAGAGAAATAAGCTGAAATTTATCTTAATGTGTGGTGCTTAATGAGCTGAAAATACAAAGCCTGGTAGCCATGAAATACACCGACATTACATTAAACATTAATCTCTGTCGTTCCTATTTAAGCATATTTAAAGCTAAATACTTTCTCTACCCTTATTATAAGAAAATTGTCCTTCTTCTGCAGCAAATTGCAGAGCTAATTTCTTTTCTTATCTGTGTACTTACCACCCAGTGACACGGAAAAAAGAGAGCCGTTCATAAGCTGGTTCGACTCTGGAATGACAAATTTAGAAACTAGATGATTTTAAATTCTAATGGACAGAAGATAATAATAAAAGATAACTTTTAGAATGAAGACCTTCAGTTTATCTCCAGAAAGGTGGCAGCAATTAAGCAGCAGTCGAACTTCAATTATATGAGGTATCACATAATAACAAAGTTTTATAGGTTCGCTAACTCAGTTTTCAAAAAATGTGTATATATATAGACCCTATCAATATTTTCAAACAAGAACGTTGATAATTGTTGGTTTTTAAAAAACTGATTAAAATTCAGTGAAAACAATTATAACATATGCAAATGTGTCCAAGAGGTTAGCAAAAACCGTACCTTTAAACAATAACCTTTAACAATACACTTAACAGTATATAATGGCTTGTATTAGGTTTGTGGTTGCACCCACATTCATTAGCAGAGACAAGCTTTAAACGTGTCATTCTAGACTTTTTGGATTTCAGTTACAAAAAATAGACAAGGAATTACAGCATTAAACAATGTTAGTACAATATTCTACTTTAAGCTCTGTTTCTCTAAACAGAAAAAGTTGTTAGGCTTCTTCAGTCCGTATGATTTGGCTGTTAACTGCTTTTTGGGGCAGGAAAATGTATATTGGTGTTCATTGAAAAAATCAAAAGGATCTGAATTCAGACAGCAATAAAAAGAACCATTGTGCATATGCATCTTCAAAAATTGCTTAAAACTCTGTCGTATGCAAGTAAGGCCATTAGTGCAACTTCGTACTACGACGTGCCCATGGGTACAGAGTATTTGTGTCGTCTTATGGCGTTCGTGACTTTCAGGGGTTAGCTTTCTTAATTTTTGTGGGTTGGCTTACTGAGCTTTCGTGCGTGAGCTTTATTTGTTGGGGAATTTGTTAACAGTTGCAGCCAGCCAGTGTTGCCAACTTAGCAACTTTGTCGCTATATTTAGCGAGTTTCAGACCCCTCTAGTGACTCTTTAAAAAAAAAAAAAAAAAAGAATGGCGGCATATCTAATGACTTTTTCTGGTGTTATTTGGAGACTTTTGGAGACTGTGACGTGAAAGCATGTATTGTTTTTGCTCCTCTCAATGAGCAGCAGGTGCTGCTGTGGGCCCCTCACTGTCCCAGAGCACTCACAGGCAGCCTTGTCCTTGTGCAGCAGTCCCTCTCAGCTGCAGTCAGAGCAGGAGAAGTTCACCCCTTCACGTCCAGACTGCAAATTATCTGCACCTTGAAGGCACCTTGACAGTTTTTTCTATTTTCTCTTTTTGGTCCATTTAGATTGTTAATGTAGATTGTATACAAAAAACATATTATAAATGTTATGGTTAAAGATGTTCATGTTTCACTGTGATTTATTGTGGGCTCTTAAGTTGACCATAAGGTTTAAAACTGAACCAAACTTAAGAAAACTAAACATACATAAAATAAGAAAAACAAACCCCCTATATTTTTAAGTAAATCTGCCAGAGTAGCTCTTTTGAGTCATTTTGCTGATCCCAAGCCCAGATAAAGGAGGAGGGTTGGAATCGTGACGATATAAAAAAACAAAAATCGACAGCAGAAAGTTCATTTGTACTTCTTAACATATTTAGGGTGTTTTTTAAATTCACTCTTTGTGTCTCTCATGATGTTATTCCTCTCTCCTACAGCGTCCAATATAATTAAAAGCATATGGCCAATAATATCCACTGAGAGACATTAGACATGCAATGCTGTGAGTATTTTTTGTTATTATAGAGATGCTAGGCAATATATTTTACAAGGTCTTTTAAGAAAATCTTTGTAAAGTTTCAGTTTTGTTTCGTTTAAATGTAGGATGTTTAACAGAAGCAAATACTAAATGTTTTTATGTTTATTTCTAGTTTTCACTATCATATTAATGTGGACCAAGTTAAAACTTAATAAGAAAACTCTTATTTTAACATTGTCTTTATTGCTATTGGCACACAGGACGAGAACACTACACTATTGCTGTCAGCATTAATACATCTATTGTGATGGGATCAAGGTCCATAATTAGTACATTAATCAATTTCTAATTACATTAATCACAGACAGCTCAGTGGAGAAGTCAAAAGCTATTTGCGCCTCTTGTTACCAATCTTTCACTTCTTGGCTGTTCCTTAATTTTCGTATCTTTTTCTCAAACTATAGATCTGTTTATACACTATATGGACAACAGTAGGTGGCCACACCTGTTAATTGTTGAATTCTGGTGTTTGAATCAGACCCGTTGCCACAAGTGTATAAAATCAAGCACCTAGCCATGCAGTCTCCAGTTACAAACATTTGTGATACAAAAAGGGTCATTCTGAAGAGCTCATTGACTTAAAGCGTGGTACTGTGTTGCAATAAGACTTTTGTGTCTTAACTTCCACTGACATTAATGTAAGCACAAAAACTGTGCAAGCCTCACATCACCAAGTCCAGTGCCAGGTGTTGGATGAAGTGGTGCAAAGCACACTGACACTGGACTGTAGAGCAGTGGAAACGTGTTCTGTGGAGTGGCAAATCGTGCTGCTGTTTGGCAGTAAGATGGGTGAGTCTGGGTTTGGGGGATGACGGAAGAACATTACTTGCCTGACTGCACTGTGGCAACTGTGAAGTTTGGTGGAGGAAGGATAGTGGCATGGTGCTTCACCATACCAATAGAATCTGGACAATGCTACGCTTCCAACTTTATGGCAGCAGTTTGGTGAAGGCCCTTTTCTATTCGACATGACTGTGCTCAAGTGAACAAATCAAGGACTCTAAAGACAGTTTGATGAGTTTGGAGTGGAAGAACTTGACCGGCGTGCACAGAGCCTTGACCTCGTAATTACTTCACAGAATGAATGGGCACAAATTCCCACAGAAACACAGGAACACCCTCTAAGAAGAGTGGAGTGTTATAGCTTTAAAAGAGGGGCTATCTTCATATTAAGGTACATGAATTTGAATGATTTCATTACAGTCCCTGTTGGTGTAATGATCAGAGAGCTGAATACTTATGTACATGTAGTGTACCTTCAGTCTCATTTAAAAGCGCACAAAACTCCTCTATTCCAACCCTGTGACAGGCTTTCTCCAACCATATCCCATCTTTTTTCTCTCACCCTATGTCATTCATCATCCTGCATTGTGCTTGTGTTACTCTGTTTGTGAGTTGTGCCTTGGTTGGCACCCCGGTCCCTGCTGTCGCAGTGGAGCGAGTTTACGCCAAGCCGGATACCCGCGGGGCACAGAGGAGCCAGAGGCTGCCAGCTGGCCCATTACACCCCCAAATACCCCACTATGACACACAACACAACGCAACACATACAGTACACGCACAATCCCCCCCTCTTTATATCGCGCCCAAAAAATCTCATCCACTGACCTCTCTAACTGCCCCCCCACCCTTCAGTACACACATTTAGACACAGTAAAGTCAGGCACACGCCCAAGTCTTGGCATGTTGGAGCTGTAAAGGCAACAGGAGTGTCAACAACATCACACTGCTGCTACATAATCCTCCTCATCCCCCCTGTGAGCTCGCTGGCACAGACACACAGCCACGATCAATAAATCAGTCCTCTCGCTCAACACTTCTTGAAGAAAACCAGGCCGAGCAGAGCGTGCTGCTGGGACTGAGAGTGATGTCATCTTTAATTTTGGTGGACTATTTATTATGATAATGGAAGATCATAACAGCTGAGATTAAGAGGCCGATTTGGAGATAAATGTGAGAGTAATTTTCAACAATGAATATAGGCCAATCAAGACATTTAGCCGAGGCTGCAGGGAGTGACTTTTGTTCCACCAAATTGTTGTTTATTCATTGTTTTGTTGCCATAGATCTTAAACTGCCTATTCATATTGGAACTCGTATTGTTCAGTGTTATTTCAGCCCACACATGTTGGAAATCTCAGCCAAGCCAATCAGCTGCAGACGCTGCACAGTGGTGCCTCTCAGACACAGAAGGAGAATACTTGTCACTGTGTGATTGTGCAGCATGGTGGTGGAGCAGAAACTTGATGTGTCTCTCCGAGAGTTCACTCCTAGACTTGTGGACAGGCTGTCGGCTCCTTTGTTGCTCTGACTCAGAGGAGCCGATGTCTCTTTGTGCCGACGTGTGACTGGAAGTGGTCACAGGATTATACACACACAGTCATGCACGCCTCGTACCTGAATATACACACGGTTCCAGGTATGCACTTAAGATGGATGGATTTTTCTAACTCACCCACACACCCGAGGAAAGGGCAAACACAAATACAGAGAGACAAGTGAGCAAGCAGCCACACGACGTCAGTCCTGACTGCTCTGCTCCAGTTCAGCTCCAAAGTGGCTCACGTCCAGGGTGTGCAACATCACATCACTTGTTGCAGTGGTTACACTGGGATCTACTCACTTTAGTGTGACATACTAGTTTTTATATCTGTTTTTGGCTATAGTGTCTAATTATATCCTGCTGTTTCATCATTTTTATCTGCGCTGTATGGACAAAGGTATTTGGCCACTGCTAATAATGATTGAATTCAGGTGTTTCAATCAGACTCCAGTGTATAAAACCAAGCACCTAGCCATGCAGTCTTCATTTGCAAACATTTGTGAAAGGGTCGTTCTGAAGAGCTTAGTGAGTTCAAATGTTTTGAGACATTTGAGAAAGTCTATCCCTGCTGAATATTCCACAGTCAGCTCTAAGTGATAGAAAGTGGAAGCATTTAGGAACAACAGAAAATCAGCCACAAAGCAGAAGACCAGGTAAAATCACAGAGTGGGGTAAACGACTGCTACAGAGCATGGTACATAAAAGTTGTAATCGCTCTGCTGATTCCATAGATGAAGTGTTCTGACCTTCCACCGGCATACATGTAAGCACATAAACCGTTCAAGGGAAGCCTTACTGTGTGGGTTGTCACGGCTTAGCAGCTGTGTGCAAGCCCCAAGTCCAATGCCAAGCGTTGTGGTGTAAAGCCCACAGGCTCTGGACTGTGGGGCAATGGAAGCGTCTTCTGTGAAGGCTGTTTTTCAGAGTTCTGGCCAGGCCACTTATCTCCAGTGAAGGCCAATCTTAATGTCTGATGAAAGGCTAGGGCCCGAAATGTCGAATCTGTGGTGATAATCTTCATTAAAAAAAGCTTCAGAGCAGCTTCTTGTGTGCAGACCTGATTCTTCGGCTTTATCCATTGCTTGTAAACTTGATATCTCAAGAGGATTTAGTTTTCAAACTTTGCACATCCATATCCCTATCCACTCCGACTAAAGGAAGAACTGATTCGATTTTAGAGGTCATAGGTCAAGCTCACTGGGCCTCATGTTCTTGTCCACTCTGACTAAAGGATGACCTGGTTGGATGAGGACATAGATCATGGTCACTGGGCCTCATGTTCACCTGAGCACCTAAAATCCTAAGACCACTTTGAGCAGGCTTCTGAACACTTTGCACAAAAGTCCCCAATGATATAAGAATGATCTTATTACAGCTTGGATGTCTAGGGGCATTTGGCCTCATGTTCTTACTTGCTTGTGAACCTGATACCTCATGAATGTGTTGATGGATTTTCTTTTGATTTTGCATGGATGTTCACTCTGACCTGAGGATGTCATTATTAGGTTATGAAGTTCTGGTCAATATTATCGAACCTCATGTTTATCTGTTTTTACTGTGAGAACATCTTTTGTGATTTTCTACATTTTTTACATATCTACTCTGTTTAAAGGATGAACCAAACAGCCCTATTAAGCTTCATTGTTTGATTCAGCAGTTGTAATCTGCAGCATAAAAGCTTTAATGAATGGACACCGTGGTTTTCTGTACAGGAGCAAACGGTCGTATACTTCTATTTTCTGTCTTCATCTCCTGCCACATTTGGAAAATTTTCGTGAAGTGCTCTTTGACTCTGAACAGCATTCAGTCTTCAGTGAACATGAAGGGAAAAACCACCTCCTGCTACAACTGAGTGGGTTGAACATGTAATCTGTTTCATTGCAGAGTCACAGCTGAATTTCAAGGTGACACAATCCACACACCGACAGAAATGTTACACAGCCTGCTCCCAACATTGAAGACACATGACTGCTGTAAAGCAATCAAGAAAGAAACAAAAACCTGATGAGTGATTTGATTCGCAGAGTTTGGAAACTGTTTCTTAGAATTGTGAGATTTTTATCTGAAGATTAATGGCTAACCAGAACCCACATACAAGGTTATACAACAAGGTAGGAGGTGTGCTTGTGTTTGTTCCAAGAACTCATCTATTTCCTGCAGCTGTCTACATGAACTTTGCATAGAAGGGTTGTGAAATAGTTCAAATTCTATCTGAGAACTGAACAGTTTAGTGTGAAATAACAGGATGAAACAAAAAAATGAGGCACAAGATAAATGGCAAAGTTTGCATTTATCACAGTGGGGTTTGTATGGGAGCTAGTCACAGTATGCAGTAAGTGGCAGTCAGCACCAGCACCTCACATTGCTTTCATGGTGTTTCTCGAGCTTTTTTCTGTCATGGCAGCCTTAAAAATTCAAGTAACTGAAGTCAAAATGTTAGCAAAAAAAGAAAATATTCTACAAGCCTGGTAAGTGATATTAGAAAGTGGAAGTGTTAAGGAACAACAGCAACTTAGCTACGAAGCAAAAGAGTGGGGTCCATGACTGCAAAGGCACATGGAGCGTAAAAACTGCCAACATTCTCTGGATTCCATTGCTGAAAAGTTCCATACTTCCCCTGGCATAAATGTAAGCACAAAAACTGTGCAGCTGGAGCTTCAGTGGGTTTCCATGGCCGAGCAGCTGCATGCACCCCTCAGTGCACAAAGTCCAATGTCAAGAGTCAGATGTATTGATATAAAGCACATCTATACTGGACTGTGGAGCAGTGGGGATGTGCTCTGAGGAGTGAAAAATCACGCTTCTCTGTTTGGCAGTCCGGGTTTGATGGATGCTGGGAGAACATTACCTGCCTGGCTCAACGTGCCCACTGAAGTTTTGTGGAGAAGGAATAATGGTCTGAGTCTGATTTTCAGGCTTTGGGCTAAGCCCCCTAATCTCTAATGAAGAACAATCTTAAAGCTTTAGCACATCAAGACAATGCTATGCTTCGAACATTGTAGCAACAGCCTGGGGAAGGCACTTTTTCTGTTCCAACATGACTATACCCCAGAGCACAAAGCAAGGACTCTAAAGATGTGGTTTGATGAGTTGGGGCCTGAGTGGCCTACACAAAGCCCTGACCTCAACCCCATTGAGCAACTTTAAGATGAACTGGAACGGAGATTGCAGGCCAGGCCTTCTCATCCAACATCATTTGCCTTGACCTCATGAATACTCTACAGAATGAATGACAACAACTTTTAGGCCGTTTTTACCAGTTGTTGCCACTTTAACCCATTTTCAACAAGTTTCTTGCCTCTTTGAACAGGTCTTCACCATTTTTCCAACTTCAACCCATTTCAAAACTGTCTTGACATTTTGGCCATTTTTTTTTGCCACTTTTAAGCTCTTTCTGCCACTTATTGCCACCTTTTTGACCAACAGACACCACTTTTGACCCAATTTAGCTACTTTTTTGACACTCTTAGCCAATTTTCCTCACTTTTTTTTAACATTTACCACACCTTTGCCAAAATTCAAAATACCCTTTATCAATTTCATATCTTTGAATTTTTAGGCTGTTTCATCATTTATTTTTCCACTTTCAACCCATTTCCCCCACTTTCTTGCCACTTTTAGCACTGTGTTGCCACTTCAAAACCATTTTTACCACTTTTCGGTCTCTTATAACCTCTTTATGCCACTTACTGCCTGTTTTTACCCTTTTGCAACACTTTTTACCCAATTAGGCCACTTATGTTTGACACTTTCTTTCCATTTTTGTCACTTTACAACACTTTAAACACATCACAGTCACTTTTTAAAACACTTTTCGCTCATTTTTGCCCCTTCATTTTAATCATTTTTTTGTGCCACTTGTTGCAGCTTGTTGCATTATTGGAATTATGTTATTATTTTCCCACTAAATTTGTCACAGTTTCTTCTAATTCAGCTCCTGGCTTCCCAACAACTGACATTACTTTCCAAACTGTTTAGGTCAATAAGTCCCTCCACACTGTTATCATTGACTCAAAAAAGGTAATTCTGTTAAAAAAAGGGCTTTACATCTTGAAAAGGCTAAATGTTACTACAGCCTCAATAAATAAAATTCATTTTCTTGTGCCATGGGCCCCCCATTTCACATGGCTCCAGAAAGCTCTGCCCTTTATGCCCTCTTATGGGCGGCCACACTACAAGTGTTTGTTGTTCCTGATGTTCATGACAAAGTAATTAGGCCACAATCTGGCTTAGTCTATGTATTGTGATCCGGCCTTTGGGTACTTCTTCTGGCTTCTCTAAGAGAGGAATCGTATAGACTCTGAGCTATTGTACATAAGATACTTGTTTTTGTTAGTACAACCAAAACTCTGTACTATCCCTGTGTTTGTACCAGGGTTAGTGACCGTAAATTCCCTCTTCTGTATCGATCGTCTGTCGGTAAGACAAATATGACCTGTGACAAACAAACTGATGCTGTCTCAATAACAGCTCTGGTAAAAGAACAAGTGAGGACACTGATGTCAATCATTCACTGAGTCAGTGACATCAAATATGATCTGTCCAGGTGGGTTAAAAGTAGAATGAAAAGCCTGCGAATGAACATGGACTCATACACATGGTAGATGAAAGTAAGAGGGCCTGTACTATAAAGCCCTTAGGATAGAGCAGCATGTTTTAGTGCCCCAGTTAAAACAAGAAAAGGCGATTTCTCACCAAAGGCAACATGTTACATCACTTCTTCTCTTCAGTGTTTTCTTTTTGTTCTTTTTTTGTTTCTCTTCTCGAGATTATTCAACACTGAAACCATCCAGCCAGTCACTCACCAACCAGACAGATCAAGGCCTAGCAGTGTGAAATGTGTCGGCCATTTTGGCTCTGTCAGAGCGGGTGGCACGCAGAGCAACTGCTCATTAGAAGGCAAGTGTGACAGAGCCTCTCTCTCTCTCCCTTCTCACCAGACGGGTTTGGACTTCCTCACCCAAACAAAGTATAAAAGGAGGGAGGCAGATGGTGATGAAGAGGAGAGAAAGCAGGAGTGGGAGAAAAGCTGGGAGGGAGAGTGAAAGTGAAAAGAGAGAAGAGAGGGATGAAGGGTAAGGGGGGAGAGAGAGGAAAACGTGCCGGCGGGTATCATTAAGGGTTGGGCGCAGGGCTTTTTAACGAGCGAGCTCACAGCACCCCTCCATCCTCGGTGGCGCCTACTGGCTGGAGGCCCCTGAGGTTCTGGCTCGCCTGGTAGGTGTTCTCGCCTGTTCCATCACTGCTGAATATAGGGGGGAGCTAAGGGTGGAGATTTATTTTCTCCCACTACCCATGGAGCCAGATTTCCACCGAAATCTGCAGAAGAAAAATCAAGATTTCCCTCACTTTCACATCTACAGCCTCAGGGAAGAAATGTTTACTGCATGCACTCTCTCTCCCCCTTCTCTCTCCCATCAGAGGTGTAATTGACTCTGCCTGACACATAAACATAGTGGTAATAACCCCGGCTTCCCCTTCAAGTTGAGCGGTGAAGCACACAGCTGTGCGAGGTGCAGGGAAAAGTCATCAGGGCAGCGGCGTCTGCTCACTTTCTGACTGTACCACCCCTGCCGCCGCCATGGGAGACTGACCAGAGAACATTTCCCTGCAGAGTGTGTGAAGAAGAGCCTTTTCATATTTGAATGCATCAGTTAAAGGCAGGGAGAGGAAGATTAGAATCACAAGGCTGAGAGGTCACCTGAGATAGTTTCAGCTGTGACACGAGCAAAAAGAAAGAGCAGGGAGTTATTGAATGAATAAAAGCTATGGAGAGAGATAAAGACCATGAAAGCAGCGCATAAAAGACACAGCAGAAGTCAATTTTTACTCAAATTCGACACCTTTTAAAATGCTGCTTTAGTTTGAATTATACTGCATATTATCTCCCTGTTATTTTTGTTCTCAACAACTACACTGAAAATTTGTGCAGCTATAAACACAGTCCTAAGAGCTGTTCTAAGATCCAAGTTGTTAAAACAGCTTAGTTTGGTATCTAGTCTAGATCCAGTCCTCTAGCTTTGATGTTGTTAATGAATTCAGGCATAGAAGTACAAATGAAAATGAAACTGATTAGATGGGTCAAGGAAACATGGGACTTCTGAGGAATTTACATCTTTGAAAATTTTCAACAGAAATAGTCCAGGTCAAATTTAGTGCATTAATTATTTAGCATACATTAGTGATGCATCTAGTACAGTACCATAAACTGTAGAAAGCTTTGGACGGAGTCTGATTGACATCAGCATTTTAGTTGTTGAGGGGGCTTTTTGATGATCAAACTAACTTCATTGAGCCTGAGAACTGACAGGAAAGTGGGGCTGAGGCTGTAGCTTGATGGTATAACATAATTGTATGGTTGATCACTGAATTCAAGAGTGTAAATTAGACCCAAAGTCACAGATGTATAAAATCAAGCACCTCACCGTGCAGTCTCCATTTGCAAACATTTGCCATACAAAATTTGTCGTTCTGAAGAGCTCAGTGATTTCAAGCGTGGCACCATGAAATTTGATCCTTGCTGGATATTCCACAGTCAACAATGAGTGATATTGTTAGAGGGCTGAAGAGTTTAAGAACAACAGCAACTCAGCCATGTAAAGGAAGACCACATAAAATCGCAATGGGGTCAACAACTGCTAAGGTACATGGTGTGTAGAAGTTGCCAATGCTCTGCTGATTCCTGGCTCAAGAGTTCTTCCACTGGGATTAATGTAAGCGCAAAAACTGTGCAGTAGGAGCTTCATGGAAGAGGTTTCCACGACCGAGGAGCTGCATGCAAGCCTCACATCATGAGTTCAGATGAGTGAGGCGTGGTGTGAAGCATACCTTATCTCCACTGAATTACAATCGTAATGCTTCAGCATCCAAAGACATTTTGATGCTATGTCTCCAACTTTGTGGAAGTGAACACCCTTTTCTATTCAACATGACTGTACTCAAGTGAACAAATCAAGGACTGTAAAGACATGGTTTGATGAGTTTGTTGTCAGAGGTGTCAAGAAATGAAGTACAAATACTTTGTTACCTTACTTAAGTAGAAATTTTGGGTATCTATACTTTACTGGAGTAATTTTTTTTTTCAGCTGACTTTTTTCTTCTATTCCTTACATTTTCACACAATTATCTGTACTTTCTACTCCTTACAATTAAAAATATGGCCTCGTTACTCCTATCTCATTTCAGCTTGTTTTCATTCCGGCTTTTCATCATTCAAAAAAACACACAACCCCCCCCCCAAAAAATCTATCTCCCCCTACTCCCCATATCCACCCCAACTGTGGTGTGGACTTCGTTTTTTTTTTTTTTTTTTTTTTTTAACAGATTATTTTCCCAATACCACTGGTAATATGCAAGGACATCCAGAGAACAGCTTAGGTTGTGTCAATCATCCTTTACTTTGGTAGAAAAGGATGCAGGAAAGGAATCACAGGCTGGACTTGAACCTGGGCCACCAGGTCACCTGTGCTCCATAGATCACATACTTTGCATGGGGAGTGGCATACACTGATTTCAGGCCAGTTTTGTGCATATGCAGTGTTTATGAATGAGACCCTGGTGTCTTGATCAGTGATCTGTGTGAGCTGATCATGAAAGAAGAAGGAACGGAGGCAATGGAGGAGTTCAGCTTTAGCAAGCTTTTACCAGAAAGCTGTGCTGCATGTAAAAGGTTTTAAGATGTAACCTTCTGGTTTCCTTGACCCGCTATTCCCTTCTTTCCACTGAGCATCCAATTGAACAGATATGTAGCCATCTTTCCTGACCTGTAAAAGACCTCTTAAACTTTAAAAGGTTGCCTCAATAAATCAGTGTTACAAACAGGCACTTTATTCTCCACAGTGCTGACATTAGTTGTGGCAACACTGACCAGATAAAACACAATAAAAAGTGTCTGCTGGAGATGAGAGCAGCGTAGCCAGGCGGCACAGAGTGGGCACAGAGCTGGGAGTTCACGACCGGCTGGATGTCAGCTTGATCTATACTGAATCAACACACACAGCCTGGGCTGATAAGGAGGCTTAGCTGGTGAAGAGACTCTGCTGGTGCCACTTACATGTGTGCACAGTTTTGAAAAGATACGACGGGCATAGATACTGACACACATAGAGATAATGATACACACAGAGACACTCAGGTAGAGGGGGGGATCATCGGCGAAACACGTAACATCAATCATTCCGGAGGTTTCTGTATCAGTCCTATTGACAGGATCAGTATGAAGAGAGAGAACTGAGGAAGGGGGAGATGTAGAACGGGGATATAGATGAAAGAGCAGAGGGACATAAAAATGAAAAGATCAAAAACAAAAGAAGAAAAACATGTTGGGAAAATGAAGGCAGGGAATAAAACGGGGGAAACAGGAGAGGGGGGAAGAGGTGTTGTTTAAAGCAAGAATGGTTTTGACACAAACCACAAGTTGAAAACAACACGTACGCGGAAATCAAACACGATAAGAGAAAAGAGCAGAGATAAGACACAGGGAGCGACGAGGAAGGCATAAGAAAGTGCGAAAAAGAGAAGACAGAAACTTTCTTTCCATTCTTTTAACCTGATAAAATCCCCCTCTGAAAAAGAAAAAAAACTGTGATATTAAAAGTAAGAGTATGTCGATTCAACTTGATGATATTGTATTTATGCTTTGAACACACAGGGATTCTTGTCCATCCCGTTTCAACAGTGCCCTGGTCACTTGCTTTCAGCACGATGTAACTTTTGGCTTCTTTTCTCCCATGAGAAACCTGTACAGCTTTACCGCTCCAGTTCATACCCAAGCCTTCAGTGAAAAGGAAGCCAGCTAATCCATCTTGCTACAGCAGTGTTAATTTTGTCGACTAAAACTATGACCAAGAATGTTCATCAACAGCCTTTTTTCAATGACAAAAATTAGACTAAGACGAACAAAAATAGATCTGTGATGACTAAAAATGACTAAAAGTAAGTTTAGTTTTCGTCAGGTTGACTAAAACTAGACTCAGATGTCATGTAGTTTTCATCTGACATTCAAAATCCGCAATACTTCTCCACTGTGGGTAAATCTGTCAAAATGTGAGAACTTTTTATGGACTAAAACTAGACTAAACTGTTTTTGAGTTTTTGTCAACTAAAGCTAGACTAAAACTAAAAAGGATAGAAATGACTAAAATGTGACTAAAACTAAAATGCATTTCATTTAAAGATTAAGACTAAGACTAAAATTAAAATAGCTTCCAAAATTGACACTGTGCTACTGGCTTAGCCTGAGAGATGTTCCACAACACCCACATAAAACAAATTTCAATCACATTTTTGCTTTGAAACAAAGCAAAAAATCAGACACATCCTGACTCAGAACGATGCTAAAAACTCATCCATGCATTTGTTACCTCTTGGTTGGATTACTGTTGATTGATATCACTTTGTAAGTCTTCTTTGCACATCAGAGTTAGCTGTAAACTTCAACAAGGCTCTGTGCTTACACCACTTTATATGTGCCTACTCTGGAGGAACCACTCCATAGATTTCCATTGCTATGCAGGTCATCTGCTACACAACTGGACCTATCCATGAAGCCGGACAGAAATCAGCTAGGTAAACTAGAAATATCTTGTAAAAATATTAGGACCTGGATGACCTGAAAATGTCTTTTACTTGACTCAGACCATACTGAAGTGATTGTGCTTGGCCCAAGACACCTCAAAAAGCTGTAACATAAAAACAAATTTGGAGGACGGTCTTCTCTCACCTTGCATCATTGTAAAAATCTGACCCATCCTCTCTCAGAATGGCAAAGAAAAACTCTTCCATGCAGTTGTTACCTCTATATTAGATAATTGTAATTCTCTTTTATCAGGCTGTCCTGTCACTAAAATAACCTTCAACTAATCCAAAATGCTGCAGCATTTTTACTGGAACTAGACTAGAACCTCAGAATAGAGATGACTACTCCTGTTTTAGCTTCTCTGCACTGGCTCCCCATAAAATCTAGAACTTAATTTAAAATTCTTCTTCTTGCATACAAAGCTCTGGTCAGACATGACTCATCTTAAAGAACTCATAGAGTCAAATTATCCCTCTACACTCATTCCCAAAGTCTGGATTGGGACCCATGGGTGGGTTGCAGAAGGTTTTGGGTTGTGAATTTCTTTGCTCCAGTATTTAATGGGGTATTTGTGCTGTCCACATTATAGCCACATGGGTAAACTCCACCGTATCACACTCACCCTCTCCACCATAATAAAACACAAAACAAGGATCTACTGGATGTCAAAACAGCTAAAGTACCAGTTATTGATGCTTGGCAAACAAAAATAAAACTCCTTGTTCCAGATTAGAGAGCCACTGAAAGCCCAAAGTGCCAAGCATTCAAAGAAAGCCTCAATGACATGGGTAAAGTGACCCCTTCCAGGCTCATAACATGGAAATTGTCTGATCAAGACCAGATTGAGTCCAGAATGAACATTTTCCAAGCTAGCATCGGCCATCATCTCATCCAACCAGCAGAGGACAGGCAGACTTGCTAAGCAATAACATACGGAAAACAAAGTTGTTGGGTTTTGATGTCTTGTACCTTCTTAAAAGTGGGTCACCAGAAAAAAGTTTGGGAAACACTGATCTAGAACATTAAGCTACCAAAATCTGGACTGCTTGTGGTATCGTCAGTCTCTAAAAGTAGTGCGGGAGGTTGATCCTTTAGTTTTTAGGCCCCTGTCCTGTAGAATCATCTATCTGTCTGGGTTCAGGAAGAACACACTCTATTTGTAAGAGTAGGGTTAAAACTTTCCTCTTTAATAAAGCTTATATGTTGGGCCAGCTCAGGCCTGGACCAGCCCCTACGTATGCTTCAATAGATGTGTTAATAAAGAGCCGAACAGGTGTGCCTAATTATGTGGTTAGAGAGTGTCTGGACCTTCCCTCCTTACAGGGTGTCTTGAGATAACATTGGTTATAAATTGACACTATATAAATAAAGATTGATTGATTAATTGATGAAGAGGATGGTGATGGAGGAAGCTAAGAAGAGAAAAAAGAGTGGCTGAGCTAGAAGCCAGTCTAGAGTAAATATTGGACAGGTCTTTACACATTGGCAAGAGCTTCGCGATACAGTGGGCCGCTAGTCCCACGCTGAGCTGGCTATGTTTCTGTTGAGTGGGTGATTAATATGCATACTCTCAACAACCACTTTATTAGGTATTCCTTTTCAACTACCCAAATATCTCATCAGCCAGTTACATGGCAGTGACCAACGCATATAGATGTGTAGACATGGTCAAAAGAAGGTGTGGAGGTCAAACCAAGAATCAGAAAGGGGAAGAGAGGTAATTATGAGACACTGAATATGCCATGGCTGTTGGTGTGAGACAAGCTGGTCTGAGAATTTCAGTAACTGCTGATCAGCTTGGATTTTCATGCACAACGATCTCTAGAGCTTATAGAGACTGGTCCAAAAAAGGGAAAATATCCTGTGAGAAGCAGTTCTTCTGGGCCAAAATGAGTTGTTGATTGAAGAGGTCAGAAGGTCAAAAGAGCATCTCTGAACACTTAGCAGATGGGCAATGCACACAATTTTAGTGGTTAAGGATCATAAGAACGCCATGCCACAGAAGTTTAACTCCAATCCTACTTGGATTTCTCTGGGAAACTCATCCGTACTTTTAAATCTACCTAACAAGATGCCAAAGCGCTATGACAGCTGGTTTGATTAACCAACCAGAAGGGATCATCACCCTACTGAAAATCAACAGGACAGTCTAGGTATAAAAAACACATGGAAACCCATTCCATGAAGCTCCTACTGCTGTTTTTGTGCTCAAATTAATGCCAGTGGAAGTTCAGGACTCTACAGTTATAGAATCAGCAGAGCGCTGGCGACTGGATGGACAGTGATTCATTTTTGAATGCCAAAAATTGCAGGCAAACTCCAGAATACTGTCTAAATTGCACAAGTGTGTTGGCAACATTAGGGAGCCATTGCTCGCTGCTACATCCACCCATTTTCCAATTGTAGCAAACATATTTGCCTCCTTCCTGGCCAATTCCACTTATTTTTACCTCTGCAAAGGAGGTTAAGTGATCTGCAGGGTTTGTTAGTTATTTAGTTAGTTAGTTAGTTAGTTAGTTTGTTAGCAACATAACTCAAAAAGTTGTGGATGGATTTTGATGAAATTTTCAGGAAATGTCAGAAATGGCATAAGGAAGAACTAATTAGATTTTGGGAGTGATCTGGATCACCATCTGGATCCAGGAATTTTTTAAAGGATTCTTTACTATTGGGAGATAGGGCTAATTACCACTTTACACCAGGAGATGGCGGACATGAGTAACTTCAATCCCAGCAGCATTTTCGGTGTGTTTTATTCAAAGTTTTGGAGTTTATAGAGTTTGAAAGACGCACGTCTGGTTGAGGAGACGAGTTGGAGCTTAACAGGGAGAAAGACAGCAAATTGTAGCGAGAATACTCACAATGCTGGGAGGAATAGAGGAATATTCACCCTCTACCATGACTTCCAGTCATCCGGTGAGACCATGGGTGAGACTGTCAGTGCATCTGTTGGCACTGGCAGGCAATGCTTCCACCATGACAGTCCACCCATAGTGAAGTCAATACTTTACCTCACCATGTTTTCACCCCAGCGGGGTGGGAGTAATCGGCGAATGCCGTGGTGGGGGGCACATGGGGACAGAACCAGACATTTTTTAAAGGATTCTTCACTATTGGAAGATAGGGCCAATGGCGGAGGTCTGCGCTCCCGAATGTAGCCAACTTATTTTTGCAATTTACATAGTAGTCTGCCTTTTTTAATTAAAACTATGACTGAGGATCATTAAGTTTCTTTATTGATTGCTAAAATAATGGGGATTTTATCATTTTGAAACACATAGAGAATTTAACAACCTGAAAATGTTAATATGTTCCCAATGTTTTTGGACAATTTAGACTGTGTAGGCCTTTTCCTGCAAATTTAGAGATTTAAAACCAAAACATTGCCAAATATTCTGTTTCTAGAACTTGTTTTTTCTTGTCATATGAATCAGGTATGAACACCATTAGGTTTTTACTGAATCTCACCATTTTTGCTAAGATGGGAGAGGCCTCATACTGGTCTTTGCCTGGGTCCTCCAAATTACTCAAACCACCCCTGTTTTTATACACACCGTAAAGCCTGTTGTAGTTTTTTACATTCAACACTTGTAAGTTGCCAGTATTTTATCACATCTCCTACATTTAACATCATTTGCTTTGTAACTATATCTACACGTCTAATAATTGTTTAAACTATCCTCAGTGGCTGAAAAATGCATTGGTTTTCATGTGTAACCCCTTACTGACATCCATAGACAAAAAGTAGGAATGCTTTGGTCCCAAAGAAACTTTCTCCCCACTTTCACCCCTCTGTAAATAAAAGACATGAAGGGAAACAGATGTGATGCCCCTCGCTGCTCTATATGATAACGTAACACACACATTGACACACACTTGCTGTGTGTGGCCACCGCTCTCCAATCTGAGTACCAGTGCTCATCCTGACACTCCAAAGAAACTCAGCGTGTGCTCTGTCTGAGATGTTTAATTCATCCAGCCGCCTGCTCCAGCTCAAATCGAACTTGTGACCAAGAAGATTCAGATATGCAAGAGAGCAAAGCAAAGAAATAAAAGGTGTTGGAGCATCGGGAAAACAACGTTATAGAAATAGAAACAGACAAAAATGGTAAAGAAATAAAATGATGGCAGAGAAAACAGAGTAAGCGACAGAGAGCACATGTTTGAGCTGCAGACACAGATCCCAACACACACCGTGAGTGATGGGTAGAATCAGAGCAGCAAAGGCGAAGGAGAGAAAAGAGGGACAGCCAGAGCGAAGTGAGAAAACAGCAGAGGGGGAAATTTCGCAGACACACACAGAGACCAAAAGAAAACGGTGGAGATCTCATTCAGGCAGGCGGTGGGAGCCCGGAGTGCTGAGGCTTGTGTGTTGCAGGTCTCAGGAGAGGCGGCAGGGGACTGAGTGCTAGCGATTTTCTGTCATATCTTACTTTCTCTTCATCCCTCATGCTGGTTATCCCCCCACTATCCTCGTCCTGCTTCTCCCTCACCGCACCCTCAACACTGCAGCATGTGGAGCAGGAACTCTACAGGGCGCTCAGCATTGTAGGCATCAGTTTCAATGTGTTTAAGATCAATTATGTTATCATAGCCATGCCTTTGCATGTCTCTCAGTTTCCTTTCTAGATGGATCAGGCTTTTTAACACTGTGATTTCATAGCAAACCAGAGGATTTAGCCAAAATTCAACATAAAAACTCTTCTCTAATGTCTGATTGAAAAAGGGTAGTTACTTGGCTTCTATTTGGGAGCTCTCAGGTTGTCAGAGTATGAGAAATGTCTAAGAATGACTCAGCTTTTTAGCAAGGTTATGTCTGGTTACTAATTTATAAACCAAGAACAAAGCAATTAGGAAAGTACAGTTACATTCCTTGGGAGCTCCTGTAACTTTCCATCTTGCCAAGGTCCAGATTAGTGATAGGCCTCCTGTGTTTGTCTGATTAGTAATGGTTTGCAAGCAAGGGCTTATCCAGGAGGTGGCCAAGGGCAGACATGACCACCTCAGAATTCTAAGTTTAGATGGGCTATCTGCTTTGTTTAATTACATTTAAGTCTGCATTGCAAGCTGCTTTTAGCATTTTTTTTTCTTTTTGGCACATTTGCTTTTGTTATCATTTCAAATTTTGTATTCTGGCATGTATTTTTTTTTAAGGTTTATCTTGGGCATTTTTGTGCCTTTATTTGATAGAGGAGGATAGTGGATAGAGTTGGAAACAGAGAAGAGAGCGGGGGAGAGACATGCGGTAAAGGGCCTCAGGCCGGATTCGAAAACCAGGCCGTCCGCATACATGGGGCGCGCCTTAACCACTTGGCCAACTGCGCCCCCTGGCATGTAATTTTTAAGTTATTACAAAATTGGGCCACCCCAGACACAAAAGTATGGATGAATCACTGTGAGCAAATTCAGTTGACGTTCATGTCCCACGTCTATACACTATTAACAGAAGGTCATTTCCAGGCAGAGGCAAAGACATATATGAGGCCATCCACCATGTAGTTAAAAGCAATCATAGAAAGCAAATTGGAGTATTTTGAAGCATCTCTTTTTAGTTGCCAAACCCAGACAGCTACAGGACAAACCCAAATCTGAAATATAAAACTTTGAATGCCCAACAATATTTCATCCGCTCTTTAAAGATCTGAACTGAGCAACCTTACAAGTGACTTGATTCAGTGATCAAGGAAGGCAAAAGTCAAGCTCGACACGTCGGCACACATGGGTGTCACTTGGAAGCCAAGGTCATACTCTACTGCATTTCCTACATCCAGGCATTTTCCCCTCTGGTAAAATGCCTGGAGACTTGTGGCGGTTTTCGGGTCCTTCGGACATCCACAGCATAATTAGGGGCTTGTGGAATCCCTACCACTCTCGTAGGTGGCACCCTAGGCTGTGCTTACTCCCCACGCCCACCCCTTACTGTACCCTAATGTGTGAAATGATATTTTCCAACAGCTCATTTTCCCATACACCTGGTTATATGCAGACATTCAGAGCATAACAGGGATTGTGTTGATCCTCCTTCCCACCCAATGGTGCCCTCAGGCAGCGAACTTGGTATTACATTCCTTACCCGAGCCTCAACCTTAGGCCAAAACATGCTTTAAATTTGTAACCTGACACATCAGATGGATTTGTTTCACACATCCATGTGGAAAACCTCCCATAGACTGTGTTTGGGAAAGGGCAGAGCCTTTGAAAAAAAACTTGGAGGGTGATTGGATGAATGTTGTCTGTCACACCTTTACGGGCCAATCAGAACAACAAAACACGTGACGTTGTAGGTGTGCGCCACTACCTAGGCGTAAACCATGGTAACTGTAGACATGTCAGTACACAGCTTGTGTTGTTTTTGAAAAGAAAACAACTCAACGCTTTGTTCTTCTTTTAATGAAGAAATGTCGTCAAGTTCTGATAAAACTGACGCTATAGCAGCATCCGCGCTAATCTCTCCCACCATAATTGCACCGGCCTCTTGTTGCTGCTTGCTTATGTCACGACTCTGCTGTGTACAAAAGTACTGCCTCTTACTCCTGATTGGTCCTGTCACTTTCTAACAGGGCCCAGTCTGTTCAGATGGGACCTTTGCAAGATGGATTCGCCAGTGAGAAACACAGAAACGAATCCATCTGCTTTGCAAGGTTATAAAAGTTCTGTACAGTGCTGTAAATACACATACTGTATATGATAGGAATACTTGTTCTTAAGTTAACATAGACATTTGAACCCATCCTTGCTCTCAATGAGGTCAGCAGCACAATTTGTAAGCAGGCCTGGATTGATAATCTGACATACCGGGTATTTTCTGGGTGGGCACACACTCTTTTGGGCTGGTATGACTAATCCACGTTTTCTTTGTTTGTCATGATGACAGTTTACTGGCTTTATCACATGCCCTCCTCACTCTGCAGCTCAGAGTATAAAAGTAAAGTATCTGGAGGAAGTGAAACCTGAGCATGAGAAATGGGATACGTAAATAAAAGTCAAATAATAAAACTGTTAATGAGAATGGTGCAAAAGTTGTGAAGACGTTGTTTGTGCAGCAGAAGGCCTGATACTTCATGCAGCTACATGTGGTGGAGGGGGAAAGGGGGGCAGAAAGGCAGGTGTGTGTCGGGGAAGAAGAGATACAGATATATATTTAAATGTATGTTTTTTGTTTATTGGCATTTTTCAGTAGTGTTCAGTAATTGCATTATTGTAAGCAATTACATTAATTGTAGGCTTATGCAATTCAACAATGTAATGCATTCTGTCAGAGATTTCTTTTATAAGTGCATACTTTCTATGCAGTTCTGCTTTGTGAAGGATATGGTGTCCATCAGCTCTGACCAAGAAGTAGTTAGTCAAAACAGAGTGAAAACCCACCATTAGATGTGTCATTCCCACTTAGCTCTGAGTGTGGGGAAAAACGTTGGCAGCTCTAAATATCAAGGGGGACGAAGGAACAGTTTCTACAGTTACGTCATATTCAACCCATTGTGAGAGCTGATTCGAGCCAAATTTTCTTCCCAGTCCATGCCTTTTTGTAAGCGACCACTGTGGGGGTATTTTGGCTTCATATTTGTGGAGGTGGGGATTGGTCATGTATTTATACACAATGTCCAGAAGACATAAATTGACCAGAGGCTTTAGAGCTTTATAAATGTGTACTCACAGTCATTCCTGGTTGTAATCCACAGCTCCTCCTTTGAGGTCCAGAGGCAAGATGAGTGGCTGCTGTGTGTTTATTGTAGGAGACTTTCCCAAGCTGCATCATCACACCTCCAAAGCAACAACATCTGTCACATCTGTCGGGTTATCTTTTCTGCAAACTCAGAGGGCATCTGCTGCTTGTAAGTAGTTGTACTCACACATAGACCCTGCACAGTATGAGGAGACTTCAAACGCAGAATAAACAGAGAAGACATCACAAATGAAGATTAATCTGTTTATTATATATACTCAACATAGTATCAATATCATTAATATCCATCATTAGGCACCTTATAAGTAGACAGATTGGGGCTAGAGACTTGATCATGCCTGTTGGTTACAAAAACACTCGTTGAAACATGCTGTCACCACGGCAGAGAAAAACTTTGTCATCTGTTTAGATTGTGACTGATGTGTTGCTTGCATGTTTGCTTCTGCACTTGTTTATGCATAACTGTCGTAACACGTGTCAGCCGGTGTGACTGTGTTTACCGCTAATCTGTTTGGAGTTATGTGTGCATGTGCTTGTTAATGTGTATTTTACACACAAAGTCTGAGTTTGTGTGCCAGCATATGTGTGAAAGTTCTTGTGCAATAACGTGTGAGTTTTAGTCTGGCGTTCCCTTGTGTAACTGTGCACCGTCGATCGGCGTCTATGAGTACGTGCCAAACCTCTCTCAGGTGCTGCAAGCCCACAAGCTGTGCCAGTTCAGGCAAGTCCTCGGACATTTTGGCACAGTTGCCAGATCTGGGGCTGGTTAAACCTGGATATCAGAGCCAGAATAGAGTGGAAATTTTCCCTCATGCCTCTGGAGAAAAATCCATTTCTCCCTGAAAACACTCTGGAGAGTAACAATAAAGGATCGATATTTTACAGCCTACATCCAGGGTTCATTACAATGCTACAGCCTGGCATATGTATCACTAAAACACACTGCTACATTTGTTTGTAGTGAAGAACCTTTGACCAAGTTTATGTCTCGATCCAAGCTTACATTGCTGGCAGGAAAATTCAAAAAATTAATTCCAAAGAGAAAATAGGGGTACATTTTGATACAAAGGCTTTCAATAATCCATCACAGCCACATTGACGGTAAAAAATGAGACACGGATCTTTCTTTTTTTCTTTTTACACGGCCACAATTGAAAGTATGATGAAATTCAATGCAAGTGGTTCATCCTGGAAGATCATAAGAAGTTGGCATGGTGCGTTGTTCCCACCAGATTAGATCAGCGGATGAATGGACATTGGTTCTGCCAGGTTCTTCTTTGCACATTTCAAAGCTTCTGATCGGCTAAAATCACACATATTTTAAATGTAAGTGGTTTAAAATTTGGGGACTAGGCCTTTATTCTGTCTTGCAAAGAGTTGCGTGAGAAAATAATCACTCTTCTATAGTATGCTACATTTATAGATACAGTAAGCAGCAGGTTAGGTTAGCCTAGTATAAAGGCTCTAAAACTCACCTGTTAACTAGGCCTATAGGTTATAAATAGATGCAAGGTGATTATAATCAAGATTTGGCAGCTATTTTCCTCTCAGAATTAGATTAATGTAGCTGGTTAAAGAGACCTGTTAACATTGCTCACATAAAGAAAATAAACTTATTTTGCCTTAATACTGTTTTCTTCATTGAAATCTGCTGCCGTTGCAAATGCCATGTTAGCTAGCTAGCAGATGCTAACATTAGCTAGCGTGCTAGGATGCTAACAGCACTACGTCACCTATACGGCATTCACACAGGGTGTAAAAGGTCCAAAATTCCACATTTAATTCTAGGACCGTTTTGAGTGTGCCAGTAGTATACTGCGTTTGAGTACACCTCTCAGTGTGACACACATCATGCACTTGTTCTCAAAGTATTTAGAGTTCAGTACAAAAGTATGCGGTTTGGAACGCACCGACTGTTTCCATTGTTCATGCTAAGCTTGCTAGTTAGCTTAATTAGTTTTCTTCAGTTTTCTTTAGAGTAAAGAGACCCAGACATTATCCTTGGCTAAACTAACTGACTGCTGTATATAACTGTAAAAAACACACACGTAACTGTATTTTACAGGCAGATGAGAGCAGTAGTAGCTGCAATTTATCTTTGGATTGAAAATAGGAGTGGTTTGGGTTCTTCTAGGTTTATTTTATTTTTTGCCTACAGTCAAGCAAACTTGTTCATTTTCATTCTTTTGCTAGGCTTAGTTTGCTGCGCAAAATGAAAACGCTTGGCTAAGCTAACTGACCTCTGTATGTAACAGTGTTTTTTGAGGACAAATGTGTGGTACCATCTCACTTTTCACAAGTCACTTCCTGTTCCTTTTAGGTCCTTTGTCCATAGAGAACACTTTTTGCTGGCAGCACCAGTGTAGTCCAGCATTTTTAAGATTTAGCATCCTGATTGCAAAAGCTGTCATCAGCTCTATCTACCTTGTATTTCTATGCTACAGTTAAAATCGAATTTTTAGAACAGCGCTGTGTTCATCAATGTCTCTTCTCCCTCCACAGCCAATAAAAATCAAGAAGAGGCGGGACTCATGATATCAGTTTTGTCAACAACAATGGCTGATTCTTCTTTTCAATGATACTGCTCCCAGGTCTAAAGCTTCTGCTGCCTGGAGAAAACTCCCCTACATGGTTCTTGGGTTTTCTGTTACTGATTTCCATCAGTAATGGAACATTTTTTTCACACAGAAAAAATTACAACAAATATTGCAGCAGTTAATAAATGAAGCAGTCAGCTGCTTCAACAATACACAATTTTATGGACACAGACACTGATCTTTTACCCGAATATGGTTGAGCATGTATAGGCACAAGAACTATGATTATACAAAAAGGATTCATGAAAATAAAAGTTAAACAAACAAACAAAAAAAACATTGGTAGGCAGATTTTATTTCCTTTAAACTCAAGCTAGCTGTTTACTTTGTTTCCATTCTTCATGCTCAGCTAACTTAGCCTGCTGCTTGCTGCACTTAAAGAGAGTAGAATTAATCCTTGCATCATAGATAAGAGAAGCAGTTTCAAGTATACCAGATTCTTTACTGCTGATATAAAACTATGTCTGAAATTTGTGAAGACCTCCACATGTTAAAATCCAGTTTGACCTTGTTACAATGGCTATACAGTGTTACTCATATGCTAAAAGACATCTCTGGCATTAAATACGCAATTGCACACATAAAGTGGATAGGGCTACGATGAAACATCGTACTCAAAGGAGAAGGCCAGTGTAGCTACTTGTCAGTTTTGGTTAACTATCAGTTAAATATAAACCTTACTGTCAGGAGCAACTGTATGTAAAATTAGGGACACAATTTGCTGTTAAACTTTAAAATCAAACTGAACTCTCATCTTACAATCCATGTCTAATTTTTGGAGAGCAATACATGGAAAGATAACAGTTATTCTACTTCTACTTAACTCGTGCTTCAGGTGGTCAACCTAGGACTGGGTGTAGATATTGGTTTTGGGACTTTACAAATATTAGATCACATTATAATTGGAGGCAAAGTTATGGAGGTACATTTAAGCCATTTTAGTCACAAAAAACTTAAATCTGTAATTTTGTTCAGCAGAGATAAGCTTTAGAGGCTCATTAACGCTAATTGAAGAGCTTCAGGATTATCACCATTTATATCAATAGATAATTATATTTTAAATTCAGGAGCTCCAGTTAGCAGTTGTTTGCAGTGAGTGAATGAAGCAAATGGTGCATTGAACGTGGCGCAAATTCACCTCATTTGCGCTAAGTACTTGCTCAAATTGCACAGCACATTCAAGAGGCATTATGTTGACTTTACATGTTCACTTTAAAAATGATTTTCCTCATGTCTGGTATGAACACATTAGAATTAGGTCCATATAATGTCAGGAAACTCCATTTATGAACACATAATGGTCGAGAAGACAGTATGAATCTCTGTTAAGTGGATATTTTTCATCTGTTTCCCATTGAGCATACAGCCATGCTTCGTTCCCTTCTGCCACTCAGCCTAGCAGACGTCCCGTCAAGCTGAAAGTGACATCACTCTCTATACAGAACTCACCAGCCTCACGCTGCTGAAAACCAGTCCTCCCAGGCTGGATATTGACATTTTCCAATTTAAAATGGAAGAGCAGAGAAGTTCCCAACTTAACGGAAGCTTCATTCCCTCTCTTCCTCCTCCTGTGGCCTTGACAGACATGGACACGGCATCTCCACCTGACCGTGAAATAGCCACTTGTGTTTTAGCCCGAACGACTCCATTCCTATGTGACTGTCACCACCAACACACACACAGGAGGCTTTTGTAATCCTGCTGGACTGACTATATGTACTGATGATCTGATCAATACTATTCAATCTACTTGCAGGTCTTTGCTGCATTAGAGGCTACAGCTGCTATCCAAACAATGAATGGTTGGACACACAGGGGCCAGTGTACAAATGGAATCCTATTAAAACACATTGGCTGTCAGGGGGACGACTTTGACCCCGTTTTTTCCTCGCTATTTTATGCCCCTTTGATTGACGGAACCCATCCAGAGAGGAAAGATGCTGTTCCCATGACAACAACTCATGCTACATTGAAGCTTTTGATGAATATCACTAACACATAAAACCAGCAGCTGATATTGATATGGGAGGTCTTAATCCTGGCTACTGTTATGTATTTACACTCATAGACAAAGTGGCGAAGATGAGTAAGAGATGATTTGTTTCCTGACAGACACATGTGCTTTTAAGTGCAGTTAAATACTAAAATATCAACAGTGAGTGGCCATTATTCACATTAACAGAGTCTTAGATAAACAGAGAACAGTGTTTCCTCCTAATAGACTGACACACAACATCTCCATGATGAGCTTTTACTCCCATCGCCTTTCTACACTATTTTCAATATTTCTCATCTAAAAATAGTCTCAAAGCACTGAGATGGAAAGCAGACGAAGCAATAAAGAGTCGGCGTTACAGAGGGAAATGAAGAAAGGCTTCTTCTTTTGTTATCTCTGATGTCTTTTCTTCTTTTTCTCTCCCCTCATTAGTGTTTAAGAGTTTCGAGTCGAAGCATCTCAGAGCCCTTTTTGCTTTGCCTGCTCCGTCTTTTCCTCCCTCCTTCGCCTTTCTTTCAGCCACTCCCTTCGCCTTTGTTTCAGTTTACCTACTGGCACGGTGCTTTCAGAGACACTGAGGGAATTTCCTTATGCAGTTCATCCCGTCTCTTTTTTTTTTCTCCTCTTCCCTCCAGGTTCTGCTTCATCTCCTTTAGATTGCCTTTCACAACGGCGTTGTTCGTTTTATGTGGGGTGCCAACTTCACCGTACCCTAATGCGATGCCAGGTTGGATGTTTATTCCCACACTTACTGTGGGTTGTTTTCACAGTGAAGTTCTCCCAGGGTTTTACCATCTACAACCTAAGAGAGAGATCCACGATATAGGGAGGGAGTGCAGAGAAAGATGGATGTTTCACTTTTTGAACACTGCTCATGGTTTCTATGCACAGAATGAGGACGAGAAAGAGCACAAAAACACACGGATGGCTGTGTAGATATGTAACTCCTTTGCAGTAGGGAAGCAGAGGTGATGTTGTGGACTGTTAGCGGTACAGGTCTTTAGTAGGGAAGCTCAGCAGTGAACCACAAGAGTACTCATGGGAGCAAACACCACTTTAAAATGCTATAATGAGGATACTAACATGCAAAAACACACCTAGAAGAGTGTTTGGATGAGGCTGTAGGCATCCCTTGTTACTGCAGGATTTTGTAGACAGGGGAAATAGAAAAAATAAGTGCCAAGGCAAGGTATTGAATGTGTTAGTAATACAACATTTTAATCCTAAAACAGTTTCAGATTTTAAGTATTTAAAAAGTGTTGTATTTAAAGCTCCTGTGAGGTATTTTATAGTAGGTTATGGTATAGAATGAAAGAGAAGCCAATGTTTTAATAGGCTAAAAATCAAACAAACCATCAGGAAGAATATCTAGAGCTTCTATATTGTTTTTTTTCTGTAGGAGTAATATGCAACATTTTTCTAAATATACCTGACAAGTTTTCTAAAAGAGTGAGGTTAAATTCCTTCCAGGTATGTTGTTCTCAGCTATGTGTTTACTATTAGGCATGATGAGCAATGTTTTCTTCTTTGTTTTTTGAATTCTTTTAGACTGGTTTTCATGTGGGAAATAAACAATGGGCTATGCTATTTTGAATTGTCACTGGATTGTCCAATAGTCTTGAATGCATCATGCCAACAGTGCATGCAAAGCTGCTGCTGTGCCACCTTTAAAGGGATGCTTCAACATTTTGGCAAATTTGCCCATTGCCATAATCCCTATAGTCTTAGTAATAGGTTTGTGTCCTTTAGTTGTCGGTGCAAGCTGTTTCTAGATCTGGGGGGACCGTTAAACCAGCTGCAAAGCTAACACTATGTTAGCAGATGGAATTTTTGCTTTCCCTCATCAAACTCATCAAATACACAATCCAACAACTCCATTACGCTCTTGTGGACAAGTTGTGACCTGCACATTCACCACGCTATGAAATAATAACGTATTATGTTATGGCCTATGGCCGTAATTATGTAACATTACGACACATGAAGCAAATAATCGGAACTATTTCTTGAGTAAACCACTGGGCAGAGTGACACAGTGCAGCAGCCATGTCTAGAGTCTAGTTCCGGCTTTGCATTTACCTTTAAAACATCTCTGTCTCGTAATGTTCCATGATTATTTCATAGCGTGGTGAATGTACAGGTCACAACTTGTCCACGAGAGCGTTTTGGAGTTGTTGGATTGTGTATTTGAGGGAAAGCAAAAATTCTGTCTGCTAACATAGCGTTAGCTGTGCAGCTGGTTTAACGGTCCCCCCAGATCTAGAAACAGCTTCACCGACAACTAAAGGAAACAAACCTATTACTAAGACTATAGGAATTATGGCAATGGGCGAATTTGCCAAAATGTTGAAGCATCCCTTTAAATGACGTTACGGACTCAGGTAGATGGCTGCCACTGAGAGGACGCCTGTTACCGAACTCTACAGCCGACCCACATCCATGGACTCTTAAATACACTTAAGACCAAAACACAACAGTGCTGGACCTTTGCGTCGTTTGACAGACAACTGGCATCCTTAACAAACAGACAGCAGTGTGACAACAGTTTAACTCCCCACCAGCCCCTGCGTGGCCATGGGGACCCCCCCCCCCGCCTCACCGGGCTAGTGAAAAAATAATTGGAGCAGTGGTATTTCACCAGCAGCTGAGGCCTCCTGTCTTTTCTAACAATCAAATCAACAGATGGGGCTAAATTCCTTTTTCTGTGTCCTCTAACCACCTCAAACAGAGCTGCCACTATGGCAGCCGAGATGGACAAAACAACTGTTCTCTTTGGGAAACTGGTGGCATTGGGAATAGAGCAATGGCCTAAAGGGCCGCATCAGCAAGTGTCTCGCCACCACCAGTGTGGGTTTGCTTATGGAAAATAATGGGGATGATTGTTCAGACAGGCGTATAATAGGACTAGTAAATTTTTTCTGTATTTACCCAGGCTGAGCCCGTAACATTGCACTAATGGGACAGAACTTCCTTCTGCATGTTAATGTTTTGCTCAGAGATTTAACATTTGTTTCATGACTCCCTCTCTGACCGTTAGCCCTACCAACATGAGGGACAGCTTAGCCCACTCAAGATGATTGTATGTAGTGGGAACACTGGAGGACAGACAAGGGAAAACACTGAGGATCTGGTCAATTTCAAAATGAAACACCAGGCACAAACCTATAATCATCTAACCATCAGTAGATCAATATTACATCAACACAAGTCGCATTGAACAGCAAATCAACTCAAGTTTTCCAATCAAGTTTTCTTTTTTCAGCATCAGAAAACACTGCCAACAAACTGAAAGTTCAGTGAAGTTCTGCTTTGTTGACATAAAATGACAGTTCCTCACAGAAACTTTAAATATTCTCACTTAAATTCTCACTTATCCTGCACATATTTTCCTGATAATTATAAATTATCTTTATTTATCAAACATTTTACACAGGAAACAATGACATTAGCTCAAAAAAGGCTTTTTAATTTAAAAATGCTTTCCAGCTTTTTATGAGAGTCATATTTTTATAGTTGAAGTGATGGATTGTGTGGAATACTTTTAGTCTGTAATTGTGTTAAATTTTGTGAAAATAGGCCTGATTTGGGCCATGGATCTTCTTAACTGTAAGGAATTTGTTTTGAGACAAGTTTCCCAAAAAGGAGGAGCATATGCTTGTAAAATTATCATCCAACAACAAAGCCATACCACAGAGATGATCTAAATGTTTAAATTCTTTCACGTAAGTGTTGAATTCTGGGATAAATAGCTAGGGCTTGGCTCTTGGCTCTTGGCTCTAGAGGGAGAGGGAGTAATGCCTGAGAGGAGTGTAGGAGTTATAGCGTGAGAGTTTTGGTAGAGGTTTGGCTGCAAAGGTCAGACATGAGCAGAGATGGGACGCCTGTGATGGAAACTATTGGTTGTATTCCAGGAAGCTGTGAGGAATTGTTTGGACTGCGAGGAAACAGCAAGTCAGAACTCGTGGGAGCTTC
Source organism: Cheilinus undulatus (assembly GCF_018320785.1). Taxonomy (NCBI): domain Eukaryota; kingdom Metazoa; phylum Chordata; class Actinopteri; order Labriformes; family Labridae; genus Cheilinus; species Cheilinus undulatus. The sequence continues at coordinate 16,411,959 of NC_054880.1, read as the reverse complement.
TCAGGAGTGGCTGGGAAGAAGGCTGGAGGTTTTCTTTTTTTTTTTCAGTTTCAGGCTTCGGAGAGGACGAGGACGGAGGTCGATGTGTGAGAGAGGAAGCTGGGATTGTTCCGTGGAGAAGACTGATGATCACATGTTTGGAAGATGTTAGGGGGGCAGTGGGCGTCTCCGTCAGGTTAGGGTGAAGATGGAGTGCACTCCAGAGAAGCTGCAGACAAAAACACAGAGAAGAGAACAGATTGGAAACAGTTAATTAGAGAAAATAACAGGAAAGAGGCTGTGAGGATGACAACATATTCTCACTGAAAAAAATCTTCAGAAATAGCAGCTTGTTCTGTTGCTCTGAACTTCTAAATTTAAATACCAAAGTACCAGTCTGCCTTCACTTCCAGTATGTTGCATACAAAACATTGAGTGTATGGTTTTAGTAAAATCTAGTGTACAATATGTACTTTTGTAGCATTTTTTCATCTAAAAGTGGGCGCCATCTTGGAGTGCATTCACACTAGGCCCGGTTGCCCCATACCGTGCTTAAGCACAAGTGCCCCCCTTCTCCGTTTCTCTGCTGGCCTGCACTTCCATGGCTCACAGTTTTGGCACAATGCAGGGATACAAAGACAACATGACAGCAACTTTACACTCTCTGTGGCTTTTGTTGAGCTGCTTTGGCTTTCTAACACACCACTATTGTTTTAGAGGAACAGTCATACATCCATGCTGCATACGAGAGCTTGTCTGCATGCACAAATTGTACCAAAGTCAACCTCATCCACTCATGCCAGGGCTATGAAGTGTACACTTCAATGCAAGAAATTTAATGTGGTGCAAAACACTGTTTTAGTCCTTAAACAGCTTTTGATTTTGGATTATTAAAGCGGGGTTGCGTTTATAGCTCCTGTGGGGAGTTTTTAGTTTGTTTTAGAAAAGAGTGAAATAAATGCTGATGTTTTTATGACCTACAAAAGCAAACAAACAATCAGGAAGAATTTTTCAAAGTTTCCATGGTTACTTTGTTGTCTGTCAAATGTATATCGGTGGCCCAAACCTAATATCTCTATTTTTCATTATTACATTTTTTTTTTAATCAGTGGTATTGGTCAGCCTTTACATCTGTCAGTAGGTTTTAATAAATCTTAAAAAACCATAAAAGTTTCAAAAAGATGCTGACTACAACCATTCCAGGTTAAATTATTTAAAAATATAGTACTTTTTTCATTCCCTGAAAAATCCAGCATATAGTGTTAGTTCAGGCAGGCCACAGAGTCTAGCCATAATTGAGATCAGCTGATCTTACGCAAGCTCTCATCAGCTGACGGCCAGCTGAGTTGCTCTAAGCACACTATTGGCTAATCGCTCTCATTTAAACTGCTTTTGCCTGGCTATGTTCTGCCACTCTCTGCAAGCTGCTCTTGCAACACTCCTCCACCCCAGCTCCTCCTTTATTCTGCCTCTACCGGTGTCATCCTGCTTGCTCTGACCTGTTTTTTTTTTTTCTTTTTTTTGCTGCTTCTCTCCCTGCCTCAGCCCTTCCTTATCGGCATAGAAAGAGCAGGAACGTGTGCTGTTCCTGCTTAAAGCTTTCCACGTAGTCTCATGGAAGGACAGGGGGATCCCAGAACAACCATCAAACATAAATAACAGCAATAAATGCAAATGAATAACAGCTAATAAAGGAATATTTATATCCACAAAGTGTGTGTGTGCATGTGTGTTCTTGACAAAGTGGTCCTGACTGAAATGGTGACTTTGTAAAGATAGGAAGTTTTGGCCTGACACCAGTGATATGCAACATTTTAACAGTGTAATAACGAATATCAGTTAAATCCTTACTAAATATATCATGGACTATAAACTTTCTGAAGAAAGTGAAGTCTTAAAGGGGACATATTTTACTTCTTTAAGACACATTTATATTGGTCTCAGAGGTCCCCAAAACATGCCCGTGAAGTCTCTGGATGAAGAAAACACACTCCAGTATAAGATTTTTACATGTCTAAAAATCCCTCTGTTTCAACCCTGCTCAGAACGTGCTGTTCCTGTGTCTGTGGCTTTAAATGTTAATGAGCTGTTTGGCTCCGCCCCTGACCACACCCCTCTCCAGAAATGGATGTGGCTCAATGGATGTGGCTCTCCTGAGCATACAGTCTGGAGAGGAGGGCGGAAGTTTCACCGAAGTGGGAAGAGCCAACCAAACCTGGGGGTGGTGCTAACTTCCCACATGACATCATGAGGGGAAAATCTGAGAAGGGCTTGTTTCAACACACACCTTTCTGAAAGGTGGTGAGAGAGGGAGGGAGGAAATAGATTTTTCTGGTACTTGAGGGGACTGTGGACAGGTCAGGGGCACATATTTTTGTTAGAAAAGCCTGAAAAAGTGATTTTTGCATTATATGTCCCCTTTCATCCCTCTGGGTTTGTTATTCTCAGCTCTGTACTCACACTGATGGGTGTGGCTTCCATTGACTTGTGAATGTTTGCTCAGAGACTCAAACATGGTTCATATATTTCACCCTGCCCATCACTGTCTGTAGTGGTACAATGGTTAACTTTAATTGTAAAGGCCCAAATCAAGGAAAAATCAACTTTCCAGAATATTTTCTTTGGTCTAAAAACGTACAGATTGCCTAGTGTGACTTTGCTGTGCACTGGTTCTATAAATATACCACTATAAAACACAGAGACATGTCTTTACCCTTAGCATAGCTACCATCGCCAAATGCATAGCATCTGACGCTACTGAACATGTACCCTCATCCTGTGTGCATTACAAGCAGCCACTTCACTGCTTGAAATGCGCAGAGATCTGGACATCTTTTCTCCCTCAGATCATAACTCTAGCAGGAGAACAAACTCCACATGGCGTAAACAGATGGTACTAAACGAGTAACACATGAAAACTGGGTTTTGGACTTTTCTGAACACAGTGGAACTCATCACAAGGGAAGAAAGTTTCAACCATTTTTTTTTTGTTGACAAACCGCCAAAACCTGATTGTCTTGTATATCATTTGGAGTTATATTTAAGAATTGAGGTATTTAAAAAGTTATAAACTTCCACTCTAAAAAGGCTTTTTTTTTTATTTTGAATTTTATTTCCATAAGGCCTAAGTAATGGACTCAGCTCCCTCATTTAAGTCCTTTTAATATGGATTAGTATTGCATTTGAGCTGTGTAACCAGTAGGACTTACAGGTTAAAATAACTCAAAACTCCTCCTATTGTCTCTGAGTGTTATCTCTCTTACACATGTAAAAACTTGACTCTGATTCTGAATCTTAAAGAAATAATGCACTGAAGACTGCACCAAAAGTGGCACCTTAAAATAAAGAGAAAATAAGACATCAAGACAGGAGCAAGAAAAGGAAACAATGGCACCAAGAGCAGAGAGGGGCGGTGCGATATGAAACTGAGCTGAGTGACGTAGATGAGAGAGGAAATTAAGAAGTTGAGATCAAACAGGGAAAAAAAGAGAAAGGGCCGAGATAACAAGCATGGAAACAGTGAGGCATAAAAATGGATCAGGGGGATGGATTTAGAAAAATAGACGAGAGAAGGGGGGAGATAAGAGAGACAGGATAAAAGAGAGAAAGAAGGAGAGAGAGGGGGGAGGACGAATAAAAAGAGAGGAGACATAATTATAGAATGGCACGGGAAAATCAATGCAGGGAGCATCATTGTGCTTGCAGGCGACGTTCAAAGGGAGGTGGAGAACGGCAGTGTGTCCATCAAACGCAGACACACCAGCACATGTCACCGTCGCACACGCAGGAGCATTTGAAATGCAGAGTGAGGACAGAGAGGATGAGTCAGGCAGATGAAGCACAGAGAGACAAGTGACATTTAGAGCTCAGTCGAAGCATGTGATGACAAGGCACAAAGATACACGCCAGCCCTGGTACTGACAACAGCTTGTGTGTGTGTGTGTGTGTGTGCGTATGTGGATGCAGCGCTCAGTGCAAGGAAACAGATTTGAGATTTTGGATGTTACTTTATTGAAGTGCCAGAGCTGAAACTCAGGGAACAGAGCCCAAACAGATGCAGGAATTCTTAGTCATGTTTGGAAACTTTGGGGGAAACAAGTGAGGGGAGAAACTTTTAGTTTGTGTTTTTGATTATCATAATCACTGAGGGATTTTCTTCCAATTTTGCACCAGTGTCGACTCTGATTCAAAGGTGAACTGATTACCTTTTAAGGCCATAGAGGTCGTAAGTCAAGGTCACTGGGTCTTATGTTCATCCTTTGCTTGTTTTTTCGTGATAGCTGGTTGGCATTGGTGTATGCATTTCAATCTATGATAGGTGTGGATCAGTTTGTGGAGTCTGTTGTCTCATAATTGGAAGGTCGGGGGTTCAATCCCCAGCTCCTGCAGTCACATGTCGATGTGTCTTTGGGCAAGACAATTTTATTTGTTTTCATTGACAAATCACAACATAATAGGCCTTCTTCCTTAACAGATCCTTGCTAAAAGATCTATGTAAACTATCCATAAGGGCCTCCCTAAATGGGGAAGAATAAAGAGGGTCTGTTAACTTTTGAGAAAAAAACACCCACATTTATAAAGTTGGAATATAACAGAAAGAATATTTTTTTACACTGTAAAAGGTGTAAATTTACATGAACCAAAATTTTAGATAACTTCAATTTATCAAGTCGAAGATAGCCAATTGCATGGAAAAAAATCAGACCAGTTAAAGCTGTTTTCCTACCACAAGTCCTGCAGTTGAGATCCAAATCACTTGATACTTCATTACTGGGACAGAGCAATGAGGCAGAACTTGTCATTTTTGCCCAGAACCGTCCCATTGTCAGTGTCATAGGCCTGAGAAGCTGGGTTTATCCACCCAGTGTTTTCAGTTTGATTCCTCATACATTTTTGACTGTACAATATTATAACTCATGACTTTAAAACTAGATATTTTTGGGTTTATAATGTTAAAATGTATGACTTTTCAAACCTGGAAATTTCCAGTTATTTCTCTCAAATTTACTCATTTTAACTCAGAATTTCTGTTTGGTTTCTTGTAAATACAATATTTTTTTCTCACAAATGAACAGATCCTCTTTGTTTTGCGGTGTCAGCCTTTTTTGGAGGTTCTGAACCTCCTATTGTGTCTTTCAGATGTGCACCGACCCTCAGGGACATGTTAATGCATTCACATCTTCCAGCAGACAAGAAACTTGATTAAATAAACCAGCTGGTACATTTAAATGCATGCATTAATGTTGCACAAACTAAAAGTTTTGTGGATGTTCATACTAAAAAAAAACCTACAAACAAAGGGGCTTCATTAATTGTAACACCACTTTTGTCATATATCGTTTGTTTTGTCCATGTGAGGAAGGTTTTTTCAACATAGGACGTACAAAAAGACGCATGAGAGATCGCCTGGCTGAGCATAAATATGCCATTAGAATCAGGAATTAGGATAACCCTATGACCAGACACTTTAATGAATCCCACAATGCCAATGATTCTTTACTGCGCATTGAAGGTATTAAACATGTAAAACCTTTGGTTAGAGGAGGAGACAGAATCCAGAAGCTCAATCAAAGAGAAGCTTTCTGGATCCATCAGCTGGATGCCTTAAGATATCCTGGTTTGAATGAGGATTTTGACCTATAATGTATTTTTGTCATGTATTTTTGTGTGTCCCTCCTGTTTCTCACAGACAAAAAAATGGTGAAAAGGGTGGTGAAACTGGATTTTAAAAGTAGCAGATATTGGTTAGAAGTGGTTAAAATTTGATAAAATTGGCAAAAAAAAAAGAGCAAAAAGTAACAATAATCGGTTAAAGCGGCAAAACTGGCATAGATAGTGGTAAGGGGAATTTAAAAAATTGCTGAAATGACTTTAGATTGGCAAAAATAGGTGAAAAAATTTGGTGAAATGGGATGAAAAATTGATATAAACTGGCAAAAAGGGTTAACTAAGACAGAAAAATTGGCAGAAATGGGTTGAACTGGCAAAAATGAGCATATCGAATAGTGAAATGTGGTTGAAATGGGTGTAAAATGTAGTAAACTGTTTAATAGAGGCAATAATGTGTGTAAAGTGGCACGACTTGGTTTAGAGGTGGTAAAAACAGGCAGAAAAAAGTGTTGGAAAGGGTTTGAAATGGGAAAAAAATGGGTTTTAAGTGGCAAAAATGTGTTAAGATTGGCAAAATCAGAGGGAAAAAGTGATAAAAAAGGGGTTAAATTTTAGCAAAATTGGTGTAAAGTGGCAACAGTGTGATTAAAAAATATTCTTAGTTTTTAGGGCATCTTGCGACCCCCTCTCAGTGTCTGGCGACCCCCATGGGGGTCCCGACCCCAACGTTAAGAACCACTGACATAGAGTGATAAATACTCCTGTGTCTTAAAATGCGCTAGTTTAAACTATGAATGGCCATGCAAATTAAAGTATGTAACAATAATCACCATTATTATTGTAAAACTCTGCACTGCATCAAGCTCCTTCAGCTCAAAGCATGTCAACATGATGTCAGCCCACACACAAACACTTCTTGTTAACTGTATTAGTGGCAGAGCTTATCAGAGCAGCGGGACCACACACACCACAAAAGGCTGAAATTCATTACAGACGTAGGAGGAGCCTTGACAAGCTGTCAGTATGTTCAGAAGATGCTTCAAATCCCCCTCCCTGTCTGTCCCTGGACAATGGTGAGAATGCTCAGAGCACCCGTATCTCTTCCTTACCACACGCACGCCGTCATGCCCGCAGACGGAAGAGCGCCTCATGGTCTTAATTTCAAGGAGAGTTTGCAAAAAAAAACATGCTCTTAACTTCACGCACACCTTCACACAGACAGAAACTTTTTAACAGTTTAATTTCATGGCTAGTTTACATCGACTCCATTTAATACACACATGCGCTCATATATACACTCGTGTCAGCACATTAGTCTTGCGAGCAGGCCTGGAGGTACAGTTCAATGACACATGTTGTATTTCCAATTTATGTTGCTGTCACTACATTTGGCTGACACAAACTCATTGCCTTTTTCCCACACACACAAGTGATACACATGCTGCAGGATAGCTGTTATGTCTGCAGTCACATCCCTGGGGGAATCATTTTCAGATGATCATAGTAAGGTAGATGACAAGAAAAATTTAAAAAATTCTAAAACAGAACTAGAAATATGCTGAAAAAGTAAAACAAGGCCATAAAAATGTTAACAGCAAACACGACTAGGACAAACACACCCAGAGAGCATTAATGGTGCATTTCCACTAAGTAGTGTAGTTTAGTTCGGTATAGTTTGGTACAGTTAATCCTGATTTTGCTTGTATTTCCGTCACAGTGATAGGAAATGTGTCTGTTTTCTTTCAGCCATCCTTCTCCTATCGTGCCTTTGTCCTCCCTGTAGAATCTCCTGAACAGGCTAGTACTGCTTGACATATTCTCCAATCTGGCTGAACACTTGGATGTAAATGTGAAATAAAAGAGTGTGTTCTTCCTTCAGCTGGCACTGTTTCACTCTTCAAGGACAAAAAAGGGCAAATTACTCTGTAAAATCTTTTCTTTAACATAATTCCTATAATCTGCCAAACCTAAATTAAACGGACCAGCGTGTGAATGCCTCGCTGACATGACTGTGGAGTGTGGAGGCTCCAGCATCTAAGGGAGAATTACATTTTGGACATGTTTCTGTAGTGTGTAATTGCATTTGAGTGTGTGAATAAACACTCCGTTTGTCTCCGGTTATTAAAGCAGCCAATTACAAAGCTCACCCATCACATTTACGTCCCAAACAAAGGAAGAGTTGATCTATTATTAATGCAGTTTTCTGCAGTGTAATTCACACTTGATTCAGTCTTGTATTCCAACGTTCACATGTGAATGCTTGCATGAACACTCTCGGTTACACACAAATAGTGGCTGCAGGATCTCTACAATGATGAATGTTATTACCCAGTATTTACAGACGAGCAGCTTTTCAGAGACAGGTAGTAAAAAGTCAGGATCATCAGAATGTCTCTGCTTCACTCCTGTCTTCATCTCTCTCTGCATGGATCTCCCCCTTGCATTTGTAATCAGAGGAGCCTTGCTTGTTTAATCTGAGCACACCTCAGCGTGCAGCAGCATCTGCCACCCTCTCTTTCTTGTGTGGTAACAACGTGTATGAAGATGATTTGCACTGAATCTGTCCATTCAGCTTTGAAGTATCTGCTCCATAGAGCTGTTCAGGTTTTACCTGCTGGTGTGTTCCTGACAGGCAGGAAACCTTCAGATGTGTGTTTGTAAAGGTGATATGCCATCTTTTCCTAATTGTCTACAAATGATGTAAAACGAAATTCCAAGGAGGAAATATGCAAGACTAAGAGCTGGCAGCAGGCTAACATTTGTTAGTTAGCAACAAGCAGCAACCTCTGGTGTTGAAAAGTTAATCTAAATGCAGAAAACTGCAGTACCTTAAGTGTCCACTTGAGGCTAGCTGATCATCAAGATGCTTGAATAGCTGACGTGGCAGACCCAGGATGGCAGGGTTGAAATAAAGAGGGAACCTGCCACATTTGGAGGGGCATCAGTGCAAAAAGTTGTCAAAGCTGGGTGATGGAGAAATAGTAAGAAACTCGACACAAGTTTAAATGTTTTTGATTAAACTAATTGCGTCTCTGTGATAGACAAACAAGAAAGAAAAAAAATCCTTCTAATATAATGCATGTACATATATGGACATTACACTTTGGCTTTGCAAAGTTTTGAAGAGTTTTATTGGAATTTGTGGAATTGATTTGTTTTTTTGTTTTTTTTTGGAATTTGATTGGACATTTTTCAGAAATGTTCCTAGAATTTTCTTGGGTATCACTGGGAATTTGTCACAAGGTTTGAGTGTATTTGTTTGGAAATATTCCATAATTTTCTGTGGAAAGTTGTTGGAATTAATTTGTATTTTGCTTTGATATTTTGGTTGGAATTTGCTTAAATTTTTTGGGGAAATTTTCACAGAATTTTTGTGATTTTTTTCATATTTGGGCAGGAATATTTGTGCACAATTTTAAAAATGTTTTTTAATGCTTACATTTTTCAGATTTATTTTATATTTTCTTAGAAATTTAGGGAATATAAGGAATCTCTTGAATTTTTGAAATATCTAATAATTTTAAGAAAATTTTGAAGGGAAACCCAATTTGATTTTTCGGGGAATTTGACTGGAATCTTTTTAGGTAATCTCTTTATTAAATTTTCTTGGATATAACTGGGTCTTTTAGGGAACTTGTTTGAATGTTTGGGGGGATTTTTTTGGAATTTTTTCATAATTTGGAATATATTTGTGATTTGCTTTGAAATTTTGAGATTTTAAAAAAAAAAATTCATGGATTAATTTTTAGTTTTTTGTAATCTTTGGGTGGGAATATCTGGGACAATGTGTTTTTTTTTTTTTTTACCACATTTTTAAAAATGATTTTTAATGATGTCCTAACACATTTTAGTAAATATAGGGGATATTTTAAGTTTTTAAAATCTCGGCTTTGCTGAAAGTAGACTCACTGTATCTTGAGTGGGCCAAAGTGGAGTGTTACCTTTGTAACCTGTGAAGTTAGACTGGTGCATGCAGAAGTTTTTGGGCATGGTAACCTAAAGATTGACAAAAAAAAAAAAAAAAAAAAAGAAAAGAGTGATTTTGCTCTTGTAACTGTGGCATGTGGAGGCTGGTGGAAAGACCAGCTCCAGCTCTTTGTTGCTAGTTGGACCAAAAGTTATTTTAAAACAGCATTTGTAATACTGGCACCACCATTGATGGGCTTCAGAATTCTGTTTCAAAAACCAAAAGATGACGTCAGCAAGACTACTTCATGTTTTATGCAGTCTGTGATAAGCAACAACTCAAAATACAGCTGAGGTTTTTGGATGATCCCTTTATGCAAGTATTAACAAAGAAATCAAAGCGTTGGGAAAATAGAAATTCTGTCAACCTCTAAAAAGTTTTCAAGGATCTCATTAAAGATGCAGAACTACTGGAAAATGATAGTTACAATGTCTACAATTTTAGTGGCAAAAGGTCTGCACCAACTCCATGTTACAGAAGTTTAATCATGACAGTCCTCCAATCCTACTTTGAGTTCTCTGGAAACCTCATCCATATTTATAAATCTGCCTAACAAGATACTAAAGCTCTATGAAAGCCGGTGTGATTTACCAACCAGAAGGGATAATCACCCTGCTGAAAATCAACATTATAGGACTAAAAAAACATAAAAAAGAAAGCCAATGAAAGAAATGGCCCATAGAGAAAAAGCTACTCATATACCAATATATCATAGAAATAACATCGTATAAGAGGGATCAAAGAAGGCCCACAAAAGTTCACTTCAATCTCTCTGAGAGTTATTTCAACAGAAACACAACTGTAAAGCTGATGGACAGATGTCAGGAAAGCTTTAATAATTTCACATAGAGTTGACTGGCGAATATCCTTGATTTTTTCACCTGTGCTAACAGGTTTGATTTAAACACCTTAATTCAAGAATGCACAAGTGTGGCCAAATACTTTTGTCCACATAGTGTATCTTTTCTGTCAGGATCACAATTTCAAGGACCACACTGATAGCAAAGCAAAAACTAAATGAGAGACAACTTTACTGGGTGGTTTAATTCACAGTGAACAGTGGTAGTTCAATTCAATTTAAATTTATTTAGCTTGTGTATAGATTTCTTGAACCTGAAAATATTAAACCTCAAAATATACATATTTTTACTGTTCATTTGTGCTTGGGCCTGAGTGCTACAGTAACAGCAGTGAGGTTAGAGACTATTGTTAGAAGGAATAACACATATTGAATTTTGGTTCTTACACTGGATTTACCAAATATAAGAAAAACCTACATTATGTAGAATAAAAGCACAATGACAATGGAGTCTTGTTGGAATAAATATCTGGCCTTGACAGAAACGAAGTCTGTAAAAAAGTTCGATACACCTGACCTCTCCTATAACTGAACCACAGTGTGGCTGAACAACAATCAGTCTGCTTTGCAAGGTAAGAAGTCCATCATGTTCTATAGAAAGTGAAATCCTGCTATGGAGTCTGTAAACTCTCACTGTCACACTGCAATATCCAACACTATCATAAATCTTTGCCAAAAAGTCAGAACTGTACGAAATCAGTGATCGGAACAAAAAGTAACCCAGCAATGACTCCAAACTTTTTGGCTTGTGACCTTTCAAAATAAAGCATGTCTCTGTTCATCACTGGTTATGGCCTCAGTGTCGACTTGAGTCGTGAGCAGAGAAAGATTGACTTTTACTTCTCAGACGGTTTCATTTGAAGAGTTTTTCAGAAATCTGAAAAGGCAGAAGATTTCCAAAGTGAGAACTAAGGGAAAAGAAATATGGTTAGATGTAACCAAATAGAGGTAAAATTCTTTGAAGGTAAACTCCATTGTGAGGTCTTTATGTACTTGACAGGGAAGTGAGCCGACAGCAGGATAGAATAAACCCCATATGGAGTCTAGGCACTGGTGGTGGTTAATGGATGCATTATGGTACGGAGGGGCTGGACCTGGACACCAATAAGAAGTAATGGAGGTAGCTGGGATGGAGGAGGGTTGCAGTGGTCGCACTGAAACTGACTGTGGAAGATGATTGGATCAAGACAGGTCATGGCAGAATGGGATTGGCTCAGAGCTTTAGTAAGTAGACACCCATACTAGCTGACTACCAGAGAAGGAAAACAGAGCGGGAAAATGGAGACATGTGAATGACTGATTATTAATGAATGAAAGGATGAATGGAAATGAAACAGCCTTCCTGTGTGAGCTTATACTAACCCTCATAGTTTATGGTATCATCAGAATGGGTCTCCTTTTATGGAGCAACACTAGTGCTTGTAAATCCCTCCAAATTTCTTTGAACTTCAACCGAGGCCAACACAGCCCATCTAGTCCTAAGACCACTTCTACTTTGTTTTCCATCCATGCTTGTTTAGTCCTGTTGTCTTCCTTGTGTCATACGAAGCACTACTGGGAAACTTTATCATTCCACCCCCTAACCTGACACACCACATTGACTGTTTTATTTACCCATTTCATGAGATATATTTCACAGCCAGTTCTCTGGCTATAGAAAAACAAAGACCTGGTGCAAGATAAAGCACTGGCTCTGAACCAGCCCTGGAACTGGCTTGGTGGAAAAGGGGTAAGTCTAATTCAAAGAGAGAAGTTCTAGTTGTTGGAGCTGAGGGTCACTGAGTCTACTGACTTCACATCTGTCACAAGCTCAGATAATTAGATCAAGAGTAAGCTCAGACATTGATTCATTTATTCACACATGTAGGTCCAGACGGTCCATCTGGAGCATTTGAAGAGTTCTTGGTTGCCTGGCAAGCTGATTGGCTAGTGTGTGTTGGTGGCCTAAATAGAAGTGAAAACAACATGTGGCAGCTACAGTCGCTTACAACTGTAGAATATCAACCTCATGCCTATGGATAAGACATCTTTCATCTTCCATCCATTATTTCAGACAGCTAACACACCAACAAAGCCCTTTACCAGTCTTTCAGACATTGCAAGGAGTGTGCAGGCCCGTCAGTGTGGAGAAAAACAAGTACAAGCAAAAGAACAGCATGACTTGACAATCATGACAACAAACTCATAATGGATATCAAAATGTTTTTTTTTTTAATCTGTCATGGTCTTTTGATTTCAAACAAGCTTCGTCTCCCATCTCTTAGGCCCCCCAAAAATAATCATTCTGTGACAAAAAGTCTTCAAAACATTCACATAGTTTCAAAAAAGTCCTGCTTTTTTGTGTTTCCTACATTCCTATCATTATTCAAAGCAGTTCCTGTCTTTAGTGGCACATAGCGACACATCACAGGCTCTCTGTGTCTCTTTCTCCCCATTATGGTCTATTCAGGCTGTGTCCTGCTGAATCTAAATGTAGACATGCACAGTTTGGCAAAACATGACGCAATGATGGAGCTGCCTGTCACTGGTTTTCACAGCCCTTTACAATGAATTGGGGGACACAAAATGGTGTATAGATTTAGCTGCTAGCAGCAGAAATAATTGATAAATGGTTTAAAAAATGGATTAAAAAGACGTTCGATATCGGAAATACTGGTGTGGAGTTAATCTTAAAAGACCCTGGAAAGTCACCCAAGTTTCAAGCTTGCTAGAAACGCTTCTGCAAGGGATTCAAAGGCATAGATAGTGTCATTGGAATGGTGCAAGAGGAAAAACAGGTAAGAGGTTATAATTAATAGGGGTGTTACGGTATTGGTAATACTGCAGTACTGTGGTATCAGAAGTGTCTTAATCCTGTCCAGGACATGTGAGAGTTTCAAATATTATGTTTTCGGAGAGAAAGTGTAGTTTTTTAGTGGAGCAGAGCTAACAGATGTGGGAACAACAATTTCCATTGGCCCTTGTGTACCCACCATGCTTTGCGCTCCACTCGCTTGCTTGATTCTACAGCGCAAAAATGGCAGATACATGGAGCAGCGAGGGAAAGACGAGTGACAAAGTTCTTGAGACTGCGGAAGCTCCAGTGACTTTTAAATCTGACGTGTGGATATATTTTGGATTCCTGGTGTCAAGAAATGAGAAAGAGAAAAAAAAGTGACAGACAAACAAACGACAGCATGCAGGCACTGCCAGACCGCTGTGGCACACTTCATGGGGTATACAAGTAACACGAGGAGCCACTTGATAAATTTGTATACTGAAAAGGTTTGCGGAGATCCAAAGAGCAAAATCCGGCCAAGCCAAAAGACTCTTAAGGACATGTTCGCAGTTGCACTTCCCCTTGACAGCGTGAGGGCTCAACTGATCACAAGAGGTATAGGTAAAAATACTGCCAAAGACCTACGGCCATTTTTATTGGTGGGCAACAAAGGTTTCAGAAGGTTAGTAAACAGGCTGGAGCCAAAGTATGAAATAGGTTGTAGCATTGAGAATGTTTGAATAACTAGATTTCATGCAGTAGGTATAAATTTATATTAAGAAGATCCAGCTGGTGCAGTTTTCTGTTTTATAAAAAGAACTTTTGGGTCTCCCATATCTCACACTTCATCCTATTTCCTTTATCCTCTATTTGTTAATAGAGCTTTCAAAATCATCTTTAAAACGATGCACGCCTATGACACTTTTTTTGCACATATTGTTATATTTAAAGTGCAACTGTTGTTTAAAAAATGCATTTTGATACCGTTACATCCTCAATAATTTATGGTTTAAAAGTTATTGAAGTTTTTATCACCGTCCCTTTTGTTGTATACAACAAGTTGGTCTGGAAGTGCAGTATTCCACTATTTTATTATCTTTTCAGCTCTGGTCAGGGTACACAAGGGTCACCTTGGCTCCAGCTCTTAGCATTTTTCTAGACTGACCTAAAGTTGGTTTGAAACAGCATTGCCAATGCAACAACTACTACCAATGGGCTTCAAATGTCAGATTAAAAAAAACAATATACTGGGATTATGGTCATGTTTGTATACAGTCCATTAACACAGAATTAAATATTTCCCAATGATTAACACCAATGACTCTCAAGATTTATCTGCAGTGGTTGGCTCATTTTCATGCAGATTTCTGTTCATAGATAAAATAGTTTGGATGACAAACAACACTGCAAAATTGTACCAACTGATATAAATATTAACATTTATTCCTTCGACCTGAATGGAAGACAAATCAACCAATTTGGAATTGGAGACTCTTGGCTGAGTTGAACTGTTACTGATGTTTTTGTTGTGGTTTTTGTGTCACTCTTGAAGAAGCAACAAATGTAATGAGTATATTGCTATCAGTGCAAATGTTATGTCTAGAGATTTGCTTTGAATGTCAGTTTTCTGTCCTGAATTATTATCCCAGGCTGGACCTGCACACTTTAACACATAAATACTGATATTACATTCATTTATGTTGAGTCTTGAGCCTCTCTGGTGCTGGGATCAGGTTTGGAGAGCCTTGTCTCCTAGCATGTGTTCAAAATAGGTCATGTTAGTCTGCGAGCATGCCTTCTTCCCTCCCTGCCCTATTTCAACAACATAAACATGGAAGTTCTCCCCTCTCGCTCTCTCCATCTCCCTCTTTAAAGCTCAGATCCCCATCAGTGAAACCCAGAGAGGTTAAGTAAATAAGTCTATTTCATGCAAAGAAGGAAATGCAGGAATGGTAGTTCTCCAAAGTGCTTGTATTTTGGTAACTTGTGTCAACTTGGATTTGTTTGTTTTGTAGTGTGCCGTTTTCAGTGCCACCTGCTGACACATTCACACACACCCATACTCACATACACACTTTGCCTCCATGCCTCCTTTAGTTGCTCAGCGTGGGACTGTCAAACTGAGCTCAGTACTATTTCTTTTTTGTGCTGCTCTATCATGCAGGATCTCTCTCCTGACACAGAGCTGTCACGGCCTTCAGGGTTTAAAGATCGCTATGCAAAGGAGCAAAAAGTGGAACGGTAAAAACAAGCCTCTCATTTATTCCAAGGCATGTGTGCTGATGTTTGCATGTATCTATATTTGTACACATGTCAGCATGGGTGAAAGCATGGTGGTACACATGGAACAGTCACTATATATGCCTTTAGATGATTTATGGTGTTCAACAGGAAAAGCTCTGTGCCCTAGTTTTACTCTGACAACATTGCTGGTTGATAGCCCAAAGTTTTAGCAACATCTGTTGGAACTACTAGTTTAAAGTGGAACTACAATGAATAAACACACTTTTTCAGAATTTTTGCACCTGCATTTGGGAGTCTGAAGTATCGACCTACCTGTGAATGAGAAATAAACCAACCCAGTCCTTTCTTTGTGGTCCACTTTTTCTGAAAACAAAATCTGGCAGACAGTTCAGAATCTGCTCTCCTTGTGACATTATAATGGGTGTCATTATAATCATACCTTTCTGCCACTTGGTATTGACACTCAAGGCCAGCTAGCAGCTATACTCATGTCAACACAATAGAATATAGAAAATACTGGATGGAGTCTGAAGCTGCGTTTCCATTACCCTTAGAAATGTGCAAGTTACATCACATGAAGTAACGCACAGTGTCACGTGACCAGTTCGCTCCAAGACAACATGGCGCAGTATGTGTGGACAGAAGAGGAGACCAATACTCTTCTTAACATCATACTTATACCTAACCTTGCAAAGCAGATGGATTCGCCCATTTCCGTGTTTCTCATTGGTGAATCCATCTTGCAAAGCTCCCATCTGAACAGACGGGGCCTTGTAAGAAAGTGACAGGACCAATCAGGAGTGAGAGGCAGTACTTTCGGGTGTGGCATAAGCAAGCAGTGACAAGAGGCTGGTACAATTGTGGTGGTAGACATTAGCGTTGATGCTGCTAAAGCACCAGTTTTATCAGAACTTGATGCCATTTCTTCGTTGAAAGAAGAACTAAGAACAACATTGACTTATTTTCTTTTTAAAAATGACAAATGTCGTGTACTGACATGTCTACAGTTGCCATGGTTCGCAGTTCTCTATAGATTTGACTTAACTCCTCGGTAGCACCTTGGTTGCTCTGATTGGCCCGTAGAGATGTGACAGACAGAACGTTCATCCAATCACACTCTGAGTTTTGTTTTTAAGGCTCTGTCTATGGGAGGTTTTCCAAATGGATGTGTGAAACAAATCCATCTGGTGTGTTAGGTTAACTTAAATCCTTATTCATGGCTTTTGCCATACATAGAGACTTTGCCTCTGAACTATCATCCGTTGCCTTCGTCTTTTGTTCAAAATTGTCAAGGCAACTGCTGTAGATGTAATAATAACCATACCAGTACGCAACAGGTTTTGAGCATCCAGATTCCTTTGAGACTCATGCCTAAAACACCCTTCAATGGAAACACATTCCAAGAGTAATTGTACAGTGTCGAAATTTAAGAGATATCACTTTTATTTCGTGAAAAACTGTAAGGGAAGCGCAGCTCGAGTGACCCCAGATGAAGAAGCCAATCGGCAAGGGTTGCTAAATTGCAATTGTAATCTCAAAGCAACTCTTGTAATAGACGGTGTAAAAGAACCAGATCAGCCTGGTTTTCATGGGTTGATAACATACAAACTTGTGTGTCCTACGATGGTTATGGGAAAATGGCTAATAGCCAACTTCTACCCAAGCAGCAGATTGTATGATTGGCATTCCAGGTTGATGCACCTCAGCCAAGACTGATGTACTGTTCCTCTTTAAGATTTTGTTTTCTTGAGTGTTAAACGCATCAAGCAGCCTCTACGGATCGAGTCACAAACTGAAACAGTTGCCGTAAGAGAGAGGTAGACAGATGGATGTTGAAGAAATGGGGTAAAAAGAAATTGATAATCTGGGCGTCCTACTGCTGATGCTGAGAAATACCTGAGGAATGGGACACAGTTGAGAGCTTGGCTATGTCATCATTAACCTTGTGAAACCTCGTCCTACACCGTGATTAACGTCCCCCCATTATGTGCCATTACACAGAAGCAGGGGAGGGTCTTTGTCGACATATAAAAAAACTTTCTCTGAATTTGAAGACATTTATCTCAAGGGACTTGAGTGGGGAAAAAAATCTCTGCATCTGACGTTCGCAGATTGACCCTGTGTCTCCTAATATCCTCTGACTGCTGCTTCTTTTCGTGCCACTTACATGTTTCCCTCCCTTTCTTGTTCAGAGGTCTGTTATTGTTTATCACAAAAGAAACTCGGCAGAGTCTCCATAGAGAGCCTCATGATAAGCAAAATACTCTGACACAGAAAGGAGGCTTTTTCAATATGAAAGGCAAAGGGAGAAGAGAAAGAAAAACTAAGAACAGTGAAAAAAGATAGAGGTGCTGGGCCGGGGTGGAGATGCATATGTGTGTATGTGAAGGGCGGGCAGGGGAGATAAAGGCAGAGCTGTATTCCCTGATGTGGCTGCTGTGTTGGCTCTTCGCAGCTCTGGCTCTAAGGATTACTGCATTTACACTTCAGCTTAAAAATAGCCCCCGTGATAATTTATTTAGCTGGAGCACGCCATCCCCCATTGTGTTCTCAGAGAATAGTTTTTTTTCTCCCTTGTCTGAGTCTTAATAAGATTCTTCCCCCTCTCACTATATTTAAAATGTGATATTCTTCTCCTCTTCATATCTCTTTTTCTTAATCTCCCACTCCCAAAGAGACTCACTTTCTCTCCAGAAATCACTCAAAAACAAGTTTAGCAGCACAAAGTTTGCAAGATTTCCCTGCCCTAATTTTATTTATGCTGCTAATATGTCACATTAACATCTGATAACCTTGCTGCACCCATAATGCAACACTTCTTCTTAAAAAGCTGTATTCATGGATCTAGAGGGATTAAAGAGGTTTGCACTGATAGCAAAGAACATGAAAAACCAAGATGTTCACATGCGAGAGTAATCTGCTTATTGGAAATAACCAGTCGGCCTAATCTGGGACCACATGCAGAAAACTCTGAATTATCATAAGTCAGTGCACAAAAAAGGAAAATTAATCTTTTTTTTCATATTTAAAGGCCTATTTGTATGCATGATTCTTCCATGCATACATACACTAAATACAAATATGAAAATAGGCCTGATTTCTATTCCCTCAGATAACAGCAGTTTGGAATCAGTTTGGCGATGATGTGCATCCTGGCGATGGTTTGAACTTTTCAGTGTTTTCACCTTAGGCCCACTGTTTCATATGATGCCTATGCCTGATTCCTTTTGCCTCTCCTCCCCCTGCTGGTCTGCTTTAACACTGGTAGCATTGCTTCGTGCCTAAGCACAACCTGTATGTAATCTGTCCCAAACACGAGGTGGTAGTAGACGTGTAGCTGGGTTAAAAATCCACCAAGGGTAAGAAAGAATAAGAAAAACCATGGTAGCCATTTGGGCTGACATTGGATTATCCTCTGTGGCATTTTCTCAACATGACTATATGATAAAACTGCTGAAGTTATACCTCTTATGTAGGTCAGTAGGTACATATACAGGTAGAATGATCTAGAGCTGTCCCAGTCCTCTCATCCCCATGCCTCTGTGCACCACTTGCACCTGTTGTAAACCAGGGGCGTCCTTTTAATCTGCGAAATCAGCAGCTTTTATTTTGTTAGGAGACTATATAAAAGTAGGGACCTTGACTAATGAAATCAGCCAAACGTCAGCTCTGTTCCACTTTACATTAACTGTTTAGAAGTGGCCTCTTTGAAAGGTTTTTTTAAAGATTTAGTCATTTTATTGTGAAGAACTCCTGATGGGGGGCAGGATGGGGATTCTGCATAGAGAAGTGCTATCAAAATGCCAAAGTTTCTGTATTATGAATAACTCTGCCAATCCTTCAAATAGCAGAAAAAAAGAAACAAATAGCTCTGTATCCTAAAAGTGATGGTAAACCCTGATCTTGTTTGTACTTCTACAGCTTATTTCTGAGACATCTATACCTTTTTAGAGACCAGGATCAATTGGCTCAGCTCAGAAATAAGAGCCGGTCTTTTGGCTCCTAAACGACTCTTCCTTTAGTACCAACTCTCTGGTACCATGTATCCTTGGGCAAGACAGTCAACTCCAGTTTGCTCCTGCTGCTTCGTCAGTGGTGTGTAAATGTGTGTGGATGCGAATGCGACAAGCTAAAGCTGATGGCCAATTCTCCATAGCAACCTCTGCTATCAGTGTGTGAATTGGAGTGAATGGTATGAAAGAGTATGGGTTGGTGTGAACTGCGGTGTAAAAGTGCTTTGAGTAGCCAGATGACTAGAAAAGTGCTACACAAGCTCAAGTCCATATACCGTTTACCATAAAGAAAACCTCAGAGGGCTAACATGGGGTAAATTATTAATAGATCAGTTTTGGAAGTAGATATGTGAACTGTGGCCACTTAAGCTTCATCACCTTTAGCTACAGCTAACATAGCTACACAAGGGATGAAGCTAACATTGCTACATTAGCCAATGTAGCTAAGTTAGCATTAGCAATGTGAGCTTTAGCAAATATAGCTAAGATAACACAGCTATGTAGCTTATGTACCTAATGTTAACTTTGCTAGTGTAGATATCCATACACTTTGTGAGCTTTAGCTCCAGCTTTATTAGCTACATTATCTAGCTTATGCAGCTTTACGGAGCTACATAAGCTGCATGAGAATGTTTTCATGGAGGACGAGCTTTTTTTCTTGTAAACAGACTATTAACTCAGATTTATAAAAACGTTTCATAATCAGGTTTTGCAGGTCAGGTTTTTAACTTTTACTTCTGGCACTCTTACGCTTACCTTAATCATTACCCTAGAGCCGGTTACACACCGCCGTGCGGTAACTACCTTGAAAACTGCCTCCCTGTTGGAGGAGTCCCCAAAATGCTGAGCGGTTTTTAAAGCAGCTGCTGCCGCCGTGTACCGCGTAGAGGTGCTTCGGTGAACGTCACAGCAGAGCCCACCCACAAGTCCATCACACACCCCTCCCCAAAACCACGTAGAGTACCTCACAATCTCTGTATATTAACATGTATAATGTTCTATGAAACAAAGGGAAAAATATGGTTCCGTCATGAAAACAATTCCCCCTACAAAATACGTTTCAATGGTTGGTTCCACAATTTTTCTTCTGGTTGTCTTTATACGATGGTAGAGCCGTGTTGTAGAGCCCAGGATATTCATGATACACCAACATTATGAGCTCCTACATTTTTTGCTTAGACCCACGAAGCCTGCTATTTCTGGGTTCTCTCCCTCCTTCGAAGTGACTGGCTGCTGCCAGGCGGCTGCTGCCAGAAAGTTCAACATGCTGAATTCCGAGCGGCAGGGCAAAATCTGTGCGCGTTCACGTGGGCGTCAACCGCTTCTGGGTCCTACCGCCGTGGTTAAAACCGCTTCCCGTCTGCCACCTGTCCCTCATTAAAATGACTGGAGGCAGTGAGTTTGCCACGCGGTGGTGTGAAAAGGGCTTAACCTAACTGAAAGCTTTATCCAAATTTATTTAGAAAGTTTTAGTGTATGTTTATGTTTCCAGAGTTGTTTAAAGGGTGAAGCTGGCCTCTTAGCTCAGTACAAGACTTCTGAAGACTCTTTCCTTCCTTCATCTGGCGAGATGTGTAGTAGGAGTTCTGCAGCACAAAGTAGTGAGTGATACTGATTATCTCCATGCCAGGCAAATCAGTCAACACATAGGAAGAATCACTTCAGGGACCATGCCCAGTGTGTTTTTTATCGTAACTGCAGTGAGCTGGTCCACCTAGAGCTTTAATGTGCTAGCTTTTCTCCATTCCCAATGGTCCCTAATCTGTGTTCTCTTTACTTCCTGCCCCCATCTGACTTTCATGTGCCATTGGAATCACGTAACTGCGAATAACCATCTCCCTGGTTCAATACAATCAATTTTTGCCTCCACAGTTCACTAGATCTGGCCTTTTGTGTTTTTCCACTTTTTTTCTCCACTATTTAAAACAAAGCAATAAGACACTTCAATAGAACCAAGGGTTTTAGCTTTTTAGTTTTATAAAGCTCCTAAAAACCATAAAAGCAACAGTAATGGAGGTAGTGTAAGGTGAAAGAAACAGGTAGCGTGACACCGGCCTTTTGGCTGCTGCAGTGATTTCTACTCTGGCTAATTACTACTGAAACATACATGGGCAACGACTGGTGTTCATGAATTATTTCAAAGCAGACCAGGGATATGACAGACACTTTCTCTAGCAGGTCTCAGCTCTGAAAGGAAAATTGATTAAGCAAATTCAGTTAATTGAATCCATTCTTAAATGCACATTTCATTCAAATAATGTTCCCTGCTTGGACGACCCAAAAAATTCACAATCAATAACCTAAATAAATCATCTTTTCAAACTGGAATCCTATTTCTGCAAACATTTCATCCCTATTTTAATTTATTAGAACGGGAAAATGGCCTGAGGTTTAGATATGAGGCATTAATATTTGTCCTGATATAAATACCTGATTCAGTGGTGGTAATATATCTATGGTGTCTGGTTTTTTTAGTGTCACATTAAACACAAAGCACACCAACTGTTGTCATATTTTGATGTATAGTAAAGTGGAAATCTGTTCCTCAGTGTAACCCAAACCATTAAACATAAGTGAAACTCCTGCTAACAGCAACGCTGCTGATTGTAAGACAAGCTCCTAAGCCAATGATATCCTGTTAAAGTGAGGAAGTCTGCTCCATTACCACCACAGTGCAGCTCAATTTGCCCTTGGGATATGCTTGTTGAGTGTACTTTGAGCGTACTTGAGAAAAACGATCCCCCCTCAAGTCGCCCAGCTGATATGGCGGCCTATCAAGAAGGGAACAGGGCGCGCTCAAAGTCAACAGCACTTAAACATAAGATACGAGAGAGGCCTTCAAAGAGCAGAGACAAAAAAGGGCTTGCTTGCTATTTTGGAGCCGAGTGCTTCAGTAGCAGAGGTTAAAGGGGATCATCAGTCTTCCAGGCACGGCGAATCTCATTTTCCGTGGAAATGTGATGACTCGACATCAGGGAGGAGAGCGGGGATGTTGACGTAGGGTGAGAGGAAGCGGGGCTCGCATTAAGGGAGGGAGAGCAACGTATTCAGCTCAGCTCTCTCTCGTCTCCGTCTCACTCTCTGCGTCTCTCACAACAGCAACCCTGAGATCTGTCGGTGAATAATGATGACCTCACATGGCGCCGAGGCCCACAAACACAGACAAACTCTTGCTTCCCTCTGCGAGTAGTAAAGGGATCTTATTTCTCTTTATCAAGTTTCTGCTCTTCTGCCAACTGTGAGCCGTTCTGTGGTGAGAGGGCAGCTCTGCGGGACGCCTTCTGTCCAAAGTCTGAAATCATCCATCACCGAGTCGGAGGCAGAGAACTTTCAAGAGACACTACGTGACTTGTAATGCCAAAACAGACTCACAAAACACAGGCAAAACAATGAAACTGCTGCTGCTTAACCACTTGAAATTATGAGTGAGAATCATTTCCAGACAGCAACAAATTAATTCTGCAGGCCTACATGATTATTTTTATCTGGATGTTCTTAACAGCTTCAGCGGTTACACCCATGTCATCACATCATAATACCTCACATAATGATTTTGATTATAGGAAGGGCAGACTAAGAGTCAACACAGAGAACATAACTGCAACTTTCGTCAGCATATTTTCAGTTTATGATTGTCTAACACTCGTGGATTCCTCTATTTTGAAAGGCCTGCATTGATTTGCTTGGTTAATACACCTTGTCCACATAGTATACCCATGCTTATTCATGAACATCCGTACCGCACTGAAACCCATGTCTTCTATCCGTGCCAAGGCCAAGGCAAGCACCATGACTGATCTTATGCCCAGACATGACTTTAGTATGCCATCACAGGTTTGTTTTAGGGGGAGAAAGGGTTCGTAACCCTTGCATATGCATTTAAATGCATTATCTCCTTTAATTTTGTTATACCATGATATAATAGCATGAAGAGTAATATCAAGCTATATCATATATGGCTAGGTGGTATTGCCCAAGCCTGCCTCAGGTCATTAGTGATAGTGAATGACTTAGACTTTCAGGAGTGCAACTTCAATATCCAGAATGTGTTGTGGCATCAAATTTAGAGTGTGTGTATATTTACATAAAACAATTACATTTGAAACACCATGTCTCATCTCTGTGTGAATATATAGGTGTGAATATAGGTTGAAAGGGATTAATAAATCACTATATTATCTATTTATTTATGCTTTAGTACACTAAAGCCTTTCTTCAAAATGTAAACCTCTTTTCTTAAACAAAATTGCCTTTTTTGGTAATGTTAAAAGTGGTGAAAGTTGTTACATAGTGGCAAAAATACGTTAAAAGTGGCAAGAATTGTTCTAAAGAGGCAAAAAATTGTAAAAATTTTGAAAGAAAAAGTAAAAATGGGCAAAAAAAAAAAAGATGAAAAGGGGTCTACAATTTGCATGAGTAAGTAATCTTAACATCAGAACCCAATTATAGTTGACACACTTTTCAGCTCCAAAATGAGCTAACTGCTAGCCAGGACACTAGCACCAATGCTGCTGATCCAACAGTCATGCATTGACATCAATAAATCACAACTTGGCAGTGCCTATTTGCTTGGCTTTTTTAGAGGCCCAGCCAACTCTGTGGAAAGTTTGTCCTGAAGTTGCAAAACACCATTTAGTTCATACATTTGCATAACTTTATAAGTGCAGTTGCTTCACTGTGAATATAAACGTCCCACATACAACTTTTAAGGTGCAACAGAGTACAGGACCTGAGTCGCTCTCATCCTTTAATATTTGTGGAAATAAAAGGAAATTACACTTTCAGGGAGGAAATTGTTTTTCCCATTCATAAGGCGAAGGTACACTGTGTTATTTGAAACAGATAAAAGTCATTGGATCCTAAATCTTCCATATTTATTAAACATTAATAGAAAACACAAACCTTGGATAATATATCCGGATGTTCAATGTTTCTGAGGATTATTCTGAGAAAAGCACATTCTAGATGCCTGCTGTCTTATTTATGTCTGCTTTGGCTTTTCTATATATTTCCCACAATGCATTTGAACAACTTCCCCTCGAGAACAGGAGTGAACTTGTTGATTTCAATCCTGCGTGGGAGGAAAGTGCAACACAGATAATGATAGCAACAGCATAGTGACTGCAATCCAGCGAGTATCTGCAGGCAAAAACAGGAGCGAGATTTCCATGACTCAATGAACACACTGCTCTGTGGCTGCAGCTACTCATCTCTACAGTTTCTACTGTTGGAGGAGAAAGAAGAAGCAAAAGATGGCCTTTCTGGTGATAAAATCAAAAAGTTTTTTAATCTGACTCGAAAATAACCTTGAATTTGTCTCTGAGACTGTAATTTTTGTTGGACTAACTGTTAGTTCCACTTTTTAAAGAGCCAGTGAACCAGATGTATCTACCTTGCAGGGACTAGACACATCCACTCCCCAACAGCCACATAATGCTCAGTTTGTTGCATAACTGTCACTTTGATAAATGTCAGAGCATCTTTAAGAGAGACTGGCTGGATATTTTTTAAACCTTGTCTGATAATGGCAGCTCAGATCAATGTTTGAGTGATTTAAAGCACAAAGAGCACAAATTTAGAGAACAGTAGTCAGTGAAGCTGCTCTTTTGTTCACCATGACACCAGATTACATCAGTGATGGCCCTCGCTCTCGTAGACTCTAGCTCAAATCAGTGTACGGTAGTAGCTTTCAATGAGCCTAAGTGGTTGTTTCACTTTATGTTTGTATAATTTTAAGCCTTAATTTAAAAGTGAAGATTGTTTAATATTAACTTGTGCTGGTTAGGGATGGAGATCATACTTTTTCATTGATAATGATAACATTGGAAATTTCCCCTTGCAGGACTAATAAAGGAATATCTTATCTTATCTTATTATCCATCTTCTTAATGGATCTGAGCCCTTACACCACTATGAAACACTTTTCCATTAGTTGTTGGAAAGACAAAGCGACAATCCTTTTCTAAAATTTTACTTGAGATATAATGTTGGACTTTTTGTGCCTTTATTATATAGAGGAGGATGGTGGATTGAATGAGAGTGGTGGAGAGATGTGAGGGAAAGGAGCAGCAGGCTGGACTTGAACTCAGGTCGCCCATTTACATGGGGCGGGATCTAACCACTAGGCCATCCGTCTCCATAGTAGCATAAGCTGAGTAGAGCTTAAGTCATAAAGTAAAAAGGGTAAAAAATGGTGAAAAACAAACACAATCTCCATGGTCAGAGCTATAATTACTGTGCCTTTGGGTGAATTGGGTGAATTTTCTGGGCCCTTCAAAATTAAATGCACACTAGTAAATCTGGCTTTTTATCCATTTATATATCCATATTTGATCTTTTGTTACTTTAGCTGCTATTGTAGCCACATATTGTTTTCCCAGAATACTTTTCGATGGGGTGTCAACCAATGGCAGGCTATTCTGTTGTTGTGTCATGCTGTGTTTAACTGTGCATGTCTAACTGGGCAGACCATGAAGAAGACGGCCTGCATAGCTCATAATGGAGAGAAAGAGGATGAAGACAGAGCTCAGCCTCTTCCTGCCACTCTGCTAAAAGAACACTGACACCTAGGCTTTACAAGAACACCCAGGCTTTAGCCAGCCCTTTACATGGTGATGCTTCTCTTGGTTCAGCAGGTCTTGCTCTGCTTTCTGCAGTCTTGAGATCATCACCTTTCCTCTCCTCGTTTTCTCTCTGTTTGGCCTCTTGTACCCTCCTCTGCTCTTCACACTTTTCTCTGTTGTCTAACACTTTCCTCCACTTTTTCTCTCTGCCTCTCGAGCTCTCCGGAGTGACTCTTTGTCTCGCTCCATCTCCCATGGCTCTCACTTCTTTGTACATATCTCTCCTGACCTCCTTCTTCCTCTCCTCTGGGGTCATTTTTCTGAAACTTCAGAGAAAAGGAAAATGTTTTTTTGTTTGCAAACATCTGTTTGTTCTTCTATGTTCAAACCAGTTAACAAGTATTGGACACTTCGTTGTTTTGGACTTATAAAAGAGGATTTGACATTAAGTCACAGTATCATAACTATCCAAAGTAATTTGTTATACTGAAGAAAATACTGGAACACATTGAATCCTGTCTACACAAACTGTCTTTATGATGACTGGAGAAATATCAGAGATTTTAAATGTCCAGTGCTACAATTTGAGTCTTATTTTAGCTTCCGTGACAAAAAACTTTACTTTTCATCAGTTTTTATAATCAAAAATCTGTTTTTAGCTTTTAGTCAACTTATATTTTTAGTGATGTTTTTAGTTGACAAAATTACCACTGCTGAGCAACTGCTGCAACAATAGTATAATTATTGAAAATGATAATAAAAAGGATTGAAAAGAGCTCATGTATCATTATGATATGATACACAGTGCATTCAGGAAGTATTCAGACTCCCGTCTTATTCTGTTTTGTTATGTTGCAGCCTGATGCTAAAATGTTTATTTTTATGTATATTTTTATTTTTCCTCTCATTAATCTACATTCAGTACCAGAAAAAGTGAAAACAGAATTTTAGATTTTTTTTTTTTTTTTTTTTTACAAATTTATAAGAAAGAAAAAATTGAAATATCCGTTTGACTTAAGTATTCAGATCCTTTACTCAGTACTTAGTTGAAGCACCTTTGGTAGCTTGGAATCTTTTTGAATATGTCACAACAGTTAGTGGGCAGACATTTTCAGGTTTCTCCAGAGATGTTTGGTTGGGTTCAAGTCAGGGTTCTGGCTTGGCTACTATGACATTCATGGAGCTGACCTTCAACTGCGCCTGTGTTGTCTTGGCTGTGTGCTGAGACAACACAGATGTGTCAGATTGGAAGGTAAACCTTCGGCAAAGTCTGAGGTCCTGAGCGCTGTGGAACAGGTTTTCATTGAGAATATCACTGTCCTTTACATTCAGCTTTCCCTAAACACTCACCAGTCCCTCACTCCCTGCTGCTAAAAAAGACACCCCCACAGCATGATGCTGCCACCCCCATGCATCAATAATGGGATGGCATCAGGCAGGTGAAGACTGGTGCCTGGTTTCCTCCAGACATGAGGTTTAGAATTAAGGCCAACCAGTTCAGTCCTGGTTTCATCAGACTTCATCAGATCAGGCTTTAATGTGGTCTGCACTGAGGAGAACCTACCATCTAGCCACTCTACCATAAAGTCCAGGTCAGTGGAGGGCTGCAGTGATGGTTGTCCTTCGGTAGGTAAATCTCATCTTTAGTGATTATTCTAGTTCTTTAAAACTTTAGATTTTATTTTCACATTATTACACAGATTCTAAACACTTGGGTACACTTATTGAGAAAGCTGCTCTTATTAGTTCAAGCCTTACAGCTACACAGAACAACAGCACCAAAGCCTTATAAACATACAGCCTTTAGTAAACTTTGTATCTTTGAATAATAGATTACTGTTCTATCTGGCCATGAGAAAACCCAGCAGTATCTGATGCTCACTCTCTTCTCCTCAGTAGAGTTTGCTTTTATTGTGTAACAGTGTTCAGCCTTTATGTGCTGACATTGAAACTCTACCTCTGCTCCCTCACAGCCTCGCTGCTCCAAACCAAATCACCTGAACTGATCGTGTATTCACTGTACACCACCCGCCCCCGCTGACTCTGTAGTATTAAGCGTGTATTTACCAGCTGGGGGTTTTGAATACATGACGAGGCTCCGCCGATTCCCAGCAGGACGATACCTGCCATCGCTACAGCACATCGCCCTTGAGCTAGACACCGTAACCTTAGCGCAGCACACAGGCGAGCACGAATCGCATCACAGTGGCTGTGTGTAAATGGATATAATGTTAGTGTCAGGGTGTGTAGGTCCCTGAGGAGACAGAGGGGGCATCTGCAGGCGATGGAAGAGCAATATGATGAATATTAATCAACATATGTGCTGTAGTTCAGGGGGAACTCTCTGGAGACCACAGTCAAGTATTACCTAGTGGGAATCCACTACTATATACATTCATTAGATATCAATGCTGCTATATTAGGCCTCCACATCCCAGCATGCCCTGCAGTCACAGCTTTACATGTGCGTGCATTAGTGTTCAATTTATACACACATTACACCACATGAGAAAACAGAGTTCCCCCCGTGTGACAGGATAGCGATGATCTGCAGTGTCTCGTCTCATGATAACACACTCTCGAGTTTCTACCTGTAGTGTGACAATCCACCTGGGTCAACAGACATCGAGAACACAAAGGGAGGTTAATGTGAAGCAGATAGTGAGTTGTCTGCACTGCTGCTGAGCATCAGCATTGTTTGTTGGAAGCATTAGACACACAGTCAGTGAGGGGAACCACAAAGAATGGGATTTAGAGATTGTTTTCAAGGTACTGAAACATCCTGATATGATCTGATACTAGAAGAGCTCTGTTTTTCAAATCAGAGAGAAGCTTCTCCTGAATCTCCTCTCAGATTTCAGAGCCTGCAACACATCAAGCAGCACATACATGGAGATCTGGACAACCTAACCAGAGCTTTAGAGAAAAGATCGAGAGTTTGACTTCTCTGAGTCTGTGGAAAAGACAGCTGAAACAAAAACACATTTCAAGGACGAATGTCACATAGAGGAAAGCCCCTAAAAGTGGTCTTCCATTTGGTTTAATGCAGTTTTGTCCCAGTTTAGCTCAATAAACTCTTATCTTACCCAGGTTTCCTTAGCTGAGGTCTGTTTCACCAACCTCCAGCCTTGATTGTTGTGATGGGAAACCTTCTCGTTTTAGAGATCCAGATCATTTGGCTGAGCTCAGTAGAACTGGTTGTTTGGCTCCCAAACGGCTCTTCGTTTGGTTCAAGTTTGGCTTTTTAAAATGTGGATTCAATAACGGCAAAGGATGGAGGAAACGAAACCGGCACACAAACAGGAGCTAGCTACCTCAGCGAACATAAGAGCTGTTTTTATAGCATGGGCTCGTTCATGAACTGCACATCATCACTCGGTTACTTGCCCCATAATTTTTATTCGGTTGTTAGTACATCACAGTTTGTGACAAAATGAGGATTCTTTTCTCTGTTAAAGGGGCTCAGCTAGCCTCTTAGCCCAGTACAAGACTCCTCTAGACTCTTGCTTCCGTTCACCTGGCCAGATGATGCCTTAACAAGAAAATCTTCAGGACTGAGTATTAGTGATACTGATCACCTCCAAGCAAGGTAAATCAGTTAAACTGTGGTGAAAAATAACTTTTTTTTTAATAAAGTGCGGGATCGTATTCAATGTACGTAGAAATCTTCTGATGATTATTGAACCGTAGAGATCCATTTAGAGTTGTTAAAGTCCCTGTAAAGTGAAATCCAAACTTTGTATATTAACACACTAGATATGTTGAAATAAAGTTGCTGAAAAACACTGAGATCTATGTGTGACTGAATTTTGGACTGACCAGAAGAGAGTTGTTCACCTCTTTCCTGGCTTGGTTTAATTTGAGCAGGGCAAATAAAGCAGCCAACAACATCACCGGCTGCTGTGGGGGATTATCCCGCCCCTCCAACACTACAATGACATAAAATCAAGCAGTTCATCTCAATTCAGTGTGTTGTCAGCTGTCACTACCGTCATTAAGCATGAAAAGATAGCTAAAATGCAGTGTTATTGTTAATTTTGAGGTAAATTTCCCAAATCTATCAGCCATAGTGGTCCACAGATCTATAAAAGCATCACAACAAAGAGTGTTGTACCAGAAAACAGTAAATTCAAGCCCCAGTTTCTTTCTCTCTGCTCTGGCCATAGTTCACTGTTCAATTCAGGTCAGAGGTCAGGCAAATCATTTCAATGCTTGTCTATTTTTCACCTGAAACAGATGCAAGAGGAGCAAACATCTCACCTGCTGAAGGTGTATTTTAAGTTGTATTTCACTCATCTTGAGACCTGGATGATTAAAAGAAGCAGACTGTGGCTTTGTCTCTCTCAAAGCAGCAACAGTTCCATCCCTCTTGTCTGTGTTGCAATGCTGAAGTTTAGTAGTTTAGTCCTTGGGAACCACTGGTACATGATGAGAAAATGAAAATGAGATTTTGTAGCTCTAAACTGTCTGGCTGTCATAAATGTGATTGTTTCTCTGGTGGCTTATAAATGAGAGTTGTAACATAGCAGCAGAGCAGACAGATGATTCCTCAATTAAGGTTGGAGATTTTTTTTAAATCTGAGAGGATCGTATTTTTCATGAGTGGGCGTGGCTTTGGCTCATTCAACTGACACACCCACACCACCCTAGAGCAGAATTTAATGCCTTATTTTTCATGATTTTAAAGCTTAATTTGATAAATGTAGAGAAGTCTTTCACAACTGAAATTTGACCTGATGCTTAGTAACACAGCGGTCTGTCATACAACACACCTAAAATACAGGTTTTTTAAATCACTCTACAGGGACTTTAAGTATTAACTTTCCTCCATTCTTATTCATTCCTAATGGCTGTCCCCCACTTCCTGACCCCCAACAGCCATTCAAACAACCTACTGGCTCCAACATCTTCCTGTCTGCTCTTTGTTTTTGTCATATGTAATCTGCAAAAGCTGAATTGTCCTTTAAGATTAATTACATTCTGCCAAAAGTGGTTGCATGTCTGTCCCTTCATCTTTCTTCTTTCTGGTCAACCTGCAAACCTTACGTGCACATTGCCACCTGTTGCATTCAACTGTGTACAGAGAAGGGAGGATGGAGCAATCACGCTTGGGCGCATTATGAGACAGTCATGCCCAGTGTGAAAATGCCCTAAATAAGCTGAATCCTGAATGAATCCATTTCTGCTTCACTCCACGTCAGTAGTAAAAAAAATACGAATTTAAAAAACAGCTTGACCTATCATATCAGGAGAAAAGGAGCTGGGCTAGTGAAAAGCCTTAGAAGTTGTCCTCTCCAGACAAAAGCAGTACTGTAGCAGAACAGATTACTATAGTGTATGAGTACTCTACAAAGGGGCTGGTGTGAAGAGCTCCATTCTTGCAGCCGTTGAAGAGGCAGCCACAGAACGAGACAGTTATTACATTAATCTCTCCTCCAAGCTGCAGGTAGGCTTTTCTGTGTGTGAACAGATAGCTGCAGTCAAGTTGTGCAGTTTAAAAGTGTAGGAGGGAAATAGCTTTTGCCAAAGTACTCAAACGCTATTTTTTTTTTATTTTAATCCACGACTTGTCTCTTGGGGAAGTGAAAGTGAAGAGAGGGAACATTTGCACAAATGATGACTAATCGTCAAAGCCTTCTTCTTCTCGCACGCCCCGCAAATAAACGTGTCACCTGCTTTCACCGCCCACTTGACGCTGAGTAATCGCACAGTGAGAGACATCTGCCATGTTAGTGGACCGTGGTGTTAAATCCAACACTTATTAAAAGGAAGGAGATGAGGACGCATGGAAGGATTTAGATTGACCCTTTATGACACTGAGGGAAACATCAAATTTGCAGGAAGTCATTTGTGCAAACAGTCAATCATTTTTAGCAGCGGATTCCAAAAAGTCTCTTTATTTAGTGCACAAGCAGCAGCTAGTATTTCTCATCTCATTTGTGGATGTTAATGTTGTAAAATCTCAGAATAAGTCCTTGCAACAATAGAGTAGAACACCTGCTACAGGCACAAATAATGCACAAAGTGTTTGCCAAGAAGAAGACAAAAAAAAAAAAAAAAAGCAAGAGGAGGCTGCTTTGGAGAGAAAAAACAACATCAGGCAGTAAAATCAGAGCTACAGATGGAGGAGAGAAAGATGGAGGGTCCTAGAAACACAGAGAGGGAAAGAAAACAGGGATGGGAGAAAGTATTAAAGTGGGAGGCTTAGAAAAAAAAAACTTGGTTGAAAATAGTTGAGCTAATATGTATGCCAGATGGTTAGGGTAAAATTAAACAACAATCAGGACACCAAAGAAGAAGAAGGAAATCAAAGAAAAGTCTTTATGCGACTAATTCGAGCAAGTTTTAGTTTCTTGTTGCAGCAAGCCTTATTTTTCTTGTTCAAAATTAGGGTTAATAATACCAGAACTGCACTATTTGATACAGGTTTGCAGAACAGTGAGTTGTACCAGTCGTTTGGATGAAATCCAGGTAGTCAGGATAAAATCTAGCACCCTAATAAAAGCCTGTTTAATATCTGTTAACAAGCCAAGCCGGGCTTCTCAAAGTGTACGCCCGAGTCCAGGGAAAGCCTGACTGAAGCACTGACAGAAATGCAAATCAATTTCCTTCTCCAGCTCACACACTGTATGATAATCGCTTCCTCTGTGAAGGATGAGGTAATTTTAGCAAACCTGAGGACGCTTAATTGTTAACCTGAGGAGGAAGATAACTAAATTACAGCAGCCAGGAGCATCAGTGAGTGTAAGGAGATAGAAATTAGACAGGTTACACAAGAATAAGCTATTTTACTTCATTCTTTTTTCACCGTCTGAGCCAGGACTGGGCGGTAGGACGAGCTATAGACATAAAATCCATGTTTAAGGTTGAGCTTGTGATGCCATTACCAAAACTATTTTCATGTTCCAGACCATGTGAGGCATGTTCGTCTAGTATTTGCTCTAATTTTAGCTTCATAACTAAGAGACAGAAATAACTTCAGTAGTATGACACATGTGTTACCCAAACCTACC
Source organism: Cheilinus undulatus (assembly GCF_018320785.1). NCBI lineage: Eukaryota > Metazoa > Chordata > Actinopteri > Labriformes > Labridae > Cheilinus > Cheilinus undulatus. The sequence continues at coordinate 16,378,953 of NC_054880.1, read as the reverse complement.
TTGTAAACCTTTTAAAGATTAACCCAGCAGATTTTTGTGTGGTGTAAGGTGAGCGAGCTCATCTGCTTGGAAGAACACTGAACATATTCATGAGCATGTTTAATGTACAATCAAGGAAATGTTGAGGACAGCCAAGAAGGCACAATTTTCAACATAAAAGGAAATATAGCTGTGAATGTGAAGCTTGTGCTTGATTGTATTGTACGTCTTAGTTCTTGCACAAGGTGGTGCTGCCATGCTAATTCTGTAAACAAACATTTTGACAAGAAGAATTTTAAATATGAGGGTTTTTTCATGCCTAAATTGAGACAGCTTTGTAAATAGTGAATATACTAGCAACCAAATTAGAAAATGATAGCCTGATTCATACAGCAGCATATAATGGTACGGATAGCATTCCAGGGGCTGAGTCATGGAAGCCACGGTCGACTAGGGACCCCTGAAATCCAAGACAGTCTGCCTGCAGGCTGCAGATCTCAGATGACCCCCCTCAGATGATAAGGGCTAGTCATATTCCTAGCCCTAATCAGCTGATGGCCAACTGATCTCAATTATCACCTCCCAGCTCACACAGCCAATCACATCTCTTTCTCTCAACACAGTGGTGTATTTAAATGTGACGTACTTCTCACAGATCCCTGCTTGCATTAATACTGATGCACCACACTGCTGCTGGCAAAGCTTAACCTCCTCCACCCCAGCCTCCTCCTTTATAGTATACAGCTTATTGCAACATCATATTGAGGTTCATGCTATTATGTATTATTTGCTTTTGAACTAATGTTATTGTATTCAGTATGCATTGTCATCAATGTTTCTATCCACATGGGGGTTTCTAGTCATGCACTCCCTGGAAAGTCAAAACATGCTGCCTGACTCACCCAGGGAGCAGAGCCTTCTTCGCCAAGTTAAAAAAAAAAAAAAAAAAAATTATACTAACAAATATATATATATATGATTTATAATATATATTAGCTACGGCTAACATATCTACATTGGCTTATGTAACAATATATATATATGATTTATAATATATATTAGCTACGGCTAACATATCTACATTGGCTTATGTAACAATATATATATATGATTTATAATATATATTAGCTACGGCTAACATATCTACATTGGCTTATGTAACAATGTTAACTACACTGCCAGGCCAAAAACAAAAAGTCGCCACCAAAAAAAGGTCACACACTCTAATATTTCGTTGGACCGCCTTTAGCTTTGATTACAGCACGCATTCGCTGTGGCATTGTTTCGATAAGCTTCTGCAGTGTCACAAGATTTATTTCCATCCAGTGTTGCATTAATTTCAATATTGTTGATGGGAGAGTCTGACCACTGCGCAAAGCCTTCTCCAGCACATCCCGAAGATTCTCAATAGGGTTAAGGTCTGGACTCTGTGGTGGCCAATCCATGTGTGAAAATGATGTCTCATGCTCCCTGAACCATTCTTTCACAATTAGAGCCTGATGAATCCTGGCATTGTCATCTTGGAATATGCCCGTGCCATTAGGGAAGAAAAAATCCATTGTTTAAGAAATGAGAAGTTACTCATTGCATCATCTGGGGTTTAATAAATTGTTGCCAGCTGAAAGATAATCGCCCATGCAGTAATTATCCAATAGGAGGCTCATACCTATTTGCTTAGTTAAATCCAGGTGGCGACTTTTTTTTTTTTGGCCAGGCAGTGTATGTACCAGGGGACATTAACTACATTTGTGTGAGGGCTCTAATTTTGCTACGTATTTCTAGGACTACCATAATGTCCATCCCTAGGTGTGATATTAATATGCTGCATCCTGATTAATGTAAAATAAATGGATCAGGTCTTTTGTTTTAATTATCAGGCAGGAAAATTACACTCTCCAAGAACCTAAAGTGAAAGGTTAAGACAGAAAACTGCAGATTTAATCAGAACTGGACAAATAGGTTCATGTTAATCATGCATCATATTTACTTGTAAAAGCTGACAAGTGGATGTCTGTTAAAAAAAGGATGAACAATGACGTCTTTCCTGGTAAAACTGTTGCATTTTTGATCGTTTTGGGGTTGATTTGATAGCTGTGAGGAAGAAAAAAAATACCCATTATCTTTTGTCTTCCTCACATCTTTTGTGGGCTGTCGAGTTCTGGGGGGTGTGAAATGGCCCCTAGGCCATCAGTTGATCACTACAATAAACCCCTATTTTCCATCCAAACTGTAAACTGCTTCCACGTGTAATCCAACTAGCTTCTAAGGCCTCGTCCACACAGACGACAAAGATATATTGCCGTTTTGTTTTGAAAAAGTTTTCCATAAAGACGGAATCATTTCAGGAAATCTCTGTGTAAGCATGGAACCGCTGAAAATGCTGTAGTGCATATGCCAAGCCTGTGCGTGGCGCTGTAACGCTGCCACGAACATTCACCAAATAAGAGAAGAAGATCCCGGAAAACTGACACAAACTTTCTTATAATTGCCCTTCTGGTTGTTCTCTGCGTTGGATTTAAGAACATATAGTGTATGCATTTCCCGGTGGTGGTAAAGGAGCAGATGTTGCTATAAAATCCAGAACAAACTCAGTAGCTTCTGTAGCATGAACACAACCCTGTATTCAGCCATTATTGTTTTGGTTGGACCAGCGCAGGCGTCGTAAGAGAGCTACACTGTGTGTGACATAATCGTTTCAAGAAAGATGTGGAAAGCCGTCCACACGGAGACGAAACGGTAGTCGTTTATGGATTTATGCACTCTGGGACCTGTTTTCAAAAAGTATCATTTACAGTCACCTGAAACGCCGTTTCCGTGTAGATGAAACGCCGATCTGACAAAAAACTTTTCTATATACTCCCGAATTCGTTTCCGTGAGAACGGGGCCTAAGATTGTCTTTCTGTTCTTTGGTGCTGAGTAACTAGCATAAAGATGCTACATAAAACAGCCCTCTGGTAGTTGAAATACAGTTGATTACAATGATGGGACAGAACTAAAACCAGACAAAAACATGGGCTAAAGACTGAAAAGCTTGCTATAAAGCTTAGAGGAGCATCTTCATTCTTTGTAAGGTAGTTACCGTGAAGCAAACATAATTTTAATTTGATTGCTTCTTAACACATAAACCCTACTGTAGCTTTATGCTTGTTTTCTGTCTCTTTTTTGAATTATGTTAAGATGCTGAAATGTAAATTTGTAATACCTGTCGAGCAAACGTTCAAACATTCAAATATATTAATGAAAATATGTCTAAGTGAAGATAAGCTGGTGTACTGGTAAATTATAGCCTCTAAAATTCAACACTAAGGAGAGAAGGTAAAGTGTGTGAACAGGATGAAAAACCTCCGGGTTGAGGAATTATGATTTAATTCAAAAGCACAAACAAGCTAATCTAATTTGAATGTTATAGGGTGCTTTTACTCTGTGGTGGTATATAATTACAGCTCGTAATTTGCATTGGTAATTACCAGGAACAGAAAAATTGCTGCGTTTTGCATAAAAGTGGGCGCCACATGCATCTACAGTAGATTTATGCAGCTATCCGTGTGTGTGAGGCCAAAAGCACTTAAAAACATGACTGAGCATGTATGTGTGGGCTCCATGAGGTGGCGTATGAAAGGCAGACAGTGAACAACATATGCTTGAATGCATCTTTAAATAAATTATCTTTCTTAGTGAGAGGGCACCAGGCACTTGCATAGAAGCTCTTGGGCTTCCTCTCACCACAAACAAAATTAAAGACAATTGCGTGCTAAAGCCAAAGCCGTTAAACAAAAAAAGATTTCATTCTTCATTACCGACAGAGGAGAAAATTAGTTTGTCTTCATGGATCGGTGGTCGCAAGACGAGCAGGTAGCTCGCAAATCCCCTCACACCTCATTCTGACAACCGAATAACCTGAACGTCTTCAAAAATCAAACCAAATAACTTGGCGATGCGCACAAGCTAACCGTGATTCAGCCTGTTAGTCAGTCAGAGGGAGTTGACGGACAAATCGGCATTACAACCCTCGCCTCTTTATCTCCTTGTTCCGTTTAAAGCCGCGCTCGCGTGATTGATGGCTCAATGCGGGCCTTGATTTGTAGGAGGTGAAAAAAGACGGGAGTTACAATGGCTGACAATGCAGGAACAAAAGAGGAGGAGGAGATGTAGATGGAAGACAGGAGGGAAGAGGAGATGTGGAGATCCTTTGTTAATCCTCTGCAGAGACAGGCGGACATTTGTTGGTGCAGCAGGCAGGCATTAACGCTGACGCCTGGGTTGAATACTACAGTACATATATGGTCTTTGTACAGCTTACTCTGTGGTGTTCTTCCAAACTCATTTTTACCGTTTCACAGTCTGTCAGGAGCAGCTGAGATTTAAAATGAATACAGCTGACCCACATGCTTTAAAGCTTTGTTTGTTGCCATAGTATTTAAACTAAAACCTAAAGACAAACACTTCTTTTTATTACATGTCTGGCTTACTTTCTATTTAGCTTTAAACTGCAGATAATTCCAACCAGATCAGAGGTGATATAATAAAGTCTGTGTACCTGTTGGTAAGGCTGGAGAAATGGTCAATCCTTTGCCATCTATCAATACCCTACATTTTAAAATGTTATAATGTGCTAGTCTAATGATCAGCAGTGTCAGAAAGTACTTAACTTTAGAGGGAATTTTCAGGTCTTAAATTATTTTTAACCAAAGGGTGTTAAGGGAAAAAAGAGGGCGGTGTTGTTCAAGGCCACTTATAAAGGAGGAGAAGAGGAATGATTTCTGAGAGCCAGTCTCATTGGGAGCCTGTGGAGGTTAATAAAAATGATTTATCCAATATTCAAGCAGTGCTAAATGAATATTAGTACCATTACTTATTAGGTATTACACTAAACTGAACCATTGGACTATTGTTAAACTAGTCATTCGAGATCCTGTGCAAAAGTTAGAATGGCCAAAGGGAAAGAAAAAAGAGGATGCTACTTATTCAATGTGAAGGGGTTCATATTGTACATCAGGTCTCCAGAGGCCCACTACCAGGTATTTCAGATGCCCTGTCAATTCTGTAGGCAGGTCAGATGTTGGGTAGTTACTTTTTAAAGTGAGCCGTTACAGCCAGAAAGGCTTGTTACTTGACTGAGGAACTTAGAAAAGTGACATATTAAAATACAAAGACTAAAACCCTCATTACACATTACTTATATTGTCACATGGCAATATGTAGCCGACTACAGAAACAGCCCAGTTCATAGTTCATAAAAACCTAACCTAGTTACCAAACATTTAATAAAGCTGAGTTTTTACAGGAAAATAAACCACTGTCGTCCATATAAACATTCTAATGCAGCAAGCCTACCTTACATAGCTTTGTTCGCTACAAAAGCTACATAGATAACAGCAATAAATCTATGCACAAAGCAGCTATGTCGGCTATGTAGATTACCTGTGTAGCTACATTTGATAAAGCTTATGTTTGCTAAAGCTAACTTAGCTTGGTTGACTTATGTAGTAATGTTAATTATGTGGCTATGTTAATTTTTTGCTAAAGAAGCTAAACTCTGAAATGTTTGCAATGTAAAAAAATTAGAAATATGTCGTATCGGCGAATTATGGCACTTTCTTTCTGAGATATACGGCGTCTCAGATGAACCATCTGTAAGAGTTGCACGGTCTTACTATGTGAGCCAGTGTAGCTATGTTAGCTTTAGCATCATAAGATTAGGCAAATGTAGCTACAGCTAACAAAGCTACTTTACCTATGTACCTTACATGGCTTACATGAGCTTAGTAGCTTTATTAGTATAGATATCTTAGCTTGGTGAACTTTAGCTTTAGCTATGATAGCTACCAATCTCCAATATCCACAAAGCTTACCTTTATAACAACAATGTAATCTACACTTATTATGTGGGTTTCTCCTGTAAGCACACTGTTGACTCGGCTTTATTAAACATTTTGTAATACGTTTTTGAAGGTCAGGCTTAATACTTTTAAGTTTTGGTATCGTTACCCTTGCCTTTACCCTAACCTAAAAGATGTTTTAATCAGATATTGTTTTTTAAAGTTTTAGCATGTATTTCCATTCTTACAGATGCAAACTCTCACAGAAATAGTCTGCAGAAAGGCCGTCTGAGATCTACGGTATGCAGCCACACTGTCTTGTTGATCCTTGCCATAAAAACTGTGCAAATGTAGAATGAGTGTCACTCAAATTAACCAGTGTTTGCAGATACTCCCCTTTGAATTAAAGGACAATACAAGCCCGTTTGATTGTGCTCAGCTTGTTTCTATGCTAGCACTACTACGGAGGTCTACTACGCTCTTTAACCACTAGACCCATGAGAAAAACCTGTGACTCCTCAAAGGCCAAGGTAGCGCTAGCAAAAATGCAGCTAATTTAAGCTATCTCGCTGACTAAACTTTTTATACTGATGAAGGGAAAAACTAAGACAAACAGCAATAACGTAGCTGGCAAGAAACTATTTACACAGCAATAAAGGAAGGGGTTTTAAAAACACAATGAAGACTTGCTTGTTCTGCCAAATCTTAAACTGAGTGACAAAGTTAACCCACAGATGAAACAAGTGTGTTATTTAAAGTTGTACAACTTTTCCTGAGAAGGGATGAAGCCAGTTTTGCCTCTAACTTCCCATTCAGTATCAGCAGCTGCCATCCGTCCTTTTAGTCCTCTTCCTTCATCCCCCTTTATCTAAATCCGCTTTAATTCTGTTTACAATTTCTCCTTTTCTGTTCACTTAACACTCCATTTAAATGAAAAAATCCCATTTCCCGCAGCTCTTGTTTTTCCCACACTCCAACTGCTCTGTCATCATCTTATTTCCGTCCCTTCGCCACGTTGTGCCTCTTGTTTTCTCCTCAGCCCCTCCCTCGCTCGTCTCCTGGGGTCTGCAGTGTGTTTAAGACGAGTGGCTGGCAGGTAATTACCGCCGCAGCCTAAAGATCTTAATCAAGGTGCAGAGATGTGATGAAGTCACAACCCTGGGTGACCGTTTAAGGATCATTTACGGCATACTTCTCACTGCTGCATCGAATGTGAGCACTCGTGAGAATATTTACACAATCTGTGTGCTTTCTTATTCCACACGGTAAAATGCACTCTGCTCCAAACGGCAATTACAGAAGCAGCCACTTCAGGCAATTTAGAAGCCAGCACGATAAACCGAGGTGTTTACATCATCAGAAAACGGGGCTGCACTCGCAAGGAGAAAAGACGAAAGGAAATTAGTGTCGTTCGTCACATGTCAAGATTAAGGAGCGCTGACTTGAGTAAACCCTGTCTTTTCATGTGATACTGATGGAGCCTTTCTTCGGGTTTACTCACGGCGCGTTAGGGTGTGTAAACAAGAGAAGTCGAGGAGCACTCAGCCGCTGTCGGCTAAGGAGCAAACGACGGGGTTTTAGTTTGTTTTACATCACAGCTCAGCAAAGGAAGTGGGGGAAAGAGAAAGCTAATTAGCAACTTCTGTGTGCAGCGGCGAGGAAAACTAGAGCAGACAAACAGAGGATTATTGTATGTAGAGCTGTACATCACCTGAGAGGTACTACAAACAACTCTGACAAAGACGGCACACATGTAGACATTTTTTCTGGGTATGAGTGCACTTTTCCACAATAATGTATAATGTATTTACAACCAATTCCAAAAAAGTTGGGACACTGTGTAAGATGTAAATAAAAAAATGATCTGCAAATCTCATAAACTTTTATTTTGTTCACAGTAGAACATAAACAACATGTCAGATGTTGAAACTGAGATATTTTAACATTTCATGGCAAATATTAGCTCATCTTGGATTTGATGGCAGAAACACATCCCAAAGCAGCGCCATGTTTACCATGTGTAGCATCCTTTCTTCAGAATATGATATTTTGCATACAATGATAAAATGTCTCAGTTTCAACATCTGATATAATGTTTTATTGTGCATATTATCATGCTAATTTTACACAGTGACCCAAATTCTCTGGAATTGGGGTTGTAAAAAAGCTTTAAATGATTTTGCTCTACATCATGCCATAATGAAAGCAAACTATACTGAAATATATGGGAGTAAAAGAGACGAATGTTCAATCTTGACCTTCAAAGACTCCACTCAAAAAACAACAGTTGTATAGAGTGTTTAATTATATCAGATTTCTTCAGGAGATGATCTTTAACGTTTATCATTCAACATCAGTCTTTTTCTATTTCACCTATCATGCTGGTTTATAAAAACGTGAACTATATCCCTGTAATTGAACACATTTATCATACTGACTCTCTAGAAAATAGTACAGCATATTTACTGTTTTATAATAACATTTATTAACACATAAAATGCCTAGTAAGCAGGTGTTTTTTTTTTTTACTTTTTAGAAGTTCTGCAGCATTGAAAGTATAAGAATTATCGATCTAATAAAACCAGGTTAGATGGCGATTGCTCTTTAAATAACAAACTCTATAATGCAGGTCAAAGGAGTGTCCCGCTGAGAATCTCTCCACTTTCTGTGCCAGCTGTAAACATTTAGATTTAGTTTATGACCTCAGGAGACAAACAGACTCAGTGCAGCTGCTATGTTAAGAGTCATAGAGGCTTTCAGCATAAGTACATCTATTCCCCAGGAGAAGGTGAGCCGATGTTACACGACAGCGACATTCTGTAAGCTCTCAGAGGGATAAGCTGCAAAAAATGAAATGCCACGATGATTAATAACCATCAAAATACGCAACCATTCGACTTGAGGTGGCAATAGTATGGATGCTGTGAAGCGAACGACGATGAAGTTTAGCAATTCCTGCTCTGGAGGTGCAGCTATGCAAATCTTACAGAGGTAAATTGCTATAAAATGTAATTTTCAGTGTGCAGGTATTCCCAGAGTCCCAGTCATAATGCAGATTTAGAAGTGAGTTCAGCAATGTGCAAAGAGTGAGGCCCATTTAGTTTGTGTGCATGTGTTTTGGGTGACTGCATCGCTATTTTCCATCAGTTTGGGTGCTGTCAAGTGATTTGCAGCAAGGAACCATTTGATCACTCACAGGGAATAGAGTGTCTGCTGCATGGCGTACGGCCACCTCTCCCAGGAGTCAGCTCACTTTAATTGAAGCTCCGCTGAAACACAAGCCTGGGCAGTACAGTAGCACACATCGTTATCTCCAGCATCTCTGCCTCACATAGACACGGGATTAGAGTGACAGCCGGCGGCCGGAGAACTGCACACATGCACACTGACAAAGATGCACAAACACCCATAGAAAACACACTATTTCAAACACAAACCTGCAGCTGCACGGCAGCAGAGTGGGAAACACACAAAGGCACACTCTGACACGGTGTGACAGAGTGGCTTTGGCTCTCCATCAACCAAGAAATCTCATATTGGTCAGCTTCATATTGGTCTGAGATACTGAGAGGGAGGGAGCGGGCGGGCGTGACAGAGGGAGAAAATGGAAGAATGAATGAAAGGAGAGTGAGTGATGAAAAGAGGAGAGCTAAAATGAAGGAGAGAATAAAAAAGGCAATGTGAGAAGACAAAGAGAAGCACATTAGGGAGGTAGAGATGAAGAGGACAGGAGCAAAGGCCGACAGAACATTCAAAGTTACACTGTATTTTTCACTCTAGCATCGTGTTCCAACTGGATGCTTAAGGTAAAGTTTGTTAACTCAAGTGTGACAGGGTGGTGTTATATACACTATGAGTAATTAGATAAATAGCTTTTCCTCAGCATCAATCCTATATCTGTGATCTCCTTGTTTGTACTGGCAGAGTTCTGGAAAATGGATTTATCAATCAATCAGCATCTTATGAAGAGCTTTATGTCCTCAACGTGCATGAAGCTGTAAAACTATGCAGCAAAGTAAACACACTTCTGAAAAAAAAAGCCAGATTTACAGCCAGAGGTTACTGGGAACAACTGTTTAACCTTTGTAAGAGCATTCAGTTGAGCATTAAACATAAGCAAAAATGTATTTATTAAAGTAAAAAGAAAAGATACAGTAAGAACAAGACAGAAGTGTCTGAAGTGTAGAATACATAAAACACATACAGTGTCTATAAAAACTATTCACCCCCTTAGATGTTTACCCTTTCATTGAAATCAACTATGGTCAATATATTTTGGCTTTTTTGACAACAAAAATCATTTTAATGTCAAAGTGAGAACAGATTTCTACAAAGTAATGTCAATTCAATAAAAATATGTAAGATTCCAAGACAAATTTCCCTAAGAGGACAATAAAGTGTATCGTGTCGTGTTGTATTGTATCGTTTCGATTGTATCATCCTATTGTATAGTATCATCGTATCCTATCATTGTATCGTTTCGTATCATCATGTCATATCATCATATCCTACCACTGTATCAAATCATATCATCATATCGTATCATTGTATTATATCGTATTGTACCGTATCATATCATAACGTATCGTATCATTATAATAATAAGGGGTGTGGTTGATCCAGTGGTTGTAGCTGTCTTCAAAGGCTTAAGCCTGCCTTAGCTCTGCATCTAAGTTTAACTAAGTTGATGGAGTAGAGCTGGGCAATTAATCGAAAAATAATTGAAACCGACATTTAGAGCCTCTAAAGGATGTAAATTTGCTGTATTAATTCAATTTTTCCTTGTAATTCTCTCTCTACTAATGTAACTTCCCCTTAAAAACAAACTACTGGCTGTGTAGTCACTTGATAGGTAGCCAGGTGTCGCAGGGCATGTAGCCTGCTGGAACCCAAGAGAAGAAGTACCAGTCATGTGATACCATCCCATCCGGATTGCTAAAACTCAAACACGGACACGACTGTGCAGTGTGAGCAGCAAAATTATTTTCTACTTTTTATATAACTGTATAAAAAATGATTTTGTTAGGAAAAAATACAAGTTGTTTATTTTCTACTCTCTTGGAAAATTTGACTTTTTACAAAAAAGATTTAAATTTTAGCTGATGTGCGTTTTGAATTCAATTGTTTCAATAAATAACCATAAATTGTGCCTGTTCCTTTCAGTTATTTGTTTTAAATTATACAAGTATTTTCAGAACAAACGGAGTAGGATGTTGGGGGTGGAATAATCGTTCATTATTTATAATCGAGGTAAAAAGTTCAATTAATTGTGATTTTGACTTTTGCCATAATCGCCAATCCCTATGATGGAGAGATAGAGATATTTCCAAAATGACAACAGCCATCAATAGGCTTAAAAAGTGTGCTTTTTAAAAAACAAAAGGAGTTGACGTCACAGAGACAATATCCATGTTTTATACAACCTATGGTCTCAAACAGAGAGCACTTAAAGTTATGGACCCTTTCCCAGGGTTCATATATGACACAGTACCAATTATATTTTGCCACTGATGAACATACACTTGGTCCTAAGTTGACGGTGCAGCCTCCTGCTGCAATGCAAATACGAAAAATGAATGAGCAATAAAATAAGTGTAAACTACATTGTTCTGGATGAGACTCTGCAATTGGTTTTTATCAGATTATATCCAAATTACAGTAATGAATAAGTAAATCTTGATACAACACTTGTTCCAAACTTTGCACTGTTCACAAACTGAAGGAGCTTGAATTTATCCTTAAATCTTTTGATGCGCAAGACAATAAAATACAGTTTGGAGAATTACTGCCCGTTATGTCAAGACAAAAATATGCAAGCATGTAAGACATCATGTAAATAAATCTTAAGTTGTTTCTTGTGGGTGATTCCATTGGAATGCAAATGTCTGGGAGTTGTACTGACCTGGTCTTGGCCTTCAATCAGTCTTGACATGCCCCTAGAGATAAAGTTCAACAAGGCTGATTAAAGTCTCTGTTAAGTAGATCCAAACTTTGAGTCCTAACACACGAGATATGTTGGAGTATGGTTGCTGTAAACATTTGAAAACACTGAGATCTATGTGTGACTGAATTTTGGATTTAGACTGCTAGAAAGTTGTTCACCTCTTTCCTGGCTTGACATTACTGCTCCCTTTGGAAATCACCCCACCCCACTAACGCTACAGTGCTATAAAATCACTGAGCAGTTCATCTCAGTTTACTGTCTGTTGTTAGCTGATGTCACTGCCTTCATTTAAAGTCATGCTGTGTTGTGTTTTTCTTCATTGAGAGGTAAATAAAAAATATAATGGAGAGATTTGTGCCAGAAAACAGTAAAAATAACCCCTGACTTCTAGCTCTCTGCTCTGGCACAGAGCCAGGCAGCTGCACTCTGATCAGAAGCATTTAGTATGTGAGAAGATACTCCTGAGTGGGCGTGGCTTTACCTCATTCAACCGCCACGCCCACACCATCCTGGAGCAGATTTTATTGCCTCGTTTTTCTTGATTTGAAGCTTGATTTTTTAAACTTAGACATGTTTTTATGAGTGAATTTTGGTGTGGTGGTTTATAACACAGTGGCCTATCATACAACAAACCTGAATACAGATTTTTTTATGACTTAACAGGGACTTTAAATGTTTAGAAATGGTCTAGATTTATGTTATTCCCTTAGATCACATTCATGTTTCTCTGGACTGCAGGAAACAACATGGACAAAAGTGATCTTTTTATTTGCAGGAGCTGTTTCTTTTGTTTCTTCAAACAGAGCTGACTCCGTTGTTCTCCAAAGTTATTAACAGCATCTCCAGTTCCAGTTTTGGGAGGTTTAACAGTGAGGGCAGTTTCTGGCTCCTAGCAGACCAGCGCCTGTTGATTTGTAATGCCTTTTGATTTCACACTTCCAAACGCAGATACAAAGAAGCATTGAACTATTAATTATTAATTAGCCTCCAAACCCTCTGGCGTTTCCCTTGTTTCACACCATGATCTGAGCTTCTGCAAGCCAAGGTCACATGGAATCAAGTGGTAACATTTCAGTGGTGTGTTTCATCACCCTCCTCCCCCGTAGTTAAAAATGTAACGTATTCCCTCTATTAAGGCTTGCATAATGAGGAGCAGAACTCTGTTCAGCATGCAGTAAACACCTGCATGGCCCCAAATCATATTTCTCTCTTTCTTATAGTCAGCAACTCTTTGGTAGATGGTGTATGGGAGATGGGGTGTTGAGGATGGGGGGGCAGGAGGTGCTATTTGTATTCTGCTAATCCAGCAGTACAGTGCTGCAGAGGGTAATGGGGGTTAACAGGACTTTCACTTAAATACACGCTGAGCTCCCTGCTTTCACAGTGAGTTTCTTAGAGGCCAGAGGAAGGTTTGCCTCCAGGTACAAAACCCTTCCATCGACCTGCTCACCCGGGATTGCCTCGGTGCTCTGATGGGATTATGAAGGTGGGGGTGGTTGGTAGAGGAAGGGAGTGGAGAGCATAGTGGGAGAAGTTGCAGCAGTGGTAAGAGGGCACCTGTGGTCAGGGTAAACCATAATACTGTTATTAATATGTGCAGGATACTTATGCAGAAGACACCAGGGAATTAAAAAATCACTTCCTACACTTCATACATCAACACACCCTCTCACTTATGTTACAGTTGATAAAAATATGTACTGCAATGCACAAGCGCCGTACAATTTAACCAAATAAAACACTTAAAGCAGGGGTGTCAAACTCAATCACAGCAGGGGCCTGATACTGGATTCAGATCTAGTCTAAGGGCCTAACAGACTCACATTTTTTTAACCATAAAATGTCAACCTCATTTCACCAGTAATAAAATATGCAAACAAAACAAAACAAAACAAAACAAAACAAAACAAAACAAAACAAAACTTTGCACCAATGATAAATGATTTTGAGGTCAAAAAAGTTAAAAAGAAAAGTTTAAAGGCTCACAATCTGAGAAAAGTACATTGAAAAATCATGTTTTTTAAAGGCAAATATATAAGAAAGAAAGTCAAAAATTTGAATTAAAAAGGTCAAAATATGAAAAAGGATTTGTAATCATGAAATTAAAAGTCAATTTATGATTCTGAGTTTAAAAGGTCAAAGTATGGGATTATACATTTAAAGTAAGGATTTGAAAATATGAAATAAAATACATAATAATTAGTTAAAAAGGACAAAACATGACTTAAAAATTTAAATTATATAGGGATCTTGCGGGCCGGATTTAACAGCTCCACGGGCCGGATTCGGCCCCCGGGCCTTCAGTTTGACACCCCTGACTTAAAGGTACAACCCCAATTCCCCAAAAGTTAGGGCACTATGTAAAATATGAATAAAAACAGAATGCAATGATTTGTAAATCTCGTAAAAACAGCTGCAGAAGCATTTGGCAATGAATAAGGCCAATTGGAAACAGGTCTGTAACATGACGGGGTACAAAAGCAGCATTTTAAAGAGGCAGAGTTTCTAGAATTAAAGATGAGTGGAGGGTCACCAGTCTTTGAAAAACTGTTTTTGAGAATTCTCAAATTTCAGAAAAATGTTCCTCAAAGCAAAACTGCAAACACATTCAGAAAACCTGCTGCGCAATGTTCCTACTTTTTTGAGATATGTTGCCGTCATTAAATTCATAATGAGCTAATATTTTTCTTGAAATGTTAAAATACCTCAGATGTGTTATTTTCAGTTGTGAATAAAATATGGGTTAATGAGATTTGCAAATCAAATATTATAGTTTTAATTATATTTTACACAGCGCCCCAACTTTTTTGGAATTGGGGTTGTATAATATACAACATTCTAAATATTATTAAAGCAAAGGAAATCCATCCGTGCATCCATCCATTTATACCCTGTAGAGGGTCGCGGGGGAGCTGGAGCCTATCCCAGCTGTCACTGGGCTAGAGGCGGGGTACATAGAGACAGACAACCAGGCACACTCACTCTCACACCTATGGCCAATTAAGAGTCACCAATTAACCTGATGGGCATGTTTTTGGTGGTGGGAGGAAGCCAGACAACCCGGAGAGAACCCACACATGCACGAGGGAGAACATGCAAACTCTGCACAGAAAGGCCCTGACAGGTATCTGAACCAGGGACCTTCTTGCTGTGAGGCAACAGCGCTAACCCCTGCGCCACTGTGCAGCCCCTACAGCTTTGCATTCCTGTAGGAAAAAAAAAAAAAAAAAAAATCACCTTTTTTGCACAGAGTACTTTCATCTTGACATTTTCCCTGTTTGAAGCATTTGATGAATCAAGTCCTTGCAGGATGTATTGAAGTAAAGCGTATGAAGAAAAACAGGGCTGTAACAGCAGGGAGAGACAGCCAACAAGCAGCACACTCACCTGGTAAAAGCTGTGACATAGCCTCCATATATGGAGCCAGACCTTACCTACTGAACTAATGTCTCACACCTAAAACAACACCGAACAACTGTTCACATGGATCTATGAAGCCAAGAAAAAACATGTTAAGTAGCTGAATCATACTACACTGAATATAAAGACACTATTCCTTTTAAAGTAAGAGAGATTTTAACATTATGAATGCAGGACTTTATTTGCAACAATATTTCTACATTGTGGTGTTTTCTTTTCTTAATGAATGATCTGACTCTTTCTCCAACCCTTTGCCCACATGTTCCTCAGTGGTTTCACTTCGATTCGTTTACTCCATTCACACTCTGCTGTATACATCAATTAGTCATCTATTCACCCATCCATTTTCTGTATTGACTCTGCTGTCCACGGCTGCAGTGACCTATAGAACTTATCCCAGCATGCACTGGGAAATAATAATATCAGACTAGGAGCAAGTTGCTTGGTTGTACTATCGCAGAGACATACAGCAACCAGGAGGAGAAATCCATTCATTGCATTTATGCTTATCTAGTTGAAAAAGGTGCACATTTTCTAGAAAATATAGTATATTCCATCCACAGGGACTAAAACTCTGAAGATATATTCAAATAAAGCCCTGCTCCACTACATCTACATTTGTACATTATTCATGAAGAATGTATAGAACACCCTCCTCCTAAATCATATATTAGTCTTACATTTGCACATCCCATTTACTGATCATGCAGTGGCTTTACATTATGAATTCAGCAAGAGGGGAAAGATTTGACCTGAGGCTTGTAGTGCAGCCATGAGGCCAAGAAAGAGAATATTATAACAGAACATGTAGTTACTGTCACTGATGCCATCAGCCTGAAATCTATACCATTATTTCAGACATTAGTAGAGATTTTTTAGTTTGAATATAAATAAGATGGTGGGAGTGTCAAATATTATTGCCATGTCCATTTCTATGATTCCCTGCAATTTGACAGCATTGAAATGTATGATAACGGTGACAGTGTTTTTAAGAATGCCATTTTATTCATTTGTTTTCTTCCTCTGAACACTTCATTAACCATTTCTCAATTATTCTACAAACAAATATACTTTTCACTTTTTCAGGTCTTTCTACTTCTTTTAAACACAATTTCAAGCTAGTGGTGGGTGAAATTAAGAGAGACGGAGACAAATTAGATGTCTCAAATCATTTTCAAATACATGACATTCAGCGCCTGTTGGAAGGAAGGTAGCACAGCGAGCATGAATAATGCTCCTCTCTGTAGGACCAAGGTTAGGGACTGATGTTTAACCCATCTGAAGTTTGCTTTAACAAATGTTGGATCTCTGAGAGCTGTTTCTCTCTGTGACCTTCCTGCAAGGTGAAAATTAACTTTAATCACAGGAAGCAAAAAACCCCATAAAAATTTAAAAGAATAAGCACTGGAATGTAAAGTTGCACTTATACACCTGACACTTGGGAAAATTTTTTTTAAGATATGCAGTGTTATTTTTGCCATTAAAGGATTTTATAACTAATAGCAATGTTTTAGTACTGCCAGTTTGTTTACATGCATTTAGAGTCAAAGCATAGTAAATATGACAAAAACTGGACTTATAAAATGCACCTAAACATGCTCGTCTGACTGAAATCCTACTTAATCAGCTTTCTAGAGGTTGGACTAATGCACCTAAATAAACAATTTAAAAAGTGATTTTCCCTTGCATCAGTCAAACTGGACTGGACTTGGTGTTCTGAGAATGCTCCACAGCCTCCATGCCAGGGCAGAAGTTGATGAGCATAAATGCTATATAAGTCACGTTGTCATCTGCCTTTGGATATCACCATAAGATAGTGGTAAAGTGTTCATCTTAGCATTACCAAAAATAAAGCACAAGGTGTGTATAAAATGTGTGGGGCAGGAAAATTTGCCCATGTCTTCACTGATCAATATGTAACAATTTAGCTTCCTGCTATAATGAGGAAGGTGTTCTTTGCAGTAATTAATGCAAAGACATAGCAGAAGTCCCTGTCTCACCTTCAAACAATACCACAGGCTACGGCAGGGGTGTCAAACTCAATCACAGCAGGGGATTCTGGATTCAGGTCTGACCTGAGGGCCTACAGGGTTAACGTTTTAACCACAAACTGTCAACCTCATTTCACCAGTTAGAGAATATGAAAAAAAAAAAAACTTAGCACTGATGATAAATGATTTTGAAATGAAAAAAAAAAGGTTTAAAGGCTCTAAATTGGAGAAAAGTACATTTATAAGTCCATATAGGTCAAAACAGGAATTTGAAATTGAAAAATCATGTTTTTAAAAGGCAAATATATTAGCAAGAAAGTCAAAATCATAATTTTAAAAGGTCAAAATATGAATCCAATTTTTAAATGGAGTGTCTAAAATGTCAAACTATGGGATTATAAAGTCAAAGTTAGCTGTTGAAAATATGAGGTGAAATATAAAAAATTAGTTAAAAAGGTCAAAATATGACTTAAAATTTAAAATTAGAATGTAAAAGTTCTAAATATTATACAAGAAGTCAAAATTATGAGTTGAAATGTTTAAAGTACAAAATAAAAAGTCAGAATCCTAAGTTTGAGTCCTAATTATGAGATGCAAAATTGAAAATGTGAAATAATACAAACTAATTTATTTTCCCATATTCCTGATTTTTTATCTAATTATTTTTGCTCCTTACTTTTTCAGATTGTATGACTTAACAAGGATATCTTAAATCATCAAGGATAACTTTACGTTTTTTTACTTGTGAGATCAGCAAACCTCACACTGATGGGCCAGTCATAACAGAAACATATATAAAATATACAATATAAATAGAAATCTTGCGGGCCAGATTTAACTGCTCCACAGGCCTTGAGTTTGACACCCCTGAGCTATGGGGTTATCTCGCATTGGATTTCTGTGATATGTTAAGTACAGCTGTCTCTGGTTTTGCCACTAACCTTAGCAGAGTTTGACACATCTCCTCAGTCAATAAATTGATTTCCCTGCTGTAAAAGCATACTATGACAATGACATTTGTGCAGTTCAATTTCCTAACTGAGCTACAGCTGTAGCTTAACTTATCGACACGATATGCACAAAAGTATTCAGCCACCTGATCATTACCCTAACAGGGACTAACATTATACTCCAGTGTGGAGTTGGTCCCCCTTTTGCAGCTACAACAGCCTCCATTCTTTAGCAGTGGAATCATCATGTTGGGATATAAAAGGGCCTTCCACCAACTAAAATGTCTTGGCATGCTGAAGTATTGAAACTGCCCTCCACTGGAGATAAGGGGCTTAGCCTAAACACTGAAAAAACGCCCTGTACTGTTATCCCTCCTCCACCAAACTTCCCAGTTGGCACAATGCAGTCAGGCAGGTCTTCGCCAAACTTTTAAGCACCATATGCCTTACCAGTCGTTGACCCCAGTCTTTGATTTTATATGGTCTTCCGCTTCGTGGCTGAGCTGCTGTTGTTCCTAAAAATCTTTAGTGAACAAAAAGTTGATGTCTGGTTTCTAAATGTGGCCAAGTGATGAGTGGTGGTTGTCTCTCAACCAAAAGGTCCTCCAGTCACATGACAATGTGTCCAAATTTGCTCCAATTGTCGAGTCAATGGCTTCAATGGCAATCAAATGAGACACTCTAACCAAAGAATAATGCGCTGGTCCCTTTTATTACAGTCATTTAATTTAGAGATAAAGCACATTAAAGGCGTTAAAAACGTATTGGCAGACGCGCTGTCTCGTTTATGTTGAATGCATGTTTGGGGCGAACATGCATCCAACATTTTAGGGTGGGGGTGTTACGTGTGCCTGGCTCTGCATGTTTCCTCTCTCCCTGCTCTCTCTGATCTCCCTCCTCCCCCTACCTGCGGGCTGCAGCACACCTGTGTGCTGTTAGCACTCAGGGTGGAGGGGGGGGTATTAGAGCAGCAGGGGAGAGGAACATGGCAGAGCAGAGAGAGCAGAGCTGGGCCAGGCACCCGTGACACTCTCATGGAGAAGCACGCAAGGAGGTTTGTTTTCTTGGTATTTGAGTAACTCTTTTTCGTTTAGTATTAATTCGTTCGGTTTAACCAAGCGTTTTGTTTCTTGTTCTCCTTTTCCTCCCTCCCCAGGCATGTTTAGATTGCTGGGTTTTGTTGTTTTAGTTTGGCTGTAGTCGTCGGTAGTCCTATTTTCTCGTTGTGTTCTTTTCTTGATTAAATAGTTAGTTCTTTTGGTTAGGTAGTTTTAGTTTGAGGTGGTGGCTGGTCCAATGGCCCATTGCGAGGTTAGGCACGTCCACCACCCCTCTTTTGTTCTTTTTGGCCGGTGCAGCCCTTTTTATTTCATTGATTTGATTAATGTTTAATTAATTAATTGACCTGTTTGTTAAAATAAAGCTTGGATTATTTTGAAACTCAACCCATTTATCTGTGTCCTTTTATATATGTTATGGTCTCTTTTGATACGAGCCTTATTTTTCCTAGTTTAAATGAATAATTTTTAAGAGGCCGTAACAGTGAATATGTATGAAGCAGTGAGTGAATGGGTATAAATGGGTACGTTTGGCCTGCAGTGTGATGAGTGCTTTAAGACCATTAGAAAAGCACTGTACAAGATCAGGTCTGGTTACCCTTTACCAAGTCCATGTATTCAAATCCATCGCACTCAACATTGTTTCAAATAGCAAAACTGACAAAAATGGAGCTCGACAGACTAAAGGACGGTATCTCATAGTTTCAGTATGGAAAAGAGATGCAGGAGCAAGGGCGGTAAGGGAAGGAGAGCAGATTAGGACAAGTTCATGTTTAATAAATTTCAGTATGTATGTTTAATGGTAGCATATGTCAGACTCTCACCCTGACCTAAGCTGCAGTAAGGGTGCAGAGTAAAGATTTATCATTACTATTATCATTCCAGCCTCCAGGTCATGTTCTTGGTCATTTATGCGAGTCTCATTAAGAAAAGGTGAGCGAAGACTCAACCAGTAATAAGAAAAACGAAGGTTCACGCTCCGCTGATGCCCGCTGGCAGTTGATTTCTGACCATGAAAAGGTAAAGTAAGGACAACACTGGCCTATGTATCCTCAGGGAACCCCTGAGGTGGATCAGAGAGAACAGTGGGCCAAGCCTCTTTAATATAACATGTGATGTGGACACTCATTAAAATGGGAGCAATGTCAAAAGAAGAGGGTAATTGATATGACTCGTGGTAGAAAGGCTTGTTTTCAAAGCATCAGTTAGGCTTCAAAGAGGGATATATTTAGCAGAAAGTTCAAAGAGGGTCCTATAAACAAAATACTAAGATGAAATGCTTAATAAAGAGAAAGCACTCCTCCCTAAAAGTCAAGAAGAAAACAAGTGGAAAGTTACCCTTTAAAGTACTCAACAAAGAAAAAGAAGCAGGTGTCAGGTGTATGTTTGGACATTTAAGACTGAACTCCTCGTATGCAGCATCCCTTCTTACTTAATGCCAGCAAGAATGCTGACACTAACTCAGTACAGCAGGTACTCTCCCCAGTGCTTCATGAACCTGAATCATCTTCTTCTTTATCTGCTTCTAACTGTGTTTTGGTGAAACCCTTCAGGTGCACTGCAGCACTCATAAGTCTTATTTCCCAACGGAGCTTGTGAAACCACCCACAAATACTTCATCTATGGGCAGAGCTTCTTCATGACCATGTTACAGTGCAGATAAAATGCTACTTAGCAGAGTAAGCTAGAGGTAGCTGACCTGATTAGACAGCTTCTCCAACTATTTTTGATAGTTGTCAGCAGAAGAAAATTTGTTCTACAGGGACAGGCTGACCCTTAGAAATGGGCTAAACTCAAATCAGTGGTTCAACCATTCAACAAAACAGTTATATCTTTGAGAAACCCAGAATAACCTCATTTAAGTGTAACTTAAGGCACAAGAACCTAAATTGTAAATAATTTTTTACTTTATGGTCATGCTCAGGACATTAATACTACCGTCTGTCAGGTATTTTTTTGTACATTAAGGAGAGATGTGCTGTATGGTGTTACAGTTTAATGAGTGACTGTGCTAACTGGTGGTTTTCTGCAGAATATGTGTGGGATGTTCGTCATACAGTACTGTGCAGAAGTGTCAGGAATGCTTGGGCCAAAACTTGATGCTGCAGTAAGGCGTAGATGTGGTGGTTAAGCCTCCTGAGGGCACCATCTGGAGAGAAAGGAGGATTGACACAACCCCAGATCTGTTCTGGATGTCTTTGCATATTACCAGGGGCACAGGAAACAGTCTGTGGAAAAAAAGATGGTCCACACCTTTATGGCAAAGTAAGAATGGCCTTAACTAAAATCATGACAAAACTTAACTTAAATAGCTTATACGAATACAGAAGTATTTTCTCAGGGTTTTGACCATGAAACAATTGAAATTGATTTTTGACATCAATCTATCACTTTTTAGTTTTTGTGAGTCTTGGGGATGCTGCTTATCTTAGATACAAATACCGGGGCTCAGGGAAAAAAGCTTGGGAACCACTGGCCTAGGGTATCTCTCCAGGTGGGTAGCAGGGTTGCCACAAGCTCCTGGTCGTGTTGTGGATGCCTCAAGGGCCCAAAAACCACTATATACACTTTATACACAGTCCATCACCTATTTTGCCAACAAATTCCTACATCTTTTGTACTTGTCTCAAACATTTTCTTGTAAAACATACAACTTTAATGTGTGCAACATACTGAAAAAAACAAGCTTTTCAAAGTACTTCTGCAATATAAAAATTCTGCTTTTTATTTTATTGTAGCAAGAATCATTGATTTTAACTGGTGTATTTTAAACCAGACTCTCTGAAGAAGAACCTTTAATGACAAAAAAAAATAGATTTGTACTTTCAATCCAGCAGAAACTTTAATGACTCTTTTGGGTTTGTTAAGTTGTACAGATCTTCTGAAGTCTGGAGTGCAGCCATGAGACAGACACTCTAACTACATTTTCAAAATCTATTTTTGATCTTTATTTGTCTTGATTTAGGCAACCCTTTCACACAGGTAGGGTGTAAAAAATGCTGGAGTGTGGTTCTCTCATGTACCTAAGTTTTAGGCCCATAGGGCGCTGGCAGTTCTCAGGCCCTTGGGAGAATGATGGTATGACCTTGTGGCAGCCCTACTATCCACACAGTGCCCTAGGCCATGCTTACTCACCACATCAACCCCTTAATCCACACTAAAGGTGTGGACTTTGTTATTTTTTCAACAGATTGTTTTCCCATGCACTGGTGCAAGGACACCCAGAGCCTGACCTTGGTTGTGTCAATCCTCCTTCCCACATGCTGGTGCCCTCAGCTGGGCTTACCTGCCATTACACCCTTACTTCAGCCTCAATCTTTGGCCCAAACACGCCTCAAAGTTCTGCACAGTACTACTAAATGTTAGGCCAAGTTCAAGATATGACTAGTCAAATTTATAGCCTTTGTTTTCACAGTTGTGACACCCTTTGTAGACTCATCATTAGCCATATGTCTACATGGGGATCCTCTTTAAAATGTGACATGCTTTGCTTGCAGTGCAAAATTATTTTAATCCACTCTCACCTTGCTCCACCTCCCCAGCCCTGCCTTGGCCACGGGCCCCACTTTGGGAATCGTTTTCCAGTAAAACAAACAAAAAGGGTGGATGCCTTCAACTACCAAATATGAAAAACAACATAATCTTTGGATGGCATCACTAAAAGAGAATGAAAATTTCAGTGAAAATGTAAATTTTAAGATTTTTGACACAAAACTCTTTGATCATTAGTTCAGAAAAGGTTTTTGAATGGGTTACAAATGAGTCTGTTACTGTGTATTAAAGTACATTGAAATCAATCACTTTTAATTTGGGTTGACACGTGGGTCAACACCGTTCCATCCATCCATCTCATTGACCTGACTCTCTTAATCTTCCCACCTGTCATCTAACTTCCTCTTTAGCCTGTGTGATGATGTTACGGCTTAAACATAAAAGTAATGAACTTTAAATGTATAATTGTGTTCATTGTATGGTCTGTAGGCTGGAAAGGTATATCTGTCTATGGTTGTCAGCATGTTGCTATAAAATCACAGAACATTCACTCTTTTGGCTTATGTATAAACTCATAGGAGCCTCAGAAGAACACTGTCCTTCGTGTATTTCAGTCATCTGACTCTAAAAGGTCATCCTGAACCTTCCCAGATCTTTTGTTTCTCCCTGCAAAAACAAGACAGCCATTTATCGGCGACTTTTCCCCATTCAGCCCACATAGAAGCTGTTCTCTTACACCCCACCCCACATAAGGTCACAAATAATCCTTTCAAAAGACGGCGTGAGAGTAAAGGTCACCTTTACAAAACTTCACCCTCCACCTCCAACAAGAAAACAGTCATATTCTCTGTTTTCTCTGCAAGACTCGGGAGAGTCAACATATTCTTACTGTGTTTGCCTGCTCTGCCAGGCTCCACGGCCTCTCTTTTCAATAAGTCAGTGTTAATGCCTTTTTGGTACTTTTATATAAAATCTGGTTCTGGGCCGATTCACGCATCCACAGAAATAGCAAGGGATCGGCGCTCAATATCTTTGTCAGATAGTATTGTAATTGTGTGGGGCTAAGGTGGCAGGAGCAAAGCGCCTTGGTTTGGATATTGCTGGGTTAGATTTCCCCTGAGCCTGATGCAGTGTAAGTAGTCTCTCCAGGTCTCTCCCTCTCACATCTGTCTGTCCCCTCTCTCATCTTCATCTGTCTCTCTCTCTCCTGCTGTCTCACCTACTGCACCGTTGCAGAAAACACAAATATCAGTGTGTTCAGTTTTGATGAGGAGTTCACATACAGATAACAACATCTTCTTGTTGTGCACTAAGATTACATCTGCAGGCATCACATAGCATGCTCCAATTATAAGACAATGCAACAAGCTAGCAACACTGCAGTCAAAAATATGCTGCTGACCATCACCAAAATTATTTCTTGAGTGATCTGCTAATTACAGCAGAGCTAAAACAACCACAAGTACAAGTTTAAGTTTGCTTCCTGGTCTGGGCCTTTCTGTGTGGAGTTTGCATGTTCTCCCCATGCGTACGTGGGTTCTCTCTGGATACTCCTGCTTCCTCCCGCCACCAAAGATATGCTCATTAGGTTAATTGGTGACTCTAAAATTTGCCATAGGTGTGAATGTGAGTGTGCCTGGTTGTCTGTATGTCAGCCCTGTGATTGACTGGCGACCAGTCCAGGGTATACCCCACCTTTCGCCCAATGACAGCTGGGATAGGCTCCAGCCCCCACACGACCCCCAATGGGATAAGCAGTATTGAAAATGGATGGATGGACGGATGGATGTTGCATACAGCCACTGTATATAATAAATAATTCAGTACTTCTGAAGTTGAAGATATTCAAGACACGTTTGGGGAAGCTAGGGTACATTGCACCACAGATGGGTGTAGCTGCTCGGCGTAATTGAGTGAGGTTTGGGTAAAAATGGGCCAAAAACAATGTTGGCTGAATTGCACGCTGTATTGACTGTTTTTAGCGTTTTATTTTTTTACCCAGAAAGCCTCTGTGTTTGCTACTATTTCACGATGTGAGCTAAGGCTACATGCTTTGGTGCCTAGGTGTATCTGAGCAGCTGTTTGCATCTGTTGGCTCTGTCAGAGGAAAAATACAACAAATTAAGCTCAAACCAGTAATTTCAGCTCAGTTTTCCACTTCAACAGCTGACTATGATTTCAGAAGATAAACACATCGTGCCAACCATACCTTGTCCAATCATCAGCCATCAGATAAATAAAGCAACATTTTTTTATTTTCAGAAAGTTGAAGAAGGTCTGTAAAACATTGGTATTCAGTAAGACAGGGAACTCAGGGATGGGGAGTGATGCAGGCTGCAGGCGTCTGTGAGCCTCTATCCTTGATCAAAAATGTGGCTCTAAAATCGCTGGAGGCCAATGGCACTACTATCGCAACTACTAACCCAACTTCAATACTATAGAAATATCCCTTTAAAAGTCACATATATATATATATTAATGATACTTCACAGTTATTCATATTGGGCAAATAATCCTAACAGGAGCTTTATAGTTATGCATGTAGCTTCAATTTGGTTTGTTTAGTCAGAGTGAGGCCAGCGGTTCACCCTGTCTTTATGCTGGGCTAAGCTAACCAGCTAACAAGAGTGGTTTATTATGTTCAGTGCATGATCAGAAAAATCAGAAAAATATTACCAATCACTCATTTGATTGAGTTTCTAATAAAGCCAGTCTTGCATAACATATGCAAGACAAAAAGCCTTTTATTACAGGCCCCACAGGCCAGAATGAACCAAGGGATTACAACATAAGAAGGCAATATTTGGGGACACAGCTTTGACAGATATCAACAAAAAACACAGTAAAAAAAAAGACAAAGGGAAAGTTTAAATTTGTCAAGGCAAGATGCAGGGCTTTGGTTCAGCACAGTAATGATTTTATTCATTACCACCCATCTCATTGTCTTTCCTTCTCCCTCTGTCTCTCCTCGCTCCCTGCCTGTCTGTTCATTTACACTCGGCTGGAAACCGAGCAGCAGGGCCTTAATTCTGGCGAGAGACACGGGGCCATTTTAGGAAATAGGATTAAGGGGGAAAAAGTTCAAAAGTACAGGAGAGGAGTAAGACAGCAAGTGACAGCGAGCGGGAGAAGGCGCAGCAAGGAGGGATTATGAAAAAGAGCTGGAATGTGTGGGAAGAAGTCTGACACGTCATCTCATGCTCTCTCTGCAAAGGCTGAGAAATATTGTGCAAAGATGGCCGAGTCAAACAGATTGGCTTTAAGTGCCTGCTCTGCTGCTCCAGCAGTAAATACGGAGGTGATGAATAAGTCAGTGAGGTTGGCCCCTAGTCAGAATAAAAGTATGCAGCTGCATGCTTTTATTCTGACAGTGGCTGGAAGTTTGAAAAGGTCACTTGTTGATGGACCTCAGCTGACAAAGGACTAATTTACAAAGCGCTGCCAGTAAAGGAAATCTAGCTAATGCATCTTTATGGCATCTATAAAAGGTTGTGGGTGATGCTTGCAGGTTTAGGTCTTAGCACACAGAGCAGCAAGTGCATGTGTGGATGTGGATGTATAAATGATGACCTCCTGTCATGAAGTGGTCCATTGTGATGAGCTTTGAAGCATCTGTCTGACATTTGCTCAGAGTTCCCATGTGAGGGTAAACAACAATGGATGGCATCCGGAGAGCTGAACAAAATAACCGCTGATGACCATCATCTTTCTCGGTGCGCTCTGAAAAATGTGACTTCCTGTCGAGTTATTTGTCACACTTTAGTGTTCCCTTTCAGGAGAAGGGCATGGAAAAGAGTTTAGCCAATGATGAAAAAGCACTCAAAACTCTTTATTAGGCACTTCATCAAAACTGAGAGTGAGCTGATGTTATCAATGCTGGGAACTTTTTAAAAAGTTTTCATTCAAATAAACCAAACAAGACGGGAGCTAAAGATGCATCAAAACTATAGGCATATTTCCTTTAGTTGAAAGGCCCTCTCAGATGAAGCTAAATTTAGCATCTGTACTAGTTAATATGAGAAGGCAAACAGAAGAAGCTCTTCCATGACGTGACCTTTTTAAGTTTTAAAATTGACTCATGTATGAACAAGTGTTACATATACACTATATAAACAAAAGTATTCAGCTGCCTTGGCTTTCCACAAGATGTTGGAGTGTTTTTGTGGGAATTTGTGCCCATTCATTCAGTTGAACATTCATGGGGTCAGGCACTGATGCTGGACGAGAAGGCCTGGCTCACAATCTCCATTCCAGTTCATCCAAAATGTTCTCCATGCAAACCTGAATATCCTTGCCACTAGCTAGCACTGGCTCATATTGGCCAGGCGACCAGCTCTTGGAAGAGACCAAACTTTGGCGAATTGAGAATTATAGAGGCCACCGTAATCTTGGGATCCTTCATTGGAGAAGAACCTTTATACAGCTTTCCTCAGATCTGTGCCTTTCAGCAATCTTGTCTCTGAGCTCTGCAGGCAGTTCCTTTGACCTCAAGGCTTGGTTTTTGCTCTGATATGCATCGTCAGCTGTGAGGCCTTCTACAGAGAGGTGTGTGCCTTTTGAAATCATGTTCAATCAATTTAACCTTCTGAGACTGACATTGTCAAATATAACAAGAGGAGACACATCACGAAAAGTTAAATAACTTCTCAACCATACATTGTAGTCACTTACTTTTTCCTTCTCTTGAAGCTCTCTGTTTTGCTGTTCCAATGACACTATCCACACCCTTGCAGATGCTTTTCTAGTGAGCCTGAAACTCAGGTAACTTTTTGAGGCATTTTAAGATTAAATCCACACCAGTAACTCTGATGTTGACTGTCATTTTATCAATTTGTGATCATTTCTGCCGCTAGCGGATAATGCTATCCACCATATTATTCAGTCACATGGGCTGTGATAACCAATGGCAAGCCGTTCCCTTGTGGCATCATATTTTGCCAACCTGAGCATGTCTTTACTCTCAGAGCTATTCTGAGGTAATCAGGTGAGGGCCAGAGTAGTGCACAATGGAGAGAAAGAGAGACAGATGGAGATTTTTCATTGCATTAAGCGGCTTGGCTTTACTTGGTTAGTCTTGGCACGTCAGTCCAGCACTGCAGGGGGATTCGCTTTTCTACCACAACCTAGCAACAAATCTAAGGGGGCATCTTGAGCTGATGACACAGGGTTTTGAGATGTTAACCTGCTGGGCTTCAATAAGCATTATTTGTTTGGCCAGAAGAGAAAGGGGCACCCATTGTTTCCACTTCAAAATTTTTTCTTCTCCTTCGATTATTAATCTGGCTCATATTTCAAAGTTTGGTGCAGCTGTTCCTACTTAAACCCGTCAATGAGGCAACTCCGAATGATGAAGAACTGCTGTGACAACACCTTAGAAATACAATTTCTAAAAAGTAAAACAGGTTTGAATACTTTATGAACGCACTGTACATACATAAACAATTTGGGAGCTACCTCTTTGCTACAGTTAAAAGGCACTTTGGAAAGCCTGTCTGCATTTTCCACTATGGATAAACAAATCATAATAATAATAATAAAAACAGCCTATCACATGTATTTCATCCCACATATGGGCTTGTATACCTAGCTTACAAAAAATGCTCAGTAAGCCATTCCAGTCTCACAGGATCATCCTATTTAGTTAATTTTTATTCCTGAACTAAACAATAAAAAGTGTTTCCTACGTTCCTCTGAAATGGGGAATTTCTAAAGTGCATGGTCAGAATGGCCATAATTATCAGAAAACTCCTCTTAGGCCTGTGCAGCAGAGTAATGATTACATCTCATACTGCTGCTGTCATTAAAGGAGGAATTAGAATTAGATTGTCATGACCTGACACTGCACCTTCTCATTTTGAGTAACAATAAACCTGCCTGTAAGTCTTACCTTTTAATAACATAGCAAATTATGACTGAGAGAATCATAACCAGCTTCTCATTTCACCGCTTTAATTACAACAGCCTCGCATTTTCATCTTCTGTTAGAAAGTCCCAGAGGATACAAACATCAGGGGCGAAATAAAGCCCCTGACTAGACAGCACTCTGCTGGTTTAAAGTAACTAAGAATAGCAGCAGTGATGTGAAATATGTCTGCTTCTAGGGCTCCTGTTTACCAGATGTGAATGCCGTTATGTTTAACTGTTCCCCCACATAAATTTACCGCCTGCTGTCAGAAACATAAAATTGATGAGGAATTCTCAGAAGAAGCAGCAGCTCCATCACAAACTAGAGGCAATGTGCTGATCTAAATCTTTCAACATCTCCATTTAGCAATGTGTGAGACACACGGATCCATAAAATTTATTTCTGTGAAATTTCACATCCAAATGAGATTCATCTTTTCCAGACAGAGAAAAGTTCAGCAATCCTTTAGAAGTACCTAGGAGTCTAGCACTTTCTAGATCTTTTAAAACTTCTTTGTGTGTGGGCAAATGACTTCTAATGATTGGGATCATATCTGTGAACCAGTCAGCTATTGTCTGATGATGATATACGCCTCTTGAAAGGATGGGTAACTCTTAAGGGCTAAAGGTATAGCTGGATGTGCTGGATTTAAGGTAGAGCTTGCATTTAGCACTTGCACTTGCATGCAGAGAACCTTTTAGGTAATAAGCATTGAAAAACCATCATTGGGTTTCAGGAGTATTGTAGCTAATGCAGGGTCAAAATCCTAAAAAGTCAAGTAAACTGTTAACAGCGAGCCCAGCAGTTAGGTCATGTTCCACATGTATAGAGGGTGTAGTCCAGGTTCAATTCTCCACTCTCTCATCTCTCAAATAGTTGATATCACAGCATGGATAATGCACATAGGAAAGCAGATCAGTGATCCAAGATTGACATCCTTATCCTGGGAAACTATTCATATTCCAGCGGTTCAACAGTCCAAATGAGTCTACACAGATCAACACCTTGCTCAACAGAACAAACAGTGAGTCACTGACTCCTACTTGTCAGTTATCTTCGTTCAGACACGTTTATGCTGTTCATGTGTGACGGGTAAAACAAGGTGCTGTTTCCGCAGAACAACCTTTAACTCCAAGAGGGTTCGCAAGTAGGACGTAGGCGTAAAACGGATGAGATAGGAGCGGAGAAGTTTGTGCATACTATTTAGTAATATCAGTGCATCTTGTATTCCAATCAATATGTGAGTAGCACAGGTCAAATCTTGTCAGGAGATATATTTATACCTTTATAGCCGCAGAGAATCACTCAACCTGTTTTGATAATTCCCAAAGAGATTTATGGATCCAGGAGGCTTGTGAGTGATGTGGGAACTATTGGAATAAAGCCATGAAATCTGTCTGGATGTTCTTTCCTGTGATCATGTTTGCTTTGATGATGCCTGCATGAGTCTTGTTCCCATTTCCCATCCAGGCATTACACCTGTCGTCAAAAACAGAACCAGAACTTCTTATAAAAGATCACATATCCTGGGAAAACCTTTCCAAGAGACTAGGGACTTTTGGAGGAAATCATAGAGGCTGTTAAGGTTGCGTGTAATCATCCATTTAATTCCTAAAGTTAGACCCACAGTTTTTTAACATTTACAGTGGGTCACAATTGTATGCCTGGAAAAAAAAAGTGGTAAAAAATATATAGAAGTGATTCTTCTCTGGTGGGTTGAAACCAAAGTAGGTCTTTGAGACCTTTCCAGTCAGTTGCAAAGGTGTGCCTGGAAAAAAAACTCCAAAAACATCTATGAAACTCTTTTAAAACATGCTTGTTTTGTCCTGTCTCTATGATTTATGAATTGTTTTGTTCTCTCTGAGATCCAGCTATACTTTTCATTAAATAAATCTGATTGTCTGAAAAATATTATCAGTTTGGGTCAAATTTGTCATTGAGGAGTTGTAAGTGGGCCTAAGGTTTGACAAGTTGTGAACTAGTGGTTTAGACACAATCTTTAGACCAGATAACATCAGCTGGAAAAACCTTTAAGTACAAATTTGCTTGGATTGACGTTCCTGGTATTTTGGATGGTTATGTAGCTAATAGTTAAAAGACGATCATACTCCACACTAGAAACTGTTGAAGTGGCTTCAACTCATCCATCAAATCCTTAATGTTACAGGGGTTTCTGACCAGATAATAATGGCTGAGCGAACCTTCAAGTTGAAAGTACCTTGGACTTGAAAGTTCCTGGTATTTTGGATGGTAATGCAGCTAAAAATAAAAGGACTATCACATTCTCTGTTGGGGACAGTTTAAGGGGCTTTTCAATGCCCATGTAATACCTACTATTAAAGGGCCTCAAGACCAAATAACAGACTGTAGGAACCTTTTAGCAAACTGTCCTTGACAATTAAAGTTCCAGGAATTTTGGATGGTTATGTAGCTAACAGCCAAAAGACTATCATATTCCTTACTAGAACCTGTTTAAGTGGCCTTTGAATTATCCTTTGAATCCCTAACGTTCTGACCAATCTTAAGACCAGATAATGTGGGCTGGAGGAACCTTTAGGTTAAAAGTTCCTTGAACTAAAAAGTTCTGAGTTTTTGGGTTGGTAGAGTAGCCTAAAGCTGAACGTCTATCCCATCCTCCCTGGTTAAGGAGCTTTTCAATGCTCATGAAAACCCAAATGTTGAAGGGCCTCAAGACCAGATAATTTTGGCTGGAGGAGCCATTTACTAAACTGCCCTTGAACTTGGAAAGTTCCTGGTATTTTTGAGAGTAATGCAGCTTATAGCTAAACTGCAACAATTTTCTCTGCCGTTTACTATTTAAGTTGCTTTTAACTTTAAATCTCTCATGTTATAGGGCCTTAAGACCTGGCAACACCAGCTGGAGGAACCTTTTAGAAGAATGGTTCTTGGTCCTGGTATTTTTGGTGTAAATGCAGCTTTAGCAGCAGTATACTCAAAGGACCATCTCATACCCCCAGGGAGCAGTTTAAGAGGCTGTCTGTTATCTGTGTGGCAGAGCCAGAGCAACAGTGTTAGAGTTAAAGGCAATCAAAAGTGAACTACTTCCAAGTCACTGTGGTAATGGTCAAATAAAACTCTGTAGCGAAAACAACAGTTCCTGTGAATGTTTTTTAGGCCCTGGGGTGGAATCAAACTAATGAAAAAAAGAGCAAGTGCTGGCCTTCTATTTCACGTGATGATTTAATGTGTGCATAATGAAAAATAATACGTCCCTCATAAATATCTGCCGGGTAGATTTGGTGTCATGTGCCCCAAGTGTGCACTGTATCATGTTATTGCTGTGCCAGGGTAGTAAATGAGTGGCACAGCGGAGTACGGCCCGCCTGCCTGCCTCATTCTACTTCTTATGGTTTCTCTGCACCCGTTTTATAGCGGCAGCACTTAAAACACTGACATGCCATAATTCTGCAGTTTCTGCAGCAAGAGCTGTAACAAAGATTGTCAAAAAAGGTGGCAGTGGGGATGCAACTTGTGAGAAAGTGTAAAATGTGGTGGTAAAATGTGTGAAGACTCAAAAAGGTGACAATGAAGGGTATGTCTACGTACATACACTTCTGTCGTACATTTGTTAAACAACCAAGTGCCTTTGTTATGAGGCAGCGCTCAAGGCGGAACAAATTACTGTAGATGGAACTATTAGTGAAACATGGAGGGCAAAAGGAGGAATTCAAATTAAAGTGTTGCTCGCTAGCCACTTACTTTCTCTCCATCCGCATAATAATTATAGTCAGGACACAAGCACTGGTTTGTGTGTATTATAGATCTGAGTGTGTGAATATCAGAGGTCACTGAGGTTTCCTTTGATTCCCCAAGGTTATAAACACCAACTGTGTTTCCTCCTGTAATCAGCACACACAACACGCTGTTTTAATTACAAAGAGCTCGTGTACATGACAGACGAGCAAAAGGAGGGGCGCTGCTGTGTCTACACAAACCATAACACACTGTTTAGTAGCTTACACCCACACACACCAGGATTCAGAGTAACATAACTAAAAGCAGTGACCGCATTTAAGCTGGAAATTACAACTGTACTAAAAGTGTCACAGGTGGCTCATTTAAGAGTCACTGCTTATGTGAGGGTGTGCTTTACAGCTCTGCAGTGTGTTTGTGCATGGGTGTGGCCATCATAATCTCTTGTTTCTGCAGCCATATTGACCCCAATCTGTCAATAATCTTTTACCTTCCTTAGAATCTTGTTGCAACAACCACATAAGACAAGTCATTGTTTCCAGTTGTGAAGTTATGAAGGGAACCATAAAACTGTGTTATTAGAAAAGCATATAGCGTTTACTTTATTTAAAAGTAAATATTGGTAAACATAATAAAAATTCTTGGTTTAGTACAGTACCCCTTGGGTGTTTAACCCTTTTATTGATTTTATACATTAATCATGGTGAATATAATTTGGCTTTTTTTGACTAAAAAAGTCCATAATACCTCTTAAATGTCAAAGTGAAAACAGATTTCCACAAAGTAATGTCAATTAAACGAAAATGTGTAAAATAATGTAAAATAAGTGCATAAATATTCCCCTCATTTAAAGTTACTGACCTAATTTAACAGAGGTCCAGCCAATTGATGCTAGTAGTCTCGCAATTACATTGGAATCACCAGAGTGGTGAGAATGGGTCTCAGGTGATGTAGCATGAAGACACCTGTCTCTGGAAGGTACAGTCACTGGTTAATCAGTATTTCTGGCTGCCATTATACCATGAGGACATAAGAACACTCCATGCAATTCAGAGAAAAGGTTATTTAAAAGTATAAGTCAGAGGATGGTTACAAAAAAAAATTCCAAGGCGCTGAGCATCCCCC
Source organism: Cheilinus undulatus (assembly GCF_018320785.1). NCBI lineage: Eukaryota > Metazoa > Chordata > Actinopteri > Labriformes > Labridae > Cheilinus > Cheilinus undulatus. The sequence goes on along the minus strand of NC_054880.1, from coordinate 16,345,555 downwards.
AGAGTTCAGTTAAAACCATCATCAAGAAATGGAGGGAATATGGCACAAGTGTAAATCTGCCTAGATCAGGTCGTCCTCACAAACTGAGTGACTGTGCAAGAAGGGGACTTGTTAGAGAGGCCACCGAGACACTTGTGACTACTCTGAAGGAGTTACAAGCTTCAGCAGCTGAGGGCGAAACTCTGCATACAACATCTGTCGCCTGGGTTCTTCTCCAGTCAAAGCTTTATGGGAGAGTGAAAAAGAGAGAGACACTGTTGAAGAAAACTCCTATGGTGCATCTACTCAATAATGACATGAAAGAGGTGAATATTTATGCAGCCACTTATTTTACATTGCATATTTTTATTTAACTGCCATTACTTTGTAGAAATTTGTTTTCAGTTTGACATTTAAGAGTCTTTTTTGTCATTTTTTTTGTCAAAAAAGCCAAATTATATTGACCATTATTGATTTAAAAAATCAATAAAAGGGTAAAATATCCAAGAGGGTTAATATCTTTTATGGGCATTGTTAATAAAGATTGCTCCTATGTCCACTATAAGAAGCACAGAACATATCAATGGTAAAATTCATCATAGTTGTTCATGTGGAGAGGTTTGGCTTAAATCGTGACTGAAATGCTGATATTGTTTACATTGAGACGATAATGAAAGTCGGTTAAGAATTTATTTCACCTTTCACATTTATTTGAAAAAGGCTTTGCCATTTGAAAGGAAGATTTATGCAAAATCTCACCAGCAGGAACTCATGACATTGTGATGAGAAATACAATGCAAAGGCATACATTTTCTTTAAAAGAATGTTATCTATAGCCTTGGATATTTATGCATCTGTTATCTGAAGGGAATATAAAGAATAATGCATACACAAGTGTTCAAGTAAGAAACACGTTCAAGGTATATAGTCAGCCTTTTCTGATTAAATAAAGGTTAAAAATGTGCGTAGAGTTTCCAAAGGCTACACATATCTGTATAATCCTTTGTTCAAAAAAGCAAACATGTGTACACATGATTGTATAAAAGCTGTGGAGTTTGTATTTCAGGCCCAGAGAAATGGAAATAGCCCTGGAGAGGAGGAAAAAGAGGAGTACACTGTATATCAACGCTCTACACTGGAAGGATAATATATTATTCCTTGCTTCCGCTGAACTGACAAGTTTATGGCTCACTGGTTTGACAACTAGAGCCAATCACTCCGATGGAAATGTTTTGATTGACAGCGATGGATTGGTGCATCCAGAGGCTGTTGGCTCAGCTGACTGCGGGATGACTAATGCTTTGGGCTGTCCAAATGCAGCTCTGCAAATTTGAGGATATGCTCTATTACTCTGTCTTATTTCAATATAAAATGAATGACTTTGGCTTTTGGATGTTCTTTTGGCTGAGGTGGAAGATCATATTTTAGTAGCGAGTAGATTAAAAACACACTGTCAGAAGTATGAGTCGAGCATTTGCAGTTTTACTTCAGTAAAAAAACAGCAGTATAAGCCTAAAAGTTTACTTTAGAAAAAACAAAAAGTAATCATTTTTCAAAAAAGGCCGCAGGCGCTGGAAACACAGACTGTAAAAAAAAAAAAAAAAAAGGGAAGAAATGATGGCTCCTTTAAAGTGAAGCCAAAACACTTACAGCTTCCACTACTGACTGGCTGAAGTATAGATAACAGCGCCGCCTCCTCCATGTTAACAGATGGACATGGGCCAAACTGTGTCCATAGAGTAGGCTCTCATCATCCTCAGTTATGCCCTGATGTTTATTTTCTTGCAAAGCTTTTTCTGATCAGTCATCTGTTGCTTTGAAAAGGCACTGATGTTTTTGTTTTTTTTATTATCACTGTTAATGTTTAGTTTGGTTGTGTTGTGAACGTCCCATGGGCCTGAAAACAGCTGGCGTTTGGCAATATGGGTGAAAAGGCCCTTACAGAAGAGATGCCATCGAGCTTGACCTTGGCTAACAATCGACACATTTTTCATGATTTCAGTCAGTGAAGTAGATTGACACTCTGTTAAAATGATGTTATATTTGCTTTATCCAACTGGTGCCTTGCATTTTTTACTCGGGACTTCCTTCTGGACTTGAGACCAAAGACTTGAAACTTACCACCAATACACCCTTAGCCCCTGCCACCTAGCCCTGCCCAAGGACTAAAGAAAGGTATCAGATGTGTTAATACCAGGACTATGTTGGGACTGGATTTCAACACTCATCCCTACTACCTACTTTTAGGAGCATCATCCCATCACATCCCACCTGTTTCACAAGGCAAGGGGGCACTCAAAAGTGAGGTCAGGTACTGGATCATAAGCCAGTTCTGCACTTCACCACATATATATATATATGTATACATTAGGTTATCAAGGAAGTTATTGATCATGTTGATTAGACAGAGGTGTTTACAATTTACAGTTGGCTTTAAAGGGTAAACTGTAAACACCTCAGATTGAGTTGTGTATTTTTTATTTAAATGGGAACCTGCAATGTACCATTGAAATTGAGATATTTACTATTACACTGCAGGGTGTCATTTTATAATTGAGATCAACTGACGGCCAGCTGATCCGCTATAGGCCTGCTATTGGCTAATCACACTAATGCTGCCATAATCAATCTACCTTAGCCTGGCTATACTTTACTGCACCCTCTTTAACCCACTTTTTGCAACCCTCCTCCACCCCAGCTACTCCTTTATTCTGCTTCTGACTTAATGAATGCCATTTTGTTGTCACTGATGCCTGCTCTGCTCTGGGGGGGTTTTCTGCCTCTCTCTCCCTTTCCTTGTAGGTACACGATAGGCAGGCATATTTTCCTTTGACAGATGACAAGATGTAGGAAGAAGCTGGGCATGAGAGTACTTAAAGTTGGTAGAAGTCTCCCATAACTGTACTTAAAAGCAATTTGTGTGTTACAGTACTTGGTTATTTTCCAGTGCTGTCTGTTGACCAAAAGTGGAAACTGTGGAGGAGGCAAATTCCCAGCAAAGTGCAGCCTCACTAAAAATAGCCTTAAATAAAATAAAATGTTTGTTTTTGGAAAGACACTTGCATAAGAAAGAAGTAGAAAGAACAGTGACAATTTTTTTTATCTTGGTTTTGAGGATATGATGCAGACGATGTGTTGTCTATAAATAAAGCCTCTTAGTGACAGTCTTTGTAGCAGTAAATGTAGAGTTCTTGTGCCCCTACCGGCCTACAAAGCCCTCTGGAGTATTTGTTACCATCTGTGCATCTCATCGTTAGGCTTAACTCTGATGTGCTGTAACCATGTTCGCACTTTTTTTTGCAGAACGCGCTATATGTCACACTTTAATGTCATGCCAGTGTTATGTAGTACCATACCACACATGAGGCGGCTGTGGAACTAATTTCCGCATGAGGGATTATACACCTACTGCCAGCTGCTATTTAGCATCTGCATGCCTGTCTGCTAAAGAACTACGGGAAAGGTTCATCAGTTGTGGAGTAAACTTTATCATTCACTGTTTCCTAATATACAGGAATGCAGCCGCAGGTATGAGCCGAGCGAGACAATAAATCAAGGAGTCAGCCAGCAGTGGGGAACTCTGTGCGTCCCTCATTAGCTGCAGCAGTGAGAGCGGCTGGCAGACGGCTGCTGCGTCAGGGCCAGGCCATCCTGGGGTCAGTCTGGAGGATAATCAAAAGCTGTAATTACATCAGGAATGTCCCTCAAGCACAGCGACTGGCAGGGGCAAAGGATTGTGACCGGTATCAGACGCAGAACACGGCAGAGTTACACACAGTCGATGCGAGAGAGGATAAAGATGTAAGAACGTGAACATGAAAGAGGGAAACAATTCTTATGCTGCTGCTTGAGAAAAACACTCCTCTTGTAAAAATGAAACAGCAATGTGGGTGGAACACAAGAATAAAAGTGATGAGACAATGCATGCGACGCTGACATGTAAATAGATAAAACAGGCACAAACTAGAGGAGAAAAGAATCTGGAGAGAAGAAAGGAGAGCAGCTTGGCATTTGTAGCTGGTGTATGAAAGAGAGGGGTGGAGGCGGAGGCAGGGTGGAGGGAGATCAATCATGTGGAATAGCAAAAAGACCTTTCAACAAACTGGCTTTAATCTCCTGACAATGCAACAAACTGCTCCTGATGTGAAACTTCTTCCTGAGGAGCAAGGGGCCCCTGCCTCTAATAACTCCCCTCTGTGAACAAGCTAAATCTTTAATGGAGGGCAAGTTCAGCCCAAAACTACTCTCCTGTAGCACGCACATATTAGCATGGGTAACAGGCGTGGGAGAGTTTAGAGAGAATGCTACCGGCTGCGGGGAATACCAGCAAGGAAGACGTGCCATGTGTGATTTCAATGTTTAGCACCTACCTGTTAAAGTGCAGACTTACCTTTGCCTCTAAATATTCATAAAGTCACTAAAATAAAAGCAAGGAAAGCTTCTGGAGAGGTTAAAACCCATAAATCAGTCACATTTTACTCAGTTCACTGTGTAAGCTAATAATGTAGCTACACATTGCTAACTAGCTGTTACCTCGAGCACTTGGAGCTAGCTAGCTATTGCTAGCCCTTTGAAAGCTAACTAGCTGCTAGTACTGCCACTAGAGGCCACCCCTCTACTCATAATCAGCCTAAGAAATCATAATCTGTGAAGTTGGAAACAAATGTTCATTATATATACTTATTTATTGCAGAAAACAAGCCAGACAAAGATGCTAAGGAGCTAATCATTTGTAAGGCATGTGAGCATAAGACATTGTGTCCTCAAGCTTGCGGTCCACACTGCATCCGTCAAGTATTTTATTCTCTGCCCCGTTAATGTCCTTTTTCTCCTTCTAAAAGATTTGTCTTCCAGTGGTGAAATGTGGAGCCTTGTACTGATGAGCCTTTGACAGCTGTGAGCCACATAGTTTCACCTCTGTGTCGACATAACTATAGGCATAACATTTCAAAATAGCGATACTGACATTTGTAAGACACAACTGTCTTAGTACAACAAGCTAACAAGTTCTGTTGAATGAGGAAACTGAAAGAAATCCAGTCAATATCCCTGTCCTGATACCTTGTCATCACCCTCTTTCCTTGTTCGTCACCCAGGAACAATGTAATTACTAGGGATGTACGATAATAATGTGTACCGATAAATACTGGCCGATACTACATATTTTTACATATTACATACATATTTTTATTATCCTGATAATAAAATATCAGCTGATAAAATCCGCCGATAATAAAGGTGTTAATTTTCTTGTTCACAACACATTCCGAAACAGTAGGTGGTGCCACAGTAGGTGACCTGCTGTTAAGCACCAAAGAAGAAGAGGAAGCAGCCTCAGTGCTAAGACGCTAATAACACGGTGGAGTTATTCAGTATTTATGGGGAAGATAACATGGCAGTACCTGGGTTTCCAGTACACTTGGAAATGCACAAAATCGAAATAGCGCAATAAAAAACTGGTAATTGAAGCACCTGAATTTCGAAAAAACCCTAAAATATCGCTAAAAAGTTTTATGCTTTCATGATGAGGTTTTTCAGGTGTTTTGATACAGAAATATATCGCAAACGTGCAATGGAAACATTTTTACCGCATTTAAAGGTCATGGGACATGACGTACGATGTCACATGACCAGTCACTGCGAGACAACATGGCACAGTACGTGTAGACAAAAGAAGAGACAAAACTTTTCTTAACATCATACTTATACCCTTAAATGTGGCTTTTGCCATATATGGACTTTACCTCTGAACTATCATCCATTGCCTTCGTCTTTTGTTCAAAATTATCAAGGCAACGCCGTAGATGTAATCAAAACCGTACCAACAAGCAAAAGGTTTTGAGCATCAAGCTTCCCAGGTTCACGCAAGATGAGATTTCACGAGACTTGCAAGGCCTATGCCCAAAACTCCCTTCAATGGAAATGCATTCAAAGCGCAACTGTACTTAATCCAAATTTAAGAAACATCACTTTCATTTTGTGAAAAACTGTAATGGAAACCCAGCTAATGTTTGTAAAATTTTCCCCGCAAAGATCCCGAAGAGTGGAAAAAGTCCTTGATCTTTTACACTATGGCTCTTACAAGTTACTTAAAAGTAATCATCCTAACATCGTTAAAACGAAGCGGCAGTGGCCACTAGCCTTAGCCGTGGGCATCAGGACAAAGCCAAAGACTAATACAAAGCAGAGTGCTGATTCAGCAGGTATTGGAAACTACAGAAAGTTTGCCAGAGCCAAAAGGCGCAAAGATAATAATGGCAAAATCAGCCTGACACTCTCCTGATTCACCGCTACTTTCATAGATGTATCCCTGCCTGCTGTGTATGATGTGGTTTCACTCAGTCTGATCAACATTAGGTACAGCTTCTGATATGACTTAGTATGTCAGTGCATATTTTTAAACTTTATGTATAACAGCAGCTCTCTTTATTTCTCACTTATGCAGCAAAAAAACAAAACGAACAAGAAAAAAACCCCCAGACCCCCAATCATCTCTATTTGTTAAGCATGAAAGCCTGTTATCATTTGGTTTTATGTCTGATTTGACAAAAGTCAGCTGAATTCTTGTTAATTGATTAAAATATTAGGTTTGATCACATGTCAAGATATTTAAATTAATTTCAAAGGAAAAAAGGGAAAAACGTATGTCAGTTGTTTGTGTATGTTTTACTCTGTTTGGTACACGAATTACAAAAAGTTACAAAATTACAAAAGTTTACAAAAGTATAATAAATACATATGCATATTAAAATTTGTGCTTTTTAGAACAATGTCTCATATTTATGGTTTATGAAGAGTGCAGTAACACTGTTTTAATTTGAAAAGCTTTTAATCTTAAGGCTTTAGCATAACAAGACATTTAGACAATGCTGTGCTTCCAACAGACTATAAAGACATGGTTTGATGAGTCTGGTGTGGAAGAACTTGACTGGCCCTCAGAGAGCCCTGACCTCAACCCCATCAAGCAACTTTGCAGTGAACTGGAATGGAGATTGCGAGGCAGGCCCTCTCGTCTGACATCAGTGCCTGACCTTGTAAATGCTCTACAGAATGAATGGACACAAATTCCCACAGAAAAGTGGGAAACCCCTCTGAGAAGAGTAAAAGCTGTTATAGCTGCAACAAGGGGACCAACTCTATATTAAAGTGCATGAATTTGAATACAATGTCATATCAGTCCCTGTTGGTGTAATGGTCAGGCAGTCTATGTATTGTATTCTATTCCTTCTGTCCACTATTATTTTGAAAAATGAACCTTTTCTTTGGTAATATTGCCCTGTTTATGTGTACAGTAAGCCAACATAAAGTCATTCTGCGCAATCTCAGGAAATCCTAAAATGTTCACCTACATGGTATGTTCAGCATATGAGCCCAGTGAACAATTTTTATGCAAGGACAACATCTAAGGAAATAGAGTTTGGTTTTACTCAATGTATGTGTGGTATTCATAAATCAGCATGGTATTGGTCAAATCAGGGTCACCTGCAGTCAAAGGAATTTAGGTTGTATTAAATTGCAGATAAATGTTCCTTTTGTTTTCCCTGTAATTTGTCAAGAAATTGCAGCTCATTCAAATCGTTACCACTCTGTTTCATTTTCAAAGATGTTAATTTTCCACCAAGGTCAACATAAATGTTGGCTATGAGTCATCCGTGACATGGTGTCATTTCTCCGACATGTTTTATGCTTTCATCGGAAACAAGCACAAATCGGGTACTTTTCTGAGAAATATGCAGGAATAAGCACCTGCACTGAGGGAGTACTTTACACTAACAAGCACTTCTACCCAGAACATTTCTACCATTTTTTAAAAAACAAACATTACTTGGAAAAACTTTTCTTCTTTGAATTTCAGTTTTTATGTTTCTACGTCTCCCACTTGGCATGGAGACAAGCAGACAATAACTTTTAATTACTGACAGTTCAGGAGGAAAAAGAAAAGGAGAATGTGACGAGAGGGAAATAGATAGGCTGACATTTTGGCAGGCAATCAAGCATAAAAAGACTAATGGCACCAATTACGACTGATGTGAGGGTGGGTTGATCTGCGTTTCTTATGCAAGGATTGCTTTTCATTTTTAATACCTTCCTTTTAAAAATTGTGTTTTACAATGAGTCACTGCCATGTATGCCTTTCTAGTGATTGTGAGGGCTTAAGAGAATACAATCACATTAATTAGAATGGAAAAGCTCCATGCACGCAACAGCAAAAGACAGATTTCCTCGTAATTTGCCAGAAAGAGATTAAGGCACTTTAGCTTATGTCTGAAAACATGCAGCTACAAAATACCACTTGGCCAGATATGATGCAAAAATCACATGGCACTTTACCATGACAATATGGCATGATTTACAATACCATACATACAGTATATTATTCTTTAAATCTTAAGTAAGTCCTAAGAAACTGAAATTTTTTTCAGATTAAGGACTTAAGTTTCAGCTTTGAACTGAATTCAGCAGAACTCTTAAGCATGTTTGGGCAATAAGTAAGGCTAAAGGAAGGTGCTGAAGTAGCAAATAAGACATCTGAAGGTACGATAGGGCGGGAAGGAAGACTGACACAACCCGTGTAGTGTTCTAGATGTCCTTGCATAACACTAGGGGTATGAGAAATATTCTGTTCAAACAACAAAGTCCACACCTTCATGGCAGAATAAGTGGTGGATGTGGAGAGTAAGCGTGGCCTACAGTGCTGTCAGGGCAGGTGGTTTGGTTGTCATAAGCCCATGGCAGTGGCTGTTCCAAGGGCCCAGAGCCTGCTGGTGGTCTCCAGGGTGACATGGCGCAGACAAGAGATGCTGTCGAGATAGACGTTGGGTGTTAAGTGAGACACATGTCGACTTGTGATGAGCTTGACATTACTTGGGATGACACCATACCATACCACAGTGTACCATGCCACGCCATGCCATACCATAACAGACCATACCATACCATACCATACCATACCACAGCATACCATGCCATGTCATACCATAGCATACCATACCATACCATACCATACCATACCACAGCGTACCATACCACAGCGTACCATGCCATGTCATACCATAGCATACCATACCATGCCATGCCATACCATGCCATACCACAGCGTACCATGCCATGTCATACCATAGCATACCATACCATGCCATGCCATACCATGCCATACCATAACAGACCACACCATACCACAGTGTACCATGCCATGTCATACCATAGCATACCATACCATTCCATACCATACCATACCATTCCATACCAATGTTATCACTGCTGATGCTCTAAAAATTGACTAAAATGTATTTTAAGCTATCAGTGACAATAACTTTAGTTGACTAATAAAACAACTTAACTTTTATTCTTATGACTAAAACAAAGAATATGAAATTAAATATTCATAGATATTTTGCCATGACACTACACTGTGCAAGCAAATATAAAACTGAAGCAAACAGAAAACTGCATAAAATGAAGCACATTTAGGTGAACATTTTTGATTTAGCAGAGCACATGGTAAACCCAGAGAGCTCAAGCTGATCAAAATGTTGTAAATTTCCATGTCCCCTTTATCTATTTTAACAGTAATCAGTCGACTAATTGCCCCATTCTATAATCTCCAATTGCAAATGTCACCTTTTTAAATGCTCTTGTCTCACTTTTACAGTAGTGATAATTTCAACCCAAAGTCATTAACAGCTCCCCATCAATCATCGCTGCCCCTGAATGAGAATGTTACAATAATAATGGATGATCAGGTGTGGTGCAGAGCTGCAGCTAAGTACACCACCATAAATCCTCGATACACAAACGGTGATCCCGGACTAGCATAATATACATCATTTCCTTTTATGTACCTACTCGTTGCACCCCATTTCCCTCAGAATGTCCTTGGTATCCCTCTCTCTGTTCACTCAGCAGCCTCCCCTCGCTCTCCTTCATGCTTGTCTTTATGCATCTCTAGAGCTGTGGCTTTCTGAGGTGATTCAGAGAATAAATATTCTTTTATTGTCTGTCACTCTGACTCCTGGTTTAGTTGGATCTGCATGCTTGATGCTCAAGTAAACATGCAGCAATAATGTTCTGCTTTCATTGGTAATTACAGGATCTACATGGCGGATATAACTGCTGATTCTTTGCATTAGAAACACTTTGATGTGTGAACAAGACATTTTAACCAGAAAAATAGGTCTGCTTTCTGTCCTTTCTTCATTTACAGAGCAGATAATATGAAAATAGAAGGGCATTTAGACCATATACCTGATGGGATGATGTTTGAATAACTAGTATACTCATTTTGAGAAAAGCCTGAATAAAGGTTAAAAATCAGTTACAGTTATCCCTGTCTTGAGGGGTCTCTAAATCAATATGTGCTCTGGTTGGTTGCAGATACCTTTAAATCTGCCTCTAATCAGGGTGAGATCGTCACTGTGGGAACAGCAAAGAGAAATGCTGGCATCTCCTCCATTACCAGACAAAAAAAGAAAAAAAAAAATGCACAAAGCTGCCAACTTTATAGGAGTGTTGGTGCTTGATTAGAAGGACTCACTATATGGACAAAAGTATTTGGCAACACCTGTTAATTATTGAATTCAGGTGATTTTCATCAGACCTGTTGCTACAGGTATATAAAATCAAGCACCTAGCCATGCAGTCTCAACATCTGTGATACAAAATGGATCGTTCCGAAGAATTCAGTGCCACCTCTGCAATAAGACGGCTCATAAAATTTCATCCCTGCTGGATACTTCATAGTCAACTGTAGGTGATATTATCAAAAAGTTGAAGCATTTAGGAACAAAAGGAACTCAGTCATAAAAAAGACAACATAAAATCACAGAGCAGGGACGAAGACTACTGAGGCACATTATGCGTAAAATTGCCAGTGTTCTGCTGATTCCATAGCTGAGGAGTTCCGAACGTCCACTGGCATTAACGTAAGCAAAAATCATTTATGGCAGGAGCTTCATGGAATGGGTTTCCATGGCTGCTGCATGTAAGCCTCACATCACCAAGTCTAATGCCAGGCATCAGATGGAGCGGTGTCAAGCATACTGACGCTGGACCATAGAGCAAAGTGGAGTGACAAATCACGATTGTCTGTTGGCAGTCAGATGTATGAGGCTGGGTTTGGTGGATGCTGGGAGGACGTTACCTGCGTGACTGCACAGTACCAACCGTGAAGGTTAGAGGATAAAGGATAATGGTGGGGCTGTGTTTCAGGGTTTGAACTAGGCCTCTTATCTCCAGCGAAGGCCAATCTTAATGCTTCTGCATATCAAGACATTTTGGACAATACTATGCTTCCAACTTTGTGACAACAGTTTAGGGAGGCTTGTTTCTACTTCAACACGTTGTCCCTAAGCAAGGACTATAAAGACATGGTGATCTGCCAGGAGACTGAAAGCTTGACTTCGCCTCTGCCTGTTTCTTGGCTGGCCAAATGTTAGTTTGAGACGGGATTTACAATATGGCTAACGCCATTGATGGGCTTCAAAACTCCACTTCTCACACATATGTGTCTCCTTTAGAAGTATATGGATACATGTGGCATGTCTTATACATCATTCATCAAAGAACCACCAGCTAATGAAAATCTATCTGATATAAGCCCACTGATTATTTTATACTTCATACTTTTAGAATTGCTATATCACATCAGTTTTATTAGTGAGCCTCTGGCAGCATAAGCAAATTAATATATCATATTATATATCCTTGTTTTTGTGTGGAAAAAATTGCAAATAGATAAACTTTTCAGCTGTTCTGGCAAAACAATACTAAAAAGTTTTGTAGATGGTAGGAAATATTTTGGTATTTAAGGTACTCAACAACATACATAACAAAGGTAGAGTAATTTTATGGGATATGAAAGTTGGAATCTTTCATAGTAGAGATTTGAAATGTTGTTATATCCACAGTTATATCCATATTAGAAACAAAAGCCTCCACTAATACAGTGGGAAAGACCAAAAGCACTGATTTTCATAGATTTTACAAGTGTTATATATTTTTTCTTACTTCAAGAACCTATTTTTACCTGTTAGTTTATTATGTTAATTTATTAGTTAAAGTTACTGGCATGCCTATTTTGTTCAGAAGGAAGCTTTACCTAATAAACCCCCTTTCTAGACCAGAATTTCTGATACTGTAGTATCTTAGCAGGGATCCATATCATATTAACACATCTGATAATGCATGAACTAAAAAGCTTACCACCCCCATTACCTCAAAATAACACAGTCTCTCCCTGACAGTGAGCATCAGGCAAAATAACTTCTTAAATGCCATTTCCCCTTTCTCCATTACTCGTGCGCTCAGTAAGTCTGGAGCCAGAGCTCAGGCATGTTTATGGGGTAATGGCCAGTCTCAGAGTACAGTAAGTGTCCTACAGCTATTGATCCGGGGTTGGTAAGATCATGAGTGAGTGCTGGGAAGCTGGAGGCGAATGCTGGGGAGTCTGGTGTGTCCATGCCGTCTAGGCTCCTGGATGTCCGGAGGTGGTCAGACAGCAGCAGACTCAGTGGAACCAGCCACTCTGCCAGGCCACCGATACAATGGCCTTTTAATGGCTTCTCATTGCACTATAAACTAATGAATGAGGTTCTACATGGAGAAATCTAACCCGCCACTTCTGGTTTAATAAGGCATGAAAGAGTAAAACCATCAAGCGTTGGGTTTCATTAACCAGGGCGGTCGCTTTCGTATCACAGAGTCAAAATTGGGATTTCACACCAATATAGCATTTACAGAGTCCACTTCTACAAGATTCACAGACTGAAGGGATCAAGACTCTGCAGAAATGTACCCCTTTATGGCAAAAGATCACATCCATACAAACACCATGTCCAGTAGGGATTCCCTTAACTTCTGTTCCAACTCTTTCTTTAAACAAGCTCTCCGACTAAAGTCATACAGCCTGTTTTAAATAAGGGGGCATCAAGAAATGGAAGGAAGATGGCACATGTATAAATCTGCCCAGATCAGGCCGTCCCTGCCCCTTCTTGTGATGGTGCAAGAAGGAGACTAGTGAGAGAGGCCACCGACACCTATGACTACTCTGAAGGAGTTACAAGCTTCAGTAGCTAAGATGAGAGAAACTCTGCATACAACTGTTGCCTTGGTTCTTCACCAGTGCAAGCTTTATTGGAGAGTGGCAAAGAGAAAGCCACTGTTGAAAAAAACTCATATTAAATCTGGACTAGAGTTCACCAAAAACCATGCGGGAAGCTCCATGGTCAAGTGGAAGAAAGTTCTTTTGTGTCACAATGGTGCTATTTGGTTAACTGACAAGACACTATGTTGACACTATGTACATAAAGCACCAGGCTGGCAGCGTCATGCTGTGGGGATGCTTCTCTGCAGCCAGCCCTGGAAAGCTTGTAAAGGTAGAGGGGAAAATAAATGTGGCAAAATAAAGGAAAATCCTGGAGGACAATATTATTCAGTCTGCAAGAGAACTACAGCTTGAAGAAGGTTTGTTTTCCAGCATTACAATGACCCAAAGCATACAGCCAAAGCTGAGCAGAAGAGGTTTAAAGACTACACAGTGAATGTTCTGGAGTTGCCGAGTCAAAGCCCAGACCTCAGTCCAATGGAGAATTTGTGGCTGGACTTAAAAAAGGGCTGTTCATGCCTGATCCCAGTGCAACCTGACAGAGCTTGAGCAGTTTTGCAAAGAAGAATGGGGGAAAATTGCAGTGTTGAGACAGTAAGAAATCTGTTTTCAAAGGTTTTATTTTTTTTTTAAAGGGGAGCAATGACTTGCCTTTAACTTGTCAATAAAAGTCTATAGGGTAAATGGCAGTCAGAACTGAAAATCTGAGGCACTCTGGTGTAATAAAAATCCTTTATTCAAGCAGGGATGTCAACACGTTTCAACTCCAAAGCGTCTTCATTAGGACATAATGAGCTGATAAAAACCACGTGTTTAAGTATAAAAAAGGTGTCACATAACACAATCACGTGACAAAAGGTCACCACAACATATAAGAACATACAAACATCATACTTCATAGATCTCTTATTGGAATAGCAATATTAATAGTACAAAATGACGTAAAGTATTAGGGCTTCACAGATTTTAATGAGAAAAGTCACCACAAAAGGGATTCACTACAAAAACTGTCAAAATGACATCAAACATGGACCCAGTAAAATGACAGCAAGGTAACTAGAGTGCTAGAGTTTAGCATAGTATTACTTGTTACAAAAGGTCAAAAAACACATCTGAAGAGGAGCTATGATGATGATAAGCCTAAGACTGAAAAGAACTGGGAGTTTTTTAAAAACTGTGTTTCTTTTTTCTCAGAGAAGCCAAATTATATTGACCATGATTGATTTGTAAAATTAATACAAGGGCAAAAGGGGACTGCTTTCTATAGGCACTGTGGTAGAGTACCAAGATTAGGGGTCTGTCACAGCAGATAGAATGTTTCACAAATCCATATTATAGGATATATTTCACATTCATCTGGGTAACATCCCATACATGGTGTTTGGGAAGAACTCAACTTTTCAAAATGGCCGTCAAAGTTGACTAGACCATCTTTTGAGCATATTCATTAGAGGGCCAGCCGGAGCAGTGAAACATCTGAGGTAGTGGGCATGCATCTCCCCTACATTACACAAGGTTGCCAGGCAGCTGTTAATGTTAATCACTAACAGTGGAGCCAGTTGGTAAATTAAAATCTTGTAGAAGCTGGTCTGGAGGTGAGCAAAGATATATTTTCACGAGAGCGGTCAGCTTTAACGCATTCATCATGATTGATTAATGTCCATAATTAGTGCATTCATTTTTTAAATCTCATTATTTGCATGCTTTATTGCTCATTCGAGCACACTTTGGTTGAGCCACTGCACTGCCTCCCTGCAGCCACAGGGATGTAAATTAAATATACTGCTGTCAGCTCTCACAGACAGCTCAGTTTCTTACTTGCACCGTGTTTCTGTATTGATTGGGTTTGTAAACTGTTGTCATTCCCGTTCTTGCAGGTTGCCTCCGAATGCATCGGGCTGTTGCAGGGCATCTGCCCTTCTCAACCACCATACCAATGTATTTGTGCGATTCAGACAGTTTGAAGGAATTTGCCTGCTAAATAAAACAATGTTGGATGCTTAGGACCTCCATTGTTGTTGCTTTAGTATGCTAAAAGGTATCATTAACAATGGATTTGACTGACAGCCTTAAAACAAAGGTATTCCTGTGCCTACCCTGCACTTCACCACTGCACTGAAGACTAAGCTCTCAGCAAATTTCCCTTTACAGCAGGCGCACATTATGGGGTGAAAGCTGCAGTAATGCTTCAAACCCTAGTGGACATCTGGCAGCCAAGGACTCTCCGGAGACTCTGGCAAAAGAGCAAGAACATCTCATGCGATGTCAGTGGATCCGTCAAAGCAATCTGTTTTCCCCTACCACGGGTCAAAGGCCGGAGAGCTGAGTGTACACACAAAACACAAAAGTGCTGGTGCTGTATCTGAAGCGCTTCACCTTCTTCTTCCACTGTTTATATATCTTGATTACCTCGTTTTATTACTTTATCCTTGTATTGTTTTGAATTCCAGCTGTGCCCTCTTTGCCTCTGCTTCATTAAGATGGCTACTCGTGGAGTTCATAACAGACTGCATCCCACTTTCCTGTCCTTGGGAGGAAAGAGGAGTGGGATCGTTTTGTTCCCGCTCCTTCCTGGATGGATGAAATGCGCTTCGCCTAACCTTGATGATCCTCTCTTTATTCCTGGGAAAAAAGAAAAGAAAATGGCCGACCGGCAGTCCAGTGTGAAGCGATCAGAGTGAGGCTGTAATTGGACGGCCCTGAGTGGGGAGTCTTCACTGCATGTCAAGGAGAATTACAGCTTTGGGTTATGAAATAGTGTTTTTGACTGGGTAAGAGGGGGGTTTCTTTCAATATGCTGCATTAGTTAGGCTCATTTTCTTCTCCCTGCCCTCTTGTTTTTTACTCGGAAATACAACCGTACTCCATTTGATGATTGAATGAACGCCACACTAGTTATGTGGGGTGTCTGCTCAACCTTCATTACTGAGACCAGCTTCGATTCAGGCCTTAATGAAAGGAGCTCTTGCTTTCACAACAGGAGATGCAATTACTCTCTGTATTTCATAACATTATTACCATGAGGTGAGGTGTGTGGCTGCATTGTGGATGTCTGCATTTAGACTCTGAGACCCTCACAGACCTGCAGCGTTAATGAGTGAGGTTAGAGCTCACTCTGTCGTCTGAGCAGTGAAGCCATTTGCTCCTAAATTACATTTCCTTTGTGGATGTGAGCCCATTTTAGCTCCTAATGCGAAGAGTCACCCCAAGGCATATGCGCTGCTTTCATATTCAAGGAAGGAAGGGTCAAAATGAAACTTTGGGAGACTTTATTAAGTGCGATATTACCATATACTTTCTATATCTATACGGATAAAGGAGAAAAAGAAACATTATTCACTTTGTCAGACACAGGTATTCACTTTGTCTCCGCCTTAATCACATCTTTCAGGCACCGAGCCATAGACGCAGGGTCTCTGAGGGAGGAATCTCGCTGACAGGAAATTATGAAAAGGAATTAATTTGACCTTCGCTCGCAGCAAGGAAAAGAGAGGGAGATAGAGGGGAGGGAGTCAAGGGAGGTTTAAGAAGGAAGAGCCTCCGTAGAGGGCACGATCCTGAGGAGAGAGCTCGGATAATGAGAGTTCTCAGCTCTCCGTGTGCAGGCCGGAGCAAGACGTCTGATTCCATGAAAAGCCCAGAGGAAGGACAGTAGTAGTCACCCTGAGCTCCACAAGTCTTCAGAGAGAACACTTTCAATAAAGACTTTGGAGGAAAGATACTCTTTTCACCCATGATATCCATCAGGACTCGCATATTCTAGCTTACTCAGAGTTTGTGTGCCGGAAAATTGGGCTTTCCTTCACTGAAGTCTTCTATGTTGATGCTGGCTGGAAACTGAGCAGCTCAATCTGATTATACCCAGTGTCGCTGACTGATCTGACTCCAAATCAATTGATTTTTTTACTAGTTTGGACAAACTGTGATGATCAATACATACACAAGTTGTCCAAGCAATGTTTTCGTTTCAAATGTAAGACTCTTTCTGGGGGAAAACATTTTAAAATGAATGTGTAATGACTATTTTTCTGCAGAGATGAATAGACAGACTATATGGAAAAAATAGCCACTAGGGCTGAATGATTTGCAAAAGTAATCTAATTGCGTTGAGGTATGACTTTTGTGAAGTAACACAATGCTTCATCAGTTTTATTTAGAATAACCTAAATATTTTTGCTCATATTACAAATGTGATGTCATTTGCTTTGTTTAAGGACCATCTAATTATTATGTCACTCATTTTGATGAAGAATAACATACATAAAACACGAAAAGGAGGATTTTTGTGAACCATTATAAAACATGACACTTGAATGTTTGCATAATGTGCATAAAATCTCAGCATTTATAAAACTGGTATTTTGACATATTTCAAGTTACAGAAATATTGCAATTTCTGCAACTTGTAAATTGCAGCAGGCCATGTTATGACTTAATCTAATTTGTGATTAATTGCCCAGCCCTAATAGCCTCACCAGTAAATTACTGAATTCAGGTGTTTCAATCAGACCCCTTGCCACAAGTGAATAAAATCAAGCATCTCGACATGCAGTTTCCTTTGCAAACAATTCTGATACAAAATGGATCTTTCTGAAGAGGAACTGCCTGACTTCACTGTGCCAACTGTGAGGTTTGGTGGAGGAGGGATAATATGGGGCTGTTTACAAGGTTTGGGCCCCCAGTGAAGGCCAATCTCAATGCTTCAGCATGCCAACAATGGACAATGCTATGCTTCCAACTTGTGGCAACAGTTTGTGGAGGCCCCTTTTCTATTCCAACATGACTGTGCTGCAGTGCACAAAGCAAGGACTGTAAAGACATGATTTGAGGAGTCAGGTGTGGAAGAACTTGACTGTCCCGCACAGAGCCCTGACTTCAGCTCCATCAAGCACCATTGGCATGAACTGGAATGGAGATTGCGAGCCAGTCCATCATCAGGCCCTGACTTCATAAATTCTATACAGAATGAATGGGCACAAATTCCCACAAAAATACTCCAAAATCCTGGGGGAAGCCCTTCAAGAAGAGTGGAGACTGTTATAGCTGCAAGAGGGGGGGACTCCATATTGAAGTACATGTATAGATGCATAGATAGATGGTTTGTTAGTTTGGTAGTCCCAGGGGAAATTCAAGAAGGTTGAGGTATTCAAGGTTTTCTGCTGTGAAAATTTCTACAGATATTTACAGCCCATACATCGGCCATTGGCAGTATATATCATATGTTGGCTTTAGACATGAGCAAAATGTACAACTGTACCATCTGGTACAGGCGATTGCTTGGGGTGCTACACACTCAAAGGGGCCCACCATTAGCCTTAAAAATTTTGAATGAAGACCTAAACATAAAACCAACATACCTGACTGACTACTTCCTCACACCTCTATGAGCCATATCAGACTAAGCCTCTCTTTTCACAGGAGGTGTTTTTTTTTTTTTTACATTAAAAGGTGTGTTTACATTGGTATCAGCTCAAATGAGTTTGGAAATATAATGCATATTGGGTGTTGGCTAAAATCTACAATAATAGATCCCTTCAGATTTCATGTGTGGTGAGTAATGAGACAGTTAAACATGCCCTTTCATTGTTATTTGCTAAAAACTTTCCTGGCTTTGGACTGTGAATATCAGTTGTATATTCTGAAATGTAAAATTGTTGACGTATCCTTAAAGTGGTTGGTTTTCCAACTAATTCTGCATGCAGTGAGGCAACAAAGGGAAAAGTATGGTGGTAGGACCAAAGTGTTGTAAGCACCTGCCAGTAAAAAAGCTACGTTTGGCATCAAAAGGCTCAGTAAGCAGACATGGTGGCATAGCTGAACAAATTCTGCATGCTCATGAGCTGCCTCGGTACATCTGAGGAAAGCTAATGCTGTCAATCTCTTCAGGCCTGTTAAAAGTTATTGATTTGGTTGCTTGTTATCCCACAACCATTGGACTGTAAAATGAGGTGTTAATCTACCAGCTGGGGAAAAAAACGTTGATCCAACGAGTGTGCAATTCTTGTTTTTATTTGTGCTTAGCTCAGTAAAGACTAGTCACTCCAGATCTCGATGTCAGCGAAGTTCTCCATGTTGTAGTTGTTATAACCGTGGAAAAGAGACAGTGGAGGACATCCTGTTCAGTGAAGCTCTCTGACTTAAAGAGATTTCCTTTATGAAGCCATGAAGCAGAGACAGATAATTCATTAGGGGGCCTGGAGCAGAGGAACTGAGCTCTGCTAAAGCACAACAGGAAAGCTTCCCTCATTTACTGCCCCAGGGCCACAAAAGCTGTTTGCAACTTTGGAACCAGAATAAGAAATTTAGACTTTTGTTTGAGTGATTCATGCTCAGAGAAGTGGCAGATTATCTCCAGTCTATTCACTATCAAACACACACAGTATATAACAAAAGCATGTCTGTCATATTTTGTAATTGATGAAGGAAACACTATAAAGCTGTACATCCACCAATGATTCTGATTTATGTAGTTCCTAATCCCAACAACAGACCCAATTGGTTGACAATCAGAAAATATTAAAAAAGCATCCCTTTAAGAGGCAGAAATCTCAAGCAAAATGAGTCTTATGGACATGCCATTCAAAACTTCTACCATGATCTGTGGTTTTTACTATATTCTTTTTCATTAAAGAGACCAAACATTAATCCTAATATAGTCAAGAAAGTAGGCTGTAATTTTAAACAGTTACTCAACAGGATTTGCAAATTAGCAAGCACTTGGCAGTGTTTTTGATCTAAAATACTTCATTTACCAGGCTGAAACCCAAGTAGAACTGGAGTAACTGGTCAAAAACCACCTGCTGGGCTTGGATGGCCCAAAAAGTGGATTAGATGGAGACAGCTGGCTGAAATTACAAACCCTTTACAATCGCAGTCTTTGCCATGTCACATGATCTATCCAGTCTTTGCAATATCAAGAAAAAGAAACAAAATTCATCAATCAATAAGAACACTTAGTTCAGAATTTAACAGGCATTGGTCTCACTGAATGAGCAGGAAAAGTGGTACTGCCTTCAATTCTTGCTTCTGCTTCTAGTGCCTTTGCCAATAGTCTTGTTCAATACCATAAGAGACTCAACATAAATCCACTAAGCTGAGCCAAATGATCCGGATCTATAAAAAGAGATGGCTGGGCTGGGTATGCATAGATAAAGCCAGGCCTTTTGTTCACTGGCGGACTACCAGTCTTTCATGTGTGCCAGTTTGTGTAGCAAACAGTACCAAACCAAACTGGATGTAGGCATCCAAGAACCCCTTTCTATGCAGTGTTGAGATATCTGATATCAAATCGTGTTCTGTATGCATGCAAGTGCATCCAAACCTGGCAGGAAGGATTTTCACTTCATATCTTAATGCCTAAAACAGATATAAATCCTTACATGGTATAAATAAGGTCTGAGACAGGAAACTAGAATCGACCAAGGCAGTTACATGGCTTTCCAATCTTTGTTTTCACACTTCATCAGGCTTCGGTGTGTAATGTACTCTTTGTGCTACAAAATGAGACTTAACATAAACCCACCGTCAACTGTTACTTAAGTGATAAAGAAAAAATTGCTCTTTTTTTATTATTTTGGATTTTTTTGCCTTTTATTTAGATGGGACAGCTGTATAGAGACAGGAAACATGGGGAGAGCGTGGGGAAGACACAAACAGCACCAAGACTGGGAATCAATCCTACTACCAGTGAGTTGAGGTCTATAGCCTCTGTATATTGGCACCTGATATACCCACTGAGCTAAACCAGCACCCAAACTGTCCCTTTTGAAACATAGAAACCTCACAAAGTGATGATCCAAGGAGAATTACTTCATATTTGATTAAAGGCTAATTTTGAAAGCGTTTAATTCACAAGTCCAAAGTCAAGAAAACACCCTGTAATGGTTGACAAGCCCAAAGTCAAGAAAACATCCCAATACAATCGACAAGTCCAAAGTTAAGAAAACACCGAATAATGGTCAACATGTCCACACTCAAGAAAACACCTGTGATGGTTGGCAAGTCCAAAGTCAAGCAAACTTCCTGAAAATGGTTGACAGGTCCAAACTCAAGAAAACACCCCATGATGGTCAGCAAGTCTAAAGTCAAGAAAACCTTGTGAAAACAATCTTAATCGAGTACTATTTATGTAACACTTCAAAAAGGAATTGGATAAACAACACTGAGTTGGTTTGCAGAATGAGGCTAACATTCACAATGTTCAGATGTCTGCTGAATGCCATTACTCAGCGCTTTGGTTAAATGTGAGTATTACCTAGTATCGTCTGCAAATTTTATCCCCAATTTCTGGATCAGAATAGTGCTAATCTGAACTGTTATTACAAGATTCTAACGGTCCTGTGAGTTCAGCATAGTATGTATTGGAAATGGTGGATTGCCCCCTCCAAGTACAGAATGGTATCCTTGCCAAAAGTGAAGGAGATGAAGTATCTAGGGGTCTTGTTCACGGGTGAGGGCAGAATAAATCGTGCGATTGGCAGGCAGATTGGTGCAGCGTTGGCAGTGTTGAAGATGTTGTTCTGGACTGTTATGATGAAGAGGGAGCTGAGCCAGACGGCAGGCTCTCAATTCACTGGTTGATCGTAGTTCCAACTCTCACCTATGGTCATGAGCTTGAAACTTCCAAAGTTAAGCCACTATAGCATCATCTTCAGCATATCATAAAAGGAGGCCTAACATTAATCCTACATACTTAACTTTAACCGGCAGAAACCTCGAGCAAAACCAGAACCACCGATAGAAAGTAACATGCCATGATCAGAAAGGCCAAAAGTTTGCTAGAGATGGATTAAATTTCTTTACTGCCACTGCTGAAGACTCTGGTACCAGCACATGAAAACATCACCTTCAGATTCTCGGTGTAAAGTTCTCAAAGTAAATGCAAATGATGGGAGACAAACTTCTAATAAATGTTTTACTTCTTGTGGACATACGTAAGTGAACAGAGTGAGGAAAAAGTGAGGCTGAGAAGCATCTATGACTAATTTCTCTCAAAGTTGACTTGCTCTTCTCTTCTAAATGAGACTCTGTTACAGTAAATGAAGCGTAAACAGCGAGCCTGTGTCTACATTCACAGATTAGCGCTATGTACTCTGAAAACCACTTTCATAGAGCTCTGTCAGCTGTGTAATTCAACTTTCTTTTAAGAGTGATGATTTCACAAGCCAGTAATAGCATATTTACTGGCACAGGCCTGTTATTGAAAAGTCTGAAATGGTTATAAGCATGAAATTGAATACAGAAGAAGAGTAAAATGAGATTTTTTTAGGAGCGTGGAGACGGGATGGCTTAGTGCCTTCTAAATTTTTGCATTAGAGTTAATTTAGAGGAATTCAGTGCAGTCACTATTTCAGCGGTTCAATTGTATTATCACGAAAACAACCTAATTAATCCCCACACTCTCATGGCCACTTTTTTATTGTCTTTAAATCTGACTTCAGAGAAGCTGATATGAAACCACATGCATGGGTAGACACCTTGTATTTTGTCTCAGGTACAGAAGGATCTCTGTTTGTTTCTATGGATACACGTATTAAGGCTAAATATAAATGTACAAAGAAGCAAGCATTTTAAAAACACTATCTCACAAGGCAGGAGCTGGAAACCTGTATCATGTCTTAAATCACCTCATAAAATTCAGCTTTATTGGTTTTCTCTCATGTATTGATCTTCTTAAATGTTCTCCCTTTTCATATTTTTCTAGTTTTATTTTATATGTGTTGATGTTTCATAAAAGCGTTTTTGTTGATTTTATCTTGTTTTTCATTTCCTCCCATTTGAGGCACAGCTGTGGTTGACAAGAGATGTTCAATAACATTTTTTATACTTAGCTGTCAGAAACAAGGTTTTATGCTTCATCGTATGATGCATCAAGACTCTTTCTAAGAAACACAATTCCAGTGCCAGACCATGGGTCTACATTGTTCTTTTCAGTTTTTCATTAAGTTGAATATGCAGCATCTTCAAAATCTGCTTTGTTAAGATGAGCTGAAACATAACAATATAAATGTCCTTCCAAGAAACTAAAATTCAACCTTCCAGTTTGTTGATTATCTTGCTGTGGGAAAAAAATACTGTGAATAAGAAAGCTCGCCAACTTTTTATTGTGTAGCAAGAGATGCATTCACCATATATGGAACAAATACCATTTAAATGTTATATTTGATGCACTACAAGGCCCCCATTTTTAGGGGTGGAAGAAAAAAAATCGATACAGCATAGTATTGCGATATTTTGTTTGGTGATATATCTTATCGTCTCGTCCACCAAGTATCGATTTTTTCAATTTAATTCCTAAGATGAACTAAAGTCGATGATAATGGAAAAATATAATCAATTGTTGGACAATTATTTGTCCAGTGAGGTCAGCAGAGGTGACAGTCATGGAGCAGGAGAAAGTTAGTACAACCAATATGGTGGCACCAGGGGAAGGAAATTAGAATGCAAGCAGGACACTAAAGGTTGGCAAGAAGTGCTACATGAAAACAAAATACTGACGAAATACGAAAAACATGAGGGCAAAACTAATGCTAAATCAGCTAAACAGTTGAAAAAATGGTATTGATTGCAATATATGGTATTGCAATTCTCATTGTATTGCAAAATGTTTGAAATCGCAATTATATCGAATTGTGACCCAAGTAGGGTGACAATATCATATCATGGGGCCACTAGTGATTCCCACCCTACCCCTCTTACAGCTATAACAACTTCCACTTTTCTTGGAAGGCTTTCCACGAGGTTTTGGAGTGTTTTTGTGGGATTTATTTGCCAATTTTTTTCTGTAGAGCATTTATGAAGTCAGGCATTGATGGTTCGCAATCTCCATTCCAGTTCATCCCAGTGGTGCTTGATGGAGCTGAAGTAAGGACTCTGTGCAGGTCATTCAAGATCTTTATTGACGCATCTTTACTTCGTGCTCTGGGCTACAGTCATGTTGGGATAGGAAAGGGCCTTCCCCAAAGTGTTGCCACAAAGTTGGAAGCATAGCATTGTAGCATCTGACATTTGACTTTGGACTTAATGATGTGAGGCGTGCATGCAGCTGCTCAGCCATGGAAACCCATTCCATGAAGCTCCCATTGTACAGTTTTTGTTCCTACATTAATACCTTTGGCTTTTACACTTCATTTATCTTAGCAGTCTTTAATCCGTTCTGGGAATTTACATGGTCCATGCTTCATTGCCGTTGTTCCTAAATGCTTCCACTAATATAATTTAAATTCAAAATACTTTGATATACTAATATCACTTACTTCTGCTCTGCAGAATGACCCATCTTGAATCACAAGTGTTTGTAAATGGAGACTGTGCTTGATTTTATTTACCTGTGACAAGTCTGATTGACACACCTGAATTAAATAATTAAACGGTGTGGCCTAATATTTAGTGTAGATGTCATTTAATTAGAAATGTTTCCAGCCATCCATAGTTTTTTTGTAGGTTTGCAATTGTAAATGAGGAATTATTAACTATTTAACCAAATATAACACAATCATACAGGAATGAGGATGCAAGGCTCAGGTTCCATCCACTGAAAAGGCACTCTTGAGGTCACTTTATCATTTGGGAATATTCGGAATTTAATCACAATTTTTCCACTGGAAGGGCACCCCAAAGGGCACTTCACAATGTTTTTTCCCTTGGAAGTCCACCTTATGGGACACTTTATCAAGTCTGTCAACAAACAGGGCACCCTTGAAGGCACTTAAGCAGGTTTTTGTCCACTGTAAGGGCACCCGACATGGTACTATATCATGTCTTATCTCCTAAAAAGGCATCCAAGGTTGTACTTTTGCCAAAGCAGCATGGCAGTGGTGGGTCAAGAAGAAGGGCTGCGTTAGTTTTTGTAGTGGCGGGACTGGCAGGAATCCCATGCATGAAAATAAAGTCAACTGCCCCTGACCTACAAAATCGACTTAGTTCATCCTTGAGTCAAAGTGGACAGTTGACCAAAGTTTGAAGAAAATCCCTTTAAGCATTCTTGAGACAAAATTAGGAGAAAAGGCTTGTCAACATGCGGCACTGAAGCTGACACAAGGAGAGTTCCTCATTGGAGCTTTAATCTAGATTTTATGCTATATAACATCTACTAAACACATATTATGACATCTAAAAGTCTTTGTTAGATTATAAACTATCTCAAACATACTCCCCTGACACCGTTAGGATTACCGTCCTTTTATTTGGTATTACTGATGTAATGCATCAACATGGCAAGGTGAGGCCTGTTAAGAGTTTCCCATTCTTCACACAGCCTCAGAACTTGTGTCATTTCTGTTTGGACAAAGGAGCAGAAGTGTAGGCTTAGTGAGGAGAATGCATGAACTAAGCACCCATTCTCTGCTCCCTGCACCGACTCCAAAGTGCCTCTATCAGGCCGTCCACTCCGCTCTCTCAAGCTGCTGTTGTTTGAATATCACTTTCTGTTTGGAGAGCATCGGTTCGTCTCTGTTGACTGTAAGCAATAAGTGATGAGCCTCCTCTCTCACCGTCCCCACGGCAAAGAGAGAGAGAGGGGGGAAATCTAATTATTTCCCTCCCATGGCCCAGCAAGCCTTAAAGGTTAATCACTGTCCGTCGAGTTAATTCTGTCTGGGTACACTGCAGTAATTACGACACCTCGCTCTCTCTTTTTCTCCGCCTCGCTCGTCCTTTTCTCTATTGTGTACCCCGGCTTGCTCCAGCACCTTCTTCAGCACTGCCTCTCTCTTTTTAGACAGGCAATGTCTCTCTCTCTCTCTATCTGTCATGCTCCGTCATGTTTGTCTTTTTGTCTAGATAGTTCCTCTTTCAGTCCAGGAGAGTTGGTCTAACCTGACCAAAATGTTAAGACTTTAACATCACTACTTTCCAAAATAAAATATCCTTTTATGAGATGAATTACACAATTATTTGTTCAGCTGTATGGGTATGTTCTAAACCATTTACATGTTGATTCTTTTTTCCTTTTCAAGTTTGTTCATTTCAAAGGAATGCTTGTTCTGAATGGTTAGGAATGCTGGAAATTAAGCTGTGTACAATGACCTTTGACCTCTACAAGCTAATCAGTTCATCTGTAAGTCAGAGTGGACAAACAAACTTAAATGGCCAAGCTTTATTTCAATCTTAAATGTGTCTGTTGAGCTGTTCCTCTAGATTAAGTAGACATTTCTTTAAGATTTGTCTCCTGACAGATCTCAAAGGAAGTAGTATTTCCTTTTCTCACCACTCTTTCTCACCTCCTCTCTCCTTTTCTTTCTCATCCTACCTTCTCGCCACCTACCGTCTCCCTCTCTTTCTCCGCTCTTCTGACTATTCCTCCTCCTCCTTTATTCCTCTTCATCATCTCATCACTGCTCTCTGCCAACTTCCCACTTTCTCTGCCTCTCTCTGGCTCACTTTCTTACCGCTGTATTCCCTTCTAGCAATCACTCAAGGAATTGCGCCATGGGCCTAGAAATACTCCTCCATCTCTTCTTCTTCCAATTTCTTCCCTCCCTGCCAAAAGCATCTCTAAAGGCGACAGCTCAAGAGACTTTTAATACTACTGGTTCCTTCTCTTCCTTCCTTAATCACTCCTCCACTTTTTTATGTTCCCATCAGATACATTTCTTCAGCTGCTTAGCATGTAAATTACATGTTTATTAAAGGCATTTTATTGTGGAAAATTCAAGATGGATGAAAGTTTTTCAAGATATTCATTCAACGTTTACTTCGGCTCAACCTCTGCAGAAACAATAAGGGACGTCCCTGAGACTACATCCATGTTTGGCACAGTCTAAGCCGCAAATATACTCCATTACATCCATGCATAAATAAACACCTCATGTGGGCCACCCTGCCTAAAAATTCCTCCTAAAATACGCAAACACAGAGATAAAAAATAGATTCCTCCTCCTCATTTCCTCACTTCTATAAAAATCTGCAGACTTCCAGCAAACTGTAGACTTTTCTGTTCCACTGTCTTTACTCCCCAAGGCCAAAAAAGGCTCAGCAAACAGCCAGTGGCCAGCTGTCTGTCTCTTCTCATATCATCAATACAGAGGAAAGGAGAGGAGAGGAGAGAGGAGCCCTGAGCCATCGCTCTGCTAAATTCCCTACCTCTCCTTCTTTCTTTTTGCAACATGCTAGGGGGCCGAAACATCATCAGGGGATGAAAGATGCATCATTAAACTTTCTTCATCAAGTACACTTTTTGCACTTGCAGTGCTCATAATCTCAGTTTTAGAGTGCTTCATACCATCATTTGTTGTTGCTAGGTTATGAAAGTTAACTTCTGCTTTCCTCTTGAGTGACCAGACTTATCCTCTGATTTAAATAACTCCACAAGCTTTATGTTTTGCTTTGTTAAGGAAAGATCACAAAGAAAACATAAAAAACTAAGTATAGGAATCATGTCCTGCATTAATAGCAGCTGTGGACAGGGAAATAGTGTCCTAGAGAAGATGAATCAGATGGTTTTACTCTGCCCTTGCAGTGGACAACTCTGATTTTGATAGATCTTTGAGGGAGAAGTGATATTTGGGAGCTACTTAAGTTGAAATGAATCTATCGCATAAGTTCAGTGAGGAAGACTATACATTTGCCTTCTCTTATAGTTTGCTTTCATTCACATCTCACTCCTCCATCTCCACCCATCTTTGCAGCCTCATCAGCTAGCAGTCTCCAAACTATTCTGCAGGTATCCAGCCACCACCACCTCCAGTGTCTGGACTCCACAGGGGAAGGATCTCAAAATCTCCTCAAAGAGTCCAAAAGTGCCAAAAATATTCTGTCAAGATTCATTCTAGGGATAAATTATATAGAAAAAGACAGTTATTGCAATAGTTTTTCTCTCTGCAATATTGCAATTTTTGATTGAAAAATTGAAATAAAACTTGACAAATGAAGTACCATTTATGCACATTTATTTAATTTAAATCAATTTTTTCTCTGATTGGTTCTTACTGCCATTTTTGGATTTTAAATAAAGCACTGCAGCCTCTGACAGTGGCTAAGACACAGTCAGAGGAGAAGGTTAAGAGGAGACAGAGCAGGTTGATGGAGAGGCTTGTTACTTCATCAACTCTAAATATCAACACACCAGTGTTCCTCAAATGCCATCAACCATTTCTAAAGACAAGACAAGGTGAAAGCCTGACATAAGGAAGAAAGACATAGACTCAGCTGCACAAAGTGCACTTCTCTGACTTCTGATGGCGAGTTCAGGTAGACTTTAAGGTATGCTTGTCCCAGAAATGAGAAAACCAATTGCAACAGATCACTCGACTATCACACATCCTCGCGATGTGAATATTGCGCATGCACACATCACCATCATGATAGAAATACATTAAATCACTCCGCCCTAGTTCATTCTTTATTCATAATCATATTTGTCTCTCCTGATTAAACAATATTAAACTGAGTGCTGCGAATGCATTGGGAAAAAAACAGCTGCTGCTGAGCTGCTTTGATTTAGTAAAATCCACAAAACTGTAGGAAGGAGTGCTACAAACTCAAATGTGTGTTTGAGGTACGCTCTGGCAAAAAAAAAAAAAAAAAAAAAAAAAAGAAAAAAGAAAAAAAAAAGGAACTCTCCTTCCTTTCCACTTTCTTTGCAAAATACAGTAACAATGGACATTAGATCTTACTGGTATAATTTACTGATTTCTTTTCAGTCTAAAGCCCAGTTCACATGAAGTGAGTTCAAACTCGCAAATGCTCTGCAACCTTTGAAAGCCTGTCAGTTCATGCCACAGCAAGTTGACATATCGTTTCCATAGCAACGCCTCTTACAGTCACTCCACTGAAAGTGATTTATTTTGACGTTACTGGGCAAAAGGCAGTACTGCACATGCTCTGATGTGCAAGCACACAGACACGCATTTGCAGAACCTCTGCCATGCTCTATGCTTTAAACACATAAAGATATAGAAGGAGCCCACTGTCCATACTCTACATTACTTCACTCATTCCTCAGCATGTTCTCCCAAAGTATTAGCATACACATCAAATACTCCAATACAACTGGTAATCATGGGGGCAAGTTGAAAGGGTTTTTCTTCACAGTTACACAATTCCATAGACTTTCTTGACTCTCTAATTCTAAAATGTCAATACTTTTTAGAAGGCTTGAATACCCTAAATGTGTGAATTTAAGTTTGAAGGTTCAGTGTAACCCTTTGGCTGATATTCACCCTGATATAATGTCTCCTGAGGATGCTTTTGATATGTCAATCCCTCTGCACTAATCTGATTTCACTACAGGATTTATGCTTGTGTGCAGTGGCCTTTAACCCACCTGTGATCACTGTACACCAGAAGATACCAGAGAAGAGAATGTGTGCATGACTGTTGTTGTTGTTGTTGTTGTATAATTATTTTTGATTCATCACTTCCTGCAAGCTTTAAAACATGCAATGATTGCCATGACTACAGGTGGCAGGGACATAAATGCCGATTTGAAAATTTAACAGAATGGGAGATGCTGGCTTTCGTGTGAATAATCTCCCCTCAGGAGAGAAGCAGATCGAGCATGTGTTGTAAAAATCTGCAGAGCATTGAAGCTTGTGTGACAAATATTATGCTTTATGAGATAAAAAAGCACTGCCATGCCATGTGTGAGGTGTATTATCTTGAATGATTTCAGATGACATTAAAGAAACTGGAAAAACCTTGTGTGAGTAGTTGAAGGGTCCTGACTTCCTCCCGGACGCGGAGCTGCAGGACCTGCTGCAGGATGTGCTGCCTCTGGGCTTCCTGCATGATGCCCATTCGTTCCAGCTTTCTGTCTGTCAATCTCATCAGAGCCCGCCCTGAGCAGAAAAAAAAAGACATGGCTGAAGGTTAAGCGCCAGAAGGAGAAACGCCATTTTGGGATTCAATATGCACAGCTGGAGACCCTTTAAAAGGATTCAGATTAAGCATTTATGTCCAAGGAGGAAACACACAAACAAACATGGCCACCACACAAATCATTCATCGTCTGATCTAAAGGGAGAGCTCTTCAAGGTGACACTGATTCCAACATGAAAACAGTTCAGCACATTCAATTTGAGGCAGATTTTCTCAAACGCCATATACATTTTCTACAAATAGAAGAGCTGTATCTCCCATGAGCAAGGATGCCTCACATCTTCTACCCTAATTGCAAATCCTTGTATAAAATCCATAATTTAATCATCCAATCAGTTTCTCTGAGTGGGGATTTGGGCTGCTGATTTATCCAGAGTGGAGTATGGTGTAATTATTAACGCTTGTTATGAGTGCTTTTGTAACATGAGGGGCTGTAAGCAGATAGGACGATAATTCAGGGTAATTACGAGGCATTAGGTCGAACCCCGAGAGTCTGTCTTTGCTTCCTCTGCCCTGATGAAAGCCTGGTTAGGACATGGGGTCAGACTGGTTAAGAGCAAGGGGAAGACCAGTCTGGTTAGGCCCATGAGTCCAAAACAATCTACTTCTTTGTATAATTTCTTCTCCTTTCATCCTCTACACTTCTTGTCATTGTCAGATCACCATTAGTAGAGTTAACACAGACACTAATGTGAGAGCCTGAAGATGAATGACGGATGAGGACTCTGAAGCAGGAAATGCTCTTCCATTGTGTTCAGCACACTATCCATGGGATACTGAGTTTGCTCCCCCACTTAATAAGAAGGATAACTTCACTCATGGTGCAAAAATGTCTCACCAGTCATGAAAAACATCTCTAAGTTTAAAGAACTGACTTTCAAAATCATGAAAAATGAGGCAGAAATATCTGTTCTAAGATGGTTTGGGTGTGTCAGTTGAATGAGCTGAAGCCACGCCCACTCACCAGAAATACAATGCCAAAATCAGAGTGGAGAAATTATCACTGTATTATCAGTCCTGTGTCAGCCACCAGAGACCCAATCACAGTTATTTCATGAGAGGCAGACAGTTCAGAGCTAAAAAGTCTCAGTTTCATTTTCTCATCCTGTATTTAACTCTTTAGGTAATCGTTATATCCAGAGGTGTAGGTGTTTTTTTACACTCAGCTGAGCTCTCACAGCAGCGTGAGGTAAAATCCTCAGCACCACAGAGTAAACGGAGGAGTGACCCTCCCCCTTAACTATCAACAGTTGGAGATAATGGCTGAAGATGTAACACCTGCGTCTCCTTCAGAGGAGCATGTTCATCCCTGGTCCAACATCAAGACTCTTTGCCTTTCAAACAACGAGGAACAACAGACACATAATGCGCTGCCTACTGTGTCACATCAAATCTAAGAAAGCACGTTATGGTAAGAAAGCTAAACAAGCTAATGACTGCACTGCTAGTTAGCTAAAGTACAAGTTCAAATCTCTGTTTTAACTTGCAGACTGCAAAGACACAGCTGTGTCAGTGATAAATGACGTCACATGTCCAACCACCTCTGCAACTCTGCCACAAATGTGATTTTACACAGCATTATTTAACGTTACAGTGTAGGTGATACTATTATCGTGTGTGTCATATCTCATATATCAATGATTATACCTATCATGGTTATAACGTGGGGCTAATGGGCCAAATTTGTTGAGTGATAATCAGGATAAAAATTCATAGATTGAATTGAATAAAATTAAAAATTAAATAAAAAAGGGCAAAAAGTCAGAGATGAGGCCAGTTCAACAGATTAATTTTATAACTATGAGCCAAAAAACATTAGCACATGATAAAATGAATATAATGTGATTAAAAAGAAAGAACTGCAAGGTATGAATTCATGTATGTGATATTAAAATAATCATGTAGAAATAAGATAACTGTTATGAGAAAGAGTCAGTTTTTTCTCATTATATTGAACGTTTCATCCCATAATTGTGATTAACAAACATAACTCGACTGCTGCTTTATGTATTAAGCTAAGTTTTTTTATTTCTTCTACTTTTGGCAAGTAATACTACTTTTTTATGACAATGTGCAAATTACATTACTACCCCTGAATAATATGTCATAATGCAATGTTTTAATAAATTGCACAAAATGAGGTTACTCACTACTTGAGTAGTCTTTTAAAAAGGTACTTATTTACTCTTACTAAAGTACTCATTTTTATGAGTACTTTTTCTTCTACAAGAGTAATTTTTATTGTTAAGTAACAGTTCTTTTACTTGAGTGCTGTAACTGTTTACTCTACTCATTACTGTTATATCTCATTTTCTGAGTTATGTAAGTAATAAGTTATGTTTCCTTCCCGGTTATGAGACGTCTTTGTTGTTAAGTTGCTGCTGAAAACAATTTCCTGATGTTGCTCTTCAAAATAAAAGTCTTCAATAATGATTCACATTGGAGGCTTTTATTGTGACAGACTTGGCAGGAATAGAACATGTCTATCAACAGATACTCGACAAAACTTTAGCATCGCAACGCTACAAGATGAGCGGTTGAACTGTTTCTGCTTATAGAGAGACAGCCACAGATTAAAATGCACCTACAGCAGGTAAGATGTTTGTTTCAGCTGCATCTGGTTCATGTAAAAAATAGACAAGCACTCCAGCAATTAGCCTTCCCCCTGACCTTATGGTGAAATCTGTCAGCGACACAAAAATTGTGGGTTAAATTTACTGTTTTCTGGCACAAATATCTCTGTTATGATACTTTTAATTAAATTGTTGTGGTGCTGGGGGGGGGGGTCCCCATAGGGGGTGGTGACATCCCTCCTTTTGCCCTGCCCAACATTAACCGAGTAAGGAAAGAGGTGAACAACTTTCTGATTTTATGAATAAAAAATTCAGTCACATGTAGATCTCAGCGTTTTCACATGTTTACAGTAACAATATTCAATCTTAGGGGGGCAGCTTGTTTTGATACAAGAAAGGGGAACCACTGGTCTAATCCCATTGCTGGAATTGCAATCAGAGAGAAAGGTCTCTATCCAAATATCTCTATTCAACAAATCGAAATTATTCCATATTAAATTCCCATTTGTAAAAAATGCTGAAAACGAAGCAGACTTTATGTATTTTCTCATGACTTGTTTTGACAGACCATCCTTGGTCATTAGGTCCCCCAGAGTCCCCCTGCCACTTTGCCACCTCATCACAGGAGGGAGTAGTTAGAAAACTAAGCACCCTGAAGTGTGGGTGGTCTACAGTGAAGTGTTAGGCCAATTTTCTCCCTGTCTTCACAAAAGAAGCTCTTCGCTTGGCGTTGAGGCCAGATGGGGCTAAAATGCCAAACACAGTTAAGATGCTTCATCACAAAATGGCTGCTGGAAGTACCCATTACATAAACAGTGGTGAGCTGAGTAGAGTCATAAAGGCTTGGAAGTGAGAGGAGCATATTAAATGAGGACGATGTGAAGACAAAGATTAGTGAGGTGGAAAGAGAAAGTGGACTGATGAATCAAAGGCGGGGCGGAGGGCGGGGGGGGGGTTAGGGTGAAGAGGGGGACTTTTAAATTGGCAGGAGAGAAATCTGTGCCCATAAAACACGCTGTTATGAGACTATAAATATTGACCAGCCATCACCTGGTCCCACTCTCTGTAACCAAAGATAGATTGGCATGGCAACAGAGGATCACTTTGTCTCTGCTTCAGTAACGTCTATCTTTAATAACAGCAGGTACATGTGATACAACTGACCACGAGTAACAAAGACCTCCCACGCTGTCTTTACTCATGGGAGCTTTTACCAGGCATCCATGCTGAAATGGACAGCATGATTGGATTTTTGTCTGGCTGAAAATGGCAAATAATGTGGAATGAGCAAATATCAGTGCTCTTCTGTTGTGTCCAATCAATTTGATGCTGGCTTCTGGTGTAACTGACTGCTGATTTAAAGGGGGAGTTTTACTAAGCAGAGGATGTCTTCTACTTGGCAAACACTGATGTATTTTCATGGTAAAAATTGACTGGGGGTCTTACATCAAAAGCAGTTTTGAAAAAAATAGAATCGGCTAAATTTTTAACATTGGAATGTGCTAATTTTCATGATCAATGCCTCTCTACTTAAGAAGAAGTAGTAAACAAATGCAGAAAGCTAGAGCAGTTTAGTCCTAAAGAAAACCAGCCTACCATCCTCAAGATGCCAGGCACTCCAAAAAGAAACTAGTACACTAAATAGCATGGGAAATAATCCACTATAGATTTATTAAAGGGATAGTTCAGCATTTTTGAAGTTGAGTCGTATGAGATAGGAAGCAGTAGTATTGGCATTAGCCTACATTGATTTCAAAGAGCACTGCTCCTTTAAGAAGCCGGTTGTACCAGCCAGGAAGCTAGGCTTTACAGCGTAACAGATGGGTACAGTTTCTCTGCAGAAAGTTTTTGGAAAAAATGGGCCAAAAACACAATGTTGCAAGAGCAGGTAACCAGTTGCCAAAGCCTGCATGGAGAAATAGTGACAAAAACCCTGAGGCTTTCTTGGTTAAAAATAAGATGCATCAAAAATTTTCAGTCGTGCGTACATTTCAACCAAAATTGTTTTTGGCCCTTTTTTACTAAAAACTGTACTCATCTGTTACGCTGTATAGCCTAGCTTCCTGGATGGTACAACCAGCGAGTCCTTAAAGAAGCAATGCTCACTGAAATCCCTGGAGGCTAATTGAATCACTACTGCTGGTAACTCATATGACCAACTTCAAAATGCTGAAATATACTTTTAAGATTACATTTTTGGGCGTAAACAAAAAGAAACACCATAGTAAAAAAGCTTTAGGTGTTTTACAGGGTTGGCTTTGTTGTCTTAAGGTGGAGCCAGAAGGTTGGCTCAGAATACACAAATGCAGTCAGTTTTTGACCGGACTGCACAGTCATAGCTCATCATCGAACATCGGCCCAAATATGAGCAGAAACAACAAACGCTCTTATAGCATGACATAATCAACGACGCATCCAAGACGCCCCATAACCACAAGTTGACAAGGCTAGAATGTAAGGTTTTTTTTAAATCTAGTTTTACACCCTGGACTGAATTTAACAACATTTATTCTGATGCCTACTAGTTGTCATCAGGATATATGTATGTGGGCGTACAAATAAAAAAAAGTCATAAAAAGATAAAATTACAGAAATGTTTCAATTTATTTACATTTTATTACTAACAGCTGACTTAGTGGGTGGTTAAGATTTAATGAAGCGTTGATGAAGCTCTGCTTCTGTTGCAGGTACAGTGCGTACAGAAACACCTGTCAGTGGAGTTGTTCTGGTGGCAGTCCTTCAGACGTGCTGCCACCTCAGTCCAAGAAGAAGAAGAGAGATAGAGAGAGGTGCTTGAAAAATACAACAGCTTGCTTCTGGCCAAAAAAATGTGCCAAGATAGCACAGAGTAAACCTGCTGATAGGAAATGAAGCCCTTGATTTCTGTACTGACTCAATACTCAACCAAAACAGACCAAAGGATGATACGAGTGTACTTGTTTTGGTGCTTAGAGTCTACCAGATACAGAGACGGTGAACTTTCTTGAATACACCGCCCCTGTCAGGCGTTAAAAAAAACAAAACCAAACACAAAATATATGGCAATATACTGGAGATTTTTATGGTGTTTTCATTGATACATTTTTTAGTTAGCATGCTTTTGGGACTAAATGAGGTGAGGAGTTGCTAGTTTTGTTTGCTGTACCCTCACCTTCATCACTTTCTAGCAGGATTCGTTCTGACTCTCGGACTACTATTTGATGGAGAAGGCAGGCAGCCCACACCGTGAGTTTGAGGTTTTGCTGTTTTCCACATTAAAGGGCTAGTTTCTGTTGCCATGGGCGGTGCAGGAGAGAGTTATTGCAGACAACAAACTTCAGCAGGAGAGAGCACACCTTTCACCTTATAGTTCTGCTTACACCAATCACACAGATGCAAACGGGTGATATTCGGCTTGTTATGGCGTTTTTGGTGTCAGAGTGAAACATGCTGCTGACTGGACTCAGTCTGAGCTGTTGTCTGTCACATATCACTTTGCTTTGCTATGTTCATCTTCTTTTGCAGCTGAGTGTTTTAAATCATCCAACAGTGATGTGTAATTTTGAGCAGACAGAGAACAACAAGTCAAGGCTAATCCTAAAGTATTCCTTCTTGATTACTCCTTCTCTTATGATTCAGAATGGGTCTTTAATCACTACTGAGTATAAATGTATGTAGAGGTTTGAGTATCCTCTCACAGCGTAAACTGTATTAATGTAGGCAGGTGCAGCACTGCCTGAAATATGAGCACGCCGACGATTGCAAACAAACTGCCAGTTCACGCCGCTGGTTGCCAACGCGCCTCTCCTTCCGGTCGGACAGGCAGTATCAGCGGGGTGGAACAGCCTCTGAAAAAAGTCCAAGCTTTCACTCGCCTGCCCTGCAGTTCTGAGCCATTGGCTTCGACAATCCCACCATGCCTCAGCTGGGGATTTTTCAAACCACAATTAATACACTGAGCAGTGTAGCATGGCCATGAGGAGAGGCAGGGGAGGAAGAGGAGGAGGAGGAGGATGTGGACAGTGGAATAAATTGGTGGAGAGGAAATAAATGAGGAAAGGGAAGGACATGTAGAGAGAGGCAGAAATTTGATAGGAAAATTAGCTGTAACAGCACACATTTATGTGATATAGTGGGGTATGAGCTAAATAAAATGCACAGCTATTGTTGTGCTTTGTGGTGAAATCAACTAAGTAGAGCTTCAAGGAGAATCTCCTCGGATCATGTGGTAGGTCAACACAGAAAGATGTCAAAGAGAAAACATGGCAGAAAATCATTAACTCTTGACCCATAACATATTTAACACTCTCACAATGACAGAGTGAGGAGGGCGAGCAAGCATCCTGTACAATCCTTTTAAAGTCAACAAGGACCCTTTAAGACCCCCAACTTAACCATTTCTTCTTCTTTCACTGCAGTTTTTTCATGACAGAGTTTGAAAAGGACTGATATTTTCATATCATCTTCTCTTCAATGCTCACCTACAGTACTTTTCAGTATTTCCTTTGAAATGTGCTGAAAGAATTTTTTAGGTTTTGCCAAAATGTCAGTCACCGACGAGACGAGATCAGATTGCAAAAAGAAGGGGAGAAAGGATTCAACACTAAAATAGCAGGATCACATATTTGGCTTTATGGTTGGCTGTGATTTTTGGAAGCAGTTCATTTCAGGCTTTGGTGCCATCGATAGCCCCTCCATTAACTGACTCTCCTTTTCCACACATCTGAGGCTAAAATGTTTGGATTCATTATTTTCAGTGCATTTGGAAATATCTAGACAATATCACACATAAGTATTCAGACTCTTGACTCAGTACTTAGTTGAAGCACCTTTGGTAGCAATTACAGCCTTGAGTCTATTTGAATATGGCACAACAAGCTTTGCACACCTGGATTGGGGGATTTTCTGCCATTCTGCTTTGCAAATCCTCTTAAGCTCAGTCAGGATGGATGGAGATTGTAGGTGAACAGCAAATCTCTCCAGAAATGTTCAATAGGGTTCAAGCCAGGGCTCTGGCTGGGCCGCTCTTAGACATCCACAGAGCTGTCCCTAAGTCACCACTGCCTCATTGCCATGTTGGAAGTTGAACTTTCGGCCCAGTCTGAGGTCCTGAGTGCTGCGGAAGATCTTCATTGAGGATATCACTGTACTTTTCTCCATGCAGCTTTCCTTCAGTCCCTGCTGAACCCCACTGCTTAATGCTGCCACCACCACGCTTCACTGTTGGGTCAGTATAGGGCAGGCAGGGAGCCATGCCTGGTTTCCTTCAGCTTTAATATTTCAAATTGAGGCCAAACAGTTCAATCTTGGTTTCATCAGACCAGAGAATCTTACTTCTCACAGTCTGTGAGTCCTTCAGGTACTTTTTGCAAACTTCAAGTGGACTTTCATGTGCTTTATACTGAGGAGAGGCTTCCATCTAGCCACTCTGCCATAAAGCCAAGATCAGTAGAGGGCTGCAGCGATGGTTGTCCTTTTGGAACCTTGTCCCATCTCCACAAAGGATCTCTGGAGCTCAGTCAGAGTGACCATCAGGTTTTTGGTCAGCGCTCTTACTAAGGCCTTTCTCCCCTGACTTCTCAGTTTGGCCGATGAACCAGCTCTTGGAAGAGTCCTGGTTTTACCAAACTCCCTCCATAGTGCACTTGGGAACCTTAAGTGCAACAGAGACTTTGTAGCCTTGAATTTTCTACTAGGGTTTTAAAAATCCTTCGTTGTGTGTTTATCTAAATCCTTCAAAATCTCATCCTAGTAAGAGCTTGATCTAAAGAATGTCAGTGTATAGCCAAAAAGAATTTTTTTTTTTGCTTGAAATGAGAGATTCAAAACAAGGAAACAAGTAGTTTGCCAATTACTGTTTTAAATAGTAATACAAAACACTGCCATTGGCTCTTTCAGGCAGTTCATATTAAATCAAGAATAAAAAATTGTCTGTTTCTCATTTTTTGTTTTCCACAACCAAATTAATATAAGACAATCAGTTTTTTCATCTTATTGTTTTCATGTTCTGATGAAAGAAAAAAGATCGTAAAATGAAAAAGATTCACCAATTTTCTGCTCCTTGAGCAGTTTTAATCAAGTCATTTCTATTTGTAAAATGAAAAAAGAGAAACAACAGGCAAAAAAATGAAAACAAAGAATTGAAACAAGACACAGTTTCTGTTTTCTGTTTGATTTTCAATTTTATACGAACTGTCGTTTCCCCCCTATGTTTTCTTCTTCGTTTTAATAACACTGTAATTGGGAAACAGCGTGTTTCTTGGTTTTGGATTTCACATTTTAAATCAAAAATCCATTGGCAGTAAAATACACTGACCATGGCGCCCAAACTTTGTAGTCATGAGTCCCGATGGAGCTGATAACATCTTGACGCCAGATACAACATGACACCTTAGAAGTTTGGCAGAGCCCAGGCTTGATGGTTTGGACTTGTTTTGGCATCACAAAGGGGGCCTAGACTATGTTGGAAAGCGTATTAATGTCTTTTGCTGATCCTGCAGTTTGTTGCTACATGATATATGGCATGATGCACAAAGCAAATATTAGCTCACATGTAAACACACATGCTTTACAGTAACACTGACATGAGTGCTCACAGGCATGTTGTCCCCTGATAGTAGATTAATAGCTGAGCAGCAGTGTTGGGCTGAGCTGATTAATCCACAGCTATAGCCGGCACGTCAACCACAGCTTTGATTAATAGGAGCTTATAGTGCATTTGAACACACACAAACAAAGTCATACTATATAGACCTGTCACATTTAAAAGCATGAGCAGGCTGGGGGAAAATCTGCCAAGTGGCCACATTTGCACACGCATGTACAGAAAGTGACACTTTTCTTGCAGGAAGCCACTCCATTCCCCCATGGAGCTAAAATGCTATGCTAATTAGGGGGTAAGGACAGGAGCACAATGGCTGCAAATTAACCTTCCTCTCCCTCTCATTTCAAAAATCCCACTTTTTGGCCCTGACATGTTTTGGCAGCTGCTCTGAAAGCTGGCGCCACGGTGCTAGAATATCTTCTATGACTACTTCTCCTCAGGTAAATCTCCCTCACCAGTCACACACATTTCTCAAATCTCCCGCGCAGCTGTGCACCCATATGTGTGTCCTCTAGGGATGAATGTCACCCAGCTACATTTGGACAACTGCACTCCAAAACCTACACTACACTCTGTCAAGCACAGAATAACAAGTGCTGGGAGTGTTGAGGGCTGGATAGTGAGTATACTTTTTCTGCTAGGATTCCCTTAAAGAGTGAAAAAGGGCTAACAGCTTTGGATTCAACCATCTAACGACAGAAAATCATAGACTGTAGAGGCGCTGAGCTGAACCTTTGCTGTGATAACACGCAGCTTGAAGTCCTTAAAGTAAATTGTAACTGATTGTCACAGCTACAGAGCTGCCTGTAGCCCTGCAGCTAAAGGGCTACCGCGGCCGCTAAGCACCTGTGATCCGATGCTAATGCTATTCCTGACCGCAGCAGAGGAGGCTGGTTATGATCCTACTGAGAACAGGGTTCTGTCTTGGTAATTAAACCCATCCAGCCAGCCAGAGAGGGAGAAAGAGACACACAAATACACACCCACACACGGATAATAAGCCGCCTCACTCCTGCGCTTGTCACAGCAGCCGTAGCCTCACGCTGATTTCACCACTACTGATCTATTTCAGTTTGCTCATCATTATCCGGCACCGCTGTTGGTTAGCCGCTGCTAACAACCTGCAGACAGCTCACTGGGACTCTGATGCTGTGGATTCAGTCATAATGACAGAAATCCGTGATAGGTTTATCACAGAACTAACTAACTTTCCTGAGTTTAAGTGACTTTTTAAGAAGCGGTCATTATAGAAGGACTGCTGGACGTGATGACTTGCTGTTATTCATGAAGGGGTTCACTGAGAGTTCATGAACACTTGTACTCTATGACGTGCTTTTTCTGATGATTTGCGCTGTAATATAAGCGGGATGTGGTGACTCAGTCATTTGTGACCCACTGTCAGCTGACACATGGCCCCAATGATGACGAGAAGAAGTTAAAAAGAGATTTAAAAAAGAGTAATGAATCGATATTATCCATCAATTTTCACCTCAGAATTATCAATATGATGTAATAAAGTTAAGATCAAGAAGGAGGACCGTCATCCTTTCATTCATTAATCCTCATTCATGAGTCTCACTGCCCACACTGTGTTCCTGCTCTGGTAATCAGCTGGTATTAGCGTCTACTCACTCAAGCTCTAAGCCAAGCCCATTTTGCCACGACCTCTCTCTACCCAATCCCAATCATTCTGCTGCTGTCATATTTTAAAAATGTCCTCCTCTCCACCGTCAGTCTGATTTTCCAGCGCAACTATGCAACCCTCCTCCACCCCAGCCACCTCCTTGCCATCTCAACAGTGTCCAGGTCCACCTCCTGCAACCTGCTGCCTGCAACCCTGGGGACTACACACTTTAAGTTTGTATAAATATTAAAGGTAACCATGACAACCTCAGCCAATGTGCATTAACAAAGGCACTTTGTAAAAAAAAGTTGACACAATTTTGGATACTTTTTAGATATCACATTCTTTAAATGATAAATTATCCATTATTTTCTACATCTGATAGGACAGAAGAGTAGCAAAGCTACCAAAGAAAAACAGATAAATGTCATATTTTTGGTCCAAAGCTCCTTATTAATAGGCTATCACTATCTGTACTTCTGCTGTTTGGTAGAAAGACAAATGACAATCTGTTTTAACAGATGTATAAGATAAGTAGATCTTGAGTTAGAAATTCAAAAGGGTCATGATTCCATCTGTTTAGCTATCTCAAAGTTTCTCGTCAAAACTGTATTGTTTTTTTCTTGATATAATATTTGAACACAATCTGACATTTTATTTAGGCTACATTCGCCTTTTTTTACTGGCTGTAAATAAATCATAACGTGAGCTAATTAATGTCTATTCTGTCCATTTTAACCCCCTGGTCTTTATAACCCAGGATTATAAAGACCGTGAGTGCATACTGGTCTCATAGCCGAGTTCTTTTTTCTCTCCTTCCTCAAGTAGACAGTCTGAGGCTACTGTGTTTTGGTTTTGATTTGTTTTTAGACTTAACCTACAGCTTAAGTGCTCCTTAGGTCTACTTGTCTATCTGTGCCCTGCACAGACAGATCTGGACATTTTCTACTGTGATATGGAAGTGATTATCACAAACATTTTTAATCATGATTATATTATGACAGGTACGATTGATGCTGGTTACCATTTTATCTGAGTTGCATCAATTTAATCCTGGAAAGTTAGCAAACCTAACTACTGATTTGAAGAGAAGGGCTTTTCTAAAAATGTTGTTCAAAAAATCTCATTTGTTTTCTTGGTAAATGTAGAAAAAAAATGTTGATTAAATAGTCTTTCTCCACCTCTCAGAAAGAAAATTTAAGCTAAGCTAAGGGACTGCTAGCAACAATTTACAAGTTGCACTGTAAGTAGCAGCCTGTTTCAGGTGAACTACCTCAGGAGGTTACATGCCTGTTGGAGGTATACAATTGTTGCACATTTAACAGGGGTGGGTCAAGAGGAGGAGCTGGGTAGTGTGATTTGCAGATATCTTATATGCAGGGGATAAGCATCTGGCGCATGGCCAGAACCTTCTACCGCCAAAATCCAATCAACCCTGAGTCAGAATGGACCTTTGTGCAAAGTTTGAAGAAAATCCCTCAAAGGGTTTGTGAGATATTGTGTTCACATGCAAAGGATAAACATCAGGGCTGATGACCTTGACTTTTTAACCTATGCCCCACAGTACAGTATCAGTTCATCCTTAAGTCAGAGTGGACATTTGTACAAAGTTCGAAGAAAATCACTGGAAATGTAAGAATAATGCATTCTCAAGAACAGCCTGAACAAACCGTTGAAGTTATGCACGTACTCATGCATGGACAGACAAAACCATGATGCCTCAGCCTCAGTTTGTCGATAGAAATAAGATTGTTTTAACAATGTTCCTGAATGAAAATTTTTTGTACATACACCAAAGCCCACAACATGTAGTTTTTGTCCAGCTGCGTAGCTCTAGTACCATCTGTTTTCACCATGAGTAGTTAGCTTCCTAATAGCCACCATTACAGCTGAGTGGCCAGCTTCAGGTGATAGTTGTGAAATACAGACCAACAGCCTGTTTGTTCCACTGCCCACCTGCACTGCTCACTTGTTTTGAATTAAACAGTCTTTTAAATCAAACTGAGTCAAAAATTTTTTATTTATTTCAACCACCTTTTCTTAAAACACAGGATTATAGGGAGAAAAACTGTTAAAAAGTGACCCTTTTTTACGTTGCTTTAAATTTCTGTGATTTTGCAAACATTTTAAACATCACTGATAACAACATACTACAGAAATCCTGACATGGATACCTAGAATATTTGACGCTCTTGAAATCTTAGTGTGACTTTTCCCATAAACAACCATAATATGTTTCCTTAGACTCGCTTGGCCTGTTCTATTTTTATCATTCAAACCTCCGGGTTGTGACACGGCTTTCTTAGCTGGAGTGCCACAGCTGAACTTGTACTGGTGAGAGGCGAGTGGGACGCACTCAGCACGGTGTGAGAAGATTACTGTAATCGAGACGGTAATCACATGGCCTCAGAGTGGAGATGAGATGAGTCGTCTTTGGCTGAATCTCTAATTTTCTTGCTATGATCATTACAGCAGGCTAACAGGCCACATGAGCTGTAATGAATTGAATATCAAGAGTCCATTTTTTCTTTTTTTTTTTTTTTTTGTCAATGCTCTACCTTTGTATGATGATAAATACATAAAAGAAAGAATATTTACTTGTATTCCCCTTCTTATCACTGAGGATTAAATTTCAAACTGTCCGTATGGAAAAACAAGGGCATCATGTTCAGGACATACAATCGACAGGACAGTAATTAAGCTTACATTACCCGTTGCTATATAATTGTCATGCCAATAGCATCATTACCCACGATTCCTTCTGTCTGTGGATTAAAACCATCCCTAAACAATCTAACTCTCATCAGCAACGAGCTGTTCAAATGTACTCTTTGGAAATTACACAAAACAATGGCCGCCAGTGGAGCCGTTCTGTCACCTCGTAAGTTGATATGCCACCATATTTGCCCCCTTCCCTTGTTTACTACCCGCCTGTTCCTCTATCACACAGCAGTGCTTTTATGACAGCAGTCTGTGGTGCCTGCTGAATACCTATTCTCATCACTCTTGTGCTGTTTAGGCCTGTTGCTAGGTGTCCTCATCTGGCTTTAAAATAGAGTTTGTCACCTTTCATCCGATTCTGCCGCTCATCAAATCTACATTTTGTCCACAGCATGAGACCTGCCAGTGGACGAGGAGATGGCATGTGCGGCTGTTATTTTTCAAAGTAGAGGGATGATGATGGATCCGTGGAGCAGAGGTGGCTGAACAGAGGCCATTTAAAAGAACTGGAGTGGTTTAGTATGAGCTGCTCGATACAAGCCACCCCTCATTAAACCGCTAATATTACAGGCTATTAATTATTCACACTAAGGTCTTATGACACCGTACATCAATAGATATGATGAGGCTGGTTATTCATCTATCTGAGTATTCCTGTGTGAGGGAAAACAGTCCAATCAATGAATAATAGGAGCAGTGTTTTTCACACTGAGGTTCCAATTCAATCTTCTCTCAGGTGTCCATTTCATCTTACTTTAGGGTATTTTCTTTGTCAAAACTATTTTCAAATTAACGTTATTATTTGTTCTGCCTTTAACACCTGTCTGCTTGTCTGTCTCCTTTAACTGAGTGTTGATGAATAAGGCCTTACATTACTGGTCTTTTTTTCTAGGATTCACGTAAATTGGCACATCAACATGCACAGTTATGATAACCTACAGTTATAACTTGATTAGGCATTTAAAGGGAACATATTATCCAAAGATCACATTTTCAGGCTTTTCTATCAAAAATACATGCCCCTGG
Source organism: Cheilinus undulatus (assembly GCF_018320785.1). NCBI lineage: Eukaryota > Metazoa > Chordata > Actinopteri > Labriformes > Labridae > Cheilinus > Cheilinus undulatus. The sequence goes on along the minus strand of NC_054880.1, from coordinate 16,301,129 downwards.
CCTCTCCACAAGCTCCGCCCTACCGCCAGCTGAGAGGAGGATTAGGAGAGCCACATCCATTAAGCCACATCCATTTCCAAAGAGGGGCGGAGTCAGGGGCGGAGTCAGACAGCTCAGTAACATTTAAAGCCACTGACACAGAGCAGCTCGTTCTTAGCAGGGCTGAAACAGAGAGGTTTTTAGACATAGAAAAATCCTATACTGTAGTGTTTTTTCGCAAAAGACTTCACAAGCATGATTTCGGGACCTCTTAGACCAATATAAACTTGTCTTAAAATGTTAAAATATGTCCCCTTTAATTGGACTGCTATCCTTGTCCAAGCATCAGGAGGAGAATTGATTTACTGATGGAAGTACAGTATATCTACCACTACAGGAGAAGACGATATGCCCACTTCCAGTTAGTTGACCTACTCCCTGTTGACCATGCTATCGAGTCAACAAGCAGCTAACTAGCTGTAAGTCAGAAATACAATGCACCCTATCGCTCTAGCTTATAATGATAACTGAAGGCAGATGACAACGTGACTTCTGTCATGATTAACACTTATGTTGTTCTACTCCTAGGTCAAAGTTGGTGGATCATTTGCAGAACATCTAGTTGAGTTTTGGTCCAATTTAATTCTACATATGCAACAGTAAATTAGTCTTGGACAACATCAAATGTGTTATTTCTGAAAATCCTGTCTAGCACAACTTGAGCTGGACTTACAAATTTGGCTGCATTTTAAAAGTTCAGAAAAAGACAATACCAAACACCAGCGACAACAACAACAAAAACTAATGAAACGCTTTTACCTTATAGTTGTGGTTTTCAGGTCTATCTGACAGTACAGTTACAATTTACAGGAAGAACGGTATCTACCCCATTTGTAAAAACCAACCTGGTCACCTGCTTTCAGCACTATGTAACTTTGGTCCTGGTTCACACACCAGCCTTCAGCCAAAAAGAAGCCAGTTAACCCATCTTAGTATTGATTGATCCACTGACTCAGGCCAAGAGATGAAAGGGAGATGGTGACAAATGAGTAATTACTGGACTGGCTGACTCTATGTTGCTGCTCGATCATTGCAACTGGTGACACTATTGCCATACAAACTAGTATAATGATGCGCCTCATGCTTGCATACAACTAAATAAATCCATCTTAGACCAGAAAGTGCTCTTCCAGGGACGTCACCAGGATTGAAAGATGGAGGGCCTGTATTTTTTTTATCCCATCTTAAAAAGCCCTGCTTTCTTTGTAAGACCATCTGCCGGTCTTTTCCTGAGCCTTCTGAAGGTCTTCCAGTCTAAGCGAGTTTATAAGTTGGTATTTAAAAGTGTTGGGTGAGTTCACAGAAAAGATGTTGGAAAACAGATCCATTAATGCATTTAGTAAAGTAGAAATGTGGAATAAAATATCTAAAAATATAGTTATTCAACTCCTCCCTTCTTCTTTCAGCCTGTCCATGCTTTTTTAAAATAAATCGTTTATTTCTACCTGACACTGATATTCTCTGTGTGTCTCAAAACAGTCCATAATAGCACTGTGCATAAATTCTGACAATGAAATTGCACTTTGAGATATTTATTAGGTGCTAAAGTGCACCAAACTAAATTCTTTTATAATACAGCTTAAAACAAACCGTCCACACCCAGCTCCAATTCTTTGATATTTTACTCACAAAATAGCCAAGGTCTCAGCTTTTCATTTGGGTTTTCTAATCAGTAATCAAAATGACGCAGCTTTGAACAATGTGCTGTTAATCATTGCATGATTTTACACTTGTAACAGTTTATAAGTTTCTTAACCCACTTCTGCAGCCGGCCGGCCTCTACAGCTGGATGTAATTCTTTGTGAGTGCCTTCAGAGAGTCTCTGCATTTCCACACTGTGATGTAATGGCCTTCTTGGACAGAAAATATAACTTAATAGTGACTCACCCTTTTATTCTCCCTCTCTTTCCACCCTCTTGCCTCTGATTACCTATGTCATCACACCTCATGATTACATCTAAGGTATCGGAAATGGTGTGTTTAGCTAATTTATCTTACCGAACTTTTCTCCCACCAAAAGAGCTCCGTCCTTGTAATTACAACGGATTAGGGACTAATATCTAATTATGCCCTAATATGCTTTAATGCATTTTTAATGGCAGCTGGGTGTTAAAGTCAAAGTGGGCGCTGCCTCTGCTGGGGGTGGGAGGTGAAGATTGAGGGAGCGTACGGCTTTCTTGGCAGTATCGGCTGAAGGGGAGGATGGGAAAACATTGATTTCTTTGGCTGAGGTTTCAGGAGCCTTGCAGGGAGGCAGCTGCTGCATACTGAAGTCATTCTGCATTTAAAACGTTGCAGAAGGCCTGAGACGCAGTAAAAATGCATTTCCCTCGCTGCTGTTTTATGTCTAAAGAGGGAGGACACAAACGCCTGTTTGAATTATGATCTGGAATAGAGAGCATTTATTGATTTGCTACTTTATGAAGGGATGACTACATCGCACAGACAAGTGAGATTGAGTACCGCTGGCAGGCAAAAAAGACGTGCCAGTGTTCTGCACTATAGATGGAAAACAGAGTGAAAACACGCTATGGTCTGGAGACTCAAAGTCAAGCCTTTTCATGCAGATCCACGCACACAAAAACACTTCTAGTCTTTAAGGGTCAGAGCTATAATGACGAGCACACTGAACAAATAGACGCTCTCATCCACACACTTATAAATGTATTCATACCCACTGTTTGTTTGTCTTTGCTTGATTGTTTCACTACATTATTCCATTCATCATTTGTTTTCCAGCTTGTTTATTCTAATAGGCTGTAGGAACAGAAAAATATCTGCATAACATTTCAAAGATTGATTGGGATGCAAATTGCCTTGTGAGCCCAATTGCTGTGGCTCGGCCTGTTTTAATTGGCTTCTGTTAATTAATGCTCCATGTGAAGACAAACTGAATTACTCACAGGTTTTGTGCATGTCATTATCGCCTAATTGAGCCAGCAGGAAAGCATGAGTGTGTATTTGTGTAATGTATGTGCATACATATTTGGTTAACCCTTTCCTCTCTGGTATGATGATGTTAAAATAATTAAGGAGTAAAAACAAACACAGGTCATTAAGTTAATGGACCATTAGGAAGCTAAGTTCTAATGGTTTAATCACAGGGAGACTAACAAGAGAAAATGCCATTTATTTAGTGTCTAAAATGAATGCATTATGTGTGACAGAATCACAGACCATACATTTTAATGTTAGATTCATTTTACATCATTAGAGATGGACATCATGAGAAATTCTGACCACATGAAATAAATAAACTAAAAAATAGTGATCCAACAGTGATGTTATTGCAGCAGTGTTTGAGATGCTTCTTACATATTGCTGGCCAAAACCTTGTATCTCCAAAATCTGCATTTTTCAGGAAAAAAAAATGTATTTTTCACTCAATTTAACACTGAATGGTCATAGTCAGCATATTTTTTTACACTCTTTAATGCTTGAAATTTATTTAGAACCCACTGAAAGATGTGAAAGGTGACAAATTGTTATGATTTATGAAAAAAAAAAGAAAAAAAATGAAGACACAAGGCCTGATGCCAGCGATATGGAACAGAATGAATATATAACACCTAAAAATGAGAAGTCCTCTCTACTGGCTAGCTTCAGTTAAGGCAATAAGGTCCGCCTACCCAATGTTAACAGACAGTACATGGTTCAAACTTTGAAATCAAACTACATGTCACATGGTTCTTTTCTGCTACGTGGAACCAGCTAGGCTTGTTTCAACTTAACTTTGGATTGATTTTCCATTATGGAGAATTGAGCGTATATCATTAGTTCAGGCAGGCCACGGATCGAGATCAGCTGATCTCAAGCAAGCCCTCATCAGCTGACTGCCAGATGATGAGGGTAGCTGTAGGCTAATAGCACTCATGCTGCCATATCTAAACTGCTCTTCCTGGCTATGCTTTGCTGCGCCTTCTGGAAGCTGCTATTTGCAACCCTCCTCCACCCCAGCCCCTCCTTTATGCTTCATAAGCCTTAATCAATGTTATCCTGTTGTCACTGATGCTGCGTCTGATCTGGGAGATTATTGCTGCTTCTCTCCCTGCCTTAATCCTTTCTATGCACAGGAAGAGCAGGAGTGTGTGCTGTTCCAGCTTGATGCTTTCCACATAGACTGATGGGAGAGCAGGGGGATCCAAATATGTATGACAGCAATAAGAGCAAATCAATTACTTCTAATAAAGAGAAATATCTATAACCCTGAAAACACTGTGTCTTTCTTGACAAGTGGTCCTGACTGAACTGGTACTTTTGTTGTTGTAACCTCTTGCAGATTTAAAGTGAGCAGAACCTATACTAATCTGCTACGTCAAACCACTGTCAACAACTGAGTGCCTGGAGAGTACCATCACTAGGAGCATCACAAATGGGATGTCCAACACAAGGAAAATAAAGGGCCTTTTGCTTTGAAAAGCACAAACCAGAAGTGTTGGTGAACCACGTTTATCTTCCTTGCGACATATTTTACTGATGTAGAAACATGAAAGTTTCAGCAACAGTAAAAGTTTGAAGAAAAGCTTTCATCGAGAGGGGTCTGGCTACAGTCAGCTGCTCTCAGACACTCCCTCCTGCATACACCACCTCCTGCAGACCACCACTGTGAGATGCCACCTCTGTCAGGTGTCATTACTGCAGCTCCTCCGGTCATTTCTACTGTTCAGATTCTGGCTCCAAATGTGTAATAAGCAAGTGTTGTGGGGGTATTTTGGCTTCACCTTACTACAACAGGAGGAAGTGAGGATGGACCATCTACCTTCCTTACATTCAATTTTTCCAAAATGCTTCCATTTTATCCCAGATCTATAAATCTCTTTGTAAAGAGAAATTACACTATAGTCAAATAAAGAGAGAAGCAAAATGCCACAGTGGTTCAGAGAGCATTCAATGAACTGTGGGTAATCTCTGGGACCTACATGCTGCCGAGGAGATGTATGTGCAGCTGCAAGATTCATATTATCAGGCCATTAAACAGAGGAGTCTAAATCTAAAAAAAAACCCTTGGTGCAAACATGTAACAGCCAAAATACATCAAATGGAAGAACGGGCAGTGTGAGTCATAACGCCGCTCATCATGACCGCAGAGCAATTCATCCTGCCAGCCGGCCAGCCACAGAGTCAAGGAGGTCCTCCACAGACAACAAACAAACATATTAATGTGATCATTCGTGCTCTGAGAGGCAGAGAGCGCGGCAATTAACTCTCGTCTGTTACTATGCCAATCGGAGTGTCGTTAGCGCCGGGGTGACCTTGAGGAGCCTCGTTAGGGGAATGATTGACGTGACGACTGTTGTCAGGGGTAACGCTTGACAGTGGGAAGGGAGGGATGGACAGACGGGTAGGCCGGGTGGCGAGGCTGCAGGTGGCAGGCAGTGGGTGCAGAGCTGCACCTGGGATGTTATAAATGTGATCCGGCTTCATCAGGATGAGAAATGACTGATGCAACAGAGAGGAAGAGACGAGACATGCTGGTTCGAGTTTTTACCGTCAACTAAACCGCATAATGGAGTGTTTCAGTTGTTTGTGCGTGACTTTAAAGTTGTCTAAAACATGTCAATAAACACAAATTTAAACATGACTGTAACATTTAATGAATGCTAATGTATCTTCTTGGTTAGACTCTTTAATATCTTTCTAACAGGCAGCAGGGGAGGACTTCACAGGCTGCAAGTCACACTGTATATAAATCTATGGAAACCGACCATATTTCTCACCTGATTAGAAGTGGAGGAAAATGTACTTCACTATTAGACTTATTGTTTTTAGAGAAACTAGACCCCAGAGTTTTGACTGAGGTGCATCTACCCTTGAGATTGACAACATCTCGAGACAACCACAGCCAATTCAAACCCCTAAATCACTGATCATCAACTGGCGGCCCGAGGGCCATATCAGGCCACCACAGCTTCCTGTCCGGCCCCTAGAAGTTCATTAAATTCAGAAAAGGAGGAAAAGAAGATGTTCTGATTTTAAGACTATCTTTTGGCTTTGAATGTCTGCCGCTGTTAAATCCACCTCAAAAACAATTGATATTCAAATAGTTTTAGAATGGCTTAATAATTGATCTGTTTTAACAGAATTTCACATGGCAGCAATTATTAGTAAACATTTTATAAAAAAACGTGTTAAAATGACAGAATGATGCCAGATAAAGTGGTGAATAGAGGTTGGGTGAAAGTGGCAAAAATCGGTCTCAAGGTGGCAAAAATGATCAAAAATGGATTGCGTGGCAAAAAATGTTGCAGAAATACAAATACTAATACAATGGTATTAATCATTGTTTATTTCACTTTTTGTTTATTTGAAAGTTTGGCCCCCAGAGTCTCTGTCAAGACTAAATCTGGCCCTTGATCAAATGTACTTGATGACCCCCTGCCCTATGTCTCTACAACATGGCACAAAATGAAATGTAAAGTTCACACATTCAAGATTTCTGTTGTGAAGAGCAGTAGTTCTCAACTGTCCTAGCTTTGGGACCGGCCACAAGTTCCATAATGACAAATCCTGACTCAAATTTCTCATTATTTTGTCAATCAGTGGGATTTATTGAATAAAAGACGGTGCTATTTGGACAGCAGGTAGAAATGTGACAAAACAGACTGAAGAAAACAAGAAAAATAATACAAATAACAAATAATATTTCTGGAATAATCCAAAATAAAATAAAAAAAAATCTTTCAAGGAAGATTCCCCAAAATTCCCTGAAATTTTCCTTAAAATATGCTGAAATATTAATAATACAATACGAGAACTTTATTTATCCCCTTAATGGGTAAGATTGATGAAAGTTTTGATCTACGCTTTTATTTGGATGTAAAATTTTGCTCTAACTTCATTTATCAAAAGGTTTGCAGTACATCAAAAACGAATGTAATTTCCCCTCTAAAACATCACATGCCACAGATTTAACCTCATTTAAATCTCATAACGTACAAAACTACAAATGAACTTTATGCCACATTAATAGGCCTCTCTGTTAAGGGTTGATAAGGCGCATAAATATCTGTACAAGTCCAAATGTGAGTAAATAAGTCAAGCAAAAAAAAAAATCAAAATGTTATCACAGCAGGTCGGCAGGTTTGTGGTCTCCAGTGATTTGACAGTCTAGCTGAGTTGTCTAGTGTGTGCGTTCAGAGGATTAAAGACAAAAGATGGTTTGAAATTGTCCAAATGTCTGTAATCTTCGACATTTTAAAAATCGTTAAAGATTTGAAAATCTTTTAGTGTGTGGCCGGCCTAAATACAGAAACATTTCACTAATTAAACTGGCAAAAGTCTGCAACTGTGAAATTTGTGCATAAAATCTTCTATTATCGATCCTAGGCTGTCCAGGATGTTCCCTACCTTTTGCCCATCACAGGTAGAATAGCTCCAACCCTCTTGTGGTTGTGAATGGAATAAGGAGTCACTTAAACTTACATTCTTTCCGATTCTGAAGCTCAGTTCAACCTTTCACAGATCGTCTTGACCTGGACTCACATCAAGGGCAAATGGATGTTTAGGAGTGCTTCCTCTCATGAAGCCTCTATCAGTGTAAAAGTGTGTAATCGTACCTGTGATATCATGCTGTTTGAAGGAGTCGCTGTAGATCTGGTGCTGGTTTGGACAGTGTTTCTTCAGCCATTTACACACGTCCTGTTGGGTCCACAGAGCCACTGGCTTAGACAGCTTCACATACCCTGGCTGAAAGGAACAAAACATTGACAATTAACAAAAATTTAAAGACATTTATGTAAAAAAATAACCCACAAGTGGAGTTTTACTAGAGCAGCAAGTCCTATGTTATACAAGCAGTCATGTATGTGAATGTATTATTAAAACAAAAAGCTGTTGATGGACTACATCATTCACTTTTCATCTAGTGGATATGTGGTCAAGACTGCACTCTTCCTCTGGTCATAGTGCCTTTATGTGACACCTTCTACCTGACTGATTTTACCATATAATATTTACAGGCGACTGTTTGACATTTTACTTCAAGGATCAATAAACTATTAATCTTTTAAAGTAGGAAGACATAAGTCAAAGTCAGGAGGGTTGGCAATGAGTTATTTATACCGTCTAACCCTCTACACCGGATGTTTGGATAAATCTTGCATGCGTTGTTAAGTCACACACTTTTCCAAACGTATCTGTTAAAAGCCACAACTTCTCTTCACACTTTACTGGCTGACTCTACATAAATGAATCTATGGTTGCTGGTTTTGTCCACTACACACATGGAGCCATAGATAGCTGGCTTCACAGCTTTGCAGAATGTGTAAAAGAGCAAAACTTCTGCCTGTTTGGAAAAAGTTACACTGATTTAAATCAATTTAAAATAAAGAGCAGACACATATATGGGGCTAAATTTCCTCTCTTGGAAAAGAAAACCTTTTGCAATATTTAGAGCAGCTTTTCTTGACAGGTTGCCTTCCTCTAACAGCACATATTCAGCAGTGCAAAATAACATACATAATAACATGACAAAAACATGATAAGAACAGAGCTCTACCCTGAGCAGAGACCAGGTGACGGCTGCTGTTTTGACTGATTTGTTTTCTGGGTTTGTGTTGTGCCGTTGTTGTTTAGAGAAAATAGTACGAGATTTGAGATGAGACTGAAAAATGACTGTTAAATCAAATAGTTCATGTTATCATAATAGTTATGCTTATAAAGCATATGAAGAGCTCTGGTTTCCATCTGAGGTACATTTGGAGTCAAAGCACTGCTGTCCAATCACGTATCAGCAGGTTCTGGTGTATACATTTAAAAACAAACACAGGCAGAACCATATCAACCCTAATGACACACCAGCTCTCATCATCATCATCTAATAATGGTTAATTTATCTCAGAATAAGGATATCTGCAAAGTCCAGCTAATAATCAAATTATTTCAACTTTATTAAAGACCCTGTAAAAAGAATTCCAAAATTTTTGTCTTAACACACTACACATTTTCAAATATGGTTGCTGTAAACATGTGAAAACACTGAGACTTACATGTGACTGAATTTTGGATTTAGACCATAAGAAAGTTTTCCTGGTTTGGTTTCACGTGGGCAGGGCCAATATGTGGGCTCATGATGTCACGAGTCCATGACCCCACCTCTAACACTACAATATAAAATCACAGGGCAGTTCATCTCAGTACAGTCCGTTGTTAGCTGATGTCACTGCCTTTACTGAAATTTAACAGTCGTATAAAAGCTGTTTTTTGTTCATTGTGAGGTAAATTTTCCAAATCTATCAGCCACAGTAGCCTATGGATCATTAAAAGCATCACAATGAAGACTTGAGCCAGAAAACTGACTTTGTTTCTTCTTCTGAGGTCAAAAAAAGGGTCAAGAGGCAGGATAATGATGTGAGTGTTTTCCTCCATTCAGATTGTATCATTTTTAAATCTGAGAGGATCGTATTTCTCATGAGTGGGCGTGGCTTCAGCTCATTCAACAGACACGCCCACACCATCCCGGAGCAGATTTAACTGCCTCATTTTTCATCATTTTGAAGCTTAATTTTGTGACCTTGGATATTTTTTATTTGACTGAAATTTGATTTAGGGGTTCATAACACAGTGACCTGTCATATAACAAACCTAACTACAGATTCATTTTCACTTTACAGGGTCTTTAAAAAAATCTGCTTCATTCTGTAATGTTAAATCACTATACTAAACAAAAACTTCAGAAATGACTGAACCCAGCTCCATCAAAAAACATGCAATGTAAAAGTTATCTTCTCCTGCTGATGACTGTAGGTTTAAAAATGTTTACAGTTCAGATGACAAAAAGGTTTTGGTGACAAACTTGCAAAAAAAAGGCTCTGAAAGCTGCACACCTACATTTTTTATTCTTTGGAGCAATGTGGTGTTAACATACAACCCCAATGCCAAAAAAGTTAGGGCACTTTGTGAAATATATTTGAAAAAAGAAACAAAACCAGTGCATTTACTTGCAAATCTGAAAAACACATATTTCATTCACAAAAGGACATTAAAAACATATCAGACTAGTCTGATGTCAGCTGCGATTCCTCTCAGAAAAGAAGGGACAGGGCAAAAACAATGGAAAATTAACTGGCACTGATGAAAAAACAGCTGGAGAATTTGCACTAATTAGGTTAATCTGCAACAGGCGGGTGACATGATGGGAAGAATTTTTTAGAGGCAAAGTCTCTCAGAAGTAAAGATGGGCAGAGGTTGACCAATCTGTGTCTAAAAATTGATGAGCAGTTTCAGAAAAAAGTACCTCTGGGCCAAAGCTAATTTAAAATGGACTGAGGTAAAATGGAAAACTGTTCTGTGGTCAGTTGAATCAAAATTTGAAATTCCTTTTCTAAACCACAGGCGCCATGTCTTGCAGACTAAAGAGGAGAGAGACCATCCAGCTTAAAAGGCCCAGAGCTGTTGAGCAGCTAGAATCCCACATCAGACAAGAATAGGACAACATTCCTCTTCCAAACTTAAACAAGTGATCTCCTCACTTTCCAGTCATTTGCAGACTGTAAATGTTAGAAGAAGAGGGAATGCTGCACAATGATAAGTGACTCTGTCCCTACTTTTATGAGATATGTTGCTGCCATCCAACTCAAAACAAGCTAATATTTTCCATGAAATGGTTAAATGAACTGACAATGCATCATTTGTAACAGAAGTGTAAACGTCTCACCTTGAACAGGCAATGTAAAAAGGGCTAAAGAAGCTCGCTTAGGAGCCCTACCTTTACTGTGTGTAATGTTGGACATACACATCTGTATTGTACTGTACTCTGGTTGTAAGACTCTGCTCTACTTTCAAGTCCTGGAGCAGCAGGCTGCAAGCTTGCCTGCCAAAGCTTCCCTCTTGAAGGTGCTGGCAGTACTTTTGATTTTGATTGAGGGGCTACTAAAATTACAAACAGAGAGGGGTGATTAAAATTTCACGTCCACTCCCCTCCACTCCAGCTTGTTGCTCTGCTCTCCTCTGCTCTTTGGCTGCTGCGCTGTTTGGCATAGCAATGGAGGCCTCTTCTCCCTCTCTAACCACAGAAGAAATAATAGGTACCAGCAGAATTCTTTTCCCTCTGCTTTGCCTCCGTCTCCCTCCTCTCTTCCACCACCATCATCTCTCATCTCTTCCCCTGTATTCAATCTCACCTGGTCCCTGTCAGATCTATCACATTGTCTTTCTCACTCCCTCTCCTCACATCTCATCTTCACCATCGTCTTCTCTCCCTCTCACCTGTTTCTTATTATATGACACTATCTCGCTCACTCCTTCCCACTCACTTCCTATCTAGCAGCCTGGAGAGAGAGGAGAAATTGGGAGGGATGTTCATGCAGGATTCCTGGCATGTGATGAGTATCATTGGTGGGTAGGGGAAGTGACAGCCGGCCAGAGCATGCAGGTATAGGCAGGTATGGGAAATCATTATTCTTGCAAAACTCAAGAGCACATTTTAACATTTTGACAGCATGACTTAAGCCCTCAGACGAAGATTTAGCAAAGACAGTGGGTCATTAACTACAAGACCAGAATACGATTCCTTTTGAGATTATTTCCCATCATGCATCTGCTGGAAATTCAGAACAATTTTTGAGCAGAGAACAACATGTAGAAGGAGACGGAGATCGCATTTGAGTTAATATCTTTTATAATCTAATGTTTTTAAATCATTTACATTGAGTAGAAAAGGAAGTTAAACACTAAATCAACTTTATATGTTACTGCAACAACCGAGGAACTATCCCGGAAACACTTCAGAATAAAAGCACAGTATGAAAACGTGTGTCATCTCACCACAGAAACAAACTGATCGGGCTTTTACTTTGAAAATGCCAGTGGCGATTTACAGTCTGTCACATCAGCCTGGAATGAACTGACAGACAAATACACGGGTGCAGAGATCTGACTGCAGCTCTGAGCAGAAAAGTTTTTCAGTCTCTTGAGTTCTGGGTGAACACTCAGCGGCTCTAGATTGATCTATGCTCACATTCATATAATTAATGTGCTTACGCACAACAGCGGCTCCCATTGGTCATGGATGACGGTTGCGTCACTGAGAAACAGACATAAGACTTATGACAATATCAAACATTTGATATTATCGTAACGCCAAAACTGAAGAAAGGTTGCCTTAAAAAATACTAAAATCAAGTCTTATGACCACCTTACACCTAACGAATGAGACAACGGGAGCAAGCTGCTACTTTAACAAGACTCCAATATTTCACTCAGACTTTTGAATTTTGTCTGCGACTTTAAAATTGGAGGAAAACTCATCAGGTTTAAGGCTGCCTTTACAGATTTGGGCTCAGATTTTTCTTGAAACGTTGCATTAAAATCTACATTTGTGCTCTAAACTACCTCCTTGTGCTAACATGTTCTCTGTTTGTGCTAAAAGTTTTGGCTTGTTCTCAAATCTTCCCTACTTGCACCTACATGTTGTGCAGTAGTCAGGAGTAAGGCCAAAGAGACTGCAGCAGGACGTCTCGACCCAGTAGAAAAGTCGCCTACGTTTTACATGATGCAAGGCCTCTTGGAACAAAAACAATGTCTCCAGCTACGATCTCTCCTCAACTTTAACAGCACAGAATTTAGTTTGACAATTTTATCACACTTCTCTCTCTTTGAGCGAAAGAAGTGAGCGCATTGGATTTCTGGGCTGCTGACGTGATCCCTTCAGTAAGAGCCCTGAAACGCCTGAGGACAGAACCACTGATCATGGTGCCCAAAAAGGATGTTTAAAAAGTGCAGGTGTGAAGGTTTTTAAAAAATTTTTTTTTTTAAAGAATATTATTTTATTGTGAGACAGGGTCCAAATATTAGGATACGGCAATTAAAGATAATTCATTAAGCAAAAATCATTGTTCCATTTTATAAAAGAGAGGAAAAAAACATATGGCAGACCCTATTTATATAATTCATCCAAAATGATCATATATTTAAATGAAATTCATCTCACAGTTATCTTTTTATCATTTACCAACATAAACACAAGCAATCCATTATGCAACTGACTGACAGTAGCGCATAATAATAGACATACACTCATGCGCAACCACACAGAAATATTTTTTCACACAAACAAAAAGTTTTGTAGAGAAGTTTTGAGTGGGCACAGGGAAAGTTTTGTATGAATACAGAGAAAGCTTCATACTAATGCAGATAAAGTTTGAGCACGCACACAACATTTTGTGAGAATGGAGAAAAGTTCCTTACACATGAAGAGAAAGTTTTGAGCGTGCACACAGAAAGTTTTGTACGAATGCAGAGAAAGTTTGAGTGTGCAAAGAGAATTTCGTACGAATGCAGATTTCAGCATGCAGGGCACGCACAGAGAAAAATAAGAAAGTGGCAGTTTCACAACAGAGCAGAAACAACCTCGATGAGAGGAGAAAGTTTTGAGCTCAAGAGCAGGAAACTTGAGTGCAATCAAGATTTGAGAGAAGGCAGACATTCTGAGGTCACAGAAATTTTGAGTACAAAGTCTGATTTTGTTGGAAAGTTTGAAGGAAAGTCGTGGCTCAAAATCAATACTCTCAAGTCGTGCTCTCGAAACATAAAAATGTGCTTTTGAGTTTTGCAACAATAATGACTCCATGCAGGTAGGTGAGGCTCTTAATGTGGCTTGAATCTGCTGGGAGAGAAGGGGAGAGGTTTTGCAAAAAAGAAAAAAAGAAAAAAAAAAAAAAAAGAAAAACACATTAACCATTAAACACAGCTCGGCTCGATGCTAATTAACCCCGACTGGGAGCCCGAGGCGACGAAAGACAGCGAGAGGGAGGCCAGGGTTGGAGAAGAGGAGTTTGGGAGAGAAGTAGCTGCACTGACAGATGAGGTGGAGGAATAACAAGGGAGAGAAGTAAAAAATTAAAATCCAGACAGTGTGGATTCTTGTTTTCAGTGAACCCATTTGTGAGTCAATGACCATCTGTGTTTTACATTCGCCACTGATTTACCCCCCTAGCTGTGTTTCCAAGGATCCGGCACAATAGGTGAGCTGATGCCGTCTTTGCAAATGGAGCCAAAAAGGGCGGAGGAGAAGAAAAAAAAAAAAAAAAACAGGAGAGGGAAGAAAAACAGGAGCAGAATCACGCTCAAAGAGCCGCGTTCAAGAGACTCCGGGCCAATTAAGAGATTTGAGTGACAGCAGAGGGGGTGAGAGGGGAGAAGCCTGGTGTATTTCTGTGTGGAAGCAGGAACATAAACGCATATTCCTCCTGCAGAAAGAGACAAAAAAAATGAACGCACATAAACTGTCATGAGTGCCGATTGCGCTCCTGCGTTGTCGTCCTTGGCTTTAATTGATAACTGAAAGCCCAGTGCAGCTCCCCCCTGTAGCCTTCATGTTACCTTAGCAACAGAGCAAGGACGACCTCAAAAATTAAAAAGATGAGGAATAAAGCCTTTAGGGGGGAAAAGAAAGAAACGCACAACCAGAGCGTGAACCAGAGTGGGAAATAAACATATGCACACACAGGCATTAAAGGCTCACAGTGGAAAACTATTACTTACATAATGAAGCATGTAATCGCACCAACACTGATAAGCATTTAAAGATCCAATGTGAATGCACTTGGCTAAATTAATCAAGAGGCAATCACATGCCCCCCCAACCCCTTTTGTGGAGACAATATTGGAATACAAAAAGAGCTGGGAATTAAAAGGACCACGAGGCATTCGAGAGCTAACACCACGTGACTGACGGAGCAGATTTGGCAGCGGTTTTTCCGAGGAGAAATGTGTCGTGATTTTCATTATTATAGGCTGATTGCGGGGTCAAATGGCTTCACACTCAATTAAAAATGTTAACTGCAGAAGCAATTAGCACGTATAATGACATCGCTTTCCCAATCATTTCCTGTATTTACTTCTAAACTCGCCACAAAGACCTCATAATGTGAAATAGATTTCACTCTTTCTCAGACTTTTTGTTTACTTCACAGAAACAACCTAAATTGAACCTCAACCTCCGGATATTTCCCCAGACAAAAAACAAGTGGGCAGAGTTCATTTATTGAGGAATAAAAAAATAAGAACAAGGGCGGAACAATATTCAATAGGTCTTTGACAGCACACGAGCCGCAAGCTTTTGTTCAGAGCCATTACAGCTGTCGAGCACGCAGCCTTCATTAGCAGCAGTATTGTTTGTCTGATGAAACATAGTTCCCTTCGTAACAATCACAGTCATTGTTCAACCATGTTTTGAAAAAGCTGACAATATAAGAGCAAAGTATATCAGGAAACGCTACGAGCTCCGTTATTATACTGTATAAATAGGAGATATATTAAGAGCACTCTCAAAGAGGTGTGATATCCTTTATAGGACACGAGTAATCAAGCAGCCCTGCCTGGGATTCAACGATTAAAGGTGATGATAATAAAATCTAGTTTAACCATAATCTTAAAAGACATTTCAGTCCTTTTAATTTAACCATCTATCAAATTCTCATGTTGGTACAGGATTAGGGCCAGAGGTGAGGGAAAAAATGATGCTAATGTAGTTAGATATTTCAGTTGAAATCTTGAGGAAAAGTCAAAATGTTGCAAATAAAGTTAAAGCAAAACAAACAATGGATCTGAGACACGGTTTATGAGGTATAGGAGAAGAATCTCTCTTTTTTTTTTTTTTTTTTTAACCAAAGTATAGTTTATATAGTAGTATATATTAGTATAGACAGTAGAGATTTGCTGTTTCTTACAGTCTTCAGATACACAGACATCATGGGGTAATCACGAATTATCAAAAGTAAACGTGTAATACTTATCCAGAACAGTACTGAGGACTATAAGAATCAATGAATTTTGACTGTCTCTACAAAACGCCTTGTACCAATGAACATGTAAAACTTTGGTAAAATAAAGAAATTCTTTCTCTTTTAGCTCATCAACAGTGACTAATGTGTAAGTAAAATAATTTGGGAGGTAATTACATGTACAGTCAATGTAAAGATGCTAGTAGATGCGAATTTGCTTCGTTAGTTTGTGCAAATGAAGCAAATCTCTTGCGCTGATAACTCTGTTAACAGCTGTTGTCTTCGTCAGGAAACTGTTTAAGCTAGTATTTAACAGAATTATAGTGTTATTGCAGTAGCCATTAAATAGAGTGGCAGACAGCTGTATTACAGTTAAGACAAAGAATTTGACAAGGATTGTGGGCCTGAAATCGAGTTTATAGAGTTTGTTCAGGCGTTAGCTGTTCTTACGCAAGCCCTCGCCACCTGATGGCCAGCTGATTTGCTCTGGGCACACGGTTTGCTAGTTGCTCACATGCTGCCATATTTGAACTCCTCTAGCCTGGCTGCACTTTGCTGTTACCTCTGCAACCCCCTTTTTGCAACCCTCCTCCACCCCAGCTCCTCCTTTGTTCTGCTTTTAACCTAATACCATTCTTTTGTCATTGATGCCTGCTCTGCTGTTTTTTTTTTTGTTTTTTTTTTTTAGCTGCTTCTGTTCCTGCCTCAGGCTTTCCTTGCAGGCACAGGAAAGGCAGGAGCATGCTTGATGCTTTCACGTAGGCTCATGGAAGGACAGTAGGATCCCAGAACAGCCACACCAGCAAATATATACATCCATTTCTAGACTGTTTGACTAAAATAATTAAATTGGCCTGTTGCACAATGACCCCTGGGATTGGTTTCAACCCCTCACAGCCCTAAACAGTACAAGCAAAAACGGGATGGATAGTTGGTCAATATTTCTTGAAATACAAAATGTACAACAAAGGGAAATCAGAGAATTTCTCATGTTGACAATCCAGATATTCTACATTCCAATGTAGAATCTCTACATAGATAAAACACTTGTTTTGTTGAATTTTTTAAGCAGTTATATACTGACAGGTCATGGGAAAACAGTTCTTTTCGTAAACTATATTGCACCTTGAGCAGTGAATACTTCTTGTAATTTCTGGAGGGAATATTGATGTTTTAGAAGGTATCATTTGCAGCAGAGTAAGCTAAGTACAACAGTAATGTCCTCACCGACATTACTCTATTGACAGTTTAGAGCCAGGCCTTGTTTATGCAAACTAACCTATTCCCTTAGCGCTCCCTGCCTAGCTCCAGGCGTCAAAATTAATTCATCAGACCTGGGATAAAAAGTGATCTCAGTGACTTTGAATGTGCAGTGGTTGTTGGTGGTCTTGCAGACTTTCCCTCTCAGTTCACCAGTTTTTGACACTAACAACTGAGGATTGCAGCAGAAATCAAGACTCATTAAACCACCTGGCAACATTCTTCCAATCTTATAGTGCTAGATTTGGTTGAGAATGTGTGAACTGCAGCCACAGTTTCATGTTCCTAGCTGACAGGAGTGGTACGTGGTCTTCTGCTACTTCTGCCCATTTGCTCCAAGGTTTGACATGTTTTTCATTCAGAGATGCTCTTCTGCACACCTTGGTTGTAGCAATACTGTTGCCTCTCTATCAACTTGAACCAGTCTGGTAAATCTCCACTGACCTCTGCCATCAACAAGGCATCCTGACCCAGAGAACTGCTGCTCACTGGATATTTCCCCCTTTTCAGACCATTCTTTTTAAACCCTAAAAAAGATGTGTTAAAGTCACTTAAATCACCTTTCTTCTCCATTCTGATGCTCAGTTTGAACTTCAGCAGACTGTCTTGACCATGTCTACAAGCCTGAATGCACTGGATGTTGCCATGTGATCAACTGACTGGATATTTGCATTAATGAGCAGTTGAATAGGTATACCTAATAAAGTGATCAGCAAGTGCAGATAACAACATAACCTTTTTTAATGCAATATTTCTGACAGCTAGCTTCTTCTATCAAGACGTAATTTTATATGGTTATGGTTTACATCAGTATCTGGGAGAGAATCCTTCACAGGGAGAGGAAAATGCTCAAAATGGCCTCACATCAGTGTAAACTTACATTTTAGTGTATGATTAACCATTTAGCATGTTTTGGATACAATAATAAATGGAGTTAAAATATTTCCTATCAAAACATCTCTTAATAGCATACTTGAATATATTGCTCTGATTTTTTCATACTAATGGGAAGTTTTGCCAGGAAACCCCATCTCATTCATGAATTTTTACCTTTGGTCCACCTAAGATATGATTAGACTTGCATTCACAAGCAGTATTTTCCCTTTATACTGAACTTGTTGACTTTACACCAGTGAAATTTACTGTTACATGCTGACCTCTAGTGTCACAGCTGAATACTGCACCTACTTTTTGCAAAGAGTGTGACTGGACAGAAAAAAGTGCTGAGAGGAGGAGGACCTCTGCCATTAATGTTATGTTGATGGAGTGAATGGCTGTTTGAGACACAGAGCCCAGAGTGGTCAGCTCCATCTGCACAGCACAGCTAATTAACAGCTTTGCCTCAATCTCTCCTCTCTCTGTGGCCTGCTCCATCTCTCGTACTGTCTCTCTCTCCTTGCCACACTCTCTCTGCCCCCTCTCTTATTTCTCCCTTACCCAGTCCTACTCTGCTTTTCCCCATACTAGTTCTCTCGTCCTCCCTCGCTCTTTACCCCTCCCTTCTCTCTCTGTCTTCTTTCGCTATCCCTGCTCTCTCCTCTTTCCCTGTCTGCTCCGTCGGCCTGAGCTGGTAGGAGATGAAAATTCTCTGTATTAATTAATCCGTTACATTCAAGAATAGGGATGAAACCGAGATATAGCTTTGTGTGTGTCTCCACAGAGCGTGTGGATCTCCTGACACAGAATAACACGCCATGTTGGTTAAATTAATAAGCCTTCATATTAAGAAGCCTCTGTGAACTTCACTGAGGCACATCAAACAACTTACATTAGACCCTTAAACAGACCCTGACCTTGGGATTCAAAGGGCCCGTAATGCACTGCAGGGTGTATTAACTTATTCACCTTGGGCATAGTATTGATTCCAGCTTAAATTAGATCATTTTCATGGGTGTTACGGTCATCCACCGAGTCTGAATTGATATTTTTATGCCTTATTTTTTTTTAACAGTGCCTAGCCTTTTGCAGATGGCTGTGAGAAAGTGATAGAGCCAGGGGCCCTTAAGGGCAGGGGGTTCAATCCCCAGCTCCTGCAGTCACATGTGGATCAGGGTTGGAAATAGCGCCCAGCCAAATGCTGGTTGAACAGAGTGATAAGTGACAGGAAACAATGTAAAGTGAATCACAGTCTTATACTTCTTCTGTTTTGATTTTTAAGAGCATAGCCACAATTCTACTTGTACAAGCTTGTATAATTTTAAAATTTGTTAGAGCCTTTGAGGAAATTGCTGTAATGGAGGCTTTAAACAACTGAAATCCAATTAACTAAAATAATTTTAATAAAGCTTTTTCTTATTATGAGCAAGTCTAAGAAATGATGGCTAGCATTAGTTCATGCAGGACATGGTATTCATACACCCAGCGGTAATTAGCTAAAAGCTAGCTGATCCTAATCATCCCCTCCTAGCTCCCACAGCCAATCACACCTTTATCTCCTAACACAACTGTATATTTAAATATGACGCCCTTCTCATTAATCCCTGCTTGCATTAATGCTGATGCACCACACTGCTGCTGATGCTGCTGCTGGCAAAGCTTAACCTCCTCCACCCCAGCCTCCTCCTTTATAGCATTAAGCTTTTTGCACCCTCATACTCAGATTCATGCTACTATGGATTATTTGCGTTTGAAATATTCTTATTGTATTTAATATGCATTTTTGTAATTCTATCCATATGGGGTTTCTAGCCATGCACTCCCTGGAAAGTCAAAGCATGCATCGACTAACCCAGGGGCATCTTTTGAGCAGAGCCTTCTCTGCCAAGTAAAACTGTAAATCCATTTTGCAATCAAATGGTTAAATGTATGACAAGAGTCTTCCTGACTGAACATTATTTTGTTCTGTCGTTTCAACATTGATAAGATAGCCTATTACTTGAATACTATATGCCTTGGTCCTAATCATATATCACTATGTTATTCTGTCAGTTTAAATATGTTGGCTGATTAACAACATGATTGGATGATATATTTTTCAATCCATAAGCCACAGTGGCAGGTAGGCAAAAAGCTACATTTCTAATGATGTCAATGTGTCACTGGGCACTTAACCCTAAAATGCTCTCACTGCTGCATCAGTCGTGTATGAACCCTTATAAATATGAATTTAGGGATAATGGGATAAGTAGTCGGACATCCAACAAAGTGCTTAAGAAGCTCAAGTTAATTCACTATGCACAAAAATACTGCTGATGTTATTAGAGACATAATCTGTAGTACTTTCAAACTGAAAAGTCTAACTTCACAGAATAATGACTAAAACTAAGTCATTTTGTAGTGCAAACAATGATATATTTCATGAATGCTTTCAAAGATTTTCTCCAAACTTTCAGCAAATGTTCCTGCTGACTCAAAGATGAACTGGTTAGATTTTGGAGGTCAAAGGTGAAAAGACAAAGTCATTGAGTCTTAAGGCCCACTCATACTTATTACATTTTGACAAGTCACAAATAAAACTCCACAGCCCTCCTCTTGGCCCTCGACTCATCTGTAACTTTCTGGCAATTAGATACCGCATGGAGGCACATAACCACCAGGCTGTAGTTCTAGTTTTACCTGAAAAGCTCCGTTTGTGTGCCAGTAATTTGATCAATCTATCACATGGGTCAGCTTTACTGATACTTTGTCCCACTCCTCTGGATAAGAGCAGTCATTTGCTGCTCTCCAGAGTGACCATGCTTCCCATTTTTGTGGTAAAAAGCCCCAAGAGTGAATGGTGGTGGATTAAGTTATAAAGGAGGATGCTGGGTGGAGGACTTGAAGCTTTGCCAGCAGTAGCGTGGTGCATTAGCATTAATGCAATCGTTGAAAGAAACTGTTATTGACTGTGGGAGCAGGGTGATCAGCTGGCCATCAGCTGATCATGGCTGGGCATATGACTCCTGTGTCCTGCATGAACTAACACTAAACTTCATTTGTAAGTCAAGCTATTAAAAAAAATGTAGTTTTAGATATTTTTGTCATCCTCAAATGATGAAGAGTGTTAAAGATAAAGAAGAGTTCAGAGGCATTTGGCTGAATTTAAAGAGATGTAAAGTAGAAAAATGTGTGACTGGTGTTATTTTCCTGAAGGCCTTACGCCAGCGATTGCTCTTTGACAGCACAAGCTGTAGTCTGCCTGCCTGTTATCAGATTCTTCACTTACTTATTCATGTTGTTTATATGTTTTACAACTCAATTCAACTTATTTAACATGGTTGAAACACGCAAAAGGCATGATATGGCAATTCATGAAATCTCTGGTCACAAAATGTGGTCGCTTGTCCAGTTTGATGGAAAGAGTCTGAGCAGTCACTCTTTTACACTTAAAACTTTGTTTATTTAGAATTATGAGGCCACATGTTGTTCAGAAAAGTTATCATTTTAATGTTGAACTCACTGGGCACTGGGTTTGTGCTCCTAGAAACCATTAAGCTACAGTTTTTATAATTAAGCCTTTATTTCCCAACCTGCCACACTCACATTACTTACTGAAGATGTGCATGTCTACTACCTCATTCTCTCTTGTCGCTCTGATTGGCCCATAATAAATGTGACAGACAGAACAACCATCCAGTCACCCTCAGATAAGTTTTTGGAAAGTCCTCCCCTTCCCAAAAACTTTGTATGGGAGGTTTCCTGGATGACTGGGAAGTACACCCCATACAATGGATATATCAAAGAGTCAATATGTAGTATAAATCTGAACATTAGGGTGCAACGCCCGTAAGCTATAAAGGAGAGGGCTGGGGTGAAGGAGTTGAAGCTTTGCCAGCAGCATTGTGCTTCAGCATTAATGCAAGCAGGGAGGCTTCCCAGATGAATGGGAACTATATCCCACACAATGGATATATCAAACAGTCTATCTGGTGTGTCAGGCTACCCAATAGACCCCATCTTTCCAATCTACTGCCATACATGTTGATGGACTGTTTTCACCCAGAAAGGGGAGGTGCTGGTGTTGTTTGGTAGAGTACCCTGATAGATTGCTCTTGTCAATAGGCCAAGGCCTCCATGTCAGCATTGTGAGTCAGTACCAGATAATTATCAGTATCATGTTGGTGCAGCCCTACACAAATTTATGGGGCTAGCCTTGCAGGGGTATGAAAATCAATATCATTTGAAGGAATATGTGTATTAATATGCTGGTCACGTTTTCACCAGTTAACCTGTTAAGATAAGAAAACAGTTTAAAACCTGTAAATTATTGGTATATGTAATTATTAATACTGAGGCTAATATCTTTATACCACAGTCCTCCTATCTAGTTTACACCAAAGCTCAAACCCTATATGTAATAATAAATACTTTCTGTCGTGAGGCTGTGTGGCATAATCAAAGAGATTACCACTTTCTAAAATGTACTTCTTCATGCATTTGATCCTTTGAATTTTCCCCAAAAGAGAAAAATTTGTTCTAAATTGCAACCCAGAGACAAAACACTGAGAGTGGAAGCTTCTTCAGTTAAATTATTGCAACCAGTTTGATTATTTCATCGGGCACAAAACGTCCTCCAGGTCTCTGAAGTAATTCAGATGTAACTGCTGCTTCAAACAGAGTGATGATGAGGGGTTGAATTACATGATGATGCCTGCAAAACCACACAGCACAGATAGAAGCTATGTTACTGATACTGGAGGGTATTTAAAACCACACACTTATAAATTTACAGTAAAGAGGCAATACAGGAAGAACAGCACATATCTGCTTTCTTCATGTGTGTAAGTATAGTACGTGTGTTAGCTCTAATTGAACCTGGTCTGCCAGTCCAGGGTCTCAAAAGCTTGTGCTGGGCTTACACAGAGGACTCTGATGGACTAAGAGTACTGGCTTTGATTGACAGCTGATTACCAAAGATTTCACACAGACAAAAAGAGAATATGAGAGTGTTTTTTTCTGGTGTGTTTGAGGGACTATCACTCCTCCCACTGTCCTAAGCATGGTCTATTTCTGGAGAGGAAGTCTTTTCTGCATTGCTGATGATGGCTGCTTTGATCTATTATCAGAAACACTGAAGAGGAGCAGAAACAGCCGGAAACAACAGCTTGTCTCTTCTTGTTTATTCTCTCTAAACTTTCTTTGTTCTGAAAAGATAATATGCTGAGCACGGAGGATTATTTTACTTAAGTGGGTGGTTGATTTGTTTTCTGCTCGACAGGCGCGCATATTTGAGTACACTACTGGAAGTTTCTGTTTTCAGATTGTAACATGACCACAGCAGCTATCAGTTTAGCACAGGGTGAAAGGTTTTTATAGGCATTTAAAGCACAACGAGTATGACTGTCCATTTTAAGTATGACTGATAAAGTAAAGGAGTAAATGTCTACAGCAATGCTAGTTCCTCTATTAAGGAGTGGACAGCAGTGCTTTGAGACAAATGCTTAAGCTGAATGCTAATAATGATGAATTTAGCAATATGATTAAGGCCAAAAAAACACTAAAAGCCAAAATGGGCCAAGCAGTAGCCATTTCCAACAATGATGATTCGAAATGTCTTTCTGAAGAGCTCGGGGACTTGGAGCGTGGTACTGTGATGGATGCCGCCTGGACGGATGCAAAAAGATTGTGAAATTTCATCCTTGCAGGATATTCCATAGTCAACTGTGAGTGATATTGGAAAGTGGAAGCATTTAGGAACAACAGCAACTAAACCATAAAGCGGAAGACTGTAAAATCACAGTTGCTTTCAACTCTGCAAGAGGATCTGGCTGCAGACCTCTATGGTGGGGCGTTTTGGGCTAATCTGTTTCAGACCTCTACAACGGGGCAACTTCGGCCATGGGTGGGAAGTTATGTACATTACCAAAGCCAGAACCAGAATGGGGGCTAAAATTAAAAATAACACACCACAAACTAAAGAAAAACCCAACAAGGGTTAGCACGTAACTTCCTGCAGAATGGTTGAGGTTGCCCCATTATAGAAGTCTACAACGGACGAGTCCAAAATGCCCTACATCTGAGGTCTGCAGCAAGCAATTTGGGAAAGGCCCTTTCCTGTCCTAACAAGACAATGCCTCGGTGCACACATCAAGTATTATAAAGACATGGTTAAGTTTGAAACATTTGAAATTGTCATTTTTTCTGTGGTCTAAGGTTTCCAAAACCATTTTAGATTTGAAAAATGTTTAATGCATCGCCAGCCTAGGAAGAAATTTGGAGTAGAACAGAATCCACTGGATATTTAACTGTTTTTTACATGTATTTTTTTTTTTGTGTGTTTTCTGTGTGAAGTCCCCCCAAAGTTTGTTTAACTTCTAGCTGTATTAGACTGATGACTTTTTCTGCATTTGCCGCTTTTCTTTTGTGCCCTTACCCGTGTCAGCTCGGACTCGGAGACTGAGCGATGTGGCGGTGAGCGGCGCTGGTACATGGGAGGGCTGATGTCCCGATAGGTGGGGCTGTCATCGTCCAGAAGCACAGCCCCCGCATCCACAGACTCCTCCTCCTCCTCCAGCTGTGACGTTAGGTCCTCTGGGCACATCTGGTGGTCGATGCCATTTTGGCTCAGGTTACAGTGAACAGCTGTGTTGACAGAAAGGATAAATTAATAACTGGAAGAACAACAGAGAAGGGTGCGCTTTAGGGCATTTCTGAAAGATGGATACTGAAGTTTATCACTTATATTATACTTTTAATGCATTGTAGAAGCACTATGTGATGAGTCATTTGACAGTGTTGCTTTTCAAAGTTAATTTACCCCCCAAACTAAGAAGCCACTGATCAACCATATCTTTATACACTATCTACAGTACTGAATCCTATACAACATTTCTACCATAGCCAGGACACTGATGGAGCTTCAGTCGCTTCTATTTTGTTGATCACATATCTAAAGAGTGATAACGACACTGTATTTTCATTATTACTGTTATATTTGGTGGTGATGTTGAACTGAAAGGCGTCCCACATTTAAATTGATGGAAATGACGAGATACAAGGAACACATTCCCCTTAAATCACTCCAGTATGATTTAAATGTTTCTTACTTGGTTGAATGGAAAATTATTTGGTGTGTTGATGAAGCGAATGCTGTGCAGGAAATTTCCACTAGATGGCAGCAGATTACATTACATGGCTGAGAAGCCTTTGAAGCAGAACTGCAATTCAACAACTTATGTCTGTAACACACAGTCTGAGAGGCACTGCTTTCTCCAGATAGACCAAAATTACATCAGCAATTTATCACAACAAATAATCCCAAAAGATACAAGTCAAAAACTGAGATTTTGACTAGCTGCTTTCAATTTCATACTGGAAATCTGAATATTAAACTCTGGAAATGAAAAAATCATAATAATAATTCTTTCAAAATTAATATTTTATATCCATTATACATGGAGTAGCATGACCAAAAATGTCAATACATGAGGTTTAAAACAAGCAGAAAAAAATATATATTAAAGTTCACAATAATAACAAGGTGAAAATCAAATAAATAAAAGTCAATAAAAGAAGCAATCCAGTGAACAAAGAACCCTAAGATAGAAAAAGTATACAGTATCTTTCTGTGGTGGAGACGAGGCTTAAAAATTTTCTTAATTTTTGGTAAATTTTCCGTTGGAATTTCCTTATATCTTTTGTTAATATTCTCTGGTACTTTTCCTGTAAATCTAAAGAGATTTAACAGGGAACCAGGAAAAATTTTGAATTTTTCAAAAAGTATATATTAGGATTTTTTTGCAGAACCTTTCAGCTGTGTTTTCCAAGAATTTTCACTGAAAAAACAGTTGGGAATTTTAGGGAACTTTGCTGGAAACTTTTTGTAATTTAGTCTGGAATATGCTCCGGATATCTGTCTCTTTAAAATGTATTTTTTCTTCTGATGTGTGCTGCTGACCTCTTGTCCAGGGCACCCTTGTAAAGGAGATCTGGATCTCAGTGGGTCTTTATCTGGTTAAATAAAGGTTAAATAAAAAAATAAAATAAAGAAACTCTTGGAAATCTTCTATGACACTTTTATAGGAAACTTTTTTTTATTTTCTTCAGTCTCTTTGTTTGTCCTGTACTGTTTGGTACTGTCCAAGGTCCAAACAGCACTATGTTTCATTAAACAAATCTGGTTGGGTGTAGATTGCTCATTTATCAGGTGGTAGTGGGTCCTGAGGCTAGACCAATAGAGAAGCACTGGTCTCCATGATTGAGCCTGTGATTGTAACTTCTGCTCCAACTAAAGCTCACTGTGTTGAGCTTCCTGTTTCACACTCTGCAGCTCACACCCACAGGGGCAAAGTTACCAGTCAGCAGCACGTCTGTGATATGTGGCACTGGGACGAGGTGATGGTAAAGTGTGAAATACACTTCAGATCCACTTTGTGCAAACTTAGCGTCTGCCTCGAGAGTCATTCTGGTGTATCTGCGATGACAGCAGTACCACCAGCCTGAACCAACATGCACAGTGTTCAACTTTAGTTTCCATGAGACAACACAGCTGGTGGTAAGGTTTGTTTCAAGTCATCTGTCAATTGTCTGAATATTCGTCACTTTTCTCTTAACATGCATTAATCAAACTCAGATTAGAGTGACATTTGGAGCCAGGACATTGTTCACCTCTCCATTTAGCATGCATGAAAATGACACACAGAATAAACAAATACAAATTAAACTTGTGTGTTTGCATAGATGTTGTAAATGTTTATCTTGTATAATGGAGTTCTTGAGCCAGTGCCATCATAAGTAGTGACTGAAACTTCAGAAAAACAACAGTAGGTTTTATTTTATGCCAGAAACAAAGCATCTGGTCAGTGAATGTCATGTATTTCAAAGAATGAGGGAAATAAATAGCTTTTATTGCAATAGTAAAGTCGTCTTAAAGTGTTTGTACTCAAGTTCAAACCTCAGAGAGATGACTTGAATAACAAGTCGGGCCTCAAATCCACTGAATCAATTCCAATTCAAGTGCAGATTATTATGTTTCAGATGAAGCGTTGTGCATCTTCCAGCAGATGAAGGACAAAAGTCTCATATCAGCCAAAGGCTTAAATTCCTGCTTATAAAAAAGTGCATGATACTACCTTTCTAACTCCTCTGCCAAGTGAATATTTTTAGTTTGTCTTCCGAAGGAAGTGTCAGGCTCAGGCTCTATTTTGGTCTCATCAAGCAGTGATGCGGCACTGAATAGACAGGCAGCAGTGAGTTTGTGAGGTGTCAGTAAAATAGGCCATTTGTCAACATGCAATCTGCCCACTCGTTCTAAAAACACACAGATCATGTGTGGTGAATTGGAGACTAAGACTCTTTCATCATTGCACCTGAGACTGCTTTAGCTTCTGCTGCAGCTGTAGCTTAAAAAGGTCAGAGACACATTTTTTTTCAAGAGGCTAAAATCCTGCTTTGCTTCATGGTCTACAGAGCGCGAGAATGAAGCTGACAACAAAACAGATCTGCAGGAGAACATGCTCGGCTTAAGACACACTGACAGATGCTAATAGCTTCTAAAAACACTTAAAGGGAGGTTGGACAGGTTAGAGGTAGAGTTGTTTGTGATACAGCCTAGGGCCCAGAGCGGGGGCTCGGGTTGGCATGGTTCCTCTTGAAACAGCCCCTGGTGCCTCCTCCATGCTAAAATTAACATTTTGTGCTGTTTCATGTAGCTACTGGCAGATTTTCTTTGCATTTAAATGTAGCACATTTCTTTTAGGTATTATTCAAACTATGATTTCGTAAATATTAGGGGTTGGCTGATAATGATTTTCAGGGCTGATTCTGAGTTCATTAAACAGTCATAATTTTTAACTCAAGCTCTATTCAGCTTATACCTACTCTACTGTCATCATGTTGTTTTTCTTGCCAAACAATAGAAAAGTGTCAATAGTGTCATCAATAAGGACATCAAGCAATGTCCCTGAGCCACTCCTGTGTTGTACCTGCAGTGTGCTTAGGGTCCTTTTCATGTTAAAAAGTGAAGTCTGAGATCCTGAGCACTGTAGAACAGGTTTTCATTGAAGATATCTTTTTGCTCCATTCAGTTTTCCCTCAACTCTGACTGGTCTCTAACTCCCTTCTGCTGAACCCCCCCCCCCCACAGCATGATGCTGCCACCACCACGATTTACTGCTGGGATGGTATTGGGCAAGTAATGAGCAATGCCTGGTTTCCTCCAGACATAACGTTTAGAATGGGCCAAACAGTTCAAGCTTGGTTTCATTAAACTCAACACTCTTCGACACTCAAAGCCAGCTTTTGTGTGTTATATGGAGGAGAAGTTTCTGTCTGGCCACTCTGCCATAAAGCCCAGATCAGCGGAGGGCTGCAGCGATGGTTGTCCTTTTGGAACTTTGTTCCATCTCCACACAGGATCTCTGGAGCTCAATCAAAGTGGCCATCAGGCTCTTGGTCACCTCTCGTACTAAGGCCCCTCCCCCCTGGATTGTTCAGTTTGGCCAGGGGACCAGCTCTTGAAAGAGTCCTGGTTGTGCCAAACTTCTTCCATTTGATGATTATGGGGACCTCTTTTTTCTAGATTTTCCCAGATTGGTGCCTCGCAACAATCCTGTCTCTGAGCTCTGCAGGCAGTTCCTTTGACCTCATGGCTTGGATTTTGCTCTGATATGCATTGTCAGCTGTGAGGCCTTCTGGAGAAACCTGAGCTACATTTCAAGTGTTTTTGCAAAGAGTCTGACTGCCTCAGTCAATGTGATATCTCATGTTTTTTTTAATTGTCTTAGATTTTGTAGATAAAAAGAATCCTTAATTGTAGCCTACAAAGCTCATAGAATAATAGGATTCACATACTGTAGCATCTATAGCCTAAAGGATAGTTCTACACCTATTAGAAAATGCACAGTATTCAGTCTGTGCCATGTATCTATCTACACAAGTCTGGCTATATAGAGTGTTTTCAGAAAGTCTCTAATTGGAACCACATGCTACTACACCACAATTAATCCCATAAATGCTGAATAAATGTGCTAAAATGTCACAGATATCCCCGATGGACAAAGTGCTGTTGGCCGGGAGTACAAAGATAATCTGCCAAACTAGAATTTCAGCTTTTTTTCTGGCAGATGAAACAAGCTCTGAAAACAGTCATTTGGAGATGTATGTCAGGCCACTGCCACTAAGCAGTTACACCAAGTCTGACACAATCCAGAGAACAACAACATCTGTGCTGTGGATGTGTGTAACAGAAATAGGAGTAACGTAGGTGGTCCTGTCCTCATGTAATGACATGCTGTTCATCATCAGAACACAAAGAGGGAACTCAGTGTGAACAAATGTACATCAAACAGCATCTGTCGAAAGTAAAAGTCCTCCCCTGAGGCTTTAACGTGACAGTTTGCTAAGAAGCGTTGAAATGTTTAGGAGAAAACTTGTCTGCACAATTAGAATCACAGATAACACCAATTCGAGGTTTAGATGTGGATTGTACCATTAAATTAAAAATGTATTTTAATCATCCCTAAGCTAAAGACATTTTGAAAATAATCCTTAGAAATGTTCTCGAGATATTGCATTTACGACAAAGGGGCGGATAGGGATGGGTACTGAATTGGTGCCCAGTGACTTTAACCTTTGTCCAACAATCTTAAATATCTAATGAAGCTAAGCGTAAGTTAAAGCAGGAACACTGTTTCATTTCCATTCATCCTTTCATTCATTAATCACTCATTCATGTCTTCCTTTCCTTGCTCTGTTTTACTGCTCAGGTAATCAGCTGGTATGTGCGTCTACATACTTAAGTTCTAAGCTGCGACCTCTCTCGATCCAATCATCATGTTGTCATATTTTAAATCTATTCTCCTCTCCTCCACAGTCAGTCTGCTGTTTCAGTGCTACTGCTGGGAACATTCTCCACCCCAGCTACCTCCATTACATCTCATCAGTGTCCTGGTCCTGCGTCGTCATTCTCAGAGTCATCTCATAACGTCTGGGTCAAGCTCCTCAGTAGTCTACTCCTCGTCTTATCCCACTCTTTACATCACCACCACCAGTGTGTAGGCCTTATAAGGGGGTATTCTGTCCTGCTGTTGGCCTCACGACCCCTTCAAGTTTATAAAGACATCATGACGTAGTCTATCCATCAAAGACAATTCACAGATCCAAAACATTTAAAAACTTGTAAAATAAAAAAATTTTAACTCTAGGTATGCATGATGTTGGATTTTTGTCAATATCCAATATGCTTTTATTTATTGATTTATTTTAGCCAATACCAATATTTTAAATTATTTTTCCTAAAATTCAGTCCATTGAACGCACTTAAAGGTTTGAGGATGAACAAAAAAACCCAGAAATTTATTCCTTAAATCAGGATAAACAAAGAAAAAGACCTCAACTGACATAAGTCTATTGTCTAGCCTAAAAATCAGGGCTGAAAGATTCTGGATAATAATCTAATTCCCCAATATTGCAGTTGCGATTTGATATGCGATTATTCCTTAAGCTTCTTATTCCTAAACAAGGATTGAACAGCTCTTTTAAAAAAATCTAATTATGATGATTTAGACTCATTTTGTTTTGTTTAATAAGAAAAAAGTACAAAAATGAAGAGGATAGGATTTTTTGCACACTATTCTAAAAAAAATCACACCTGAACGATTGCATGATATGTCGTGCAAAACATCTCTGCTGCAAAATGTTTTTTTCTTTGAATACTGCAGCAGGCCATATTGCAATTTAATCTCATTTTCGATTAACATTCAAGCCCTACTAAAAATCCACTAATATATTATTATATAGGGCCAAAATTTACAGTCAATATATACTTATATTTGCAGGCAAAATATCGGATGCAAATATCGGCCAATAATTCATTTTTCATTTAACCTTTACTTAACCAGATGAAAAACCCATTGAGATTGAGATCTCTTTTACAATGGTGACCTGGCCAAGAGGTCAGCAGCACACGTCATAATAAATACATTTCAGTGACATTTATCTTTAAGTCAGAGTGGACTTTTGTACAGATCATAAAAAAAAAATCTCCCATAGAATTTTTGAGACATTGCGTTAGAATAAACCTAAGGCTCAGTTACCTCCACCCTTGACCTCCAAAATCCAATCAATTTATCTCATTGTCAGAATGGAAATTTGTGTAAAGTTTGAAGAAAATTCCTACTTGAATGCAGTACCTCCATCTGTCCTGACCCTGACCTCCAAACTCCAGTTAAAATATCCCACAGTCAGAGTGGATATCAATGCAAAGTTTGCAGCAAGTCCATCAAATATATTGCACGTACTGTATATCATCCTCAAGCCACGGGTGAAGTTGAGGCCCACTGACCTTGACCATTGACCTATGACATTTGAAATCTTATCAATCCATCCTGGAGTCAAAGTGGACTTCTGAACAAAGTTTGGACAAAATCCCTGAAAATGTTCTTGAGATATTGTGTTAAAAATGTGGCTCAGACAGGACCATTTATTTAAGACGTGACTATAATGGCACTTGGAAACAACGTGAAGCTGTTGAATGTTGAATGGCAGAAGCCAGTAAGTGGAGCTATAGTGGCTGATTGTGGCAGGCGGCTGTGTTACAGTTTAGACAGAGCATCTGAAGTCTGTTTTGACATTGAAGAGGTTTGTTGTAATTTTCTTCACTCAAAACAGCCAAATTATATTTACCTTGACTGATTTCTAAAAGGGTAAAACCGAGGGGGTGAATCTTTTTTACCTCTGGGAATGGTGGTTAGCATGATGTGACTTCCAGGTAAGACTTCCTTTTCTGTGTGGCATTAATGTCTTCAATTACGTCAATTCATAACACCCTGGATGAGTACGTGTTCCTCCACTGAATCTCAGATATGTTAAATAGAAGAGAACAAATTATGTGCCAGCTTATTGCCAGCATACCTACTTTATTCATCAGTTCAGTCTTTCTGAAAGGAAGGTCAGCAAATCAAAAGTTACATCGGACTGGGTCATGTTTCAGATGTGAAGGTGCTCCTAAATGTATCATTTAGATTCAGTGTGAGGCTCAAACAAGAAAAAACACCAATGATTCGCAAAAAATGAATCAGTTCGTTCGCCCAATTCATGGGATTCTACTTCAGCCATCCTCTGCCTCCTAGTTTCATCTTATGACCCATTAAAGGGGATCCTAGACTAGGAAACCAATGAACTCAAAGACAGTTATATGGTATGATAAAGTTTCATCCTGGCTGCCTACAATAGTAAAATGCCTCGTAAGCACTGACACATCAATACAAACAACAATGAGAAGAATAAGAAAGATTATCTTGGTCAATAGGAACCTTTTTACCAGCAAATATATATATATTTTTTTTAATTCATCTTGTACATTTTCTTGATGAGATCCCTGCACTTGCACTTGGCTGCTGGATTTTGCTTGTAATTGAGTGTGTAACTGGCACTTTTACCTAAATAAAAGATGTGAATACTTCTCCCACCTCTGTACAAAATGTTCTAACTGAAGTACTTTCCTCTGAGAGGTGCAGGCAGCATAAATTATTTAAAGGAAAGTTTGTTTTGGAGAGTCAAAATTAGGCTAGCAGAATTACATCAGACTAAGAGGTTTAATTAAGGACAGATGGGTAACAGCGTAATAATGCCGGACACATTATCATCATAAAAACTACACAGCTGCCCGGTTTGATCCCTGATTAGAAGCTGATATCTGTAGGTGGCCTGTATGAAACACAAACAGAAGATCCATGAGTGAGCCATGTTTAAAACAAAGCTGACTTGAGATGCATGGCACGAAGCGTCGCTCCCTCTCACTGCCTCTTTATTCCTCCCTTCTCTCCTCCTCTCGGCCCTGACTCAGTACGCGTCTGCTGTGCAACAACTACAGGAGAGAAATAAATAAAACATCCTCTGCTAAAAGCATCTAAACAATAGTACAAGCAGGCTGAAGGGATAAAAGGAGAGATGGATGACAGGATGATAAGAGGGGTTAGGAAAGTGAAGGAGCAGAACACACAGGAAGGAGTGGTTCTCTCCTGTAAAGGGGATGTAGAGTGGGTGGGAAAAAGGGGGTAGGAGTCATAGAAGTGCTCTTTTTTTTTTTTTACGGCAACAGTTACTATAAATAGCAGCGTTACATTATTCTCTCGTCCCTGACATGCGCCGTGTGAGCATGGCGAGGGAAAAGAGAGAGAGGAGGATGTCTGCCTCCCTGCTCCCTCTCGCCGTTTTTCTCTCAATGGGATCCAGTGAAACAAGAGGGCAGAAAATGAATGGAGCACACGTGGAAGATGATGGAGAAGAGAGCCATGCCTGCACGGCCTAATGCCTTCCTATTACAGAGAGGGTGATTAATGAAGAATTGGATGGGTCTTATATAACTCTCTTAATGACTGTACATGCTTTTAAACATGGAGCCATTACCAAGCAGGCGAATTAAAATATTAGCAGCTGATGAGAACACAGTGTACTGTGCAGATGTGCAGGAACATGCAATGTAAAGATGTGCTTTTGTCACGTTGTATGATTCTGCTCCTATAAAAACAGGCTCTGGTCATTATGAACAATATTACTGCTTTAAATTGTGTGTTGTTCTTGAATGTGCTCACTCATCATCGATTAAGACTAAAGCTCAGTCCCAGCTCAGCCCTTGCCCCTACTTCTCAGCCCTGTCCCAATGTTTTTCATGTACATGTGTAGAAGTAGAGTGTCCTGATTCTTGTTGAAATGGAGTGCAAGAGCTACATGGCCCTTAAAACTGAGATTTTCCAGAGGCATACTCCAAACAGATTAGTTCTGGGAAATTTCCCAGAATATTATGACGTCAATCTTATATCATGATTTGATGTTGTTTCAATGCATAAGCGCCCTTTTGACTGACCTGATAAATGGTCTTTGAACAGGAAGTACTTTCCACAAAAATGGTGTCTGATTTCTGATGACAGACCACAAAACTGGTTGAAAGTATGATCTAGCGTTCCCTCTCCAATTGGGGAATGGTCAAGGAGAAGGCAATCAGTGAATAACAAAGTAAGACAGAGCAATAGCAAAGCAGGAAAAAAAAGATGACATAAGGAGGAAGCACAGCAAACACAGCCATGGTAACGACAGTAAACATGAAGCTAGATGGACATGGTGGCAACAATATGAGTCTTTATACGGGATTTTAAACTGAAGGAGGAGCGGACCAAAACACCTGTTGCAGTTGATGTAGCAGGTAACTAAAAGCTTGTCACATTTAGCTAATTTGCTTTTGAGTTATGTTTGACTGTGCAGATTTTAAGTAATGATGATCAAGACTCTGGTTGTTTATGAATGAATCTGTTAAGTGCATCATTTGGTGGTTAAAAAAACAAGAAATGACTGCATATTGGGTATGACTTCTTTTGTTGCACAGGTATTGAAACCAAAGGTTCTGAAACAACTCACAAGTGCTTGAAGCTATTTAAAGGGTTGCCCAATTTGTAAGGGAAGATTTTATCATTACCCCTTTAACTCTGTTTGTAACTCAGAGGACGCCTAATAACAAAGGGTAAGGGTAAAAGTCAGTAATGGGACTGACGCTTAGTTATAGCTTCTAAGCCTCCAAGAAGTCAGATGATGGAAAAACAAAGCAAAGTCGATTAACTTTGGGGCTTAAGGAGGGGACAAAGTTATTTGTACACAATTATCAGGGCCGACATGGTTTCCATTCTTCCCATATCAATGCACTTATGGCAAAAACTCAGCAGGCGGGACACTGCATGGTTCAACCTAGGGCAATAGTTGAAGCCACTGTTTTTTCTGTGCAGAGCCTGAGCTTCACAGTCCGAGCCGGTTCAAAGTGAAGCCAGTAGTGGGTCCATAATCAAAAGTGAAGTTTGCTCTGTGTGGGCGCTCAGGCTTGTAGTGATCTCTTTCTCTTTGGCCGACTCTCAAAGTGGAGCAGAATGAATTGTTTGTGAACAGAATCAACTGTATGACCCAGAAACAAAGCCTGGAGACAGAGGCGAGGGTGAGCCAGGCCAGATGACTGGAGAGAGAGCAACTCTACGTTGCAGCTATGAGACCTCTGCTCATTTTTTTATTATTTAGCTTCCAGGATGTTTGGCAAAATGGAGCTAATCATAGTCAGTTAATAAGCATGTGCATAGGACAGGAAGGACATATTTTCCAAAGGAGCCATATCAGCTGTGCCAGAAGATGCTCTCAGGAATTTGAAGAGGTGGTCTGGCAGTGAAACTGGAAGGATCTCAGTGAGAATGACATTTCAGTCATGCACGCAGCTGTTACTCTTTTTATATGCTAACAGTGGCTCCGAGCTGAATCACAAATCAGTCCAAACATGCTAAGCAGCGCAGGAATGAAATGCACATATTTTTCACAAAGCTGGTCAACTATTTTCAGCCGTCACATCTCTCCAATCAGGTCACACAAAGTCATGATAATGCACACATTAACATCAATCATTTAAAATCTCCTACACAAGGATTTGTGCACAAAAAAGCCTCCGAAGCCTGCATGCATCCCTGACTCTCACCCTGAGAAACTCAGCAAACCATCCCAATCTTCACGGGGTGTCTATTGAGTCATTTCACCACTCTAGACAACAATATGTGAGGGGTGTGTGAGTGTGAAAGACAGCGAGTGTTGTCTACCCTGAGGACTCTGGAGAGGGTGTCTCCATCAATGGGAGGCAGAGGACACAGTCAGATCACTGTTTAACGCTGACAAAAGTTCTAATTAGAATATCTTTGAAGGGCAAGGAGACAGAGAGAGGAGCAGAGCCTGCAGCGTACCGCGTTTTTTGGACAGAAGCCTAAAGAGCTTCCTGCTGATGTTAGACTTAAAGGGACGAGGTAATGTATAGAGACAATCTTTTCTTTCTTTTTACTTTCTAAGCTCCTCAGATTAAAATACCTTTACTCTGTCTTATTTGACTCTAGTGATTAATCTACTGAAGTGCACACTCAACATTTTTCCCACCATGTTTAATCTCAATATGTTTCTAAATATGGTCTGGCTGAGATTAAATATTTGCAATCAAAGCTGCGAGCCACAAGAGCCAAAAGCTGGCACTAGACGGTTGTTCATATTTGTAATCTTGTTCTAATTGTTTTTTAATGAGATTTTGAATCAAACCATTGCTGAGTTCTTCCAAAGGCTGCTTGTGTCAGACGATGTTTGAAGTTTGGCTTCTTTCAGTTAATTAAAAAAGGGGATTTTTTTCCACATGCTTAATTTCTGAGAGTTAATACTGATAAAACCTCCTGGAATCAAACCTGAAATATTATTAGCTGAGACGGTACTCAGGAGAAAACAAAAGCTCAGCCAATACCAGGGTCCAGTCTTCTTTGTGTGAAATTTACAGGCTTGAATGCATAATGTGGTATTTTAAGTGTTAATATAGCAGGTATCAAATTTATCCTAGCTAATTACATCATCAAGTGATGACTTTCTGTACAAACTTAAGCCAAACTTCCCCTGGGTTTGTTGTTCTCACCTCAGTGTTCACACTTACATCATGTCGTTTCCCTCAAGTATGTTTCAAACATGTTTTCCATCTCACTTCAATGGATAGTCATGTCACAGGGGTGGGTGGGTACTCAGGAACACAGTGCTCAATGCTGGAGCGTCTAAGAACACTAACTTACAGTTTCATTAAGTGTACATGACATGAGGGAGCGTCAGTGACAAAATCAGCTTGATTGCATTGATTCCTACAGTAGTATCCTGACAGCATGCAACCTACACAGGGCAACATTTTTGCCCTGTCGTTCCGTCACCATTTTCCTCTCTGTCAAATTGAGACTGGTGAGAAACAAGGAAAGAGATAAAAAGGCATCAGTATCTGAAACAAATATTGTTGTTGAGACACAGTGTTAATTCAGAACCAACTAGAAAAGCACTCTGAGAGCGCAGACCTCCACCATTAGCCCTATCTCCTATTAGAGAAGAATCCTTTAAAAAATTCCTGGATCTGGCCCCATGTGCCCCCCACCAGACATTTGCCGATTACTCCCTCCCTGGTGGAGTGGAAACAGGGTGAGGCAAAGCATTGGCTTCGCTACGGGTGGACTGTCATGGTGGAAGCATTGCCTGCCAGTGCCAACAGATGCACTGACAGTCTCACCCATGGTCTCACCGGACGACTGGAAGTCATGGCAGAGGGTGAATATTCCTCTATTCCTCCCAGTGAGTATTGTGAGTATTCTCACTACAATTTGCTGTCTTTCTCTCTGTCACACTCCGACTTGTCTCCTCGACCGGGCGTGCGTCTTTCAAACTCTATAAACTCCAAAACTTTGAATAGAAACACACCCAAAATGCTGCTGGGATTGAAGTTACTCATGTCCGCCATCTCCTGGTGTAAAGTGGTAACAGCGCAGACCTCTGCCATTAGCCCTATCTCCTAATAGTAAAGAATCCTTTAAAAAATTCCTGGATCCAGACGGTGATCCGGATCAGTCCCAAAATCTAATCAGCTCTTCCTTATGCCATTTCTGACATGTCCTGAAAATTTCATCAAAATCCGTCCATAACTTTTTGAGTTATGTTGCTGACAAACAAACAAACTAACAAACAAACTAACAAACCCACCCAATCATATAACCTCCTTGTTGGAGGTAAAAATGACTTTGGTCTTTCAAAGGAATAATCAACTTTGGGCTGCGTATTTGAGTTTTCTGTTCACAATTTTCATGGGCATTTAAAAAATAAGTTTGTTTTCTCATTCTGAAATTTGTCTTAATGGAATAAAAAATTGTGAAATAATATTTTCTCCATATTGTCCACCCTTACTGTTGTGTGTCATCATAAATCAGCATAGTTTTCTAGCGGGATCTCTCACAAGCTACAAAGCTGAGACACTTCATGAATTACTGGGATTCTGATGCCATTTTAATGTATATGGATTTTTAAAATAACAAGATTAATAACATTTTAAGCTCCACATTAAGGTTATTAAGCACTCATGGGACCCCTGGTAGTCTGGGGCCCCGGGGAGCTGCTCTCCTTTGCCTAATGTTAAAGTCGGCCTCTGCCTCTTTGTACAGTCATCTTAAACTTCAGTCATTTTTAAGTTAACTCCTTTGGGCTCATATTCTTATTTTTATATTAGTCATTTTTGTAAGTTTCATGAAGATCCAGTCAGCATTTCCTTTTTTGGTGGTCTTCATGACAAAGACAAAAGAAATATGAACTTTATGGACTTACATTGTCTTTTATTACTGCATTATTGTTCTCCATTTAAAAACTACAGTGGCTATTAACAGTCTTCTTGTAATGGCTATTATATAACATTCAAAAAGCAAAGAGTTAATGGTGCTCCTCAATGGGAGCTGAGCAACAGTTACAGTATGGTTTAAGTAGAGCTATACGAGTAGAATAAGTTAGCGAGAAAGGCTGTGTAAAGTAAATGAAATAAAACCTTTTTTTAAGAAATCAAAGCAGCTTTTTTGGTCCACTCAGAGCTGATCTGAAGTGTCAGACATAGTGTGTTGCTGCTTCCAGAGGAATGAGAGCACATGGTTATGTAAGCTAAGCAGGTATTCTACTTCAAGCCACTCACACTTTGGGTGTTTTTGTTTCAAACGCTGCAGAAAGTAGGGCATCAGCCTGCTACCCCATAGGATTCATGAGTCATTAATAGATGTGATGTTCAAGGCTTTTCCTGGAGCATTAAAATGAATGAGGTGGCTCTGCACAGGTGATCTCAGGTAACGTTCATTAAACAAAGCATTCAGTGGGTCAGCTTTATTTTCTCTGGATTTCTAAGTAAAATATGAGTGCATTTGCTGCTACTAAATGATGCATTATGGGACTAAAAGTTCAAATAGTTCAAATTTAGATAGAAATAGCTGATCTTGGCCTAATATTTGATGTTATTTAAGACTTATATTTATGGCATACGTTGATTTACTTGGCATGTCCATGTACACACGTTATAATCCTTACATAAACATATAAATAAAAACAGAATGCACCACATTTAAAGATTGTCTTAATTTCTTACAAACTTGAAAATACACAATACCAAAAAACAGCATTTAAAAGACTCAAAAATGTATTACAATTCAAGCTCTTGTTTTCATGTGTCTGTAGTGAGCTCAGTTGGCTGGTGCAACAAGGGTTAAATTCAACATTGTTGCATAAGTATAGCCTGGTGATATTCATGTAACGGTTCATTACTAATAAGACGTGACATCTGTGTAAATTCCAGTTAAGGTCTCTTTAAGGCTTACTAGCAACAGTGCTTTCATTGCATATAGTAAAATCTCACTGGCCTGACCTGACAGAGAAAAGACACCTTTATAATATAATATATTAAGTCATATTAAACAACGGGGACTTTTTTTCTTTACATAACCAGTGTTGTAGTGCAGGGTAGACACAGGTAAATGTAGTATACCCATGTCTAAACCCCTCTAATACTCATAACTCAGTAGTATGCTGCCATTTTCCCCCTAGGATAACATAGACATGACCCACCTAAGAAAAGGGTAAGCCAGTAAGAGATAGTGGTTCTTCAGGATATCAAGCAATTAAAATGGAGCTGGCAGCCTTGCTTTCGATCAGCTTGTTTACCTCATTATAAATTCTTAATGGCCCTTACTACCGGAGTCAAGCAGTAGAAGCTGGAAGTCACTTTACAAATACAAAAGGCCTATAGGTGCAGTCTGAAACACAGACTGTATAGTTTTTGCTGAATTGGTCACTAAAATATGTGGGCCATAAATTAAGAGGGTACCGACTCAGTTTAAAATTCCTCAAGGCTGGAGGTGTTTTGTACTAATTTCCCTTCCAGATACCGATTCAGCAATCTTAACATGAGCATTAGTATCAGTTGAATGCCAATATTAATTATTGATTAATTCTTAATCTGCTAGCAATACTACAGACCTCACACAGGTGTGACAAAACCACTTTTGCCAAATGGCCCGGCTCAGAACATTCAAAAGGGGTCTTGCTGAAGACAGTAGCTGTCAGATGCCCCCTCGCACAGACTTACTCACAGAAATACATGCTAAAACTTTCATAATAAGATTGGATTAAACTTTCAGTTAGGTTAGGTTGAGCATTAGGAGACCTAAAGTTAAAAACCTGAACCACCAAACCCATAACAAACCTTTTAATAAGCCGAGTAAGTTCTGCTTACAGGAAAAGGCTTGTCCTCTCTTTAAAGCAGCAAATGTAGCATACATAGCTGTGTTAGTTGTGTAAGCTACATAGATAACAGAGTTACGTAGCTAATGTATCTAAAGCTAAAGCTTTCAAAGGTCATGGATGGGTATATCACAGGTGCGTTGATTTATTTATTTTTTATTTTTTAACATAAAGCATATTTTTGAGTGTTCTTTTTCAATACAGCTCTAAATTCTTTCTTGGAAAACACTGCTCATACTTGGCTAGCTTAATATCGCTACACCATATTATCCTGAAGTAGTTTAAAATCGTTATTCTGTTCTCCTATGCTAATTAAGAAAGGATGTCATAAAAATACATGTAAAACATCACAAAAACATGTGTTGCTAGCATGTTGCTAGCTTTGCCAAAGTGTGGTCTGCTTGTCTGAAAATGATTTGAAATCATCAACCTGAACATTTTTGTTCTACTTTGCTCTAAAATAGCTCGTCGCACCCAACAAACAGCTCTGAATTGAATTTTGGGGAAAAAAATAACTTGTTGCAAGCATTGTTCTAGCTTCTCCTAATGCTAACTCTAAGCTAGCAATACCTTACTGCTGTTTGCTAACATCCCAAAATCTTATAGCTGAGTCTTGTTCTTCTCTGTTACCCCATCTGTGATAGCTAGAAGCAAAGTTTGCTACGTAGTTTACTGTTTTTAAGAGGAAGTTCTTTTTTCTGGTGCTAATAAATTGTGCTAGCCTGCTAGATTAGTGCACTGAAGCTATAACTACTATTGATACGGCATTATAGCTCATCTTGGAGGCATACTCACACATAAATCCCTATTAGATAAACAATACTTTTATCATTGTGGTATATATTACACTTTAACACACATGAGGTTATCCTATAGGTCTTCAACTGATACAAGAAGGGTTGACTGATTTGTAGACTATCAAAGTAAAGTCATGAAACAAGTTATCGAGTGAGAAAAACTCTCTATAGGGCTCTTAATCCACCCTGACATCCTATCAGAAGTTAACAGAGCTAAAACTTCACAGCCTGCCCTCTCCAACCCTGGGGCTAGATCAGCTGTGATTGGTTGGTCTGGAGTCAAGCAGGCACAGATGGGCTCAGCTTTGAACATTTCTCAGCTGTGGAAAGCAAGAAAGGCTTAAAGATGGAGCGAGGGAGGATGAAAAGGGAAAAGTTGTAGGAAAGATGGAAAGTCAGAATGAGAAAGGAAGACAAAGTGAGTCAGAGACTGTGCCAGACTGGTTTAAAAAAAATTGTAAAATGACCCACTTTACGATACAAACACATATGAGCTAAATATAACTGCTGTTCACTTTGGCTCGGCGTGGAGCATGTTTCTCAGGCACAAAGCTGTGAACGCTCCCTACTTCAAAGGCAGACAGTACAAAGGGACGACCAAAATAGACTGTCACTTAATTTAGAGCTGAGTAACTGCTATAAATATTTGATAAGAGGTGCAAACTTCCTCAATTTGGAGACCACAGAAGGAGCTATCACATGTGAAGTGAAATATCTAGGATTTCTCTGGATCTCAGAAGTAAAATGGTTTGTTATTTCTCTTACAAATGTGCTCCAAAGATTGTATGACTGACTTTAACTGCATAAACTCATTACACAAGGAACTTTTCGAATAATTCAGCATGGGTACATCCTGTTTGTTCAACATCAAACTGCACAACACCATACCAAAAATACGGAATAAACCAAATCTTAAAACAAATATAGATGCATATTACAAATTGCAATGAAGTCTTCTCTCCCTGAGTCACAGACGATAATGTCCGGGAGTTTTTATTCTGTCTAGATTTATCTGCTTGTGCCCTTTTCCCTGCCAGGTCGTCCATTACTTCCCTGCATTAGCAGCCCTGCTGTCTTGTACCTGACTGCCTGACTTGTCTTGACCTTTTGTTTGTCTCCGTGGACTTTCTGCCAGCCTGTCTTGCCCTTTTTGTTCTGCCCCTGCACTGCTGACAACCTGTATGTAATTGTTTTGCCCACTGACACAGTAAACTCTACTTTTTAGTGCACCTTTGGCCGCTGAGTCATGCCTTTCTGTTTTCACTCAGTAACTCAATGGGCCATATTTTGACGGCCTAAAGCACACAGTCTAAAGTCATTAAGGGCATCTGTCTCCACATAATGCTATCTAGACTGCACACAATCCAGGGACAAAAATGGGGCGCAGGGCACAATGAGGATGGATTATTTGCCTTATTGTTTTAAAAGTAACAACACTCAAACCAGTAAGAGTGCCTTCCCCTTAAGAATGGTGAGTGGCCACCTGGCTGGCATATTAGTAGTGACATGGCAGATTTTTGTTTATATTCTAAAATAGACCACACTCCAGTGGGCTCACTTAATTTCTCTTCTTGCACTGTGCCACTGAAAACACACAAAACTCACACAAAGTACTGTGAAATATGCTGTCTGAGGATTATTTTTTTGCTGAAGCATTCCTACAACAGCAGAAACAATAAAAAAGACACAATGATCACTGCCGCATTACACTCAAAAGCACAACCCTTAATTTCAGCAGGATCAGACAGGACAGGAGTTACAGTGCCTGAAAAAAGTATTCATCCCCTTGGATATTAAACAATATTGGATAATTGGATAACAAAAGCAAAAACCCTCTTAAATGCCAAAGAAAACAGATTTCTACAAAGTGATGCCAATTAACAACGGAGGTCTAGTCAAGTGGTGCTAGTAGTCTCATAATTAATGAAAACAGGGATCACCAGAGTGCACTGAATGTGTCTTAAGTGACTGTAGTATAAAGACACCTGTGTCTGGAAGGTCCAGACACTAGTTAATCAGTATTACTCTCTACCATTACACCATGAAGACAAAAAAACAACCCAGACAAAATGGTATTGAGAAGTATAAGCCAGGGGATTCATACAAAAAATTTTCGAGGCGCTGAACATCCCCTGGAGTTCAGCTAAATCAATCATCAAGAAATGGAAGGAATATGGCACCTGTGTAGATCTGTCTTGATCAGGCCGTTCTCTCAAACCTGAGACAAAGTAGGAAATATTCAACAAGCAAAGAGGTTGGGACACATATTCCCTTGCTACTGGTGTGTAACTGGCCCATCTGGTATTCACTACTGATACAATGTTACTGGCGATATGTCTATTTAGAAGTTGCATTGATGTAAAGGCTAAAACTGTCTTAACAGCATTGACCAGTGCTGTTCCATCTGCCAATCCTTTCTGCACCATGTCTTGCCCCCTGTGACCCTCCTCCCTCTCATCTGACAGATGTCTCCCCCCTGTTAGGTGCAAGTGTGAACAGGCAAGTCAGGAAGATTTCAGGGCTGCCTATCCTGATGTTTTCTAGCAAATATCAGGAGTGCATGGCCTTTGACTGTTATTAAAGTACCTTTTCAAGCAATCCCAGTCCACCATACAGCTGTTTTTTGAAAAGAAATCAGTGCTGCACTTTTTACTTTACATGCCAATTTCCTCAGATACTTTTAAAGTAACACTACAAGAAAATGGCTTTCCTGAAAGGCATTATCCAACGACTGCAGAAACCGAAAAACAGCCAACGCAAACATTTTCTCATGGCATCACTATATATAAAGTCCATAGGTGCAATTATTGTCTAAAAATAGATCTTGCTTGTTTTCCAACTCAAAAGATGCCAAAAAAATCTCTGCTTCACTGTGCGATATAATGACCATCTCCACCTGACACAGACTGCCTCCATCTGTGCCCACTCAGTGACACATGAACTGCCTCAGATCCGCAGCTTCAATCAGTCAGCAGAACGGAGCCCAGAGATTTCCACGGTCATCAGGGAGTGGGAGCTGACAAGCCGCCAAGTCTCTGTACACAACAGGGTGCCAAATGCTGCAGAATATTCACAAAAAGCACAAAGGTCGTCATTAGCGAGAAAGAGAGCTGCACAAAAGGCTGGAAGTGGCATGCAACGGTGAAACGGTCGATAAATGTTGGGAACATTCGGCTGTATTTATCTCTTCCCCTGAGTTTAATCTGCCTGATATTCAGAGTTTTTAGGAAGGTCGATAAAGCAACTGTGAACAGTAGATTTTGTTCTGCCCTGTTTGATGACACACACAAGGACCCTGTCAACAGAGGTAGAGTTACAGTGCATTAAAAAGTCCTGAGTAAAGGTCAGGTGCTACAGGGAATCTGCATAAAACAAAGACAGCCTAAATCTGCACTCCTCTCACCATAAAGCCTCCATTCAAATGCATATTCATTGGATCTAATCTACATCCTTTCACTTTTTCATCACTCGGCTTACTGTTCGAGTGGATTAAGAGACTCTGCATTAGCATCCTGGGGCTACAGGTGACACTTTCCAACAGTATGAGCAGGTGTGAAATGAATATGGAAATAACTACAATTCCCAGTATCTTCTCCACTGGGCTGTGCTCAATCTTCTAGGCTGTGGTTATATAAGATATGATTGAAATCTTGCACAAGTAGATCTAATAAATCATACAGGACAATGAACTTGTAATAATTAGCCTCAAACCTACTTTGACTGACCTTTCAGTCAGTATTAGCACAACTACAGTCCTCCACTGAAGATGAAGGAATAGTTCAGGGCATTTTGAAAATCTGAATTTTGCTCCTCTTTGAGGGTTAGATGTGAAGAAAGACACCATAATTAACC
This sequence comes from Cheilinus undulatus, assembly GCF_018320785.1. Taxonomy (NCBI): domain Eukaryota; kingdom Metazoa; phylum Chordata; class Actinopteri; order Labriformes; family Labridae; genus Cheilinus; species Cheilinus undulatus. The sequence goes on along the minus strand of NC_054880.1, from coordinate 16,256,473 downwards.
AAGTTTGCTAAATATGAAGCTATAGATCACAGCTAGTTAGCTGACAGACTACAGAGCACCACTGATGAATAAGGAACAGTTTGACAAAGGCGACTAATTTGAATATACACTGTCTTGTGGTGTTTGTTATGAAGAAAGTCAGCACTCTTACGTTAGCATGCTAACTCTGAGGCTATAGACAGCGGCCAGTTAGCTCAGCATGGCTAAAAGACAAGAAACTAGAAAATAGCAGGCTCACAAGAGGCAGAGTTCCTCAAGCAGGAAATTAAATGGTCAGGAAATCAAGCCAAAAAGGTGACAACAGTCTCTAGTATGTTTGCTATGCTAAGCTAACTAGCTTTTAGCGGTAGCTTCATATTAAACTCAGTGACTTGTGTCCTGGTCAGACCAAGCCTGGAATCAGGTTTTGCAGCCTGAAAGGGGCCAGTTCAACTTCTGTGCACTGCCAAGATGCTGTTGAGCAAGGCATCCAACTGAAATTATACCAGACAATGTTGCCATTACAATACAATGTGGTATCATGAGTCTACTTGCTTGTTTAGAAAAATGTAGAGAATAATGATAGAATTTTGTTTTTCTCAACTCAAAACATAAAAATATTGCGTAAGGATGCACAATATTAGAATTTTCAGGTGATATCTGACATGCCAATATTAACAAAACTATTCAGCTGATACTAATATCAAAACTGATATTTAAATGTAGTTCAATCAGTCTTTGGTTATGAATTGGTGCTATACAAACAAAGTTATCTCAAGTCACTTAAACTCTGTATTGTGGCCTATTAGACCAGCTTTAGTATTATAATAAAGACTATACCCTATTATAATAAGGACAAGTGCTTATTTCTTATTGATAAATATAGCAGTGAATTGGTATTGCTCTTGGATTCAATGAAAGTGTTCTAGTAATTATTATAGAAGTAAGAATGGTTTTAAAAGAAGAAGAAATGATCACTCTACCACTAGCGTTAAGAAGAACAGTGGCGGTGAAGAGAGAGATGTACAACATATAAAAAAGTTGACAATATTAATGCATTTAAAGCCTTTTTAAAATTCACTTTAAGATATGAGATAATTACAGTTATAATAATAATAATAAAATAATAATAGTGATATGATAATAGCAATAGTTTAGACCTACAACCCGAAATTTGATCTTTCAGGATAAACAAATCAACAAATTCAAGTCCTTACAACACACTTTAAAATGTGAGGAATGATGATAAATAAAGAAAAAAGGACTTTCTGAGGGCACTTTAAAAATATCTGCAGCCTTTATGAGACTGTTATTGCAGATGCTGACATCGGGATTCAACACCCTCCTTGTACAGTTCCTCACCCTGACATCCCTTCATAAGCGCTTGAACCATTCCATGTTTTCAAGGGATTAAAAACAAAGATATTTTCTTTTTCTTCAAGAAAAATGATCAAACTTAGTCTTCATAGTAAAGAACTTAATCATCAAGTATCCTTGATGATCAATGTCATTAATTTTTCTGTATACCAAGGATGACGTTTTTAAATGGCTGCAACAATAGACTGTTTAAAACATGGATGCTCTCTGTAGTGTGATGCAACCCACTGGTTTCTGTAGCTCAGTTTTGAAGCCAAACAATGATGGTTGCCATATTGGAAATTCGGACTAAAATGCAATGAAACCAAAAAAGATACTGGCTAAGAGTCTGAGCTGAGGTTGCCTTTGGCCAAACAGCTGCATCATCCACCTGTCTGTCAGGTATATAACCTGCCTGAGATCCAGAAGGATTTTGCCAGCTGCTGTGTCTCTGACCAGCTTGCTGGCTTACTTCCCCTTGCTGAGCTTGGAGCTTCTCATCTTGGAAAACAACCAGGCATATTTTCAATTCACAACAAATGTTGTGAAACTGTAAATATCAACAATCCCTGTGGAAGCACGATCTTTTTTCAAGGCTGAATCATGTTGTAAATGATAAAAAGTGAATATCTAATTACTGGATCATCTCTCTTATTTTCACTTCACAAACCTTTCTATCATGTAATATTTAAATTCACACAAATTCTGATACATAATAAATCAAATCCCATTCATTTTCATCACATTAATTTTCATCATCATTTTTTGGTACGCTCACCCTTGAGACCCCTTTTCTCCAATGATAAATGAAATGTTTTTGCTGTTAATGATAAATGATGAATGACAAACAATTAAAATGTTCAATTTGCCACTATTAACATCAATTTCAACCTAAGATTAATCATATCAATTCAGAATTTATCACTTCCTTTTACAATTCATGTGAGTTTACCACATATATCTTTATGATTTGAAATATTTTTTGTGATTTATTTTTGGGCTTCTGTGACTTTTTGGATAGAGGAGGACAGTGGATAGAGCTGGAAACAGGGCAAGAGCGGGGAGAGACATGCAGGAAAGGGCCACAGGCGTTATCATTTCATATTTTTTACTTTCACCCCTCATAAAATGTAAAATAAGCCAATCCACTCCTTTCTTTGTGGGCTGTATATGTGTGAAAACTCAAAGTCAATGGTCTGTTTAGAATCTGTGCCCCTCTGAGCTCCTTTTCATTTAAAGAGACACATCTTAACTCACAGTTCTGAGAAATGTTGTTACAGAGTTTTTACTCCGGGCCAAAAGCCTCCTCTGATGCTTGATCCATATCACATTTGGACCAAAGCACGCCACATTTCATTTAGATCATTAGGGACTGTTTGAAAACGGGGCTATGATATGTCACCTTTAATGTATGTTTTAAGTGGGAATATGTGAGTCCATTCTAATTTATACTGGCTTCACTCAGTGGAAATCAAACAGAGCTGTCTGATAAGGTTTCTGTCAGGTTTGTGCACCAGAGCAGCAGAAACTCACAGGCTCTATCTTTTAATCTGACTCTTTTCTGTCTGTCGGACAGTTGGACACGATGATGCAAGCTTAAGACAGATTCAATAGATGCAAGTCAAAGAAAGACTCGATAGAATTGTAATGAATAACCTCCTGACATTCACTGTAAAGATTTCTGTCAGATACAAGTAGAAACTCCCCGAGTCCTTTGACCAAAGCCGGCTGTACTGGCTGCTGACATTTCCGTGCCTGGTTCTTCTTTTTCCATTTTCAATTTCTATTTTTATTTTCTGCTTGGCTCTCATTCTATATTCCAGGCGGCAGCACTTTAGAAAGGAACATCAAAGACAGCTATAGGTCCACCCTAGGGACGATTACACAACACCACTCTCCTTTGACATTTGCTCCATCATCTGCCATCGTAATCCCACATCCTGCTGAGTGAGGCTAGAGAAGAAGGTGCTCCTTCATATTACCAGCTCCTGATTATCTTGACAAAATATGTAATCCTGTTCCACCTCCTCACACAAACAGGCTTATTCTACTAATTCTATTCCTGGGTTAGATCCCGGGGATGGATCTGAATGGAGTTTTCTGAACGGGTGAGCAGGCAGGACGAGCAGGGCAGGACACATCAAGGAGGCTTGACGCACAGAGGGAAGGAAGGAGGAGGAGTGAAGTGAACAACCTCTGCCATGGGGGTAAACACTGCTGTGGTTGGACATGGGGTCCAGTTCTTGGCAACGTTCTGTCACATATTTATGTGTACTTGTACAAAATCTAGCTCTTTACTATCCTGGGGTCCTGTACCCTTAAATAGCTGGCCTAATATGACAGAAAAATGGCACAAGAACTCATTCAGACTGACAATAACACTGCAAGATGATGACCCCGTAGTTTAGACTCCATATTACCACAGCTGTCCTGTCTGATTCCCAGGGGATCTGTGCTGCAGATCTTTGTTATTTGTGTTTGAGAGTGTGGTTATCTGCCAACCCAACTCTGTTTACTCCAAAACAAAACATCCAGACAGATTTTAGATATCAAGTCCTACTTTTTCCAGACTTGCCCTTTCACATGAGGACACCAAATTGGGGGATTGTCCACATGGGACAAATTTCCAGTAGTGAAAATATAGGGCTTAAGGTGAAGAGTGTGCAGAAGAATGACAACAATCGTCTAATATCACTACATAGAAGCACCTTGTGTGCCAGTGTGCTTGTTCACTGTATATAAATCTTTTTCTCTTAGGTGTATGGGCCATTTCGGGTTTTGTCTGGTGTTTTCCATTACTGAGTGACCGTGTCAACTGGTCATTTTCAGATGAATGCAACAACTTAAACGTTATAATACTCAAGGAATCTTCAAGTATGTCTCTATTCTCTTATACTATGTTTTAAATGACAAGCTACAGTAAAAAAGAGGCCTTAGCAAGGACACCAAAATTTTCAACGTTTGTTCTAACCTGAGTTTCTGTCAGTATTTGCTTGTCTTTAGCTGGTTTCACAGGCAGAACTCTGACTAAAAAAATATCAACAGACAAAATATCCGGCAAGAAAATATGCCAATTGCCAAACAAGTAAAAAGTGAATAATTACATATTATTTATTGTGTTACCTTGAAGATATGTTGCAAGAATCCTTTAATATAAACTCAAATTAATATAAACTCAAAGCTCACCTCCAGAGGAGTTTAGAGCTACCACAAAGTATGTATGAAAATTTGGCCAGGACACTCTTGAAAATGAGATCTGTAATCTCAGTGAGGTTAAATAAAGGTTATATAGTGAGCAGTAGCGTTGTAGTGCTCAAGAATGGTCTTGGTCTTGAGGCTGGTCTCAGGATCACATTTTCAATGTCTTGGTCTTGTCTCAGACTCAAGAACATTTTTACTCAATCTTGTCTCGGACTGGCTGGACTCTGGATTTTCCATCAAGACTGGTCGCAACCAGCACTGATCTGCTATTCTTCAACTTCATTGATGTGAAAATAAGGAGAAGCAATTGCTAAAACAATAAATGGCTACACCTGCAAAAACTCTGATATCAGTCCATCTTATTTCTAATCGGAAATATAACAAACAATATATTGCCATTTCGTTTTGGAAAAAGTTTTTCTTAAAGACGGAATCCTTTCAGGAAATATCCGCGTAAACACGGAACCACTGAAATGACTGAAAATGCTGTCGTGCATATGCCAAGCCTGTACATGGCGCTGCAGCGTTGCCACAGAAATGCACCAAAGGAGAAGAAGATGATCTCAGAAAACTGACACAAACTTTCTTCTAGTTGCCCTTCTGGTTGTTCTCCGCGTTGGATTTAAGAACATATGGTGTATGCGTTTCGCGATGGTGGTAAAGGAGCATCAGATTTTGCTGTAAAAGCCATAATAAGCTCAGTAGCTTCTGCAGCACAAACACAACCCTGTAGTCCACCATTATTGTTTTGGCCGGACCCGCGCAGGCGCCTTAAGAGAGCTACGCTGTGTGATGTAGTCGTTTCAAGAAAGATGCAGATAGCCGTCCACACGGAGACAAAACGGTAGTCATTTACGGATTTATGCACTCTGGGACCTGTTTTGAAAAAGTATTGTTTACAGTCACCCAAAACTCCGTTTCCATGTGGATGAAACGCTGATACGACAAAAAACTTTTGCGTATACACCTGAATTCGTTTCCGTGTGGACAGGGCCTTGGTCTTGGATAGTGTGGTCTTGAGTACAACACTAATCAGCAGTATGGAAGGATTTTGAGGTAGGTAATTAAGAAGCTGAAACAAAGGGAACTGCAAAAATATATATATTTCAAACTATATTTATGAACCAACTGCATGTGTGAAAGGAACAGCTTGTTACTTTCATTATCTTTGTTTACCTAATTTACATGAGGCAATTAAAAAAAATGTCTCTCTTAGTCATTTCCAGGGTCTGGTCATGTCAAGCGGGCTCTAATAACAGGGTGACAATTAGGCTCGGTTCTGGGTCAGGTCAGGTTTGGAAAGAAAAATGTGTCCCCAGTCCTGTTTTAGCGCTGACATGACTTTGTATCACAGTGTTTCTCATTTATGTGTTTTAATGCTGTTTAATGCAGATTATTGGTCACATTGCTTTCAATGCAAATGCACAGTTGTTCTAAATGGATGGAATTCTTGAGGACTGTTTGAGACAAAAAAAAAAAGTCTAGTGGCAGCTCTGGTTCTAAGTAACTATGATGATCACAGATTGATTTAGGTGAAATGCACCATTTAGGACAGCCACATTTATCTGAAACACCAAACACTTTTACTTCAGACTGGTAGACTGTTCTATAAAGAGACCTTGGATCTAAGGTATCAGACATTCTAACACCCATGGAAACTGCCTCACTGCTCTATGAACATTTTCAGCCGTGAATCACAACGTGAAATAGCATAAGACAGAATAACAAACATAAAAAACTGTGTTCTGAAAATTGCAGCCCTGTCAGCAGGCCTTTGTTGCAACAAGTGCCAATTGGCAGAAAAGATAAAAAAAAAGGGGTAAATCGAGTCTGAAGGGTTTTTAGATGCAAAATCTGAACCCAAGTTAATGTGCCTTTGAGGCAACTCTGAAAGTTATCGCAGCAGGAATAATGTGCTTCCTCCATCCTGACATTTTCAACGTAAACAGAAGAATTAGCATAATGCTACACTATTCATGCAGTAAGGTAATCTGCTTGCATTGCGTTCTCCCCCCAAGTGCTCTGACGGATGACTTTGGATTGTGCTGTGAGAGAAATTAAGCCTGACTCAAATTTCCCCATGATACTGCCTTCTGTGTCCCTGCTGTGCTGATGTGGTGTCTCTTATTGGAGTGGATGAAGCTTCTTTTCTGACTCAATACTTTAATGGGTCTGATCACAGACATACAGAGGCCCAATCAAACTGTCTTTCCAACTCTCTCTCTTACATTTATAAGAAGTTGTAAGGAGATTTGTGTCATCGAGTTTCTATTTATCCCTAACGGCCACACATGCAGACTTCAAGCTACACATAGTCAGACTTGTTCTGTGCCATAGAGAAATCTTAATTAATTAAAACTAAATACGGATGGATGATATGGCTGCTGATATTTCCAAATTCATTTTAGCGGATGCTGATGCTAAGGATATTCCCAGGCAGCTATTTCCCTGTTCAGCTGAATTCCCATTTTAAATTGTGTTCAACAGACTAGTCTAAAGTGGAGAAAATGCTTAAAAAAAAGTCAAATTAATCACAGAACAATTGTGTCTGAGGGTGTGATGTGAGCCCGGTATGCTGAATCAAGCAAGGCTAAAGTTAGCAGTTAGCTCCACCTGCCATTGTTTCTTGTTTCAGATTTATATTGTGGTTACTCATCACTTTGGTTAAGTAGTTAGACGTGAGTTCAACACTCAATAGCCTACATACAACTTAATTTTCATTTTCTTGTTCAAACCTTGCCATAGCACATAGCAATATGCTAACCGCTAAGCTTCTCATATTTACATCCTGTAAAGTGCAGGGGAAAGCTCTGACAGGGAGGCAGCCACCATTAACTGAAGCTACAGTGGTGGGAGGCTTCATTACAGTTTAATTAAAGTATTAACTGGGATTTCAGGCCCATGTTTAGAAAAAAATAATAGGTTATTAGTTTAGCCGAATCGTAAATGTTGCACTGGCTAATTTGATATACTAATTTAACCGTTTAGCTGGCTAACCATGCACATCCCTAGCTGATACTAATATACATTTTTTTCTTTATTGTTATGAACACCAGGCCTATCCTGTAAGAATTCGCTATTCTCATTGTGACTGTCTATATGTATCACAAGACAAACAGTGTTTGATCCCACCTTGAATGATGAATGTATTCTTAATAAAAAAAATGGTATCTGGTTAGGAAAAGGGATTTTGTATGACATCTATTTGTAAATTAATTTTTTCAAAGTAGCAGCTTAAGCAAGTGAGCTCCGTAGATCACAAAATCAAGTAAAAAATGATGGTGCATTCATGCAATTTGCTGATATGTCATATGTAAATATCAGCAGATATTTCAATATCCATAGATATCAACAATCAATCGTTTTAGGCTGTCATCTGCTGCTACTATGCTTATAATATTGTGCATCCCTAAAGACAGCCATGATATTGCTCAGTACGCTAACATGCATTGTAAGTCGAGCTACAGTCATAGCTTGATGAGGCTATTTAACTGTACTACTGTACTTTTCCCAGTATAAATGCAGAGCAGGAGCACTGATTTATTGACGGGATAATGACATGTCCACCTCCGCTAGAGTAGATGAAGATATTTCCCATTTCAGCTAGTTACAAAGGATTTGCTTCCTATTGACCTTGCTAACAAGCTAGCAAGCAGAAGTGGTTGGATGTTGAACGCTGAAAACACTACGAAACTGTCCAGCTTGGTACATTTTGTATACACTCTATGCTTTACTTCAGGTACAAATGATATAAACATTCCTTTAGTGCAGCGTTTCTTAAATGATGTGGCGACGCACACGGGTGCCCCTTGAGGCCAGTCTTGGTGTGCCATAGGACTTTGCAAAACGGTAAGTTATGACTACAACTATACAGCAACTTAAGTTACAGTAATATGATTTAAAGAGGCTGCTTTGTACTGATATGAATATGGTGTGCCTTGAGATTTTGATTGGAGCTCAGGTGTGCCCTGGGCAAAAACAGGTTGAAAAACCACTGTCCTAGCTTATACTGATATCTGAAGGCAGAAGACATTGCAGCTCATGCTCGATCAGGATTTAGTTGCTAGATTTCCGAATAAAAGCCTGAATGATGTGTTTGCAATGAGCCAGCTTTTTGTGCTGACTCTTTCATTTGAAGCCTGGGAGCCAGCTCTTATTTGAGAGTTTGAGTAAAATACACCCACATGTATAAAGTAGAAGTTAAACATTGGACAAATTTGGCTGATGCTTTGACGTGAAGACACCAAATGAAAAGTCAGCTGGGAATCAAAAAAGCTGAGCTGAGTCATATGAGCCATATCACTAAAAAAAAAAAAGAGTTGAAAATCCCATATATGGCATGGAAGCTGTGTTTCATGAGCAGGATGCCTGGGCCGGTATGGTTAGATTGGGGTATAAATGCAAGCAAAAATTTATCCCCCAGTACAGGTGAGTCAATCCGATTTCAAGAATTTGATTTGGTACAATTCCAGTGACACTTGCATGTTAACATGCATTTTAAAAGTTCCGATTTAGTCAGAATAAATGCCCCTTTTCCTACTGACTCATACAGAAATCTGACTCATAAAGATTTACTGTTCAACACATTTATGATGGACTGTTTTCAATGGTTTCATCTGATCTGTAGGTCTTGCATTTGAATGGAAAAGCTGATCTGTTCTGATCAAACATCGAACTGGAGCACTTTTTTCAGGCTGCATTTTAATAGGCCAGAGCAAAGTTAATATAACAACAAATCAAAAAGCTTTTTGCATAAAGGACCATTGATTCCTAAACAGATTGTTTTGTAGCATCTAAACTATAAGAGGTTATTTAGCCTTGTTCTCTACAGTAAAAATTAAACCATGTTTCAGCTTTTCTGACATCCATTCAGTTCCATATCCTCTTGCAGTCTAAATTTTCCAAACACATCTTAGTGAAAAAGCGTTCCCAAATCGAGCTCAAACGCGGCGAGGCACACTCCAAAGTGCTACTTTCTCAAAGAGCTTATTGTCTTCTCATGTGTTATAAATTCTTAAATGCTTGACCTATATTCTGTGTCTTAGAGGGGTTGGTGGAGCAGTGGAACAGAAAACAGTGACTCTGCAGGCTTTGTTGTGATTTCTCTCAAAGCTCACATGTGAAATAAAAAGTTATGGAGCTGCAGTGAGCTTTTGTCCGACCCGCGGGGACAGATCTGCTTTTACTGCGGGGAAAATAAACAAAAGCAGTTTTAATTAGATTCAGGACTTTCCAGCTTACTGTGGCAAATTTTTAAATGGTGATAATATGCATCAAGCACGGCAATTAGTGAGAATCATCTCTGTGGGGAGAGGATAGACACTGGAACAGAGGGATGATACTTGAAGTGCTTATATGATAATATAATGGAGCTGCATTAAATATTTATTTCTTAATCTATATGAAGCTTATGTTTCCTTTCAGATTTAAAAGTCAGCAAGATAACAATGAAATATTAAATCCAAACAATGTAGCTCGCCTGTCAACAGAACAATGATAAACTTTGATTGCTTAGGTTTTCAGTGCAACACTTGAAGCTCTGTCGAAAATGTGATTTAACTTGATAAAATAGTTATGTAAGTAGTTATGCAAGTCATCTCGTGACTGTTCACTGGGTGATTTGAATTACACCAATAAAACATGACATGATGAAAAAGGAAATTAAGATGGCATGATCCTATGGTTGTGGGGAGAAGTGCAGAGATCCTTCACTGAGGTATCACTACATTAACATACAAGCTCTCCATTACATTTTCTCAAATGCCTACAGTCCCTATAAAAAGTATTCACCCTCTTGTATCTGGACACTACAATTTCACTCCATTCTTCTTTGCAAAACTGCTCAAGGCTCTGTTAGGTTAAACAGTGAACAGCCCTTTTCAAGTCCAGCCTCCATTGGATTGAGGTCTGGGCTTTGACTCGGCCTCTGAAGTGGGTAACTCTGGCACAACTTCACCAACTTCCAAGGTGCATGGAGGATGAAGAGAGTCTTGAAGAGAACAGAAATCTCCAGCAACACTTGTAGTTTAATAAAGTTGTTCTCTCTTAACTACAAGTGTTGCTGGAGATTTCTGTTCCCTTTGACTCGGCCCCTTCAGAACATTCATCTTGTTGTCTTTAAACCATTTCTGTGTAGCTTTCTCTGTATGCTTCAGGTCATTGTCTTCCTGGAAAATAAATCTTCTTCTAAGCCATAGTTCTCTTGCAGACTAAATAATATTGTCCTCCAGGATTTTTTCTATATTTTGCTGCATACATTTTACCTTCTAGCTTAACAAGCCTTCCAGGGCCGGCTACCGAGAAGCATCCCCACAGCATGATGCTGCCAGCACTGTGCTTCCTTTTGGGGATAGTGTGTTTCTGGTGAAAAACACCAACTTTTTTCCACTTGACCATGGAGTCGCCCACATGCCTTTATGTGAACTCTAGTCAATATTAAATATGAGATTCCCTCAACAGTAGCTTTCCCTTTGCCACTCTAAAGCTTTGACTGGTAAAGAACCTGGGCAGCAGTTGTATGCAGAGTGGTCACAGGTGTCTTGGTGGCCTCTCTCACTAGTCTCCCTCTTGCATGTCACGGTTTGTGATGACGGCCTGATCTAGGCAGATTTACACATGTGCCATATTCCTTCCATTTCTTGATGATGGATTTAACTGAACTCAGGGGGGATGTTCAGTACCTTAGAATTTTTTTGTATCCATCCCTTTACTTATACTTTTTGATAAGCTTTTCTTTGAGTTGCTTGGCGTGTTCTTTTGTGTTCATGGTGTAATAGTAGCTAGGAATCCTGATTAACCAGTGACTGGACCTTCCAGACACAGGTGTCTTTATACTACAATCACTTGAGGCACATTCACTACACTCAGGTGATCCTCATCTCACTAACTGTGAGACTACTAGCACCAACTGGATGGACATCTGTTGAATTTCACTTTAAAGAGGGTAAATATTTATGCAGTCACTTGGCTTACATTGCAAATCTGTTTTATTATATTTCTTTGGTCAAAAAAGCCAAATAAAATTGATCATGATTGATTCATAAGACCAATCAAAGGGTTAAACATCCAAGGGAGTAAATACATTTATAGGCCCTGTATTGTATATGTGAGATGTAAACTACAAACATGATAGACACATTCAAAGTTGGTAATTCCGGGGCCAGAACTAACATAAAATTATTATAATCAATAATAACACTGGAACAGCTCAGACTAATAAGTCAGAACACACTGGTCTGAATTCTGTTTCTCCAACATTTTCCTCCTCGTACAACTTTTGGTGTATTGGTTTAATTAGTGACTGTGTTAACTGGTGACTTTCAGCCGACTGTGTTCCCCAAACAAGCAATCTCCTGACCTTAGATCCTGAAAAGGGGCCCTTCTGGTTGTTCCAAAGTCAGGGCTCCAATCAAGAGATGATGTAGTTTTAGCTGCTGGGTTCCCTCACTTTGTAATCAGTATCCATAATTTTATTTGAATCACTTTAAACAACTGACTGAGAGGCTGCAGCTGATTATTTGCCCAAATAAGCATCAAGTGTGTGGTGTCAATACAATTATTTTACTGCTCCTGATCAAGTAAGAGCCCCCCAAATCTGGAAATCCTATAAAATACCTAAATAGCCTATAAGAGTAAGCAGACAGGGAAGTGTCATCATTCTCCCCTCACTTGTTGATCTCCTGTCTGGTTCATAATGTAAAACCTAGCAGCCAAAAACCCCAATGTTTTTACGCTTAGATGCAGGCGTATAAAAGTGAAGGAAGAAGGCAATGGAAATTTAGACAGAGTGCCTGAAACTCTTATTCCAGTTTTCTAGTGAATGAACCTTATACCTTTCCATTGTTAAATCCCATCAGAGTTTTTCTTACTTTTCTCTCAGATGTGTTATCATCACAGTCTTCAGGGATAAAATGCATTAAAGTAGATTGTATTTCAGGCACAGTATCGAGCACTACCAGCTGTTTTGGCTGCTCCTGCAAAATATGATCTGACCTTGAATGTTTAGAGTTTTTTTCCCCCCCGTTTTTAAAGTTTCTCTCCTTAATCCTGGCAGACACATTAGTTATAGCAGCTTCAGTGGATGGGGATGTGACTCATAACTCATGTCTCTCAATGACACAAGTCAGTGAATCACGAGTGAGTGCACTGAGTCGTCTTATGGCTGCTCGAGCTGCTCAGCTCACAAGTTATATATTAATGCTGTGGTTTCTCAGCTGCAACAGCTAAAAGGACAGGATTTATGGCCTTCAAAATTGTATTAGAACACAGAAATTTGACCTTTTTATAACTTGAAATGTTGCACAATGTATTAAGTATATTTCTTTTTGTGCACTGACATGACCTTGATAATATCCTAATAACTCCACTCTAAAGTTTAAAACATGCTCAAGATCATCATATAATTAGACATCATGGCAGGTGATGAAATGAAAATGCCCCTAAAAAAAATCTTTTTTAGGATTAATGTAGGTATGCACTGCAATTTGGTGGCAGTTTACCCTTTTACCATGCTTTAACTCTAAACTTCTGTTAGTGCCATCAGAAATTTACCAAGTATACGCTTTTTCTTCTTCCACTGTCCAGCTCTCAAATTCAATATCTACATTTGCCACAAGTAGTTTAATCATTTTATCACATGACCAAAATGACCATATGTATTGCTGTTTGTTTAGTCCAACTCTTTATATGCAAATAGTCATTTGTAATGTGCATTTTCTTATAACCTACCTTGGATCTGTGCATATCAATGAGCATTGTTGCTGCTGTTGGGTCCTGTCTTTGTTATTACTATATCTAAGATTATCTGTTGTGCCTCACTGAAGTATTTGTCTTTATGCAGATGATACTGTTCTGTTTTGTGAAGATCTCTTTATACATGCCAAGCTGACAGATGAATTACTATAACCAGAGATACGTCCAAAAATAGAATGAAAGACCTTCATCAAATCCACTAGATGGGTAAAATAAATGCATATTTGACGGCTGAAATGCAAAAATATATATATATGAAAAATTCCCTTTTTTGAGAAAAAAAAAATGCTTATTGTTCAGGATACCCTAAGCATAATACACTGTTTTTGGACTAAACTACTCTAATGTGTTAACAATACTATGGACAGCCTTCCTTATTCTCATCATCCAAAGTGAAATCTGCAAATCAGAAAATCCTGCAGCGAGGAGGTTTTGTGCTTTGCCCATCGATGTTGTTTTATTATCACTATCATGAATCACTGATGTTGTCAACAAAGAAAAAAAAATGTACACATTTCATTTACGTCAGTTTACATCGGCCATCAGAAAGTTTTCTGTCGTATGATGATGCTTACTGCTACCAGATATGTCAGAGGGGAGCAAAAGGTTCTGTCTGCTCCGAGTCTGTTAAAATGAGATTAACTAAAAGTTAACGGACTTAGGCTTGTATAGCGCTTTTTCTAGTCATCCGACTACCCAAAGCACTTTTACACTTCTTGTCACACCTGCCCATTCAAGGGACTGGCCATCAGTATTAACTAATTCCTATCATATGCTTCCATACCTATCAACATGCCACTGATCAAGCAGTTGGAGCAAATTGGGTTTAAGTGTCTTGCCTAAGGACACATTGGCACTGAAATACCTTAACTAAAGTGTACTGAAAGGGACAATAACGCATGTGATTAATTGCACTAGTTGAGATTAACTCAGTTAATCTTGACAGCCCTAAAATAAACATGCTTTGGCTATTACATGAAAATCTTTTTTTTAATTTTTTTTATTTTAATTGTTTCGGACATAATTGCAGATGCTTCACTCTGGCAATATTATCTAAAGGGACACTTTGAAAATACTGACTCCTTTTTCATTAATTTCTTTGCAATAAAAAGGAACAAAATATGAATGATGGAGCAACCACTCATCTCTGGAACAATGTCTGCATCTGCAAGCAGCTTCAACATTCACCCTTTAAATTTACTGCTTCGCGAGAACTCTCTAGAGAGGCATGAATGAAACTATACAGGCAGATATGCTGGGAGGCTGACAGTGTTACAGCTGCAGCTGAAAGCTCAATGTATATCATTTAAGACATATTTAGAGCTGGCTTTACACCCTTACTCCTGTAGATCTGCTGACAGCAACACAAAGATGCTACAACATGAGACCAAGAGTAGGACAACTTGTACAAAATATTTCCTGAGCTCAGAAGAGCTGTTTTGTGTTAAAGTGAAGACTTCAGAGCTGCGGGGAAGCTTGCAATACTTCCAGTTTTCCTTATCTTACTTTAGTGTGATTTATAGCCTGGTGAGAGAAGAATGAGAGCTGCATTTAAAGTGGCCAAGCCTCAGCTTTTAGCCATATCCTGAGTATAAATCCTGCACTTAAATCTGAATGAGGGGAGGGATTTTTGCAAAAGAGGCGATTGCGGTTAAAAATAGACTTCTTAACATGGGAAAATATGTGAAGTCATGCTGCAGAAGAACAAAAACCTGATCTGCATGCAGCTCTTTCTGTGCTATCAATGCCAAAACATTCAAATTAGCAGGGAAACACAACATGATACCCTCCACAATAAAAGTCCACTTTTATAAATCACAGAAGATTAACAATAGGGACTAAAGAGCATGATAATGAGGATAAAGTGCCTTGTAAAAGCTGTCAGACATCAACGACCTGATCTAAGGCAGGTATGCAGGAGTGCCACAACCTCATACCAGTCATACCAGCACGCGCAAACACACAGAACTGGACTGAACTGAGGAAGCCTTTGTGAAGAGACAGCATGCATAATGTGACACCCCCTCCTTCCCCCTCTCCTTTAACATACCTCTCATTGGATTCTGGATCCACAAGATGCCTCCGATAAGGTGAGGAGACTGGCCGAGCATCCCGAGTCACCCTGCCTGCCACTGTCACGTCCTGAGGGAGCGACTTCACTGACTGTCTTATTGACAACCACGGAGAGACTTCTCAGTCCACATGTCACACCACCTGCTGCCAGAGAAGCAGCCTAAACCTGACTGGTCTTGTGAAACAGGATGCGCGCACGAACGGCGCACTGTTGCGCCACCAAACAGAAGAATCAGGTAGAGAAATGTTCCTAGTGTAAATCCCAGCACCTTTTAGTATGCCCAAGAGAAAATAAACCGCGCGATAGAACGGGGGGGGATTTTGGAAAAGAAGTCGCAGACCTGTTAACCACGCGCAGAGCTCACGTCTAAGCGCGCGCACAGTGACAACAAAAACACAGAGGCTTGCGCGCCAACACGAGTCTTTATGGTTTATGAGCATGTAAGCTACCAACACAGCGGTGCCATTTCAGTTGTCAAGTGTCACATAAGGAGATGACCAGGATAGTGGACGTAATGCGGAGAGAGCAGAGGCTGCAACATCACCCAATCACAGGCTCTCACAGCTGACCCGGCTGTGTCTGGGTTGAGCCGTGAAACACCTAACACCTCCTTACATCATGTAACTGCACGCTCTGTTACCTTTACCATGATACATGAAACGGAAATGCCTTCGCAAACAGGTTAGAGAACATGAAGCGGCTTACCTTCGACAGCCATCGTGCTACTCCGCAGATTCAGGCATCACTCGCAGAAGAGAGCAGGCGAAATGTAGGAAAAAAAAAAAGTCAACGCGCTCTTATTGTACCTTGTTTGGCGTGTTATCATCACTTTGCTGCGGGCAAGCCAGAGCGCACAGCTGCTGCCTCGCCTCAAAGGATCCTGGGAAGTGTAGGCTCAGCGCTTTCTGGAACATGAAGGAAGGCAGAGGGTTTAATTAATATAGTTCAAAGGGCGCTTTGATGAGCCCAGAGTCCCTCCGTTTTTCCTCACGTACATCCCGTTTCTTTTATGGAAAACAATTATAATGAAGCCAAAGGTCTTCATTCATGTCATTTCACTATATTTGAATTAAAACTGAAGTTTTGAACGGAACCAAAGGCCTAACTTCGCTTGCAGTAGGACAGACAGGAAACAGCCAGGGTCGTAGCCAGGCTTTTTTTGTCCATGGGGCTTAACTGTGGCACATATGCAGGGGTGGCCTGAAGCATGTTTTCTCAGGCATAAGAATAAATGCTATTTATGTGCCCTAATCGGAATTCACTTTAGCCTACTTATCTAGCTAAATTACAAACACTGAAGCGATCTATATGTTTTATTCCTGTATGTATTTTTGTTTTAAAAAGCAACACAAGAGAATGATAATGCTTAATGCCAGAATAATGACAGAGAGATTTTTTGTAAGACTTTCTTCAAAGTCAGAAGTTTTCATACATTTCCTGGTTTTTCCCATTCCTCCTGACAGAACTGGTGTACCTGAGTCAGATTTGTAGGCCACCTTGCTTGCACATGCTTCTTCAGCCCTGCACACAAATTTTCTCAGAGATTATGATCAGGACTTTGTGATGGCCACTCCAAAACATTGACTTTGTTGTATTTAAGCCACTTTGTAACTAATTTCTATTTCAAAGACCCATTTGCACCCAAGCTTTAACTTCCTGGCTGATGTCTTGAGATACTGCTTCAATATTCCTACATACAGTCATGTTCTTTACTCATGATGCCATCTATTTTGTGAAGTGCACCAGTCCCTCCTGCAGAAAAACACCCCACAACATGATGCTGCCGCCCCTGACTTCACAGTTGGGATGGAGTTTTCAGGCAAGCTTCCCCCTTTGTCCTCCAAATGTAATGATGGTAATTATGACCAGACAGTTCAATTTTAGTTTCATCAGACCACAGGACATGTCTCTAGAAATTAAGGTCTTTGTCACTGTGGGCAATTGCAAACTGTGATGTGGCTTTTTTATGTTGCTTTTGGAGTCATGGCTTCTCCCTCCCTGAGCGGCCTTTCAGCCCATGTCAGTACAAGACTTGTTTCACTGCGGATAATGACATTCTCTTTCCAGCTTCAACAAGCATCTTAACAAGGTTTTGAGCTTTTATTCTAGAGTTGATACGCACATTTCCCACCAAAGCCTGTTCATCTCTGGGAGACAGAATCCGTCTCCTTCCTGAGCGGTGTTATGGCTGGACATACCCATGGTGTTTATACATAAATGTTTGAACAGATGAACATGGCACCTTCAGGCATCTGGGAATAGTACCAAAGGATGAACCAGATTTGTGAAGTTATCTTCATAGTTATCCTCATATCTTGGCTGATTTCTTTGGCTTTTCCTATGATGCCACACAAGGAAACAGTGTGTCGTAGGTGTGCCTTAAAATACCTCCACAGGTGTGCCTCCAATTAACTCAAATGTTGTCAAAAAACCTATCAGGAGCTTCCAAAGCCATGACATCATCATCTGGGCTTTCACAAATTGTTTAAAGGAATAGTAATCTTAGTGTATGTAAACTTCATTGTCCAGGCTTTGTGAAAACAGCTACAAATAGACCAAGAGAGGTTGATAAGAATAATCTTGACATCAGAGAGAGGTATATATATATATATATATATATATATATATATATATATATATATATATATATATTGACATTACAGACTATTCTCGTTGATTGCTGCACTCACAGCAAGGGCAGTTTTTTTTCCTGACTCAGTTCTGGCTCTGGGTGTCTAGACCATCAACCAATCACTCGAGCATGTTTATTACGGGCTGTGGTGCCAGGGCAGCAAAGATGAGAAAGATGAGGGCCATTTTCCAATAACAGCATTGTAAATAAATAACTACCAGTGGCTGTAATAGTGGCTCTTTGTAGAGGAAGTCAAACTATCCTATATAATGCAATGGTGAGTGTTATTGTGTCCAGAGATAAAGCTGAGGGCAAAATAAAATAAGGACTGAAGTGTACTCAGAGTAGAAGCAGCACGGACACATATGACATCTCAGTGATACAGACTTGAGAGGAAAATTGCATCAACAATTTGATTTGCTTTACATCAAGGAAAAGCTTTGAAAGTCTGTCATACCAGTTTCTTTACTGTATCATATTGTCTATTATCCATTCAGTTAGAATTGATGTTTGACAGAGTCGGCTATAGAAAACAGATCAGTATCAACTTAAACAAATATACCCCTTTTGTATCTGTAGGCATTTGAGGGCATGCAGCAACCCCCTCTCAGAGTCTCGTGACTGAGGGGGCATTGACCCCCATTTTGAGAACCACTGATATAAACCTAATCTCAGTGATGCTTTGAGGATGTCCTGGAATAGCCCTAAAACACTTTATAATTCAGTTGATCTCATATATTTGTTATGGATACATTCAATAAATATCCAAATTTTACTCTTAAAACTCATTTTACTTTTTGAGCTTTGACTTTGATTTTGCAATGATTGCAATGATAGCAATAGCACAGTCAAATAGCTTTTACTTATTCACCATATCCTACCACTTTGTGGTTCTTTCTCACCTTAAAGTACGTTTTTTAATGAAAAACATGCTGGAGACATTTTTTGCACAAGTTGTAGATTGGCCTCCTATTTTTGGCTGAAGAAAGTCTGAAGGTATGGCTGCTAGCTAAACCTTTTGCAAGCTAGCAAGCAGTGATTTGAACAAGCTTCTCTCCTCACTGGCTTAAATGAAGGTGAAAATAATGGTTTTTCCTGCTAAGTTTGTGCCTGCAGGGCAGAATGTAAAGCCTTAAGGCCCGTCTGCCAAAACATCCATCAGCTCCTGTGCAGTCAGTTCCTTCATTCTCCTCTGGTGAAAGCATGAACAGTAGCTTATTTTTAGCATTTTTGCTAAACATGTGTTCCATTATTATCAGCTTTTCAAAATGACAGTTACAGTTAAAGCTTGTAACTCCTCTTTGGTATGCTAATAGAGTACTTTAAACTTGTCACTCCAGCTCACTGGTAGAAAAGGAAACACTGATTATATGCTGTGTTAGAGCTTACTGAAAGTGTTATTTGAACACTCAACTTTTCTTCCTTTCTGTTAGGGGTTTAGATGCAGAGTTGGGGGTTGTGCTTGTTATCCCTTACACTACTTTGATTTTTTTGTGACAAGTCAAAGCATTTTTACAAAAATACTTATTCATGAGATTTTTATGCATGGAGCAGAACGGATAGTATAAGAAAAAGGAGTAAGTAAGCAGGAATGTAAAAAAGTGACGATACTAACAGGGCCAGAGGTTGGACTTAAACTCAGGGTGCCCATGCACATGGGTTGCAATCTTAAAGGCTGTTTTTACCCTATTCAGGACTAATTTATTACGTTTGTTCAGTAAGCAGAAGAATTCAGACAGAGGTGTTTGCCCATTTTTTGTATTTGCTGATTATGAACCATTATTCAAAGCAGTCCCTGTCTGCAGTAACACAGAGGGACACATCACAGGCTCCTTGTACCTTTTTTTTTTAATCTGGTATGAGCCATTCAGGCTTTTTTCTTCAGTATCAAAGTGTTTGGCAAAGCATGATGTGACAATGGAATCTGCCCTTGGTTGTCACAGACCATGTGACATCTGTTTTGGGAACTGAAGATGGTGGCTAAGCTAAGCTAGCAACAAGAACGATTAAAAATTGATTGAAAAATGTTCAATATCAAAGTTACTGGTCTGGATTAAATCTTTAAATGCCAAGTTACAATCTCACTAGAAAACTTACTGTAAGGGCTATGAAGGACTTACACTGGGAAAAAAGTAAATGGCTACAATTTATGGTTAAATAGTCAATTAACATCTTATAACCTATGCCTCCTCTTGTTGATATGACTATGTTGATTTCAGAGGGTTAAGGTAAGGGTTAGCACGCTATAAGTTAAATGTCAGAACACTCACCTGTAAAATCTTATCAAAAACATTGAATGTAACCAACTGAACACTCTGCTTACAAAAAAAAGGCTGACCCCCCATGAAAAACACTCGAATATAGCTCTAACACAGCTAAGGCTAAAGCTAGCAAAGCTACATTAGCTGTGTAAGATATGTACATAGGTAACATAGCTAAAGGTAAAGCTAACAAATCTATATTAACATATGCTACATTTGCTAAAGCTACACCTGTGTGGTTATGTGCATGGTGGTTTGCTTTAGCTCAAGCTAGCTTCATTAGCTTGAGCTAAGTTTAACAAAGTTACATAGGCTTATGTAGTAATGTTAATTAGGTAGCTAGCATAGCTACGTTAGCTTTAGCTTGAGCAAATTAAGTTGAAGTGAGCCACTGTTTGCAAAACTACTTATAAAATGTGTCTATAAGGCAGCATCTCACAAAAGTGGTCTCTAAGAGGGGGTGTCCGAGACCTGCAGTCTTCTCTCAATAGCATGCCAAGTCATGAGAGTAGACTGGTAGGAGTCAATATCACTGTACCTGAATGCTACGATTTGCCTCTTATGCTTTTTTAAATTATTGATTGTTAAAGCTTAGTAAGATGATTACCAATCCTCAATTCTATAGCTTTATTTAGAGAACAGAAAAAGGAAAACTACAACTGAACAGCTCACTGGGAATTGAATGTTGGTTAAATGGCAGCTAAGGAGGAGTTAAGGCGCCCTCTAGTGGATGCATGTTTTTGGCATCTACTCCAGAGTTAAAGGCAGTTATGTCATTAGGTCAAAGTGAAAGTAAACTAAAGGAGACCCAATGCTAATGTAGCATCTACAGACAATAGACATGCAGCACAGGTATGACTAGTTCAACAGAGGCATAAATTGAATCACAGGTATGGTATTTTCATTATGTCAGGTATGTATGAGGAAGTCTGACATTTTTCTCATCAGCTCAGCATCAGCTTAAACAGGCGTGGTTGCTGAGATAAACCATGTATTGTTTTTTCTCTGTCTTGTTCCTTGTTCTTTTGTTTCCAGCGTGCTTGAGATGTTTCTTCTGGTGTTTCAGGGAACTAACTAAAAAAACAAACTAGTTGGCATTCAAGCATGGGTTTTTGTGGTTGAGCATCATCCTCCCACTTCCCTTGATGAGTCCTTTATGAAGGTCATGTATGAGTCAGAAATCAGGCAGACCTCATGAACAAAACTATTATTGAAAGAAAATGAAAAATGTTCTTTAAGGCAGTGTTAATTTCATCAACTTAGACTGAAACTGTTAGTTGACAACCTTTTTCATAAGGAAAGATGAGACTAACGTCTACTTCGACTTTACTTCTATTTAAGTTAATTCCATTCAAAGACATTACACTTCTAGTTGAGTGCGACAGTCTTTCAGTCTTTCCTTCCCTTAGGACTAAAATATTTGTCATATGCTCATTTTATATTCTAAGATATGAATGTAGGGATCAGTGGTTAAGTACTTTGAAACTTTTAAATTATGATGAAAAATACACAGAAATCTCTACTGACAGTTTTTTAATCTGGGCAAAGATTAAATTATTTTTCTCCAATGACTGGTTTATTCATGAATATTGTTTCTTTCAGGTGGCATCATATTTTACAGTTGTTTTCTTCACATGGGGAGATATGCCACCTGAAGCCACACCCCGCCGCTGTGCTACTTTTCTTCGAAGCTTAGAGCTGACAGGCTGACAGACAGAAACACCTCATGTTTCATGAAGTTTGCGACGATTCATTATGTCCTATGAATTAAATTGAACATATTGAGGACACCATAGGTTGGCTCTTTTGAGTCCTGTATCGTTCTCTGGTACAATATTTTTCACGTCTGCCTGCCCACTGTGCTCTACAGAAAACCCTTGAAAGCACATACTGCATTTGGATTTTTAGTCACTTTCACCGTTGCTGTCTGACCAATTGTTTACTTCTCCCGTTCACTTTGGTGTATCTATAGACTCTCCCACTCCAAGTTTTGCAAGGAGAAGACCTGCCTTAATCTGCAGCTGACAAATGCAACGGATATTAACCAATCACTGGCAGAGTAGGACGTTAGGGATGAAAATACTGAACAAATTTCATCTCATATTGACTCAGTGCTGAATGCTGAATGCATTTAACTGTCAAATATGGGTCGATTCTGTATTTTAAGGGACGGCTGGCGATATCCCCCACTTCATAAGATGTTTTGTTGTGGGCCAGAAAATAAGTGATATCATGGTTTATACTTTGAACAAAATATGAACATTTATACTCCTGATTAAGAATTAAATTAAAGGCCTGACTCTAAATATGGACCTCCTGCTTAAAAGGCCTAGGGTTTCATTTATTAACATCACATACGCACAAAACAGGGCCTGAAGTTGGCATTCGCCACTTCCCACGCAAAGTATGCGATCTATGAAAAACAGATCTAATGGTAAAAAATGTGCACCTGTAAGCTACCTCTGGAGACGGAGGGAAACTGGCGACACATCTGGTGAGGCAGTGCTGCCAACTCCTCAGTAAGGAAAGTAGATGGGCTGTCCTAAAAGTCGCCAGAAGTCGCTAAATGACATCATTACGTTATTTGCGTAATTTGGCTGAATGCATTTAATATTAATGGATGCTGTATGTAGGAGACAGGAATAATGTCATGAGAGACAACAGATAAGTAATAAATACCCTCAATATGTTTAGAACTACAGATGAACTTTCTTCTGTCGATTCTTTGATTCACTACAGGATGAACATAGAATGATATACATGTTAGGAGAACACAGAATCGTCTGTATAGATGCTCCTAGATACATTCGATCCTGCCATAGCCTGAGGGACAACCAATCAGTCTCTTCCCAACAAACACACCGAATTTTATTTATTTATTTACTTTATATGCTTTAGTTTTCTATTTTTTATTCTTTATTTTCATTTCTATTATTTTTTTAGTCTTATTGTTTTATCTAATTAATCAGATTAATTTCATTATATACTGATTATTTGTGGAATTATCTAATATGCAAATTTATATTACGTGTAAATGTTTAATGCATTTTTATTCTTTACACTGCTTTTGCAGTGACTGAACCGTTCATGCTAAAAAAATTTAATTGAAATTGAAAATTAAAATCTTGTTTTTATAATGTCACAAGTCCAATAACCTGTGTTTTATTGTACAGTGTCATTTTTAAAAAACATTCTTAATTTCCTGAAATTGAGGGCTCTGACTACCTGTAAATTAGTGGTGGCTGCGACTCCATTGGTCACAGCCCTGTCTTTCCTTTTAAGTTTTATTTTCATTAATCTCCCTATAAATGCCTTTATTCATTTAACAGCCCAACTGAGCCCAGAGAAGTTCAGTATAATAGCAGTCTGTACAAATGAGGAGACATGGCTTTTGCTTTGAAAAGCACAAACTGGGAGGTAACTGGTACTCTGTCTTGCCTGTGATTTGTTACTAGTAAATTAAGTTTAGAAAACATGTGCCCAGTCAGAAACGGGCTCTGGAGATGGTTATGTATGAAAATCCCAGTAGATCAGCGCTTTGCTCAATACTCAGATCAGCCCTGTGACACCACTTATGGCACAGTGCTTTAAGTTTTTCCTGGTCTAGAGAAACTAGTCTGAATATACTCCAGGAGCTGTGCAAAATAATGACTATGAATCACAGTGACAACTGAATGCTAGAAAGATACACTTTTATTTTCAACAAGCACATTCAGATGGTCATGTCATAATGGATACTGGGTTATTTAACATTTGACAACAACAAAAAAGAGTTCTTATGTTTTGTCATACATGCTTAAACAACTGTTTCATTGAAAAAGACTAATGAAACTGAACAGCTAATATTTTTATACAATAAGAGAAAATTATGACTTCAAACCCACAAAATTCACAACAGAACTATAAATCATCATAATTTTAATGCTTTTGGCCTTTTTTCCTCCTCACCACAGAGCGGTACTGTTGCTGTTTCTGTTTGTGTATGGATCAGCAATGACGGCCCAGTGCGCCCCGAGAGCGGTGATGCCTCCATGGTAGCGCCCGCTGATGATGCACAGCTCAGCCATGCTGTGCTCTGGATAAAAGTTAAAAGATCTCCCTGAGGGCTGACCAGCTTGCAGAGTGCGGCCTCTGGAGGTGGTGAACACCACTGACTGGATGTAGTGGTTATATTTCCCAGACAGCTGGATGATGGCCTCACCTTCAGACAGCTGCATTTCCTGGGAATTTCCACTCTTCAAGCCAACGACTTCAGACCAGATGTAGCCGAAACGGAACTGGAAACTGAAGAAAGGGTGCATGAGTGGTAAGTGAGTATCACACAACAACAGACTTTATAGAAACAATCTCAGGGTGCATTTTATAGCCAAACATCAAGGAGACTGGGCAGTAATCCTGGGAGTCAGTTTACTACACTTATTAACACATAAGTTCTTGTATTACACTCCATGTAATTAAAAAAAAAATCTATTTATAGGGAGAAACAACAACAAGAACCAGAGTAGGCCACACATGTAGTCTAACTTTTACTCATGTCCAGTTGACTTTAACCTAACTGTGCCTTACTATTTCAGGAAACTACTTAGGCTGTTCAGCATTGACGGATCAAATATTTGTTTCTTTGCACAATCTGCATCACATTTTCTGTGATAAAGCATTTGTTTTTGCAGATTTTTATTATATGATGGAAATTTGATGGAAATTTTAGGGCACAAGCTTTGATATATGTGACTGAAAAATGATAACCTGTTGAATATTTACCCGTAGATATAGTTGTTATTGGCCTCCCACACCCTGACTCCGGTAACTCTGCCCTCTCCTGACAGACTGTACGATGTGCCACTGCCTGAACCCACGGTTGGGGAGAAGGAATAGAGTGGATGCTTGTCTGCTAAGAGATGAAAACACAAGTTGACATGTTAACAGGGTTACAAAAATATAAAGTACATTTGAATAAGTTAGTTTTCAGGAAATGGGAATAATCAAGTGATGGGATAACCCCATTTGACATGTTAACATGCACTTCAAAAATGTAAAGAAATTTTTTTTTCATTTGTCTTTGCAGCAAACCTATTCAAATCCCAAATCTATCAGCCATAGTGGCATTAAAAATATCACAACAGAGAAATTTTTGCCAGAAAACAGTAACTTTAATCCCCGACTTCTGTCTTTCAGGCAGCTGTGTTGAAGCATCTTTTAAAATGTGATATGATTGTATTTCTTGCGAGTGGGTGTTGCTACAGCTCATTCAACCGACACGCCCACACCATCCATGTGCGGATTTTACTGCCTCATTTTTCCTAAATTTGAAGCTTAGTTCTATAAACTAAGACATTTTTATCATGACTGAAATTTCATCACTTTACCTGGACTTTAAACCTATTAGGGTCATTCTAAAAGTGTTTTTTGTCTTCATGTTATACATTAAAATATTCTTTAACTCTGAGGCACATTCAGCCCTGGATCTTACTCACCATCACCCAGCACACAGGCTGCTCCAAGCAAAACAAAGAAAGCAATGTACAGCATTCTGTAAGACAAATGGCAGAATTAATGTATATTTTTACTGTTATTTAGTGAGTTATTCCTACAGACACTGTGGATCATGGAGGTAAAAGAAGTTTGAATGCTTACCTGGTTGTTTATTTATCTAACGATGACCACAAGGCTCCTGTAAAAGATTAAAAAAAATTTAAATGTAGCGTTTTAACAGTTGTACTGGTACTTTAATTATTATTATTATTATTATTATTATTATCGTGAATTTACATCTATTTTTCTATTTGTGTTGATAGATTTAGCTGTGACTCACATGTTTATCCAAAATAGTTCACTATCCAAAATGTAGGCAATAAAGAAATAGTTAAATATTTGAATCTAAAAAGAGTAATTTTTAAAATTCACCTTAGCATGTTAAGTTGACCAAATTTAGGGACACTGAGATGAATTTGTATCCCTTCCAAATTTGGAAAAAGCTTTTCTTGTCAACCTCAGTTATGGCTTTTTAGTTTAATGGCTTTATTCACAATTTAGGTTTTTTTCAACACAGCATTTAATTATGATTCAAGGCTGAGCTAGGACACAAACCAACATGCTTCATGAATTTAACTGAAAAGGTTTTTTTAAGATAAAATAAAGGACTGTTATTGAAAAATAACAAAACATATACCTCTGGTTTAACTGAAAACTAATTATTAGTTACCATTAATAATCATCTTTATAGAATAATGTGATTACTGAGAGTCCTCTATTTTATACATTTCATTATATAACTCATGAATTATCTCTAAACGAGATCAATGAATACTCACTGATAAGTGTGCAGATACTGATCAGGCTTCAGTCTCCCTGGAAGCAGCTTGAGTCTGTGTTTGAAGCCGTGCAGTATCACTCTTTATAAACCTTCATCACGCACACCTGAGCACATTTTTTACTCTGCCACATGCTCCAAACCTGCTGGGTGGCTTGAGACGGGAAAGAGTGTCAGCAGAAAATGTGGTGATTACCCATTATGCCACTGAGTGTGTTTCCTTGACTGTAAATGGTGTAGCCTGATCAGTAAATCGGGATTAGGTGACAATACAAGATGAGGAACAAAATAATTATGCCGCACTCTAGATATCCAAACAAGAAGAAGGACATGTCTCATCAGTGAGGATATTAATAGCAGAGTGACGCTTTAATACTATGAAATGTGGGTGATTAACTTCAACAGTAACAGACGTCATAAATCAAAAAAGGAGAAAAATAAGAAATTCTGTTTTATTTGTTTTGCCTCTATAGTCAAAAGCAGAAAAAATGCAAATGTGTGAATGAAAGAGATTTTTCAGTAGCACTTTCCTTTTTTAGCAGCTTTAGTTTACCTGTATGCTGATGACATGACTTTATCTATGACACAAGCTGATAGCCATCAAACGGAAGCCAAACTAATCCATAAATTTTATCTTAAAATTAAATGATCTGTTTGCATCTGTTTATTTTGCGATACTCTCCTTAAATTATTTGGAATATATACAAGGGAAAAAATCCCCTTATGAGCTGATGCTGAAGCTTCATGATAGGACTGGTGTTAACAGAGAAAACGTTGACGTCATTTTAACTGCTTCTCCATTCATTATCTGTTAATCTGTAAAACATAGTGTCATCAACATGCTGAACATCGTTACAGTTGTGAGACTAACCATGTGGAAATTCAGTTTTGTTGAAAAATGTATTTTCTGGCGCGCCGGTAGTCGAGTGGTTAAGGCGCATGCCATATACGCAGGCAACCCGGGTTCGAATCCGGCCCGTGGCACTATTTCCTGCATGTCTCTCCCCGCTCTCTCCCCCGTTTCCAACTCTATCCACTGTCCTATCAAATAAAGGCCAAAAATAAATCTTTAAAAAAAAAAAAAAAAAGTATTTTCTAACTATCTTGTAAATGCATTGTTTAAACTAGTCATGGGTTGACATCAGATGTTTTAAAAGTGTCTCAACAGGGCTCTTTTTGATGCCCCTCATGGTATATAAAGCCCAGTTCAGACCAAAGATTCGTGACACGATGAGACCATTTTGAAACACTGCTGGCGACAGTTGAAGCTCGTCTCAAGTCGTCTGATGACGTTGCCTATAATTCAGTTTGTCAGATAGCAGACATCTGCAATCATACTTAGTCACTGCGCCTCTCTTTCCAGTCCTCTTACTCACACCTTTCCTTGATAGTGAGACGTTTTCATCCAGGTCAAGGAAAAGTAGATAATGGAGCATCTCACCCTGCTGTCAGCCTCACTGCCCTTTTGAGAATATGAAGACGTCACAATGAAGTCTTTTTGGCATTTCACATTACCATTGTCCAAACATGTAAAATAATTCTTGAATCATATTAAAGTCTGTCCACATTGAAGTTAAAATAGACATTTCAAAGCAGAGTTATATGTAATGCACCTGTAGTTGTAGAGAAGTTTCACATTTCATGACTGTCTTCAGTGTTTAGTGGCTTCCTGCCATTTTTACTGGAACTTTTACAAACAAACTCCAGGAAGCTTGTCAAGAAACCTTTCTGTTCTTCCTGCTTTAACTCACCCATACTGGTTATGTGAACTTCACTAGAAACTGGGACTTGTTGTCAGTAATCAAGGCCGCCAGTAAGGGAGAATAGGGGGAGGAGCTTTCTGGGACCAAGGAAAATTGTGGGCCCATGGAGGTCAGCAAAATCAATGTCCACTGTAAACCTGTGATAACCATATCAGTTTTAACCTGAATAATAACCACTCTTATCTAAAAAATAAAATAAAATAAATAAAAAAAATATTTATGTTGTAGTACAATATAACCTTTTCAAAATGTAAACCCCTTTTCTTAAAACAAAATGACATTTTAATAGGAACAATCTGGATGGACACACTGAACTACATGATTAGGACAGATGTCAGACTTTATAGCTAAGCCATTATGTGCTCAAATGTCAGGATGCCAGAAAATTAAACTGGAAGGAACTTAGACAACTTTGATGCAAATACATTAAATATTTGTGATAAGAGGATTAAAAACAGGCAGAAAGTGGCAAAAAATGGTTGAAAGTGGAAAAAATCAAAAAGTAGCAAAAATGGGCAGTAAAAGATGGTTTTAAAGGGGAGAACAGTAGGGGCTAAAATAGGTTAATAGTGGAATAGAAAGGTGGGTAATAGGTGGTAAAATGTTGGGATAATGGGCAAAAATTGGCATGAAGGGGCAAAATGGACAAAGAGTGGCTAAAGTTGCTAAAATGGGTTAAAATTGGTTAAAATTTTTCAATAAAAAGCTGGAAAGTAGCTAGATTGTGTTAAAAGGAAGCTAAAGAGACAATTAGACAATTAGACAATGTCAAAAATAGTCAAAAGTGGCAAAAATGGGTTTAAAGTTGTTAAAAATGTGAAAAAGCATCACATATGGATAAAACTAACAAAAGGAAGTTTCAAAATGGGTATAAAGTGGCAGAATTGACAAAATGCTGCATAATTTAAATAAAAAAGATTTAAAAGTGGTACTTTTACAATTTTGGCAAAAAAGGACATTAAGTATCAAGGGGAGAAAAATAAGAAGCAAAAACTGGTTGAAGGGAACAAAAAAGTTGGCAAAAATGGTTAAAGTAACCAAAAATGGATCAAAGGAGGTAGATGGTGGCGTAAAGTGGCAAAAAGTTGTGAAAATGGTCAGAAATTACGTTGAAAATAGCTAATAATAGCTTAACAAACTCTTCACATCTAAAACTACATAACTTTTAGCCAGGACCCATGCTAGCCCCAATGCTACTGATCCAACACACGTGCATTGACATCATTAATAAATCAGAACTGGAGGGCCCAGTCTCTGGGTTATTCAGGGGCTCAGCCAACTTTGTGGGCAGACCTGTTAGCAAATCATCTGTTCCTTGTGCCTCATGTCCTACTGTGCTGGTATGAGCCGATAGAAACTAAGGCTAGCTAAGCTAATGTGAGCTAATAAAAGCGTATCTAAGCTAAGATAAATTAAGCTAAGTACAGTTAAACTAGGCTAAGCTAATCACCTTTTGGCCCCAGCTTCATCTATAAAAGCAAGATAGTAAAATAAATCATTCTTACTGATAATTGCTTCAAATGAAGTTAACAAGTGCCTTTCCCAAAATGCAACAGTTAAGCTTTAGGTGTTCCCTGGTCTCATTTAAAAAGTCTGAATGTGCTTGAACTGCTTTCAGTGAAGTTAAAGTTTAGTAAAATAATCACCACAAATCACAGCAACAACTGGATGTGTAGAAGAAATGCTTTTATTGACGCTTAGCCCTGTCGTATTTCTAAAGAGTACATTCAGATAGTCATGTTACTGCATACATCAGATTTAATTTAAATACAATAAACACTAAAAAGAGTACTGTTTGTAAAAGCAATGCTCTATATAAACTTTACAATAAAAAAAGACAGGAATAAAGATGCAACAGCTTATATTTTAACACAATAAAAGAAAATAATGCCCTCCATTCACTTGGATTTCAGATGAGTAGGTTACAATAAATACAATGGAGCTTTGACCAAAGAATGATCATTGAAGAATAAAGTTTTTTTTTTTTTTTTTTTTTTTATTTTTATTTTTTTTAGCAAAATTACTTATGATCAAAATGCACCAGAACTATAAATCATCATTATGTCAAAGATTTTTGGACTTTTCTCACATCAGAGCGGTACTGTTGCTGTTTCTGTTTTTGTATGGATCAGCAATGACGGCCCAGTGTGCCCCGAGAGAGGTGATGGCTCCATGGTAGCTCCCGCTGATGATGATCAGCTCAGCCATGCTGTGCTCTGGATAAAAGTTAAAAGATCTCCCCGAGGGCTGACCGGCTCGCAGCGTCCGGCCTCTGGAGGTGGTGAACACCACTGACTGGATGTAGTGGCCAAACTTTCCAGAGATCTGAATGATGGCCTCGCCGTCAAACAGCTCCATCTCCTGGAGATCTCCATTACTGAAGCCAACGACTTCAGACCAGATGTAGCCATAGCGGAACTGGAAGCTGAAGAAACCGAGTATGAGTGGGAAGTGCCATAGAACAACAAAATTGTTAATAAACTAAGGTTGCATCTTTTAGCCAAACAAGAAGAGGAATTTGCCAGAAGTCCTTAGAGATAAGTTTAATACACCAAATTACACATATTTTTTCTTATAAGTTAATGTAATGTTAAAAAAATCTATTTTAGTTAACAGAAACAACAAGCAGAACCAGAATTGCACACCAAAATTGTCCAACTTCTACTCCTGTTCATGTGACTTAAAGTCAACAGTGCCTCTCTAGTTAAGGAAATTAAGAGGTTGTTTTGCATTGAAGATTCATATGTTTGTGTTTTGTTTTTGAAAAATTAAAATCAGACAAAGCCTGTTGAATATTTACCCACTGATGTAGCTGTTATACCTCTCCCACACCCTCAAGGCAGTAATTCTGCCCTCTCCTGACAGACTGTACGAGGTGCCACTTCCTGACCCCACGGTGGGGGAGAAGGAGTAGAGAGGAGGCTTGACTGCAGAGAGATGAAAACATGAGTCGACACGTGAAAGTTGAGACACACAAAAATAGTCTATGTGTATCAAAGCTGGGAATAATCAGAGGCATTCTGTGACTTTTTTTCCCCCTTACTATTACTTTATTCATGCATGAATTTAACAGAATGTAACAAAGCAGACAAAACAGTAAAAGATGCTTTGAAATGGTTTTCCTCTTCCTTATTTCTTAATTTTTGTGTATTAGTCACACTTGAAGGTTTCAGATCATCAAATAAATTTTTAAAAATTCACTCCCTAAACCTAATAACTGGTTTTACCACCATTGGCAGTAAGTTTGCAAGCATTTGTAATAACTGGCAATGAGTCTTTTACATCATTGTGAAGGAATTTGGGCCCACTCTTCTTTGCAGAATTGCTCTAATTCGGCCACAGGGGAGGGCTTTTGAGCATGAACGGCCTGTTTGAGGTCATTCCACAGCATCTCAATCAGATATAAGTCCTGACTTTGTCTAGGCCACTCCAAAACCTTACTTTTCTTTCTTTTTTTTTTTTTGATCCATCCAGAGGTGGACTTACAGGTATGTTTCGAGTCATTGACCTGATACATAATCCAAGTGCACTTGAGCTTAAAGTCACAAACTGATGGCAGGATGTTTGCTTTCAGGATTTTCTAGCAGACAGCAGATTTCATGATTCCATCAATCACAGCAAGTCCTGAAGCAGCAAATCAGCCCAAGACCATCACACTAGCACCACCATGTTTCACTGCTGGTATGATGGTCTTTTCTATGAAATGCTGTGTTACTTTTACGCCAGGTGTGACAGGGAACCACCTTCCAGAAAGTTAAACTTTTGTCTCATCAGTCCACAGGAATATTTTCATAAAAATCTTGGGGGTCATCAAGCTGTTTTTGGTCAAATGTGAGACAAGCCTACCAGTGGACCAGATAAGCTTTCTGCTTCAATCTGCTCATTCTTGAACACTCTATTTGTATTTCCATTTGTTAAAATATCCTTCAATTTTAATGCACAGTCAACCCTGAATCCTACTCACCATCACCCAGTGCACAAGCTGCTCCAAGCAGAGCGAAGAAGACAGTGTAAAGCATTCTGTAAGACAAATGAATGCATTTTTTTACTCCGTTATTTAGTGAATTATTCCTGCAGAAAAGATACAAGAAGAATGAATGCTTACCTGACTGTTTATTCAGTGACGACCAGGAGACTCCTGTAGATGATAAAAAAGCCTTTTAGCTGTCAACACAGCACTTTCTTGTTATTCATGGCTTAGCGAAGCTATAAACCAAGGACCGTTTTTGAATTCAACTAAACTTTTTTTTCAAGTTTGAAAATTTAATTGTAATTGAAAAAGACAAAATATTTCAATCATCCTTATAGAGACATGTAATCATATAGCTTCCTCTATTTAATACAGGTCAGTATGAATTATTACATGAGATCTTTGAATACTTACTGAAAAGGTGTCAGTGTGCTGAAGTTCAGGCTTCAGTCTCCCTGGAAGCAGCTTGAATCTGTGTTTGAAGCCCTGCAGCATCACTCTTTATAAACCCTAACCACGCATACCTGAGCGCATTTTTAAGTCTGCCACATGCTCCAAACCTGCTGCTTGGCATGTATGTAGAAGTTGTGTTTACAGTAAATGTGGTGATTTCCAGTTATGTCACTGAGTGTGCTTCCTTGAGTGGCAAAGGTGTGTCACAATTAATAAATCATGTGTAGGTGACAGTTCACTTAGCAAATATTTTACATAACTTTTGTAATGATTCAGAGAGGGGCATAGAGATGAATTTTGTGATCATGTTGTAAAAAATATGTGTGACAGCTTGAATCTTATCGGGTTTGAATTTTGGTGCAAATAAAAACCTGCTACCAAAAAAGGCCAATTTTGATACTAAAAGTGAAGAAAACAAGATAATTATGCAAAACTAGCTTTCAACACAAGTATGCGGAAACTTCTCATCAGTGAGGATATTCATAATACTCAGAAGAATCTTTATAATATTATAAAACATGGGCACATAACTTAGTAAACAGAGATAATCAAACAAATAGAATAAAATAAAGATTTACTTGTTTTCTCTCTCTTGTCAAAAGCAGGTAGTGCAGAAAATGTAAACATGAAACCCATTTTTAGAATAGCACTTCCCTTTTTCAACAGGCTTTATTTACCTATGTTGACGACATGACTTTATCTTATGAAACAAGCAAATGGAAGCCAACCAGATCCACAGACACACAACACTACGTGTGGATTTCTTTGCTATACTTTCCTTAAGTTATTTAAAAACTACTGTTTACATTCAAGAAAAAATCCTTCTAAGCTGATGCTGAAGCTGCCTGGTGATTGTACAATATTGGGGTCAATAGTTAAAGCTTTGACACAATTTTGTCACCTTTTAACCCCCTCACATTCATTATCTGTTAATCCATAAAACATAAAGCATCATGGGCCTACCATTTCACTCTTGTGTGACTGTTGAACATCTTCACAATTGTGATACTTCGACTAAACAATGCAGAATCAGCAACATTCTTGGTAAAATGAGGCAACTCTTTTTAAATCTTTGCAAGACAAAATCCTACCTTTTTTGAAAAATACAGTTCCTTACAAAATTGTGAATGTATCTTTGGAAGCGGTGGTTCTCTATTGGTGGATTGAGGCCCAATGTTTGATAGAGAATTGCTGTCCTCAAACATCCTGACTCTGCCGCTGCATTTTGCATGAAAATCTAAGTAGATCAGGAGTTTGTGTAATACTCGGATCAGTCCACATGGCAACAACTACCATGGCATATTCAGAGCAACCTACACTATGTGGACAAAAGTATTCTGACACGACCATTACGCCAACAAGGACTGTAATGACTTTTGCACATGTACTTTAATATAGAACTGGTCCACCTTTTGCAGCACTCTTTTTGGAAGGCTTTCCACAAGATTTTGGAGAGTGCCCATTCATTCTGTAGAGCATTTCCTGTTCCAGATCATCTCAAAGGTGCTAACTGGGGTTGAGGTCAGGGATCTGTGTGGGCCGGTCAAGTTCTTCCACCAAAATGTGGGAATAGAAAAGGGCTTTCCCCAAACTGTTGCACCAAAGCTGGAAGCATAGCATTGTCCAAAATGTCTCCTCCACAGCCAGTCTGTTGTTTCAGTGTGACCACTGCAACCCTCCTCCACCCAAGCCACCTCCTTGCCATCTCATCAGGGTCCAGGTTTTTACTGAGGTGCTGGTTCAGCAGCACGGCTTGGCTTACAGGATGCAACAAGGTTGTTTTTTTTTGTTGTTGTTTTCTCTGACTCTTTATTCTCAGGGGTCATCAAGTACATTTGCACAAGGGCCAGATTTAGTTGTGACAGAGACTCTGGGGGCCAGACTTTCCAATAAACAAAACTCCGATAAATATTATATATTATATTTTCTTTCAAATCCCAGAGAATGGGGCCCTCCCTGTTATTCAGCACCAATATTAACTCATCTTTGACACTTTTTAACCCCTTTTCACCACTTCATCTGGCCATTTCTCCAATTTCTTTCCACTCTTAACCCATTTTGAGAATTTTTGCCTCTTTTAAACCAAGTTTTGCCATTTTTCACCCATTTTGCCACTCTTTAACTCCTTTTCATTGCTTGGCCAGGAAATTTATGCAATATTTTGTCACCTTTAACACATTTTCTGATACTTTTTGACCCTTTTTGCCTCTCTAGCCCAATTCTTGCCATTCTTTTACCTCTTTTTAACCCTTTTCCTTGATGTTTTATCCCCTTCGTGCCACTCTTTTATCCATTTTTGCAACTTTTCATCTTTTTCCTCCTGTTAACGCCTTTTTATTATTATTTTTTAACTATTTTTGCAACTTTGAACCCATTTTTGATCATTTTTTACCCCTTTTTCCTCTTTTACCATTTTAACCTATTTTCACCACTTATCATGCCAATTTTTGTCCCTTTGTGCCACTGTCTTAACTCCTTTTCCCCACTTTATCTGGCCATTTTTGCAACATTTCCACAAGTCTCAACCCATTTTTAAAAATATATCTTTAAAATATGTACTTATAATGGTTGACAGTGGATTATTATTATTTTTTTTTGTAAAAACAGATCAAATTTTAAATTATTCTCAAACTCTCAAACAGTTCAATTTAACAGTTGCAGAGATTTAAAGCTAAAAGACACTCTTAAAACCACAACATCTTCTTTTGCTCCTTTTCTGAATTTAATGGTCTTCTTGGGGCCGCACAGGAAGCTTTAAGGGGCCTGATATGGCCCTCGGGCTGCCAGTTGATGATCAGTGCTTTATTCAGACATCTGGATCAGACCCAGTCAGATTCAGACAGGTTTTACTGATTTAGACACTCTTTCTAGTGAAGGTTATAATCACAAGATTCTAGCCTTTTTTGTTTGATTTGTTCACAAACCAAACACAAGCAGATGTCAAAAAAGGCTTGGGAATTAATTTAACTCACAGTGTAGTGAAGTCTGTTGATATACCTTACACATGTAATAACTATCTTAAATTTTGATTTTTGTACACCCCCTGTAAAACATGTAATGTACACCTATGCTAGTCATGTGAAAATCACAGTGATAACTGGATGGGTAAAAGATGCACTTTATTAAAGCTCTTAGCCATGCCATTTTTCTAAGAACATTCACATGGTCATGTCATTTCGCACATGTAATTTAATTTAAATATGATAAAAATCAAAAAGGTTCATGTAATTGGTAAAAGCATTGCCTTTAAACTCCATGTTAATACAACTGTTTCAATAAAAAAGACAGAAATGAAGATGAATACAGCTTAGATTTTTATACTACAAAAAATGCCCTCCATTACTTCATTTGGGTTTTCATATTAGTAGTTTTGAATGTTATAAATGAAAAAGAACCCTAGTCTATTCTGACAGTTATCTTTTCTGACTCATAAACACAAAGGAGCTTTGACCAAAGAATGATCATTTAAGAAAAACAATGTTTTTATGATCAAACTGGGCCATAAAGTTATACATAATCAATTTTTGCACTTAAACTTCTCACATCAGAGCAGTGCTGTTGCTGTTTCTGTTTTTATATGAATCACCAATGACGGCCCAGTGCGCCCCGATGGCGGTGATGGCTCCGTGGTAGCGCCCGCTGATGATGATCAGCTCAGCCATGCTGTGCTCTGGATAAAAGTTAAAGGACCTCCCTGAGGGCTGACCGGCTCGCAGCGTGCGGCCTCTGGAGGTGGTGAACACCACTGACTGGATGTAGTGGTTAAACTTCCCAGAGATCTGAATGATGGCCTCGCCGTCAAACAGCTCCATCTCCTGGAGATCTCCATTACTGAAGCCAACGACTTCAGACCAGATGTAGCCATAGCGGAACTGGAAGCTGAAGAAGGGGAGCATGAGTGGGAAGTGAGTACCTTACAATACAGTAGTTGAAACCTGTCTGAGGGTGCATTGTGCAATCAAAGAGGAATTTGGCATAAATACTTGAAGACAGAGTTGAATACATCAAATTTCAAATAAGTTTATCCCAAATAATCTATTGTTAAAAAAATCCTTTTTCTCCTCACTTCAGAGGGTGTTCAACAATGAAGGTTCATGTAAAGATTTTTATAATTAACAAATATTTTAGGCCAAGTTTTGGTTACTGAAATCGTTGATATTTTGCCATGATTTTAATGTTAAAACAAGACAAAACCTGTTAAATATTTACCCGTAGATATAGTTGTTATAGGCCTCCCACACCCTGACTCCAGTGATTCTGCCCTCTCCTGACAGACTGTACGATGTGCCACTTCCTGAACCCACGGTTGGGGAGAAGGAGTAGAGCGGATGCTTGCCTGCTAAGAGATGAAAACACGAGTTGTTTTGCCTCATTAAAGTGTTTTGTTCTAGGTAAAGGTGTTTCATTAAGTGAATTTGTGTTATGAAATGCAAAACTGTTTAGTGGATGTAAATTTGTTTCAACCTTTGTTGTGTCTTTTAAATCTTGTATTCTACCTCCAGGCTGCCGTAATGAATTTATGTGACCTAAAACTTTGAGTTTTCTGAGATTATGAAGTCAAAAATAACCAATTGTGTGGAAGAAATTCATCCTAGATTAAGCTTTTTTTCTTGCATAAGTCCTGCAGTTGAGAGACTAATCAAAGAGTTCTTACAGGGAGCGATCACTAAGGACATATTTATGGTTTAAGCCTGGAAGCCAGGGACTTGGAAGAGACATTTCCTGTAAACTGGGACTATCCAACCACTGTTTTCAGTGAATTTTCTCAAAACATTTAGAATCTATGATATCATAAATAAATGACTGCAAGAACTTGAATTATTTTTAGTTTTTAATATCAAAATTAACAACTTTTTAATCCCAGAAATCGAGTTAGGTTTCTTGTAAATATGGGACTTAATTAACTCTACGAATTCCAACATTTTTTCAAGTTTTTCAATCATTTACTATTCTAACGTCGAATTACAACTCAATTTTGTTTTTGTTCATGTTTTACATTAAAATACTCCTCAACTTTCAGACACATTTAACCCTGAGTCTTACCATCAGCCAGCACAGAGGCAGAGCCGAGCAGAGCGAAGAGGACAACGTACAGCATTCTGTAAGACAGAGCTAAGTGAGGAAGAATTAACATAATTATTTACTAATTTATGCGATATCTAATGTGGATTATCAAAGTTTCAGAAGTAGGAATTGTTACCTGGCTGTTTTATTTATTCAACGATGACCAAGAGACTCCTGTAGATGATAAAAAAGTCTTTAATTACTTTGTGTTTGTATGTCATTTGTCATGGAGTTGTATGTTTCATCCAAAATAACTAACATCAGTGAAACAATTTTTCACTTATCATGTACACAGTTCAAATATGAGTTTGCATCATCAAATTAAATATATCTTTCTGTCAATAATTGTCTTCATAGAGAAATGTGATTATAAAGCTTCCTCCCTTTAAGAGAGCTTATAACAACACCAACTTATTATCTCTAAATGCTAGGGACTGAGGAAATAAAGTATGAATACTCACTGATCAGGAGTCAGCGTGCTGATGTTGAGGCTTCAGTCTCCCTGGAAGCAGCCTGAGTCTGTGTTTGAACCCGTGCAGCATCACTCTTTAAATACCCTCACCATGCATACCTGAGGACTTCTGAAGGTCTGCCTCACACGCACAAAACCAGCTGGTCAGCTTGAGTTCCAGTAAGTAGTGTTTGCAGTAAATGCGATGATTTCACTGATAGTCATGGTGTGGTGATAGTACAAATAAAAGAAAAGTATGCTTTAAAGCAACTGACATAACTGCTGATCTTTACAGATCATATGAATTTTTTTTCTGACGTTTGTATGTTATATTTTTACTGATCAGGGTTAGACTTTTGGTACAAATAAAACTCCCAGATTTATTTCCCATAAATTGACATTTTGACAGGCAGGTGCTGTCGAACAGGTGAAGATAGAAAACGAGATATTTATGTAACATGCTTGCTATCAAACCAGTTATGAGGAAATGTCTCAAAAAGAAGTCTAATCATAGTGATCAGATCTTTTTCATTCAATAAAATGTGGGCAAACAGAAAGTTGCAGGGGATAAATCAAATGGGAATAAAATTGAGTTTTAACTGTTTTGTTTTTGTTTAAATTGTCAGTTAATGTGGATTCCACCATGGCTGTAGGACGGTTGACCAGCTCTTTACTCTTGCAGGGCTCCTTAAGGGGGCATGGGAGTTTGCACATTCAGTCTACCCGTTCTTGGCTTTGTAGAAGGCTTTCTCCTGTGTCCCACAGGGGGCAATGTGGGGGGTACTGAGGAAATATCCGGTCCCGGGGCTGCTGCCGCATGCCATCAGGTCTCTGTAAAACCAAAGTGAGAGTTGTGCCTGCATCCTATGGGCACAAAGTTGGTCCGCTCCTGGAGCGTGTTGGCCTCCGCCAGGGCTGCCCCTCATCCCCGATTCTGTTTGTAATTTTCATGGACAGGATCTCAAGGTGCAGCCAGGGACAGGAGGGTTTATCGGTTGGGTGGCCTCAGAATTCGCTGCTCCTTCACGTCAAAGGAGCCTGTTGAGGTGGCTTGGGCATCTGATCAGGAGGCCTCCCCTGGTTGCCTCCCTGTGGGAGTCTTTTGGGCATGTCCAACCGGAAGGAGACCCTGGGGTAGACCCAGACCTCACTGAAGGGATTATATATCTCATCTGGCCTGGGAACACCTTGGAATCCCCCAGGAGGAGTTGGAAAATGTTGCTGGGGAGGAAGATGTCTGGGTTGACTTGCTTAGCCTGCTGCCACTTCAGCCTGACCCCGGATAAGCGGAAGAAAATGGATGGATGGATGGATGGATGGCTAAATTGTCAATCATAGATAGCACAGGAAATGCAAATGTGTCAACAGAACAGATTTTTGAATAACTCTTTTTTGACAGTTTAGTTTACCTATATGTTGATGACACGACTTTATCTTAATATATGAAACAAGCTGATATCCACCTAATGGAAGCCAAACAAATCCACCAAAACACCCAAATTCTATTTGAAAATTCTACTCTCCTTAAGTTACATAAAATACTCCTAAATTGCATTGAAGAAAAAATCATTCTACAGTATGCCAAAGCTCCCTGATAATTTAATAAAACTGAAGTCAATGTTGAAAGCTTTAATAACATTTTAAGTATTTTTAACACCTTAACATTCATTACCTGTAAAACATCACGGGTCTACCTTTTCACTCCTATGTGACTATTGAACATCTTTCCAATTCCAATTCTAGGAATGTATTTCCTATCAAGGAGTATCCCATCCTACTGTTAGCCTAACTACCTGTTTGATGACATGAAGATGTCATTATAAAGTTCATATGGTATTTCACATTCCTATTTCCAAACATGTAAAATAATTTTGACAAGAAACAGTTCTGTTTTTCCTGCTGTAGCTCACTCATGCTAGTTATATGAACTCTACTAAGAAGTGATCTGTTTCTCTGTTGTTTCATGTTGTTTGCATAAGATAAGACTAGCAAAGCTAATGTAAGCTTATGAAGCTTAGCAAAGTTAAGCTAAGCTAATCACCTTCTGGCCCCAGCTTTGTCTTTGTTGGATGTGATACTGTAGTTAAAGCAGTCATCACTCCTACTGATTATTGCTTCAAACTTGTATTTCATGTACAACGTAATGCAAATTAAATACAAATATGCAACGTAAAATGATGTTTGCATAAATATTCACCCTCTTTGAAGTGACTAACCTAATTTATCAGAGGTCCAGGGATATGGTGCTAGTAGTCTCGCAATTAGTGAGATGAGGATCACCTGAGTGTAGTGAATGTGCCGAGTGATTGTAGTATAAAGACACCTGTGTCTGGTCAATCAGGCTCTGGTTAATCAGTGTATTCCTGACTACCATTACACCATGAAGACAGAATAACGCTCCAAGCAACTCAGAGAAAAGTGTATTGAGAAGTATAAGTAAGGGGATGGATACAAAAACATTCTGAGGCACTAAACACCCCGCTGAGTTCAGTTAAATCGACTATCAAAAAATGGAAGGAATATAGCAGATGTGTACGTCTACCTAGATCAGGCCGTCCTCACAAACTGAATGACTGTGTGAGAAGGAGACTGGTGAGAGAACAATCAAGCCACCTATGGCTACTCTGAAGGAGTTACAAGAGAGATGGAAGAGACTCTGTATATAACAACTGTTTCCCAGGTTCTTTACCAGTCAAAGCTTTATGGGAGAGTGGCAAACCGAAAGTCAGTCAGAAGGCATGTAGGAGACTCTGTGGTCAAGTGGAAGAAAGTTCGTTTGTCTGAGAGACAAAAATTGAGCTTTTCAGTTATGAGACGAGATGCTGTGTTCAGCAGACACCAACGACTGCACATCACCAGAAACACACTATCCCCACCGTGAAGCACAGTGGCAGCATCATGCTGTGGGGATGCTTCTCAGCAGCCGGTGCAGGAAGGCTCGTAAAGGTAGAGGGTAAAATGAAAGCGGCAAATATAGAAAAAGCCTGCAGGACAATCTTATTCAACCTGCAAGAGAACTATGGCTTGGGAGATTAATTTCCAACAAGACAATGAGCTGAAGCATACAGTGACAGCTACACAGAAGTGGTTTAAACACAACAAGATGTTCTGCACAGTCAAAGCCCAGACCTCAATCCTATAGAGAATTTGTGACTGGACTTGAAAAGGACTGTTCATGACATTTCCAGTGCAACCTGACAGATCTTGAGCAGTTTTGCAAAGAGGAATGGAGTCAAATTGTAGTGTTGAGATGTGCAAGCCTACTGAGATCTATCCGCACAGACTAAATACTGACTTAAAAGGGATGAAATGTTTAAGCAGTCACTTATTCAACATTACATATTTTGTGTTGAAAATGTCAAAACATCTAAATTACATTGACCATGATTGATTTATAAAATCAATAAAAGGTTAAAACATCTAAACATTTTGGGCACTGTATTTCCTAAAACACAACAGTAGCTTTAAGTGTCTCCTGATATTGTGCACATAGCCTGAATGTGCTCTAACTGCATTCAGTAAAAATTAAAGTTGTGTAAAATAATCACCATAAATCACAGTGAAACCTGGATGAGTAAAAAAACGCACTTTTATTAAAGGTCTTTACCCTGCCATATTTCTAACGAGTACATTCAGATGATCTTGTCATTATGTACATGCAATTTAATTTAAATCAAAAGAGTGCATACAGTTTGTAAAAGCATTGCCTTTAAACCACATGCTTCTATAAACATTAAAATAAAAAAGACAGGATTAAAGATGAAAATGGCTATTTTAACACAATAAAAGAAAATAATGCCCTTCATTCACTTGGATTTCAGATGAGTAGCTTAAAATTTTATCAATTAGAAAGAGTCCTAGATAGACAGTTATCTTTTGTGACTTATAAATACAAAGGAGCTTTAAACAAAGAATGATCATTTAAGAAAAACAATATTTTTAGCAAAATTATTCATGATCAAACTGGACGGTAAACCTATAAGTCATCAGTATATTACATTTTTGTATAGACTTCTCACATCAGAGCAGTGCTGTTGCTGTTTCTGTTTCTGTACGGATCAGGAATGACGGCCCAGTGCGCCCCTATGGCGGTGATGGCTCCGTGGTAGCTCCCGCTGATGATGCACAGCTCAGCCATGCTGTGCTCTGGATAAAAGTTAAAATATCTCCCTGAGGGCTGACCGGCTCGCAGCGTGCGGCCTCTGGAGGTGGTGAACACCACTGACTGGACGTAGTGGCCAAACTTCCCAGAGACCTGAACAATGGCCTCGCCGTCAAACAGCTCCATCTCCTGGAGATCTCCCCTGTTGAAGCCAACAACTTCAGACCAGATGTAGCCATAGCGGAACTGGAAGCTGAAGAAGGGGAGCATGAGTGGGAAGTCAGTAGTTTGAACAATATTGTTGCTGAAACCTGTCTGAGGGCCTAATGTGTAGTCAAAGAAAGAGGTAATTTGGCATAAAGCCTTGAAAATACAGTTGAGTAAATCAGATCATACAGAAGTTGTTTTGTTCAGCTCATCCAAAAAAAATTATTATTTAAATTTAAAAAATTTAAAATTTAAAGAATTACAGGCATAACCAGAATAGGGCAGGAATTAAAAATAGTCCAACTTTAACTCCTGTCCTCTCAGCTTTAAGTCAACAGTGTCTCACTATTTTAGGACGCTTCACATATTTAGGTTTCTTGGCCAAATCTGCATCTTCTTTTCTGTCATTGAGCATTTACTTTTAATTTTTAGTGATATGTAATTGAAGTTTTAGGACACAAGTTTTGATAATTTAATTCAGCGTGACATAAGTGTGATTTAAAGAAAAAAAAAGACAAAACCTGTTGAGTATTTACCCGTAGATGTAGCTGTTATACCTCTCCCACACCCTGACTCCAGTGATTCTGCCCTCTCCTGACAGACTGTATGAGGTGCCACTTCCTGAGCCCACGGTGGGGGAGAAGGAGTAGAGTGGAGGCATGCCTGCTAAGAGATGAAAACACAAGTCGACACGCCAACAGTGAGGCACACATGTACGTCTGTAGTCAAATAACTGAGCATAATCTAGTCATTGTAATTTTAAAAACAATTTGAAACTCTGCGTAGATCAAGGATGATGGCACAAGCTACGGATCTTGATAAATATCGGTATCAATAAATCATCAGCTATATTACAAATATTTTATATTATTTTATAATGATATTGTCAGGAATGTTCAGGTCCAGATAAGACTTCTCTTTCATTCTACCCCTTATTGAACTCCTGGTGTTTTCTATACGTCAAGTGTTTGACACGTCATTTATGGAGTCTCTTTTGCTCTTCTTTTAAAATTTGTGGTCTGATTAAGGTCATTTTCGAGACGAAGATAAAAAAAGAAGCAGAACCATCGAGTTTGAACATATGAGCATGTATAAAAGCACGTTATCTAATACCACATTCAGGATTATTCTGCCTATTTGACTTTTGATAAACCAGGTAACTCCACATGTTAGACAATGGATCAGTTTATTAGTGTACACGTAAAATTATCTTATTATTATCCTGTCTATTTTCTCTAATATAGACCTTAATTAACTATTCTAAAATTAAATAATAATTCAATTTTACCTGTAGTCTCCACACAGAAAAATATTCTTGTGCTGTCTTCACATTTTAATTCTTGGAGCATACGTTAAAGTCATTGCACCAGACGCTTAAAACTTTCCAAATCATTTCTAAGTTTTTCTGTTCATGTTATACATAAAAATACTCCTCAACTTTCAGACACATTTGACTCTGAGTCTTACCATCAGCCAGCACAGAGGCAGAGCCGAGCAGAGTGAAGAGGACAACGTACAGCATTCTGTAAGACAGAGCCAAGAGAGGAAGAATTAACATCACTTTTTACTAATTTATTAATTATTTATTGGAGATCCTGGAAGAATCAGCAGTATGGATGCTTACCTGGCTGTTTTATTTACTCCACAATGTCCAAGGGGCTCCTGTAGATCATAAAAATGTCTTTAATTACTTTGTTACTTTTATTGCTGTTGTACGTGTATCCCATGGGTCACTGAGTCATGTGTTTCATCCAAAAAAACCATATTAATAGGACAATCTGTTCGTGCATCTATTCAATGATAATAATATTTTTATTTCAAATGTGTAAATGACAACTTCAAAACTGTTTAAAAAGAACAGTGAAATGTGTACTTCCCTTTAATATCTGCTTCCATTCATCAAAACTTCCTCACTGGATTCAAATATTGTCACAATTTGCCATCAATTTTTGAAACTAGTGCACCGTGAATTTACAGTATATCACAAGTGTTTTACATTCACACACAGCCGCTGCACACACATATTTACTGTACGCAGAAATATTTTAATCACAGTAACAAAGATATTGTAAAAATGATTTGTCTTTGTCTTTATTTATCTCCATCGTACCTTTT
Source organism: Cheilinus undulatus (assembly GCF_018320785.1). Taxonomy (NCBI): domain Eukaryota; kingdom Metazoa; phylum Chordata; class Actinopteri; order Labriformes; family Labridae; genus Cheilinus; species Cheilinus undulatus. The sequence goes on along the minus strand of NC_054880.1, from coordinate 16,211,784 downwards.
GAGAATAATTTCTTCATGCCTCGTTTTAATCAGAATTATGCTTGACTTTTTTTTCATGTCATCGCTCAGTCTGTTCCACGGTTTAACTCCACAGTGTTCCCAACCTTTAAATTGGACTTCTCCCTTAAATCATAACCTCTATCTCTTCCACAAAAACATATTCTGAATATTGCAGATTATTCCTCACTTTGTATAATGCTTGAGCAGTTTTGAATTTCACCAAGTCAAAGAATTTTAAAGTTTTGTATTTTAAACACAACTCATCAGCGTGTGCCCAATAACCAACATTATGTTCTATTTTCATTGTTCTTTTCTGCAGAATGAAAAGTGGTTGAAGTGAGGTTTTGTAATGTGCATGGCTGAAATAGCATTTGAAAAAGATAGTCTAGTCAGTCCTACATTTAACCATTTTATTGCAAATATGGATACAGTTTTACTTGATGGAGAAGGCTCTGTTCAAAAGATGCTCCCTGGGTTTGTCAAGCAGCATGCTTACACTTTCCATGTAGTGCATGGCTACAATAAAATCAGTTCAACAGCAATTAATCCATCGTAGCACGAATCTGAATATGAAGATGCAACAAGCTTTAAAGTTATAAAGAAGGAGGCTGGGGCGGAGGAGGTTAAGTTTTGTCAGCAGCAGCAGTGTGATACAACAGCATCAATGCAAGCAGGGATAAGTGTGAAGTACAGCATATTAAGATACACTGCTGTGTTGAGAAAAATAGGTTTGACTGGCTGTTGGTGTTAGGGGATGACGATTAGGATCAGCTGACTGTCAGCTGATCCTCACATGTCCTGTTGGAACTAACACTCACCTTCATTTATTGTAAAATTGAACCATTATTCCTGAATTCTGAAATAAACATGGAGTATTTTTTCTTTAAATTTAAACAAGCTTTCTTTGTCAGGCTAAGTTGCAACTTTTAAGCTCACTGGCTTGTATTCTCACTTTAGTTTTATGTCAATACAGTACTTCCTTTTCAGCCATGGACAAACTGATGTGAACCAGGGACCATCTACTGTAGCTCTCTGGCATCAGCAGTAATAATGAATGTGCACAGGTACTTTATATCATGCCATCTTAAATTTGTATTTAAATTTGGATCCATTTTATCAAACATAGTAACAGTTCTACTAATATTCTTTGTTTCAGTTGTAAAACAAAATCGCAACATTTTCTCCTCTGGTTTAACTGAAAATAAATACAAGTTACTGTCAGTAATAGTATTTATAGAGAAATATGATCATAAATCATCCTCCATTCAATAAAGCTTATGACAACAACAACTAATTATCTCTAAATGAGAGCAATGAAAGATATAAAGTATGAATACTCACTCTCAGGAGTCAGCGTGCTGATCTTGAGGCTTCAGTCTCCCTGGAAGCAGCTTGAGTCTGTGTTTGAACCCGTGCAGCATCTCTCTTTAAGTAGTCTCACCATGCATACCTGAGGACCTTTAAAAGTCTGCTTCACACGCACAGAACCTGCTGGATGGTGTGAGTTCGAGAAAAAGTGTTCGCAATGATTGTGGTGATTTCCAGTCATGTCACTTGCGGTCATGGTCTGGTGACGGTACAAATGAAAGCAATGTTTGCTTTAACATAGCTTGAATATCTTTCAGTCACGGTCTGGTTTTTACAGATCATGTTTATAGTTTTTTTATGACAACTTTAATTTGGTTAGGGTGACAATTTTGATGCAAATAAAGCTTCTAGCTTGATTCCCAGTAAGAATATACATGTGTGATGGGCAGATACCATAGAGCAGGTGAGGATGAGAAACAAAATAATTATGTAACACTGAGGCTAAAACAAGTATCAGGAAATGTGTCTAGCAATCAAAGTAACTGTGTTATTATAAAACATGGGTGAATAACTTTAAACGGGGGTTCTCAAACGTTTCCGGGCTTGGGACCCTGCAGAGCAGAAAATTTTCCAAGGACTCCCACAAAGCCCTCACACTGATTAAACATATGTTAACTGCCATTTGTACTCCTAGATGCTTTATTTTAAGCTCTTCAACCTAACAACAAGCTCTTGTCCAACTGAGTGTGACTTCTTATTTTGCGATCCTTTGAGCAGCCAAATAAGAGGCTCTCTGTGCTTTTTCTGAGGTTGTGGTCAGGTTCACCATTCATGTTTTCCTCACCCTTTCATCAAATTTTTTTTTGTTTTGTCCATAAACTCTACATGCTTTGTTATCAGATGATGCTCTAGCTTGGTGGGCTTCATGGCTTCACATATAGACACACGACACATTTAGTTTCTGTTGCTGTTCTCATTAAAACCAAGTTTGAGATAGCTGTCATATTTTCTCAGTTTGGGCCTGGCATCACTTGATGAAGTGGATGCTCTAAAATATTCATCCATTGTTGCTAGCTGGACCTGCACACCAAATACGTCCTGAGCAGAGTGACCGACGCGTGATGAGTGATAGATTCACGTGATATGTCACAATCACAGCTGAGTTTTTATTTGCCCAGAGCTTACTTATGGTGGAGTCACTGGGTTTAGCATGGTTGTTTTATGGCGTTCTGGTCCCTATGCTTTTTAATGATATGGAATTACTTTAATAATTTATTTTAAATTATTTTGGGACCCCCAAGCTGTAGCTTGCAGACCCCAGGGGTCCCCGGACCCCACTTTGGGAACCATTGACTTAAAACGGAGCAGAGAGGATAAATCAAATGAGAATAAAATAAGTATTTTTCTCTGTTTTTATTTGTTTTATCTCTATAGTCAAAAGCACATAGTTCAAAAATGTATATGTGCCAATAGAACAGATTTTTAGAATAAAACTTGTTTTTTTAGGCAGGTTTTATTTACCTATATGTTGACGACATGACTTTATCTATGACACAAACTGATATCCATCAAATGGAGGCTAAACAAATCCACATAGACACCCAAACTGAATTTGAAATTCAATTATTTGATCAGATTAAATTAAAAATTAAGAATTAGTGAGGGTCAGCTACTCTATGGAGACAACTGTGTTTTTATGGGCACTTGGTGCACTTTCTCAGGTCTGATCCAGCTCGCTGCACACTGGGTGCCTAGGACCTGGTGGGCTGGTCCAGACAACATAAGGTTGCGCGTACTGTCGAGGAGGCAGCTGGAGAGGCATGTATTATGCCAGTAATATGGATGCAATGATTACAGTCAGAAAAAGTCATATGTTTTACATTTTCTTTGCACTATTTCTGCAATTCTACAAATAATCATGTGAATCCTCTACAGAAGTGGAATTCTTCTTTATGGCTGACTTTTTTGAATGATATAATACAATGATCAATTAATCCAGTTCATAAATAAGGGAAATAAATAATTAACAATATACAAATATTAAATCAGCATGAAAATATTTCCATCTACCAAAGGGGGGCCCGATAGAAAAGTTTGGAAACCACTGAGTGAGAATGAGAATATGTCTGAGGTAGTATAGATAAGAACTAATTTGCTGTGATTGCATTATATTGCCCTTACTGCTGTTTGTTCACATTACACTAAAATCCAAAAGATAACCGTGACCAGGTTCCCCCACAGGATTGGCTTAGCCTCTGAAAAAAACAGACAACAGGCCCTCTGCAGTTGTGATTTATTGACAATGTCATCAGTAGCATTGGTGCTAGCAGCCAGGCTAACCGTTACCTCATCATTAGGTTCTGATGTTGAAATAATTCATTCGTGCCACTCTTTAACTGCCTGTTCACCACGTTTTTTCCACCCATTTTGCCATTTTAAATTCGTTGGTGATACAAACATTCACTGCTCCCTCCATTCAAACCAACATTAAACATGATCCCATATAATGGGCTCATTCCTAGTCAGTAGCGTCATGTATAACACCACACTGCAACCAATTTTGATACAAGACTTAAACTGATATTCAAGTATTACCCAGTAAATTTAGCTCATACATGTATTAATGGAGGTCAGACTGAAAACTTCACTTCTTACAACACCAGAGAGTTATCATCTCAGATAGAGAGACGATACCCGTGCACAACAGGAAAAAATATTTTTGTTTGTGAACGTTACACTTGAATGTGTCTGTAAAGACTGCTTGGAAACCAGATCTTAACAGGGAAATCATCCAAAGATATTTGAAACCACGTTTGTTTCACAACTAAAGGAATCATATAGGAATACACAACCATGGGATACTATTTCTGACAACCATCAGGCAGAAAAATGATAAAGGAAAGTCATTTGAGAACATTTGTAGACTGCTTTTACCATCTAAATCGCATGTAGAATTACTTTTCCTTACCAGGAAGTTCTCAGAAATAACAGGTTGCAGGCGTGTCAAAGTTACCGGAAAGCACTGAATGAATGCAGTAGATGTAGACAGGTGCTTTACAAAGGCAGCTGTGCTGGGAATAGCTGGTCCTCCTAACTCCGGTCTCACCAGTTCCACCACTTTCAAAAATGTGGCCAGCTTTGTCAGACAAATAAAGCAACAACAATGAAGCTCAGATATCAGACAGAATAGAACTCCATATAATGCAATTAAAATGGATTTGACAGTACACTTGTAGTTTTTTGTTAAGTGTAAAGGGTTTTGCACATTTCCTAGGGTAAGAAAAGTGGCAAAACTGTTAATCCCCAGTGCTTCCTTGAGCTTAAAATCAATATAAATATGGACAAACAAAATCCATTTATCCATTTTTTTACACTGCTTGTCCTGATTGGGTTTCAGGGGCTCCAGCCAATCCAAGCAGTCATTGGGCGAGAGGCTGGGTACATCCTGAACTGATTGCCAGTTAATCAGAGAGCCAAAATGCTGAGACAACCAACCAGTCATGTTCACACCTACAGCCAATTTAGAGCCACTAGTTGGCCTAACAATCATGTTTTTGAGAGAGGTTTGGCTGCAGACCACTGCTGTAAGATGCCACCTTTCTACAACAACATATTTCCAGTTTTCAATTTTCCTTTTCAAAATGTTTTTTATTCAACTTTATTCATAAACAAAGTCTGGCTGTTACATTCATAAAAATAATGACACAGACTAAGTAAAAAGTTCAGAGGTCTAATCCGGGATAGACCTGTTTTAAATTAGTTACGCCAGTGGTTCGCTTTAGCTTGCTGGCTTTAGCTTAGGCTAAAGTAGCTATGTTAGCTACATAGTTAACTATACTACATAAGCCAGCATCGTTATGTTAACGTGTGAGCTCTAACAAATGTAGCTTAAGCTAAGGTGATTTGTTAGCGAAGAGCTGCTTAAGCTAAAATAGCTAAGGTTAGCTATGTAGCTAAATTAGTTTTAGTAAATGCAGCATAAGCTAACATAGCTTCCATAGTTTTAAATTTTAACTTATGTTAGCTTTAGCTGTTGCTTGGTTAGAATGTTTTTTTCTTCTTCTTATGGGCTCTAGCCACCAAGCTACACCAGTAGCCACATTAGAATGTTTTAATGGAGTGCAATTTCAGAATCAGAATCTTTATTAATGACAACACAAACAGTTTGGTGGAATTTGCTTTTGAAACAGCACTTTAAAAGGATGCTCACATCAGCTGTGTCATCACAGAACAGACAAAAACATTAGACATACAGCAGTACAACAAAAGGCATATTTAGTCCATGGATTGATTGAGTGTTCTTATGGCAGAGGGGATGAAACTGTTTTTGAATCTTACTGACTTGGTTGGCAGAGATCTGTAGCGCCTCCCTGAGGGCATGAGAGTGAACAGGTGATGAAGAGGATGGGAGGGGTCCGAGGTGATTTTGAAGGCTCTTTGTGTGACGCGTCGATGATATGGTGTGTCTATGGATGGGAGGGGTTGACCGATGATTTCTGAGGATTTATCGACAATGCGCTGTAGTTTTTAGCGTGAGTGTGAGTCTAAATTACCATACCAGACAATTATTGAGAAGGTGAGTATGCTTTCTATGATTTCCCCCTGTAAGCAGGCTGTTACTCATCTGAATTAAACATTTTGCGATCAGGTTTTGTATTTTTACCTTTTGGTATCGTAACCCTTACCTTAGTAAGTAACTTTATTAATAGAGCACATTTCATTACAGGAAAGCTCACACTGAGGGTCAAAAAACGTAAAAGCAGTTATTTCCATAATCATAAAAAACCCTTAAGAAGGCTTGTAAATAATCAAATCGCAGACAAGACATAGAAATTAAACAGTGGGAAGCATAACATTTTAAGAAAAAGGGGTACAACCACACAAGGATCACATAAACTCAAACACATATATATTATTCATAGTCTTTGGTGAATAGATAGGTTTTTAGTTTAGTTTTAAAAAAGTAGTAACAGACCTCAGGTCATTTAGGAGTTTGTTCCAGAGTGAATGACCACAGTAACTGAGGTACGGCTAAAAGACCTTCCCCTGACGACATGACCAGGTTGGGTCAGGCTGGGTAGTAGACTGTGTGCAGGTCAGAAAAGTATTCAGGGGCTGAACCATTGAGAGCTTTATGGACTAGGAGGAGGACTTTGAAGGGGATTCTGTATTGCATGGAAGCTAGTGGGGTGTTCTGGGGGCTGGAGTGGTATGATCATATTTCCTAGTGCGTTTTAGGACACTGGCAGCTGTGTTTTGGACTTGTTTTTAAATGATAGAATGCTGGTTTGGTGATTCTGGATATATATTTTTTAAAGTTGAGTCCAAAATGATGCCAAGATTTCTGACGTGCTCACTTTATTTAACGGAAATTGAAGTTGAGCAGAGTTTTGCTCTTTGATTTTTGGGGCCAACAATTAATATTTAAGTTTTGTCTGAGTTCAGTTTAAGCACATTGTTTGACATTAAACTATTGACATCCTGTATGCAGTGTAGAAATTCATTTACCAAACTAAGATCACCAAAAGAAACAGAAATGTAAAGCTGTGTGTCATCAGCATAATGAGGATATATAATGTTTGTTAATGACTGTTTGGATTGGAAGAATGTAGTTGAAAAGTAACGGTCTGAGAATTGAGCCCTGTGGGACACCTGTGAAAACATCTGTCAGTGGATTTAAAATTAATAACAGAGACATAGAAATTTCTGTTTTGTAGGTAGAAAGAAAAACACTTATGGCCTTAACCAGATAATCCAACAGAATAATAGCATCCACAAATGAAGATTTCTTGATCTACAGTGTCTTCACAAGTGCTGTTTCAGTACTAAGATTTGTTCTAAAGCCAGACTGGTATTTATCATGGGGGTGGCATCTCACAGTAATCTGCAAGAGGGAGCATCTGAGATGCACAGTGTGCCCCAAGACGGCTTGGTGTTTTTTGTTTTGGTCTATGGGAGCAACCTGACTATTGAAATCTGTTTGCCAAAACTATAAAGATGTTGCGGAAGGATTTTTGTTACAAGCAGAGTTTGCTCTCTGCTTTTGGCTTCTCTTGTTCAGTGTCAGTAGCCAAACCAGAAGCACCAGTCAGGACTGCCATTTATAAAGAAACTGCAACTGCTGGCTGGCTGTTTCATGCCTTTTTGAGGTTTATCTCTGGTGAACACTTAAAGCTGGACTGTAGTGGTGTGATTTGTAGAAATTTAGAAAATAGGGATAAAAATAACCACAGTGACCTTTGATCTTTAAAATCTAATGAATTCATCCTTGAATCAGAGTGGAAGTTAGTGCAACTTTTGAAGAAAATCCCCGAAAGTGTTCTTGAGAAAACACATTAACCTGAAAGGGATGGACACAAGGCCCAGCGACAGTGACTTTCAACCTCCAGATCAAATAAGTTTCAACGGGAGTCAGACTGGACATCTCTGAAGAAAATCCCTTGAATCAATCTTAAGGTATGATATTGAATAGCAAAGGATAAACATTAGGCCATATGACCTTTGACCTCCAAAATGTAATCTGCTCACCTTTGAGTCAGAGTGGATATTTGTGCAAAGTTTGAAGAAAATCTCTTTTAGTGTTCTTGGAATAGCAGGTATGGAAATGGTCTTGATGTTTGCACACACAGACAAATGTGCTGATGGACAATCCACTGGCTAATGCTAGAGCGCAGGCATAAAAACATACATTGTTTATTAGTTATTCTACCTTCTTAAATTTGAAGTTATTTTTGATATGTGCTAAGAAAAGACATTTTGCATTTTTATTGTCATGAGAAAGCAACATAAACAGAAACCTTTAAAGCTGTGGTATACGGTATCGTCAAATCTGTATCAGAATGCAGATCATTTACCAGAAGATACTTAAGATATACACACATGCCAATTTGTACAGTAAGAATCTACATAAACACAAAAAAAGAACTCATCTCATACAAAACAGCCTGAGGGGGAAAAGTTCCCCCTTTCCCCAGACAGTCCTAGAAACTCTTCACATTAATCATAAAAGTCTCAGTGTAACAGGCCGTTAGAGCTAAAAGTGCTGTGCTCTGCTCTGTTCCTCTGCATTGTGCTGGTAACAGTGTAATGAGTGCTGAGCTGCAGGTATTCAGGCAATGAAACCCAATTCCTGTTTAAATTACTGAGCCTCACTGCACTGCAAAGCCTCCGCTCATTCCGCACATTGACATATAATCAAGTCTGTCATTAATACAAGCCATAAAATTAAAGCAAAAAGTGTTTGTGAGAAGCAGGAAATTTAAAATGAGGTCTCTTTTTTTATCTTTGATCGGCATGTTTACCGAATTTCATCTTAAGCAGATTTTATTAAACATTTTTATGACCTCTACAACTTGAATACTCACCACATTGACCAAAAAGTCTTCACTTATATATAAGAAAAGGTAAAAAATGTAATGAATTCTTTTAAAAAGGATGCAGATGCCTGGTATTGTTCATTTCTTTGTGCTTTTATTGCCCTTTTTAACTCTTTCAAGCATTTAAAGTCTAATTTCCTCTTTTGATTGCATGGGCTTTTCAGTGACTCTGGAAAGAAAGCTTCTTGATGTTCTCACAGGGTCATAAAAACTCAGTTTTAACAAATGTTTCAGGAGAGCTACATACTCAATTCTGCCCCAAAAAAAGCCTGGGCATTTGGCCCTATTTTACAAAAAAACAAAACATAAAACACCAATCCAACTGCATTGGTGCTATAGTATGATACGCCCCACTCAGTGAAATCATTTGAAACAAATGCATGGCTTCAACAGTAGTTTTCAGAAAAAACATGAACCAGGAGAGCAGTTGTTAGCGAGTTAGTATCCTTAACTAATGCAGCAGTGTTGCTAGCTCTGGCGTAAAAAAAATGATGGTACGTCTGGATAAATAGTCATTATTCTCCCCGTCAGTTGACATAGATTTCTTCATTTTTATCGCTGCCCCTACCATTGAATTCTTTAGTCACCAGTTTATGTTGTTGTTGCTGTGTATTGCTTTGAAAACTTTAGATTTTGCTTCTTTCCCCTAGCATAAGGGGATCACAGTGAAAATGCTTTTATTGTAACATAAACTGAAGCTGATCTCAAATGTTTAGCTCTATCTGAACTGGATTTGATTCATGGGTATCAGACTCCTGGAGGCTGAATACTTTGGCACACCACTCTTTTCAGATTTTTATTTGTAAAAAAGTTTGAAAGCCATGTATAATTTTACTTTCACTCCTCAATTATGCGCCACTTTATGTTGATCTGTCACATAAAATCCCAATAAAATATATGTACGTTTCTGGTTGTACCATGAAGAAATGTGAAAAAGTTCAAGGGGTATGAATGCTTTTGCAAGCCACTGTATACACAGAGGAAACAAATAAACTCCAGGCTCAGTCTGACTGGAATTTAACCAGAAACCTTTTTGCTGGGAGACCATAGAGCTACCCACCGAATCAATATGGAGCCCAAATGTCAATATATTTAAGTTCTGTTTTGTTAAATGTCACTTTATGTTTCTTAAGATCTTATACTTCCATATATTTCATTTTAAATGTCTTTTGCTGTGTTTTAATGGTACCGGTGTTGTAAATATTATTAAATATTCAAGCTCAGTCTCTTCAGCACATTCTTCATGTGTCCAGTGAAAGACCCAGGTCAAGTTGTGTTTTAAATCCCCGTCTTAGCCCAGCTCTAGCATAACCGAGGTTAGACCTCAAGTTCAATCATAGCAGCTGAGTAGCTGTAAGAGGATTTCCAGTGCCCCTTTGACCCAGGTGTTAACATCACACCAGCAGAGTTATAATCACTCCGTCATCCTGGCCCTGCCACAGCATCTCCCCTTCAAACGCCACCTTCCCATGTTTCCTTGCTCTCATAAGAATCCCGACCACTTTATCCGATATCCGAACATATCTGTCAAACAGCTGTCCAAACGTCACCCGGGTCTTCCCGTCTGGGTCCGGATCGGCCATCGTCCTGATCACGTAACACATGTCGGCGATCTCACGGTGGATGTGCTTCTCTGCTCGTCTGGCTCTCTCCGCTGTTTGGGTTCCCTCTTTTGGACGTCCGTAACCCTCCTGTCCCTTCTGGAGGCGGAGCGACATGGAGTAATCATAGTCAAAATACTCACTGAAGGGGTTTAGTTTCTGGTTGATGGTGTGCTCTGAGGCCCAGTTCTGCCAGCGGCTCTTGAGGTTTCCAACAGCGCTGTAATTCTTGGAGAGGGTGTTGATCTTGTTGGCGTCCTCGGCTTCCTTTTTGTACCTGGGAGAGTTTCAGATGAGGAAATTAAAGTCAATTTAATATACATTGGGTATTGTTTTAAACCCACAAGAGAGTGTTTAGAGTTCAACAGTGAGAAGTTAGGGCTTTGAAGATCATTTTATGGTACTTGTACTCGTGCATATAACACTACTTTGCTGTGGAACTCATGCATTGAAAGCTCAGTATTGCTGGTGAAATTACATCAATTTCAGACGCTATGTGGCAACTTCTGCAGCTAAACAAAAGCTAATGCCAAAGACTGCATTACTTTGTTGGTATACAAGTAAACTGGGGGGGAGGGGGGTCTTTTTTATAACTCATGCCCATGATTACATCAGGGCTCTGAATAATCAGGGGCTTGACTGAGTTGACTGACAGATGAGTGTGTTATAGCTGTTTGCCAAGAGGCTAAAGGCCTGTCTCAGGTCCACCTATTTGCCTCTTAGATCAACCAAAAGTGTGTTTGAGAGAACACCTCCAAAATGGAAACTGCCATTGATAGACTTCAAAAGCAGATCTTAGATTAGACCCAGATAATCCAGCCTGACTCTCCCCAAGCCTCTACATATTCTCTTCAAGTCCAACTGCCAAGCGTAATTCCAATCCAGCACTGACTGAAGCATTTTGAGTTGTTTGGATGACAAAAGGTGATGACAAGAAAAAATAAACTTCTGTCAGGAACACTATCTTCACACTTTAACCATTTTATTACAAAAATGGATGTACAGTTTTACCTGGCAGAGAAGGCTCTGCTCAGAAGATGCTCCCTGGGTTAGCCAAGCGGCATGCTTTGACTTTCAAGAGAGCGCATAGCTAGAAACCCCCATATAAATAGATACATTCATGACAATACATATTGAATATAATGGAATAAGATCAGAAGCATAGCATGAATCTGAATATGAGGGTGCAACAAGCTGCAGCTATAAAGGAGGAGGCTAGGGTGGAGGAGGCGAAGCTTTGCCAGCAACAGCAGCTTGGTGCATCAGCAATGATGCATGCAGAGATTTCATATTTAAATGGAATGCTCTGTTGAGGGAAGGAGCTGTGATTGGCTGTGAGAGCTGGGAGGTGATGATTGGAATCAGCTGGCCATCGCTGATCATGGCTGGCCGTATGACAACGGTGTCCTGCATGAACTGACTCTAAGCTTCATTTAAACTAAAAAGTCTTGGGCATAAACCTAGTCTGAAAGGGTGATCAGATGCCTATGACAGAAGCTTTTGACTCCAGGCAGTCCTGAGCTGGGCTGGGTCCACCTCGCTCTGGATTACAGGGGAGGTTGGGCCAGTTTCAGGCTTGGGAATAGAAACTCTATTTAAATAAACTCTGCTGAATTATACAGAATTGCCAGAGGGAAGCAGTACTCTCTTATTGTGAGAAATTCATCGATAAAGCCAGAATGATGTTTCACTGTTTAGTTAATATAGCTAAACTGTACTCAGATGTGTTTCACCTCTTTTGCTCATCAGTTAGACAACAACCAGAAACCATAAGGCTTGTAACCTAAAAACTTTACTGTATGATGTGTTCAACATATAGAAATGATACTGAAACCACTTTTATTCAAATCAACTCCCTTTCTTCATGTAAAATCAGGCAAACTGCTCATACTTACACTGGGACTGATGGTCTTTTAATCTTGACAGCTGACTCAGACTCTTCTTCTGTGTCATCTTTCAAAGAGCCCGTCCCGTCTATTTTAGCCCCCTCTGCGCCCACTCTCTCTTTCTCTGTCTCTGAGTGCCTGCTGTCTACTCTCCCTCCAGTCTTCTGCTCCTTCTCCACTTGCTTCCAGCTTTTGGTCAGAGATGACACCATGTTGGAGCATTTTCTTCTCCGTGTGGGCGAACTCTTCTTCTTCAGAAGCCTGTCAATCTCCTTGTCAGACGGCAGGGACTCCTTCTTGATCTTCTCTGTTAGGAGCCCAACACCTGCACCTTTCTCCTGAACTCCGCTGATCACAGTCTTCACCACCTGTTTAACCTTGATGCGAGGTGCTACAACTGATTCAGCTGAGTCCTCAACTTCCTCGGTCTTGGGTGCATCTTGGGTCTTTTTTTCAGGAATAAGCGTCTTTTGAGGCTCACCAGAACTGACGATGTGAGGGGTTTCTGCTGGCTGGCTCTGAGGTGGAGGAGGTTTCTTTGGGACCCATTTCATTTTGCGTTCCTCTGTTGGTCCTCCCAGTGAGGTGGGACACCAACCACTGGGTTCACTGGCCTGCTTTTTCTCATTCTGTGCCACCCACTGCTGCCAGCCGCTGGTCAGACTGCCCACCATGCTGATGGTGCGGAGCTTCTTGATGTTCTTGTTGGTAGACGGTTTCCTCTGGGAGGCTTGGTCAGATGGTTTGTCAGACATAATTACCTGAATTAATGTTTCAATGTAGGCACAATCAAGCGATCCTCCTTCACAGCTGTCAGATAAGCTTGAACATATTCATCTTTTCCCAACACAAATCTTTGTTTTCAGTAATTCTTACCCCCTCTAATGTGCCCTGCCTTAGCGCTTGCAGCTCTAAATAAGGCAGAGTAAACCCTAACATGACCGTGGAAAGTATTTGAGTCATCCCAGGCTACCGACCTGATCGTCTTTCCCTGACACTAGTCACCCCTCTGGACTCGTGTTTCATCACAGAGCTTTTAACTGGAGGTAAACAGGGCAGTGGAGCAGCCGGTGATAAGCTCAATTAGCAAGTGTAGAGATATAAAAAAAGCATCAAAGACATTCCACATGATACTCAAGATCCCTTATTAACTGGAAAGGGCAAACACACATCAAGAGTCACAAAAGTTGTGAAGATGTGTTCAAAAGTAACACAACCGTTTTTTGAAAACAGCAGTGCGGAGAAAACTGAGACTGTAACTTTGAAAAATAACACTCATCCTCTAACAAATGGTAAGTTAGTACTTGGTGGCACTAGCACTAGAAGGACTATGGCAGCCTTTTTGACTAGCTTTGCATTTAAACTGGATGTAACTGGGGAGTTACAGTGATGCTGGTCTTTGAATTTTCCAGAAAGTGTCTGTATTTCATTCAAAATTTTGTTTTTCAAACTGCATGAAAGGCATTTTAACAGCAATCAGGTTGCACGGGTATCAAACGGGCGTTTTCAAGTCCAGCCACAAATTTTCTATTGGATTGAGGTCTGACTCCAGAACATTCACCTGTTGTATTTAAACCATTTCTGTGTAGCTCTATATGCTTTGAGTCATTGTCTTGCTGGAAAAGAAATCTTGGAGGATAATAAAACTCCAAAAAAGACTTCCCCCTCCAACACACACTCACTGCACTAGGGAGCTCCATTAGTGACAGGATGCTTCACGCGAAGTGTGTGAAGGAGAGGTATTGCAGGTCTTTCCTTCCTGTGGCTGTTAGGCTCCACAACAGAAACTGCTTCAAGTAGTCTGTGCAATAAACCATATTTATATGTATAATCTACACATGTCTATATACAGTATATATATAATTATGTATGAATGTGTATATAGGTGTACATATAAATGTCTCCCCAATCCAATATCCAATCTGTAATATTAAACACGTACTGTAAATAGTATTTGCTTGTTTTACTCTCTTGCGTGCTTTGTTTACTCCACTCTTGCTGTTGTAAATTTGGAATTTCCCCTTGCGGGACTAATAAAGGAATATCTTACCTTGTTGTATCTTATCTAAGGATGTGTATGCACTCAAGTGTCACTACCAGCATGTGCATCCTTGGACTGCTTCCAGCATGAATACAAAGGTGTATTTTGGTTTTCTGTTTAGCAAATATGCTTTAAGTGTTGTCCTTTTAATTGAACAGGGTCCTCAATCTATAGACATTTTGAAAAATCCTTATTGCAAACACTTTTAATGTATGTAAAGCTACCTGACTGCTCATTGCTATGATTCTGCTAAAAATGGCGCTCGAAAATGGAGATGAAAGCAAAGGTGGAAGAAACTACATATCCCGCAATCCATTGCCATTCATTGTATTTATTATTTATAGCTTTTTAAGCTTCCAAACCATATATGCACCTCTGTACTTCACGTATCTTTACTGTAGTTACCTCCGCCAAGGAGATTAAGTGATTGGGTGCGTTTGTTTGTTTGTTAGCAACATAACTCAAACATAACACCAGGAGATGGTGGACATGAGTAACTTCAATCCAAGCAGCATTTTGGGTGTCTTTCTATTCAAAGTTTTGGAGTTCATAGAGTTTGAAAGATGCACGCCCGGTCGAGGAGACAAGTTGGCGTGTAACAGAGAGAAAGCAAATTGTAGCGAGAATACTCACAATGCTGGGAGGAATAGAGGAATATTCAACCTCTGCCATGACTTTCAGTCATCTGTGAGACCATGGTTGCTTCTTCCATGACAGTCCACATGTAGCGAGGCCAGTGCTTTGCCTCACCGTGTTTCCACTCCACCGGGGAGGGAGTAATTGGCAAATTAGATTTTGGGAATGATCCGGATCACCGTCTGGATCCAGGAGTGTTTGTCAAGGATTCTTCACTATTGGGAGATAGAGCTGATGGCGGAGGTATGCGCTCTCTGAGTGCTTTTCTAGTTTGCATATGAAATCATAATGTTGTAATACATCGTAGTTTGCACATATTTTGCCTTATACTGGAGCATGTATTATCATCAACAGTCAACAGCCTTTGTCCCAAGGCTCTGTAGACATTTCCATGGTAACCGGAGACACCACCAACCAGAGACATCGCTGTGACACTCAAATATTGAGGGTATTGTTGTATTTTTAATGAGACTGATATCTTACAAACTGTTGTTCCAGGAGCATATATCATCATTTCACTCTCAGGTAGCTCTTAGTAAGCCTAACTTGGCTACTTTTGATAATATGGCTAATAATCAAATCTGTTATGGAGAAAATTAATGGCAGTTTTACATCTGGAACCACACTGCAGAGCCCTGTTGTGTAATTGTTTGGATGAGAGCCCCCTAGTGGCAGAATTTAGCATGCTGTGCATTTAAAAAACACTTTTTTGACTTAGCAATACTATGTTACACAGATGTTTCACTGAACATTTCTGTAATGCTAAGTAAAAAAGATTCCTTTTTAAATTAAAAATTAATTTTAAACAAATAAAAAGTTTCAAAAAGATCATTCATTCTTTAAATTATCTGAAAAATCAGCATTTTTTTTACATGAGTATATGAAAGTGGGCCAGCCATCCCCATAATTTTCCGTATGTGGCCCTCAGTAGAAAAAGTTTGGACACCCCTGACTTAGTATGTCTGTATTCAGGAAAGATGTTATTGAATGTGACAACTGTAATCAGATGGAATAATGTTGGACAGATCGAACAGAGAGAGTCACAGATTTAAAGAGACGTGAAATCCGAGGTGAGAAAAGAAACATGGAGCTCCTGACCAGGAAGGAATGTGACACCTGAAGGCAAGGCGGCTCTCCTGCCTACGCACGCAGAGGTTTAATCTTCCAGTGCAGCTGGTAGTGAGATCACAATTCACACAGTCACATAAAGAGCAGAGCAGCATGCATGTTTTCATTAACACTATTAACATCAGGACTTCCTGCTTTGCAAAACTGACCTCCAACTGAGGTGTTTACTGCTGCTTTAACAGCTGTTTATATGTGAATCTACATAATTTAGTTTTATGTGCGTGGAGTTTTCATATCAGGGTTTGCAGATGGAGGCTGTTTATAAATAGAACTTGGCTCCAGCACACATGAATTTGCAGCTGTCGGCCGTCAGTCAGGGAGGGAGGAAGTGACTCATCAGGCATCAGCTCGGGACATCTTCTCAAACCCAGTCAGCATGTTAATGGATCTAGTTTCGTTTCATGGTCTGAGGGGAACGGCTCCCCCACAAGGACAAAAAGCCTTACTACAGTTTGAATAGAACTATTTTTTGGTAACATTTTTTCATTTTGTGGTTAGCGTGACCTTGTTGTTACATCATATACATTATCTGCTGATTAAAATCCCTTCATCTTTGTTATACAACGCCACTAGTGTGAATAAAACAACATGTCTAAAATACTTTGTGGTTGAAAAAACATCCACACAACAACATCTTAAAACTTCCTCATAACTCAGAGGCTTAGTTTTGATTTTGTTTCTGAGAAAAAGCTTCAGCTGAGGTGCTGTCAGTGAAGGAAGACTAAGATGAAGACTATCAAGTGTTTTCTTTCAATACTTCCATCAGTAGAGTTTTAAACACGAGAAAAGCAACAATAATTGTAAAGCCTGTTTACTTCTGCTAAGAAGATCCCTGTTACAACAATATTTCACTCTGCAGTCATACAAGACAAAACAGAAGACATTTAACACCACCAAAGCCAACCTGGGTTGAGTGTCAGTGATGGGACAAAGTTCCACAAGGATCACTGCATCACTGCAGCCCTCCACCAATCCAGACTTATGGCAGAGTGGCCAGATGGAAACTTTTCCTCAGTGTAAAACACATGAAAACCTGCTTGGAGTTTGCAAAAATGCACCTGAAAGACTCTCAGACTGTGAGAAACAAGGTTCTCTCTACAAATGAAACCAAGCTTTAACTGTTTGTACTGCTCATCACCTGCCCAATACCATCCCAGCAGAGAAGCATGGTGGTGGCAGCATCATGCTGTGGAGGGGTTTTTTAGCATCAGGGACTGGGAGACTGGTCGGGGTTGAGGGAAAGCTGAATGGAGGAAAGTGCAGATATCCTCAGTGAAAACCAGTTCTGCAGCACTCAGGACCTCAGACTCGGCCAAAGGTTCACCTTCAAACATGACAATGACCCCGAGCACAAAGCCAAGACAACACATGAGTGGCTTAGGGACAACTCTGTGAACGTCCTAGAGTGGTCCAGCCATAGCCCATCCAACCTGACTGAGCTTCAGAGCCTTTTTCCCTTAGCTCCCTCCCCCACACTTGTATCTAAGAAAAGCTAAGAACCCCCCCAGGACCCACTTGAAAAAATAAACACATTTTTAAAATGTTTTTATTGATGAAATTCTAACATAATAGGCCTTCATACACTTGTTCTTAACAGAAGATCTAACTCTTGACCAGGTCACCCTTGTAAAAACGATCTCAGGTCTTCATCTAGTTAAATGTTTAAACTATTATTACAACAGTGAATTATGGCCACTCTTGAAAAAGAAAATAAAGAGGACTTGTTAATTACAAGAAAACCCTAGACATTCTCAAGTTTGATAAGACTTTAATTTACAAGAAAAAAAAAGATCAGTTTTTGGCTTTAGAAGTTGTAAATATATCTGAACCAAAACTTAGAGTTGTTGTGATTATAAAGTAAAAAATCCAACACTTTTCTTCCATTTCCGTTTAGTTTCTTCTTAGTTTCTGTAAGATCTTAAAAACTTGAAAGTTTTGAGTTTCTTTTGTCAAAACTTAACTTTTTAATCTCAAAAATTGCAAATTTTTGTGTAAATTTCAATTTTTTCTAACTCTAAAATAAATTAGAATTTATTTCCCCAAAATATTTACTTTTTGTACCAAAATAAATAGATTCACTTCATTTTTGAAATCTTTTAGGTTGGTCACAAAACATAATGTTTCTAATCATGAATCTAATCATGGGAACCAGTGCTTTAGAACAGTGTTTCTCAACTGGTCTAGCTTCAGGACCCACCAATATTTTTGATGACAAATCGCGATCCCACATTTCCTAAAAATTTCACCAGTGCACATTTAGTAAATAAAAATGCTTTTAAGATCTTGGATGGAACAGGATTTATGACAGGAACAAAGATGGGGCAAAACTGATATGTTTTACACCCCTCTATCCCCATGATAGCATGTACATTTTGGACAATTTTCCAGGGATCTTGAGAAATTCCATTATTAACATAATAAAAATGGCTCTTTTTATAGCAAGAAAAGGAGAAACATGATTTGAGATATTATAAAACATTTAAATTTACTCAATATCACAATAAAACAGAGTAAAATCAATGGTATGGTTGCATTTTCTTCATTTTACCACCATTTTTTTTCCAGACACACATCAGTGACCCTCTGAAAACAGCTTCACGACCAACTTTTGGGACCTGACCCACCAGTTGAGAACCACTGCTTTAGAGGATTTGCAAAGAGGAATGGCAGAAAATTACCCAATCCAGATGTGCAAAGCTTGTTGCAGCATGCTCAAAAGACTCAATGCTATAACTGTGGCTAAAGATGTGTCAACTAAGTACTGAGTACAGAGTCTGAATACTTATATCAATGTTATATTTCATTTTCTTAATTGGAAGGGAAAAAAAATCAATTAATCGATTGTAGCATCAGGCAGCAACATAACAAAACTGAAAGAAGGGAAGGGGTCTGAATACTTTCTGGATGCACTGTACCTCAAAAGAATCTTGAGAAATCTTGACCGGGAATATGAGGCTACTCCGCTCATTTCTTTCCAAATATACACTCTGAACAACAGATGTGACAGCACACACCCTTGTGGTGATTCCGTAGACATACATCTGAAGGATCCTGTTTGTCCACGTGCATGTAACTGACCCTAAGTGGGTTTATTTAAAAATATTTTTTCCTAATAGTGTTCAACTCAGTCACAATTCTATGCTGGTTTGGCATTAGCTCAGCATTTTAAAGCTTGTCCTGAAATTTCCTGGCACTTGACAGATTATGTCACCATCCATTTCTATCTTTTGTTTGCATTTATGCTGCGACTTAGGAAGGAATTCAAATGAATAGATTAAAAACAAACAATTTTTCTTTTGGTTTTGACTTAAGTCTGAAATCTTGAGCTTTGCTGTCTTAAACAGATACACAGCCTAACAGATGAGTTAATACTGGGGAAAGTCGGGTTAGTGTGAGGTTGATGGTCGACCAGTAGAGGCTGCTATGATTTCATTGTTGGAGGGCTGTAATGATCCGCAGGGACTCAAATAATTCTCCTCAGCATTCTTCAAAGTGGTTGTGCTCAGCAAACTGCTTTTTCATGTGATAAGAGACAATCTCTTCAGTAGCAAAACTGCATTTTGAAGTGTTACAATGGGATTTATAGCTCAAAGAGGCATTTAATGTTATATAGGATGACAAAACAAGAACAAATTACCAAACACTTGTCTGAAAAGGCAATAAAACTGGATCTGTGGGCTCTTAAAGTGATGATTTGTTCAAAAAAGTGCTGTTTACTATCTGCTGGATTCTATTTGCAAACACTCCTGATAGTAGTTGTGCAAAATCTTCAGATTTCCTTGCCTAATCTGTCTCAGCTTTAAAAATAGTCATTATCTGCAGGTAGGATTGAGTGCATTTCCTAAATTAGAGGTTACTGAGGGGATTGAGGCCACATGGAGCGGGTGGTTGAGTCCACTGCCTGCAGAGGAGGTCCAGATTTGGAGGGAATGCACCTGTGTGTCCTGCTCCTTATCAACATCTGCACTGTTACTGCTGCTTTTGTTTACCTTTCGCCGCTTGCTCTAACATTGTTTTGTTTGGCTGCTCTCATTATTGCACATTAATTGTTCAGGAATGCATCTCTAGAGCTGTTTTCTCCGACCTCTATACATGTCACGCTGACTTTGTGTTACGCTTGGGGTGAGTTTGCACATAATTGGAATTCTGCTGTTACAATAATCAGATCAAGATCCCAGCATGTGAGGGATAACTCACATCTTTGTTGCAGCAGTAGCTTTAATCCGGTCAAAGTTTATTTTCAGGACAATAAAAAAGATGAAATGAAACATCTGTGACTAGGAATCAGAGGATGTTTTTCACTTCTTTTCTCTTGAGTTTGATGGATTTAGTGTCTCTTCATTTCCACTCTAATTTACAAAAACAGCAAGAACCGCCAAACATATGGCTCTTGACAAATCATCTAAAATAACTACAATAAACTGCAGTTTTGATCCAGTTTCTTTTACACGACGCTGACCTCGATAAAGAAGACAGCCGCACAAATCTGTCCTCAGAGTAAACCACGATGTAATCCACTAATACTTCCTTCCGAGGAGGCTGTATGTTATTGTTTGGCTGTGCCACTTGGCCCCGATAAATAAGGATGGGAAGACAGTGAATTAAAGTTACAGCTCAATTTGGGGGTCAGGGGAGGGCAGGGAGGAAGCATCGGCCCCTGCAGAGGAAACGACAGGATGACAGAGAGCGCTGCGGGGCCCAGACAGACTCAATCCAGGCTAAAAGGAGAACTGAAGGTCCCTGGTTTGGATTTATGTGACAGGCTTCATGGCAGTGTTTTACATGATGGAGGGCATGGAAGCAAAAAAAGGATGGAATATGGTAAAAGAGCAGAAGGTCTTTGGAGTGCTGAGTGTTTACAGTAGTACAGGCTTTAAATGCAGCTGTTTAATGTTAGACATGTGTCACTGATAACTGCTAATGGTTTAAAGTAACCCTAAGAAGCCACAGATATGCTAAAGGATTCTTGAGGTTGTGCAGTAGTGCTCTGAGCAACAAGAAAACAAAAGCAAGCTAGTATGCTAACAAAAGATATCTGAACTGTAGCCAGTATAAAATGGGCCATGTTAACTTTGTAGTATTGCCACCAGGTGTTTAAAAACCACATTATACAAGTAGCAGGTTGGACCAAGCGCTTGTGCATATGCAAGCAAAGCAAGCAAAATGCATGCCTCTGCATGAGTTTCATTCAATCCGTTTACAAAACGCTTTGATTATCACAGAGGTGCTGGAAGTGATTTATAGTTGCAGCATTATTTTCACTCTTGACGGTTAAACTGAGTTACAATTGAACAGAGGATCAAATGGAGTTTTTATTCCTCTCCCTCTGTAAGCAACAGCACATAGAGTGCCTATAAAAAGTGTTAACCCCTTAGATGTTTTACCCTTTAATTGATTTTATGAATCAACAACTGTACAACAACTGTTGCCCAGGTTTTTCATCAGTCAAAACTTTACTGGAGAGAGCAAAGAGAAAGCCCCTGTTGAAGAAACACATATCAAATCTCAGCTAGAGATTGCCATAAGGCATGAGGGAGACTCCATGGTCAAGTGGAAGATGCTATTTTTGGTAGACACCAAACACTGCACATCACCACAAACACACCATCCTCACTGTGAAGCATGATGTTGGCAAAATCATGCTGTAGGGATGCTTCTTGGCAACTGGCCCTGCAAGACTTGTAAAGGTAGAGGTTATAGTAATGCAGCAAAATATAGGAACATCCTGGAGAACAATTTTATTCAGTCTGCAAGAGAACTATGACGGGTGAAGATTTAACACAATGACCTGAAGCATACAGCGGAAGCTGTACAGAATTTTTTCTTTAAAACAAAACGAATGTTTTAAAGTGGTCAAGTCAAAGCCTCAATCCAACAGAGAATTTGGGGCTGGACTTGAGAAAAGCTGTTCAGGCCCAGTCTCCATGCAACCTGACCAGGGATGGGGATCATTAATATCTATTGATATTGATACCCTTATTGATACTCCTTATTGATCTGAGCCCTTATTGATACCACTGTCGATACTTTTGTGAAGTTTGGTGGAAAAATAAAATGAGGACAAATATTTACACTAGAATTTGTCTTAGCTGAGTAGTGCTCGAGTTATAAAGCTATGATTTAGTCTGTCTCATCTATTTTATATCCCTCAAATATTAACACATTCTTCATGTTCACAGCTGTATTTATCAAAGTTTCTGAGCAAAAACTAAATTTTCCCTTTTTTAAGTGACATTTAAACACATCATTATATGTAGAATACAGTCGTCTAATTTACTGAAGTTACCTGAATGCACAATATTTTCCATCTTTCAGCTTGTTAAATTCACTATTTAACTTCTAATTTGTCGATTCTAGCACAGATTTCTACAATGGATTAATGTTTTTAATAAACAGGACTTGCTACAAAGTTTGGGAGCACTTTTCAGCATTTATCTGAGCAGCTGAAGAAGAAAACTGTCCTGAAGCAGCTGAAGAGAGTGAAATGAGTGCATGTTACTCCCAGCGCAGGCGGATGTGATTGCGTGCTACTTGCAGGTGGAGTCTTTTTTCCTCATGCTGACAGCTGAAGGTACCACATTCTGGTTTAATGTGATGCAGAATACTGATGTCCTTTCAGTTTATGTTCCCCTTGCAGGAACGGATGCGTGTTTTTACAGCAGTTATATCTTAAATCTTCTTGATTGTCGGGTATTTGAAAAATATCTGACAGAGCTTGAGCAGTTTTGTTAAGAAGAATGGAGTTAAAATGCAGAGTTCAAATGTGCGAGCCTGATTGAGACCTTTCCACACAGACTCAGTGCTGTGATTGCAGCCAAAGGTGCATCTACCAAACACTGACATGAAGGGGGTGAATATTTATTCACTTATTTTACATGACATATTTTTGTTTAATTTACATTACTATGTAGAGAGCTGTTTTCACTTTAACATTAAAGAGTTTTTTTGTTTTTTTTTTTGTCAAAAAATCCAAATTATATTGACCAAGATTGATTAACGAAACCATACAAGGGTAAGGATGCTATTTATTGGCACTGTATGTGCTCTTTTTTACTCCCTTGTATAAAAGTTATCTCAAACTATCATCAGTCAGATAGAAAAGTAAGGGTTGTATGCTTTTAAACAGATAAAGATCAGTCCTAAACATGATTTATTTTTGTATTGCACAACAATGGCAATCTCCATCCAGAGATGACTTCACTCTGGAGGAAGATTATAAGAGTTACAGACTCATTTGGCTCCCAGAAAAAACCAACGAGTACTGATTAACATCTGCATAACATCTAAAAAATATTTGATGGTTTCAGATGTGTCTGATGTTGCATAGTTATCAACAATAAACCAGATCATTTCTCATCACTGATTTACCCCCAGATAGAAGAATTAAAGTGTTTTTCAGCTTACATTGCTTGGATTACAGTACAACTAACGGTGCACGTTCAACACTTTGACTTCAAAGAAGACCAGAGTGTGGTGCCATGCTTTGAGACACAAGTATATTTGCACGTGTCTTAAAAGCAGGTCTTTCTTTGGCAGATTCAGTTTGACAAATAAGCCTGACATCATTAGCAAGAAGTCTGTCATCACTTTTACAGCATCACACACATGCAGTGGTAGTGCTGCTGGAATCCATTCATCCATCCTGATTTTAATTCTCATTCTCTATATTGTCCCACTTGTGGAAATTAGTATTGCAGCAAAAACACACAAAAAGACAACATAGGAAAACATAATACAAAGTACAATGAGAAGCTCACAAAAGAGCAATAACAGTGTAAAAAGAAGAAGAGTAAAATAAGGGCTACAGTTGCCATTAAATAAATACATTACACTAGGAATAAATGAGACCTGGAGTTTTTTTAGTTTTCCACACGGGAGCCCTAAAACGACAACAGAGGGCAAAGGCTCAAACTTGGATGATTTGGGACTGTACAACGTGGACAAATCTCCAGGCCATCTCTATCTGTAAGCCAACACATGGACAAAAAAAACATAGAGATGCACATTCACACCACTACTCAAACATAGTTGGAGTCCTCAGCTTTGTCTTTTGATCCTAGGAGGGAAATGCAAGTAGGTAGGGAAGAACACACATTTAAATCCACAAATATCCAAACAGGCCACCAGGTTCAATAAGGAGCATTTTTGCATGCACCATCAAGCTGCCATGTAACCATGCAGCAGCTGGTACTCCCTGGCGGTCTCTAATCCAGGTACAAACCAGACGTGACCCTGCTAACCTTTTAAATTTCAGCATCTTACAATTGCAAAACATTACAGCAGGAATTAAAGCTAGAAAAATAAAGAGCAGGAAAAATATTCCAAATTTTGCATGAAAACACTTGAAGTGCTGGTAACACAGACAAATTAGGTAGATTTCAAGAGCATCCATCATGATTTACCACATTTGATCCTCTGCTGTAGTGATATTGAATGCATTAGTCAAACACATGGACTGTTTGTATTGAGACATGATCTGGTTACCAGAGATCTTGTAAAAACATGTTGCCTTTGGCCTGCGTCGCGTCAGTCAGAAATCACACTTCATTACTTCTGACCGCTGCAGACTCTGGAGCAATAACTGGCCACACACTTCTCACTTGTTACATCAACTCTTATATTATCACAGACACTGAGCACTTTAATCAAAACCCCATGATTAGACCTGCATACTAAGTCATCCATCCTTTTTATATTCAACTTAGCATGCCATGCGTACTGATTTCTCATGTGTTTGTGCTATTTTCCAGCATAAAAATAGTCACTGGAATAAAGAACTGAACTAACACTTCATTGAATGCATTAAAGCTCTTTTGCTTTGGCTTCCCAGGATGTCTGAACATGATTGAAAGCCTCTTTGGGATCCATATTAGCAAATTTCAGGCTTTTCTTACATCCAAAGAGATGGTAAATTAACAGCGGACACTTTTAAGCCCTTTAAGAAGCCGTCATGTTATTATCAGTTTGAATGGCTCCTGCTGGGGCCTGCAGCCTATCTTTGCTTCACACCCTCTGTGTACACCGAGTGTCATTCTTACTCCCACACACCATCAATCACATCCAGCTCCCTTTCAATTCGTCTAGATGAGGGAGTCCCCCGCCTAAAGTCACGTTTACATTCTCATTCTACCATTTATTTTCCTAAACCGCAGGCCTTTTCTGCTCAAAACCAGCATTACACAATCCAGAATGGCTTTTTAATTACCATAAAAATAATCTCAAGGCTTATCTTTCACCAGCTGGATCAAAAAAGTGTTTGCTTTGATAACCAATATGAACCAATTGGTTGCAACAATTCTCGCAAAAATTAATAAGATAGTACAGAAATGTTGGCGTCTAGTTGTGTTTAGATATCAATTATAAGATAAAATATTACTTTAGATTTCAGAACTGCCTTGTCTTGATTTAAAGCCCTGCATAATTGAAGTAAAATTAGGAACAATGCATTAATAATTGTGCAAAGACCACACAGATGAAGTAGGATTATTGGGTACGTAACTAAAAGAAGGACTTGGATTAAAAAGACTGATGTCAGCATTTACCGTAATGATTTCAGCTTTGAGTTTATGAGTGAATTTAATCACAGCTTAAATGATTTCAATGCCAAAGAAAGCCAAAACTCAAGGCCTTCTTCTAACCTTGCAAGGGGTGCCGGCTGGCCATGTAGTTACAGTGCCTATGAAAAGTATTCACCCCATTGAGTGTTTTACCCTTTTAATGGTTTTAGAAATCAATCATGGTCAATAAGACTGAGCTTTTTTAACAAAAAATATGGAAACCAGCATTAACATTCCCCCTCTTTAAAGTGACCGACCCACTTCAACAGAGGTCCAGCCAATTGGTTCTTGTAATCTTAGTGAAATGGGGAGCACCAAAATGGAGCTGTACATTTGGCGGACACCAAACACCACAAATCACCACTAACACACCATCCCCACTGTGGAGCATGGTGGTGGCAGCATCATGTTGTGGGGATGCTTCTCAGTAGTAGGCCCTGGAAGGCTTGTAAAGGTAGAGGGTACAATCAGTGTGGCAAAATAGAGGAAAATCCTGGTGGACAGTCTTATTAAGTCTGCAAGAGAACTGCTGCTTAGGAGAAGATTGATTTCCCAGTAAGAAAATGACCTGAAGCATACAGTGGAAGCTACACAGAAATGGTTTAAAGACAGCAAGGTGAATGTTCTGGGTCAAAGCCAAGACCTCAATCCAATAGAGACCTATCCCCACTGACTCAGTGCTGTTTGTAGCCAAAGGTGCATCTAGTAAATACTGACATGAAGGGGATGAATATTTACGCAGTCACTTATTTAACATTTTTATTGAGTTGATATTACTTTGGAGAAATCTGTTTTCACTTTGACATTAAAGAGATGTTTTTTTTGTGTCAAAAATGCCAAATAGCTCAGTCAAAGCCCAGTCATCAGCATAATGAAGGGGGGAAAGTGCATAAGTGCTGCTTTTTTTGCCTTAAATCAGAGAGGAGGATGGAATAAAAAACTGGGACATATGGGAAAGGAGCCACAGGTTTAGTGCCACTTTTCCCGCAAATGCTCTTCTTTTGTTATACCTGCCGACCACAGAACAGTCATACAGGAACATGCTGCCACCTACTGACTAAACTTAGATAAAACCCAATCTCATTCTTTCTCCCATAAACTCCAGCAGCTGGTCTCTGCACTTCCACGATGTTGACAGACTGTTGTCAAAAGACGTGGGGGGTGCTAAACCATGGTAAACGTGGACATGTCCCTATAAATAAATAAAATAAGGAGATTAAGGAGATTTTCAAATCATCATTCATTCTTTTTTTATTTACATTTTACACAGTGCCCCAACTTTTTGGGAATTGGGGTTATATTTCAATCCAAACAATGGCTGTTCAAAACTGGGACATAGACTTTTTATAGAAACTTATCAAAGTTCAGGACATGGAGGTTGAAAAAGCGCCGTTCTGGTCAAATTGAGACTCGTGGTCACCTTTTAACTGATACAGATGTTCTATTTTTACTTTTACTTCCTTTCTCCATGCTTTTATTCATTTCAGTGTGAGCAGGTGGTCTCTAGAGGTTTCAATGGTCCTCTCTTCATACCGCAGGTTCTGTACTCTGTAATATCTGATCTGGTTATGGTCCAACTCTGTCCCTCTTCATGCAGCTTGGACCTCCACCTCCCTCTGGGGGTCTCATTGTCCTCTCCCTTCCCTCAGCTCTTCCTTAGTTCACAGGAAAGGATCCGTTTTCAGCAGAGTGAGCCGGCTGTGGATGTGAGGAGTTTGTAGCATACGCGCGTACGTGTGGAGAAGACAAGTGAAATGCTGATTTGGTGTCCAGTGGAGACAAAACTTTACCCCCAAGTTTAAAAGTGGTTTCTACACCCCCCTGTCCTTGCAGCAACAAAGGACAACTCTTAAGACCCTCACAGGTGTTTGCCAGTTTGTGTGAACCCTCTTCACACTTCAGACTCTCTAAAGAACACATTCCAGGCGTGGTGTCGGGTCAGTGCGGGCGCTGAAGGACACGCAGCGGTTTGCAGGCTGCAGTAATTTGTTTAACCTCTGATTAGGCCCAGGAATGTCAACTATGGAGAGACACTACGGGTCCTGACAGCACCATATGACACTTAAGCAATCTGTCATTGCCACGGCCAGTCACCAACCAAGACAATACACTGCAAAAGATACAAATCTAGTGTATTCTTTAATTTCTAATCAAAACAATAGGGCTTAGGTTCTTGCAGACAGCCTGGCTGGTCTTTCCTTAAAGACTGACTAGCATCTCCTGTGGCAAAAATACAACCCCAATTCCAAAAAAAGTTGGGGGACTGTGAAAAATGTAAAATGAAAACAGAATGCAATGATTTGCAAATCTCATAAACCCATATTTTATTGACAATAGAACATAAACAACAGAACAGATTTTGAAAATGTTATCATTTCATAAAAAATATTTGCTCATTTTCTAATTTGATAACAGCAACACATCTCAAAAAAAGTTGGGGACAGGGAAACAAACAGCTTGAAAATCAAGTGGTATTAATAAAAACACAGCTGGAGGAGCATTTTGCAACTAACTAGGTTAATAGCAAAATGGCAGTAACATGACTGAGTACAAAAGAAACTTTTTAGAGAGGTAGAGTCTCTACGAAGAAAAAATGGGCATAAGTTGCCCAATCTGCAAAAAACTGTCTAAATGTTATAGAACAATTAAGAAAATGTTCCTCATGGTAAAGTTGTGAAGGCTTTGAATATCCCACCATCTACGGTACATAATATTATCAAAAAGATTCAGAGAATCTGGAGAAATCTCTGTGCATAAGGAACAGGGCAGGTTCAGTCTTGGATGCCTGTGATCTTCTGGCACTCAGGCAGCACTGCACTAAAAAACAGGTATAAAATCACTCACTCAGGAACACTTCGAGAATGCTTATTTAAAATAAGCCGAAGCTTAAAATGGCCTGAGGCAAAATGGAAAACTGTTCTGTGGTCAGTGGAATTAAATTTTGAAATTCTTCTTGGAAACCACGGATGCTGTGTCCTGTTGAGAGTGGAAATGGGACCATCCAGCTTGTTAACAGTGTACGGTTCAAAAGCGTACATCTCTGATGGTATGGCTGCATTAGTGCCTATGAAAAAAACTGGCAAGGAAGACACAGAATTCTTGAGCAGCTAGAATCTGGGGAGAAAAACATCTCCTAAAACTCCAACAACTACTCGTCTCACTTCACTTACAGACTGTTGTCTAAAGAAAAGGGGATGCAACAGGATGGTAAACATGGTCCTGTCGGGATATGTTGCTACCATCTAATTAAAAATGAGCTGATATTTTTCATTAAATGGTCCCAGTTTCAACATCCTATATGTTGTTTATGTTATATTGTGAAAAAATATGGGTTTATTAGAACTGCAAATCATTTTATTCTTTTTTCACTTTTTTATTGGCTTTCCATTAACAAATAACAAATACTTCATACATACAACTCCACATCAACAATACCAAACTACAACATTTTGTCCTTTAATGAGATGTGCAAATTTGATTAGACAATGGAGTTAAATAAGGTTTGGTAGTTGCTCTCCATTTTTTTTTTTTTTTAACACTTTACAAGTAAATTTTGCTTGATATTTTGCACATAACATGCAATACAGGCTTTATTTGGCTGTTGTTTCCTGTAAAAGGAAGTTACTTAGATTTGTTTGGTTGTGAGTTTTAATGAATGTTATATGGGAAAAATAGGCCTGTCCTGAGCAAGTTTTACATTTTGCAGTGTAGCTTCTACACTGCCTTGGCAGAGATGGAGTCCTTTTTGTTTGCACCATCTGGTTTGGTACTCAAAAAAGCCAAGGAATCATGTCTGTTTATCTGTAGGATTTATCTCATGTCTTTCTGTGCAGTAAGCTCCTTTGCATGACACACACTACATACAACACTGAAGATGTTATCACGAAAGGAAGCTTTCTGAAGTGAAAGCATGTCGGATTATAGGAAGAAGGAACAAGAGCCAAACTCGGGGAAGCCTGACTTGAAACCCTCATCTATCATCACATTAATCTGGTGTAAAAAGGTGCAGCCTGGACACAGATTGAAAACATGAGTGCATCACATGCTCCTTTATTTAATCTAGCAACACAACATCGGCCACATGTTAAGAAAAGATGTTTAAATAAATCTGCAAATCTGGAATTTAATGAGGTAAAAGCAGAGTTTTCAAAGGCACATTTCTCCAGGGTTATTATCTTAACTTCTATGTTTTATGCTCACCACTGTACTCCTGGCAGAGTAAAAAAAGAAGAGCTTTCCTCAGGAAAGCCGCTCCACATACACACACACTTTAAATTATACAATTTTAACTATGCTAATAAACATGTCAGTTGTAGTTTTACAAGTTCCAGATACACTTTATCTTCCTTCCACATGTACCTTCAGTAAATAGATCGCTGTAGATTGTGTTGTTGTAAGATGGAAATTATGAAATATGCGTTCACACGGATCACTTGGTGGAATCATTAATTTCATGCTTCATATCAGATCCCAGCTCCTTTTTTTCTGAAAGCTGCAGTGATGGGAAACAGAAACTGGCCGAATATTAAAGCTGTGTCATTTAGATGTCTGAGAAATATAGTTTGGATGAAATTTGTGTTACTCATCTGCTCTTTGCATAAAGTTAAGAGGTCAGTATTTGAAAAAAAGAAGGTTTACAATGTACGCTACAGATACAGATCATTTCAGACACATCTCATCATTTTTAGTCTTGTATGGTGTCCCACAAGGGCAAACATCCTGCAACAGTCCAAAAGACGTCTAGAAAAACAAATGAGGTGCATTTGGAAGCAATGAAAATTCAAAACAGACAAGCAGACGTACAACAGGACTTCATCTTCATCTATATCTTCAACTAAATCTTCAAAACCTACAAAAACAATGGGATTGTAGTATGGCCTAATTTAATTTTACAGGGTACTTGTCAAAAGTTACAGATAATAGGCCTCATGTTCATCATTCACTTGTGAATGGGATATCTCAAGGAATACTGACTGGCTTATGTGAACTTTGCATATATGTCCATTCATTACAAATGGACTCATTAGATTTTAGCGAATTTGGTCAAGGATATCAGGCCTTATGCAAGCTGTCCCCTCTGGCTAAAGGATGAAGTGATTAGATTTTGAGGGCCAAAAGTCAAATATCAAGGTCATTGGGCCTCATGTTCATCCCATATTTGTAAATCCAAACCATCAAAAACACATTGAGGGATTTTCTTCAAACTTCCCACAGCTGCCTACAATGACTCAAGGATGAATTGATGCAATTTTGGATGTCATGGGTCAAGTTAAAGGTCACTAGGCCATCCCATGGGCAATGTTCATCTGTTGCTTGTGAAGTAGTAGCAGTATCTCAAAAATGGCCACTCTCACTTAGGGATAGACTGATCAAATGTTTAAAGTATCTGGTCAAGATCATTGGGACACATGTTCATCATTTTCTTATGATTGCAATAGCTCAGAAACGGCTGGAGAAATTTCCTTCAAACTTGCAAAAATGCCCCCTCTCACTCAAGTATAGACTGATCAAACATTGAATGCCATTGGTTAGGATCATTGGGCCCCATGTTCACCCCTTGCATGTAATTCCGATAGCTAAAAAAATGGCTGGAAGAATTTCCTTAAAACTTGCAAAAATGCCCCCCTTCACACAGAAATAGATTGATCAATCCTAAAATGTCATTGGTTGGATCATTGAGCCATTTGCTCACCCCTTGCTTATACATGTGATGGCTAAAAATGGTTGGAGGAATTGCCTTTAAATTTGCAATAAACACCCCCTCTTAATCAAGAAAAGACTCATCAAATATTGAAAGTTATTGGTCAGCATCATTAGGCTTTTTGTTCATCCCTTGCTCATGACTGCAATAGTCAAAAATGGTTGGAGGAAACTTGTAAAAATGCCCCCTCTCACTCAAGGATAAACAGATCAAACATTGAAAGTCAATGGTCAGGATCCTTGGGCCCCATGTTCACCCCATGCTTGTGAAACCAAATTCTCCATAAAGCTTTGAGGGGATCTCTTCAAAATTTGCACAAATATCTCGTCTGACTCAAGCATATCTATATCAGATTTTGAAGATCCTAGGTTCAAATTCAAGGTCACTGGGGCCCAGTGCTCATCCCTTGCTTGTGAAAACAATATCTCAAGAATGGCATGAGGGATTCCTTCAAAATTACAAATATGTCTGCTCTGACTCAAGGATACACAGAATACATTTCAAGGACATTGTCTAAGGTAATTTGGCCTCATACTGACCCCTATGTCATGAATGCATTATTGAATATATAGTTAAGATCACTGGGGCACATGTTCATCCTTTGATTATGATTGCAATAGCTCAAAAATGGTTGGGGAAATTTCCTAAACACTTGCAAAGTGCCCCTTCTCACTCAAGAAAAGACTAATCAAACATTGAGAGTCACTGCTAAGGATCATTGGGCCTTATGTTCTTCCTTTTTTTGTTCATCTCAAGAGAGCTTTGAGGGATCTTCTTCACACATTATTTTATGAATTTCCAGCTCCATATGAAAAACTATTTGCCTTTTGCAGCATGTTTACCCTTGTTGGCCACCATAAAATAGTGCATAATGGACAAAACTTTTAGTTAACATCTTTTTGTACATTTAGTACAACACCCTTAACTAAACTATGTGGTTTAGAAAAGAAGCATTAGATGTTTGACATGCATTTCTTCACCTATGTGCTGTAACTGTTGAGTATCACTTGCTGCATCTGCATTAATATCTTTGTTTTTCATATTCAGCAGAAGTAAGGTGATCACTTATTACCTAAACCTTGGCATGTTATTAGCTATTTGTCAGCCAATAAGAAAGAATTCAGTCCAGAACCTAATCCAATAACAACTTCACGTCTTGAACCCTGCAGCCAGCAAATACTGCGAGTGACCCTGAAACTATTACAAATCACTCCAATTACAAGGTCACCTTTGAAACCAGTGAGTGTGTGTTTGAAACATTAAGCGGACAGATATTCAGTACATGCTGTACAGTACAAAAGACAATTTCATCTTACTTTGGGTATACAGCTATCATAACAAAAATAGTACTACAATCAGAATATTAATGGGCTGCATTTTTGGAGCGATACTTCAATAAAAAGCCGCAACTCTCCTCTAAGATACATTCTGTCCTGCAGTTTAAGAGTCCATTCTGCTCTTTGATAGCCACTTTCCATTCAGAAGAGTTCAAGCCCTCCATATTTTGACAACGCAGGTCCCCAGAATAAGGAACGTGTTGCTTTATGAGTTTAAATTCTCCTACAAGCAGATCTGAAAGCATTATATGTGCTCAAACTTCAGGTGTAAAAAAGCACACCTCAAAGTATTCATCCTCACACAAGGTCAAGTTTATGAATCTGCTTGGGAACAAAAATCAGTTCATGTGGATCCTGTCTTTGCTCTGTCCCCCCCCCCTCTGCTTCATGAGTCTTTTTCAGTCCAATGAGGGGAAAGGTTATAATGCGGCAACAGCAGCAGCTCAGTTGCTCTGGGGGAAGAACCACGTTGATCAAAATGATTTATAAGGACGACTCCTGTGGCCAGCAAATTGAGATGAGACACCAGGATAAAATGGGAAGCGTCCCTCTAATGTGCTACATACGTAGCCCTTTGGATGCTACGAGTTCACAAGTTCAAAGAGACTAGGAGAAGTCCAAGGGGCGGATCATCATGACGGTGGCTCGTAGCGAGTAGCTGGGACCCTTGAAGTAGTGCCACTTGATACCATTCAACTTCCCTACGTGTTGTCCTTGAGTGAAGTACATGCCGTTAAGGTTGGACGGGCCGCAGGCATCAAACCACCAACCTGGGGACAGAATACAGACAATATAAACACAAAGATCATAAAGACATATCATTTATTCCATGCCATGTACTGTTTCTAAAGAGGCTTGATAAATACTGGACAAGTAACCTCTTCGTCCTTGCTAAAGGTCTAAAGTTTCCTATGGCCCTTCCAACAGGGCCATGGCTCTGGCTCAAACACCATTTCACTGCTATCTGCTCAATGTGTCACTGTCACAGGGTTCATTGGCATACCAGTACCTGTTGCTGAACACTTTCGATACCTCTGTCTATTTAAAGTAAAGCATGCATGTGCAGAAGCTTTGGTGCAATGGCATGGGGACCTTTATTCTACTCCAAATGACACATTGCATTATTAGCTTCAGGAACGTCTGGTATTTAGAGAAAAGGTGGATATAGAAACTTACAGTAAAGTTATAAAATTAGCCAAGAATTTGTTTTCTCTGTTTTGAGTTTGTTTTTGAACTGTAGTTGTAGTTCTTAAAAGATTTAGCACCTCATAATAAATTTCCCCTCCAATCCTAGGTCCTTGGCTATGAAAAACTACAAAAGAATTTCAAATAAAAGCTAATCACAATCAACCAAAACCCCAATTTCTTTCCTTGCCTGGTGGTGCTACTCGTTTAAAAATAGATTAGAGTCTCCATGTATTTATAGTGAAAAAATGATTTATCCGCAATTTAAAAAAAAAAAAAAAAAAGAAAATAAACAAGGTACAAAAAATATATCAAAAAATGAATGTTGACATCTGTCCAAGACAGACAGGATAATTCTACCAAGGTACATTCAGAAAAGCTGTCTTTTACACGGAACTGTGTGTGGGTTTCTGAAGTGAAATTAATAGACTTGACTGCTCTTATTAAAAATTTATGACCCACTGAAAACAGCTCTGTGACCCACGTTTGGGTCCCAACGGCAAGCTGAGAAACACCGCTGTAAAGTATCACTCATTTGATATAGTTGACATAGAAAATGAAAAAGATAACCTGTTTTACAGCCTCCAGCTCATTATTTTCCCTTCCACCTTCCAACAGGGATTTCAGCCAGTTAAAAATCCTCACAGGAGCTTTAAACAGGCTATTTTCCCTCTTCCTAAGCTCCGAAACAAACAGAGCTGTAATAGTTATTTTTATTATTCAAACTGATATTACATATTTTACATACCATTCCCAATATAACATCTCCTCCATCCTAGTAATGTGTCAACTCTCCGGTCTGAACTAGTGAACACGCTCTCACTGATACACTCACTTACAGAACATATGTGAGGCATGGCATGTGTCACTTTCTCCGTGACAAATGGCAGCACTCCTCTCTCTCTCCTCCACCTAAATACTACCTCATCAGTGCGTATGACTTTTCACCAGACCTGTCAGCGATCAAGAGAGATGTTCCATCCAATTTCACATTGATTGCTGCTTCATCACAAGACTCATACACAACATGGCATGGAAAATGACCTCCTTGAATGTCAAATACAAAACACAGCTGCTGCCAATAGCAACCAAATATGCCATTAATACTTGAATGAAATGGTTCTCAAACCTGGTTGCTCTAAAGCTGTTATAGAAAACAGAAAAATAAACCAATAGATGAATAAAAATAGAAAAAGAAAAGTGGAGAGACAACAAACAGAACTCTCCTTACCTTTTGGGATCACAAGATAACTCAAATCACCAGTGTGAAGCACTTAACATAATTGTCTTCAAGGAATCCCATATGTAAACAAACACATTTAAAAATTTTGTTAAAGCAACTTCTGTTACTATTTGAGATTAAAAAGTTTGATAATAGGGGCGCAGGTGGCCGAGGGGTTAAGGCGCGCCTGGGCTCGAATCCAGCATGAGGCCCTTTACCGCATGTCTCTACCCCACTCTCATCCCTGTTTCCAACTCTAGCCACTATCCTCCTCTATCAAACAAAGGCACAAAAATGCTCCCCAAAAAACAAAAAAACAAAACAAAAAGCTTGGTAATAAATTCCATGCCACCATTGCTCTGTAATGAACCATTCCTTTTATCACATTTGTTCTGCACGAAGGCAGCCGAAATCTACCCTCTGGTGCCTGCTGAGTACAGCACTGATGTTCATCAGAAAAGAATGTTAATTTATTATAAAGTACTTCTGGGATTTCATTTATAATAATATTTTTTATGAAAGATACAAGCGAGTAATGTCATTTACTTTTGACATTTAACCAGATTAGTTGATTATGCATTGATGTTCCACTCGTTCTATATGGACAATTCAGAGCTACACGAGCTGCTTTATTTTGGGCTACTTGTAGCTTGTACAAATTACTTAGTGTTGTATGTGACCACTAAAATCTAGTACACATGAGGTTTGTAAGGAGTGCCGCATGAAAATATAACCCTGCGGAACTACGAGCATACAAGACTGGTACTAAATAAGCTAATCAGCTGAAAAAATGGTATAGACGCAACGCAATATATGGTATCGCAATGCTCAGTGTATTGCAAAATGGTTGAAATACGATAATACTGAATCATTACCTAAGTATCGTTGTTACATCATATTGTGGGGCTTTGTGTTATTCCCACCCCATCGCTAATATCGTATCGCTTTTAGTGCTTGCAGTGTAGTATCATATTGTATTATATTGTTTCAACTGTATTATAGTGCATCATATTGTACTGTATTGTATCGTAACTTACTGTGTCATATCCTACTGTATGTGTCAAACAGTATCATACAATACTGTTCAGTATCGTATTATACCCTAAACAGCATTTGAGGAACAAATGTGAGAACTTATAAAGGGAGTTAGCCCAGATTAAAAATGACCCCAATTTTCTAATAAACAAATCAACCCAATAGTATCCTTTTGGTCGCTTCCAGTTAGCACCCTGTCAAGTCCAGTTAGGCCAGGACAGGATGACAAACCTGAAATTCTGATATGTTCATCTTATTGAATCAAGGTCCTGGGGCTACTTGGGACTTACTGTTGTTTACATCACACAACGGGAGCGATTATTTTTCCTGATGTTTGGGCCCGATGTTTCCCAACAGGCGGGTCAATATCTGGCCTACATTTTGTCATGGTTGTAAATATTTGTCATCAACTGTGTTTTGAATGACACATGAAACATGCCAGTGCTGATTCGATAAGGTCAACATGTGTTGATGTGTTTGGTTGCTTTAACAGTAAAAATAAAAAGGCCTCCCACTTAGGAACAATTGCTTGTTTTAAAGTCCTGTAGTTGATACTGTTGTGGGATAGACCACGCTAATAGAATGACACAACATGTTTTGCAACCTGCTGTTTTATTTATCGAGGGTATTTCTTTCTCTCAAACCACAAAGCTAAATAGAGCATGTGTCCAGCTTACCATCCCTCACTTGATGATAAACCACAGACCACACAACCGCAGACACACACATAAACATTCAGTGAACACAGCAGATATCTTTTTGGATTTACGATCAGTATACTCTCTATTTCTCGGCCTGATATTTTAAGATGGCTTGTAAAAACAGCAGGGATGTCTTTCTTTTGAAATAGTCCTGGCTTGTGCAGATTTGTCTCATGAAAGAGGAACCCTCCAACCTCCTTCTGTCAGAGTTTTATCCCTTCTGTATGCTCTGTTACTGGGTAAACATATACATTACAGGATGTGTGAGTTCTCCTCCTTATTGCTAACACGGCATGCTGTAGTCATCCTCATAAATGTAGCATAGAAGTATGTCTTTGAATATTCCAGACACTTACATCATTTGATTTCGCCTGTGCTCTTGTGAATTCAGGACATAAATTACATGATATACGGTATATACTATCACAGAGCTGGGTTAAGACCAGCATTGACTCAGGCTACACATTGTAATTCCTCTTCTTTGTGGCTGACCATAGGCAGGCTGTAAATCAAGGAGAGAAGGGGGTGTTGACCAGTGATTAGATGCCAGCTCCCTTTAAACTATCTCCATGACCTAAGAGGTAATGCTGATTTTCAGTCTGCTCTTGGAGATGCTTGATTAGGACCAGGTCAGTGATCGAGCTGCCATGAGGTGACAGCGAGGGTCACCAGGCTCCACTTACACAGCAGGAGAATCAAAGTCATTTTAAATCTCTCTGACACTTGGTGCCGCGCCCAGGGATTTTTACTGTGTTCATTCCCAACCACAGAGCAACCAGGAGGGGAGGCAGAGTGAAGCCTAAGAGGTGCAGAGAGATATAAGTAGCCACATTAGCCCATTGCATGTCTAACAAGAGCTTGTTGTGATATAATGACCTGAACTAATGGCAGGGTAATAAACACAGTTGGGTTGGGCATGAAGAAAATCAGAGAAAATTAATGTTTCAGTGGTTACATCATGTTAACAAATTCTCATAAAATATGTTTTATTATACTTTATTGTGTTGACTTGCTGTTGCCATATGGACACTAATATTCAACAATTGTTCTTCTGTATTCTTGGGCCTTTTTGGTTGTTTGACTCATGATTTCCATTTTAAATAAAATTGTACTCTTTGCTGAAAATGGAACACAAAAGGCCAAAGTGGACATGTGTCTATATATATTTAAATTTATCCCATTTGCAGTAATAGCAGGTGGATTTTCACAAAATCTCAACTTATTTACCTTATCATCTTGGGATAACAAAGCTGGTTTGTGTCAGTGATCATCCCTGAAAAACAACTAAAGTTTACTTGATATCACAGAAAACAGAGCTATAGGGGTGTTGGTTGGCCCTGAGGGTGGACCAGTTGATGATAACCATCTGTTTTAGGGCACATTATATAAGCTTCCATAATTAATATTTTATCTTTACTGTGAAATATCATTGTGTTACAGTGCGATACCATGTGACATTATTCAACATGATACCATGTTATACAATATGATGTGACATTATTCAACATGAAACAATATGATACATTATTATGACATTATTCGATACAATACACTACAGCATGACATTCAGCATGACACGATATATAGTAAAGCTGGGCAATAAAGTGTATAAAGTGGTTATTTTGGAAAGATTCTTCTTAGCAGTGATGGGGGACATTTGCTGGCGATGGTTTGTGGGAGCTTAGGGAATCTGCAATAGCTCCCGGGCATGACGAAACCCTTTTAGAACCCAACAGGTTGGGGTGAAGAGAGGAATAGAAGATAGATATGGGAGGGAGGGGTGCGAAATATGAGAATGAAAGGGAGAGGAGATGGGCAGGTTATTATATGATTTCTAGGAACGCAAGAAGAGGTGTGGTCCTGCTCCTGACAGTGTTGCCAACTCCTCGGTAAGAAAAGTAGCTATTGGCTGTCCTAAAAGTCAGAGAAGTTGTGAACTGGTGACCTAATTTGCATAATTGTCCATTTGCATGTAATAACGGATGCTGCAGGAGAGAGGAATGACGCAGTGGGAGTGACCAAAAGAGAGTAAAAAAATACCCTAAACATGTTCAGAAGTACTTTCCTCTGTCGATTCTTGTTTCTTTAATGTCACAATTTCAAGCCTCCTCCTTACTCAGGCCTGGGAGTGGCAAAAGTGTCCTAAAAGAGACACTCTGGCAGAGTAACATTTTTTTTTTTTTAATATTTCTTAATTTTTTATCTCAATTCTTTTTTAGTTTAATTTTCTCAAATTTGGTTTTGTTTTTAACGCTATGACTCAGTTAGGAGCCTGCAACAAGTCACGGTAAAACATTTTTCACATTTTCTTTGTATACGTCCTAAGTAACAATTTAAATAGACCAAAAGGAGACAATAGAAAAACAATCAAGGAAGCTTTGAGGTGCAATTTATTTGCAGAGATACTGCTGCTGCATGAGGAATGGGCCACCCCTGGGTCCTTTGGGACAGGAGAGGGGCCCATGGCAGCACCCACTGCTGGTGAAAAGAGTAAGGAATGAAATGTCCTTTTATGTCAGAGTCTCAAAAACTTTCCAGCAATGCTAGAAAAAGTCACTAGATTTGTCAGTGGTTGATTTTTTTGTAAAAGAGGTGCTACAGGGTTCTGAAAACTCGCGAAATATAGCAACAGAGTCAATATGTTCAAAAATGTTCAGTATCAATATGTTTTTAAATAAGATATAGGTCATAAAATTATTGGGACATTCTTTGTCTGCATCTTATTTTTAATTGTAAACTGCACCAGCCTCAAAAACCGACCAAGTTAAACCATAGTGTTGGCCCAATTTGAGTGGTTTAACTTAAGTTAAATAATTACATAATTAAAAATAAAGAAATAAATTTCACACTGCTTTCATCATTCTTTTAACAGTATTAAGTTTCATTTATCCTCTTGCGTTAAATCTATTGCCAGCATTGCATTTTTTGCTCACCTCTAATTCTGTGGGAACAATTAGTCTGTGTCTATGGGACTGATTATTCTCCATCTGCTGCCTTGATTTCTTTTGACCAGTTCAGGAAAGCTGCACTTCCCCTGATATTTACAGTTCTAAATGTCTCAGTTATTATTTTCCAGTCCTTTAGCTTCACCAGTCTTTTAGCAGGACTGATCCAGGAAAAATCCAATCTGTAA
This sequence comes from Cheilinus undulatus, assembly GCF_018320785.1. Lineage (NCBI taxonomy): Eukaryota > Metazoa > Chordata > Actinopteri > Labriformes > Labridae > Cheilinus > Cheilinus undulatus. The sequence goes on along the minus strand of NC_054880.1, from coordinate 16,171,937 downwards.
ATTTGAATAGCTATTCTTTCTTTTGTTGTGCTTGTCTTCTCTTCCAGTGTTAAAGATCTATCTATTTCCCCCCACACATTGTAGAAGTTAGTTCAGCAAATCATTTTTTTCTGGCTTATGATTTCTCACATTGTGCCTCCTCTCAAGTCCTCTTGGTCCTCTGGGGGAGCTTTGCGTCACACTTTAAAAACTGCTGATCTAAGCTTAATCTTGTGTCCTTGAGCCTTTTGGTTCTAAACCATGGACAGTGAAAGCTTTTCTGGCCTAAAAGCTGAACTGAAACAGTTTTACTAAGGCCTGGGCCCATTACTGTGCCTACTGTTGATTATTATTTGTGTTCTTGCAATATTTCCTGATCACAGCAAAGAAACATGGATGTAATATCAAATCTGATGCAAACAGGATAGGTTCACCAGGAGGCGATAGTGATAGAGGTCTCCTACAGGCCAAAAATGTCTGCTGCACTTACCACCAGTCAGCATGAGCGCACACTTGCACATGCAGTTATCGTTGTCCATGTCCTTGGTGCTGAAGTCTGCTCCGTGGATCACCAGACTGCTCTGTCTGCCTGCAGTCCCACTGTGGCTTTTCAAAAACAACCTGAAAGACATCATGAGAGGAGAAAAGGAGAGAGTCAGGACGTGGAAACACTTCAGGAGGAGGAAACGGGGAGTGGAGTGTGTCTGAGTGTGGGGTGTAAGCAATAAAGACAGAAAGAAGACATAACAGGTGGCATGAAACCTCTCTGGGGAGATATTTATTTTTGTTGCGATTGAGAACATGAAGAACACCTGGAACAACATCAACAAGGTAGAGAAAATATGAGAAAAGAGAAAGAGAAAATAGAGGATATGAAGGAATTACAGATGGCAAACGATGAGAGGAAGGAGCGTGTAGTGTAAGGAATGCCTGTGAATCACATTTCCATCTGCAGAGCTACAGTACAATATTTCACACAGACTAAATCCTTAAAACTGAGCCTGTAATAGTTATATACTGTAAACATGCAATAGGAAACCTGCTTAAACCATCATCCATTCATGGCTGGACGGGGGGGGGGGGGGGGGGGTTAAGTCTTTGGTATCCTAGTATGAAATATTTCTTTATGTCTTCTTGAGCTTTAATACATGTTTCCTTTTATTTGTCCTGCCTTCTTCATGTTACATTCCTCTGATAGAATTATATATGCAACTGCATGTTTTCCACCACTCTAGCTACATGTCATATCAAGTCCAATTTCAAGTTTTTTTTTTTTTCAAAGAGAGTATGAGATGGCTGTGGGTATGGAGTAACTAACTATAATGTGTATATAAAGTCATGTGCAAAAGTTTTAGGCATGCATAGTGCTAAAGCATGTGCCACAACCAGTGGTTGGAGGCAGGGACGGGGCAAGAGTCGAGCGTGACACATGTCGACACATGTGTGTTGCTTACTCGCCAAGGTCAAGCTCAACAGCATTTTTTTTTTGTCTGGGTCTTTTCACCCTTGGTAATATGCCCGGTGATCACCAGTGGTTTTCAGGCCCTTGGGACATCCAGCATGACCAGTGGTTCTGGCAATCCTATGACCCGCCTGGACAGTGCCCTAGGCCATTGGTTCCCAACCTGGGGATCTTAGGGGGGGTGCGAGGCTTTATCTGTTCTGAGGCTAGATTTGCAAATATTGAATAAAACCATGATAAAGCAGTTTTTCTTATCTCTTGGGTCCTGGGGGGCTCTGCTTTTCTTAGGTACGTGTGTGTGTGTGTGTTGGGGGGGTGGGGGGGGGGGTCCAGGGAAAAATGGTTGGGAAACACTGCCCTCGGCCATGCTCACTTGCCACATCCACCTCTAACTCCTCCCTTATTATTTTTTCAACAGATTATTTCCCCATGCCCCTGGTAAAATGCAAGGACATCCTGGGGTTGTGTCAATCCTCTTTCCCTAAATATACAGTATTTCCATGATTTATACAGTTTAAAATCTTATTTTGCTTCGAGTTTAGAGTAGTTTGGCACAAATTTCAACAGTGCTCTTGATACTTGATTTGGAAAACACGTAATGATTAAAGGCAACTTCTTGTTAAAACATAATGGATAATTAGTGTAATGCATCGAAAAATCAATTTGTCTTTCCCTTAACTCCTGTATATTCCAAAATACCATACATTCACTACCTGTATTAAGCTCAAGCCCAAAATATCCTGGGTATATTTGGGGCTATTCCAGCCTCTTTGGTGCACAACATACCAGATTTAGTGTAAGGTTATTAAAAATACATGTACAAATATAGAAGCTGGGGACGTATTAGGAAACAGGAACCACTATGAAATAGTCGAGCCTGTTTAGCGCCCCATGGTATCAAGTGGGCTCGCTCTAACCTTGTGTAAAGTATGAGGTAGTGGAATATTTTGGGCTGTTATACTGTATGGGAAATAACCTTGACCTCTCTGTTACTCTGTTAGTGCATGTTACAGATTTAAAATATGCTGCAGAATGTAATGCAAAGTCAAGGCATGTATTTAGTGAAACTATTTTCTGTTAAACTGATGCAGAGTATTGCCTAATAACTATCTATTCAATTTCAGGGGGTAGTAGGTTAGCATTACGTCTCCTTGCCATAAATTCCCTCAGTGTATGTCTGTGGGACTGTTAAACTGTCACTCCCAAGCTGAATTACTCCCCATACTTAGCATACAATAGAAAACTAATAACTGACTTGGAAGCAGATTCTCTCCTGGGTGAGTCCCACGATGAACTTATTTGATCAGGAATTCCTGCACACACATCTGACAGTCCCTTCATCTCTCTGACAGCTTTACAATAACCAACAGAACACACCTTCTTTAATCTGCAGCATCAACTTTTTCCTCTCTAAAGTCTTTGGTCTCTCACGCTCTCTCATTTCCACCTTCTCCCAACAGAAGAGACTGCATATCTAAATAGGCGGACAGCAGCTCCAGGCCGATCAGGTCCTTTTTGTTAAGCAGGGTTCTCTCCATGGAGGCACTTTCCTGGATCCATTTCTCTACAACAGGGGACCATGGGCGTGGAGTGAACCTTGCACACAGTCGAAGTTTTCCGATGAGAAAGTAGCAGATACTAAAATGCCTTTCAGGAAACGTTACAGTATTTATCTGCAGCTTTGCAAAGCGGTGATGCAACAGGTTGAACACCTCAAAGACACAGACATGCACACTTCCACAGGAAAGGAAGTCATTTAACGTGAAAAGCCTCTGTATTTGGACAGCTGTGTAAATGCAGTACAGGTCACAGTGGGGAATTCACAATGCCACTAAACCAACATGTGTAACCCTACAACCGAGTCATGTGGCACCAAATGAACATTGGACATGGTAAGACTGGATTAGGACCACTAAGTATGAAATGTGCCATTCTTGTGCATTGTCCTTAGCCAGTGAGCACAAAACTGGATTTCATTGCTTATACCTATTTGAAATTAGTGCAGTATCAGGTCTGAACATGAGTTACTTTCTATAACTTAATACTACACCATCTCACAAAATACAAATTCCTATAAGAATTTTGATTGTGGGGGTATCAAAAAGATGTAACTGAGAAAAATCATTCAGAAAGAATGCATTTCCCCAAGTTTACATCCTGTTGGACAAAAGTATTTGGCCACACACGCTAGGTTAAATTCGGTCAGTCAGCTGTCAGTGATATTATCAGAAAGTGAAAGCTCAGGAACAACAGCAACTCAATTGTGAAGCAGAAGACAATAATATCACAGAGCGGGGTCAACGGCTGGTGTGTAAAAGTCATCAACGATCTGCTGATTCCATATGAGTTCTGAACATCCACTGGTATTAATGTAAGCACAAAAACTGTGCAGTAGGAGCTTGAAGGAATGGGTTTCCGTGGCCGAGTAGCTGCATGCAAGCCTCACATCCCCAAGTCTAATGCCTAAAACATTACCTGCCTGACTAATAGTATGGGGCTGTTTTTCAGGGTTTGGGCTAGGCCCCCTATCTCCAGTGAAAGACAATCTTAATGCTTCAGTAAACCAAGACTTTTGGACAATCCAACTTTGTGGCAACAGTTTGGGGTAGGCACTTTTCTATTCCAACATGACTATGCCCCAGTGCACAAAGCAAGTACTATAAAGACATTGTTTGATAAGTTTGGTGTGGAAGATCTTGACTGGCACATACCAAGCCCCGACCTTAAGGATAACCTGGATTGGAGATTGCCTCCAGGCCCTCTGGTGCAATATAAATGCCTGACCTCATAAATGCTCTACAGTAGGGGTTCTCAACCTTTTCAGCCCGTGACCCCCAAAATAAAGGTGCCAGAGACCGGGACCCCCCACTGTACTTAAAGGTGGTTAAACAGAGCCATGCATATCAAGAATAGTCAAATACAGGGAAAGCTGTCCATAAGGGGGATAAAGGGGAGATCTTTCTGGGCCAAACTGGGGGCCAATGGAGTCAGTAAAGGCAATAAAAATCTTTTTTAATTGTTTGTGCTATAGTATATAGCCATCTTAAAAAATGTAAAACCCTTTTCTTAAAAACAGAGTTTAAATTGGTTAAAACTGTCAAAAAATGTGCTTTATATGGAGTTTAAAGGAAGCAGAAATGGGTTAGAAGTGTCAAAAATTTGATAAAAGTGGCAAAATGTGTGGAAAATTTGGTGAAATGGGATTTAAAAGTGGGGAAAAGCAGGTTAAACTGGTAAAATTGGCAGAATTTGGTTAAACTGACAAAAAATGGGCATAACAAATAGTGAAATGTGGTTAAAATGGGGAAAAGATGTGTAAAAAATGGTAAAAAGGGGGTTAATAGTTGCAATAATGGGTCAACAATAGGCAGAAAGCAGCAAAAATTAGTTAAGAAGTACAAAAAAGGCAGAAAAAAGTGGTTGAAAGGGTTTCAAATTGGCAAAATGGGTTTAGAGTGGCAAAATTGTGTTAAAATTGGAAAAAATTTGGTGGGGAAAGTGATGGATTTGGGTTTGAATTTTGAAAAAATGGTGTAATGTGTCAAAAGTGGATAAAAACAGCTGCGAAAATGCTTCAAAATTTTGCAGAAATTGATTAAAAGTGGCAAATAATAGTGACAAATTTGGGTGGGAAAAAAAAAATTCAAAAAAATATTCTTAATTTTTAAGGCATCTGGTGACCCCTCTAAGTGTCTCGTGACCCCCACATTGAGAACCACTGCTCTACAGAATGAATGGACACAAAATCCCACAGAAACATTCAAAAATCTTGTGGAAAGCCTTTCAAGAAGAGTGGAGGCTGCCATAGTGGGAAAAGGGTTGCCAACTCATTTTAAATACAGGGTCATCACAGTCCCTGTTGGTGTAATAACTGGCATTATACTAAGAATCCTCAATGTGGTTAGTATTACAACCAAAATGATTTTATTTACACATTGTGAAAGAGGAAGTTTCATAACACAGTCCATAAATAAAAGATAAAAATCAAAATCAGTGTTGACCATCATTCCAGTGTTTCTTTTCTGCAGAAAAATACTCATAGTGTAATCTGTGACACATGCTGCTATTACAGCTGCTTACAACAAGGCAAAAGATGCCTCTAGAGATATTTTCCAGTCAGCAGGGACTCACATCCTGCTTCACTTACGGGTAACATGACTTATATCTGCTAGTTCTTGATTCTGGAGAATAAAAAATGTTGTTCTAAGAGGATGCCTGCTGCTGCTCTGACAAGAAACAGACTTTGCACATCCACTCTTTACTTTCCAAAATCTCTCTACCCGGTCTGCCAAGCTGATGAATCATCCAAAGCTCATCATCAGGAGGAATTTTCAGCATGACACGGTGACGGGCTGCTTTAACTAGTCCGTGGTTGTGCTTTCCGGCGGTGCTGCATATTTACCTAACCAACAATTTTAAACATGACCGACATGTGCACGCACCCTGTTAGGCTCACTGCTGCTCACAAACAAGAGTGGTAATCCAAAATGAACCAGGAAACAAAGTCAAGAAGTGAGGATCTTTTACTGATGCCTGTTTCTAAGAACCAAGAAGAAAAATGAAGATTGACAGAGAAGCCGTCAGAAATGGATGCTAATGAAACATATCAGGGGACAGACATCTGCTCATCAGCGTGGTAGGGGATTTAACTGGTAATGCGTGTTAATCTGATTGTTCCCGTTGGACTAACTTAGTAATGTGATTGGTCAAGGCTCATTAGTTGAAACAATATTGAGCTGTGAGAGGAATCTCAATGACACCTCTGGGGAGGGTGGGAGGTTGGTGTCCAGCCATCTAATTCCTCTCATTTCCACCAAGGATGTTGGCTTGTTTTTAATCTCTCAGTAATTTTGGAAAGCCCAGACAGCTAAGAGTATTTCTATTTCACCCAATGTGATATCACGTCAACCACATAGTTTTTGGTTTCAGTAAAAGTGAAGGAAACTCTAGATTCAGTTTGAGTTTGAGAGAGAGAAGGCATGTATTTGAGAAACTGTGTCCAATTCAATTAGGATAACTTTCCTCACTACAAAATCATACTCTTAACACTCAAAATGTTCCCATTGAGGTACTACACTTAGAGACATGGACATTTTCAGTATGGACACAATGTAGTTTGGTATTAAATGTGAACAAATATCCACACACTCATTTGCCAGATAAATGCCTCCAGTGGACAGAAATCAGAAGTTTTTGGGCAGTGAAAGAATTAGTATTCAAGTATGATACAGTACAACATGATCCCACAGTACATGGTTGAGTTAGATATGGTTGAGATATGATGACATTATATAATGTACAACTCAACACAACATGGAGAATTATGATTTGAAATGATACGACTCAACACAGTATGACATGATGAAATGATACCATGATGCAATATGATATGCTACAATAATCTGATCAACGTGCTTTATAAGTAAACTTGACTAGTAAATATTTTACAATATAATAAAATATTGGCAAAAATGGACTAAAAAAATAGTCTGATATGATGCAAGGAAATAATAAAATAATGGTGAGCACAATGAAATGTGGTTTGATTCAACATGATACGATTTAAAAAAAAATATGCGATACAAAAACACACTTTATAGTACAGTTTGATGTAGTTTACTGATAACAACCAGTGTTAAGTAACACGTTACGGTAATACAGTTACTTTTTATGGTAACTAGTGGTTTAACATTGTTCTTTTCAAAATCATTAATGGGGTTAGGGGACATGCAGATGGTTAGGTGGTTTAAGGTGTGTCCCATGTACGCGGCCGGCTCAGATTCGAATCCGGCCTGTGGCTCTTTGCTGCATGTCTCTCCCCAGCTCTCTCAACCCTGTTTCTGAATCTATCCACTGTCCTCCTCTATCTAATAAAGGCACAAAATGCCCAAAAGTAAATATTAAAAAAAATTAAAAATAAATAATCATTACTGCTGTTACAATTACAGAAAATTAAAATTACTAGTTACTTGTTATTTTTATAGCTGACAACTCGATGATGAACATCCTGACCGACGGATGATGTGATGGGACCGTGAGCACAGCAGCATCTTGGGAGAAAGAATAGAGCCTCTAGTAGGGTTGTCAAACTCAATCACAGCTGGGGCTGGATTCTGGATTCAGGACTAACCCGAGGGCCTAAGAGCATCACCTTTTTAACCAAAAACTGTCAACCTTGTTTCAACGGTAATACAATATGAAAAAAAAAAAAAAAAAGGCACTGATGATAAACGATTTTGACAATTAAAAAGTGACTCTTAAAGCTCAAAATATTATATGAGAAGTCAAAATGAGTTGAAATGCTCCAAGTATGAAAGTAAAAGTCAGCATCCTAGGTTTGAGTCCTAATTGTGAGATGCTAAATTGAAAATGTGAAATTGAAACACAAATTAATTTCTTTTCCCACATATTTTTCCCCATATTTTTACTCCTTACTTTTTAGATTTTGTGACTTAACAAGGATATCTTAAATCATCAATGATAAATTTACAGAGGAAATCTGCAGACCTCATACTGATGGGCCAGTTATAACAGAAATATGAGATCATCTTGCGGGCCAGATTTAACTGTTCCACGGGCCAGATTTGGCCCCCGGGCCATGAGTTTGACACCTGTGCTCTACAGAGACACGGACAAACACAGGCACTGAAACACACACACACACCACGGCTGAGCACTCCAGTGTGAGTTCTCTGTCTTGGTAATACCAGCATTACTTTTCCCTCCTCAAAATAAAGGACAAAAAAGAACAAAGAAGAAAACTTTTCCACCACTGAGAACAGTTATTCTAGCCTCACGAAGGACGTACTTAAACAACATGCTTCAGCTAAACTAGTTTCCAGAGAGCCCGGCACTACAAACACCGCTAACCCAGGTACAACTCATGTTAGCACAGCAGACCAAGGAGGAGTCACTCCATCCAAACAACCAAGGCTTGCAGAGCTGCAGAGTGTGTCACCAAGGCAGCACTGAACAGACTGACAGCGATGTTTTTGAAGACATACTTCTGATATAAGCGGTAGAGTCGCTGCCTTCAGAGAAATAATGGGAAAAAAGAAACAGATAAGGCGAGAGATAGGACCATCATGCAGAAAGACAGAGAGAGCAGCTGGGATTTTATCTGTACACTGTCAACAGAGTACAGCTATTTTAGACTTCTTAAACAGCGTCAAAAGTTGAGAAACATTTCTGCTGTGTTCTGTTGCAGGCAGTAACAAGTAAATGTAACTAGCTACTATTTTTCAGTAACACTGATAACAAGATACAGTATGACACCATAAAAACTTGCCATGATAGAATACAATACAATATGATGCAATGAAAGTTACAATATGAAAAGATGTGATTCAATATGATATGATACAATATATGATAAAATGTGATAGAATGAAATACATGATGGGACATGATATGATGGGATGATACAAGTGCCAACGATATGGTATGATAAGGTATGGTACAATTTTATCATAGCATATGATACCCAACTATCACTGGAGTCAGACCTTCTTCTGTCAACTCATCCATTTTACAGTGATGCTTGTACTGGCACAAGGACATTTGTCCTAGTTGAAAGATGCCCCTTTTTTCAGCCCTGAAATGATCAGTGCATGCTTACAGATTCACATACACACTGTCTCTGTCACACACACCCACACAAGCACGCACACACGCGGGCATGTACAAGCCTACACACATACTCACACACATAAAAACTGTTGGGGCTCCTTGGTAGCTGCACAGCTCCATAGTATACAGGCAAAAATACAAAAATTCCTCACATCGGCATAGAAATGTCAAATATCACCACATTTCATCAAAATGAAATGCTAGCATTAAAGAATGCATGGTTTCGTACTGCAATAAAAGTGAGATTAAAAAATGTGGTTTTAATGGAAGCTAATGAGGGAAATTTTGCCTTGAAGATGTCCAGAGGGTATATCTGGCCTTAAAAAATGCTTGTGAAATAAGATCAATTTTGTTGCTAATCTTTGACCAATTCAAGACTCTTCTCACCACCAGAAGCCCATCCTACTATTCATTTATGGAGAATGATTATTTTTTTGTAGTAAAAAATGAAATATTTAATCAGAGATCAAACTGGCATTTTAAGGGTTAAAATCCTGAAAATTACTTAATGTTTGGTATTGTTGTGAAAGTCTAAAGTTGTTTAAGAGATTTATGAAAAAAGTAGAAAAAAATATTGATGTTTGGTAATTTAATGGCAGTTTTTCTGTACGTGTACATTTTCGCCTTGAAGGTGTCCAGAGGGTGCATCAATATAAGTATAAATGATATCTAAGAGTTAAACATGGTGGATTTTAAAATTTTAACTACAATGTCTAATGTCTCTAGAATTTCACTTTGGATACTGTCATCTGTTAACTCACATCCCATATGAGGATTCCAACAGTACTCAGGAAAAGCATACCAGTATTCCTAGAAAAAAAACAATACAGATGAGAAAAGTCACATTACATTACATTGGCTTTATGCACCAAAAGCTGAGGCTCATTGCTCAGTGTTGGAGAATTCATATACAGTGCCGTGTAACTTTTGGTCTCATAAATGGAGGATTAGCATATGATAAACCTATGAACCATAATTACATACAGTATGGACCATGGGAAGACTTCATTTTTATAGGTGTTTGACTCTGTAGGACCTGCCAGATTATCTCTGCTATTTTACCCCTGAAACCAATTAAAAACTCCAGTGAAAACATAAATCAGCCTTCATATTGTAGAAATGCGTTTAATTCAAATAACACATAGGATGTAATACGTCCCTTTGTCCCCACACAGACAAAGATGTGTTAGATCAGAAAGCTTGAATTGGCGTTGAGCCCTGGATCTGTTAATAATGTCGCCTGCTTGCTGTCCGACTTTAATCTGACACTTCCTATTCACATCACACTGTGGTGCACTGAGCAAAGGATATTGCTGTCATACAATCACTTTATGAAAAAGCTCCCAGGAGAGGTTATAGGGAAAAGCCATATGACAAAGTGTGTGATGGAATGTGTGTTACTCTGTACAAAGTTCAAGTGCTTCTTTGAAAAGTACAACAGCAATAAAACACAGAAGTGGTGTAAACGATCGCTATAATGTTCACAAAATGCTTTTTAAGCCTAGAGAGAAAGTGGCTGAGGCATTTTTACAACAATATGTCACATTTTATCTTTTGACTGACACACCAAAGCTCAGGGTGCTTGTTTTCTTTCATCTTCTACATGAAGGGCGACGACTCGGCTCTCGCACGTGCTGTTACACACCTGGCAGTGATTAGCCCCCTGAACTGCAGTCTGATTGGCCCGTTGCAGAGGTTAATCACCTTGACCAATGGTTCGCTTCCTACTGCAAAGTCTGCAGAGGTGTCTGGCTTGTTGAGACCTACTTGGCTGCTCTCTTACCATCGGGTGTCATATAGCTCCATTTAGACTTAAGTAATGTGAACATTATGTGCAGATGCATACAGGTTAGCTCAGATGGAGTTTTAAATGGACATACGGTCCTCATCTTTAAGTGTAATGCCCAGTCAAAGGCAGAAGTACCAACAAAACAAGAGCTGAAGCTGATATTGCATTTGACCTTTGACTCTTGAGCAGGGGTTGAAATTCAAAAGTTAACTGGCCCTAACCACTGGCTCAGGCACAGTCAAGAATTTACTCTTGAAATAAAGAAACTGAACCAAGCTGATGCAAAATGATCCATTTAGAATGGTAACAATTTAAATACCCAGGAATAAAATCACCATATCTTTTCTGAAACCAGCCTGTCTGCCTATGTCGGCGTTGAGCGACAGATTCAGCCAAACACTGAAATTTTAGCTGTTCCAGTTAACTCCAGCGGTCTCGCCAGCACGGCTGGAACTTTTTCTCTTTTCAGTTTTCACAGTCTTGGTCACTCTTCCTTGACTCTTATGGGCCCGGTTTTTCAAAGGGTTTAATTTGAGTTAAAAAAAGGATCCAGATGCGGTAATCTCATTTTTTTTCTCTCCCAAGAATCAAGTATTCAAGTTCACTTTTGTCACAGTTGTTCAAACAAAACTGGAGTAAATCAACATGATCCAGACACAGACTTTTAAGGACCAGATCTGCATTACTACCACTACCAGAAGCTGAAAGACCCTCACAGTCATTAAATTTAAAATCTTTGATATTGATGCTATTTGGTTATTTTATGGGGACAAAATCCTTAATTTTTTTCTAACCCTGATGTGTACTTCATCTATTTTGTCATTACAAAAAAGCACTCTACTGCTTCATACATTTAAATTAACAAAACACTGTTACAAGGACCATTACCAAATACTGTTTTTTTCAATATTTATTTTGGGGCTTTTTCTTTTTGCCTTTATTGATAGAGGAGGACAGTGGATTGCCTCAGAAGGAGCCACAGGCTGGACTTGAACCCAGGACGCCCAGGTACATGTGGCACAACTTGACCACTATTCCATCTGTGCCCCATGACACATGTTTGTCAGTTTTGGTATAGATATCTTAGAAGTACTGAGATTTGTAACTTGGTTATTTTTTTTGTCACCGGTTGAGGAACTTGCCAGCCAGTTGCTCAACTGACTGAGCCAATAGGGAGTAACATCACTTAAATTAATCTGATAATGAAATATTCTTTCAGTTTAGAAACTGATTTCAAGACTTGCTTCTATCTTAAAACTTTTTGTCCTGTTGAATCAGTTTTGAACAATAAGACCAGGTGATTTTTTTCATCTTTAGTTTTGAGTTTTGTGTGTCTTTTTGCCAAGAAGCAGTTAATAGCCCTTTCCAACTGTGGTGCAGCCTCCACAGAGGGCTGCCAACATGAGTCTGATCTGCTTGACATTCCTGCCCCTTAAAGGAAAAGTTTTTGTGGCCGATGTAACAGTGCTTGATACTGCTTCTGGTGCTCATGGTGATTAACACTGGTCTTTATTATAAAAGGCCACAACATGGAGTACAGTCTGGACCTGCCCTCTTTTTAGAGTGTCTTGAGATGACTTTGGTTATGATTGGCTATAAACAAATAAAGATTGATAGATTGATCTTCGCAACACTCCACCAGTGTGGTTTATGATAAAAAACTTGTGCTACAATTCATGCACAAGTGTACAATCTGGGTGTCACTCCTGCAGGCAGCAGTGGAGCTGTTGTCATCACCTACTTATGAAGTAAAACAGCTGCATGAGTTTATGTTTATAACATGATGACACTGCAGAAGTAATTGATGAAATAATGAAATGAGAACTATAGGAAAACAATGTGAAATTATTGATTGTGTGTAACTGTTATTTTATTTTGAAGGCAGCATTTTCACTGGCCCCAGAAGGTTACAGGAATGTGCAACTGGCTGGCCAAGAGGCATTTTGTACAATTAAAGGGATAGTTTGGTGCTTTTGAAGAAGAAGCTGTATCAGGATCTTATCAGTATGCCAGTGTGGCCCTGTTAAGAAGAGAGTGGTTGTGATGGACACAAGGCTTTTTTTTATTTTTTATTTTTTTAGGAAAAACTGAACAGAAAGTTAATGATATATCAAAGCTCTGAGAGCTTTAATTTCCCATCAGTAAGCCACTTTTTTCCTCAATATTTGCACAATGTATCTTCCCCCACCTGCGGGCCACTAATCAGCTGATTGGTACTATAGTGTCACAACTCTGCTCTTTGCAGAATAGATCAATATTTTATTTTTGGTACCTGGTATACCTCACCTTCTTTGATATCCCTGTCACATGAAATCCCACTTTGAAAATACTGATCTATCCCTTTAAGATAGAAAATTAATTCAGCTATGGCAACTATGCATAATAATTTCACCCCATGCTGTACTCACTGCCCTTTTCCCAGCCTCAGACTACATTTCTTCAAATGTCAAAGATGTTTCTGCTGAACAGTCAGTACATGATGTGAAATCTGAGACAAAGCTTTATTTCTGAGACTACCCAGCATGCTCCACCCATTGATGATGACCATGTCATCTGGTTAAATAGTCTGGAAAAGTTAGTGGTTGAATTTTGGGTTGAGGTGTCTTATTTTGGTTTCATTCTAACCATTAGATTTTCTGCCATGCAATTCAAGATAGCAAATCATAGAGTCAACATAACAGTGTATGAAAAACGATTCCCTGTTTACAGCTTTGACAGACAATAAAATTTGAATATACAACCGTTGGTTCATTTCCAGCACATCCTTACATGGTTTGCAGTTTTCTGTCCAACCTTTGTGTTGCAGTCCTCAGCTTAGATGCTTCATCTGTGTATCATTTGAAACCACGGAGCACAGGCTTCCAGGAATGGGGTTCAAGATATAACTCAAGATATCTAAGATTATCTCCTTATAATTCTTGGAAGCAGAAAGGTCACAATGTTTGAAGGCCAAATGTTTGCCAAACCCCTCACATGAAAATCATCTAAATAGAGATCTTTCCATTGGGAAATGGGACCATTAGCATTGAGGACAAATCACTGGCTTTAAGAACTTGGCTTTCCTAACAAGGAAGAATATTGAATAAAGATGCAATGGTTCATTCGAAAATAGATGTGTCCAAGCTCAAAGGCTTTAAAAACATGAAAAAGCGAACTGTTTCCCTCTAAGTCTTGACCTGTGTCTGTGCAGATATTTAACCGCTGAACCTCAAAGAACCTCTGGAATGATGGTTATCTTCATGTACTTCCCTATGTATTTCTATGCATGGTTTTCATTGCCCCAACTTCAACTCTTCTTTAAAAAATGATTAAAATGCTGTAATTTTAATTTTAATGACAGAAAAGGTTCCTGCAATAACAAGGCTATTCAGAAAAGAATCATTCCACATGATATCTCAAGCAGAGTTTTTAATGGGGTAAAACATTGGTTTTAAGTTTTCAATAAAATCCAACCTTTTTGTCTTGCTTTATCAAAATATGGGAAATTCTAAATATCAATGTGTCGAAAATCAAGTATAATCAGTTTAAACACATCATAGAGTAGAGACTGCCTACAGAAAGAATTAAACCAAACTCCATCTCAGTTTACTGTTTCTCAGCTCTGATTTTTTTAATTTCATTTTATCATTATGTTTTGTGAATCCCTCCATCTATAACTGTTTGCCCTGCCACCACACAGGGAAGACAGGTGACCCCACCCACTCAGGGACAAAGTTCCTAAGGTGAATAATAAAGGAGCATCATTGCAAGCCAATGTCTAAAGGAAAACCTTCAGACTTGTGAAATCAAAGGTTTATTTCAGTTATCATAGATTGAAGTAACCTTAAGAGCTTCTTACCCTCTGTCTTTCCCTATTTTATTTATAATTGTTTAATAGCAATCAATGTAAAAAATTATTTGTCTATTATCAAACGTTGTTTCTACTAATATTATGCCTGTTGAGTTAAGTTGATTTGAGTTGAATTGAGTTTAGGGTTAAAGTTTTAGCTAAATCAGTTCAGGGTTGAGTTGAGATGAGTTGAGTTTGGTGTAGTTTAGCTTACTTTATTTTGGGTTAGCTTACCTCAGGTTAGGCCGAGTTAATTTAGCTTAGTTTTAGCCTAGGTCGGGTCAGGTTAAGTTTGGTTTCATTTAGTTCAGTTAGGTTTTGTGTTAGTTTAAGCTTAGGGCAGTTCAGGGTTTAAGTTAATTTAGTTCAGGTTAGTTTAGTTTAAACTTAGATCAGGTCAAGGACAAGTCAGGGCAGGTTGAGCTTAGCTTTTTTAGGCCAGGTTCAGTTAAGGTCAAAGTTAGTTCAGTTTAGGTCAGATCAGATCAGCTTTAGATCAAGTTCAGTTTAAGTCAGGTTCTTTTCAGTTAGGTGTAGTCTAGTTTAGTTTATTTCAGTTCAGCTTGCTTCTGAATAGTTCAGTTATAGTTTAGTTTTATTGATTCAGGTGACTTTTTAGTTTGGTTTTGTTTAATAAATTCATCTGCATCATGGATCGTGTGCAAAATAACACAATTTTCAAAGGGAAAAGAGTCTGTACAGGTTTTGATGAAATATGTTATTCATTGTTGTTGCTCTTCTTCTTTGTCTGTTCTTCAGCAGATAGTGTTATCCATGTTACATGCCATTTGCTGATTCCCTGTGATTGGATGATTAGCTATTTGTGTCAGTAAGAAGTTGAACAGAAGTGCTCATTCATACCAGTAAGCCTCTTTGGTTTCAAAATTCAAAGGCTGCAACTATGTCTGAACTCAACTCAACAACCAAGTACATTAAAGGAACACAATTTTACTTAATGACACTTCAGTTTTCCCCCTTCTGACCCAGTCTACCATTAAAACATGATTACACACATTTACTGTAGCTCTTATCATGATGGTGCTAGTGGAGGTGGCGCGGGGGTTATCTGCTGGCAGCTTGCCAACATACACTTTGTGTAAATGATTTGTCTTTGAGTGTCATATCCATTATCAACCATCTGTTCAGTTTTATAGTACAATTTCTCCTTTGTTCACATTTGTCAAATATATCTCTATGCAGACAATACTGTTTAATACTTTATAATTCTGTTATGTGCATTCTACTCTAAGACTCTAAGCTTTGTTGCACTATCTTTTAGAAAGCTTCTTATATTAATAGAAATAATGAACATGGTTACCACTAAATTTTCAATTTTGGATGATCTTTCCTGCTAGATAACATCAAAATATGTGGTATTTATTTTGTGCATACCCTTCAAATATTCTATCAAACATATAATTTTGGACCAAACCACCCACAGGGGCAGTTGTAAAAGTTGAAGTTTGTATTTTCAAGATCATATACAATCATCAAAGTTTATCTCCCTGACACTATTTATCTAAGCTGGCATTGTGTATCATTCATTTCAGTTTGTGGCTATGTCTTTATGTGTTACATAACTTAGTTTATGTAATTCTCCACATTCTGAGCAATAGTTGTCCCCTCAAAGACTCAGCATCACTTTATCTAATCCATTTATATTTTCTCTAATCAAAGCTTGGTGTTTCTTCACTATGTTGCTCATTGCAGTTCTGCTTAGCTTGAACTTTTTAGTGATAGTAAGCAGTAAACCCATTCTTGTGGCAAATAAATTTTGATAAATGACGGTGATTAACGGAGTGTTTTGGTCCAATGGCTATCATTACAACAATTTGTGCAGGTCATCAAATTATATTTGATTTTATTATTTTCTTTTCTACAACCCATGCGGTATCCCAGCAGCCAGAGCAGCTCTGATGGTGGGGGACTTTTTCTGTTGTTTACAAAGACAGTAACCTCTGCAATTATGGTGACCTCACTCACAATGAAGTAAAAAACATTGAAATACAGCACATTTCAACATACTTTGAGGTTGTGGTTCAGTGGGAGTTTGGTAAATCTGACTTTATTCTTAAAGTACTGTCCACGGGACATTAAAACAACAATTCTGATGTCAGATTACACTGTGCAGATGCAGGCATTGCTGCTTTTTTGTTTATTTGGCTGTATTTCATTGTTATACTCTAATCTGCTCCTACTCTAATGCTCTCTATTGGAGATCTCTCCTGCTTGCTCTGCATGAAGACTGTACAGTAAATACTGTGCATGGTGGTTTGATCAGGGCGTCTTTTCTGTTCTACTAACTGCACTGTGAACTGCAGTTGATAACTTGAGTTCGTTTGCCATGTAAGTACAGTTCCTTTGCACTGGCATGAAAGCTGTCAAACTAACCTTGGTGCGGACCAAAAAAACATACTGAGACCACTTGAAAAAGTGGGACTGAGTCTACTTGTTAGAGTTTCTGGTGTGGTTTGTTTGCTGTAGGATCATATACTATCTCAATCTAACCTAGCTCCTGTCTGAACAGTTTGGGCCGGGTTAAAAAGTGACAGGACCAATCAGCAATGAGGGGCAGCACTTTTGCGCACCTCAGAATCATGACATAAGAAAGCAGCAACAAGAGGCTGGTGCAATTATGTCAAGAGAGATTAGTGTGGATGCTGCTATAGCGTCAGTTTTATCAGAACTTGACAAGATTTCTTCGTTAAAAGAAGAACAAAGAACAACAGTGAGTTGTTTTCTTTTCAGAAATGACAAAAGTTGTGTACTGACATGTCTATAGTCGCCATGGTTCATGTTGTGCAGTTCTCTATGGAGTTTACTCGTCGGTAGGGGCACACTCCGGTAGCAGCTACGCCACGTGTTTCGTTGTTCTGATTGGCCTGTAAAAATGTGATAGACAGAACGTTCATCCAATCACCCTCCAAGTTTTTTTCAAAGGCTCTGCCCTTTCCCAAAGGCTGATGGGTGTGTGAAACCAAATCATCTGGCGTTTCAGGTTGTAAGGCACTGCTTTTTGGAAACAAACAGGCTACTGTTTCCAGTCGACTGGTGGTAGAGACCACAGGCTGACTTCAGAATTTCAGATCTTCAGAACAGGCAGGTAGGAGAAGTAGTTAGAGGTAACATCTAAGAAGGTGGAGTGTATGGCGACCAATTAATTGGCTTGCAATCTGCAGTATTTGCGCACTTTTACCTTTTAGATTATTTTTGGGCTTCATTTAGACATAATAGCTGAAGATTGACAGGAAATCTATAGAAAGACATGCGCCAAACGCTGCCATGACCACGAATCAAACCTGCGACTTGTGCGTTGTGGACTATAGCCGCTGTATATGGCTGCCTACCCCTCCCACTGAGCTAAACCTTACATTTTTGAGGAAGTGCAGAACAGGCTACATGCTGAGGCTACAGTTTATGCTATGGTGCAGATTCATTGCAATAGAGCTGGTGTAAGACCGCTAATGCTACTGTTGCTTTATTCCAAGGCAAACTGCTGAAAAACTAGAAACAATTGCTTTTGGTGATGCTGGTGGTTGGAGGTCCTCTTATAAGTAATACACTGGAAGCTCAAACTGGGTAAAATTCAACAGCACAACTTTTACAAAAGCTGCTAATTGAAAGAGAAAATGTTTTAAATGACTTATCAATAGCTGCCCATTTCATGAGCTGGCTCAAGCTCCGTGTGAATACTCAAGCTTTCAAGTTGCAACACAAAATTGGCATCCTGTAGAGACAAAAAAAGGGTTTTCCATTGCCCTGGAGGAAAGAGTTGTTGAAGCTGGACTCCTATCTGTTATGGATTACGGGGGTGTAATTTATAGGCCTACTGAAGCTTTAACTTTTAAGCTTTTGGATACTGTCGATCATTCTGCCCTTAGATTTACGACGGGTGAAGGATACAGCGCTCATCATTGTGTCCTGAATGAGAGGGTCGGTTGGCTCTCTCTTGTTTGCACAGAAACCATTGGTTACTATATATTTTCAAGACTCTCACTGGAAAACAACCACCTCGCAGCTCATACTTGTTGAATAGGAATTCTGGCACCAAACTGACTCTGGTAGAGTGGCTAAACAGAAGCCTGAAAACCCAATTGGAGCACGCAAGAAAGCACCTGAAGGACTCTCATTCCTCCTATAGACTGTGCATTTTTAGCAATCTTATAATACTAAAAAAATTGTAGTAATATGATAGAATGACAATATGCAGTAAATACACGTTATCAGTGTGCGCCGTATCAGTGTGCATCATCCATCTACACCACCGCTAATGGGAAATAATAAGACAAGGCAACAAAACTGTTGTAACTCTTTCGAAAAACATATGAGATCAACATTTTCTCACTTGTTGGAATCCGACACACATCTGGGTTTTAGTAT
The DNA here is from genome assembly GCF_018320785.1 of Cheilinus undulatus. NCBI lineage: Eukaryota > Metazoa > Chordata > Actinopteri > Labriformes > Labridae > Cheilinus > Cheilinus undulatus. The sequence goes on along the minus strand of NC_054880.1, from coordinate 16,152,869 downwards.
TGTCTCCACTCTAATACTAACTGGTTTGTTTGTTACTGCCAGTGTTGCGTTTATCATTATGTCATTCCTTGCCCAATTCTTATTGATCTGAATTGTTGTCATTATCAGATATCAGGTTATCTTTGGTTGCAAGACCGTTAAAACGGCGGCCCACCAACCTGTCTCAGTTTTTTGGTCTGGGATAACCCAAAGTCACACAGTGTATACCAGGCTTTAGACTGCGAGAAACAAGATTCTCTGGTCCGATGAAACCAAGACTGAACTGCTTGGCCTCAGTTCTAAACGTTATGTCTGGAGGAAGCTAGGCACTGCTCATCACCTGCCCAATACAATGAAGCCTGGTGGTGGCAGCATCATGCTGTGGATGGTGTTTTCAGAAACCTGGACTGGGAGGCTGGTCAGAGTTAAAGGTAAGCTGAATGGAGCAAAGTACAGAGATATCCTCAACGAAAACCTGCTCCACAGTGCTGAGGACCTTAAACTGGGCCGAAGGTTCACCTTCCAACATGACAATAGCTGGGTTTCCATTAAAGTTTTTCACAAAATAAAAGCGATATTTCTTGAATTTCAACTGTGTTGAGTTATGCTTTAAATGAGTTGCCATTGAAGGGAGGTTTGGGCATGAGCCTTGCAATTCTCGTAAAATCTCATCTCACGAGGCTCCTCTGCAAGGAAGCGGGACGTTCAGAACCTGTTGTGTGGTGGTACGGTTATGATTACATCTACAGCGGTTGCCTTGATAATTTTTAACAAAAGATGAAGGCAACAGATGATAGTTCATAGGTAAAGTCCATATGTATGGCAAACACCACATATAAGGGTATAAGAATGATGTTGAGAAAAGTTTGTCTCGTCTTACTATGCTGGAGTAAACTGGTCATGTGACACCATACGTTACATCCTGTGATGTGTAAATGCAGAAAAAGTGTTTCCATTGCACTTTTGCGATATATTTCTATATTGAAACGTCTGAAAAACTCCTCATGAGAGCATAAAAACTTTTTTGCGATATCTGAGAGGTTTTTCCAAATTCAGGTGTTTCCATTACCAGCTTTTTGTTTCGCTATTTAGATTTTGCACATTTCTAAGGGTAATGGAAATGCAGCTAAAAACTCTAAGCACATGGCCAAGGCAACACAGGAGTGGCTAAGGGACACCTCTGTGATTGTCCTGGAGTGGCCCAGCCAGTTCCTTGACTTGAACCCTATCAAGCATCTCTAGAGAGACCTGCAAATGGCTGTCAACTGATCCCCATCAACCTGATTGAGCTTAAGAGATTTTGCAAAGAAGAAAGGCAGAAAGTCCCCAAATCCAGGTGTGCAAAGCTTGTTGAGCCATACTCAAAAAGACGGGGCTGTAATTGCTGCCAAAAGTGCTTCAACTAAGTACTGAGTAAAGGGTCTGAGAACTTTTGCCAATGTGATACTTCAGTTTATATTTTCAATAACTTTGAAGAATTCTAAAAGCATCAGGCTGCATCATAAAATTGAAAAGTGAAGGGGGTCTGAATACTTTCTGAATGCACTGTATATATTGAAGATAAATCCATGCCCTGACATGTCAAAATGTCAAAGTGAACAGCAGTGTTATTGAGGGTTGCTATGAAAGCATCAACCAAATTCAACATGAGCCCTGATTTGGCAGCTTACTCTGCAATAATTTGATTAATGACCTGATATATTTTTTCATTATTTGAAACAAAGCCAATGAGGATTAGATGACTGAGTAAATGGATTTGCTGGTCCAAACTTTAAGGGTGCTAGTAATAAATGTGACCTTTCTTCTCTTGACGTGATTTCATTTCTTAAGGATTATGACTCTATATTTCACAAAGGAATAATTGCACACCTCCCTCCCTCTCTGCAAGTTGAGTAATTTCCTTCTTAGTGTGTTTAAGAAACAAAAAAGCTGGCATAGAGACAGGTATTTTCTGGCCTATAACGTGTGCCGTTGTTTTTGATGAATGGTGAGTAGTGTGCATTGTTGGAAGTAGATCGTGCAGTTATTCCACCTAATTTCTAAGAGGTCATTTCAGTTTGTGGCCTTGTTTGTACGCTTTTGTTAACAGTGCTTTTGAGATGGATAGCAGTTGGCCTAATATCAGAGTTCTTTTAAAATGATGCAGGCTGTATTCCAGGAAACCACCACATGTGACAGGAAATAATCCAAAACCATCTAAAAGACAAGCCATATCAATTCAGAGCAACATATGCAAATTGCAGAACTTATTACAGATTGTCATTTAAAATGAAGGAGGTGCCAGAGCTGAGAGTACAGAGAACGCTGCATTGTTGGTTTGTTCTGCGCTCGGCCATCTGGTTTATTTTGGCTCGAGATTCAGGGGAGCAACGTGTGATCATCATACCACAACTAGTTTTTGGGAACAAGTCTATTTATAGAGACCAGCATGTCGTTTGGAGTCCTACACAATAAGAGCTTGCATCTGAAATGGACTGGAACGGCCGGGGATGCCCTTTTGCCTGCTTCTTCCTGACAAAAACAATTATTGTTTCCCCAAATCTGAAGCACAGAAGGTCAAGAGTGGGATGTGAAAAATATGAGTGGAAGGGGACAATATCAAAGCAGTTCTATATGTGTTTATGATTATAAAATAAAGCTAGAGAAGTAGATGGAGGGGGATTTTCTTGTGATTTTAATGATCTGCTTTGCCACAAGCTTTGTTTCTTTTAGCCACTTGCACAGAGGCGAGTCATCCGGAAGACTATTCGCTCCCATGGGAATCTCACTGATATCTGATGTGCTAATGACACTCCTCCCCCAAGATATTTCAGTGCAGGATTTGCCTTGATTATGTAAAAAGTCTGAACTTTAGCGATGGATTTCATAGACCATATGACGTGTGCTAGCTTAGCTAACAAGCTGTTACAAATAAACTGACTGTTTCCTTCAGTTCAGGTGCCGTTGTCAATTTTCATCTAAGTTTGTTTGATTCAAAAGGACTCATTTATCTATTTTTATAACTGTGAATCTGAGTATGGTATTCAGCAAACAGTGAGATTGTCTGACTTCCTGATTGGGTCAATCTGCTTACATGCTGTCAAAAATAGATTGGGTGTGTATCTCAAGCAGAGCACATGTGAAACATAGACAGTGGCGAATAAAAAAACAAAACCCGAGGATTTATTGGAAAGGATGGCATTTGCTTTGAAGAGCATGGGGTGAACGGAACATTTCATGGGTGCTGGAAGTGGAAATTATCGGTAATCCATATTTAAACAGAAAATGTAAAGCATCTTTTTTCAACCCTGAACCCTGGCTGTCATGTTGACAACTATACAAAATTTACACCTAATCATGTTGCCATATATTCAGTGCCTTAAAAAGTATTTACCCCCTTGGACGTTTTATCCTTTTATTGGTTTTATAAATAAATCATGGTCAATATGGTTTGGATTTCCAAAAATCCTCATGTCAATTTGACACTGTCAAAGTAAAAATAGATTTATATAAAATTATGTCAACTAAAAAATAATTGTAATGTAAAATAAGTGACTGCATAAATATTCACCCCCTTTAAAGTGACTGACCCATTTCAACAAGGATCCAGCCAATTGGTGCTAGCAGTCTCACAATTAATGAAACGGGGATCATCTGAGTGCAGTGAATGTGTCACAAGTGATTGTAGTATAAAGACACCTGAAAGGTCCTGACACTAATTAATGAGTTTTCCTGGCTACCATAGGCACTGAACATCCCCTGGAGTTCAGTTAAATCCATCATCAAGGAATGGAAGAAATATGGCACATGTGTAAATCTGACTGGATCAGGCTGTCCTCACAAACTGAGTAACTGTGTAAGAAGGAGACTAGTGAGAGAGGCTGCCAAGACACCTATGACTACTCTTGGCTTCAGCAGCTGAGATGGAAGAGACTCTGCACAAACAACTGTCAAAGCTTTATGGGCAAGTGGCAAAGAGAAAGCCACTGTTGAAGAAAATTCATTAAATCTCAAGAGTTCTCCAAAAGGCATAATGGAGACTCCATGGTCATGTGGAACAAAGTTCTTTGGTCTGATGAGACCGAAACCGTGCTATTAGACAAGACGCTTTTTTTGTGGACACCATCCCCACTGTGAAGCACAGTGGTGGCAGCATCATGCTGTGGGGATGCGTCTCGACAGCTGGTCCTGGAAGGCTTGTAAAGGTAGAGGGTAAAATGAACATGGCAAAAAAAGGAGAATCCTTTAAGGACAACCTTACTCAGTCTGCAAGAGAACTATGGCTCGGGAGGATAGTCTTGTTTTCCAGAAAGACAATGACTCAAACAAGTCAAACGCTACACAGAAATGATTAAATGGTTTTTCAACAGAAATACCAAAACTTTTTTAATTTTAGAAAGCATAAACTGGAAGTGTAACTTAACTGTTTTATCTATCACCAATGTGGACATACATATCTGCTAAAACAAGGTATGACTCTGTCTTTTTGCTTTACTGTATATTTTGGCTGAGAGACGCTAATGGAGACGAGAATGGCTTGCACTAAAAATAGGCCGCCCCTCGATTGTCTACAAACTGATACAAGAATCTGTTCTGCTGTGGACTGTATCGACCCCGGGATCTTCACAGTTTATTGGAAAGTCACTGTGTTCTGGTAATCAAAACCACGGTGGAGTTTATGGCACAACTCTAGCTTCAAATGGCGCCATCAGCACAATATGTATGCATCCATCACGGAGGTATTTTGGCTTCACTTTGGTACATTCAGAGGAGGTGCTGACATATCTTCCATTTTAATAAAGTCAGTGGCTAGAGGGCAGTTTGTGTGCAGTAACTTTAAAGCCAGAAATGAAGACTTAAGGTAACCAAAGGTCAATTTTCACTTGGTTCTCAATAAAGTACAACTTGATCTTGTTCGCTTCATTGAAATCCATTATTCAAGTCCTCAGAGGAAACCACAAAGCCCCCTCAAGGTAAGAGCTCCCCAGGATGGAAACCCCTGAAAGTGAAACCTCCTGTCATCACAAGACAATTTTGAAAATTAGAAATGGCATCAAGTCAAACGGCCCCCCGCTGCAGGGAAACACATGACATGTATTCTTCTCTGGAGTTTGGTGGAGGGAGTGGAAAGGTTGGGGTAAAGACTTTTAAGCAGATTCCCTTCTCTTATTTCATCATTCAAAGCTGAACGCAAGACATTTCACAACTCTTATCAGAGGGAACCGGTCATCCAGTGAGAACTGCACAATTGGAGATGTCAGACCGTCTCCTCTGAAGCCAGCGATTGCTTAGAAGTCTGGAATTTGCAGTAGTTTCCACATCTAAAGGGGCCAAGCATCTGCCAGAATCTGAGCCTGTTATCATTAACCCCCCTAAAAAAGAAAATAAAAACCTTCGCCCCCACAAGACACAAGGACAAAGTGTCAATCAAAGACAGAGTTTGCTATGAGGAGATGATGACAAGCGATATACTGAGTTTGGAAGGAATTTGCAGTGAGAAAAGCCTCACCGCATACTTACATAACTTAACGGACAAGATTGATGCGTCTGGAAGGTTCACAGTCTCTGGTCATGTTTATGACTCACTTTAAAACATCTTTTTTTGATTGAAGTATTATTTCCTCATATACCCTCCTCTCTACTCCTTTCCTTTGTTAGTGCCATGTGCTAAAGAGACCGCTAGATTGTACTCTGATATGCAGCATCAACACAAGAAAGTAACTGTTATACCACATGCCTGACACATCTAACCAAAATCTGACGCCTGTACTAAAATGCTTAAGTGCAGTTTCTCCTAAAGTGTTTGTGTCGAGTGCTCCGTCTAAGGCCAAAACATGACCCTCACTTGATTCTGTTTCTGGAAACTTCCTGTGTAGACACAAACAGATGACTAAAGCTTCAGCTTCTGTCACAACACATGCTTTGGATACATCGTGTAAAATACTACAGAGCTTGAACTCGAGAACAGAGAACAAATAGGGATAAGCTTTTCTCCACACCACTCCACAATCATGCACTCAGGACTCATGCATGGTGGTGTAACATTAATGTTTTAGACCCACCACCACCTTCTCAGGAGAATACGCAGCCCAGATATTTTTAAAAATTTCAACCACTTGAATTTGTTAAATGAAAAATGTGGTGGTTTGGAACCCAAATGGAGCAAAACATAATGAATCAAATTGCCAGGACAAAATAATCATGTTTAAAAAGCTCATCAAATGTGGCACTTCCACAAGGAATTTGTTGATAAATTGGAAAAACCAGCCTTGTCAATCAAAGAAAAGGAGATAAATTAGTAGAAATTTTCAAACAAATACAGTTTTACTCATTGTAGGCAAGGCTACAGAATACATGTATGAATTTACCATGTGTCCACTGAGGCCATCTATACATAGACTTTTTGCCAAAGTTTTTTTCCTGGCACACATTTTGCAACCCACTTGAAAGAGCTTCGCGACCAACTTTGAGTCCTGACCCACCAGTTGAGAACCACTGTTTTAAAACATTATCTCGCCATGCATTTTGTGGGAGAGGATAAAACACCACTGGAGTAAAATACTTGCACAAATATCAACCAAGGTTCAAAACACTGGTAAATTTCACTGATCTAATAAAGTCCAAATAGTACCAAATGAGAAGCTGTTTGGGAGTCAAAAGCATCAGCTGCTCAGGCTAAGCTGCAAATAAACTGAATCAATAATAAGAGGTGAATTCCCATCACTAGTATCTGACATGGATACAGTTACACTTTACAGTAAACTTCTTGTCCTTTAGTACAACAAATTCAATGATGTGTACAGAACATCAAGCCTCAAAAGATCTCACTCTTCCACTTTTTTTTCTGCTCCATGGACTTCTGTCATCTTCACATGCGTGATGTTAGACAAGAGTCATGCCAGCATGCATGAAAAAGGACATTTCACTTGTTTTTCTGTCCTCCTATGATGCAGATAGAAGAACTAAAGGTAATACAAGTAACATGATACTTGTTTGATCACTAACAGTAGTGTGGTGACTAAAGTCAGCAAGCTTCCACTTGACCTTTGTTAAATTCACTTTTTACATTTTTTTTTTTTTTGGTGTAACTCTTTAACAACCACAGTTGTATCTCACGGCACAAAGTTCATTAGACTTCAGACATGCTTTTTTTATGTAATGGTGTAAGCAAAAAGCTTTAAAAATGCAGTGCAGCTGCAATCTCATGGTGGTACCTTGATATAACTAGTCACTGGGCTAAACACAGTAAAAGCAATTCTTTTGTCATGATATAGCACTTGCTTAAACGGTTACATTTTCAAAAATGTTCAACATTCAAAATGATTTAATGTTTAACACTAGAACGGCCAGGGATGTCTTTATACCTAAAAAGTTAATGGCTATTAGAATGCATTAATTTTCATAAATAGCACTGATCAAGAGCAACTCATTACTCACAGACAAAGTTTTGAGCAAATCTATTGACACTTCACGATGATGAATGCCTTTTTTTGCCTTTTTTGCCTGTGACATCCATGTCAAAGGTTGATCTACATCTGATTAGGCAGTGCAGCAAAAGAGAGAAGGTTTAAAACAAAACAAGAGGGAAAGTCAACCCTGTTTTTATGGGGTCAATTTTACCTGCATGGCAGATCCAGGTATAAATGGCAAGTAATATAATTTTCATTTATGCCAAACGTCATTTTATGACAACAGGTGATACACAACAAACTTTTAGGAGAAGTCAAAGACTGACAGACTGGCATACCAAGTTAGGCAAAATGAAAATAGCCTGGTAAATTTTACCCAATGGCAGTTCTAGTATTAAAAGAAAAAAGAGCAAAAGCGTCTTTCTTGTCACGTCATGCCAGAAAGCTGCTAATTAGCAACAGTAAATGTGACTGCCAGGCATTCTAGCATGCAACCACAACTCAACTGAACCATGCCTGAGGTCCACTTAACCCTTTAAAGCCCTAAACCACAAATTTTAGCCAGAAAATCCTGATTTTTTGGAACTGAAATGTTTATTTCTTTCTACTGAAATCCAAAAAAATCCAAATTTCCATAAAATTAAACATTTATATATTTTTTGTATCTCATTTTATACATTAGGTGTTTTTGGTAACTGATAATCCACTTGAGGGCATTTTCATCATTTATCAGATTGTATTCAGAATATTTTTTTAGTAATTTATTGATCATATTGATTAGATAGAGGTATCATAAAGGTATGTATCAAATATGATACAACAGGCTTTAAAGGGTTAACTCGCATCCAAGACCACCTCCACAGGAGGGCCGGGGCCCAAGAGTGGTACGTTTGCATTCACTCAGGCCAAAACAAACCAGACTTTGGACTCAAGTGCACTTGGATCTGGGGTTAGGTCCTCTTGTGTTTCAGCACCCAAAACGTAGTGTATCACCTTCCTGCTAGTTGGCTTAGTTAGCTTTGTTAGCTCTAGCTCTGGTAAGTGGTCACTGCAGTCTAACCAAATGGTGCACTATGACCCAAAAATATGCTACACAAAATCGCGCAAACATGCAGTTTGAGTGTATATTGATCTATAAAATGGAGATTAGCTTGTATGTTGTGTCAGGTAAAACTGGTAACAGCAGCATGTAACCAAATTCAGGCATGTTGGAGTGGCTACAATGGCAATGCTAATATTAGCCACAATCTACAAACCTATTTGACAATTTTTACTGACCACAATAAACTGCTTTGTTGGTTTGGATTACATTCTCACCTAAAGCAAACTGAACTCGGGCACACTTGAAAACAAACCAAGACACCCTGTTTTAAGATAATCAGAGTTTGGATTTTTGGTCTGCTAGAGAGTTTGAGCACTAACAGCACCCCAAACTAAACATTATACCAGAGTTCAAGTCAAACGAAGCAAAAGGTTAAGGTGCCAATGCACTCTTATTCCCTTTTAACACTTTAGGCATTTAACAGCTTCATCTGCTCCTTGAGTTTAAAAATTCTAGTGCAATTTTACAGATCAATTTTTTCTCTATTTATACTTGTGTTTATTTGATTTAAGTGCATCTCAAAAACATCTCTTTACTTGTTTTATCTGGAATTTTATCTGTTCTGATCCAATTTAATAAAGAAGCCTTGCCTTGACTTGCAAAGTTGCATGAACTGTTCAAACCACAAATAAATTCCAGAAAATAAATCTTCTCCTGCCAATACTGAAGAGACAAGCTGTCAGTTCCTTGGCCTGAAAAAAGGCAACTATCTTGTTCTTGCTTTACCTGTAGTTCTGTTTCTCACTGCCAATCTGGAAGCGGTCATACAGTGAGAAGGCCTGGTGTCCATCCCAGTCTGTCAGCACCACACGGAGGGTGTACTGCCTGCTGCTGGTCAGCTGGTAAACGTACTCATTTCCCAGCCAGTGTTCTGCAGAAACGCTCCCAAAACCCTGCAGAAAACAGAGAAAGATACAATAAACAGTGTGGAAAAAGCACAGAAAGAACATTTTGTTTTTGTGATAGGACAGGGTTTATTCATGGCTATCTCCTGTTTTTCTCCAATGATAAAATCTCAACACCAGGGATTTGCAGAATGGACAAGAAAGAATTTTCTAATTTATTTATTGATTTATGTTTTGATGATCAGGAATCAGATAAGAACAAATAATCTGTGAAAATAAATAATGTGCCTATTTACCCAGCAAATACATGAGACTTGGCACCACTTTTCTTTTCTCTGAATCTCATTAAAAAAGACTTAAAATTCAAATTCTGTATTCAATGCGTTTTTGAGCGTGCTTTGAGCCTGATCCTTCACGTGGATTGACTTCCCTACCTATTTAAGGGCTTAAATTGGTCCCAGCTGAAAGAGTCACACACCTTTTTCCATGTCTGACTTCCACTGAAGTCACACATGTTAAACTCATTACTACTTAAAGACTTCTTTCCTAAAACACGTACTGCATGCACGGACACTCCTTCAAACAACTGCAGAAGTTTGGATTTGATCAGAGTGGCTCCCGGTCACAGGCAAAGTGCTTCTGACAGCAGCAAGAGCAGCGGGTTGTAGAGGGGAATATTGCAAAGTGGGATGACATTACAGCTCCGACAGGATAGTCTGCATCGCTCCATTAGAGATTGGGAAACGAAGGGGAAGAGGAGGGGGCTGCTGAGGCAAATTCAGGGAGAAGTCTGCGTTTGTGCGGAGTGGTGTGTGTGTGTGGTGATGAGAAAGAGGGAAAGTAAATATAGGGCATTCCTCGGGACTTAGGCATGTCCTGCTGAGTGGGTGGAAGAGAAAGTGACTTGGGCCCATTACGGCTTTCTTTTCTTATTTCACTTCTTTTCTCTGCGATCGATCTCACTCTTGATGAGATGTTCCCCTCTAACTGACTTTCAACTCAGTCCAGTGCCTCCCACTGTGATCTCTGTTTGCCTCAAGTACCCTGACTGGAGTAAAACGATCTGGGTAAAAGTCTGTTGACAGGTTCTTTAGTAAAGTTCCGGCGCTTCACAATGTTTCACACGCAAACCTGATCCACATCTATCAGCTCACTAAAGATGAGGAGATGGTTAGTCATATAGTTGGACAGAGAGCTCGGTTTGCATTTCAGTTACACTTGTTAAAGTCACTTTGTCTGACACAAAAAGTAATTTTAAACCCAGAGCACTGTAAATCAGAAACTGATGCATGTACAAAAACATACAGCATCAGTATTTTTCAACATTTTTTCCAACATTTCTCAGAACTTAGCCACAACTTTAACCTAACTGTTGCTGAAAATACAAAAGTAAATGTTCCCCTTTATCTAAGTGTAATAGATAGTCTTTATGTTGTACTGATCAAGTTTGCATCCATAATCATTTGACTGCTAATTAACAGTGTATCATAAGGTGACCAGATTTCTAAAGTAAAAACTGGGGACATTTTCAGCTCGGTGGACTGATACCATTTAATACTGTCACGATGACATAAAAAATGGGGATATTTTTGAGACAAGTTTTGGAGGGGTGGGTGGGCACATCAAACAGCCTTGTAGCCCAAAATCCCAATATATCCAAATATCTTAACCCCTTTTGATCAGGACAAAAAGGTGCAGAAAAGGCCACAAAATAAATAAATAAATAACTAGCACCCCAAAAATAACTGAGATTCCAATTAGCGGACAACAATGAAAACTATTTTTCTATGATAAAAATTTGAATTTACAAGTTATAGACATGGTCCATACTGATTGGATTAAAATATGTTCTCAGCTGTCCTTAGGCAGTTGCAGCCTTCCACTAAAAGAATTTTAATGGAAAAACACTAGTTAACTTTATTTTGAAAAAACATTCCAGGAAAGGCTCTCACTGTTTCTTATTATCTTTAGTGAGCAATTTCAAACTATTCACTACTTTAAGATAACTTTTTTATTGCTTTAGGCTAGCTATTTCAGGTGTTTTTCATTGGTTTCAGCTAACTATTCCAACTTTAATTTGTTTTAGCTAACTATTTCAACTGAAATTTTAGCAATAATAACTTGTACTAATTACTATCAGAAACCATTTGTGTTAGCTGAGTTTATTTTCACAACACTGGAGTGGCTGAGCTCTATGTTTCAACCAATTTACCACTGTTTTCACCAGTTGACATTTTTTATTATGCAAATGACTTATGAATACAAAGTAAGATTAAAGCTAACATTCTTCAAAAACTTTAAGCTAACAGTTCCAGCTTATATACATTAATTTGAGCTAACTTCTAATTCCAAGGCTTTGGTTAACTATTTCAAGCTTGTTCATTTAAAGTCATTCAACCTATAGAAAGTGTACTAATTACTTTTTACTAACTTAATATATATTTTTAATTTATTTACTATATGTACAGTAGCTACAATAAATATTCTGTTTTTTTAAGTTTACTGTTGTTACTTTTGTCATTAGCTAAGATTCAAACTACACTGTTGACTAAAGTGTCTCTTCTTCTATGCTCTCTCTTTACCTTGCTTGGTTTATAGCGCTAACTAACTCTATTAGGTGATGTTACTGTATTAAAATCAACAAGACTACAGTGAACTAGTAATTTCAACCTGCAATCCCGGATGAGCCCCCATATGTCACAGACCTATTGGCTGCTGAACTAGGAAACCAAACCAAGAAAACCCATGCAGGAGAGAGAGCAGGCCACCACACAACCTACTGAGCTTTCCACTAACATCCTGGAAACTGCAAACTAACCTCCAGGTAGCTGGAAATAAATAGTTCTTAACTAAACTTTATGAAAGCTTCCCTTCCTGGTGGGATCCACGAGTCTCTTTGAAATATAATTTACAAAGTCTTTTGTGATGTGTGGTCTGGTTGTTGGACTATTATGGTATTACATGTTAAATGTGATCTTAGATTAGTAGCTTAAGTCTCTATAGGGTCCAACAAAGAAAAGGCTTCCCAGATTTGACTGAAATATTTGTAAATCCCTCACGTACACTAAATCTGGGAACACGAGCCTCAGGAGACCAAGAATGGGAAAATGCATAAGACAATAAAAGGACATTGATCACCTTGAGTCTTTTTAAGGAGAGGAATAATACTAAGCTAATGTATCAGCAGTATTAAATGTCAGCCAAGGTCTACAAGCATGCCCTAATGTACTGTTATGCACTCCATGCTCTATCTAACACCTGTTCAAAGCTGGAGGACTTCCATAAGTCCCACTGGTGTTTACTTTTATCTGCCAAATTATGTTCTCTTTAACTGTTAGCTCTCTGTAATTGTTGCTCTCTGTTTCTTTTTACCACAAAACCATTCACCAGTGAAAAGTCAGAATAAAGACCTTTTATGTCTCTGCTGTAGCCTTGGCTGGTATTATGTTTCCAGATTGTCTGTCCCACCAGCCTTTTCTAGAGAATGGGTTATCTCAAAATCACTTTTAGGGGCTTTTCTCTATACTTTATTCAGTCTGATTTATATGAACTCAGTAGATTTTGAGGTTGTGAGTGAAAAGCCAAGTTCATCAGGCCTCATGTTCATCCCTTGTTTGTACATTATATGGACAAAAGTATTTGGTAGCCTTACCATTACAGAACCAGAAACTGTAATGACATTGTATTAAAATATATATGGAGTTAGTCCCTCATTGCAGCTATTACAGAACCTAATCTTCTTGGAAGGTTTTCCACACAATTTTGGAGTGTTTCTGTGGGAATTTTTTCCCATTCATTCTGTAGATAATTTATGAGGTCTGGCACTGATGTTGGTGAGAAGGCCTGGCTTGCAGTCTCTGTTCAAGTTCATCCCAAAGGTGTTTGATGGGTTTCAGGCCAGGTCAGGACTCTGTGTGGGCTGGTCAATTCTCCCACATCAAACTCATCAAACCATGTCTTTATAGTCCTTGCTTGGTGTACTGGGCCCGATCATGTTGACAATCACGTTGAAAAGAGCCTTCCCCTAACCATTGCCACAAAGTTGGAAGCATATCATTGTCAAAAATGTCTTGGTATGCTGAAGCATCAAGACTTCCCTTCCCTGGAGATGAGAGACCTTCATAGCTGGCACAGTTCAGTCAGGCAGGAAACATTCTGACCATCTGACTGCCAAACAGAGAAACATGATTCGTCACTCTTCAGAACACATTTCCACTGCTCCACAGTCCAGTGTCGGTGTGCTTTGCACCACTCTATCTGATGCTTGGCATTGGACTTGGTAATGTAAGGCATGCATGCAGCTGCTTGGCTATGGAAACCCATTCCATGACGCTCCCTCTGCACAGTTTTTGTGCTTACATTAAGGCCAGTGGAAGTTCAGAACTCTTCAGCAATGGAATCAGCAGAGCACTGGCGACTTTTATGCACCATACTTCTTAGCAGTCATTGATCCCACTCTGTGATTTTTTTCGCCTCCTGATGTTGCTGTTGTTCCTAAACACTTCCACTTTCTGATATCACTCCTAGTTGACTGTGAGCTATCCAGCAGATGGCATCCATCACAGTACCATCTTTGAATTCACTGAGCTCTTCAGAATGACCTTTTTTTTTTAATTACAAATGTATGCAAATGGAGAGTGCATGGCTAGGTGCTTGATTTTAAACACCTGTGGACATAGATTTGATTGAAACACCTGAATTCAATAATCACTGGGTGTGGCCAAATACTTTAGTCCATAGTGTAACTAAACAATGTTGTACAGGATTTTCTTCAGTTTTGCTGAAATGTCAAATCTGATTGAAGAATAAACAGGTTAAAATTTTGGAGGTCAGAGGTCAAGGTTATCAGGCTTCATGTTCATCCTTTGGTTGTCAATGCAATATTCAAAGAATACTCCAAGAGAATTTCTGCAAACTTTGCACATAGGTCCACTCTGATTTAAGAATAAACTGATTAGATTTTGGAGGTCATAGGTCAAAGACATTGAACATACTGCTCATACTTTGCTTTTTAATGAATCACACTACCACAGAAACCATCTCTGCCCTCCCCTGTGCTTCACTGTCTAGCAGTTGTGTGCATCCTGGAAGCGTACAAGTGGTAGTTCTAGTTTAATTGAACTGGGGAGTTGTTCTTTAAAACCTTCCCCTTGACTTTTGTGTTGTATATCAAGGAGAGTTGACAGGCAGGAAATAATTAAACTAAGACAAGAAGCAGATTACAGTGGATCGAATCAACACCGTCCTTTCGACAATAAACTGACATCTAGTGAAAGGTATACACAGGTGACTTTCAAAGCAAACACAAGCAGTGCAACTGCCCAAAATAATAAATCCAATTTACAGTCCAAACACAGCACGGGCTTTGAATGTTAACACTCCCAATGCAAATATGCAACAATCTCTCCTTGATGACAAACAGATGCAACACCTGGCACAGTGCAAAAGAGACTAAACAAATGTGTTGAATTACATTGAGGTAATAATTTCCTGTTGGAACGGAGTAAGAAGTCTATATCACAGGGCCTCAGCTGAAGAGCAGAGAGGCTCTCAGACACCCTTGACAGTATGTCAATGCAAAAAATAACATTAAAGAAGAAAAGAGGGAATATTTTGTGGCTGAAGCAGTCCAAATGGTTTTTGGATTGGTGCATCCTGCCTCTTAGTTTTCAGGATGTTCATCAAAGCCAAAAAGTTAAGCTGTTTGTCAAAATCCTCCTACAGAAGTATGTTTAAAAAAACATGTTTTTCAGCACTGTTTTCTATTTAAAGCTTAATGGATATGGATAAGTGTGTTCTCTCCCTTTTTCTCCACATTATCTTGCGTTTTACAAAGATAAATGATTGTCTTCAAGCAGGGCAAGTGTCTGTCTGCAAGTTTCTGTCTTGACTCACAATCTTATACTCCTTCCACGTTCTCTGGAAGTCCACACTGCCGTCTTCTCTGCGCTGGATGACTGTCCATCCACCGCCAGCAGTTTCCATGTTGCAGTACACCTACACATTCAAACAAGAGAGGAGAATAGTCAAGAGTAGTCGTAAATCAAATGGAGATGATGGTATAAAAAGCACCTATGAGTCTTGTTAAATTTTGGTAATTTTAAGATGTTTTCAACTAACAAACAATACATTCCACATTCACTGTGACTCTCTGCGGCATTAGCAAACAATGAAAGGCCATTTGGACAATTGTTAGGTCTAGACACGCCTTTTCCCAGATTTTATGTTGAATCATCTCCTGGAATGTGACATTTCTGTGTCCTCTTCAGACTTAATCAGCGCCTTCTTATCCCTCAGCAGCTCCCAGGAGATGTTCCTCATCAGACGGCCTAGATTCTGCAGGATCAAAGTGGGGGTCCTGGGTGTAATGTGGCCCTTAACCTTGGACCTCTGAGTGTGTAAGCTGATAATGCGAAGGCTGGTGCTCTATCAGCAGTGTGGCTCTTTGTTTTGAGGAGGGGACCCCAGGGTGGAGTGGAGAAGGTCTCTCACCTCAGCCAGCCCACGCAGCTGAACACACATGAACACAGCCTGGGTATAATTAAGGAAGAACCCCTGACAGAATCATTTTCCCATAGACCAGCTCATCATTCACGCTCTACAGGGACAGGGAAGTTCACATATCACAGACTATGACACTAACCCTTTAAAAGATGGGAAATCAAAGTCAATTTGCAAGAACAATTTTACAGAAAAACGTTCTGTAAGGGATTTTTTCAATCTCTTAATGACATTTTGTACTGTAGATCAGCCTTTTCCAAACTCAAGTACAAAAAGGTCCATTTTGAAATGTGAAATGCTTCTGGAGCCCACCAAACCCCTAATAACCTTAACATAATATGTTTTTAACTCCAGATTTTTAACTCATAAACAGACATTTTTAAAGTGAAAGCTTAGTCAAGGCATCAGTGCTTCTAGGAAAGCATTTGTGTAGCTATAAATAGAAATTAATGAGCCCACCATTTATTTTGCCTTTATCAGACATCCACACAGTCATCTGTATTATCTTGTCCTAGTCTCTACAAATCTTCTTTGTAACTCTAAAAATGTTCCCAAATGAACTGATAAATTCTCCTAATTGGAAGCAAATGGAATGTTAACGGTTAATAAAGAAACGGTGTGCCTCAGGGCTCAGTCTTGGGACTGCTATTATTTATACCAACAATAACAACAATATTCATAATAATGTGAAAGTGGTTTCAGTTCTTTGGAAACCATGTTTATCTTAATGGTTCTAGTAATTAATTGTAAATGGCCTCCCATGGCCTGTCTGCAGTACCTTCAAGGCTTGCCAAAGGGCTGCGGTCCACGCAATGGGAAGCACTGCTGTTGATAATGAAAAAGGCAAATTATGTTCTGATGAAAAGCTGAGGGCTTTTTTCTTCAAGTCTTCTGGCATAATCCTTTATGGAGTGGTGACACTCTTTCCAAGTTTTCCAGTCTTTTGTTGCCACTGTCCCAACTTTTTTGAAATGTGTTGCTAGCATCATACTAAAAAGTTGCATAGATTCCCAAAAAAAATGATTTTCTCAGTTTCAACAGTCAGGGAGTTTTCTTTGTGCTAGTTTTAGTTAATTATTGGTGTCAGATGTCCTACTTTGTTTAAGGGCTAATGGACAGTGTCCCAGCTTTTTAGGAAATGAGGCTGTAATATAGCCATTTAAATATACCCACTGTTGTTTAATCTTTTGACTCATGTTCTTATTTAGACAAAACTGCAATAAAACTGTGTGCTAATGCTAGATAACTAGAAGCTTTAGCTTGTGAAGTGAAAATTAGCTTGTTAGCTAAGCTAGCCAGCTTCCCAGCATGATGAAAAAATAAAACAATAAATCCACAAAAAATGTTTCAGGTTCTTGCTCAGATGTTAGCATTGACAGCATGTTTGCTAGCAGTGCCAACTCTCAGACTGCAAGAGTAAACTCTCAACCTACATCACAAAATTTACTTTTTCTCCTGAACTATAATAAATACGCTTCACAACTTCAAGAAACAGTATGTCGAATATCTTCATATTTATAATTTTAATGAGACGTGTCTTTTTGTGGAGGTCGCCATAGGTTGTAGATTTGATCGTCTAAACTTACCTCAGGAACGTGGACCCCCCCAGCAAGTTAAGACCAGTGTACCTACCAAAACTGTCCCGGCTTGCCAGATTTGTCCAAGGGGCTGTGCCTGCTGATGTGGCACATTGTGATTGGCTGTGATGACATAATGCATTTTTATTGGCTGGAAGCTTACACCATGGGACAGCAAACCTGTTAGCTTTCTACAGCACTAACACTGAAAGCTAACTTCAGTGTGGTAATGTTATTTATACTTGGACATTCTCTTTACCTCTGAATTACTGGCTGTTAGCTCTGTGTATGTTTGGCAGTGATGCTGAATGTGAGAGAAACATTATTTTGAATAAAATATTTCAATTCAGTGACCTTTACTGTGTCTGAAATGGCCATGACTCGCTGTTTGCTTTTGCTGTTTATCAGAGGAATGATCTGTGACTGATGTCTTAAACAATATTTTAACAAGTGAGAGAGAACAATTTATTCTTGAAAAGCAATAAATTAAACATTAAAAAGTGTTTTCTTGCTTTTATTAACCTATATATATATATATATATATATATATATTTCATTACAAATATCTTTCTACTAAAAAAACAACAGTAAAAAGCAAGAATATCTATCTTAAAATGAATGATTAAATATTAATCCATCAATCAATTTGGCTGCATTGTGTTTTTTTCCACATGCCGTAGTCAGTGATGTTTGTGATGTCATCGGAAAGTCCAGGATGATAGCACAGACCCCGGGAAAGATCTGGCAGCTCGGACACATCTAGTACCTACACTGGCACTACTCAGCATTGTGCAATGGGAAATTTATAGTTTTGCTCTGATACTTCTATGATATTTCTACAACTGTTTCCTTAAAGTGACTAACTGGAAGTTCTCCAGTTCTTCATTAGGTTCTGCTCCTGCTATGACCTTATGTTAGTTCCTCTTTCACTGACTAAATTAAGCACAAGGACCAGACAGCATTTAAGCACAACTGAAACTAACAGCTGCAGAGATAGACAGTTCCTGTTGTTAAACATTGTCAATCACTTCCTATATTCACTGCACCACATCAGTATGGTCACACCAATGTAGTGATAGTTTTGTATTTTTCATTAGTTTTTATTTCTATTTGGTTCTCAGTTTTTGTTTTAAATTTCAGTTAGGGTTTTTTTTTTCTATTTTTGGTTTTCAATCCTGGTTTGTTAGTTTAGTTTGTTTTTTATTTTGCAAAAATGGCTCATTTTATTTTTTATTTTTTTTTTTTTTTTGGGGGGGGGCACTTGTTGAGGGGAGAGATATTTACTTTTTGTGAGGGTCACAAAAGGTAAACATCATACAATTTTTAAAAAATACATTCACTATACATTTTATCTATCGGATATTTAAATATAACTCCAGACTTAAAATAATCACTGTGTGAAGTCTTCTATCAAATCAGACCACCACCCAGGCTTGGGTGTACATGTCAGTCAGCATGCTGCTGCCAAAGACAAAGACTAAGGAGATTTTGTCCCTAATTTTACTTCATTTTAGTTCGTTTTCTAAGACAAAATACAGTTTTAATTGTCTTTTGTTGTTTTTTGTAAAGCTTGGTTTTTATGTAGTTTCATTAAAGTAAAATAATCTTGTAATTATAGTTCTAGTTATTTAGTTAGCTGTAGTTAACTAACCTTGGGTCACACTCTTACTCTGTATGACTGCCGGCCTTTTCTTACAAGAAAATTAACTTACAAAAATATCTTCTGGTAGCAAAGTTTACTTTGGTCTAGAGCACTGTAAGATTTTGCTATCACACTGTCTCCTCTATGGCCTCCTTCTCAATACTACTTCTGGTTTTGTATTGAGGCTTTGTTTAATTGTCATAAGACGCATTAACTAGACAGAAAACCAACATTTTGCTTGAATGCCCTGAAAAAAATATTTCTGCAAAATTCTTGAATTGATTTTAGAAAACACATGCGCTCTAGTGTCTCATCCAGCACACATGTGAATCCTGGGACAGATTCCAGCGCAGACCTGGAAGTACCTTTTTCAATTCTTTGCTACCTCATTATAAGAAATTTATGAATGAAAACAAATGCCAGTTTTTTGTTTAGTAAGTACACCTTATAAGGGGGATATTGTGATGTTGTTTTGGTTGCATGCCCCCTGGTGGCAGAATCTTACATGCTGTGGATTTTAGTTGTATTTTGTAGAAAAAGCAGGTTCTTTATTTGCTGTTAGCCTACCAGCACCAAGCTTGTGCTTGAGAGACCAGAATCAAATCAAGCACCTCTCGATCCCTATACTTTTTACAACATTGCTCCTGTAATTAAAGATTTCAAGAAAATATAAAGATTAACCACACACATCCACTCACTCCAGCACACTTTGTCACCATCCTGATTGGCTCAGCGCCCTGATTCACACCTAATCCTCTCTGCTAAACTGAAGCACTCACAAAGGTGCCAAATGTATTTTAAGCTCTCGATATTCCTGCAGGGGCGAGTTCCCATCATCCACACTCATCAGTGGAAAGAGTCTCAAGGTCTTTTAGCTCACTTGGAGAGACTCCGTTAAACCATTATAAGGACTACAGTAAAACCACTGTATCAAGCAGCATAGAAAATTCACCATAAGGTGTACAGCCAGAGGCTAAATGTTGTTGGTTCTTACCTTTTTGGTCTCTTGTGGGTTTATCTGGATGGTGTAGACTCCATTCTTATGGATTCCTGCCTGGTAGAGGTCGGCACAGTCGCGGAACTTCTTCTCTTCATCCGCAACCTTTGTACTATTGGGCACAACTGCTGGTATCAAAAAAAAAGAAAGAAAAAAAAGAAAATGCATTTTTGGCATAATAAAGGACCTGAAGTACTAACAGCTTATTATTGACATTTTCATTCATCCATTCATTAATATTGGCAGGAAAGACTCACTAAGTCTGAGGTCTGTCATTTCATGTGAAATCAGAACAAAAATAAACATATAAATATAGTTTAAAATGCATTAATATTACAAGCACTCATACCCTATTCAGTCCTGAGCTTTGGTTATTTGGTGAGCCTGTTTAGAGGTGTGGTTATATGGTTTGATAATAGAAAAGTAAATAGTTAAGTAAGCAGGAATGCACCTCTATCAGCCTTGTTCATAAACAGAATACTGTGTTGTAATGTGGGCCAACATACAGAGCTATACAGCTCACAATGGTTCATCCGAAACATGTCATATGATGAAGTGAAAGAGTGCTGTGATGTATGAAATTACTTCTAGACACAAGCAGATACTACACTGTTGGACTTGTTCAATGTCTCTATTATCTAAAGTGGACAAAGCAGCATCATGGCTTCAATGTTCTGTACTGAGAAAACTGGAGGGAGGGGGGTCAACATTAGATCAAACCAACAACAAGGAGAGCATTAAATCAGTTTGTCAGTCTCTATTAACAGTCAGAGGCAACAGGATATGTTCCTGCAGTGTTCAGTCTGCGTGGTGGTTTTGTTACAACCAGTGGTGTGTAGGCCATGTAAGACCAGCTGGATCACCAGATAAAATTCACTTGGGGGATAAAGAGACCAACATACAGTTTGTACCCAGTGTTTTATTTTGAAATCGAACACATGCTTTGTACGTTCCTTTGTCTGACTTCCTGTTTAGGTCAATCTGCTCGCACGCTGTCAAAAATAGATTGAGTGTGTATCTCAAGCAGAGCGCATGTCAAACACAGACAGTGGCGTATAAAAACCCAAAACCCAAACACTGATTGGGAAGGCCGGCATTTGCTTTGAAGAGCATGGGGCGAATGGAAGGTTTCATGGATGCTGGATGTGGAAATGATTGGTAATCCATCTTTAAACAGAAAATGTAAAGCATCTTTTTTCAACCCTGAACCCTGGCTGTCATGTTGACATCTATACAAAATTTACACCTAATTATGTTGCCATATATTCAATGCCTTAAAAAGCATTCACTTCCTTGGACGTTTTATCCTTTTATTGGTTTCATAAATAAATCATGGTCAATATAATTTATCTTTTTGACAAATAGATATTTCCAAAAAACCTCATTAATGTCAAAGGGAAAATAGATTTCTACAAAATAATGTCAACTAAAAATTAATGTAATGTAAAATAAGTGACTGTATAAATATTCACTCCCTTCACAGTGACTGACCTAATTCAACAAAGATCCAGCCAATTGGTGCTAGCAGTCTAACAATTAATGAAACGGGGATCACCCGAGTGCAGTGAATTTGTCTAAACTCAATGTATTATCAAGATACCTGTGTCTGGAAGGTC
Organism: Cheilinus undulatus; assembly: GCF_018320785.1. Lineage (NCBI taxonomy): Eukaryota > Metazoa > Chordata > Actinopteri > Labriformes > Labridae > Cheilinus > Cheilinus undulatus. Next base: position 16,131,222 of record NC_054880.1, on the reverse strand, counting down.
CAACCAGTATTAATCAGTAGTCCTGGGTACCATTACACCATGAAGTCAAAAGAACACTCTGAACAAATCAGAGCAAAGGTTATTAAAAAGTATAAGTCAGGAGATGGAAATGAAAAATCCCTTTGAGTTCAGTTAACTCTATCATCAAGAAATGGTGGTGGCAGCATCATGTTGTGGGGATGCTTCTCAGCAACTGCCCCATTATTCATTTATAAAGTCTATCAAAGGGTGGGCATGCAGATGGCCTAGCGATTTAAGACCAAATCCATGTACGTGGGCGGCCTGGGTTTGAATCCAGCCCGTGGCCTTTTGCTGCATGTCTCTCCCCATTTCTGACTCTATCCACTGTCTCCTCTGTTAGAATAAAGGCACTGAAAAGCCCGAAAATACATCTTACAAAAATAAAAATCTATCAAAGGGTGAAACATCCAAGAGGTTGAATACTTTGTATAGGCAGTGCATATACCAACCCTCTGCAAGAAACGTGACAGGAGCAGATTTGGACTTTCAAAGGATACCAAAGTAAGGTGTTAGCACTGCCATATTAGTGATTAAACAAGGGCTTTAATAAACACTCAACACAGCAGACACATTTACAAGAATAGCACTGTTATAAAACCCTTCATGTTATTATAAATAGTTACCCTCATGCAACCTCTGGTGTTGGATGGATATGGACACAATCATTTTATAATGCTTTATGACCTCATGTATTGTGAACAAATTTGTAGCAGGTTAATCTATCGTATTTCAGAGCTGAACATCTCAGATGGGACGAACTCTGATGCAGAAGCTTGTCAGTGAAGTCTCCCTGTGAGTATCCTGTGACGGCCAGATAAAATCTGAGGGCAACGGACTTATTATCAGGAGACAAAGCGGTTCATGGACTGGACGATTTCTCGCTCTGAGAGACGGCTTCAGACTTTGACAGACCAGCTGCATCCATCTCCATCTGTAGATAATTATGGCGGCACTATTTTGAAACCAAGCAAGGGGCTGAGGACAAAATACTACAAGCTATAAATTTCAAGTTCCTGTTATAACAAGTGGTTTTATTTACCTTCCAAGCCCTTGTTATATTGATGGAAATTCCTTCCGATTTCCCCCTTTTTTTCTCCTCTTTTTTTCCTCCCCCATGAGGTTCATCTCAGTTTTCACACCATTGTTTTTATTGTTAAGTCAAAGAAGAAGTGAAATGTGTCAGCGATCCTCACCCTTTTACTTTCATCCCCTCCCTCCATGAGTGCAAGACTTCCCGGTGGAAGCAGGCAGCTTATTTGGGTGTACTATCTGAGCATTTTGACAAAGTATTGAGTGTCAGCGACAAGAAGCTCCTGCTGTGACAGGTTGACAGAGCGGGCCCTCGCACCCCGGACTCTAATGCAACAAAGAGCCGGCCTGTCAGGCGGTAATTTACCCCAAGCCGACAGACAGCGGGGCACATTTTAGAGGCCAAGGAGATCATTGTCAGAGGGGGACTTTACGGTATTCAATCTGTAGAAGTGTGGAGGATTATTTCACAATTGCCTCTGAGATCTCCATGATGATCAGCAGAGAGACTCCATACTCCAGTGTAGGAGTGGCTTCCTTGAACAGCTTGCTGCCCAGCTCTGCAAATATTATTTATGTCCCGATATTTATTTACAGAAAAATATTTTGTAGTCCAGCAGGGACTCGTATTCAGTAGGGGGTTCATGTGAAAAGATCAGCAGGGCCTGGGTGTTTGCATAAATCAGTACCCTTGCCAAATGAGCCCAAATAGTAGAACCAAAGGGAGTGAGTAATGGAGCTAAATGGACTGCCATAGACATCACTGCTCCCCTGTGACTACAATCACTCTCTAAATGCCGCTGAGAGTTTAAGTGATTCCATACAAAATCCAATGAATTTCTGCAGGCCTGCTCATTTGTGAAGGATGCAAAGCACTATACGATAATTCCCACAGTATATTTCACCACAGTGATGTGCAGTCCGAGCTTTAACATGTGAAGAGGATTAGGGTTGTGTGAAAATGTTGGAGTTATGTGTCCCAAGACTCATGAACTTCAATTTCACTGTATGTATTGCTTGGTAAAGAAAAGACATTTTAAACATTGCATTTTTAAAGGATCACGTGTCACCAAGATTTTGCCTTTTTATCAACAGAGTGAAAAAAAGCCAAAACCCTGGATTTCAGGTAATCTCATACTATCCACAGTCCCTGTATTTCACGCAAGAAGAATTTTTAAATGACAGTACAAAAGACAAATGCTGCAGATCCTATCCCATCCCATCCCATTCTGTCCTGTTCTATCCTATCCTATCTAGCATTGTCTACATCCCTCTTGTATCCCTCTATTCCCTACAATAAGACCGGACACGTTTAAAATGCTTAAAATATTTGTTATAACGGATCATGTTCACATTTTTAAGTAGTGGAAATATATTTGAGTATGACTCAAGTTAAAATATATAATTTACATGTTTCACATGCACTGCAGTTTTCCTGTATGTCTTTCACATCTTTGAAGTTTGAACAATCGTGCCATCCAAAGTCAGCTAATTTGATTGACTAAGTAACAAAGACTGGGAGGTGCACTTTGAACCAGAAGGCACCCTTTCACCTATTCAGTACGTTATTTTTACTATGCTGAAGTTGGTCCCCACAGGTGGGTCTTCTCTAACTCGATGGGTAACTTCACTCATGGTGCGGAAGCGTCTAATCCCGAAAGTATTCTGGAAATACAATGCAGATTAAGGCTTTATTTTCAAATGAGTACAATGACAGAAAATACATAGAGTGATTGAGTACTGTGATTGACTAAACTGTTCCATCAACTCAGACAAATTGAGCTGAAATAATTACCTTTCTTTAAAAGTTTTTTAAATTTATTTCAGACTACCTGTTGGCATATTTACATGTCAATGTAAATATGCCAACAGTTGGATTTCATTCCTTGTTCTTTCTTGGATTGAACACAACTCTATTTTTTTTAACAACCTTTTACCGTTGGGTCTTGCAGGGAGCCTTAGAGACATCACAGAGTGATTTAGGCCTGTAAGGCACAGGAAATACAATTAATTCACTAACTAACCTACCCTTTCTAAAGGCTCTACAATAGACTGCGCCATTTAACCATTGTGTGCAACACTTTATAATATCAAATACTCCAATACTGTCCACTGTGTTACAATAAATGAGGGAGGTTGCTATAGTTCTGGGAGAGTCACCAGGGTGACCCACAACAAAAGTGAACTTTACAGGATCAGAGCAGGAATAGGTGTTGACTCATTCTCTTGGTCAGTGAAGCCTTAAAAAGTGGTGGGAGTTTTTCCTAGCTTTGCATATACCCCCATTACAGTTCCTCGCTCCTAGTCTCTGAGTAATCAGCTGTGAGAATGATGAATGTCATTCCTTTGGTAGGATAATAATACACAATATAACAAAGTCATATTTTGCAGCCAGAAACTTTTACAGTGTTCCAAAGCTGAGGTCAATTACTGTTAATACTAGTGTGAGGCTCATTGCAACCTAATGAGGTCTGAGTAATGATAACAACCTAAACAAGAGCTCCACCGCTGCATCTGACCACATTAAAGTATGTCCCGAAAACTAAGCTGGGGTGCTGCAATGCTTGAAAATGCAGTATGGGAAAGAAATTAAGGAGATTTAGTGTTAAAACTCCCTCTTCTAAGTGTCTGTGATTTTCCCCCAAGCAAAGTCAAAGTTGATTTGAGTCCAAGCTTTAAAAGGAAATGCTCAGTTTTCAAAACAATGACTCAAGCAGACGCCACTCAATGGCACGTAATACAAACCCTCCTTTAAATTAATCAAATTATCCATTTCTCAAACAAACAAAAACCCTCCCCGAAACATGCAATAAACGAAAGCTGTGCTGCTTCTGTTTTTGTAAATACAGCTGAAAAACAGGAGCACTGTGCCAGATGATCAGTAAGATCTACATACTCCTTCACCTCTCCTGGACGGGGGCTCCCCCAGGAGTGATTACAGTTTGACTTATTCAGGCTGGGGTGAAGACAGGGCAGACCTTTGACCTGCAGGCCAGCCTCAACCTTCAGTACCACCAGAGAAGAGGAAAGGACCAACCACAGAGCAGCAGCGGCCACGTTCCATTTCTATCAGCTCGCATTAAGGTAGTCACCAATCACAGACGGGGGGAGACGGGCTGTCTCACCCTGCTCTACTGACCCTAGTGACACTGGAACCAGAAGAAGCTGTGGCAAAATAAAGATTAGAAAAGTAAAAATAAACCATAAAGTTAATCAAACATGGCTGATCACATTGCTAGTAAAATAGAGAGTCAAATGTGTTGCATCAGGATAATAAAGATGGAAAGATGATATATAACGACCAGTCAAGCCCTCCAGTAATTTAACACAAGTGCAAACAGAGACTGCCTCTGACCTCCATTGCATGGAACATTAAAATCACAAAAGTGAGTAGCATGATAAACACTGACCCCGTGTTAATCATCAGTTGCGGTTATCCACTCATTGCTCCCACATCCCTTCATATCCTTGTTGTTTCCTGTGTGATGGGATACCTCAGAGAACCCCTGTAGTCTCTCTAAACATCTCTACAGGAAGTCTAGAAACAGAGATGAAGTTGCTGACATGGACGCTTGAATCAATTCCCCCATGACCAATGGGATTAAAGGCTGATGTAAGGATAGAGAGCATTTGGTGTTAATGTCCAAGAAAGGGGTAAATGAGTTCACTATGAGTAAGGCAGAGCTTTCAGGTCAAAGATAAGGCAAAAGAGAAATCCCTGGTGTCATCTCAGAGGAAAAAAACCTTCATAACCAGTGTCATGTTTGACTTTCAAGTCAAGCAGTGTTCACAAGCTGTACAAAGTTAAAGCATGAAAAGCAGTGTTGCTTAAAGCAGAGCACCACGCTGGTTTATAAGAGGCACCTAACCTCTTTAACAAGACCACGCCAGGGTTAGAATAAGAACCATGTTTCCTTCTTCACGCTGCTCTCAGTGATTCAGAATCACAAGCCAGCACATCCCTGCATCTCTCAGTATGGGGTAAAGTTTACAGAACTAGTGTCATCATAATTTCATGAGGACTGTAAAATGAAAGATCTTGTATCTGTAACAATAGACCACAGGAAGTCAGTAATCCAAGTTGAGTGCTGCCTCATAGTTCAAACCTCGCACAGCCAATCCACAAACTCTCTTTTGCACATTGTGGTCTGGCAGGGGTCTGCAGCTTTTATTTTGGGGTAGGGGTCTTCACAAGTGGGGGTAGACAAAATCTGGATCAGTCTGTAGTGTTTGCTCACCTCCACTGACATATATAAACATGAACTTTACTTAGACTGGTTGAGCCAGGAGAGTACATGTCAAATGTTCTTGATTTTTTTTTAAAGGTTTCAACGTCAAACATGGCGAGGTTTGAAATCAGCCAGCAGCGAGGGGTGTAAGAAAACACTCAAATCATAAATGCAACAGGTATTCTGATACTGGGCCAATAATATGATTTTATCACTATCTTTACTAGACATGAGACAATTTATACTCAAGTTTGAATCTGTAATTCAGTTCTCTAAAACACAATCCCTGTTTTTTTTTTAAAGGGGTTAATACTTTATGCAATTTTGAGTTTGTGAGAGTATTAATTCAGGAATAATTTTTGAAGCTTCTTGTGCCCTACCAAAGGAATAAGCGCTCAGTGAAGAAATCCCTCAACCCAGTTAAACCCTAAGAATTTGCCCTTTCAAGTCAACTATGTGGACCAAAGAGCAGCAGTAAGCCAGCACTTTGCAAGGGTTGTCAAGTGTCAAGTCAACCTCCATCACTAGTGTTTCATTCAGTTAGGCAGGTCGTACACTGCATGATTTTATGCCAGATTTGAGGCCGGGATCGTGGGGGCATATCCCGAGCGGGGGCTCATCAAAAACGGTTATTTGCCCGAATAATCCTCAAGTTTCTGGTGTCAACACAAGCATGATCCTGCTCCAAATTGCTTCGTAGCCTCAGAGAATCCAAATCACAACTATCAAACACGTTTGATATTTATAATTCGAGTTCTGGGATTCACAGTCATAATTCTTCCGTCAGAAACCCCGCAACAACCAAAGACACCAAACAGTCTGGGTAGCATCACCAGCTAGTGTTCTTACGTATTTTCATCACACACAAATATAGACACAACCGTACCTTCATTCCAGCTGGGATTTCATCCAGATTACTTTACTTGTTTTTATGGTTTAAGCTGCAACTGTTACATTGGCTATGTAGCTTCTTGCTAAGTTAGCTTTAGCAATGTGAGTTTTAGCAACTATAACTTCAGCTTACAATGGAACATAAATACAGAGCTACTATGTAGCTGCTTTGTGAGCTTATCTTAAGCTAATTTAGCAAAGTAACTATGTAATCTATGTTGCTTATGCAGCTAACAGAGCTGTGTAAACTCACTTGCTGCATTACAATGTTTTCATGGAGGACAAGCTGTTTTCCCATAAGTAGACTGCTTACTCCGCTTTATTAAACATTGCCTTACCTTAACCCAAACCCTAAACGGAAGTTTCATCTGATTTTATTTTGAAGGGTTAGGGTTAGGGTTAGTTTTAGTGGTTCTTTCTGTTCTTAGATACACAGCATCTCAAATTAACGTTCTGCAAGAGTGGTCTGTAGCCAACTGAAAATGTTTGTCAGCTGATAAAAGTTTTCATTCATTTTTTTGGAGATTTGGGCTATTACAAATAACTGTAGCATGTTAATCAGCCTAAATCCCTAAATTACCATGTTCTGAGCTGTTACTTGTAAAAATCAAACAATTCCTCTGCATTGCAACCACAGCAACAAAAATAGAAGTCTAAGGCACCAATTTGGGTTAAACTGCAAGCAAACACCTCGACACTGCCTCAATTGTAAGTAATGTTGATAATATTCATCCTATTTTTTAGCTTAACATAAATAGAAGTTACTATGCAGACATCTGCCTATTTGCCCTTTACAAAAGCAGTCTAAAGCTGATACTTACAGGATATGGTCACTTTATATTGAACAAGTTTACATTTGATTTGATGATAGCACTCAATGATAGGTCATGATACCAAGAAAGTCAGTAAACTCACTCTGAAGCTGATGCTAATGACTGTTCAAAATTTTCTGGGAACTCAACTAGCTAAACAATACTGAGACAAACTCAAAATACCAGATGTTAACTGTGTGTTGGCTCTTGAGGGAACTTGTCAGGGCATTTAAAAAGATCAGCATTCTTAGAGATTAGTGCACAGTTTCATGGCAAACCATCCAAAAGTTGTTGGAAGGACTAACAAATAAACCATCCCTAGAGCCATGTTGCTAGCAGGGCGAAAACATTACCCTGGCGATGTCAACTTACACCTAAACTACTCACTGCGATTGAGCAGGCAAATTTTTCAGTGAGAAAGGTTATGTTCTTTGTAAGTCATGCTTATTGTCCATGTTGTCTTTCATTTCTACTCAGTACAAACAGCTTTCCTTGTTGTTGCTGTCATCGAAACCATTCTTTGTATTTCACTGATTGTCCAACTTGATCAACTCTCTGTGGATTTGCAAGGTGATCTGACCCATTGTCTTTACGCTACATTTGCTTACATGTTTAATAGACTGGGAATTTTCATCTCCATGCTTAGCACCATACAACTGCCAGAAAGTGCCCTGTGTGGTGGCTGTTGTGTAAGACCATATTTACAGTTTAAATCGCTGAAAAAGCTCCAAACCTCTCAGTATGAGAACGCTGATTCTGGTCAGCTTACCTCCATCTTTGGAGCAGAGGTTAAGCAGATTATGGACCGTATCCATCATCTCCTGCTGCTGTCTCTGCAGGGCCGTGCTGTTTCCCGTGGCCCGGCTCAGCTGATCTTCCAGCTCGCTGATGACCCTGCTCTGGCTTCCCACCAGAACCTGCAGACTCCCTTTCTCCTGCTTTAATGTCTCCAGCTCCTCACGATGTCTCATCTCCATTTCTAACATCTTCTGCTCCAAGAGGCTGAAGGCCAAGAAAATGGAGAAGTTTATGCTCAGTATTTTATCAACTGTCAGGGCATCCAAATCCATTGGAACAAGGCATGTTTTCACAGATTAATGGATTGAAAAAAGTTTCAAAAATTTTATTTTAAGCTGTTATTGGTTTACTTGTTATGTAAAACCCATTGTTTTCATTATTTGTTTTGGCATCATCAATGGGTATCAGTTCATTAAAACTAAAACTATAACTCATACACTTTGGACTGTTTCTCATCCAGTAGTTATTTTGTGATTAAGACTGTGGGTAACCATAACAAAAGTTAGGATTTAAGGCGAAACAAATTCTAAGTCCAGCTATAAATCATCATTCGGACTTTTGCGAAACAATAATAAAATAAATGGTTCCAACACTTATGTTTTATTAGAAAAATATACCATAGCGGTAACAGATTTATCTGCCAGTTGGACACAGTCAGTCACTGTTTAATGACCCCTCATGGTATATATGACATAATGGGCTGAAAATATTTTCACCTGCCAAAGAGGGGCCTGACAGAAAAACTGACATAGATTGTTTCTAAACATAAATGTCTTACAACACATCAATTATGAAAGAATCACTCTATTCTGATATTGCTGTTTTCTCACAGGCCCCTAACTGCATATTATATTGTATCATTATATTATATTTTGTATCAAATCATATCATATGGCATGCTATTGTATCGTATTGGTGTATTGTACTATGACATAGTTTTGTTTCACATTGTTACCTCCGCCAAGGAGATTAAGTGATCAGGTGGGTTTGTTCGTTTGTTTGTTAGTTAGTTTGTTTGTTAGCAACGTAACTCAAAAAGTTCTAGGAATTTTTTAAAGGATTCTGTACTATTAGGAGATAGGGCTAATGGCGGAGGTCTGCGCTCTCTGAGTGCTTTTCTAGTTTCTTTCTTTACCGATGTGGTGTCACTTTGCATTGTATCATAACTTACAGCTTTGTATTGTTTTGTATCCTGATGTATCATATCGTATTGCATCTTATTGATGGTATCATAGTCTATTGTAGCATATGGCATCATATATTGTTTCATATCATCATGTATCTTCAGGTTACATACTTTTTTGTCTTATCATACAGTCACATAACAGTATCATATGGCATTGTATCATATGCAATATAATGATGCATCTCATTGTACTGTATCATATTGTTGGAAAAATCATATCTTGTCCTTTGTATCGTACCATATCATACCGTATTATATCCTAGTGAATCATATTATATCATATTGTATCACATCCTATTGTAACATTTTGTATTGTATAGTTTAGAATATTATCCTATTTTTGTATCATATCATATGGTACTGTATTTTATTGTATTGTACTGTATGGTATTGTATCGTGAATCTAAGTATATGGTATTGTCATGTAACATACAGAATTGTATCCAATTGTTTTTACATTGTTGGTCTCACACAACTTTTACTGGAAAGTATCATATCATATGGTATCATATTAAATCGGTTCGGATTGCATCCAATCGTATGGAATTGACATGTATTATCCTGTATTATATCCAGTCATTTTTATGTTGTATGATGCTAACTGACTTTTATCGTATAGTATCGGTTCATATCGTATCATATTGCATACAATTTATGGTGTTGTCATGCAACATACTGTATCATGTCCAATTGTTTTCATGTATAATTGTGTTATTCCACTTTTATTGTATCATATCAGATCACATCGTGTACTACTATGAGTGGTGTTCAGTCGATGGAGTGTTTGAGTTACAGTGTTGATGTTCAGGGACCGGAGAAGAGAAAGAGCAGAAAGAGCATGCTCTTTATGTGTACAGTTTGAGCTCTGTGTGCACAAATAATGAATTCTCCAACTCCTTAAAAACTCCAATGACTCTCTGCTTGCTACTTTCTGCAGAAGGAGTTAGCCATGAAGCTGGCAAAAGATTCGGACCTTGAGAAGACCCATAAGTCTCCCCTGTGAGCTCTGACCACAGCTGGAATGCTGAAGCCAGAAAGGTGAGCTAACCCTTCTGTTAATATACTTCACCACTATTCAGTCTACTGCCTGGAATATGATATAAGCTGACATCAAATTCATTAGCTACTTATGTTATTCCCCCTTAGGTGAATGGAAACTATGAGTGATACATGCAAGATGGAATTTTGTCAAAATTACCAAGATTAGGTAAATTGTCAGCAGAAATCATTCTCCAGTGGTCTCAAAATTATCCTAGAAATCGGAAACAGGGCAGATTATGCTTTCAGATAGTTTTCATTTTTAAAGTGATTGTATGAAGTCCCGGTTGATCCTGCGATAAATGCTGGGCCAAGCCCTATCAGACAATACATCATCTAATGCAATCTCACTGGAACAATCAGAGTAAAGGACAAGTTTTGGAGACATGAAAATGTAACCAAAAGCCACATTGTAATTGGCTGATTTTGCAAGCTAGGCATAATGGTCCAACTTTGAAAGAAAAGCTTCATGCATTTTAGACTGGTTTACTAAACATCACAGAAAACACAAGCTTCCTACTACAGTGGTGTATACAGAGCTAAATATTGTTTTGGAAACTGGACATGGTAGTCAATGAGAGCTGGTAGGAAGCTTTGGTTTTGTTTACACAGTCCCCCAGAGATAAGCAGCACTTCTAGTGAGAACAGTTTTCTGCACCGAGTAGATCATCTTTTTTTCATTCAGTCTTTTTTTCGTCCCATTTTCTCCTTACTGTCCAGAGTTTTTGTGGCTTTTGTTTGCTGGAAGTGTTTGCTGTTTACCTGTTCTTGTCATGCAGCTTGCTGATCTCATTGGTCTGGACCATTAACTCTTTCTCCAGCTTGTTAGTGGAGAGAGAATTTTCCAACAGCTGGATCTCAAGCCGGGATGTTTGATTCAGAACCTACCATGGTTACAAAGAATAACAAAAGAGAACAAAATTAGTAAAAGGATGTTATGTCTTTACATTAGAATAAGTGATTGGAGCTGATATCATTCACATGTGCACAAAAGTCCTGAAGAGGAAACTAAAAACAAAAAGCTACTTTTAAAAACTCAAAGAGGAAGTAATACAACATACATAAACCATCAACTTTGTTTTCATTTTGTCAAGTGCTCACCCAGCACATGTTGATACTTAGCAGATATTAATCTCTGCTATGATGATCTTTTTTCCAATTTTGCAAACAGATATCTTTTTTTAGCACTTTAGCAAAAATTACCCACCGCCTACTTCACAACTTTCCATCACCTCTAACTCAAACTATGCTAAATAAACGCTGAAAGGGAGCCCAGCCAAATGACTCAAATAGGGGACAGGCGTTTATATAGCATCCGTGTTGTCCTTGGCAAGTTCTACCTAACCTTTTAGGGGGAGCTGGAGGGGGAATAGTTTGGTTAATGGACCAAAAGATGGATCCTTTCAGTGTGAGCGTGCTACAGAAAGACAAAGACACAAAGGCGGACTGAGCTACATTAACATTTTAGATGTTTAATGAGGTGTTACCTGGGTCTCCACGTCAGTTAGCTTGCGCGTCTGAGCAGCAGTTTGAGAAAGAAGGTTGGTGCCCATTTCCAACATCGCTGCTGTGTGGTTGTGGACGGCGCTCTGCTGCAGTTGAGCCATCTCGGTCTTCATGCTCTCTTTGATGTAGTTCTCAATCTGTACACAAAAGTTACGGAAATTAATTTTACTCATGATGAAAACAGCAATTCAAAACAATGCTAGAGATAAGAGATCAACCAATCAGCCTTTGTTTGTACAGCACCAAGACTCTTAACTAAGAGGACAGAGACCATACTCTCTGATGTAACTTAGTGTTATAAAGACCAGCACCAACAGTTAAGCACTGGCAGTATTTAGCCCCATTCCAGGGGTGAGAAAGCCCTTCCCTTTAAGGGGCAGAAATCTTGAGTAGAACCAGACTCATGTTGACAGCTAGTGTTGTACTCAAGACCACAAGACCAAGAATTTGATGGGATAGAGACCAAGTCAAGACCAATCAGGCCAAGATCGAGACAAGACCAAGACTATAAAAATCAATCTAAAAAAAACATGACAAGGTTGAACTGTTAAAGAGCATTCTCCCTTTAATTTTAGTTTCCTTTTTAATACATTTGACAGATAAAAACAAGGTGTCTGCAACTTTTTCAAAGCACATGAGGTGAATGAGGCCTAAAGTGAGTGCTCAGAGGTATTTCTGACTAGAAATAAGATGGACTGATGCCTGAGTTTTTGCAGGTTTTGCCATTTGTTATTTAGCAAGTGCTTCTCCTTAATATCACATTAATGAAGTCGAAGTATAGCAGATCAGTGCTGTCTCGACAAGTCTTGATGAAAAACCCCAAGTTGGGCCAGTCCGAGACCGAGACAAGACCAAGTAAAAATGCTCTCGAGTCTGAGACAAGACCAAGACATTCAAAATGTGGTCTTGAGACCGGTGTCAAGACCAAGACCGCTCTTGAGTACTACAACACTATTAACAGCCATCTGCAGTAGCCGTGCTAGGGTTGGAAAGGGGTAAGAGAGTTAGGGGTAAGGGAGATGATATCAAAGATAAAGATATGAGAGATTCTGCTGTAAATCAGATCATCCTATGTACAGCTTAAGTAAACAGAGGTTGCTGAAACTAGTTAGCTCTGTTTACTCTGGTCCACTTGGCCAGATTTTAAACTTTTAAGGCTTAATCCAAATTCACCTCCTGCCCCTACCACTTAGCCTTATACCAACGTTATGCGCTTTCCTTCTAGGGGTGGTATCACACTTCTTGTTGCAGTGGAAGGAAAAGTGAAGTACAAGGGCTACATAGCCAACATAACTAGGGAAAATTTCCCAGAATGCATCAGCAAGATCTAAAAAGCTACAGCACAATCTAATACCACAATTTATAAAGGGTTAAGGTAAACTACGCTGTAGAAACTTTCCTACATTTTTAATTATCTTTAAATCCAACTCAAAACAAAATGTTGAAGTGTTTTTTGTTTCACGCACTTTTTTTTTTTTTTTTTTTTTATCATTAATGCCACCTAAGGTCGGCTTACTTTTGTAATAATAAGAAACTATAATTTACAGGTGCACTTTCAACCAAGAAGTAGTTTTCACTGTGTTCAGCATACCATATATCACTGATCATCAACTGGCGGCCCGAGGGCCATATCAGGCCCCCCAAAGCTTCCTGTGCGGCCCCCAGAAGACCATTAAATTCAGAAAAGGAGCAAAAGAAGATGTTGTGGTTTTAAGAGTGTCTTTTGGCTTTAAATCTCTGCAACTGTTAAATTGAACTGTTTGAGAGATTGAGAATAATTCAAAAATTTGATCTGTTTTTACAAAAAAAAATCCACTGTCAACCATTATAAGTAAATATTTTAAAGATATATTTTAAAAAATGGGTTAAGATTTGTGTAAATGTTGCAAAAATGGCCAGATGAAGTGGGGAAAAGGAGTTAAGACAGTGGCACAAAGGGACAGAAATTAGGTTAAAATGGTAAAAGAGGAAAAAGGGGTAAAAAATGATCAAAAATGGGTTAAAAGTGGCAAAACTAGTTTAAAAAAATAATAAAAAGGCGTTAACAGGAGGAAAAGAGATGAAAAGTTACAAAAATGGATAAAAGAGTGGCGCAAAGGGGATAAAACATCAAGGAAAAGAGTTAAAAAGAGGTAAAAGAATGGCAAGAATTGGGCTAGAGAGGCAAAAAGGGTCAAAAGGCATCAAAAATGTGTTAAAGGTGACAAAATATTGCAAAACATTTCCTGGCCAAGTAATGAAAAGGGGTTGAAGAGTGGCAAAATGGGTGAAAAGTGGCAAAACTTGGTTTAAAAGAGGCAAAGATTCTCAAAATGGGTTAAGAGTGGAAAGAAATTGTAGAAATGGCCAGATGAAGTGGTGAAAAGGGGTTAAAAAGTGTCAAAGATGAGTTAAAATTGGTGCTGAATAACAGGGAGGGCCCCATTCTCTGGGATTTGAAAGAAAATACAAATACCAATACAATAATATTTCAATCAGACCAAAATATTTATCAGAGTTTTGTTTATTGGAGAGAGTCTCCAGAGTCTCTGTCACGACTAAATCTGGCCCTTGTGCAAATGTACTTGATGAACCCTGCCATATATGGTACACTTAAGCCACCCCTCCACAGGCGGGAGTCTAACTGTGTGGGTAACTTCACTCATGGTGCAAAAGTGTGGCTGAGTAGTGTTTATTCAAAACTAAAAAATGTATTCTATCTACTCAAAACAATAGACCTGCAATACTTTAGATTTTTAAAGATTTATTTTTGGGCCTTTTCATGCCTTTGTTGGATAAAGGAGGACAGTGGATAGATTTGGAAACGGGGATGAGAGTGTGGAGAGACATGTGGTAAAGGGCCACAGGCCAGATTTGAACCCTGGCTGCCCACGTACATTGTGCACCTTAAAGCACTTGACCATCTGCGCGCCAATACATTGGCTTTTTAAGTTATTGCAGCTCTTTAACAAAATTTCACTGTCCAGTCTTACCATGTGGTTTGTTTTTCCCCTTAATTCAAAAACCATTGACATAAAGGGCATTCCCCTTGGCTTTATCCATTATTGGGTTAACTCAGCTAAGTAAAATCAGGATCTTTTGTGTCTTCTTTTGCGATTGTGTCCAAGAACTACCCTTTAAACCTGCTGTTTAATTGGGATAACTGATTTGAATAACAGGTCAATTCTAGTACAGGAGAGACTTGATGTTCTTAATGAGAGAAGGTACTGGCTAAAATGAGTTCGGAAATACCAGCAAATCAGATATCATCAAAAATCCAATACATTGCATGACTTCTAATATTGTACTTCAATCAGCATACATGACCATGTAATTTTAGACATGTGGAAATTGGTTTCCATTGTAAACTTGAAAAAAATGCCACATTTTCCTGTCATTTGAGTGGCATTCACATGAAGAATGGGTTTATTTAATATAGACAGGGACAGATGTAGGTGGTTAAGTTGGGATGGGAGAGGCAGAGATGAACAGATATTCACTGAGGCGTGTCTGAAAAGAACTCTTTCATCCTTATCTACAAACAAAACTACTGAGGGTTTGATTAGATACATCTGCGTGTTCTTTAATTTCCTTTAAACTTAAATGTAAACGTAGGAGGCTAAGGTTGGTGTCTTACACCTTGCTCCCTCTGTCCTACCTGTGAAGTGTTAAATCCCGCCATCCACTTGCCTAGAGACGTTTTCCTTTAAGAGCATCTGGTTACTGTCATAATCATGCGTACGTTTTATAAACAAATCTGACCTCACTGGATTGCAAGCTCTTTGTATCTGGTTGTTTCCAGTCTGAACACTGAGATGATTCAATAATCCCTCAGTAGAGAGCTCTTTATGCTCTTGGAAGAATCATCTGCGTTTAGCTTTGGCTCATCAATGGACTATAACTGCTCTGTTTCAGTAAAAGATCAGCCAAAACAAATTAGTGTCAAAGAGCTCAACATCATGTGTTGGTGTCCTGAGTCACAGACTCTGGAACCAGACAGTGGCAGAAAATTATGAGTAACAGACGATTTAGTTGGTGACAGCAAACTCTCAGTACACACTCCCCTCGCCCTTTAGGGGTAGATTGCTGTCATTATCTTGTTAGCTTGACACACAGGCATTTTTCCCCACAGACAATCCAGACAAAACGACAGTAACGCTGGTGTTTTTAAGGCATGCTTAAACCAAGAGACAAAAAGTTACAAATAGAGGGTCAGAGTATTTAGGCGGAAAACTGCCTTGAAAAATTTCAAGATTGAATTAAAGGCATGGTATTTGATTTAAGATATATTTGGGGTTTCTCTTACGGTACAATCTCCAACTGCATGTTGGGTTTCAGCCAGTTCACTTGATCCTTAAGATAAATTATGAAATGCAATTTCCAAAAAAAGTGTTAAAGCATCACCAAACTGCAGACATGGCATCAACTTTGATTGCATACTCCCATAGTGGGTGTTTTCAGACGCACACGGTTCTGGTTCTGGAGTCTCAGAACCTTGGTACTTTCTGGCAAACCAGACCATGTTCACACCAGTTTAAGGAGAACCAAAGTGGGAGGACACGATGAACATGTATTACCAAGTCCTGCTCCACTTTTGCCCAAGTCTTTCATGCAGTCCCGGTATTCCTTCTTCAGTTTCTTGAGTAAATCAATTATTTGGTCTGGTTTTCAGGTGAATCCAGCCTTTGCCATCTCTTCCGCAAGATCAGCATATAACGTGCTCTTCCTTGTACTACTCTCCAGCTTCACCTGGAATTCTGTCGCTGCCCAGATCACAACATAGCATTTTGTCTCCCCAACAACATACACCCACTGATGATGTGACGGTTCCCAAGAAAGAACCAACTATTTTTGGTTCTGGCTGAGAACCAACTTTTCAGGTTCAGAACCAATTTTTTCCCAGTTTGAACGCGCCGGCCGGTTCAAATCTGGGTTCAGGAACCGGAACAGGCACGGAGCCCTGCCAGTCTGATAGGCCTAAGTGAGAGGCTAACATGCTTTACAGTGATACAGAGGACAGTATCTGCTATGTTTAATGAGTACTTAGGCTTAGTATTGACACTGATACCCAATGCTGTGTTTGGTATCCATGCATCCCTAATCCACAGTATGCGATATGGACTAAAGTGTTTGGCTACACCTCTTATTATTGAATTCAAGTATTTCAATCAGATCCGTTACACCAGGTGTATAAAATCAAGCACCTAGCCATGCAGTCTCTCTTTGCAAATATTTGTGATATAAAATGCATCTTTGTGAGGGGTTCAGCGACTTCAAGCATGGTACTGTGATGGATGCCACCTTTGCAATAAGATGGCTAGTTAAATTTCCTCTCTGCTCTTTGACAGTCAACTTTAAAGGATATTATTTGAAAATGGAAGCATTCAGGAACAACAGCAACTCAGCCATGAAACAGAAGACCATGCAAAATCACAGAGTGGGTCAACGACTGCCAAGGCGCATGGTGGGTAACAGTCACCAGCGGCCTGCTGAAGAGTTCTGAACTTCCCCTGGCATTAATGTAAGCACAAAGCTATGGCAATGGGCTTCCATGGCTGAGCAGCTGCATGCAGGCCTCATATGCCAAGACAGTTTGGACAATACTGTGCTTCCAATTTTGTGGCAACAGTTTGGAAAAGACCCTTTTAATATTCCAACATGACTGCCCCAGGGTGCAAAACAAATACCATAAAGACATGGTTTGATGAGTTTGTTGTGGAAGAACTTGGCTGGCCAGCACAGAGCCCTGACCTTAACCCCATCGAGCACCCTTGGGATGATCTAGGACAGAGATTGCAAGTCAGGCCTTCTCATCCAACATCAGTGCCTGACCTCATTAAGGCTCCACTGAATGAATGGGCAAAAAATCCAACAAAAACACACCAAAATCTTGTGGAAAGCCTTTCAAGAAGAGTGGAGGCTGGGGGACCAACTCCATATTAAAGTGCATGTATTTGAATACAATGTCATCTCAGTCCCTGTTGGTGTAATGGACCTGTGGCCAAATACGCTGACCATATTAGTTTATTTTACATCCATCTGGACAACAGCAACATACTAGACAATGCCACATCTAATATACATAGTATCTAGTATCCTTATAGTTTTAGAAAACCCTTCCACTTGGCAAAATAAAATCCCTTAAGCTCATATTTTAGATATTTATAGAACTGAATTAAACTGCAATTCAAGAAAAACAATATTCCTTCTTTGGTAAAGGAAAGATGAATAGTTAAATTTCAATCAATCCTGCTTTATAGATAATAAAACAGTCACAACAGAGATGGATATCTTTGCTCTGCAAGAGAAAAAAGATTTTCTAAGCCAAGTCAAAATAATTTTTCAAAGCAATATCCTTTCTTGGCAACAGTATCAAAGTAAAATGTATCATTTTAACAGGCAAGAATTCAGGCATAATATACCTTCCCCTGACTGTGAACTACATAATGCTGATATAAGTGTCACTTTCCACACAACCTCCAATGGTCTGGCCCCAAGAATTGGAAAGAAAACAGTAAGCCTGGACTCCAAAGAGCTGGAGTAATGATGGATTATTCTGCCTGATAATGAACCATACAAAATGAATGTGTTTCAGTCCATGTAGGAATATAAAATATCTGAACCCCGTGGATTTTGTGGCCTGTTTTAGACCCTTTGAGGCATTTGATGAAAGCTTCAAAATTCACTGATTTGGACATCTTACAGCAGCAGCTTTACAGTAGAGCAACTCTTCTCTGAGATCATCGTGTCCACTGTTTGAAGGCGGTAGAAGTCACCTTGAGAGAAAAGGTACAGATCTCTGTAGAAAGCTTTAACCCATGGTCCATCTCTAAGGGAATGTGGCTGACTCATGGCTGGATCTGATGGGGGTCATAAATGGAAAGTACCAAGGAGAAACAAGATTACACAAACACGCCCAATCATGTAAAATCACCACTCGGGAAGCAGTAAAATAGGCCTATGTGGGTGTCGGGTTATTTGGATGGTTTCTAACCTCGACTCCAGTTAAATGCAGTGCTTTCCAGGCCGTGACTACCAAGGCTTACTATTGTCAGCAATAAAAACAAATACTTTTTTGTTGCCAGAAGTTAAATGCTAATTTGTGCCCATAGGGAATGGGATTGGAATGCTGAAAAATGAGTGCATTGTAAGAACACAAAGGTTCTGGTGACTGGTTTTTGGGCATTATCCCAATAGTATGACTTAAACATCAAACCATTTACATCATGGCCCATTTTCCAAGCTTTTCATCAACAGGTGGAGCTGAATAGCAAATAATATTTTAAAAGCAAGTGGTAACTTTGCCTGACGCTTGTAAAATCTTCTCAGGAATAGAAAATTGACAAGAAACAGGTTTCAGACCAGTGAAGTTGGCTTAAAGGCTTTATGGCTCGGTAAGCTTCTACATGAAGCCCACCAACTTGGGGTCAAACCAAAAATATGGGGGTCACCCTAAGTGGTGAGGTGTATTTGTCAAAGTTTGAGAGGTTTCTTAAAATCCTAGTAATTAAAAATTAAAAAATTCTGTCTTAAACTATGTAAGACATGTGGTCTGTGAACCTTATCTCTCAAGCGGGACTTTAATACTTAAAGTAGACTTATATTTAATTGTAAAAATAATGCTCAATGACAGGCATAACAACAGAAACTGAACCACACATATTTCCCACCTCCAGTATTTGACATGTACAACTTATCCTTCACTAGTTTACCACTTATTTCTCATGTATTCAACACAAATTGACTAATTAAAATCCCTTTATTTACCACTTATTCCTTACTTATTTACCATAAATTTACCCTACTTATGTACTACTTATTCCCTCTTATGTGCATCTAATTCTCCACTTATTTTAAACCCTTAGAGACTAACGTTGTCATATATGGCAAGGAGAGCCACAGCTTATTTAAAGTTAAATAACCTTTTTCTTTACTCTGGAAGCCATCAGTTGTGCCATTCTAATGACACTATCCATGCCTCCATATCCCTTATGAAGGCTTTTCTTACGAGCCTGGAACTTGTGTCGTTTTTTCTTTAATTGATTTTTTTGATCATTTTTGCTGAAATTATAGCTTGCTAATGCTATCCTTCATTTTGAATTCCACAGTGCATTGCGCTGTGCTGGGTCATCCGATACCAGGCCATTCTGTCGCATCATACTTTGAGCACGTCTTTGCCCTTAGATCATGGAGGAGAAGGCCTGAATAGCCCAAAATGGACAGAAAGAGAAACAGAGAGTCTGTGATGTGGCCCACACCAGTCACTCTGAACCTGAATGTCTTTGTTTTGGTTAATATAATTTAATCAATTTTTGATCATTTCTAGCGCTAGCTTAGCATTAGCAACCATATTTTTTCATGCAGAAAATGGCCGGAATAGCCAATGAAAAGACATAAAGAGACAGAGAGCCTGTGATTTGACCCTCTGTGTCACTGCAGACAGGAACTATATTATTGCTTCTGCTTTGAGAAGCATTATAAGCAGAAGCAATAAACGTTATAGTCCCATAACTTTTTTAAAAATTCCATTGACACTACTGCAGCACACATATTCTTAAAGCCTAGGTTGTCCTGAGAAAAGGTGTGAGTGTACACTATAGGGTTTATGTTACACAAGCTTTTGAAGACAATGACACAAAATCGTTAAAAACAGCTTATTTAGGATTAATTTATTTACAACTTATTCCCCACTAATTTGACAGTTCCACCGTAAAAATCACATATTCCACACTTATTTCTGAGTTAACTTATTCCCCAAACTTTCTCTCCTGCTATTTACAAATTATCCCCCTCTTATATGCTATTTGTTTATAGCTCTTTTTACCATGTATTAAGAACGTAATTCCTACATATTTAAGTCTTATTTACAACTCATTTTCCAATTATTCCCCACTTAATTACCACTAATTCCCAACTTAATTTTGACTTCTTTAAAAATTCTTCCTGTTTTCAACTTATTTATGTCTAACTCCCATCTTTTCCCCATTTATTGAACATTTATGACATCTAATTACATGTATTTAACAGTTTCCACAATTTTATATTTACTACAAATTTACAGTGTAATTCTCATTTATTCACAGCTTATCTTCACTTTATTTCTCGCTTACATCCCACTTATTTTTAAAATCTATTCCCCACTTATTTACAAAATTCTCTTCCCACAAATTTGCCACAGTAATTCCTCACTTATATAGCACTTTTCACCCACATATTTTACCACATCCTTGCCAGTTTTTTCACAACTTACTCCTGAATATTTACCTCCGCCAAGGAGGTTATGCAATCAGCAGGATTTGTTAGTTAGTTAGTTTGTTAGCAACATAACTCAAGTTATGGACAGATTTTGATGAAATTTTCAGGAAATGTCAGAAATGGCATAAGGAAGAAGTGATTAGATTTTGGAAGTAATCCAGATCACCGTCTGCGAGTGCTTTTCTAGTTCACTTCTCATTTGCTTTTTTACAACTTAATGAAGTTGAATTCTTTATAACATATTCCCGACTTTTTAAACCACTTATTCCACACTGATAACATTTTTTGATGTTTTTTTTTAGCACTCCTGTGCCACTTATTTAAAACTTTCATTTTTATCCATTTATCAACCACTCATTCCCAACTTATGAATAATTTTTATCCAACGTTATTACCACTTATTCCCCATTTATTTGCCACTTATTAACCACTTATTCCTTAGTTACTTGCAAACCATGTGAAACTTATCTTCCACTTAGTGGCCATTTATTTGGAAACTTATTCCCCACCTATTTAACATTAATTTCCCACTTGTTAACCTCTTGTGATAGTCTGCTGCATGAAACATATACCAAAGAAAACTGAGTAATGTCAGCAATGATACTTATTGAGCAATATTTACTGTAAGTTTTCTCATAGAAGCAACCATAAACCACATGAGACCAAATTAGGCTTTTTGTCTATGAATGCTATTTTACAACATGACTTGGAGTGTTGTTATTCCACACTTTCCCATGTATTTGCAGCTTATAACCCAGTTTTTCAACCACATGCTCTAAACGCATTCCCTGCCCTTATTGATCACTTTTCCCTACTTGTGAAATAACAGTAAATGACGGTATGATGGGGAGCAGGTGGCCTAGTGGTTAAAGGCGCTCCCCATGTATGTGGGTGGCCTGGGTTCGAATCTGGCCTGAGGCCCCTTACTGCATGTCTCTGCCCAAAAATAAATCATTAAAAAAAAAAATAAAAAAATAAATGACAGTAGGATAAGAGAAACTGAGGCATGAAGGCAGTGCTACTTATTTAGCAATAACTTAATTTGCTAAAATCAGCAACCATAAGTCAAAGGTTTAGTTACGACTTTGTTCAGCATTTTCACTGTCAAATGCTAAAAATTCAACCTCACAGAGTGTGTCATTCTCTTCTCTGTCCTTGAAAACACTAAAAATGTTCTACTTTCATCAGAAGGACTCTAAATCTGTTTTATCTGTTTTAATCCACATTCCACAGTACTTGCCTCTACTCTTAGAAATACTAAATCAAGCCTGTGGTTGGACAAAATCACTGTTTGCTGACTGAGAGTCACATAAACTCAAGTTTATGAAGCCCTAAGTGTCACTTTACACAAGGACATAAAGGTTTTAAAGGTGGTAATGTAGCACAGTATATGGACTTCCTGTGATTTCACTAACGATGCTGCTTTTCTACCTTTAACTGCACACATAAACACAATGGAGTGTGTGCAGACTGGTGCTTTTAGATAGTTTATGAGGTAAAATTAACTAATAATCACCAGACAAAATGCTTTGGGCTATCTAGATCACAACAAACAAGTGAACAACTAAATGAACTGCTAAGAACTTCTACTATGGATACCTGCAAGCCAGGAGCAGGCTAATTCTTCAACATGACACTCCCTGCTATCATTGTTACAGATTACCCAGGATGTTTACCACTTGTCTGACATTTCCCTTTCAGCCACTCCAAAAGGGGGACCTGATCTTTGCCTAAACAGCAGCAGTAGTACTGTTAGAATTAGAAAATGGTCGGTCCGGGCTGTATAAAACACTTACTCCTGGAGCTCTGTTAGATCTCCCCTTATCTCTCTGGAAGTCTGGCTTCTGGGATGCATCCCTTACGCTCAGGCTTGGATCCATTTCTGTTCACTTTAATGGACCAGCACATGGGGGGCTGTTACCCACCATGACCCATCCCCCCATATCAGCACCTACTGGTGTTTAAATAGCCTCAGGACCAACACCAGCTAATACAGTTGTATGTTCTTATCGCCCACCTACAATGGAAGATGAATTTGACGCCTACTCTTTGAAACCTGAACCTATAATTCACTCTATGAGGGCTTCGAAAGGTTTTAACCAAGCTATATAGATAGTAAAGCACAGCAATGATAATAGCTCCATTGGGCAATTTAACTAGACAAATAAAAGTCCAGCTTTAGTCTGATAATTACAATAAGTTGACTTTTTCTGCTTCCATGTAAACATATCGACGGTCTTGTCACTTTCCAGCAAGTTACATGATAAAAAAAAATGCCATTTAGAAGGCTCTCTGTCTGACACCCAGTCAAGATTTAATGAGTAACAACTCAAATGACCAGCAGCCTTAATTGCTGCCACATTTTTTCTTGTCACAGAGGCTCAAAACAGACAGAATACAGCCAGCGGAGACACAAATTCCAAAAAGAGAAGTAAACAATACATAAATAAAGCAGGACTTGAAATTAAAAGGGGGGTTTCTTCTACCATAAACAGCTATTTTACAATCACAACATAGTTTTCTTACAAAAACACTCCATGGTTTAGTTGGAGAGAAATTTCTGACTTTTCTATTTCTTGAACCAGAGTGTGTGGGAGGGCATTTCTGCATGTAACAAGATAAGAAGGAAATGGTTTTTACTTTAACCTTACCAAAAATAGCAAACACCAGAGTGAAAGGAACTGATTAAAGATTGTTTATCTGGTTTGAGTTTGCTAGAATTGTTTAGCTCACAACCTAACTACATACACCAAACAAATGTTGGGTTCACTTCAAGGACCCTATGATATATTTATTGTCTAACACATTAAAAGAAATACACATTCACTGAAATGTACTGATCTTGTAAACCTTACTGCCATCAAAGTTCAGGCTTTGCATTTTCATAAAACTTTGAGTGATAGTGTATTGAATTATCAGCATACAATGTAACCTTAGCAGCACTAAAAAGGCAAAAGAAAAAACGAGCTGGGACTGGCGGCAGGCTGTACCTCTCAGACACCCCTCCTACCAGACCATTTGAATGACACACCACATCTGTCATAGAAATACATGCTAAAACTTTCAAAACAAAATCGGATTAAACTTTTGGTTAGGTTAGGGTAAGGCTTAAGGTAACGGATCAGATAAAACACTTTTTAAAAGTTAAAAACCTGACTTGCAAAACCTAATTAAAGTAAAAAGACTGCTCACAGGAAGAAAGCTTGTCAACCATTAAAACATTTTAACTTAGCAGATGTAGCTTACGTAGCTCCTTTAGCTGCATAAACTACATCGACAATGGAACTATATTGCTAAAACTCATGAAGGCTACTATAGTAGCTACAAGGCTAATGGTAGTTACGTAGCTTGCATAGCTACATTAGTCTTTAGCTATGTTTGCTAAAGCTCACATTGCTAAAGAGGGTAAATGACTTCCTGTTTGGATGAAGACCTTCTTGAAGGTAGATTAAAGATTAGGACAGTTTACTCCTTTGTTTTTTGGTTTATTTGGCAGGGACAGATGCAGTGCACATAGAGAACTGAACAACAATTTTCCATGCAATACGCCACAGCATTTGTAGCTAATGCTGATCAGCCTGATCCAGCTGAGAGGAGGATCAGGAGAGCTACATCCATTAAGCCACAACCATTTCCTGAGAAGGGTGTGGTCAGGGGCGGAGTGGGACAGCTCAGTAACATTTAAAGCCACAGACACAGAAACAGCTCCTTCTGAGCAGGGCTGAAACAGAGGGGGTTTTAGACATGCAAAAATCCAATACTGGAGTGTTTTTTCAGCAACAAACTTCACAGGCATGTTTTGGGGACCTCTGAGACCAATATAAACTTATCTTAAAGGGGTAAAATATCTGACCTTTAAAGCGTAAAGCCATGCTACATAAACCCGGTTAGGCATAATTGTTATCTCAAGGTTTTGCAGGGTTTTAAGCCTTATAAATCATCATTAAGTGTCAAGTAGTTAAATAAACCACAAATTGAGAAATCAGAATGGGGCATGCAAAGATAAAACAATTTTCATGTGTAAAATTTCCAAAAAGCTAATGAGCTGTTTAACCGGCATTCTAACACCAAGTGCAACATAGTAAACCACCGTGAAATAACAAAGCTCATTTCCTAGAAAGTGTGACTCAGCTGTTGAGAATGCAGCGCTCTATCATGATTTTGAAATACAATTTGAGAGAAGTTTGGCTCTAGCTGAGTCAAATTTGAGATCCATTTACTTTTTGATGATATCATATATCCAGAAATGATGCTCTCAGAATAAGATTAAAGTGTTTTTGTAGTTCCTTTTAAAGTAAACAACATTTCTGTTTTATAACTTTTTTCCCTCAATTGCAAATGTTTCATTTTCTTTTTTATATTGAGACAAACATGCCATCACATTGAAAAATCTCTCTACAGCACTGAACACAAGTGGAGCTTTGACCATCTGAGGATTTTTAAATCAAGAGTTTGACAGTGTTATGTCTACCAGAAATTCCTCCAGTGATTAACTACAGCATTCACTGAAGAGGAATCAGGCTGTTGTCTGTACTATAGACGATAGAAGTCCAGTCATCTGAAGAGTCAAAAATGGATCAAAATGAAGTTGACACAAGTTATAAGAGGAATGAACTTTGAGACCAAAATGTTCTGCCTTGAACTTTTGTAGCAGTCTGGAGCAGATGTGAGCACATCCAACAGAAATGTTTGCTTTTCTTTTATAGACATCGCTACGCAGTGGGTACTTGCTTGCTTTTATGATCAAAATTCGTTCCGGAAATTAATTTTCAGAGCTGGTCTAGACAGGAGCAGACTCCAGTAGTATCACATGTAACTCAAGTCACTCTTTTCATGTGGAAGCTCTTCTGCAATTTCTGTAGAGAGACACACGAAAGCGGTAAAAAAATGTAGACAGGGAATTATTTGAAATTTGTAGTAGATCTTGAACTTTCCTGTCCTTAAAGACAAAACTGAATGCAATATTTCATTTTATAAGCTCTTAAAAACAGGCCTTTAAAGTTTGTTTACACGGTGATTAGTCTTTAGTCAGTGAAACCTCCGTTAGCTAGAGTAGCATTAGCTAAGCTAAGACCTAGAGCTGTTTTGAGACCAGCTTGCATGTCAAATGCAAATTTATTAACTTTATATTGTAATTTTTAGTGTGAGAATTGTATTTTTTAGTAGTCATCACTAAATATTCTGAGGTGACGATATGAACAATGGCAATGAAAAATGAGAATCTAGGGAACAGAGGGCTCGCCTGATATTCCACGCACAGTCATCAGCCAAAACAGGCAGAATTATAGCTAAAAAAAAAAAGAGCCACGTTTGCCTGCTGAAGGTCACAAGCTAAGATGCGTCTGTTTGTCTATCTGTTTGTCTATCTGACGAAAGATAATGAGTACACCTCTGGTTTGTACGTTCCAAAGTAAAAGCACAGTTTAGCATTTCTTTGGAGAAACAGCTTTCATTTTTTTGTGACTATTTTGAAATTTTCTGGCACGACCCCACTGTACACTGAATCAAGTCACTTGTAAGGGGCTTTATTGAGGTAAAATATATGAAGAAAGACAGGGCTTTGACAGCAGGGAGATTCGACAAACATCCAGCACATGTGCAACTGCTATTAAAGCTGTGATGTGCCAGCAAAGCGTGCTGCTAGTCTGAAACAGGCATTCAAGTGAGATGGCTGGATTTTATCTTTAATGCAAACTTCCCAAGTACTTTGGAAGAATTTTTTTTTTTTAAGTGTGCCAACCTCAGAACACTGTCATCAGCTCTAGACACTCCCTCAGACGGGTAGCTCGGCTGTGGTGGAAAAGCAAACCCCCTGCTGCGCTGGGCTGCCGTGCTGAGTCGAGCTGAGTCAAGCCGAGCCGCACTGTGTAATGGAAAAGCCCCATAAGACTTCCCTACTTTAGCTTAAAGGAGTACCTTAAATGGAATGGTTCCACGCTAGAATAATAACAACCCCGTGTGACCCCATTGCAGACTGTCCTTGCTCAAACTGTGTACTTATAGATGTCTTTCATGTTCAACCAATACCTCAAGTAGATACAATAATCCAAATGTCAAGTGGTTTCCTTCTATGTTAAATGAAAAATAAATACAGTTAAGTGAAGCTTGAGCATGAGTGTGTATTTTTAAAAGTCCTCCAGTTACAATCCTGCTCTCTAATGTCAAAACGAGCCTGAAAATTACCAATTAATTACGCGTATCTGGCTGTATGGGAGAGGAAGTACTTGCATTCACCCAAGACATGGGAATGCGTAACAAAAACCAAACAAACAAACTCAGACCTGCTTGTTCATCCAGAGGTCTGTAGTAGTCCAACATGAGGACGCAAAAGGCTGAAATGTCCCTAAAGATGGCTTTTTAGCAATGTCAGTATGCCCCTTTCACTGAGGCACACGTGGATCCTGCAAACCCTGCATCCCATGAAGGAGGCGTTTACATCCAAATATTTGAGATAGCATTCCTCTGTGCCCTCTACTCATCACAGTGGGGGAATCCTCTGCCAGAAAGCAGTAAAAATAGATGCATTAAGACATGTTGTTGTAAGCTCAGCCATGACTGTTGTATGTTAAACCCCAAAGACAGAAGAAAAAAAAGGCCTCAGTGTTCCAGCTCATGTGCCAGCACTGCTATCTCTCAAACTGGGTGTCTCTTCTAATTAAAATGAATGGGTGTTTAATGACAGAGGCTGTTTCCTTCAACATCACATTGGTGTTTATCTTTCATACTAACATCCCATTAAGCAAGGACTCCAGAGTTTATAAACCATCGCTGTAGTCGTCCTGGGTTACTATCACCACACGGCGTTACGGTTTCTCTCGCTTGCCGCTCTCTATATCTTTCTATCTCCTTGTGTTTTGCTCTCCCGGCTTTTTTTCCCCTACAGTCTCTGCTTTGCTTTGCCTCTATCCCCAAAGACAGACTGACGCTATCGCGCCACGTATGGATTATGTTACTTAGGAGTCTTTTCTACTCTCCCACTGTTACTTTTGCTAGTGGCGAACACGAACTCAGCTATAAATCAAAACAGTAGACTGTGTGAGGCGCTTTAAAGTGTGGTGATGTATAGATGGTGGAGGGAGAGTGAGTCTACGTGGGTCTAAATTTCCCCAGGGTGATGCCAAAGCGACACTCAATCTAAACAACAAGAGATGAGAAGGAAGATGAGGTGCAGGAGCCTGACCAGGGTCTAGGCTGATACGTAACTGTTTAAGAGTGTGTAACTGTTTAAGCTTTCATAATAATTTGAATCTACTGTGTCACTTTGGTGCTGCAGTGTTGGAAAAAGCTGTACATATTAGTCTGGGCTGTGCAGGATGGTCTTGTGCAGAGATGTCAAAAGTATTCACATTTATTACTCAGAAGTATAGATACTAGGGTTTTAAAAAACTTCTGTAGAAGTTGAAGTATCAACCCAAGCTTTTAACTCAAGTAAAAGTGTAAAAGTACTGGTTTCAAAACTACTTAAAGTTTACAAATAAAAGTAATATAAGGGGGAAAAAATGCCATTAAGGACAGCAGCTTAGGCTGTGTCACAGGGGCCTATAGTGCACTACCCCACCTCCCCAAAAACATTTTTCTAAAGGCCATAATGACTATAATGTTACATTAAAATGTTAATGTTGAAAAATTTGGGATGCACCTGTTTCAGCCGCCTCCTCGCTGGTGCTTGGTTGGGACATTTCGCTCGAGTTCTCTTGAGTCTCTGCCACGGACATCTTCGAACTAGGCTACATACGTCTGCTATTTCCTTGCTGGAGTGTGACGTGATTTGTGTCGTGCACAGGTGCGATGGATCGCGTACAAACCAATAGGGTGTCGGAATGGTATTATGTTTAAACCTCTCATCCAACCACAATTAAATTCACTCTATTCAGATGGCGCGATTTATCTGGATAGGTGTTTTGAGGGGTTTTTTGTGTTTTTTTGAACGATGACAGGCCAGAATGAAAACAAGCTGAAATGAAATAGGAGTAACGAGGTTATGTTTAAAATGTAAGGAATAGAAAGTACAAATAATTGCGTGAAAATGTAAGGAGTAGAAGTAAAAAGTCGTCTGAAAAATAGTTACTCCAGTAAAGTATAGATACCCAAAATTTCTACTTAAGTAAGGTAAAGAAGTATTTGTACTTCGCAAATTACACCTCTGGTCTTGTGAATCTAAGATTGGTTGCACTCTTCTTTGAAAGTGCCATAAAATTGGATGTTTAAGAGTCACCTTTAAAACTATTTTTCTCCAATCTGAAAAAAATAAAAAAAAACATTCACTGTTTTTTTTGGGGGCCCAGTCGATGCTGTGGGCAGGCCCAATCCTCAAGTGATGGGAATTAGGGCTCTTTTCAGTGATCCAAGTCAATTGGCTCAGCTAAGCTAAAAGAGCTGGCTCTTTCGCCCTTGAAACAGCTTTTTCTTTGGGTACCAGTCATGACAAATGATTGATATTTGGACAGGTATTTACCCCAACTGTGCTCACTTTTTTTTTTAAATTGATGAAAATTTCATGTTTTTTGTTTATTTTTTTAATTTATTTTTTTTACATGTAAAGTCTACCCAAAACGCCTTGCAGGTCAGATGAAATCTGATCCCTGGCTGAAACACCTGATATAAAACATTAATGTTAAATCATCAAGCAGATCTTCCTAATGCATCATATGCCTGTAGTAGAGAGTGGAAAAAAGTTCATCCCTACGAATCAATCAAATAGCACACAGACACAAATAATAACAACAACAACAACAACAACAATAATAATAATAGTAATGATAATAACAATATAGAATGGCTCTTATGGTTCACATAAGAGATCCAGCTCTTTGAACCAGCTCGTTCATGAACAACCCATCACTATGATCCTCAGTAAGGCAAGTTAACAGCCAAAGTAAGAGCTGACTGTGGGAAAGAAGAAGAAGACAACGGCAGGATTATGTTGGGAAGCAGTGATAAGATGTTAAAAGATGTAATGTGTCAAGTGGAGAAATCTGCATCCACTAGCTGTGAAATTGTCCTGTCCCGAGACGTTTTATATTCTTTATTGTATCAGTTAATGTAGCATCATGTGATCGTATTTCAAAGCTTTATCAGGATGTTATCATTAATGTGGACAAGTATCTTGTCATATTGTACATGTGTCACTGTATTGTGACTTACAAATCTCATCTCTTTTCCAGAACCCGCCCTAGGATCAGGGCTCTGCTTTTACCAGACTTCTAAATAAACTTTACTTAAGTAAATGTGTATGTTTGCTCGCTCCATTTTTGTAAATATGGCACGAGGAAAGAGGAGAGTGATTTGGATGGGCG
Organism: Cheilinus undulatus; assembly: GCF_018320785.1. Lineage (NCBI taxonomy): Eukaryota > Metazoa > Chordata > Actinopteri > Labriformes > Labridae > Cheilinus > Cheilinus undulatus. The sequence continues at coordinate 16,101,182 of NC_054880.1, read as the reverse complement.
TGGAGGACACAGCACTCTGTATGTGCTATCCCTGGCCTTTCATGTACCCAGGTTTCTGTTTATTTTTGCATCATTTAGGCTGAAGTGCATAAGATCTGTGTATAAACACAGTCAAAGGCAGGGATGGATCAAATAATCAAAGCGGGTCAAACTAAAGTAGAATCATAATGTTCAGACAGGAAAGCCAAACAGATTTGCACATTAAACTGGAATTTCAACTGCAACATCCGCCCTACTAAAGATCAAAGTTATCTCCACCTAACACAGAGAGCCTCACAGTGCCAACCTTTAGTCTTTGTACAGAAGGTACAGTGATGATGAAACTACAGCATCTTTGCAGTGTGATTTTCCTCCACTCCCACATCTGCTTTGTTGGCTTAAATGTTACATATAAAGTAGTATTACTATAAAAATGACTTTGGGGTGTTTTTTTTTATTGGTCATTGCCTTTTCCAAGAATACGAATGAGCTTTGAAATTCAACTTTGAAGCCAATATGAACAAAAAGTCCTCATAGTGAGGGATGGAAATGTGAACATTCACACTTATATGACAGCTCAGCAAAGTGGTCAAGATCATTTGGTTAAAAGGTCCAGAACAGCCTCTTTAGGGACCTCAAGAAGAGATTTTATTAGACTGTCCTTTGGAGAGCAGCTTGTTTGATACCAAGGGCAAAGCAACTTTCTTCAAGGAAGAAAATGTGGCCATGTATGCTTTTTAACATGGAAATGACTCTAGCAGCAACCTCAAGTACTGAAAATGAAGCCAATCCAGAAAAACTAAAGTCCCTTTAGTATTCACTTGAGACCAGCTCCAAATTTGAGGCCCTGTTTATAGTTTGCATGAAAAATAAATCTTGGGAATTCAAAAGGCAGCATTTTTAACAACTTTTCTCCCTCAAAATTCAAAAGACAACTCACTTAAAGAGTACAAGTGATGAGGCAATCAGGATGTCATTGGAGCTGGCTCTCACAGCCGGCCCCTCTGGTCAGCAATGGGAGCCAGCTCCTGTTTGAGACTTTTTTTTCTTTCATTTTTATTGTTTAAATAGATAAAAAAGGCAAAGTTATACCAAAAGAAGAGCTGATTGATAACTTAAAAAGTTTCCCTTAAAATAATGCTTATCTTTAAAGCAATCCACAACTCCTATCGGTCCCAGCAAAGCATGACGGGTATAAATGAAGCAATGCTTTTTGTTCACTAAGGGCGCACTCACACTAGGCCATCCGTACCGTGCCCGGGCCTTTTTGAGCCTAAAGTCCGGTACGTTTGGCCAGTGTGAGTGCGATCGTTCCGTGCTTGGGCGCGGCACACTTAACAGCCCCCGAACAGAAGGACAAGGCGGGCCAAGGGCCTAGTAACAACAAAAGGACCCGCTTCAGAGCGCAGAGCACAGCAGGCAGCAGCTGCATGCTAGAGACAGCAGGATTTTTTCTAGAAAGACAGAGAGATCTATATATTTTGTTGCAACATGAAACTGTGCATTGGGCTGCGTCCACAGAAGGCTTAAGAATTACCACTTGTTCAAAATGTCCAAAACTGAAAGAAATCCCTGTTTATATATTGTATAAACTGGGTGTAAGTTATTCTGACTGGTTACAGGCCAATAAGAGCAGCAAAATACACGCTACTGTAGGCATTAGCTGCCACTGCGGAGTAAATTACATAACAGGCAAGCTTGTTAGGAAAATATCATTATATCAATACACAATTCTTATCGTTAAAGCCAGATGATAGTTCAAACTCTTTGGTCAGGGAAGAACTTGAACTTGAAAATGTTTCATTTTCAGGAGAAAATCTGAAACCCAATGAAAAAAAATCAGTAGCATTTTATCAATGAATCCCAGAAAGTTGTAATGGTACAGCCCACATAAGTTATCCCTGCAGCACTCTGTAGTCAGCCTGTTTGACAATCACTGAGAAAATTCAAGAGCCTTTTTCCTGATCCAGCTTCACCTCATGACTTTCTGTATCCACAGAAGAAACATCCCATTTGATCCTTTACAGACATCAGTTAAGCTCAAGGTCATTTCATTCAAACACAGACTCGTGTGCGTCAAACAGCGTCATACACAGACATAAATGCAGATACGGACGTGAGTGTGACAGAGATTCATCTGTACACACACCACATGCCTACAGAACCACTGCAGACATGTCATTTTAAATAAACATCAAGAACCATTTGTACTTCAGTTGGTAAACCAGACCAAGAAGCACATCCCTCTGTTTGACAGTGACAGATTTATGAGTGAGGTTCTGTTAGGTCACCAGCAACATTTTAGGCCTTGTTTGTGTGCTGCTGTGTTGTACAATTATATAAGTTTGGGAAAGGCTAGCCTTAAGAATAGCCCAGCACTGTCAGATCAAAAACACAGTCAGAAGCCACTCTTTGAACCTACAGTACTGAGATTTGTTTTAATAAAACCTTATTAAAAACTGCTTTCATGAATTCTTGGAGGATATCCTTCTTTGATGGCCTCACTTGTGTGGTAGCCAAGGTCACGCAGAGAACTCCCATGAGGTTTAGGCCAAGCAAAATACTTGTATCCCATTTTCTGGAAGCACGAACTATGGCAGTATTTCCTTTCAAGCTTTTACTAAAGTAACTACTCAGTATAAAAACACAATCTGGACCTATCATATGTAACTGATTCTGTCATTTATAGTGTGTATTGAGCCTCCACAGAACGTATAAGCAACAGCTGTGAATGCCAAACACAACAATGTAATACATTTTATATAAAAAGGTTTGACTTAAAACCGGATAATTAAATAACGAGTTTGAATGTAGCTGTGCTAAATGAAACGAGGGGCTAATAAATGTTTGATATGTTTATACGTTGGCCATCAAGCCTGTCAAATGTTGTGCTCAGACAGTCACACAGCGCCCTGCCTTTAGCTTGGCCTCTATCCATCAACTACCTGCAGCCAGTTTGCTCTGCTGCCTAGATGTAAGCAAACAGTGAAAAGATGGCATCTCAAAGGAGCAGCATGGTTTTGGAATGGAGCTATGGTTGCATGTAGGATATATCAGGTCAAACTTGCATATAGACACATAACCAGCACAATTATAGTGCTAACCTTCAAGGAGGACCAAGGCTGGTGCTGCTTGCACGCTAATGTTCGCCACACTCAGCAAACCAGATTACAATGTATTCCTTTAGGCTCTGTGTAGCACCTTATTTATATAAAAAATGATTTGTTTAACCGCTTAACAGCAAACATCCCTAAAATAAATCTGTTTCTGACTATTAGGGTTTCATTCGTTAACCTCTCGTTTCCATCTGTGTAAATGAAAGATGTCTATATACAAAAAATGTACAGACAATGCCTCCTAGTTTCCTAGCAAATAAGTGCACTTCTTTAAGAGTGATAAAAACTACCTTTAGCTATGGGGATGGCTATTGAAAAAGCTAACTTGCCAGGAATGAGGCAAATTTTGAGACATATGTCATTGAAAAAAATGGGACCAACAAGCTAAGCTGAGCTAACCTATTAGCAATTCAAATGTTCGTATGTTAGCAAACCTTTTTAACCCCCATTATGCCTTCTAACTTTTCACTTAATTGTATAAATACATTTCAAACTGCTAGGAGAGTTTGATGACACTTAAAATTGACTCATTCATCGTGCTTATTCAATTTCTATGACTGCATTTTGTATCAGGCCAAGAAATTTCTGACTCATTGTAGCCTGCAGCTAGTTAGTAGCTTGTTAAGCTAGCACACTGTCATATGGTCTCTTGGAAATCTGCAGCACAATATATATATATTCTTAAAATGTACTTTAGTCTCACAAATGAACACCCTTCACTATTGGTAATAAACGTGGAAACTGCTGGTGGTTTTGGGCCCATGGGACATCCACAGCACAACCAGAAGCTATTGGCAGCCCTACTACCTGCCCAGACAGTATCCTAGGCCATTCTTACTCGCCACATCCTCTCTTTACTTGGTCCTAAAGGTGTGGACTTTGCTATTTTTTCAACATATGATATTTGCAATCCCCCTTGTAAATGCAAAGACATCCAGAGCATGACCATGGTTGTCAATCCTCTTTCCCACCTGATGGCGCCCTCAGGCAGCTTACTTGCTACATCTACACCTTACTTCATCTTCAATTTTTGGCCCAAACATGCCTAAAAGCTCTGCACAGTAATGTGTGTGTGCTTTAGGAGTTGGTGGTGAACAAAAAAGAGCTAAAAGCACTAGAATTAAATTCAACACTAGTTAAAGAAAGCTAAATGAATGATTATGCTGATGATATGTAAAAATATGATGTCTAAATAAGCAGCAGTCAACATCATATTTACAATATATAACTTAATAAGGTGACAAAATATCACTAAAGCATGCTGGGATACCTTGTGGTGCAGGCCAGGCTTGCAGTGCCACTTTTTAACTGCTTTTCTCCCCTAGTATTGTTTCAAAATCATGCTTTTATTCATCTCTACATGAGCTCTATGTCCACCATGTTTCACGGGCATAAACAAACATTAGGTTCTCAGCAGTTCTCAACCACCTGCTGTAACATCACTGACAAGTGTCACCAAAGCCAATGAATGTGCTGAAGGTCAAAAATGTGAATGATTTTAAAAACATTTTTGACCTTTACTGTACTATGTATTGATGGTGTTATATTTCTGAACCTCTTCTCTGGGACTGAGTCAATGTGCCAAGTCCAGCCCTGGTCATATGAAGAATGTGAGAAGCCTGGCTCTGATCCCACACAAGGCACCCACTGCTCTGCACAGGATTAAGAGTAAAAACATGGATGCAGATATGTTTGAGGACTGTGTATATGTGTCTGCATGTTTATTATCATTGCATGTGTGAATTTATGCATGTTTATCAGCCCTTAGCAGATAAAGACCTAACACAATCAATTGTCCCAAACCACCCACATGAAGTAGAGACAGGATATAATCAGGCTGCCTACCAGTGAGCTGTGTGGGATCAAACTGAAAGTTAATACATCTCAAGATATTCACCCACACTAAAGGATGAAAAAGAGATTAAATAAACAAGTGAGGTCATTTCTGGATGTGACGCAGAGGCTTTAAGAGTAAGTGGCTTCCATCCCACCACTGAGAGGAGAAAACAAAAACATTGAAGCCAATCATTAGTCATGTGAAGATCTATTTGGCCCACACTGCAAGGGAGTCAAACTGTTTATCTTCCTATCTGTCTTTACCTCCATTTTCCACCTTTTTTTGCTTCCCGTCTTCCACAACTAACCAATTCTGCAGGCCTTTCTCTTTAAATTTCAGCATATCTTTCAACTGATTGTTATTCTTTTCGTTATATCTTCCATCGGAAACCATAGGAATGCTCAAATCTGCCGGGCTGAACTCCAGAAAAGGTGAAGCGGTTCTGTCCTCCTGAACCTCTGGAAGGCTCTCCGGCGTTGACGGACAAAGACATCCTCTCAAAGAGCAACATCTGTAGAGGCGAGGCAGAGAGACGCTGCAGGGAGAGTCGGCCTCAGTGGTAGCACGAAGGGAGACATTTTTTACTTCAATTCACACAGTATTAATGCTAGATACAAGAGGGTCATAAGAGCAATAAAAATTGGGAAACATAAATTGGGAAACATAAAATTAGGTGTGGAGTCGGAGCATTAAAACTCAGTTAGTACTCTGATTTTTCATTCTCCTGCTCCTTGCCAGAACCAGCACGACAAAGTATGCATGTTTCTCCCCCAGTTATCGTTCCTGGAAATAAAGCAGTTGTGAAAATTGTCTGACACATCATTGTGAATTCATGCTGTGTGGACATCCTGTGGTTTTTACACCAAATGGCAACAAAAAGATGTGTTTTCCAAGGCCCTTTAAGTCCCTTTAACCTTCATCAAACTGTGATTTACTGTGCACAGCCTGCATGAACCTGGAATCAGTAAGAAAAATAAATAGCTGCAGATACGGGTGAATAATATCATCTGTTCTGTTTATCAGTAGTCATTATAAAAGAAAAAATACATCTGAGATAACAGCCAATTGTGCGACTGTTCAAACATAATTCAGATTTGTTGCAGGCTGTGATAACAACGCATTACTTGCCTGCTAACTGCGCACTCAGATCGCCTCTCATGTCTCATGTTTGGTCTATCTGAGCTATTACTATCTCATATTTAGCTGATAATCACTCAGCCTTAACAGTGGCTCAGAAACAGCCATGAAGCTTGTGCTTTTGGCAACTATTTAGGCCATAACTTACACTCTGAGTTCTAATGATTTCCACTTGCATGCCCAGAGTAATATTTATACTTCTCTTTTTAAACAGCTTAAGCTCTTGTTTCACCATAGTTAAATGGAACACATTTAAATCTGCATTACAATAACAAAGCAGAATACAACTTTAGTATCTGATTTGCAGAACTATCAAATTCATAATATTTTTAAGCTTGCACAACAGTAAGTTACAACCGAGTAATCTCAATAGACAAGAAGCTTTCCATGAGTGCTGACACACAGTATAACAGCGCTGTTGTACGATTTTGAGTATATACACAGTCCAGTACAGTAGGTGGGTGTATTTGCATAGTTGGTCTGCAAAACAAGAAGACAAAAGAAGAGGCAACCGCTCATGGTGGAATTTGTTTCCACTCCATGCATTCAATGAAATTCATCGTGCAGGGAACTATGGGCTTCCCTTTTCGCAGATGATGTGGTTCTGTTGACCTCCAACATGCACTTTGGCAGTTTGTAGCTGAGTGCCAATTGGTCTGGATGAGGGTTAGCACCTCCAAGTCCAAGGCCATGGTTCTCTGCCATAAAACAGTGGATTACTCACTCCAGGTGGGGAGGGTGTCTTTGGCTCAAGTGAAGGAGTTCAAGTATCTCAAGGTCTTGTTCATGAGTGAGGTAGAGCAGACCATGAGATCGGTCTTTGGCTAAGTGCTCGTTCTGCTTACTGTGGATATGAGGGGATACTTTTATGACCTGGAGTACACAAAGGAAAAACTTCTACAGATGGAGACTGAGCAGGAAGAGAGAGGTGAGAAACAGTGAAAACTGGAGAGCAAGTTACCTGGTGATGTAGGTGTGGAAACTGTGAGCCCATGCTCATAATCAATGAGAGGTATTGCTGTCAAGAGTGGTGCAACAAATATATTCACTTGGTCATATATTTCCCTCAGTAGGTTGGTGTCCTGGTTCATTTCCTGTGATTTTGGATTTTTTGTTGAGATTGTTTTGTGATGGAGAGGTGGCTCTTTGTTTTTTTCTCACTGGTTGGGGAGGGCAGGAGCACTGGGCACTCACGACTGCAGCTTGTTAGGCTTCTCAGCTGCAGCCAAGCTTTGGGCATCACAATCTCTCTACCACCTTGTGTTGACCCCTCAGATGCCAGAGTATCACTTCAGCTTGAAATGTGGTAACCAGCTCTGAACCCCAGATCCAGAGTGGTTCACAAGGGATGTTTTTTATTTTTTATCATTTTTGAAGTTTCTTTGTTGTCCTTTCTTTTTGCAGTGCCTCTTACACCCTACCAGTGCTTCTGAATTGCCACCAGTCCACTAACTCACCTTCATTTGCATTATCATCTCCTATAAATAGACTCCTCTCACCTGCTTTCTTGGCTTGTGCTCTGCTTCTGGGTCCAAGTCAGCAGTTTGCCACAGAGCGTTAATGAAGCATTCTACTATTTATTTTTTTTTAACCTATTTTTTTGGTGGGAGTTGTTGGATAAGTTCTTAATAAAATTGTAACTCAGAGCATGTAGAAAGCACGTTTCACCTTTCATTCTCATTATTTTTCTTAGTCAATCAAGATTATTATTTGGGTTAAAAAGTTTAAGCCATAACTTAAACACAAGTTTAATATGATTAATAAAAATCTTTGAAAATAATGCATTTTATTTATAAATATCATTACTGAATAACAGTACAAGATAACTGAAAACTTGACATTAATCTTGAATTAATGAACTAATAATTAAACAATTTATCATGTATGACTAAGGTGACAAAAAAAAAAGATATGATAGGTAAAAGTCATATTTTAGGGAGCAAAAAATGTTAAATTAAAAAACTGTGTTCTCAGACAACTGCTACCTCAGCCTACACACACTTCCATGCCAAATTATTGTAATTATTTATTTTTAATTATTGTAAAACAAAACCACAAAGTCAAGTTTGAAACCTCTTTCCTCCCTTTTCTTAAGAATCAGTGATATTTATCTTGCATGTTCTTTCTTGCACTAAAGGTTGACAATTAAATTGAACATTTGAAGCCCACTGTATGAGTGGGAAGCAATGGATCATTTTACGGGGTCAAAGTGTCCCCTTTGAAGGATTTCTGGGGAAATTATATTTCCAAGTAAGATTTGAAGGAACCGCAAGTTGTAAAGAACCAAATGTGGCTCCAGGTCCACCCTTGAGTATCACTGGTTTAGCTAAACAAATGAACTTATTTCCCAGAGGAGGTGCTGGAGACCAAAAACATAGCAAAAAAGAGGGTAAATGAAGCTTTTTTTTGGTGAAGTCTACTCCACTGTCAGTGGAATTGTGGATCATTTAGCTCCCTGAAAATGGAGTTGATATTTTTCTGAGGAGGTGGTGAGGACTGAAAATGTAGCCAAGAGGCAAATCAGTGCCGGACTCATATTTTGCTGTTGCTACTGGTAAGGTAATGACAAATTGTCTGTGTTGCATGTCGTTTTTCCACAAAGTAGGCAAAATAACCGTTAGATTTTAATGGACCTCCTTGCCTGAGTGACACGTTGCAGAGCTCTCTCATTTATACAACCAAATGAAGAAAAATTAGCACCATTTTGGGATGAAAATGCTCAAGGGCACATGGAAACACAAACATATCATAGGAAGCTCTTAATTTATTCCAAAGATGCATCTAAAGGTGCCAAGCTACATGCTCTCAACCATGTTTTCAGAAGGAATATTATACATTGTGCATCCATTTAGCCAAGTGAGTGAAAGTGTAATTAAAACAAAATAAATCCAGTATATAGTTCCCACCAGAGAGTAATTTAGCAGTATGAGTGATGGAAAAGGAAGCACATAGTTGAGTTATAGCTCCAGTAAGGTAGAGCAGACAGATTCAAGACATGCAGTGGTACTACCAAGTGCACTTCTTAATTTATTGAGCTATAAAGGAACAAAGGTGTACAATATCTGTCTGGCCAATATCAAAACTTCCAGCACATTCGGGGGCCAGAGTCTGCACTGGGGCCACATTGAAATATGATTTCTGGAAAGAAGGCAATCTCAAAACAAAGCAGCTTTCCATATTGAGTGTGACAAAACTACTAAATGCCCCATTTCCTGAAAATCAGAAACATTAACAACCTTTGGATCTACTTTTTTACATCCGTGTGGAAATATTGTGGCACAGCTGTAATGTTTTCCTTTATTCCCTTGACATGCTTAGTAGAAAGCTCAGTTTCCTTTTTCACTTCAGTCGCAGTCAAAGTGCTACCAAGACAACTTCTCTGGAAGCTGTTAGTCTAGTGTCCTTTAGCAATTTCCATGGTTTCCTTTTAACAAGTTTCAGGGTCAAAAGGAAGCGCTTTTTATTCCTCTGAGCATTTCTTAGCCTTTCTGCATCATCCGATTGTTAGTTTTGGCCCACTTTATCCGTAAAAATAAACTCTCATAGAGGCAGTCACCCCTAAAATAGATAGGTTTCTCTTTAGGATCTGTATGCGTGCTGTGTGGCCTCTCTGATAGCATTAAGTAGAGAAACATATATTCAGTATGAACTCCCAGTATGTAAAGGAAACAAGCTGCTGCCCACATGTCAGGATATCCATTTAAACGTGTTTGTGCAGCGCAGCTATGTTCGTCAAGAGGCAGAATGATGGGAATTTCACAGGAATAAGACAGCAGCGATAGTTTTTCCTCCTCCCTTTGTTGAACAGCTTAGTTTGGCACAGACTGTCCTTAAGAAACGCTGCTCTCACCAACTTTCTGCTGTCTCCCCCAAGATGGAAACGAGGAGATGTATTATTTACTCCCAAGAGGGAAAGATATTTTGGCTTGCCTTGTGTGTTCATTCGCAAAATTTTTATTGTCCTTGTAATATTAGAGGAGTAGAATGAATATTTCTCAGAGTGTGTTGCGAGATACGTTATTCATCTACTTTTTAAAAAAACTTTATACAGTGTTTTCCTTATCTTAAACGTCCAAGAGACTGATCCTTATCACAATTCGGCTTCATAAAAGCCCAGTAGCTAGTGTTACTGGTCCTCAGAAAAACCCACCAGCTACCTCCAAGGTTGAAAAATGAAGCCAATGCAGTAATGTAAAAAAAAACAACAAAACTGCAGTTCCTCAACTGTCTATGTCAAATTCATTTTCCATGTTACAATTGCGATTTTTACAATGGCAGTAAACGTGTTCACAGCCTGGTTCAAAAGGTGGTGTTAGTCAGAATAAGCAATGTCTTCATGGAAAAAAAAAACATTTCCTAACACCTTTGATACTTGATGTAAAATCAGGGTGTGCTTTTTGTCAAAACAGCATTTTCCGTAGTGATGAGCAGGCCTCTGAAAAACCCAGAGAACGGTCAACTCACTGTGGAGCTGGAAGTGTATGTGATATACATTTATACGCTGTTTTTGGAATTTTTTGTTAAACGTTCTAAACCTTTGTCACCACTATTTCTGCCCATTTTTGCAACTTTTTAACCGCTTTTCTCTATTTCAACACACTTTCAACCAGTTTTTGCAGCTTTTTGCACATTCTTGCCTCTTTCAGCCATTTTTTTGTCATTTCTAACCCAGTTTCACTACCCTGTCCCCACTTTAAACCATTTTTTTTTTAACTTTTCACATTTTTTGCCACTTTTTGCCCAATTTTACAACTTTTTTGTCCATTTCACAAATTTACTTTCTTTAACTTTATCTTTCTGGTGTCTCTATGTTTATGCATATCATGGCTTAGCTATGAACTACTTTTGGCATTGTTAACATTACCAAAAAAAAAAAAAAAAAAAAAAAAAAAGGTTACATTTTGAAAAAGGCAAGAGCCTCAAAAAGCTCTTTCCTGTATCCCCCCCCATAGTTGCCCTCGGTAATGAGACGCTAACACTGGTTTTAAGAGTGATCAGAGTTTAAAATGTGTGAACGTCATCTTCTACACCTCAAACAGATTAATGAAACATTTCTCTGCCCTCTACTGTTGAGTGATGGAGGACATTATTGAGAAATTACATCAGATAACACACAAAAAGCTAACTTAACAGTTTGTATTTATCTATTTTATTTTATTTATAGCACATATCTGCAATTACCCATGCACTTTCAAAAATTGTTGTTTTAATTTATTGTTGTAATCTGTCTCTGAAATGTATTATTTTGTGGTGTGTGTTGTTTGTGGGTTTTATCTGGTTAGATAAAGATTAAATGAAAAATGAGATAAAGCGCAAAATAATACTGATTAGAATAAAGAATGCAGTACATGCAGAGCATGATGATTTGTAAGTGATATAGATGAAGTCTTTTCAGAACAGCAATGGGTGGGGAGCCACTTAAGCTGTCTATCATATGACTGGAAGTCCCACCCATAATAGCCCTGATGAATAGGGTGGATATAGGAAATATTTTATAAGTAGTAACCAAATAGGTGATGTCCCTAAAGCCTGGTTTATGCTTTTAAAAACAAAAGGACTCAGTTGATGGACATCAGCTTCTCTTGCCTTGCCAAGCTCCTGTGACTGGCACGTGTGAGTGAGAGAGGAAGATTGGAGCACACACATCCATACAGAAGTTGGCTAGTGCTGAGTCAAAGGAAGCTTGCAAAGCCGCTGGACTGAGCAGATTTCATGTCTATCATCGAGTGTTGCCAGTCACAGAATGACATTACCTAGCAGGAGAGAGCGGCAGTAGCTACAAGTGTTGTTTTTTTGTATGCAAGCCTTAGCAGTGCCTGCTGGTGAAGGCATTAGCATGGATGTAGCTATAGTGGCAGTTTTATCAGAACTGGACAGCTTTTCTTAATTATTACAGACACTGAAAGCATGCCTTGGTGGAAGAGACGTTTATGCCCTTCATTCAACTGGCTTTGGCATGAGTTTGATTTATCAACTGACGCCACTCACAGTAAACAGCGATAATGGCTGAGCTTGGAGATTTAGTTTACTCAGGTCCATGCAGGTCTACCAGGTCATATGTTTGGTTGCACTGATTGGCCCATAATAAATGTGACAGACAGAAAAATTGTCCAATCACCCTCTTGAGTTTTGTTTTGAAAGGTTCTACCTGTCCCAAACGTCATGTATGGTTATGTGAAACATCTATCTGTTGTCAGGCTAGAGTAAAAAAAGAACATGAAGAAAACACAAGCTTCAAGCAATTTGATAGTTGACAGTCAACTTTTCTCTGATTTCCCCATGTGTTTGCCTTGATTCCCGTTGTTCAGCCAAGCTATATACATATATATGTGTGTGTGTGTGTTTTAACTAATGCCACACAGTTCACAGCTAACTGTTAGTACAGCTTTAGGTGCTTGTTTCTGTCTGCTTCCTCTCTGAGATCAGAGCCAAGCTTGTCGGAGGCTCCTCGCCTTGCAGGCACGGCCAGGGAAGTAATCCTTGGACAAACACACGCCACCTTTGACTGGTCAGGAATGTTATCAGGGTCCATATACTCTACCCTCGGTCAAGGAAGGAAAGATCTGACTTTAAATGCTTCCCCAACAGCTGTTTGCTGCATCACTCTCTCGCTCTCTCGGGCCACCCCCCTCACAGCAGACTGAGCACGGAGGCAGAGGGCTGCTATCTGCCTCAGTCTGCTCAGAACATCTCTTTCATCAGGGCGCTTGGACCAGCAGTTGAAAAACACTGGTGTGATTAAGATAGATAGACTGGCCAAACACTTAATCTTATGTCCAATGAAAAATGTTAACTGCATCCTCATGTTCCCCCCCAGTGTGGTGCAATTAGGCCGAATTACCATTTTGTGTTCAAGTGTCCTTCTGAAACACCAAATCCTCCTTTGAGCTGATCTTTTATTAAAGTCTGAGGCATCCAATTCAACCTTCTTTTGTTTGAAGCCTTTTATTACAGCAAACCCACTAACCATAGCTTAAAATAATTCTTTTATATTGAGGTTTTGGATCTTCTATTTCTGAAATAAAACATTAAAACCTGTCAGAAAGAAGTATGATAGTATCAGCAGCGATGGCAGACATGTTCCACAAGTTCCCCCCCACTTCAATCTGAGGTGAAAGTTATTCTAGAGGTCTCATTAGTCAAGACGTCAGTCTAGCAAAGCTGCGGAGCTGTTTTCATAGTATCACTTGTACTATCACAGACGGATGAGGTCCACTGAGCAAAGATAAAGCCGGTGTTATTTCACCCCTGGCCTTTCTTGACACATGGATCGCTTTTTTGGGGGCCGAACAGAAACATTCACAGGTTTACGAAGTTACAAAAGGTGAAGAAATTTATCAATAAAGCTGCTGTGTTTGCAGGGGCCGACTGGGGTAATAATTCAGGCCTGGGGTCTGACTCCATCCAGGACCACCCTGTCAACATAAATTCTTAATTATGCAGGCTGTGCCCCTTTATTGCTCCACCTTTTCTGACTGTCCATTTTACCTGGCAACAACATGTCTGTGCCAGTTGAGAAGCTACAAGACGAAGTTTTCCATGGTGGCTGGGGCACGAGGCAATTTTCTAAGCCTGATAACACAACCACAGGATGTGCATTCACGTGCTCTAATCACTCATTATTGCTGTTCAGATTGACCGCTCACATAATAATCTACACCGTCATTATTATCATTTTTAAACTTTATCATGCAGGAAATAATCAAGCAAGTAAAACAGCACTTTAAAAAAACTCAAACTGTTACAAAGTGCTTTCAAAAGAAATAAAAGCAGAAGAATTAAAACCAGGAGCCACTTTTGGTGACTTTTACCAGGTCATTGATGCATTTTAATGTAAAATCAGTCCATCTACTCACACAAGGATGGGAAACTCGTGAACACTATGTCCTAGACTTTGTCAATTCCATCAGCAGTAAATTCCTAGATAAAGCCACTGATAAACAGTCAAGAACAGGCTAGTATTTGATCATGTAAACTTAAAATCTCTTCAGTAAAACATTTTATTTGGCTTGAAACAAGCACTGCAAGGAATAATTGGTAAAAAGACAAGTAAGCAGTTATTAATCATAATTCTTTAAGCAGAAAAACTTAGTTATTCCAGAAATATTAATATTTTCTGCTTTGCTTTCCTTTATTTTGCTGTTATAATCTTTTGGCTTTGGACTGACTACCCGATGTTTTGTTTTTCAATTTTGCTGAAATGGGGGTGGGATGAAATGCTAGGAATACAAGGCCCTTTAACCCCATTCAGACTGGATGCAGTAATCTTTAATGAGCACCTTAAAGACCGAACAAGATGCTGGTTTGCTTCTACCTTTAAGAACTGATGCAATCACAGCGTATTTTGAATCATCTCATTGTTTTTTAGACACCTGAATGATAAATCATGAAGGGATTCGCTAAAATGGATGCTGGAAGATGGATGGGATAAAAAATTTTTTGATTTTAGGGTTTTGAGCCTCCACTTGAGAAAACTGACGGATTTAAAAGTTTTGAAAGTTAAGCAGTGATAGAGGCGATGGCTGACAAACTGATTCAGGGGAGTGACAGTGGGAATGAAAATGGGCAACAAGGAGGAAAAAACGGATTGCAAAACAGGACAAAAGGTGGCAAAAAAAATTATGAAAGTGGCCAAAAATGGGCAACAAGTAGCAAAAGGGTAGCAAAAAATGTCTGGAAGTGAACAAAAGGCAAAAAACAGCAAAAGTTGAAAAAGTAGTGGCAAAAATGGGTCAAGATGGCAAAATAGGACCGACAGAAGCAAAAATGGATTCAAAGTGGAAATAAGAAGTGGAATAAGTTAGCAAAAAGTGGAAAAAAGGTTTAAATTAGGTATGTGAAATGGCAACAATGGGCTAAAGTGGCAATAAGAAGTGGAAAAAAGTCACAAAAATAGGTTAAAATGGCAAAATAGAACCAACAGCAGCAAAAATTGGTTAAAAGTGGTAATAAGAAATGGCAAAAATTGGTGACGAGAGGCAAAAGAAATGGCAAAAATGGGCAAATTGTGGCAAAAATGGGTAAAAATGGCAAAATTGCACAGAAAGCAGCAAAATTGGGCAAAAGATGTGACAAAAAGAAGAGGCAAAATGGGCAACAAGTGGCAAATGTAGCAAAAATGGGGCAAAATGGAAAATAAGGACCAACAGCATGGGTTAAAAGTAGTAATAAGAAGTGAAAAAAAGTTAAGAAGTGAAAAAAAAGGGTAGAGTTTGGAATGGCAAAAATGGGCAGACGGTGACAAAAGCAGGTTTTAATGGCAGAATAATACAAAAAGCAGCAAAAATGGGTGAAAGTAGCCAAAAGATGTGACAAAAGGAAGTGGCAAAATGGGCAAAATGGGTTTCAAGTGGCTACAAGATGTGGTGAAAATTGGAGGAAAAGTGATGAAACGTGTTTATAGGTAGCAAGAATGAAAAATTTCACCATCATAACAATAATAGCTTTACAGAGTTTTCACTTCCAACATCAGGAAACTGTTCCCCAGGATGCTAGCACAATGCTATTCATCCAGCCTACATGCATTGATATCAATAAATCACAACTTTGGAGGGTCCTGGGGCAGGGCATTCCCTGGGTTTATCAGGGGGACCCAGCCAATTCTGTTGGCAGGCCTGATCCTAGAGATGCTCAGAACGAGAAGTAGGGTTAAACATTCAAAATGATCTATAATGAATATAATCTGTAGTTTCAGCTCTGTTTCAGACACATTTTTACTTTGTTGAAGGTTGAGATAGAGAACCTGAATTTCAGCTGGGAGGAAAGACCACCACCCCACAACTCCTTAATTAGAAACTCCATCAACATCTCACTGCAGCATGCTGCAACCAACGCCTAGTTAATTGATGAGAAATGACCATTTCCTCCAACCTGTGGAGTGAGAAGTTTACTTTCAGGGCGTAAATGAGAAGCAGGCACACGGCGGGGCGGCCCAGGCGGGTTTCAGGAGGCTAATGAATCGACTCAGGGGGGTGCATTGATGAAGCTCAGGTTGATTAATCCCCCTACTTCCACTGTAATCCATCAAATCCATCAGGTGTTATCTGTGCACGCATTTGCTTTGTAGACAAAAACAAACCACAAGCTTTGAGCAATTCATCCCAGGTCCACACTGCTAATCTTATTTTAAGAGCTCAATATTGAGGAAAGTCAAGAGGGCAAGGAAACCGAATTTGGAAGTTTGTTTATTTGATTCCTGTGTTCGTTTAGGAGAGATAGTCTGGCTTTCAGTGGAGACACAAAGTCTCAAAGCTTAGAATAGCAGAGAGCCTGCCAAACCATATCAGCCATCATTAACACTACAGTAGAACCATATTTGAACATAGTAAACACCTCTTTGCCTCTATAAATAAATGGCCATTTGGATTTTCCAGAGCAATTAAAAAGGAGTTATTTGATATTATATCAGCTCAGTTAAAGATATTTGTTTAATTTAACAGGGAAATCCAACAGGTTAGGGATTTTTTTCTTTGTTTGAGTCTGGATTTTTCAGTTTTCTCGCACGTTCTAGCTAGAATAAATAAAGGCAGTATTCTCTGTCTCTGCCTGTTCCTCCTCTGAGGGTCTCTGGGGGGTTTTCTCTGACTTCCTGCCATTAAAGAGACAGCCCACTGGAGAACAGGGGGTGACTGACATGTAACTACCTCTGCCCTATGACTGGAGCTGTACGCAACTCAAGCGGACATGTGTGGAATTTACTCACAGAGTAGTTTACTCAGGAAAACACAGAGAGAAAGTAGTGTAGGAAAAAACAATGTGCTTGCTGGATGGACACAGAGCAGAGACATGAAAGATTTGTATGGAGGATTTAAAATGAGACAGCTGTTTGACGTCCAGAACAAAAAGTTCAATTCAGATTCACACAGTTACATAAGAACACAGCAGGGTAAATATACATTGTACTGCTCGCTGTAACTTCAAGAAATTAGACTTTTTTCTCCATGTTGTCAAATCATACAGAGGCCTTAAAGGTACAGCGACCAAAAGGATGCAAAATATTAGATTTTTGCCATATCACATATTTCCAAACTCATTTTAGCCGATACCATCATTGACATATGCACATCTTTTTTTATTCTCATGACCTCCTGGCATCTCTTGTGTAAAGACAGGCTAAGTAGAGCTGAGCTGGGGATAGGAAAGTAGACAGCCTAGTTGTTGATTTATATTTGGGACTTCATTCAAATGTTCAGGACTCAGTGGATAAGGGACTTCTTGAGTGCGTGGCGCCCCAGCCAACTACCTGTACCTGATGGTACAGCTGGACATTTTGAGAATACTTAAGGCTAATACATGATTCATACTGCTCATATGTATGGCCAGTATTATGGTTGTCAATATCAGCAGATATTATAATATCTGTCAAAACAATGTTTAGCTTTTTCAAGACAGTCTGAAGCGCCATCTCTGTCAGAAAAAAATACCCTAATTTGCGTTAAAGGGTATTTCCATTTTTTTTCTAACCCTCTGAGCTATGCTTTTTTTCCAACCATTTTGTCTCGTCTGGATTTAATGTCTTTAAAAACCTTATAAAACATCAGCCTTGTTGTGTATGGTTCAAGCTCTGAACATATTTTTTTTTTTTCCCAGGACAACCTGGGCTTGAAAAGTGGAGCAATTTATCTGGATAGGAACGATGACAAGCTGGAATGAAAACAAGCTGAAATGAAACAGGAGTAACAAGGCTATTTTTAAAATGTAAGGGGTAGAAGTTAAAAGTAGGCTGAAAAATAATTATTCCAGTAAAGTATAGATACCCAAAATTTCTACTTAAGTAAGGTAAAGAAGTATTTGTACTTAGTTACTTGACTTCTCTGGATGTTACCAAAAATGCACCCTGTGCAACTTCAGTTCTCGAGATGCTAGCTCTTAGCAAATGGAACAGATTCAACTTGGGTGTAGCGTCATCCCCAGCTCTGATTTCTGACTTCAGAGGTAAATGGAATGCAGCATTGATCTTTAAAGACCCTGGAAAGTCAGACAAGCTACAGTCATTAGACTGGCAAAATACAGGGCTTCCAGAGCAAAGAAAACAAGCAACTACAATTAAGGGTTGAAGATTTATTCAGCTTTTTGTAACCTGTGTATCCTTTTATCATATGTGACAACATCAGTCTCAACCCTAACTGAAAATTTAATCTGATTTTATTTTGAAAGTTTTAGCATGCATATCCATTCTGACAGATACGGCATCTCAGATTTACAGTCTACAGTCCACAGCCAAACTAATCTATGCTCAACAAAAGAGTTTAACATGTTCACATCAGAATCTTTTATCTCTACATGAAGTTTTGTGTATATGTCAGTTACAAAACTGATGAGAAAGGAAGGTATATGTGTTTGTGAGAACTTTTTTCATGCTCTCAAAAAAGTTTATTGGCTCACACAAAAGCCTTGTGTTCAATGTTAACCAGACTGCAGGACTTAGCCGTTGAAATATGTCAGCTTAACACAAAACTACGCAGTTTGTGAAGACGGTGTGAACTTATTTGGATTTTTCAGTAAGGCTGCACCTTAAGATCAGCTCTGTGATCGACTGGCAACCAGTCCAGGGTGTAACCCTGCCTCTCGCCATATGGTAACTGGGATTGGCTCCAGCAACCCCAAACAGGATAAATGGTTTGGATAACAGGTGGATGGATGGGGAATTTTTTCCATGTGCGCAAGGAAAGTTTTACATGTGACACTTTTTCATAAGATGCAATTTTTTCTTGAGAGCACAAAATGATGAGAAATGAAGTTTGTTTCTCCAAACTGATATGGATATGCACAGAGAAGAAAGGAAAATTAATGCAAAAACAGTTTCAGGTGTGCACCAGATAGCCATCACTGCTCACAATAAAGTTCAACATGGACATGATAAAGTTTTACGTGCAGTAAAGAAAATTTAAAATGCAAATGAGAAAGCACTGTGTACAAACACAGATTTTTTTCTTTTTTTTACATATCTCTGGTTCACAGGGAGGGAACAATAGAAGAAAATCTCTGGTGCATAAACAGTTTTTCTCAGTAATTTTTGTAAACTTTCCTTTTTTCCCTAAAAATGGTTAGGTCTACAGCTAGGGCTGGGGCAGGGTCTCTGAGTCTTGGATATTTCAGGTGGTCATTGGAATATGGATGTCTGAATGTCAGCTTTAAAGACGGGCCTGTTTTATAAATCAGCTATATGCATGATTCAACAATCTGAAAGATGTACACAACACCAAGGAGATTGTGCTAGCTATAATAAGTCCAACACTGCTATCGTCATTTGTGTTTCTCTGGGACAAATCTGTTTCAAAATGGTCACACGGCATCGCACACAACAAAAACATTCTCCACTCCTAAAGCACATAAACCGTCTGTCAGACAAACACTGTGACAAACAACATGTCGGATGAGAGAAAACAGCACACAGTCGGGGTTTCTGTCTGAGAGCCTCATCCAGAAACCAAAACAAGTTATCTCTCTCAGCGCCACAAACAGACACTCAGCGGGGGGACCACACACCCGCGGAAACACAAATACCCCGGCGAATATAGGACAGAGTGAACCGCTTCAAAAGGCACAACATGCAGGGTTGTTGTAAATGCGAATCAACGCCTGTCATTACATAATGATGGATCAAAAAAAAAGGCTCAAGTTTATTCCTTTTGCTTTTCAGACATCACAAAAGTGAGGAAAGTTTTGGAACTGGAAATATTTGGAGATGCATTCTTATTCTGGAAAACATCAACAAAAGTACTGCAGATTTGTTTGCTGTATCTTTATTGCTTCCATCTCTTCTGAGCACGCCTCCTTACCTTCTGCAGCCACTGGGTATAGTTCTCCATAATGTGCTCGAGCTGCTGGATCTTCTGGCTGGGAAAGTCCACCTCAGGTGGCGGCGCATCTCTCTGGAGGGAGTTGGTGTTCTGCTGCGTGCTTCCACCTTTCCCTTCCCTGCAGGACCCCCCTCTGCCTCCCTCTCCCTCAGGTAGGATGAAGGTGTAGGTGCACTGTCCATGCTGGATCTTATGAAAGCGCCTGCTGCTGCTGTAATTGTTGCTACTGCTCCCTCCACTGCTGCTGCTACTGCTGCTGCCACCTGTGCTGCTGCTGCTGCTATCCGTCCCTCTCCTCTGCTCCCCTCCTCCGCAGCTCACTATCACCAAAAGTGCTGCGAAAGACAGCAACTGGTGCCCAAAGTTGCACCAAAGCATCATATCAGCTTTGGGTGAAAGTGCAGAAGAAGTCTGGTAAGTTCTTGTGTCTTTAAGTGCTCCTACTTGCTGGAGTGGAGAATGCGTCATCCATTCTTACACTGGACCTCCAGCATTGAATCCTACTCCCACTGTAGACAGACACTCATGCTCTGCCTCCAAAAGTATCCCTCAAGTTGTTGTCCTGGCATGGAAAGTTACACACATCTCCAGAGTGACAGCCTTGCTTCTTAGTCTTGATGTTCCTCCAGTAGAGCACAACCAGAGGCAGACTGTGTGCTCGCATTTATCAATCCGTGCATTTAAAATAGGTGCCGGGAAAAGCTTGGGACAGTGTCGTCAGACCTCCCCTGGTCTCTCTGCTTTCTCTTCCTCCTCCGCTTTCAGACTTAACTACTTGTGGAGAGTGAGTGAGAGAGAGAAAGAGAGCCGCTGCTCACTCTGAAGAGCAGATCCAAGCTTCCAGCCAGCACACTCAGCGCCTGCCCCTCACAGAGCCTGCAGAGGAATGTGTGCTGTATGTGTGTGAGCCTGGCAAGAAAGGGAGCCCGGCACAGAGGATGTGCTTAGACTATGCGGATCGGTTTACAGCCACTCTGACTGCTGGATCATGTGGTTGACCTGCCTCTCTGCTTGTGTGTTGACACAAAAGTTAAACGCGTGTGTTTAATTTATCTGCTTGGAGAAACTACTCCCTTTAATTCTGTATAAGGACAGGTGCTATATTACAAGTCGGCAGGAGGGAGGTAAGTCTTCAAGTGTTTTATAGAGTCATTCTTAACAGCATTTAACTCCCTGAGGAATAGAAAACTATCATCATGGCAAGTAAAGAGGAAATCTTCATTTTTACCCTCTGTTACATTAAAGTGAGTGTCTCTTGAGGTGTGGATGGCCTCTAAATGTTTGGACCAGGTTCAAGTCTAGCCTGTGGCTCCTTTCCTGCATGTCATTCCCCACTCTCTCTTCTGATTCCCTACTCCATCCACTGTCCCATATAAAGTGCCTATAAAAAGCATTCATTTCTTTTATTTGTCCAATAAATCTATCATGATTTTTGGACAGCCAAATCTTATCAGCCTAGATCAGGCTGTCCTCACAAACTGCATGAGCGTACAAGAAAGAGACTAGAAAGAGAGGCCATCAAGACCCCTATGATCACTCTGAGGGAGTTACAAGCTTCATACTACAAAGCACTGTTGGAGAAAACTCATGTCTAATCTGGACTAGAGTTCACCAAAAGTCATGTGGGAGACTCCATGGTCAAGTGGGAGAAAGTTCTTTAGTCTGATGAGACCAAAATGATGCTTTTTGGCCATCAGACAAGGTGTTATGTTTGGTGGACATCAAACACTGCACATCACTACAAACACACCATCCCCACTGTGAAGCATGGTGGTGGCAGCATCATGCTGTGGAGATGCTTCCCAGCAGACAGCCCTGGAAGGCTCGCAGAGGTAGAGAGTAATATGCACGCAACAAAATATGGGAACATCCTGGCTACGGCTTGGGAGAAGATTTATTCTCTAGCATGACAATGGCCCAAACCATACAGCAAAAGCTACACAGAAATGTCTTGAAGACAAGATGGTGAATGTTCTGGAAGTGGCTGAATGAAAGCCCAGACCTCAATCCAATTTGTGACTGGACTTGAAAAAGGCTGATCATGCCCAATTCCTGTGCAACCTGACAGAGCTTGAGTAATTTAGCAACTAAACTAAGTAAATCTCCAGATGTGCAAGCCTGATTGAGACCTATCCATGCAGAATCAGTACTGTGATTGCTGCCAAAGTGGAATCTACTGAATACTGATTTAAAGATGTCACAATTGAATTGGCAATACTTTGAAGAAATCTGTTTTCACTTTGACCTTAAAGAGGATTTTCTGTATTTTTTTTAATTCAAAAAAGACCAATTATTTTGATCACGAGTGTTTTTTATAATCAGTAAAAGGGTAAAACATCCAGGGGCGAATACCAAAAAAAAAAGTTATACTCAGGAAACTCAGGAATTTCAAGCTGCCATTCGGATACATCATCAAAAATGCACCTGGCGCTCAGGATTGCAACTCGGAAAGTTGGAGAAACCCCCCGGTATCCCCAAGCTGGCAGCTTGAAATCTACGAGTTCTGAGATGTTAATGGAACGCAGTATAAAGCTGACAAAGTAGCTACATAAGCTACGTATCTACGCTATCTGTGTAGCTTAGTTAGCTTTACCTATGTATACTAAAGCCCACATTGCTAATGCTAACATAGCTACAATGGCTTGTGTGGTAACATTAATTATAGAGCTAGCATAGCTATATTAGCTTTAGCTAAGGCTAATGAAGCTAAAGTGAGCCACCGTTTGTGTAACGACCTCTAAAATGGATTGATGCATGATCACATCCTGTGTTAGACCTCTGACCTTTTTCCATTTTTTTAGATTATGTAATGTTTCTGAGTCTTTGATGTAATGTTTGCGATGTGTTTTGTCATGGATGTCACTGCCAGAAGTTTTTGATGAATAAAGTGGACCGTAGAAAGAAAATGTAAAATAGGAAATATGTTATTCTGGTAAATTATGGCATTTCTTTTCTGAGGTATAAGTTGTATCTGATGAACAGTCTATGAGAGTGGCCCTCAAAAATGTAAAGTCTATAGTCAGACACCTTTTGTCTTTTTAGTTGCATTTTTTTATTTAAAGAAGGAGTTTAGTGGCTGGTGTAAAAGGTCCTTCTCTTTTCAGTGAGGGGCCAGAGTACCCAGCAATCACTGCCTAAATTACTGCCTGTACTTCTCCATCCTCTTCCCCTTGTCATTCATCACCCTGGAAAGAATCTTCTCCAAATAACGGTGATCTTTTTTGGTGACGGAGTTCTTCCAGTGTTTCATGAAATTCTGCTGAGGGGTGAGTTCCTTGAAGATGGCGAGCCCAGGGGTCCTGAAGCAAAAAAAAAAAAACAAGGTATTAAAAAGCATTTTAGAGAATCAACACAATATAGACCATAGTACCACCATTTGGATGCAGCCTTTTTAACATACATAGATGTTATCTTAGGCACAGATAAAGCTAGCATCAGTCAAATATGCAACTGGTCTAATCAAACATTGTAACATTAAATGTAATCAGGTCTCTCTGAAGAGCTAAATGGAATGCAGCATTAGGGGACTGAATACTTACCTGACTTCCCCAGCAGGGTCAAGTACCATTTTGTAGACAGCTTTCATAAAACCTTAAAGTAAACCAAAGTCACCGAAACTTCAAATCAAAACTAAAGGAATTTTTAAAAGTAAGTCAATCATGTACTCATGGATAGGTAGGGTGTTAGCAGAGATGGTGTTTTTATCCTGGAAGTATCTTAGATGTTCATAAAAATATTTTTTTATTAGTGAGTTTTTCTTTTTTATTTTCAAATGTATGTGTGAATGTATGTTTGTATACCAGTGGTGATAGATCTTCGCACAAGATATGTATTGTACACTTGCAAGTCTTGAATATATGGAGTAAATTGTTCATAGAGTAATGAATAAATTATGTAATTATGTTTCCTGTATGTTTTACATGATTCCCTCTCAGGGACAGGCATTGGAAATAAGCATTAGCTACAAAGGCTGTGGTGTAGTACATGGAAAATTGTTGTTCAGTTCTCTTTGTTTACTGCAGCTGTCCCTGTCAAATAAACCAATAAATAAATAAATAAAAATAAACTCTTTGTGAAGGTCTTGTCAGCTGTCAGGATGTCCATCGCTCTCTTTCAGGGAGCAGGTGTAGATTATGTGCTGCACAGGTTCTCGCTGAAGACATCTGCAGGTCACACCTACCCATTCATATGCTTTTCACACCAAGGACACATCAATGTGTGACTTTCCACACCAGTTATTTCGCAGTGTTATGAATTTTAACTTTAATTTTGTCTGAGCTCTGCGACTGTGGAAAATGGACGGATGGATGGACTGGCTGAGTTAGTAACATCAGCTAAGTCTGTGCATGACTGCAGCTTACTGGAAACTATCATGCTTTACAGGAGGCTTGTGCTGCTACATGTGCAGCGGATGAACACTGGCGATAAAAAAAACAAGCCATGGCAAGCTCTCCTGCAACACCTGCCACAGCCCAGGCAGCCTTGGTCCTGCTGCCAGCCTACACCAGCACGGACCCGGCACAGTTTACCTGTAGTGTCTGGTTAACAGAAGTCTAACTCACTCCTACCTTGAGATGATTTTTTCATCGTAAAACTCCTAAATGCCGCTAAAGTGACATCTTTAGCGGCTGTCTCATGTTTCACACAGCTCAGGAGCTGCACAAGGGTTTCAAAAACCGTTCCACATATGCAGGAGTACTCTTCTTAATCTGTAAACAGACTCTGATGTGAAAAACCGATGGATTTAGAAGTAAGGAAATGCCTTTTATAAAGTGACAACGCATTTTTCATTCTGAGGCTTTAACTGTTATTATCATGTTGGGTTGAGTGACATTTATTGGAACTTTCCATCACTATAGCCCAGAAAAAGCAGAGCCAATTTGGGTGTTTGAATTTGCAAGGAGTGCAGAAAGTAAGATTTATTTTCTGTCTTTCATCCACCCACTCTATCTTCACTACATGTACAGTATGTCTCTATCACACATACACACACACCCTGGACTGTTATGTTTTCAAGAAAACAAAAATGATATCCAACAATGAGTCGTGGAAGAAGGAATGTGTCTTCATCATCCGGCCTGAAGAAAGAGCGGAGTGAGGAAACGCAGCGTTGAAAGGCTCCAGGTCAAATGTCAAGTCCTTGTTATGGACAGTCCATTTTAAAACGTCTGATTTGGGGAGACACAGTTGTCTGAAATCTGGCTGGGCTTCAGCATTCCTCTTAAGTCAAAAACCTCCAGCTCAATACGATGGTGCATGTGCTTAAGTGCATGTCCTTTCTGTGTTCATGCTCTATCTGCCAGCTCGTGCCTACATGTCATACTATATATGATCCTGAGTGTGTTTGATAGAGTGTGCGTTCAAAGATAGCAGGGGGCTACGAAAAGTAGGGCCCTCTGTGTGGGAGCAGAGGGGCGGTGTGAAGGACTACATAAAGGAGACCCAAGATAACAAACCCCTTGAATAACTCAGAGCAGCCAAGACACAAAGCATGTGCAAATATCTCTTGGAGAGCTTGTCATTGGTTGACGTAGAGCGCCAGTGTCCTTAAATCCGGGCGCCAGTTGCTGTTTCCAAGGGAATCTAAGTGGGAGACAATCACAGCCTCGATCTAGGCAACCTTAAGGGAGCAAAATTAAAGCTACACATCATTTCTATTAGCAGCCAAATAAAAAATAACCAAAGGGATACATAAAAAACTGAAGGTGTTGGATAAGTCATTCTCCAAACTTATCAATCATGGTTAAGTTCAGCCAACAAATCTTGGATCTTTTTTTTTTTTTAAATAAATCTCCTATATCAAAGAATCACCAGGACCAAAATGAAAACAGCAGAAGTCTAACTTATGAATGAAAGGAAAAAGGAAAAAAAAAAGATTTGATCTGCTAATTTTAGTTTCTAAAGCTAACTAGCGTAGCCACGGTAGCAGTCTGATCTTCTTACATTATAAAGGCTGAGAATTGTTTTATCTATCAGTTGCCAAACATAGATTTGTATTTTTTCCAATAATATTACACAATAAATAAGGATGTCTACTCCAAAAGACTGCTTTTCTGCTGTACCATTCAATTTTGACCTCTGTTTATGAGATTAGGTTCATTTGCATCTCTGTCATTGTCTTTATTTCTTTAAGGCAAGCTCAAAACACAAGAAAACAAAAGCTCCAAAGGTTCCTGAGAGCAGAGTGACCTACATAATTCTCAAGCACTTTGGTAAAACCAGGACTCTTCCAAGATCTGGTCGCCGGCCAAACTGAGCAATTAGAAGGGCCTTAGTAAGAGAGGTGACCAAGAACCTGGTGGTCACTCTGACTGAGCTCTAGAGATCCTCTATGGAGATAGAACAAAGTTCCAGAAGGACTGCTATCACTGCAGACTTCCACTGATTTAGGATTTATGGCAGACAGGAGCCTTTCTCAGTGCAAAACACATGAAAGCCTGCTTAGGGTTAGCAAAACAGCACCTGAACGACTCAGACTATTAGAAACAAGATTTTCTGGTGAAATGAAACCAAGATTAAACTGTTTGGCCTCAACACTTAACCTTATATCTGGAGGAAACCATGCACCGCTCATCACCTGCCCAATACCATCCCAACAGTGACGCATAGTGGTGGCAGCATCATGCTGTGGGGTTGCTTTTCAGCTGCAGGGACAGGCAGAGTCACAGTTTAGAAAAAGCTGAATTGAGCAAAGTACAGAGATATCCTCAATGAAAACCTGTTCCCCAGTGCTCAGGACCTCAGACTGGGCTGAAGGTTCACCTTCCAACATGACGATGAACCCAAGCACACAGCAAAGACAACACAGGCCGCGTCTCATGGAGCATTTTCCTGAGAAATCAGTTGTTTAGCTCATATTGGCTGCTGTAGTAGCAGTTCTGTTTAAGAGCAAAGAAAAAGAAAATTAGCACCATTTTTTGTTTGTGTTGTAGAATAAGCACACAGCAAGGCCAAAGCTTGTATTGATTTTTTCTTGTAGCCCAAGACAAGCAGGTTAAGTTTCCAGCTAGAAATGAGCTTTATTTTTCTTCTACTTTCTGAAGTCCTAATTTGATTATTATGAATAACTGAAAGACAGAAACATGACAGCTTGACAGGCGCAGCAACAGTGATGAATTTGAAATCTGTTTGATGATTCTGTTAGTGTTAATAGATGGTAAATACTTGAGACACACTTGTCCACATGCTTTTGTTGTGTGCAAAAGCTGCTATCCAATCAGGATAAGCCTATGTGGCTTTGAAAAAGCAGCCAAGCTTTTGTAAGGAAACACAAGCTGATTATATTTATTAGTTAGATTAAGATATGCAATGTAAACTAAGAAAATAAACTGGCCTTAAAAGCTACAAGAGTTCAATCATTTACTAACCCTTGAGGTCCTACGCTGCCTGTCGCGTACTTCCTGTCCCACACTTCTATACAACACACACCCATTTTTAGTGTAAAGCAATAATCCTTTTTAGGGTGACACTCAAGAACAGTGGGGGTCATGTCAGTGTTGAGAGGCCTTGAGGTTGCGAGTCTTCATGGGAATCTGGCTTTTAGTTTTACTTATTATGGGGTTAGAGGGACTTTCATGCCACTCAACATCAATCTGGGGCATGGTCTTTGATCCAAAATGACATACATGAGAACTTACACATTCAGCATGTTTACATCACGTCTGGTCTCTCTCGGTGCCATGTGTACTCTTTTGTCCTATTTAGTTTCGACTCGGATCCAACTTCTTCTCAACAAAGATGGCAAATCAGACATTTTTTTTTATTGTCTTAAATCTGACTAATCAAGAGTGTCCTTTGTTTTTGGTTGCTGTAAGTCAAATGATAGTAGCATGGGGGTTACACAAATATTCCTACTTTTTACTGAGTCTCCTGCTGTTACCATCATAAACTTAAAACTTTACTGTACCCTGTTCTGTTGTAGCCCTGAGATTCAAGGCATCATACATTTACCCTAAACCATGGATCCTGAAAAAGCATTTACAAAAACTGTTGCCTTTACAAAAATTCAAACTTTAATTTGTTTCAAAACCTATCCGAGAAGCCATACAAGCACATGAAAAAAAAGAAATGGAGAGCTTTTTTTTGTTTTGATATTGAGGAGAATGGCTTAAAGCTAATGAGAAGAAAAAATCCAACATTTTATAATGTTAAAATATTGCATAAGACTGAACAAAAGCAGGACTTATAATACAGAAATGCCAATCTTCTTAAAAGTATGCTCATTTGTGCACTCAGTTCTTCGATCAGGCCTCCTTTTGCACCTGGCTACTTCATGAGTTTGGCATCAAAGCGATCAGTCCGTGGCACTGCTGGGATGTTGTAAAGCCCATGTCGCTTTGATAGAGACCATCTGCTCCACTGTAATGTTGAGTCTGGTGTCTCTCATCTTCTTCTTAACTTTTCCCCAGAGGTTCTTTATAGGGTTCAGGTCAGGCCAGTTGGCTTGCCAGTATCATCATGTTTGGCACTGTGGGTAGGCGCCAAGACCTAATGGAAAAACAAATTAACATCCCCACAAAGCTTGTCAGCAGACAGAAGCATGAAATAAACAACTGACTTTAAGCACCTTGGATTCTGAGCCTCTTGGTTCTTCCCCCAGACACTGGGACCTCGATTTCCCAATGACATGCAAAATTTACTTTCACCTGAGCAAATGTTCAGTTGTTTTCCTTTTAGCCAAGGTGAGACGTTTAGGGTTCAGGAGTGGGTTGAAATTGGAAACACAACACTTGTAGCTTATTTCCTGGAAACGTCTTTGTGTGGTGGCTCTTAAGCTGAAGACAGACAAGATCTTTTGGCAGATTTTACCCATGATTCCCAGTTGGGCAGAGTCCGCACCAGTCTGCACTAGTTGGGGACAGTCTGCATGGCTAGTTGGCACAACTACTGGACCATTGTCAGGCACCACTGGACATTTTTATTTGTGACCTCCAATATTACATTTGGCTCTGTGATCCTGTATCCTTGGCCAGGTCACAGAGAAAATACAATGTGGGTTATAAAAGCGGTTGCTATTGGACGTAAAAGGCAAAAGCGTTCCGTTAGACTCCAAAGACAAACCTCAGCAACTCATTCAGACGTGTCTGAATAGCTTCTGGAGTCTCAGTGTTTGCCCGTTTCTTTTAACCAGGGAAATTTGAATTTGATTAAACAGTTGCATAACCTTGCCAAAACACTGATGGCACCTTTTCTTCGGCCTCAGAGCTTCACTGTTTGTCATGGTGATGCTGATTAAAGTGTACACACACACCCACACCAACACACTGTCATGGTAATGCTGAAGCACTGCCAGCATCTATACCATTGAGTCATCAGCATAGGGACCTATATGCAAGTGCTAATGCGGGTCACTCCGGTGTATTATTCTCCTGTTTTGAGTTGAGGGTGGACCTGTCATATTCTGAGCTCCCCTGAAAGATCCACGGTTCAGTCCGCTGGGGCCTCCGGGGAACGTTAATCTCACGCACAATAGCCTTGTTAGCATTTTGCCGAGTGATGACTTCACCGTTCCCACTCAACAGCTCAAAGGCGAGACTTTAGGAGTTATTCATTTCTATGGGCTTCGAGTGGATTTCAGGTCTGTGAAAGATTCTCTGTGAGGAGTAAAGTGGCTTACTCTCTGAAGCCACTTCACTCTGCTCTGAGCCTGCAGAGCCATAAGCTGTATTTTTAAAACCTGCTTACAGAAATCCTCTAGGAAATGATACTGCCACTGGACCTCTGAGGGGTTTCCTTGTAGAGACGAGCACAGAAGGATTAAGATTAAAAGTGGACCCTGAGCTGAGTATAGACTAACACACAACCCCAGCAGGAACACAAGTTTTTCTTTGCTACTCCCTCTGCTGAATGGATTTAAAAGTTAATCCTTATTCCTCACAGATCTACAGTATCCTTAGCAGTCTTAGGTTCACTGATTGTGGCATGGCTCTGGAAAACAATTGTGTTGATATGTAGGCCAATTATCCACTTTGGCACATGGTGGATGAAATGCCACAAAATTTGGTACGCAGATTCATTTCCCCATTGTGAATTAGTGTAGGGAATTATGTGACCCACTTCATAATTTCTATCAGATCAAATGCTGGGATGAGAACTGAAGCCCATTTCAATTATAGCCTTAGTTCTGCATCTTTCAAAACCAGAAAATCAGTAATGTTGCAACTTAATGATGCTACTATTCACTGTTAATTTTGCTGACTAAAACTATGACTTAACTATCCATCCACAGCCTTCTTCCATAACAAAAACTAGACAAAACTAACAAAAATAGATCTGTGATGACTAAAACGGACAAAACTAAGCTTAGTTTTTTCAAAATGACTAAAACTAGACTAAAATGTAATGTAGTTTTCGTTGGACACTCAAAATCCGTGATATTTCTCCACTGTGGGTAAATCTGTTAAAATACAATGCATCCGTAGCTATTCTTTCTCCAAGCTAAATGCTTTGACTAAAGGTAAAGATTTAAATGTGAGACTTTTTATGGACTAAAACTAGACTAAAATGTTTTGAGCTTGTGTCCACTAAAACGAGACTAAAACTAAAAAGGGTAGTAAGGACGAAAATGTGACTTAAACTAAAATGCATTTCATTTAAAGTGCCAAATTAACACTGCTACTTTTAAGTCATGTGGGTCCTATAACAGAGTGTTATACACCAAATAGATAAATGTCTTGGAAATTTGTGCCCAGTCATTCTGTAAAGCATCTATAGGGTCAGGTACTGATGTTCACTGGGGTGGAGGTCAGGGCTCTACATGGGCCAGTCAAGCTCTTCCACACTGAACTCATCGAACCATGTCTTTATAGTCACTGATTTGTGCACTGGGGCACAGTCATGTTGGAATAGAAAAGGGCCTTCCTCAAACTGTTGCTATAAGGTTGGAAGCATAGCATCGTCTAAAATATCTTCATTTGCTGAAGCGTTAAGATCAGCCTTCACTAGAGGTAAGGAGCCAAAACCAAACCCTGAAAAACAGCCTCATCTGTCCTTCACCAAACTTAGCAGCTGGCACAATGCAGTCAGCAGGCAATGTTCCCCTGGCATTCACCAAACCCAGACTCAACCATCTGACTGTCAAACAGAGATGTGTGGTTCATCACTCTACAGAGCATTTTTCCACTGCTCTGCAGTCCAGAGTCTGTTTGCTCTACACCACTCCATCCGACGCTGATGATATGGAGCTTGCATGCAGCTATCTGGCTGTGGAAACCCATTCCATGAAGCTCCATTAATGCCAGTGGAAACCAAGAACTCCTTAGCTATGGGATCAGTAGAGCATTTGTAACGTTTATACATCATGCACCTTAGCTCTTTGATTTTATGTGGTCTTCTGCTTTGTGGCTGAGTTGCTGTTGTCCCGAAAACGCTTCCTCTTTCTAATATTATCATTTCATCTATCACAGAACCACACTTGAAGTCACTAAGCTCTTCAGAATGATGGGAGACCGACCACATGATGAAATGTGTCTAACACAACACACTACATACTATCAATTACATTAACCAAACTGAAATCTTATGTAAGTCAAACTGCTACATCCACTGCAGTAATTATGTAGCTGAAAATCCTCTCTTTGTCAGTAGGACTGCGATGGGCTTCACAGTACACACAGTATAATCACTTACATTGCAATAAAACAAGAAGTTGGTCTTCTATTTTTGACATTCTTGTAACTTTTTGCTTTGACTTAATAATCTCCTGGCTGTGTTTGTTGTGCTTCCTCTTCCAGTAAGCTTGTTTCCTGATTGGCTGTTATTCCATTTCATGAAACAATCTGTTGGGAACATGTTTGCCTCTCCTTGTAGTTCCCTCCGCACAACAAAATAACCCTTGAAACAAAAACATTGTCCCAAATATCTTGACGTTTGCTGCCCACTTATGATGATTAATAATATGAATACTAAACCATATCCATCTGCATGTTGTCAATGGCCACTGTGGCCATTTAAAGTCCTGCCATTAGCATTAAACTTATACCAAAAATGGCTTTACATTACTTTTAAAACTGCTGAAGTCCCTGGCCTGTTGTCCTTTGCCACTTTGAAAAGCCACCAACACAACAGATATAAAAAAAATAAGTACATTTTTAATTGCAGTCGTGGCTGTTCTTCTGCAGCAGCAGATGATTTGAGAGATATCCTTTAAGACCGGTTGTGACACTTGCCTGCCTTTAACAATGATGTCATCAGGGTGAGACCGCTACAGGAGTGACACTGCGGAACCATTAGCACAAGGTGGCTGTCATTCCTCGTTATCTCGCTCAGCTCCCGAGTCTGTACTCTCCACAGGCATGGCCTCTTTCCCCTGTCAAAGCAGCCATCCACAATCCTTGTCCCACCTCTATCCCTCCCATCCTTGACTCATGAGGCCAAGTTCAGTCAGAGGTGAACGGAAAAGTATGGAGAACTCAGTCCATTAGTGTGACATTAAATCTTTTATTCCACTTCTCAGTTCTCAGGGTATTTTTTCACATGCATTGCTTTGCTAACCAGAGAGAATCAGAAAGATAACAATGAGTTAAAGAGGAGCTTCAATAGTCAAGGTAACCATTCTCTTGTTGATCAAACAGTTGGAGCCATGGAACCATGGTTGCACGACAAAATAAATGTCAAAACACCAGCTTTAAAAGAACAAGACTGAGAGAAAGCAAAATAAATAAGATATATGAGTGTCTTGGGTCAATTTTCCTGTTTAGGCCTCCAACAGTTTTTGTGGTTTATCCACTAAGTTTGTCTTCTCTTTGTACTTCTGCAATTCATCATTATAACATATTCCATTTCAAAGCCAGGTTGATGTGTATATTTCTTAAGACTTTGTGTATATTTCTGTGTTCTTCACTGGTTAAATGCACTTACTCGACTCATGTCAAACCTTGCACTGCTGTCTGTTTTTCTTCAAATAACCAAGATCAAATTTGTCAGAATCAAGTTTACATGATGTCACTTGAACCCCCTTTTCGATTTACAATCCAAAGAAAACCCGTATGAAAACAAACTCACAAACAAATCGACCTTTGCTGCTGCCATGTTGTGTTGTAGCTGCGGTCAGCAGAGGGTTTGGCTGGATTTTGGGTATCTGCAACAGTACACTGGGAAGGCTACTCTCTGTTCTGTCACTAATCCAGAGGGGTAAGGCAACACTAATGTAGTTTGCAAAACACACAAAGACACAGAAATACACTTTGCACTGTATTGGAGACAAATAAAATGCATGTAAAGGTTAGGTAATTTGTAATGCGGTACCCCCAACACAGTTTCTTACATTCTATGAGAGAAGCAGCGCATCCTTTTAACATTTTCCCTCAATTTTCTCTAATTTTTCTCAGTCAAAAGTGCTTGTTGACTGGTTTCACAAAGTAGAGATGGTGTGTTAGGAGTGGCTATTTTCCCAGTCTGTAAGTCCTCTGCAACGTTCTACTAGGCGCAGGCCCAGCCTTCCTACAGCTGCAGCTTCAGTGTTTATGCCGCTCAGCTTCCTCCTGGTTCTGGCTTCATTATCACCTGCACTGAAGATTCAATCAAAATTGTCCATACCCTTCATTTTCCTGCACAGTGTTCAGTTTCAAACTTACCAAAAAGATTGATTTTGATTGACATCCTCCATATTCACCGCCTGTATATGCCATGTGCTACGCTATGTAGATAAACAAAGCTCTGCTTTGAACAGGAAGTAGCGTGACCACACAAAGAAAGTAGGTCTAGCTGAATGAGTTTGAGTTTATATTAAAGCTTTCTTGGCAGCACATATTGTCGTTAACAGTACATGATATGTAACTATTCACACTTTCTACATTTGGTAATTGGCAAACTTTCCAGCCGGACATTTTTGTCGTCACTATCTTTATCTGCCGAACAACATCACATGACAGCGGCCAAAAACAAGGACTACCAAGGTCTTAGCCAAGCTTGGGGCCTTTGCCCTTACGTAATACCTTTTTGGTACATTCGAAATCCATCTCAGCCAAACCAGCAGGCCCACTAACACAATTAGCTGGGCCCCTGAAAAACCCAGTCAATGGGCCCTGTGATTCATTTATGATATCAATGTATGAGTGTTGCATCAGTAGCACTGGTGTTAGCATGGCTAACAGTTACGTCATGTTGGACCTGAAAAGTGTGTTAAGCTGTTATTGAGTTCTGATGTTGGAATTATATATTTGTGGTACTTTTGAACCTATTTCATCACTTTTTCCATCTATTATTGCCACTTCTTTTTGCGACTAAAAAAACATTTTTGCAGCCTTTTGCCAATTTTTGTCCACTTTTTTGAAACTTCTATCTAGCCACTTTTATCCCCTTTTTGCCCTTTTCACCCATTTTTGTTTTTTTTTCACGTTTTGCCATTTTTTTGCCCACTTTTTGCAATTTTATACCCACTATTACCCATTTTTTCCACTTCTAAAGAATATTTGCCTCTTTTTGCCCATTTGTTGCACTTTTTTTGCCCTTTTCTGCAACTTTTTTTGGCCATCTTTTGGCAATTTTTGCAGCTTTTTGGCATTTTTCATTTCATTTTTTTGGCATCCATTAATGCTGCCTTCTTGCCACTTTATCCAGTTCTTGCCCCCTTTAACCCATTTATGCAATTTTTTGACTGTTTTCACAATTATTCTATTTTTTTCCCTAAAAATCTTGCCTCAGTTTCTTCTACTTTTTGCATCCTGATGTTTGTGCACATTATTGCCTGGCAATGAAGTCTGATAATACTTTTGTAATCGTTTGGTTCGATGTGCCCTACCACACTGTTAACATCATTAATTAAAAGCTAATTCAGTTTTAAGAAAGCGGCTTTACATTTTGAGGAAGGCTTAATTGTTCTACAGCATAAATACATGAAATGAACTTTTTGTTGCTTTGACAAGAGTGGTTATTATTCTGGTTAATTGTTATCAAAACTTAATTCTGCAGTGACCAGGGATTTTGCTTACCTCCATGGGCCCCCAACTTGGCGGGGCCCCTTTAAAGCTCTCCTCTTCATCCACCCTTGTGGGCGGCCCTGCATATCAGATAAAATCAAGTTTAGCATTATAGACGACAGCAGGCTGACACCTGATATGAGGCGATGACTGCTGATATCACCATGTTTCCTTCATGATCAGATATGTGATTGCTGTTCTCATCGTATGATCTCTATATGTGATATTTGTCAGCGCTCCATGGCATTGTCCAACACTGGAAATCTGATCTGCTGCATTAATTAGCGATAAGAAATCTAGCCTGACTACTTGGATCACTGTTTGACATTAATCAAGATGCTGCTGATGGAGACCCTTTATGCAGGCTCACATTGTCCGGTGTCATACATTAGAGTAGTCGCAGAGGGCCCAGCTACGTATATCTTCTTACTTACTTTGCTAATTTCACCGCTGGCAAGCATTGTTTGCTCTCTTCATCTTAATGTGCGAGCCAGCTTGCTGCCATTTGTCATCTTGTATTTTCTTCTGTGGTAAAGGGGCCGGTCGGCCCTCCTGACACGGGGGAAAAATAGCATGACATCAGCATGTGGTTATTTTCTTGACTTAACCTGCCTGTGGAATCAACAACACATATTTAGTCAGGGCTTAGGTGTGTTATATGAGATCATACATGTGAGAGCAATAAATACAAAACTCTTGCCTTTAGTTCACTCAAACGCTGCCTATCGCATTCAGTGACTCATGCACATTTGAAGTGCTGAAAATGGATGTCACACACGATTTGCCACACATATACCTCCTTTGTTTAATAGTCCCTTGTGTCTTTGTCTTTCTTTTGGATGATACATGGTGTTTTATCAAGTCAAGATGGATGGGGAAGGGGCTGCCCACTCCCTTAAGCTGCCTTGTAATGTACATGAAGGGTGGAGGGCTAGGAATGATAGCAGCCTCATGAACAAGGCCACGTCTGTATGCTTTACCGTCCAGCCCACCTTCTCACAGCTCTGTTTGAGAAAAATTATGAACTATGATAGAGCTAACACCTTACAGAGCAGGGTTTTATCCATTCTTTGACAATGGTAATCCCTTAATGGGCAGAAGGTTAGCTGGCTAAGAACCAAAGAATGTTCACAGAGTCTTTGCAGAGTCAGAAAGTGCATTCAATATGAACTTTTGAGGGAAGATTGATCACTGCGATACGGGTTTTGATGCAACATTCATCTTCAAAATTGTGTTATCAGGGTGTGATGAAGTGATAAAACTTAATGCAGCTAACACAAAAGAGAATAGCACTTTGATTTATTAAATTCCAGGAGAATAGGCTATGGTTGCTTTAAGATGTGTGACTAAATGCAGTTAAGGTCTGTGAAATCAATCACAAATTGTTTAAAGAATGTCCATAAAGTTACATGCATGGTGAGAAATTTATGAAGCCAGCGTGCTATTGGAAGTCAAAGTG
This sequence comes from Cheilinus undulatus, assembly GCF_018320785.1. Taxonomy (NCBI): domain Eukaryota; kingdom Metazoa; phylum Chordata; class Actinopteri; order Labriformes; family Labridae; genus Cheilinus; species Cheilinus undulatus. The sequence goes on along the minus strand of NC_054880.1, from coordinate 16,064,934 downwards.
CAGCTCAAGAAAAGAAAACTGGCTGTAGGCTCTAATTCTTTTTCAACTTTAGATGATGGGCTTCATAGTGTCATCTCTATTTTTGATTTCTGTTCTGTTGTAGTTAATTAGTAGATGTTGCAGGGTGACATAAAAGGAGGGGAGGAGACTATTGGGAAGATACTTTAGTATTCATTACAAAGCCTAATGGTGTTAGAACAAATGAAAATTAAGTGCATATGGCCACAAAGGCCCATGAGACCCATAATAATGAAACTAGCTGTCTCTCATGGTCCCATCAATGAACAGAAGCATCTGCATGTGTTTACCATCTCCCTCATCTGTTTCTAGTCAAGAAGTACTCATTGGCTTATCCCATATAACTGGTGGAGTTCCTCAGGGATTAACTCTAGGACCACCCTTTTTTGTACTCATTACATGCAAGGATGGCTTTAAATTTGATCTCATCTGATGACTCTAGTAGGAATATTGCATATCTTTAGTGGTTAAAATCAAGAAGATATGATGCTGTGTTTCTCAACAAACAATACATCTTTATCAACGCCAAAACAAGGTGAAATTTTAAAGATTTTCCTGTTTGCTTTCGCAAAATTAGTTCAAAAGCATGCACATCCCAATAGTGAAGTCATGGGTGCTGAACCAAGATAAGTCACAGCCAAAACAGCAAAATACAATCCGCAGACCAGAAGCTGCTCCGAAGCTTGTTTAATGAAGGTTATCCCCACATATGTGACGTTTTGGGCCGTAGCCCTTCATCACGTCTGATGAAGTGTTCTGTGGAGTGACCAATCACGTCTCTTCTGTTTGGCAGTCAGATGAGTGAGGATGCCAGGAGAACGTTACCTGCCTGACTGCATGAAATTTGGTGGAGAAGGGATAATGATATAAGGCTGTTCTTCAGGGTTTGGGCTAGGCTCCTTCTCTCCAGTGAAGAGCAATCTTACAAATTCAACATACCAAGACATTTTGGACAATGCTATTCTTCCAACTTTGTGGCAGCAGTTTGGGGATTGCACTTTTCTATTCCAACATGACTGTGCACAAAGAAAGGAGTTTAAAGACATGGTTTGATGAGTGGTGTGGAAGAACTTGACTGGCCGGCACAGAGCCCTGACCTCAACCCTATACAATGTCATTACAGTCCCTGTTGGTGTCCAAATACTTTTGTCCATATAGTGTATATCTCAAGGATGCTTTTAAAGCAGTGGTTCTCAACTGGTGGGTCGGGATCCAAAAGTGGGTCACGGAGCAGTTTTCAGTGGGCTGCGACTAGGTGTCAGAAAAAAAAGGTGGTAAAGTCCTGAAATCCTCATTGGACATGCATCGATACCTTTTAATTTACCCTGTTTTACTGTGACACTGGGTAAGTTCAAATGTTTGATCAGTATTTCAACAAATGTATCTTCCTTTCTTGCAATACATGGTAATGAAGTCATTTCACAAGTTCTCTAGAAAATTGGCAACAATTGACACATAATGATGGGGAAAGAGGGACATTTTTGTCAGTTTTGTCCCTTTTTGATATCAGGTGTTTTGGTCCAATCATGCTCCAAACTGCAACATATTCAATTAACTAAACGTGTGTTGGTGAAATTTTTCTAGGAAACTTGGGTCGTGATCTGTCATAATACTGGTGGGTCTTGAGGCAGAGCCAGTTGAGAACCACTGCCTTAAAGGACTCTCTTCAAACTTTGCTTAAATGTCACTTTAGTGGAAGGCTGAACCTCTTTTCATCTACCACTGTACTTTCACTGTTCGGAAGGTACATACATTGCATGGGCATAAAACCTGCAGGTGATAGTTCTGGTTTTCATATTTCCTAATCCCCATTTTTTTTAAACTTTCTGCTTTTTCTAGAAAAAAACAAGTTTGCCTGTTTTCAGTTTCAGACTTCATGAGCCTACTGTAACTAAATCACCTGATGACAACACAAACAGAGTTTCATATTTTATTTCTCCTTATGTTGCCACTAATCATCTGCTTGTTGCTTTTTGACAGTAGACAGTAATACCAGTCAGGGTAACATAAAACCTTGCTTAGAAACATAATAGCCACACCCTGGCTTTCGTCTTGTCTGTTAGTTTAAGATACCAAGTTCCTACAGCTTATATTAAATGATATATCAATGCTGTGTATTTAAGATAAAATACTGTTATTACAGAACATTTTTTCATTATAATGAAGCGTATTCATCATCACCTGTTCAGGTGAACTGCTGCGCAGCGTTCTGTCATCACCTCAGACTCATTGAGTCACACTGATTGTGATAAATGCAATGCACAATGAAAATATTTTCATATGAAATATGTATTTTCATATTTTTATACGAGAAAGTATCATCAAGTTTCAGTGTGTGTTTTGGTTCACTGAAGGAGCAAACGCCGCCACACAAATCGATCTTACATAAACTGGGTTATAAAGCGGCCTCTTGATTGCTAGTTTTGAACTTTTGCTCATTTTAAGGCATGTATTCTTGCAGAATTTTCAAGGAATTGTATTGTTTTCCTTTTGTTTTCTGAAAGCCTTTCACCACATTTATTACCCATACATGTGTTACGAAAGAAACTTCAACTTTTTAGTTGTCGTCTCGTGGCTCGATTTCACACTTTTCACACATTCCACTGGGACAGTGTAAACTCAACTGAACTTGCGACTGTCATGATGAAAAACAAATTAAAACACACTAATTCCAGCCTCTGAATGGACACTGAACACCAAAATATCACCCTGAATAGATTAAACCTGCCCATGCCTATTAGTGCGGTTATCTCCCTCAGCTGTTGACCACACACTTACTCTGTGATAACACTGCAGAGATTTTCTACTCACTGGTGCCAGACCCGCTACCGTGCCAAGATTTGATATAATACAATCTGAAAGGATATGTTTTGAGCTTATAAGATCATATTTTTTATGACAACCATATGGGAAACAGCACCAGGCAGATATGACCACAACCCCGTGAACACTCACAACATCAGCCAGCCAAAATAATTCTGTTTCCGTCTCTTGCTGAAGAGCTGCGTGGGATTATGTGGAAAGTTGAAGTGATATGAACAAATAAACAAGTCATATCTCTAATGGTAATAGCAGCTCTAGCTTTGCCTGACAAGACCCTCAAAGGAGGGAAGAGCCCTTAAAAAAATATGCTGTTTTTGTTTGGGCTTTCTCTCTGAAGCCCTGCACACTCTAAAACTGAAAAAGACTTTTAAAATAATATGTATAAAAATATACTGGTTTTTGCATATTTGTCACACTAAAATGTTTCAAACACATTTTAATATTAAGTAAAGGTGTCCCAAGTAAATACAAAATTCAGATTGATGATGATTTCATTTATTCATGAAACAAACCATCCATGAAAACTAACAATAAAGCCATTTCTAAGGCTTCCCAGGAGTGGCTGCTCCACCAAAATTACTCCATGAGCACACTGACGACTCATCCAGGAGGCCACAGAAGAACCCAGAACGACATCTAAAGAACTGCAGGCTTCTATTGACTCAGTTAAGGTCAGTCTTCATGATTCAACAATAAAAAAAAAAAAAAAACTGGAAAAAATGTCATTCCTGACAGAGTTTGAAAAAACTACTGCTGACCAAAAGGAACACAGAGGTTTGTTTCACATTCATCAATAAAACATTTTGATGATGCCCAGGACTTTTGGGAAAATATTTATATGTTCACTGACGTGACAAGGGTTGAACTTTCTGGAGGGTGTGTGGCCCGTTACATCTGGAGTAAAACTAAGACAGCATTTCATACCAAGAACATCATACCAGCAGTCAAACATGGTGGTGGCAGTGTGATGGTCTGGGGCTGCTTTGCTCCTTCAGGACATGAACGATCTTTGAAACTGATGGAACCATGAATTCAGCTCTCTACCAGAAAATCCTGGAGGAGAATGTCCGTCCATCAGTTTGTGACCTCAAGCTCAAGCACACTTGGGTTATGCAGTAGACTATGATCCAAAACACACCAGCAAGTCCACCTTTGAATGGCTCAGAAACAACAAAATTAAGGATTTGGAGTGGCATAGTCAAAGTACAGACTTAGATCTGATTGAAATGACCTTAAATAGGCAGCTCATGCTTGAATTTCCTCAGACATGGCTGAAGTAAATCAATTCTGCAAAGAAGAGTGGGCCAAAATTACTCCACAGTGTTGTGAAAGACTCATTGCCAGCAGTTGTTGCTTCCAAGGGTGGAACAACCACTTATTAGGTTAATATTCCACCATCACCATCTGTCTTTCAGACTCAGCCTTTGCACTGAACAGTACTGAGATGGGCTAACTGGCTTCTTTTAAGCTTAAGGCTGGTGTGTGCGGTAAAGCTACATGCTCCTCTCACAAGAAAACTGCCTGCTCCTAAAGTTGCATAGTTCTGAAAGCAGGGCACTCTGTGGAAATGAAACAGACCCCATTTTTCCTGTTGAAAGTCATTGCACTGGTAGATTGACTCTCAAGATTGAAAAGTGATGAAATGTTGCTCTTTTAATGAGGGATTTGTGTGATGGAGGCATGATAATACCAATATCACATGAAGATATAAGTTATGTGCAAAAGGAGAATTTACATAGAAAAAAGGACGCTTTCTCTTCTGGTTCTTTGGAAAACAGCGTGAGAGGCATTATTGCGTCAGTGTCTGGCAACGCTTGCCTTAGCCATTAGAAACACAATGAGGTCAAGAGAGTGAGTGACAGAGCGAAGCGTTGGACCCTAAACGCCTCACAGAAAGAGGGCCTATTAGCTGCCTATTAGAGCTCAAATAGCGGGAGAGCGTGTTTAACATGTCTCATTGCACACTGGCAGATATTCACCTGGTGATTTGGGTGGGTTTGTTTCAGTGATCTGTCAGAAACATTGACGCTGCTACAAACCAGACCTCCACATCTCCCCCCTCCCTCACACGCTTTAACACTTGAGCTGCTTCATGGAGGTGAATTCCTCCGCTGCTGATCAGAAACAAATGTCTCATGAAGCCGTCTTTATTGATGAATCGATACCTTTAAATCTGAGCAATTTGTGCGCACGAGACTGATAATTTGACCCAATCAGTTTCAAGTCAGGAAATTAGCACAAAGGTGGAGAAGTGGTGTAAACTTCACCCTGTTATATATATATTTACTGGGGGTCTGTCACATCAAATAAAGCCAGGAGCGCAGCCATGGTTTACATCACGTCACTTTGTTGTACGGGTCAGCAGGCCAACACTAAACACAATCAGACTGCGCCCTCTCGCCTCGCCTCCAGGACACACCGGCGAGGCTCCTCAGTGCTTATTTGAGTTTGTGTCTGTGAACTTGTCATGCACAAAAGCAGCTATTAGCAAGTAAAAATAAATGGGAACTAATTTAGCAAATGGGGAGAAAAAGCGCCACCACATGGTACTTGACCTTTGTGACCTGAAGGTTTGACCAGCCTGCGATCTCTCCGGTTGTTTGTTGCTTCTTGTGGTCCGACAGTTGAAAGACAAAGAGCCTGGAGGCGAGCAGAACGTACAGATTTATTAGATTGGCAGAAAGCCTAAAATGTCTCCATTACTGGTTAAAAATGCACTGATTTTTATGTATTAAGATCTCCTCAAGACTGCAGCATTTATTATTTTAATTGTTTCACTTTGTATAACAGTTTAATTAGTTCCCTGGACCTGAGATAGCATAAGACCGTTAAAAAAACAATGAAAAAAAGATTTAGAAGGGGTAAGTATGTTAAGAGATCATTTTTTGAAATTTCAACTCAGATTTTTTCAGAAATACAGGGAAGAAAACTGATGTGGTAAATCATCATTTACAAAATGTTTTTCATATTTTCGTCTTGAAGATTTGTGACTAAATTTTTCTATAAAGAGAATCATGTGCCAAATCGATGCATCAAGGCTTTTCTAATAAATGTATCATATTAATATTTAAGAATATTCATTGATATATTCTCCTAAATGACAAAAACCTCAGCATATGTGCATGAAATTTCTATTAAAGATATAATATGTAGAATTCTTGTTCTAAAATATACATTAACTCAAAAAGTCCTAGTGAGATAGTTTTTTTAATTGAGGTATCAATTTTGAGGTATTGTAGATGTTTCTCAAAGTTTTCAAAGACAGAGAAATTCCTAATTTTATTTTATAACTGTAACAGGACATGTCTCAGTTTTGTGTTGTTTTGAACTGAGGACTCTGTTCAATAATCAGCACATCATCAGCCAAAGTACCAAACAGAAAACTAAGCTTTGGTTTTAATCATGAATTTCTTGTAATAAGGGAGAAATGCACTTCAAAGTGCTGGAGGCCATGCAGGGACTGCGCTTTAAGTGCATTTCTCCCTCAAAAGAAATTCATAAATGAAAAGAAAATGTTGAACAAGGAACTAGGTGTCAAAAATCAGAATCAGCCAAAGATATAACAGTATATGTGTTGCCTGTAACCGACATATAACAAGAACATTTTATCTTTGTCTCAGTGACTGTATCTAACTGTGAATTATGACACAAATCTCTGTAATGTGCTATTTCAGATGTACATTAAGAGGAACGCTGAAATGGAGCATTTGTTTCATCTCATGGCAGACATACAAATGTGATTTTCTAACAACAAAATTGAGGCTAGTGGAAATCTCAGGGGCTAGTTACCATGGAAAGCCACTAGCCACAGTGGCTGGTAGAAAAAAGTTAACATCAAGAGCTGAATATAGGTAATATCATACTGTGGTGTTCTTCCGTAGTATAGTGCTGAATTACTGTTGAAAATCAAATAAACAGTAAGGATGCAGTTTTTCTGGAAATTAACTATAACCTTGATTTTTAAAACTAAATACTGGTTAAAATTTAGCCCTACATCCTGGCTGTTACGTGCCTCTGGGAACTATTCAATTGTTGGACAGTTAAATTAAAGTACTGGATAAAGAAGAAGGGCTGGGGTGGTTTCTTTGGTGTGTGGACATTTCATGTGAAAGGAACATGAGGCCCAATGATCATGACCATGGATGTCCAAAACCGTATCAGCTCATCCTTGAGTTTTAAGATAATCCCTTAAAATGTTCTTGAGCTGCTGTGTTCAATTGCCAGGGATGAACATAAGGCAAAATGATTTTTGATCTATAACCTACAACTTCATGGTAGTATCAGTTCATCCTTGAGTTAGATAGGATATTTATGTGTAGAGAAAACCCCTATAAGAGTTCTTGAGAAGTCCTGTTCACAATCTGGGCTGGACGTCCATCTGTGTAACCTGAAATCATGTCTACAGCCTTGGCTGTGGCCTTGGGCATAGAAATATACAAATGTCCAATTACTTTGTGATTAATAGGGGTGTTTGGTCATCTGATGACAGTTCTGAGATTCGGACGGTTTTACTCAAAGAGTTTCAGGGTGATGATGGATTGTCAGGGGCCAATAGATGGACAAAGACTGCGTCACTTTGGAAGAAAGATAAAAGATTTAATACACAGTAATAAAAACGTGTGTTGGAGATGTTTTATCAGAAGACTTTCCACACCCAAGGTTGTTGGGTGTGGATGTGAAAGAGTGTCATCAATGCTCCTGCTCTTAAAAATGTCTTTTACAACAGACAGTCAAATTTGGCCTCTGTGAGAGTCAGTTATGATTGAAAATCGCATTTAGGATTGTTATTCTTTTAAATGTCTAGCATCATTTGCTGAAATTATGAATTAACTGATATTGGTGCTGCATTGATGAATCAAACGTGACTTTAGTATTGCCTGCAAAGTCAAAACTTTGCTAACGTTTGGTGGCACAGAAGTTCCTCCACTTTGGAGTTAAAATGAATCTGTCTATGGCTCTATATGATTCTTCTTCAGCCTTGGAAACTGTGATGTCATCATTTCCCTGTTAAATATGAAGAAACAGAGGGGTATTCTACCCTATAAGAATCCCGTTATTTGGCTTAACAACTTTTGTCATAATTCTTCTTAATAATGCCAGATTCCACAATTTTTGTGAGGACATGAAACATCCATCCGGACCCTCTGAAGAGATAATGAAGAACGAATGTGTGGGGCAGGACCTTTTATATCATCCATAACTCCTCCGTCTCAGGATGCTGGAAAACAGCCAGGCTTTCAACACCACATCCAGCCATTACTGCTCTTAACATGCTAGATCATTTTTTTCTGTGGTTCTTCCCTTTGCCTCTCCTGCCATGGTGATGGAGATGTTTTGTACTAAACACCTTCACATGCTGCGGTCTGGTTGCCAGAAAAGCTCTCCACTTATGGAGATCAGCCCATGATGATAGCCGCTCCAGGTCGTATTAAAAAGGTTTAGGGTTGGACGGCCAATGCCACTTTTCAAATCTTACATTCCTTAGCTGGGCGTCCAAACAGCAGAGGAGGAGGGAGGTTGATCCTTCCAGTGATGACCATTGAACATAATGGTTTACATCTCTATTACGGTATATCAGCTATAAGGGTGGTATGATAAAATGTTCTTTTAATGTAGGACATCTTAAACATTTCTACCTGATAAATGAGCAGCTTGAAAGAAAATTTTGGTTCAAATCCAGAAAAACAGCAGGTTGATTTATGATGATTGGAAAACCCATACGCTACTGTTGGACAGCAGCAGACATTAGCTCCTGAAATACTGACATAACAAGTCACTGCAACCTGGTATTTTCCCTTGTGCTTTTAAAACCAGATTTAGTTGGACCTGTTGTCTCCCAAAGGATGATCTGGACTTTGCTGATAATGCTACACAGTTTGCTGTCCCTGGTATCCGTCCCATTTATCAGCCCATACTAAAGAGTGTAGGGGCCTGCCTCACCCCAGAATCACCTGGGAAGAAGTCAGAGGCAGAGCTACCAAACTTCACAGCACTCTCTGTACCAGAATATAACACACATCAGCTGGTTGAGCCAACATGGGATCCTCCAGAGGGCATCTCTACTCACTGAGTCAAACGCCTTCCATAAGTCAACATCAACACATCAACATAAGTCTGCAGGCAACCCTCTACTGAATTCCAGAAAGCATTCAGTGAGGACCTACAGTGCCAGGATGCAGACCGTAGACTTCTTAGGGTTAAAGCCCGACTGTTCAGCCATGGGTATTGGAGTAGTGGATCACAGCTCCTGTTCAGCAGTATCAGTGCAAGTACCTTGCCCGGCACTTGAGAAGTGTAATACCCCTGTAGGTGTTACACTCTCACACACCTTACCCTTTAACTTCCAGATCGGGACAACAATGCTCCTCTGGTTGGTTTCACCATGAGCCTTGAGTATCTCAGCCTGGATCCCAGATGAACCTAGTGCTTTACCGGCCTTCTGCTTGTTAACCTCCTGCTGAGTCTCTTTGACGGTTGGTGGATCACAGGTTACAGGTGGGTCCAAACTCACTGTGTCTGAGGCATTCATTTGGAGCTTGTGACTGTGAAGATCTGGCCGATACAACTCCTCAAAGAAGCCAAACCATCATTCCTTGATATCCGGCTCCTCCGTCAGGATTGTGCCTTCTGGTGCCTTTATGGCAGAGCAATGTGGAGAGGATGCAGCTGCCTACTAGCTCTGTATGGCCCTGTAAGCCAGGCGGGTACTACTTGTGCCCAGGTAGCTTTCTACCATCTCAAACAGGCCATGAACCCTGGCCTCCTCGTCTCTACTCATTGCCCTTCCTGCGTCCCATCTCAGTCTCCTGCCTTGTCTCTCAAGTTGCTAAGGTTGCAGAGTGTTAAAAAGACAATGCTGGACTTGCAACCTGGAGAACAGAAGATTGACATTGCACCAGCATTTCAGGTTACAACTTACAACAAGGCTCTGGACTTAAGGAAAGATGTAGTCATCAATCTGATTTAAAAAAAAACAAAATGAGAGAGAAAAAAAGACAAAAGTTTAACAGATTCTGACTCTCCAGGTTTACGATCTTCAGGTCAGAATGCAGCTTTTCAGTCAAAAATGAAAGTTGGTTTCGGGGAAGTTGGCGCTCACTTATTGTTGTGCAAGTTACAGAAAGGCAAAAGGCTAAACATTCATTTCACAGAAAGAGGTGAAAAGCTGTGGATATTATGAAAACTGAATGTTAGATCAGGCTAGAATTTTCTATTTTTGTCTCTGAGCATATTCCATCTTTCCATGTGATGAGGCATTCTCCCAAATTATCCTGCTCCAGTTGGGATTCAAAGGTTGTTATATTTTATAATTGTAGCCATAACCAACAATGACTGCTCACCTTTCCCTGTTACTGCTACTAAGGTCCAACCTTAAATCCTATTCAATCAAACTGTACTGTTTCTGTTTCTGTTCAGTGTCCTTTTTTTGTGAGAAAATAAATCTGTCATGGTTTTGTGGCTTTGGCCATTCCCTATCAGATTTTATAGCATTTCACTCATTAAAAATGGTTTTCCCTTAATGGAAAATCCATTGTCTATGCCACAAATACCTACTTACAGCTAGCAGAAAGATATATAAGACAGAACACTGTGCTTTCCTCTTCTCTCTAATTGGTACCTCACTGAGTCAAAGCCCTTAGTTGAGGTAATACAAGCATTATAATGTTGTGATATATTTTATCGCTACAGCTGACATGCGCCCATCCCATTACAACCATAAGACCCCAGGCATTTAGATAGAATTAGCCCTCTTCTGACATCATTTTTCCTTGCTATAGTCTTGTAACTGGTGTGGGTGTGGGAATTGGCCTTTGGGTCTGTCAGTCTAATCTGCCACCATAGTGCATGCCTGATATTTCAAGTATTGCTGAATGGATTGGTACGAAATTGCTACAGATCTTCATGGTCCTACCAAGCTAAACCCTTGTAACTCTGGTGATCCCCTTAGTTTCACTGTACTTTTTTGTTGACGCCTAGAGTTGTTGGTGATATTGTTTCCCCAGTTACTTCCCACCTGAATGCCGGTGTTTGAGAGTCCTCCTGATGAGAAGTAACAGTTTAGCCAAAACAGTTTCGCACCACCAGCAAGGTTCAGCCTACATTTGCTGTGCAGGAATAAGTACTCCAAACAAAAAAACACCACAAACACCGTGCAATATGTAAAGCTGAGTAAGACAGACAACTTAACATCCTCTTCAACACAGTAGAGCCTCTTCATCACTGTGTTTAGACTGGATGTTTGTCCTACTATGTCCGTGAACATCACGTACACACCCGGAAGACTGAAGAGGCTCTATATTCTTCTATGTCAGCTTTGACAGAGTACTGACATCATGGTCTGATCAATTTATTATCTTCAGTTTGACAATGATATATTCCCAGTAATCCCAGTAGAGCTACAACAACAGTCCTCAAATTTTTCAGAAACAAAATTGGCAGTGATGCAAATGCAGATGTTGACTTGACAAGTTTCTGGCAAAAAGAAAGTCTAACGCAAGCTAATGTTGACTTAAGGAGCAGCAACAAGATCTTTATCTGTGTGAAATGAGTACTCTGGACTTTCAGCCAATGGGATGGTTTCCAGCAGGAAACAGATTGAGAACTCCTAATTAACAACATTAAGTATCTAGTTTTTCAATCGGACAAGATGATCTTGACAGATTAAGGTTGGGTCAAACAGGATGTGTCCTTCCCAGAGGAAACAACATTTTCATAACATTTCTTTTTTAATTTTTTTTTTCAGTTTTGTTCAAATGTATGAGTTGTGTACTCCTGTGTTGAGTTTGTGATGGATGAGGCATGGATGGTGTTTTTGGATGCAACTTGCCATTTATTCTGGAAACCAGAGCTACCCTTATGGTTATATGCTGAGGTATAAGTCACTGCAACCTTAAAATATGTGTGATCACCAAGACTGGCTGCAGACTGCAGCTCTCAGATGCCCTCTCTTGCAGACCACTTTTTTGTTAGGACAGAAATACACATAAAACCTTAAAAAATAAAATAAAATCAGATCAAATGTCCTGTCAGGGTAAGGGTTATGGTAAGGGTTAGGATACCAAAAGTGAAATGTTTAAAATATGACCTGCACAATGTTGAATAAAGCCTGGGTTCCTATGTTTTTATGACACCCATGTTGTCCTGTGATGTCTCAGTTTGCATGGTATCTAATGATGTCTGCATCCTAGTGATGTTCGTGATGTCTTTGATTGCATGGTATCTCATGAATTCTTGGGTCTTGATGTCCTGTGAAGTGGCTGGGTTATCGTCTTGGCCAGGTTTTTGTTCATCCTCTTGAATTGCTTGGGTTGTGTTTGGGTGTCATTTGTTCTGTTGTCTCTTTCTTTTGTTGGGTTCTGTTGTTTTGTTCTTTTGTTTGTCTCTGAACAAGCCAAAGCACTTTGCAAACACTTGTTTTTCAAAAGTGCTATTTAAATAAAGTTATTATCATATTATCATTATTATTATTATTAGTTGTAGTAGTAAACTGCTTACAGAAAAAAAAGCTTCTCCTCCATGTAAACACTCTAGCTAAGGCTAAAGCTAGGGAATCTATGTTAGTTATGTACGCTGTGCATATAGCATATATCTATGTAGTCAGTGTAACTAAAGCTGTGTAAGCTTTCGCTACATTTGCTACTTAAGCTACATAGTTATGTTACCAACACAGCTAATGTAGCTACAAATGCTTTAGCTTTGTTTTCTAAAGCATGTGTTGCTAATGCTAAAGCTAATGTAGCAACAATGGCTTATGTAGAAAGTAAACTATGTAGCTTGCATTGCTATGTCAGCTTTAGCTAACCAGCCAGTGAAGCTAAAGCAGAACATTGTTCTCATAACTACGCCTAAAACGAGCATACACAAAATGTAATCCTGAATTAGACCTTTTTCTGTTTTATTTATTAAATGTTGCTTAATGTTGATTTGCTCATGATTTTTTTTACCTGTTGACCTCTGTATGTGCTGAAATATGGTAGGTTTTTTTCCCTGTAATTTTTACTCTGGAAATTACAGACATGGTCAATTTTCATGGGATTAAAAAAAAAAAAAAGATGTCCCGGGGAGTAGGTGGCCTAGTGGTTAAAGGCGCTCCCCATGTACGCAGGCGGCTCAGGTTCAAATCCGGCCTGGGGCCCTTTGCCGCATGTCTCTCCCCCACTCTTGACCCTGTTTCCGATTCTGTCCACTGTCCTCCTCTATCTAATAAAGGCACAAAAATACCCAAAAATAAATCTTAAAAAAAAAAAAAAAGTCACATGTGATAATTACAGATTACCAGGGGTCCCTAGATAAAACTAATCCCATGCAAATAAGGCTTTTGTCCATATTATTTACAATGTTGTTATTTCATGAATGTAAGTACCAGACTTTCTTCAATATAATAAATAAATAAAATTGTATTTAATAAAAATCTAAAACTGGAAATACATTGCACTCACAAATTACGTCACTTCCTTTCTCACAGAGGCGTTGTCTCACAGTTGTGGTCTGCAGCCATAACTCTCGAAGTGACCCTTGACCTCCAAAATGTAGTTGGTCCACAAAGTCTAAATGTAGGTTTGTGCCAGATTTGATAAAAATCATTCGGTGCATTGTTGAAATACAGTGTTCAGGTTGTGCACACATGATTACATATGTGACACATGAAAACTAAACTAATGCAAGTTTATAAACAGCTATTGAGGTCTATCCTTTAAATCACTGTTAGCACAACATACCTACTGCTTTACCTTTCAACTCTTAATACTCACAACAGAAGAGGAACCATAGATTCACAAATTCATAAATTTACATTTCTTTTGCCAAATGTCCAACGAATCTTTAAAAAGATTTTGCTATACATTTGGAAACCCATCTATAAACCACAGCAAATGGCTGCCATCTTTAACACATTACATGCATGGAATATATTTTTACAAACAGAAAGCTTGCTGTTTAGCTTGCTGTTGCAAAATAAAAAGAAATACTGTCTAAGAGAAATTCCCTCAACAATGTTATTTAGCAGTACAATGTGGTACTAATTTCATGGAACAACTGGAACTTTGAGATCTGTTAATTTAATTTTGAGAATCCTGTGTTAGTTTACTTTCAAAATGACCTTTAATTACCTTCTCTGATCTGAAATGATGCATGAAATGAATCCTAGATGTAGAGAGAGAAACACTGGCTTTAACACTGAATTCCACAATTAGAATGACTTATTTCCTTTATCAAAGCCCACCCTGATATTTGTGTGTATTGCTGTGTGTAGTTGTCACTAAGCTCTCTGTAGGAGCAGCCAGTGATTCCCTCATGTGTTGTGTGTGTGGTGACTAGCACCCTCTTGTGATTTCACCACAGCCTCACTGTCACCTTTGAGCTGCATAGACGACCAGATGTAATCCAGCTTCTGCCTGGAAACTGGGAACTGTGATCCAGCGCTGGCACTGCTGCTGAGCTGTTTGTGATGGTGATAACATGCAGCCTGCATGGCGCTCAGGGCAAACTCTGAACCAATGCTATCTTTAAAGCTAAATAATGTTTTAGATAAGGCTTGAATTGCTAGTTGATTATATTTAAATCCACTCTCCTGTTAAGAGTTCCGATCAGGACCCAAGACGGGGGTTTCCAGATGCCTTTCAAAAAAGAAAAGACGTTGACAAATGATTTTGAATTGTTTATTTCACCCATAATTGTACAGGCCTGAATTCCAAAAAAGCTGGGATGCTGTTTAAAATGTGACATGCATTCTGAATCTGAAGTTATAACATAAAAATAAAAATAATTAACCAGAAACATGAGCACACATGAGGACTCCCTGCAGTGATCAGTGTACATTTAACACCTTTTAACATATCTAAACACATGAATACATCTATAAAACACTGAATAGAGACATGCTGTTAGCTAACTGTAACACTGAAGGTTGTTTCATGCAGAATGGAGTTAAAAATCAGCTCTGAAATGTTTAACACTGACAGTTCAAGACTCAAGATTTTGCTGTGCAAATAGTTATCTAGACAAGACTCGAACGCCAGCATCTGCGATACTTTCTGGGGTGTTTTTGTACACGGCATGGATAACTTGCACATTTCTGCAGGCAATGCACAATACTGGCACACAGTATTTACCTGAGTATATTTTACTGAAGTTGACTACAATTTTACTCATTTCGCCTCCAACTATCTGAAGTAAAATTCACTGTGCTTGCAGAGTAATATTTTCAGATGTTTTAATTTTATTCTAAAATATGTATGTACTCCACAATGAAAAAAAAAAAAAAATCTACAGCAGTCGACTCTATACAGTATTATATTTAGTCACTTCAGAGCTGTTTTTCATTCCTTATAGAAATGTTCTCCACGTATTATGGAACAATCTCCTCACCATATAGAATTGGGTAGAGCTTTTGTAGTGCTGTATCTTACCCTAAATAGACTGATGTTCCTCTACATTTTTCTCTTTAGATAATTATGATGCCTTCCTACCTATACATGGAGGAACAACAAAAGAAGGTTTTTTGCCCATAAACACAGGAGCAGAGCATGAGATGAGGCAGAAAGGTTTAAAAGGTTTATTGTACTACAATAGTGCAAATGATGGTGTCCTGACTGTGGTTGGCAGAATCACTGGCAGAGAGACGGAGACACTGCCAAACAAAAGAGGACAAAATGGAGTTAGACAAGGAAAGAAAACAGGCCGAAAAATGACTAGATTTAAAAGTAAAGAGGAGCCAGGTTACCTGATAAGATGCTGTAGTACACAGTTCATCACCAGGTATGTAGCTCTTGATTGCCAAGGATTATCTGCAGCTGGGACACCTAACAAGCTGCAGCCGTGACTGTCCACTAGTGATGGCAGCTGGGTTAAAACTTGACTGGGTGTGGTAAAAGTTTCATCCCAGCAGAATTTCCTCTTTGTTTTTACTCCAACTCTGGTGGTGGCTGGTAATAAATACACTCTAAAAATAGTAAATTTGAGTGTTTTTCAGAAACAGACCAATCTGTATGAGCAAACATACAGTTTCCGGTTTGGCTTCTTCTATTGTAAAGCCGGCAGCCTTGGTGTCAGTGAAGTGAGAGGAGATTATACCCACACACCTCTGAGTGTATGGCAGAACCACTCCATTAATTGTGTTTCATATCTGCTGAAAGGTGTCAGGATGGAGCAGCATGACAGTCTTACACCTTCTATTTTTACCTCCTACTGACAGCTGTACAGTGCAGCACACAAAACCCATCCTGACAGGTCGGAAAATACCGGATACCGGACCCCCTGTACGCGCTGATTCTCAAATATTGATGTAGTCCTGGGTTTTGAATAGCACCTTCAAGGATTCAGGAAGAAATTTCTCAAGGGTTACAGTAAAAATAGAGTGGATTAAAAAAACACTATCAGCCGTCACATTTCATTAAGACTGGCTTTCTTTTTATTAGACTTCTACTACTAGTTTAATGGTAATTGAGTCACAAAGTCCTGTTATGCTAACAGACCACCCTTCTGGGCCATTGCTTTGGGAGATCTAGAGATGTCTGAGTTTATCTGTGATTATTTAATTGCTTTTACAGCTGCTTGATATTATGCTCAATTTGTAGCACAAGCTGTGATACGAGCCCACTGTGCTGCCACACTCCACCTATGAGACGATGTATTTGATTTGGCATCAGGATGCACGCAACTGTCTAGTTGACGTCGCTAATGTGACAGAAAAAGCTGAACCCATGCCAATAAGCTCGTTTAGTGTCACGGTGATCGATGAAAAGTGGTTTGGAGAAGAGATTTTTACTCTAATTGCGGGACAGTTTCACGACTCTGCCAGCATGGTGTGTGTCGGCGCACGTAACCACGAGTGAACGTGATTAATCTGAAAACTGACACGCTCCCCTGTGTGTCCCTTAATAAATCTGACCTCAATTTAGAGGTTTTAGCCCAGGGAGCTGCTTCATTTCATTTCAGTGTTTGGTTTAATTCCCTCTCCTCTTAACCACAAATACCTGGGTTACGTCTGGCTGTGAGCCGCCAAAATGTTTCCAACCCTATTACCGCCACGTCGTTCTTGAGTGTCCCTTACGTGGCTGGAGAGATGGCATCTGTGCTGAAAGGATATTTCTGCTCCACTGGTTGAATGGACTCTTTGTATGAGCGGCTCAAACCTGCAGAGTGTCACGAAAAGTGCTGCTCATGTCCTTATCTGGAAACGGACAGAAATGAGTTCCAGACCAGCAGGGGGAGGAGGAAAAAGTGTGCTATCATAGATCTTGGGGTTGATTTGTCATCCCTTTGAAGGCCACTTTTAAATTCTGGCATCATGTTTTAA
This sequence comes from Cheilinus undulatus, assembly GCF_018320785.1. Classification (NCBI taxonomy): domain Eukaryota; kingdom Metazoa; phylum Chordata; class Actinopteri; order Labriformes; family Labridae; genus Cheilinus; species Cheilinus undulatus. The sequence goes on along the minus strand of NC_054880.1, from coordinate 16,047,797 downwards.
AATATTGTCATTGTGAGTCACAGTGAAGAGTGTAGCAAATTACATTTTCATTAAGTTTGGTTTGGTCTAAAAACAAATGGCTTATAATAATAATACTGTAAGTAATGTTTTCCCTAATTCAAAGCTTATGGAGCTTGTCGCTTTAAAAGCCTCTTGAGTGCATTTAATAGTATTCATATTAAATCACTGCCAGTTATGCTTTAAATATTCAGCTTCTTTCAAACTGAAAATATCTGCTGACTTTAATTTAAACTGAAGCAACATCATTTTATGGCTGTTTACAAGTTTGTAGGGAATCATGAGATTACAAATGACAAATATAATAAAAAAGATGACACACTAGTGGCTTACTGCTCTTCACAAATGCACTCATTTTAAAAAAAATAGGTTTCAATCCAAAGGTTCAGACTCAAGACACCCCTTGCCTCTACCACCTCTACTTTTTGTCAGTTAGGGTAGAGTGTGCCAATTCTTTCTCAAATGGAGGGGAAGAGCAAAGTGCTCCAGCCAAGTCATTTACTTTATTTTATAAATTTTCTTGCCTGTTTTGTTAATGAGTGAAATATGACACTCTGTCGTCTTCTAGTGTTTCACTTTTGCTCATCTCTTTCTCTCCTCACAAGGGTTGTCAAGTTGGTTAATTGAGGCAGTGGTTCTTAAACTGGGGCCCGGGGACACCGGGGGTCCATGAGCCACAGCTTGGTGGTCCGCAAAATAATTTAGAATAGATTATTAAAGTAATGCCATGTCATTCAAAATCAAGTAACTTTATATAGGGACTACAGTGCCATAAAACAACCATACTAAACCAATGACTCCCACATGAGTCATCTTTAGGCCAGTAAAACCTCAGATGTGATCGTGAAATATCACGTAAATCTATCACTCGCCACGTATCAGTGACTTTTCTCAGGATGCAATTTTGGTGTACAGGTCCAGCTAGCAACGATGGATAAATATTTAAGTGCGTCCACTTCATCAAGTGATGCTTGGCCCAAACCAGCTAAACTGAGAAGATATGATGACAGCTGTCCTGAGTTTGGTTTTATTGAGAACAGTGATAGAAGACAAAATTGTGTTGTGTGTCTTTATGTGAAGCCCGCTAAGCTAATGTGTCATCTGATAACAAAGAATGCAGAGTTTAAGAGCAAAATGAAAGATTTTTTTCTGATGAAAGAGTGAGGAATACATCTGCCAGAAAACACAAATGGTGAACCTGAACACAACCTCAGAAAAAGCACAACCACTGGCAGATGGTCGAGTGGTTTAAGGCGCTACCATCATTATGCAGGCGCCGAGTTCGAATCCGGCCTGTGGCCCTTTACTGCATGTCTCTCCCTGCTTCTTCCCTGTTTCTGAGTCTATTTACCGTCCTTCCTTTATCTAATAAAGGCGTGAAAAGGCCCAAAAATAAATCTTTAAAAAAAAAAAAAAAGAAAGAAAACGTACAGACAGGCTTCTTATCTGGCTGCTCAAAGGATCGCAAAAATATGAAGCCACTCTCGATTGGACACAAGCTTGTATTTACGTTGAAGCATTTAAAAAAAAACAGCATCTAGGAGTAAAAATGGCAGTTCACATATGTTTAATCAGCGTAAGGGTTATGTGGGGGTCCTTGGAACGTTTTCTGCCCTGTAAGGGATCCCTAGCCCCAAAAAGTTTGAGAACCCCTGTACTGAGGCATGTTATGACTTTATCTTTGTAAAAATGAAAAGAAAAAAAAAACTATTTTATAACCTCCTGTGGATTCACCACCTGCAGGGATGGTCATGGTTTCATGGTGCAGTGTGCACCTGGTGGCAGACAAAGGCAGCAGCCTTGGCATGCTGATCCTTGGTGGCCTAGACTGACACTGGGTTCATGGAAAGTTACCTCCCAGGCCTGGAATGAGCCTGGAGTTGGTTCAGGAGTGCTAAAAACTAAACTTAGCACAAAAAGCACAAAAATGTATATTTGGAAGATTATTTCTTTGTTGTAACAACGCTTCTTGGTAAAAACAAATCATATACCATTGGAAAGCCTTTTTATTTCTCTGTTAAATTGTGCATTAGTAGGGAACATGCATCTGTGGGAGCAGAGATGTGTATGTAGGTTGCACCGATGAAAAAATTTTCCAATCTTCTCTGTCACTGCTGCAGCTATTGACTCTAGTTTTGGGGGCCTGATTGTCATCATTAGAGGCTCTCGATGCAGAGAGATATTGAGATGAGATTCTACAACCAGTGGCTCTTATTACTGAGCTGAGCTCAGTGATCTGCGTGTCTAAAAAGAAAAAAATACAACTTCACTTCAAATACACCATGCTATCTTTTTAAATGTAACGTGTCATTGCTTTGTGATAAGCTAGAGTGAGCTGGCAATCCAAACTTGACCTCCCATGTCCCCGTGTATTTAAAAAATGGTCTAAACATCAGTTAGCTACTCTTTCTCTGCTCTACAAATGCATACCGTTTTTGAGTTTCCCCTGCAGTCAGTAATGTTTTCTCTCCATGGGAACATTAAACAGAGTGCCCTTAATGTTGATTGAGGACGTGCTCTCTATGGCTCCCTGGATCCTGCCTCTTAAACACTGTTATATAATAAAGATAAAATATGGAACTAGAGAGCGTATCAATCAGCACTAGCAGCTTTAGTCCGCAGAGCTTTGGAGTTTGTCTCCTTCACCTTGTGTTTGCTGAGGCTCTACTGTGCTTGTCTGAATGTTTACATCCATCTTTTTCCCTCAGTGCAAACAAGAATGAACAGGTATGAAGCCAGCTTAGCCCAGTTACACTGAGGACAAAAGGCTTTGAAGTCTTAACAATAGTACTCCTGGAAGTGAAAATCATGTTTGTGACTAATTCTGCAATAGTCATCAGTTTTAGTTGAAAAGTTTCATAGCCTGCTGTAAGCAAAAGTTACACTAGATGTCCCTTAAGTAGATTCATACAGTGACAGAGGAATTAGTTTAACAAAAGCAGACTGTCATAACTCAAGCAAGAAATGAGGTACTATCACTGAATTAGTAATGCATAGTCTTTTTGAAAGTACGAAGTAACATTTCAGCAGCTAATAATACTGTTACATGTCAATTTTAATTCCAGTAGATGTTGCATCATCAGACCACAGCAAAACTCTGCAACACCACTCTGCCATTATGCCTCTACATACAGCGTACCTAAGGAGGGGGGAGAAGCAATATGGCCATAGGGCAAATGGTTGAAGAAGTGGTTTCACAGGAGAAAAAAAGTATTAAATGTTTTGGTCTCTGATTGAAAGAAAAATGAGCTGTTGGAAATACAACGTGAACACAGAGCTAAGAGCAACAAACCCAGAGGAAGTTCTTTATAGGTCTATCAGTCTGGAAAGGGTTGCAAAGCCAGCAAATAACAGTAAGAGCCATTGTCCACAAATGGAGAGAACTTGGAGCAGTGGTGAACCTTCCCAGGAGTGGCCAGCCTATCAAAATGACTCCAAGAGCACATCAACAACTCATCCAGGAAGTCACAAAAGAACCCAGAACAACATCTAAAGACCTCCAGGCCTCACTTGATTCGGTTAAGGTCAGTGTTCATGATTCAACATTAAAAAAGAGACTGGGCAAAAATGGCATCCATGGGAGAGTTCAAAACCACTGCTGACCAAAAAGAACACCAAGGTCGTCCCACATTTTCCAAGAAACATCTCGATGATCCCTGAGACTTTTGGGAAAATGTTCCTTGGACTGGCATGACAAAGATGAACTATTTGGAAGATGTGCGTCCTGTTACATCTGATATAAAACTATACAGCAATTCATAAAAAGAACATCATACCAACAGTCAGACTTGGTTGTGGTAGTGTGACAAAATACACTCTGAAATTCAAAGAGGAAAGGAAGTCCCTCAGCTCACAGCCACACCTAGCCTCAAACTTTCCTCTTCAGTATGCAGGAGGAAAACTGAGCAGACTGATTTGTTTAACAGGAGCTCTCCAACCACTTGGCATGGTAATTCCTCAATAGAGGTTGTACACCTGTGGAAAATGCACCAAGAAACAAAATATTAAGGAGATACACCTTTAACCGAAGGCAGAGAAAAGTGCTGCCTAATGTTATGTGAACAACCAGCAAGCATCTGAAAATATATGACTGAAAGAATTTCAACAGCTCATAAGCGCCTCATGAAGATTTGTAATGTGCCGACAAAGTTTGTGTAAAAATGTCTGTGCACAGCAAATTTTCTCCTCTTAGTAAGTGCTGATTTTCTTAGCAACAATTGTAATAAGTGCTGATTTGAAGATCATTTGTCCACTTACATCTCCATGTGGGCAGCTGTTCAGGACCCGCAACTGTGTTACAGGTGTGAACTAACAGACATGTTGGCACTTAACTGATTTTTAGCACTGTGGTATATTGACATTGACAATTTGGTTATGAGCCTTACATGCGTTTGAAAGAGGAAGAGGTGAAACAAGTGGTTTTGTGCTCATTCAATCATTGGCTCCATTTCTGTCACCACCGATGGAAACATAGCAGCAGTTAAAGAAGGGATCCAAAAATACAACTGAACCACACGCACCTCAACTCTGCAGACTGAGTTTACATGTTAAATACACAGAGCTGATAAATCCATTAGGAGGAAATGGAAACAAGAGTAATTTAAAGGGCAAAGAAAGACTGTTTTCTTTAGCCTTGCTTACTGATAATTTTCTTAAAGTGGGAAAAAACAGCCTTGGCACTAATAAGACAAATTTGACCTGATGGTAAAAAGTTAGAGCGAAAACAAATGATTGAAGGTCAAAATTTGGTCTACACCATTATCATTAGGGTTTGTCTTCAAACTTTGTTTCCACACCTGGTTTGCATTCTTTATGCATACAAGATCACCTTATAAGATTGTTTATTGATTAAAAAACAAACAAAAAAAAAACCACCTCCCCTCTCTCTATCCATGATTGAATAGTGCAAGTGGTGTCCTGATTGCAGTCCAGTTAGATATGAGGCTGCTCGGTGTTCTGTACCAAAACTTTGTCCAAACTACTCCATTTATCTAAATCAAGGTATCAAAACCAAATTGTGGCAGACTTCATATATCAGACAATATAGTATTGTCAATAGTATCCTGCCGTATTGTATTGTGATGAAACTGGTGGCCTGTTTACTTCTACAGCTATGGTTATTTTAAGACGCCTCAAGTGGACAATTCAGGAACTGCAGTTTTTTGCACTTCCACATTGGCTTCATGTATTGGACAAAATTAACCTTGCAAAGAAGATGGATACGCCTGTTTCCGTGTTTCTCACTGGCGAATCCATCTGGCAAAGCTCCCGTCTGAACCTTTGGGCCTGTTCAGAAAGTGACAGGACCTAACAGCGACAAGGGGCAGTACTTTCAGGCGCGGTGGAGTCGTGATGTAAGCAAGCAGCAACAAGAGGCCGGTGCAAGTATGGCGGTAGAGGTTAGCGTGGATGCTGCTAAAGCTCCAGTTTTATCAGTACTGTATAGTATCGTAATGTACCGTATCATTACGTAGTGTATAATGTAACATTGTAACGTAACACACTGTGGTATATTGTATCGTATTGTAACGTATTGTATCATATTGTATGGTATCATATCGGAACGTACTGTATCGTAACATGTCGTTAAAAAGTCTCTTTTATATTGTGTCCAATCATGTCTTATCTTGTTGTATTGTGTCATTAATCAAATTGTATCCTATTATTATGCCATACCGTACTGGTCTGTCATACTGTCTCTGTTGTATTATGTCATATCATATACAGTTTCTGTCATACTGTCTGTTTTCTGCCATCACGTGTTTTATATCCTATTGCATCATCTTGTACTGTGATGAAACTGGTGATTTGCACTCTTAGTAAATATGCTTTTTTGGGTTACGCAGATCGTCATATTCATTCAAGTCATTTGCACCATTCTAATGTTTTTTGCTTAGAGTAAAGGCTACTGTATGTCTCACATCCTGTATCAATATAGGGTTCATCCCAGTGTAAACGATGCAGGGAAGTATATGGGCAGTGATGGCTGTATTGTTAAAATTACAGTATGGTGTTTAGTTTCATACAAAAAAGCAGTTTGCATAAACAGTAAGAAGTCATGGCCTATAGCTTAGCTTTGCCTTAGAACTGTTTAGAAAGGTAAAAAGCTAGGTCTGCTCAAGAAAATAAAATAAATGAGTGAAAAGTATTAAAAATTACTGGAATTGGGTATTACTTAATTGTCAACAAGCTAAAGAGCTTATAGAGATAGACTTACATTCTTTTACCCTTTAAAAAGCTGGACTAGCTGTTTCTCACTACTTCTACGCTTTATGCTAAGCTAACACCTTTATACTCAAGAAATATTCTTCCACACAACAGATACAGAGACAGATCTTGTAAAATACAATCAAATAAATGAAATTATTTACATTGTATTTGAGTGATTTTAAGAACTGAAACTCTTCTCTGCAGTTGTGTGGGTTTACACACAGTCTGTAGTCCCAATTTGTTCACACTTGCTTCTCAATTGGAAACAGATTTGTTGTGAAAGCAGCTTTGTGGCTCGAGGGAGACAGTACATCAAGTGCTGTCGTATGTTAGCTGTAATGGTTCAGATCCATAGTTTGTGTGACATGAGTCTGATTAGAAACATGGTTCCCTCCCTCCAGAGATCGCTGATTAGAGAATTAAAAAGACATGCAGAGAGGGGGGATTCTCTATTTGAAATGATGTCATGGTTACAGAGAAGAACTTCTACATTTATCTGCTCTGCATGTGTGTATGTGCGTGTGTGTTTATGTGTGTCTGGGTGTGGCTTGTGGGTGGACGTGAGTAGCAAGTGATGAAGGCACCAGAACCCAAGTGAGTTTACCTAAACCATCCACGTCCAGGTCCTTTAGTTCATCAGTTTGAAGGCACGCAGCAGACTGGAGGTCAGAGAGGTTGTCTCTAAGTGTGTGGGTGTGTGTGTGGGTGTGTGTGTGTGTGTGTTTGTGTGTTACTGGATGGTTTAGGGAAATGTACCAGACAACTGATAGTGAAGCAGAGGGACAAAGAGCAGACAGAAACTGCTTTTAGTCTGAACCATGGTTTACATGATAGATATTTAAGCACAATGCACCTGGTCTGAGACGGTCTCCTTACACTACCACCTGGTGGTTATATGCTTCCACTTTTGGTGCTGTATTCAATCAAATCAACCTTTTTTTTTTAGGGGCTTTTTTTTACCCCTTACATCAAATTTTCTTCTAAAGTTTCTTCTTCTGTGGTAGTTCAGCAGTGTGGGGTTTCCAAATTTTGCGCTTCAGAGTGCTCCATACATTTTTAATAGGAGACAGGTCTGGGCTGTACATGGGCTAGTCTAGTACCCAGCTTCTTTTACTGTGAAGCCATGCTGTTGTAACATGTGCAGAATATATGTTCTGCATACTGCATGTATTTTTTAGTAATTAGATGCTGAAGTAAGCAGGGAATTTCTCATAAAAGACATTGTCTGAATTGAAGTGAATATATTCTCAGCACTAATGCTGCCTTCACAGATGTGCTAGTTACTCATGCCATGGGCACTAATACACACATACACCATCACAGATGCTGGCATTTGAACTTTGTTGATACCATTCTGTATGGTCCTTTGCCTCTTTAGCCCAGATCTCTCAGCAGTCATTATTTCCCCAAAAATGTGATATCTGTATTAGTCCCTAGAACACACTTTTCCAGTAGATCAGTCCTCCTCAAAGGAGCTCAGGTCCAGAGAACTTGGCACCACTGTTGTGTGTCGATCATACATTGCTTTCGTCTTGCAGGGGTCTTTTAAGATGTGGGGGTCTTTAACTCTGGCCTGTTTTCCCGGATAACTGATTCAACTCTGGTGTGAACTTTGGTCCACTTAAAAATTGGGGTTTTAGTTCACATCAAAACAAACCCTGGTGCGGTTTGTTTGCAGTGTGAAAGCAAAGTAGACCAACTTTTGAACCAATGGTAGGAAGTGGTGAAAAGTGCAATGATTCACTGACAAATTTGTCATTTACTACACTCAAATATATGCCATTGCAACCATGGCGACATGCCCGCTGTCACTCTCATTTTGACTCGCCTTCCTCCTTGGTTCTGATTCATTCGTCTCATGCAAATATCGACATGCTGGATGGCTCACTGCCTCACTGTCTGCTAATCATCACACCAAAGCTAACACAGAAATCCCAAGACAGCATCGCTTTGGTGTTGTTTCATTATTTATGTGGTATAAAAATAATGGCCGAGGAATTTCTGGTTTCACCTTCTTTCTCTTCTTCTCTTCTTCACAGCTCTTTCTTTGAGGCAGCAGCGCCAAAACTACTTGACCTTATCCAGACGGTTTGGCTCATTTCACCAGGGCAAATGTGAGTGCAAACCAAACTACATGAAAGTGCAACAATTTGAGCTCCAAACCAAACCAGGTTTTAAAATAACCTAAGATGCAGCAAAGAAAAAGATATAACATATTGCTCTAAACCTCTCAATATTAATGGTGCCCTCACAGATGTGGAAGTTACCCAAGCAGTGGACACCAATACACCCCCACACCATCACAAATGCTGGCTTTTGAACTCTATTGATAACACTCTGGATGGTCCAGGAGCTTGTGCATGTTCCAGGACTTTCCCAGCCTTTTATCTCCTCTGTCTTCCCAACTTTTTGGAATGTGTTGCAGGCATCAAATTCAGAATGTGTGTATACTTCCAAATCAAAAAGGTCTATCAGTTTGAGTGTCAAATATCTTGTATTTTCACTGTATTAAGGTTGAAACAGTCGAAGAACATATTCTAATCACTGTGTTCTGTTTGCATTTAACAAAACCCCCCCAACTCTTTTATTTTAGGGTTTGTGGATTATTGCAGAATTGCTGTATCATGAGATAATCATTGCCAAACCAACATACGGTATCATTCCCTGTTAAACTGATTAGTGAAAACTTTAGATTATACTGATATGTTTTGTTGTGTTGTGTTGTATAGCTGTGGTTCTCAAATGGTGTGACAACGCACACTGGTAGGCCTTGACCTAAGTGTGTTGTAGCAATTTGTACTGCCATACATAACTACTGTGACTATACAATAACTTAAGTTCAGTCAGGACCACTTTGTCAAGAAACACATGTGATTTGCAGTCATAAATAGTTTTTCTTTTTTTTTAGCAGATGAAAACTTGCTCTTATTTCTCTTAATCATTTGTGGCTGTTCTGGGAAGGAGGAGCTGGGGTGGAGGAGGGTTGTAAAAAGCGGCATGGAGAAGGAGCCGCAAAGCATAGCCAGGTTAGAGCAGTTTAAAAATGGCAGCATGAGTGCGATTAGCCAATAGCGAGCTTCAAAGCAAATCAGCTGATGAGGGCTTGCATGAGATCAGCTGATCTCGTTTAAATAGCAGTGCTGTATGCTGGATAGGCAATTTTGTATTTATAAGTATATGGTGTGTCTTGATTTTTTTGGCTTGATCTTAGGTGTGCCTTGCGCAAAAACAAATTGAAAACCACTGCTGTATAGTAACCTATCACATCCTATCGTATCATCTTGTACAGTATCTTATCATATTCCATATATCCTCTGGTATTATAAAGTATCATATCATGTTATGTTGTATCATATCACACCATGTAGTATCGAATCATATCGTACTGTACTGTATTTAATTGTATCATGTCATATCCTATCATATCGTATTTTGAACCCTGAATTAACCCACGATTCCTACCCTTGATTAAAATACACAAACCAAGTGAACAATGCTTACATGAATCTAGTTTTATCCCAGTCTCAATCATATCACACTTATCCAGTCTCTGCGGACATGGCATTTATTGTTAACAGCCAAGAAGTAACTGTTTGAATCCTTTTAATTTTAATTTCATCACTGTAAATTCAGTCCTCAGTTTTAATGATCAAAAGCACCGTGGATAATCCAGCCAAACTGACAGAGACATTCAGTAACTCTGGCAAAGTTTTAGTTAAATCACAATAATTTTTGCCTCTTTTACAGCATTAATGTCCAATAGCTGCTGGCAGCTGAGGAAAATGGAGACAAATGTAAGTCATTAAAGGGAATCAAATGAAACACAGCAACACTTGAGGGTGATGTCATTCCTACTTAAAGGAAATGCATTACAAAAGTTATTAGACCTAGCGTTAGCTATTATTCTAAATGACGGCGGGATTGTCCTTCATGCTGTTTTAAAGATCTTACAGTTTCTGTTACTTTCCCCCCCTCTCCTGTTCTGATGACTAAAGGAGGCATTATGCAAATGACAGAGGATCTAATCTGAAGTTAACGGCGGCTGAGAGCTCTGTGGCGGGGATCAAAGCACCCTGTGTACTCCAGCTATGGTCTGACAAACCCTCAAGGCAAATGGGTCATGAAGCCTCCTGATAGCCGCTGCCCCTGAGGTGGGATTTGGACAAGAGAGGAGGTTGGGAAGTATTTATTGGACCTACATTATCTACACAGAGAGACAAAGATAGCAGGGGAAAATCCTTTGAGGAGTCTTAGAGCAGGAACGTTTGATTCCTTTTAGTTACATCGTCTTTTTTTTTTTTTTTTTTTTTTTTTTTTTTTGCAGGACCACCAACGCTAAAGAACTTGTAAAAGCAGTCAAGATGAAAAATCATCCAAATGCATGTCTTATCTGTTCTGTTGCTTTTCTGTCTGTTTGGGAATTCTATATCTATCATGAGAAAGGAGATCACAGGAGTAAACTATAAAATGTAGCAGTGGAAATCCCCTCAGATTTAAGCAAGACTTTCATTTCCTGATTTATGTCAGCTGCAAAAAAGATTAGAAATGACAAATGAGTCAGATTTTTAGCAGTTGTTGGATGACATGTATTTGTCCTTATGTAAACTTCCAGTTGGTCTATTTTGGCATTCCCTGTTGTACCTCCTCTCTGTTTGCTAGTTTGTCCTGTACTTGTTGGAAGTGTTTTAAACCCTGTTAACAGTTAAACGGATCTCTAAATAAGAATCAGGACCAAAACCCCACAGTCATGGACTTTTACATGCGTTGCCAGTCGGTGTGTGAATGTTAAATGCTGTCCCATTTTGAAAACATCCTTACCCAGAGTTCACTTTAAGTGCAGTACTGTGGAGGATGGGATTGTCCATTCACCTGTTAAAATCCATCAGGTCTGATTTAATGAGCAGTAAACAGCTGTTTTAGTTTCACTGATAAATTGCACATAATGAGGGAGAAAAGCTGTTAAAAGTGTGCTTCCTAGTTAACACTGCAAGTGTTACTAAAATGCCCAATTAGTACCCTGCAGTGTTAACCAGGAAAGACACTTTTAACAGCTTTTCTCCCTCATCATTATCAAATTATCCATGACACCAAAACGTTGCTTTTTTGTATATATACCTTATTGGGTGCATTTTTTGATTGAACAGTCTTCAATTAAAAACAAGAAGTTAGCTGCAGAGGTAGACTGAGCTGAGCATCACATCTGGTCTCTGCTGATCTGAGAGGGCTGTCGAGAGTCAAAAGTCCACAAACTTTACAGACTAAAACAGGGGAAAAGGTCAAAGGTCTAATTCTAGGGTAAATTAGGCTGAGACCAATTTTAAAAGTAGTTGCACTAATGGTGTTTCACTTTAGCTTTGTTAGCATAAGCTAAAACTAACATAGCTACACCAACTATGTAATTAATATTACTACATAAGGCGATGTAACTAAGTTAGCTTGAGAAACATATCCGTTAACAACATGGCTAAAGCTAACATTTCAACATTGATAACGTATCTGCGTAGTTTACATAGCTGCTTTGTGTGCTCAGCTTTAGCCACATAGTTACGTTAGCTATGTAGCTATCTATAGCTAAGTTAACTTTAGCAACATGAGCTTTGGCAAACATACCTCAAGCTAACTTAGTTACGCAAAAAATGTAGATATTTAGCTGCTATATAAGTTTAGCTTTAGCTATGTTAGCTACGTATCTAATCGCTATCCATAGCTTAGTCAGCTTTGGCAATGTAAGCTCTTGCGAATGTAGCAAAAGCTAACTTAGCTACATGATATCACAGATATGTAGCTTACGCAGCTGATATGTGAGCTTACCTTTGGCTACATTAGCTACGTAGCTTACGCAGCTTGAGTTTTCATGTGAAGATGAGCTTTGTCCTGTAAGAAGGAAAAGATTTGGCAAAATTTGACAAAATGTTCTCTAGGATGCCCTCTCAGTGGATAAAATGTAGCAAAGTGCCCCTAGTAGAGATATTTGCATCAGTCCCGTCTAAGGTGCCCTCTGAGTTAATAAAATGTGACAAAATGCCCTCTAGAGAGCACATATCCCAAGTGGAGAAAAGGCATTTAGGTGTCATAAGCTTCTCAATACTGACATTCTCCCTTAAGCACCTTTGTGCAATAAATGATTAGTTCATGTTTATTTTATTGGTGTAGTATGCATTAAAAATAAATAAATAAATAAAAAAAATCCCAGACCAGGATTTCTGACTATTTCTCTTTAAATCTATGACAACTGTAGTGCAGTGGTGCCCTTTTTATAATTTTTTCCCCTGCCCCTCAAACATACTGACTTTGTCACTGGCAGGCAGGATGGTTGGATCCAAATGAAGAGGATGATATTCAGACTTGGACAAATCACTATAAATAAGAAAGACTCAGAGGTCGGGCAGAAAGGCAGGCTGGCAAACAGGCTGGGTTGGGAGGGCAGGTTATGTATTCAGGTAAAACAACTAAACAGAAAAACAAACCAGAACAACACAATAATGAGAAATGACTGTTAACACAGTGGAGAGATTTCAGTATGTACATACGAAGTGGGATGGAGTACAGCATAGCTGTATAGCTGTATAGAGCATATATATATTTGTTTAAACATTTATATGGATGTTTTCACTTTGATTAGATGATTTATTTCATTACATTTCTGTAAATGTAGGTCATGTGCTCCTGAAAACTTACATTTAAGTCTTAATGAAGCTTTACTGCCACCTGTTGGACAGAAAAAGTAATGTCTTTTAGAGCTGAAATTACTGCCACATGATTCCTGGTTGCTTTTCTTTCAAGCCCACTTCCTGTGACACATGCACCACTGTGAACTATGTCCTTAGTCTGGGAGTTAAACCCCAGACATGCTGTCTAGAGGTGGACTCATCACTCAGCAGCCTAGGGGGTGACACCGCAGGGTGTGTGTTGTAAATGTGAGGCTGTTAAGGGTATTAACTTCTGTTGAAGTGTGTAAGAAGTGTGTTAAAAAAAGTGTCTGTGGTCGTCTGTCTGTACTTGTTGGGTGTTATTAGAAAGTCTCTGCTTTGTGGAGGGATTTACTCTTCAGTATTCTTTCTATTCTGGAGCACAGAGGCATGCAAAACCTCACACAATACAAGAAAAAACATTACCAACAGTATTTGAGTACAAAGGCAGAAGATATCTACCTGCGGGTGACCTTATTTAGCCGTGCATTGGAGGAAGCGTTTGCCTTTTGGGGGGATTTGCTGTTGCTTCACAAATATCCCACCTACTTAAAGTGCAGCCTGGTAGTATTAGTGCAGTTTGTTTTGGCGCTGTACGTCAGCACTGTGGATGTGAAGTGGAAAAAATGACTTTGAGGTAACAGTGCTGACTCTTGGTGCTAATTTTAGGGCATTTACATCAAGAACAGTGTTGGAGTTATGGCCATTTTTATACAATTCCACCCAAAGCCAAAATGTGAGGCATAGTTGTGAACACCTTAAAAAAGGTCAGAAATCTTAAACCTGCAATAAACGTTAATGTGGTCACTTGGCAGAAGGGGAAATAAGGTTTATGTGCACAGCCAGCATATTAACACTGCTTAAGCTGCATTACACCCTTCTTTTCTGTCCCCACTAACCAAACAAGTTCAGTTACCTTTGTGATGAAGTTGGCACATTCACATTTTTCCTCAATAAAAGGTGGAAATCATCAGAATCAAGTCGGCAAATGGTCTATTATGACTCACCTTACAGATGAACAGAAGTTGCAGTCAGTAAGATGAGATGCAAAGGCAATAAAAGCATAAGCTCATTTCATCCACTGAGCTGCACATAGATGTGTGGATATGAAGAGCAACGTTGCTGGCTTCTCAAAAAGTGGTTTTATAAACATCCATAGTAGCAGGATGGACTTTTTAGTCTGGATAAAACATAAACAATCTTGCTCAGGTTATGACCTGAGTGGTTGCCATGGTAGCAGACTAGTACATACACAAGTGGGCCCGGGCATGATCAATGTTGCCAGTGAGAAAGTCAGCCAGAAGGAGGAAGGAGGGGCGGGGAGGAATCGTGTAGCAGCACGGTTTGAAACGATCAGGCCGAATGTGAAAGCCCCCTGACTTGATAGGTACAATTTCCAGATCAAAAGTGGTTTAGACTGTGCTTTCAGATGTAAACAAATCAGAGCCTTCAGACTGCCTACGGTGTCCCACATGTGGAGAATCTTGAGAATAGAAGTCTCGCCTGTTTTTTTCTGCAGGATGCACATGTCTCTTGACCAAAAGACAGGAAAATGAGGGAGCAACATTCACCTCGTTTTCACATATATGGATGTCCACAATGGTGGAATATATCTGCAATAGGTTTCTTGATGCCTCTGATGAAGGCCACAAGTCAAAATGCACAGGGCAAATCAAATTCTCTAATTCTGAACTGCTGAGGAAGCTTTCTGTATTCAAATTTTCGCAGGCAGTCTGAACTCTGCACAAGACTGCCAGGAACAATTACTTTACATTATTTAAAAAAAAATCAGTGTGTGGGGATAAAGTGTTACAAAGTAGTCCATTGTAGTACTCAGACTACTTTTTTGTTGTAATTAGACTCATAATGCATTAGTTTTCAATTCACATAATCTGTTATTAGTTACCTTTTTTCATAAAAGTAATATGTTAGTGTAAAAAAAATCCCAGTCTTCTTTCTCTTTTTCAGCCAAAAGATTCCTAAAGCATCTGCACAGTTTCTGTTTCTCCCCCACATGTTAGCTGTGAACCAGAAGAAAGAAATCACAGCTGTTTCAGGGTGCATGTGTTGCTGTTTTATTAAGAAAGTGAGGCAGAAAAAAGGATTTAAACAAGGGCTGTCAAAAAAAATTCAAATTCTAATTGCTATAAATCTCAGAATTTCTGTAGTTAATTGCGATTAAGCATGCTTTTTTAAAAATTGGATCTTTCTTTTTGTCATTTTGGATTCTTTCACTTTCTTAAACTCAGGAAAATTGACCTTCTGTTTGGTAAATCGAAGATTTTATCATGAACTTAACCACCAAATAAGGAACTTGGTATGGATTGAAAATGAAATAAGCGATCATTAAAAAGGTGCAGATGACCTTTGACTTGTCCACTGAGCTCTCTGTAAGTTTTTTTTCAAGTGAAATGAGACATTCAGGAGCAGTGATGGACTTCTTTTGCATCACTGTGGCTGATGGGAGTAGCGGATGCTGTTAACCAAGGGGTTTTGAAAGGGACAATAAAGCATGAGATTTATCGCAACTAAAATAAATTTAGTGCACTAACTGTATACTTTAAATACTCATGATTAACTCGATTAATCTTGACAGCTCTAATTTAAACACACTGTGCATTTATCCCCCAAATGTCACCATTATGGACTACAGGGACAAGAACAACATTAAACATGAGTTTAAAAGTTCATATTGGATTGTTTTCAAACTAAAACAAACCCCAGCAATCTCATTATGCATGGGGACATAAGGAGGAAAGAATTCTGCTGGGGAAATCACAACTAAACAGTAAAATAAAATGAGGAGGAAGGGAAAATCAACAAACCTCCTCACATGCATTTTCCAGGAGTGTGTGCTAGCATGCTCCTCTTCCTGCTCCCCCAAATACTCCTCCTGTCTTGAGTGCGGATCACACTCAGGTGTGCTGCAGCCTGCAGGCAGAGGGAGGAGGGGGACCAGAGAGCCAGGGAAAGAGTGGGCTTGCAGTAAACCAGGCCACACGTAACAGTAATGCAGTAGGGTAAGAAGTTACTTTTAAGAGAAATGCTATACACCATATCCTTAAAAAAGTAAATATTAAGTTTGCAGAGCAAGTGAAACTGACTCCAAGACCACTGTAAAGGGTGGCAGAAGAACTGCAAGACAGTTTCTAAACCTGGCAACGCTAAATATAGTTGGCGCCTGTGGGCACTGCCAACACAAAAAATAACAGGCCCTTAACACATTAAAAACAGCTCTCCTAATGTTATTCAAGCTCCTGATAGGAGTTTTTGGCAAAATAGACTGGAATGAATACTGTATCTTTATTAATATCAAAAGCAAACTAGATCATCTGCATAAAGATTAAGGTTTATAGGTATTTTTAACTCCTGAAAATGCTGCAAAAGGGTACATTTCAGGATTCTTATCAGGATCTAGCCATCATAACCCACTTTGTCCACATGGGGTGCCAAAGTCAACCCTTACTTAAGTTTTAAGGGAAAGATAATTTGATAGTATTTAAGGGTTTCATGTTGTTTATTTGTTTACATATAGAAAACTGTCTTTGTGTTTTTGGAAAAATGACTCAAAGGTCAAAACAAACAGTTAGATCCCAGGTCTGGGCTGAGACAGGAGACAGAGGATCAGGGTGTCAGTGTTATGAGCAATAATGATTTATTTTCTGAGTTAAGCAGCACAAGTTGAAATGTTTTCCCTCACTCAAACATTTCCCCGTCATTTCCCAGCAGAACTGAAGGAAACTGCGTTCCATCCCCTGGGGCCGGGTCAGTCTCTGGTTTGTTTATGTCCTGTAGTCATGTGAGGCTGCACCACAGAGAGGTGGTGCTGATGTTTAGGCTGCCTGTGTCATGTCTTACCCTCTAAGAGAGGCCAGCCGGGGCCCAGAGGATCCCAAAATATCCCTGGTGGATTGTGGGACGTAAACCAGATGAGTGGAACAAACGGGGACATGTGAGGACAGAGGGGTTTTGTGTGTCACTATATGTTTGGATGTATAGAAGAGAATGGATTTTATCCATTATACATTTCAACCACTAGATGGCACTAGAGTATTTAACATACAAACATCCTTAAGCACACAAAGAGATAAAGCAGCAAACTGTT
Organism: Cheilinus undulatus; assembly: GCF_018320785.1. Classification (NCBI taxonomy): domain Eukaryota; kingdom Metazoa; phylum Chordata; class Actinopteri; order Labriformes; family Labridae; genus Cheilinus; species Cheilinus undulatus. The sequence continues at coordinate 16,030,775 of NC_054880.1, read as the reverse complement.
GACAACATATGGTAGGAGGGCTCTTTAATCCAACTGTCATATAAACGTGCTGTCTATCAAGTGGCATTCATTTTTTTCAAACACACACATCACATAGAAATGCAGAGTGATAGCAAAAGCATCTGCATATAAAGAGCTTTTTTCTATTTGAGGTTCCCAGAGGCGATAGGTAAGAGGAGGACGCTCAGATGAGAGTCAGACTTTATTCACCTGCTTCTTTATCACAATAAATGACAGAAAAAAACCATACCCAACCCCCAGCCTGCTGATTGTGAATAAAACAAGCTATTTTGCTTTCTGTGGGAGAAAAAACAGTCTCATGTTTCACCCCTGTAACTGCTGTTAAAGGTTTATAATGCCAAGACTGAAACGATAGGACTAACAGTCCAGCGTGAGACGTATGTAGGTTGACTCACGGCATGGTTGAGTCTAATGAATGTGGTATGTTTATGAATTTAGATTTGGAGGAATGACCAACCATTAAAACCAAGAATGTCCTACATCTCTAGTGAATTTGTACATCTGACATCACAATATCTGTGTATCTTGATTCTGTATCCACCTGGACAGAAATAAGGATATGCTACTTACCAAAAGTCAGTGCTAAAAAAGACTTGTCCACAGATATTTGTGTAGTGCACATTTTGGACACAAAAATTTTGGGAAGCTAACAACTTCAGAATGAGGCCATTGAAAAATCATTTCATGAAGCATTAAACAGCATAGCCAAGCAACATATCATGTAGAACACAAGCCCTGAATGAGCTAATGCTAACGCTAGCAAATGCCACAGCACCAAGACTAGCAGCAACACATAGTTTCAGAAATCAAAAGCACTCAAACTTGAACAATTCACAACAAACAATAAATACAGTAATAATAACAATAAAACTTCTGCTAAACCAGCAGCAAACAGAACATTTGAGAGGGGTCTGGCTGCATCTCTGACGGCCACTCTCAGACCGCTCATACTTCTCAAGAAGGAAGTGCCGTGATTTACCGGTCCACTGTTTCCACTTTTAATTTTTGTTAAATTCCTCATTATTCATAAACACAGTCTGGCAGTGAAATAACTACTCTGCAAACATTACAGATTAAGAAATATTTCATAAATCAACATAGAAAAAGGTCAGAGGAATTCATGATTGAATTATGAATCAACCCATTTTGGAAGTTACAATACTGATGTCTGATGCTTTTGTTAGCTTAAGCTAATGCTAACATAGCTATGCTTGCTATGTAATTAATATTACTGCATAGGCCAAGGTAGCTAAGTAAGCTTTAGCAACATGAGCTTTAGCAAACTTGGCTAACATATGCAGATAGTGTAGCTTTGTTGCTGCTATGTGAGCCTAGCTTTAGCTATGTTAGCTATGTAGCTTACACAGCTAACAGGGCTACTTAGGCAGCGTTAGCTGTGCTAGAATGTTTTCATGGAGGATGAGATTTTTCCCTGTGAGCAGACTGTTGACTCTGCTTCAGTTTCGCAAGTCAGGTCTTTATTTGTTTAACTTCCAGTGTCCGTACCCTAACCCTTAGTCTAAATGGAAGTTAAATCTGATTTTATTTTGAAAGTTTCAGCGTGTATTTTCAGTCTGACAGAAAGGGTGTCTCTCATGAACAGTCTGTAAGAGGAGCCATCAGAGATACTGTATGTACGTATGAACTAGCTGTTTTGCAAGTTAACATTATTTGTGGTTTAATAAGTAGCATTTCAAACATATAGAGCAGTAATCATCAACTGGTAGCCCTGGGGGCCATATCAGCCCCGCCAAAGCCTCCCATCTTGCCCCTAAAAGACAATAAATTCAGAAATGTTTCATTTTAAGTAGGGTATCCTTTGTCTTCATCTGCCTATAGCAATTAAATCAACTCAAAAAAACAATCAATATTGTAAAAGTTTTATCAGGAATGGTTTATGTTTGACACATTTTTACAGAAATCTCCTTGTCACCTATGATTAGTAAAACTCCTGCTGGCTGCTGTCCCCCTTACCCAGGCATATTCACCTACCCTCGGTCCATTCTGGGCCCCAAAATTACATATAAAGTCTTAATAAAAGAAATAAAAATTAAATAAAATTACATACATGTGTATGACTGTGTGTGAGTGTGTGTTTACATGTATGTATGAGTACATGTTTGTATGTGTATATATGTTTTTACATGTATATACAGGTGCAGGAGTGAAACCTGGTCACCATGCTGTTTGGTCCATGTCTTCCCCCACTCTCTCTCACCGTATTTCCTGTCTCTCTTCAGGTGTCCACTCTAAATGAAGGCAGAAAAAGCCCCCCCCCCCCAAGAAAAGAGAAGCAGTGATGTCAAATTGTCTATGGTTTTGTTGTTTTCAGCTCTGTGTTCACACTATCAGACAGAGCTTACTTTAGTTCATTTATGTGTCAAATACTGTTTGTTGCCTTCAAATGGACCCCACCCTCTCTCAGTGTCAGCCCTGCCACCATGTGGGAGAAGAAAGAAGGTCCAAATGGCACAATGGCAGTGTTTAATTGTAAGGTAAGATATACTGGACTTTACAAACAAAGGAAAAGCCTTTTGTCTAAAATACTAAGGAGTAATCCAATCATTTTGCTAAATTATCCCTCACTTATCCTTTCTGTCTTGATAGTCTAACCAGATCTTACGCTGTCTTATTAAAGCCCTGGCTATCATTTAGAGTGTGGAGGGACAAAGCTGCAATATTTGGCAAGTTTGAAGTGAGAATGCATTTGTTCTGGGATAGATTAACCTGAAAACAGCACCCAATAGACTTTTAGGTAAAGAAACTTTGGAACAGTTCTTTTTGAATTCTGCTAGAAACATTTTCATCATAAAATAAGTAAAAGCTGCTCCAGGCTGTTGCACATGATCTATAAACGATATAATTTGTAAATGGGGGCTAAACTATTTCACAGTAACCTTGGAGAAGCCAAACTTCTCTACCCACCAAAGACTTTGATCTCAGCCAGTCAACACCCTAAGACAGCAGCAGTCCTGTGTCTGTGATGGTGGGGAAGCCTCGGTCCTCTCTCATGTGGCCGTCTGCCCCTCGGCCCAGTCTGTCTATTTTCAAACCCACCGGCAACAAGATGGATCGGGGCACAAGAGGCTCTCAGTGCAGTCTGCCTGGAAGCCCCACGCTCGGCACAGGCATCCTATCAAAGCTCTGGGAACGCCGTGCTCCAAGCTAAGTCAACTTGGCCGCACATGAGCTCAAATATTTGAGCAGAGCTCGACGGCCCGGGTGCTGCTGGCAGAGCATCACAGGAGCCCAGGTCCAAAACAAAAATTCAGGGGTGGAGAGGGGGTGTGAATGTTGGGAATGTGCTAAAAGCATGTTTATACACAAGTCTGTTCAGGCGGCCTGTTACCTATTTTAAATGCAGCTTGATAAATTCATGCTGAAAAATAATGTGGACATCTGTTGACCTCTGGTCTTCCTCTGCTAAGGTTTTGTTGTAGTTGAGGATGAACAGTTATCAACTTGCATAATCAGTACAGCTTTAAAACACTGAAATAATACCATACAAAGGCAAAAATACAGCAACTCTATGTTAACACTAAAGTAAAGATTAATCATCTTTACTGGGAAAAATTGAAATCACAAGTTTAAAAGTCTATAGGTTTTAAAGGTAAGAAGTTGAGAAGATCAAAATATGATACAAAATTCAAAATAATGAGTTGAAAATGTAAAAATATGACTTAAAATTCAAAATTGTTACTCTAAAAGATAAAAATGTGACATAAAGTCCGAATTATGAGTTGAAAAGGTCAGAGTATGACATGAAATGTCAAAATCATAAGTTTGAGTTATAATCCTGGGATGCAAAATTGTAATTGTGAAATAAAAATGTAAACTAATTTCCTTCCCCACATTCTTGACTTTTTGTGAAATCTTCCTTACTCTTTACTTTTTCAGATTTTTATCACTTGATTGGTAGTTTGATACTACATGATTAGTTTGCAGCACAGTTGCACACCTCTGTTGGCTGAGTCGTCTCAAAACAGTTAAAATCATTTGAAAAGTCGGCAGTTATCAGTTCAGGCTGACATCAGTGCTTCTTAGTACGGCACAGAGTCAGATAAGTAAAGATCTATCTAAGTTTAAATCCCCTGGTAATAATTACTTGAGTTCAAACCAGTTTAACAGACTGAAAAGTTTGAGCTCAGCGGGGAGGCATGCAGTGGTTGATCAATATTTGACGGCGAACTTGGTAAAAGCTCTGCCTCAGGGTAAATCTGCATCCCTCAGTTTCTCATAGTAGACTTGTTAATCATTTCCTTGTCAGGCGATTGTTGAGGCGCATTTCTGATTTTGTTCCACTCACTAAAGTTGATCTTTTCCTTGTTTGCCTGGTTTTCAGCATTTCAGAGGCGTCAGCTTCATCATGGTGGGTTTTGATGCTTGCTGAGCTGACAGGACCCTGTCCTGCTTAAAAATTCAGATGAATTATTTCTATTTTGTGATAGGAGCCAAATCAGGCTTTCATAAATGAGTATTTGTATTACAAAGACTAACATTTTCTCCTACTTGGCTGTTTTGATAGGAGCAGAATGAAAAGTGAAAATCAGGCAAACACATCCGACAGACTGACAGAGTGGATCTGAAAGGCTGTAATGAAACGTCAGAGAGTAGAAATGACTGTATACATGCTGGCAAAATCTCACGAACAATAACAAGACAGAGGAGCTAAGCAGGCAGAGCCAGGAAAATGAAATGCTTTGAATATCTATGAAAGGGCTCGATTTTCTCAGAATCCGTCTTACACTGAGTGTAGGTTAAAAAGGAGATGTTTGCAGTCCAAGGAGATTCCCACGAGAGACCAGAACCCTGTTGTTTCCTTGAGAAAGAGGAAATGGGGCCCACGCAGATGCAGCCGAGCGCTGCAGCCCACGGGCCTGTGTGAGCTGGAGGTCATCCAATCGAGACGAGTCTGACAACGAGAGATCTGCCAAACGATCAGCACACATATGACTACCCATGGAGCAAAGGGAATGCTTCCTCTCTTTATCTCCCTCGCTTTGGCTTTGACATTGTGGAGCAAAGTGTGAGTGTGAAAGAGTCAGTAAGTCATTGTTCGCTCAGGCTTTTCCCAATGAGCTCAAAGATCGCTCTGTTACACCATTCACCCTTCTTCTGTCTTTTCCTTGCGTCACATATTTTTCCGGTTATGGTTTTTTTAACCTGTCATGTCTGATTTATATAAGAGGTGGTGAAGTTTGGCTGCAGGGTGATTTAAAGGTTCCACTCGTCCATTTTCAAATCAGTGTTAGCTTCGAGATAAACTCTTATGTCATTCTGTAATATTTTCTCTTTTTTGAGCACAAATCTTCACCCTATTTCCATTTTCACCACTTAAGATGAACAGAATCGGGGTGTTTGTTGTACATTTTATGACTGTTATCATTTGTACAGGCTGCACCAGCTATGCATAAGTTCAAACATAGCTTAGTTTGAATGAAGTTCTACTGTAAGGCAAAGTTTACAATCTTTTAACTGCCAGGACAGTTCCAATGTAGTCTTGAATAACTAAAATCTTACCGCTATCTTTTAGTCATGGTGACTTCATTTAAAAAAAAAGTTTAAAAAAAAATAGAAAAAAAGAGCCTGCTTACAGGAAAGAAGCTTGTCTTCAATGAAAACAGTAATGCTGCTAACATAGGTAAGGCTAAAGCTAGAGAAGCTACATTAGCTACGTTAGCTATGCAGATAACCTGGCTGAAGACACCTTTCGCAGTTTTGCAAATCTCATAAACCTATATTTTATTCACATCAAGTAGCTATGTAGCTAATGTAGCTAAAGCTAAACAAGCAACATCAGCTATGTTAGCTATGAGGGTAATCTTGCTGAAGACACCTTTCACAGTTTTGCAGATCTTATAAATCCATATTTTATTCACGTCAAATAGCTACGTAGCTAATGTAGCTAAAGCTAAAGAAGCTACATTAGGGTGACAAGATGTCCCCAATTTCCAGGTACAGTCCACGTTTAAAGAGACCTGTACCCGGCTTGTGCCGTCCCCAGAAATGCTCCCAATGTTTACAGTGAATCTGAAAAAGAGCTTCTTCTTGTTTCACTACAGACTGGCTGAAAGTTCCCCTTGACAAAACTGATCCGCTGTCAAGAAATCATAAAATCTTTACTGTTTTGTCGCTTTTCGATGAGCGGTGAAGTGCTAATGCTAAACTCAGGCATTCCCTGTAAGTAGTCTAATGTTCTTTCAAAATAAAAGTCTTCTTGCATTTTGGCGGTCAAATGTTTTAAGTGAAATGCTGCAACAGCAGGAAATGTTTGGTTTCAGGAGCAATACTTTGGCTGCTCTGTAATGGTAAATATTTAGATAAGAGTGAAGTAAAAACTAGCAGATGCTGCATTGCTTGGGAAATAATACAGAAATTAGTGAACTGAAACTAGAAGTGGGAGAGTTGAATAGTTACTGATGAACAGTAAGGTAGCACAGTGATGTTAATAACCTGTTTTATTTGATTACTGTCTCTTTTGTTCCAGTGTTTTTATAACTGATGAACTATTAATACAATCTAAGAATAAGGACACGCTGCTGTATTTTATGCCTCCTGCAAAACTTAGCTAACTTCCGTAGCTATGTAGCCAGATACCTACCTAGTTAACGTAGTTATGTTAGCATGTGATATGCTTACTTAAACTCGTGTTGCTAAAGCTAAAGCTATTGCAGCTGGCTTAGAGTAATGTGTATTATGTATTTTGCATAGCTACATTAGCTTTAGCTAGAGCTACAAAGCTAAAGTGAGCCACTGATCACATTCTAAAATGGGTCTATACATAAATTAAACCCGGATTAGATCTCAACCTTCTTTCCTGTTCTATTTATGAAATGTTGCTTAGTCTGCAATTTTTGCAATGCAGCTATTTCATGTATGTTACTGTCAGACTTTGTTTGTGAATTAAGTTCAATTAAAAAAACAACTTCTAAAACAGGAACTATGCTTCTGTCTTGACAGAGGCAGCGTCTCACAGTAGTGGTTTGCAAGAGGGGGCGTCTGAGAGCTGCGGTCTCTACAAAAATGGAGGGCTTCCTCTGCTGACTGTCAGTAAAGGTAATAAACTGCCACCCTCCCTCTGTTCACAGATGGGCCATGGGTAAAACAATGATATTAAAATGCCTCCACTTTCTAATAATATCACCAGCTTTGCTTATCACCGGCATGGGGGCACAAAATAAACCAACTAACTTCAGAGAATTTTCAGTGACTAGTATCTACCTTTCTTGATCTGTGTGGAGAATTCTCCTCTGGATTGGCTGAAAGTTTACAGCATAATCCATAGCACTACATTCAGCTGATATGTCAGTTCCAGACTCCCCATATAGGGATTAATTTCACCCTTTAAAGTTTGACTGACATTCACAAAGTTTGCTTAATTGTCCCTCATTGCGATTTAATTTTCATAACTCATGAATCACACCATTAGTTCCACTGCTCACCTTCCTCTAATGCTGCCAGCATGCACCACCATACCCATGCATGCACACCCACACGTATACACTTTAGGCTTGTCCAGTTCCATGTTAGTCAGTGTGTAATGAAAGAGATCTTCATTTGCATTTTTAATTAAGTGGTGTATAATGGGGATACAGGGCCCACATATTGGTGAGGTTTTTAATGGTGTGGAGGCAATCTGAGAGATGACTGTTAATTACAGACACACTGTCTGATTGCTTTCTGCTTTCTAATGAATTGTCTGCCAGGATAAATGGCTTTGATCAAATGGACGTGGTCTCCGTGAACCCACTGGACCAGCTTTAATAGTGTAAAAAGTTAATCTTTATCTCTCTGTTAGAGAAACCTTTGAAGTTATCACACAGAAAAACAGCTTATTTTCATGTTCATACCATATTTAGTATGCAGTTAAAGTTTGCTAAAGCTCTTAATTACTTCTGTGAATATTTTATGGAGTCATTATCGGGTCATATGATAGGAGATAAATATTCAGCTTTGACTGTGAAACTGAGAATACGAATTAAGAAAAACAGACTGTAAACGGTCAAAACTCCCCTTTTTTTCTACTTCTTTTTCTTCAAATGTATTAATTATGTGATAGATCTGTTAGGAGGGGTAAATGGAAATGAAGAATAAATAAAAAAGGTTCTATAATATAATCTGATCATATTAAAAGCTTTACTTTGATGAATGGCTACAAGGGATGAAAAGCCAACATGCTATAAAGCTGGATACAATTTTTTTTTTTTTTTTTTTTAGTCTAAAAAAATATAGGGGAATAATTTACAATATTTAAAAAAATAATGAATTTTAAAAGCAATCCTATCAAACCACTTAGCTGTAAATAATAATAATAATAATAATGATTTAAAAAATACATATTATTATTATTATTATTATTATTATTATTATTATTATTATTATTATTATCCGAAAGGTCAAACAACTAGATGCTTGATTTTTTTCACCTTTGGCAACAAGTCTGATGTGGCCAAATACTTTTGTCTATATAGTGTAGTAAAAGTAAGGGAATATATGGCCTGACAGGGCCCGTATGCAACCTCTGGTATATGACATAATTTGGTCATATTACATTTAAATATATAATGAATGATATCAAACTTAATTGTTACTCTAAACATTTGATATAATAACGGAATTTCTGAAAAATATTAGCCTTCAGTTTGTTAATCCAAACACTGTTTTGCAATCAACATGGATGCCCACCCATTTACTCTTCAACGTTTTATCTTTTATAACATGACCTTGGGTGAGATGGGGGCTGAAATGTATGCAAATTACAAGAAAAGTGGCTTGTTTTGAAAGTAATAAACCATGTCATATATTTCCCCTTTTCCTTTTCAATCTAAACAGCTCTTTTATAGTCTGTGTGCAGTCTTCTCATCACACAATCAGCTGTGAAATCCTCCACTGTCATCCTGAGATTTCCTATAAACACGGGCGACCTGCTTTCCCAAAATCGAGCTCATCTCCCATGAGCTTTTGTGGGTGAAGATGACATGGAAATAAGAAAAAAGGCAACAATTTGTTGGACATCTGCAGGTGGGTTTCTCTATAAGACCCGACAGGTTTTCTCCACTAAAAGGATCATCTTTTTCTCTCCGTTTTTCTCCCCCTCACCAGCAAACAGCCATTTGCTCCGGAGATAATGACATGAGGCGAGATGACCTTAGAAGGAGACACAGTAAACAAGTATGAGGAGTTCTTTTTACATTGCACTTGCTCTTAGCAACAAGGTCAGGATGATCTGACAGAGGAAGATGTGATGTGCAGATGACATGTGCATAGATGCTCACATATCCTCACTTGTAAAGAAAATTCAGCAAGGTAACATCACCATGTAACCTTGGATGAGTCCAAAATAGCACTTTGATCTGAGTTGATAATGCTCTTTTGCCCTTTTTATTACTGTTTCTCCTTTAAAACAGCGCTCACACAAAGATGCACACATAAATTGGCCTTATACACACCAGTAAAACCCCAACAAGCACGTCCCTCTGCTCTTGTTAAATATTAATGACTGCTGCGATCCATTTGGATAGAGAAATGAGGGAGGTGAGGCAGCAGAGGGGATGCATGGGGTGAAGTGACATTGCAGAAAAATATGTCAGACTCAAACATCATCTTAAATATCTCCGAGGGGGTTGAAATGGAATAAGAATCACGGAGAAACGAAAGCCTAAGTGGCTTATTCAAAACAAGAGAAAAGTAAAAAGGTATAAAAAAAGGGAAGCAATTATCATTAGCAAGTGTGCCAGGTGGAGACGCTATCATCAGCCTGTGCTGTGGTGAATACGAGCGGTTAGGGAGTGCTGGAGGAAAGCAGCCAATCAGGAAGGAGAGCTTTGGGGGACAGAAGATGTCTCAGGAGTTATGAAGCTGGTTTAGGTTTCATGCTGAGGAGCTGATCAGATTTTATTGACACAAACTTGAAAAGGGATCAGTGTTAAGATGATTTCTGCAGCCCTGAATACAATGCATTTTGTTTCATCTTTTTGCTTAAAAAAATCAATTCATTTTAGCCAGGAACACTCTCGTTATACACCTTACATTTTTTTGCATAATGAATATACGTTTTTTTTAGGCGGAGATGGCACTGCTCAAAAGATGCTCCCTGGGTTAGTCAAGCAGCATGCTTTGACTTTCCATGGCTAGAAACCCCCATACTGACAGACACATTATTGATAGGACATACTGAATACAATAAATTAGTTTAAAAGCACTTAATGCATAGCAGCATGAATCTCAATATGATGGTGCAGCAGGTTTTATGCTATAAGGGAGGAGGCTGGGGTGGAGGAGGTTAAGCTTTGCCAGCAGCAGCACCAGTGTGGTGCATCAGCATGAATGCAAGTAGGGGTTACTGAAAAGTACATCATGTTTAAATACACAACAGTGTTGAGAGAAAGAGCTGTGATTGGCTGTGGGAGCTGGGAGGCGATACTTGGGATCGGCTGACTGTCAGCTGATCACAGCTGGGCTTTTGACTACTGTGTCCTGCATGAAGTAACGCTGAGCTTCATTATGACATAAAGCGGTTACAATATGTTGCCAATCACAGTGTTTGTTTATTTTGATCCCCATTAAGGCTGGTTTATACATCTGCATTAAGTCAAGCTATGCTCCAGTGGCCTACACAGTCATGAGCAGCACATAGTTGTGCATTGGGGTGTCAACGTTGTTTTACAATACTCTGCCCAGATGCCACTGGGCCGTGCAATTTTTATGCCACCTCCCAGTCCTGTCCCCTCATTTCCAGTTTGTTTCTGTACAGGAAACCATATTTGGTGGGCACTTGACACTGCACATCACCCAAAACACACCATCTCCATTGTGACGTAAGGTGGTGACACCATCATGCTGTGGGGATGCTTCTCTGCAGCCAGCCCTGGAAGACTTGTAAACTTAGAGGGTAAAATCAATGCAGAAAATCTTGGAGGAAAATCTTGTTCAGTCTGCAAGAGGACTGTAAAACTGGGAGTTTTTTTCCTGCAGGTTAATGACATAAAGCATACAGCAAATACTACAAACTACATGGTTCAAAGACAAGGTGAATGTCCTGGCCTTACACTGCATATGATGTGGCCCTATTTGCTGTGCATAGCATAGGGTCCAGGGCTACACAGACCTACAGCACAGGTTATAGAATGCTTTTGTGTTCACTTCTTTAAAGTTAGTTCTTATAGGAAGGTTATGGCTGACCGTCCTGTTGCAGTAATTCTTCCATCTTTGTCTGTAAATTAAAACAACTAGCATTACGGTTGTTAAATCAGAGAGTACAGGGGGGTTGGATTCGTCACTGTGTTTGTAGCCAGCTGGATCCTCTCGAGGTTCGATGCTTTTCGCTGTCTGTAGCTGCACCCACTGACAGTCTGTCTGAAAACCTGAGAAGCTGCAGGTCTGACTGGAGGCAGTGTTGGCTGGTGTCTGCTGACTGTCCGCCTGCTTCTGCAGACACGGACCCTCTAGCTTCTAACAGACACGACTCGGCCCACGCCTCACTTTGCACCGTCTCCGAATGCCACGTTTCTTTATTCTGGTTCGCCAAGGTTACCCCAGGGCTGGAAGGAAAACATCCCACTTACTGTGCAGCTGAGAGAGACAAATTGACAGCGAGAGAGAAAGCAGAGCGGTCTTTGTGTGCTGTGGTTTAGGTACAGTAAGTGTGTTTATCACTGTGGTATGTGCTGCTGTTTATTTCAAGCCTCGCCCTGCTTTAGTTTTTATTGTTACGCTTCCAGTTCTATAAAACATGTTCTCATAAACGGAGAAAGTTTAGACTGCAGACAGTACACCTGTAGGCCAACGTTTGAATGTGCTCTTTCTTTACATGAGACACCACACACGCTGAAGGAGGCGAACATGACGTACCACAGAACAGACTACAACACCACAGAGAAATATGTCACTGAAATAACACCCTCTTCGTAGCTGAAAGATGGAGAAGACTGTCTAGAACATCTGAGGACAAACTCTAATTTTGTCTCTGTTTCGTCTTTATTTTTTGACTTTTATTCAGCTTATTTCATTAGTTTGAATACAGATGGCAACGGAGTTTATTGGCTTTCAAAGACCTTATCATTTGCATGGCGTAGAGAGAACTCCAATCAAAATGAAACATTAAGTCCTAGTCTGTATAGAGTAAACTCTCAGTTATTTTCATTCTAAGAAGTGTTTTCATTTGACTCTAAATGATGAGTATTTTTACATTTTTGTATCCATAAAAAATATGTAGGGCTATATTTTACCAACAAATATGTTTTCTTTTACTTTATATGGATATTAGACATAGTGTTTTAGTATTAAAGAAACAATTGTGATGAACATATAATGAGAACCCATGAGCAAAACTCAAGACAAGGTAGTAAGCTTGAAGAAATTTATTTCACAAGAACATTAGTGCAAAGGACGGTGAGTGCACTGGCTGGTGGTTGGCAGGAGCACTGGCAGAGAAAAGGAGGCACTGCAAAAGAGTTTGAGAAAAAGTTTTGAAAAAAAAGAAAAGCTAAATGATCACTGAGAAAAATCCCTAGATTCAGAGGGAGAGGAGCTGGGTTACCACACTGGAAGCTGTGGTATACTCTGGCATCTTAAGGTTCAATACAAGGTGATGAAAAGTAGATCTTGATTTCCAAGGATTAGCTGCAGCTGCAATACCTAACAAGCTGCAGTTGTAACTGCCCAGTGCTCTGGCCTTCACCAACCAACCCACAGAGAGATGAGGAGCCCTCTCGGACACAAAAATCAATAAACAGAAAAAACACATAAATGTCAATTTACTTTACGATAAACTCTTGAGATGGTAACCTCCTATTTCCACATACTTCAACTACGCCGCGATACGCCAGCGAATCGTATTGCAGACCACATGGCTCCCTCTCTAGTCTATCAGAGCATTTCCACAGCTGGTGCTCCAATCCAGCAGTGGCCCGTTCCTGGAGCACCACACCGCTCCGCTTCGTTCGAGATACGCTGCAGGTCTATTTTCGGCGCAGGTCGCTGCCAAACTGTGTCTATTCCCATCGATTAGAAAGCTCCAAACAGGAAGTTACAAGCGTAGACTATCCAGTTCTTTCAGAATACAACACAATGCTCAGACTCCTGATCGCAAATCATCACAATATCAACATTATGTCTCATCCTGCAGCGAGAGCAAAGGGTCACCAAGAGGTCAGTGGGTCACAGAGCTTTAATGGCGCCATTGACGAGGAAAAGTTAACCAAAGAACTTTACATTAAACCACAGATCCTTTAAGCAAACATTAACCTTTTAACTTTCTAATGTTCTTACCCAGTGACAGAAGTAATGATATCATGGAGTTATACTGGAATGGATGATAAATTAACCCCAAAAGGTAAAATCATTCGCTGTTAACAAACTATTCCTCTGTGAACTCTCCCGTTCTCCCGTGATTTCTGCCTGCTGATCAGCGCCGCAGTGCTGTGCTCTAGACTCGCTTTTAGTCGGCGAGGTCGCTCACCTTCAGTCGGAGAAAGCCCACGGTGCTCCGGTGCATGCCGCAGTCTTCCTGTGTGGGAATTGCAGGTAAGCCTTTTATTCAAGCACTTCAGCTGTGCATCATATTATGAACTAATCTGACGTATTCTAACTTTGACCTTGAGAAGTCATTTATCTAGGTTGTTCCTCAGTTAGCTCTTACCAGTGTGAAAATCGTGTGATGGCAGCTGAATCATATCTAAGGAAGTGAGTTTGGTTGAAGTTTTACTTGAGCAGTATTTCATCTGGGTTTTTGCTCCGGCTTTGGCAGGGGCTGGTAATAAATACACCTAAATCTGACTATTTTGGAGGTAAATATTTGTAACTCTGGATAAAGTCCAGGGCTTTGCTGGTACCCCAAGATGGGTGATGAGTACAAATAGGAGGGTTCTTACCACAGACAGAAGATTGTGCATTTATGGCATGAGTTTAAACACAAATTCCTTTGTTCTTTAACAGTCCTATAAGAAGCTCTCAGTAATGGCTTATTTGATGACAACGCAGTTCATCTTATGTCTTGAATGTAATGTTTACTGTAGATAAATCAAGAATAGACTGTTTCTTTTTGGTTTATTGTCTTACCCCTTCTCTGGATCAGCAATTTTAGGTATTAAAAACCCTGTTGATAATCAGCCTTGTTGGTAGCCTGGGATGCTTTTGTAGTGCACAAAGAGACATTAATTTCAGCTTGAGTCATAACCACTTAAAATTCTCACAGGGGCTTTGAATAATTTGTTTGACAGTGGGGTAAAAATATAATATTTTTTTCTGAATTGTTGGGGAGGACTGAAGTAAAACCAAATATCAAAGAAGAGAACAAGAACTTTAAATTTCTACTTGGCTGAATGCCTTCCCCATCATTCCTCATCATTCAGACTGAACATTGCTGAATACTGTATTTGAATTTCCCTTAAACCATCAAGCAAAAAGAAGGATGATTTTAATACAATATCTATATATTTATAGATGTGAAAAAATATTGTGATAGGCCTAGGTGCTGACAGTGTGAGGTAATGTTTCATGAAAGCTGAATGAAAACAGGGATCATTCAATCACTCATGGCACATCCTTAACTATGCATTATTATTGAAAAATATTAGCAGGAACTTGTCAGAGGAGTTGCAAAATCAATGAAAATTCAATTCCAGGAGGAGCATTTCAGCTGAGGAGAATCAGATGAGCTTTACTAACAGGGAGAATAAAAGAGGGGTGACAGGCTGACACCACCAATGTGTCGTTATGTAACTGTCATAGAGGCTGTCCATGTATGTTACATCCTAGATATATAACATCTAAATCCACTGAGCTAAAATAAAGCCTTTTTCAAGTCCAGGCACAAATTCTCTATTGGATTGAAGTCTGGGCTTTGACTCAGCCACTACAGAACATTCACCTTGTTGTCCTCAGTCATCCTGTGTAGCTTTCATTGTATGCTCCGGGTCATTGTCTCGCTGAATAATACATTTTTTCCCAAGTCGTAGTTCTCTTGCAGCCTGAACAAGACTGTCCTCCAGGATTTTCTAATATTTTGCCACATTCATTTTAACCTCTATCTTTACAAGGCCTCCAGCACCAGCTGCCAAGAAGCATCCCGACAGCATGATGCTGCCACCACCGTACTTCACAGTGTGGATGGTGTGTTCGTGGTGATGTGCAGTGTTTGGTGTATCCATCAAACATGATGTCTTGTCTTATGGTCAAAAAGCACCATATTGTTCTCATCAGACCAAAGAACTTACAGCCACTCGTCCATGGAGTCTCTCACAAACTCTAGTCCAGATGTAGTCTGTTTTCTTCAACAGCTGCTTTCTCTTTGCCAGTCTCCCACAAAGCTTTGACTGGTGAAAAACCAGACAATGGTTGCTGTATACAGAGTCTCTTCCCTATTAGCTGCTGAAGCTTGTAACTCCTTCAGAGTGGTCATAGGTGTCTTGGTGGCCTCTTTCACTAGTCTCCCTTTTGCAAGTTCACAAAGCTTGTAAGGATGGCTTGATCTAGGCAGATTTACACATGGGCCATATTCCTGCATTTCTTGATGATGGATTTAACTGGAATGTCAGTGCCTTGGAGTTATTTTTTATATCCATCTTCTTCAATAACCTTTTCTCTGATTTGCGTGGAGTGTTCTTTAGTCTTCATGGTGTAATGGTAGCAAGGAATACCTGTTAACCAGTGACTGAAACTTCCAGACACAGGTGTATTTATATTTCTTGAGACACATTCACTGCACTCAGGTGAATCAACAGCGCGAGACAAAAAGGCCACAAAGACCTGGCTGAAATTAAGTTAGCATTTTCTTTTCTAAAGACAGTAAATAAGAAGCTGTAAAATTTTCATCTTATAAAACAGTGTTCTTTGTTTCTGGAGACTTAAAGTGACAAAAACCTACATTCATATTTATAACAGAGCTTTCAGTGAGGTGATGTAGGACCCTGAACAAACTCTCTAAGCCCTTGCAGTCATTACATTCCTCACCTCAGAGCTGAGCCTCCATCACAATGTCACACACTGCAGTGCTAAGGTTACAGTGTGCTCAGACGGCCTTCAGGGTCGGAGAAGACTGCACCGTATAACACCCTGTCAGCAGAGCAGGGAGGCTACGTCAACATGTGGTCACCCACCTGTAATAACACGCTGTCCACCTTTTATACACACTGTCGCACACCTGTGAGCCACAGTCTGGCCCAGTCAGCATTTTATTTGCTTGCATAGCCGCACTTTTTGTAGCCTGGGTGCTCGCATGTATGTATTTTATGCCACCGCCAACAGACAGCACATTCATTCAATATAATAGCTGTCTAGAGACATTGTTTTGTTCTGTGGTTAAATTTTAGACTAGTACAACTGATGTAATTGTTTTGATTACCATAAGAAATGCAAACTTGCAACCTTTAGCTCTGTGACAAATGGCCTAAATAAGCATATGAGTAGCAACAGCGCCCTAACTATATTAAATCCTCACACATGGACCTTCTGTATAATTACATAAAGGTAAAACCCTGTGGATGATTTATGTAGTATTTTTTTCATTGCCTATAGTGAATCATACAATACATACATAACAGGCAGAAAAGCCTGCTAATAATAACTTTGGCCTTATGACCCTGTCGAAGGCACCATGTATCATCTCATTGTATGGGAGAGGTGAGTGTCAAATCAAAGACGTAATATAAAATAAGTGCATAAATATTCACCCCCTTTGAAGTGACTGACCTAATTCAACAGAGATCCAGCCAACTGGTGCTAGTAGTCTCACAATTAGTGAAATGAGGATCACCTGAGTGCAGTGAATGTGTTTCATGTAAATGTAGTATAAAGACACCTGTTTATGGAAGGTCCAGTCACTGATTAATCAGTATTCCTTGCTATAATTACACCATGAAGACAAAAGAACACTCCATGCACCTCAAAGAAAAGGTTATTGAAAAGTATAATTCAGGGGATTGATCCAAGGCACCAAACATCCCCCAGAGTTCAGATAAATTCATCATCAAGAAATGGAAGAAATATGACCCATGTGTAAATCTGCCTAGATCAGGCTGTCCTCACAAACTGATTGGACATGCAAGAGGGAGAATTGTGAACGAGGCCACCAAGACACCTGTGGCTACTCTGAAAGAATTACAAGCTTCAGCAGATGAGATAGAGGAGGCTCTGCATATTTAAAACTGTCTAGATTCACCAGCAGTCAAAGCTTTATGGGAGAGTGGCAAACTGTTGAAGGAAACTTGAATTTTATCTGGACTGGAATTCGTCAAAAGGCATGTTGGAGACTCCATGATCAAGTGGGGAAAAGTGCTTTGGTCTGATAAAAGAGAAATGGCATTTTTGGCCAAAACAGTTGCTTGAGCAGTTTTGCAAAGAAGAGTGGAGTAAAATTGCAGTTTTCAGATGTCCAATCCTGATAGCACCGAATGTTTAGGTGAGCAAAAGTATTGGAACAGATAGACTTTAAACAGATTAAAGTGAATAAGATTTAATATTTGTTGGAAAATCCTTTTCTTGCAGTAACTGCATCAAGCCTGTGACCCACTGACATCATCGAACTTTAGCATTCTTCTTTTGTGACGCTTTTCCAGACTTTGTCAGTTGTTCCCTCCCTTCAATCGCCTCTTTAGCAGGTAAAATGCATGCTCTATAGGGTTTAAGTCTGGAGATTGACATGTCTGGTCTAAAACCTTCCACTTTTTGCCTCTGATGAACTCCTGTGTTTTGCCAGTGTATTTTGGGTCATTATCTTGGTGCATGATGAAGGATCTCCTGATCAGTTTGGTTGCATCTTTCTTTAAACTGGCAGACAAAATGTTTCTGTAGACTTCTGAGCTCATTTTGCTGCTGCCATCATATGTTACGTCATCAATGAAGATTAATGAGACTGTCTCAGAAGAAGCCATGCAAGCCCAAGACATGAGATTACCTCCACTGGGTTTCACAGATGAGCTTGTATGTTTGGGATCATAAGAAGATCTTTTCTTTCTCCAAACTTTAGCCTTTCCATCACTTTAGTACAAATCAATCTTTGTCACATCGGTCCATAAAACTTTGTCCAAGAATGTTTGAGGGTGGTCTAGGTACTTTTGGCAAATTCCAGCCTGGCCTTCATGATCTTCTTGCTAATGGGTGGTTTGCATCTTCTGGTGGAGCCTCTGTACTTTTGTTTATGAAGTCTTCTGTGAACAGTAGATGGTGACACCTTCACTCCTGTCCTCTGGAGGTTGTTGCTGATGTCACTAACAGTTGCTTTAGTGTCTTTCTTTACAGCTCTCACAATGTTTCTGTCGTCAACTGCTGCATTTTTCCTTGGTCTATCCGTTCTACGTTACTTAGTCCACCAGTGGTTTCTTACTTCTCTAGGACGTTGCGAATGATTATATGGGCTATGGCCAATGTTTGTGCAATGGCTCTGATTGATTTTTCAGCTTCACAATCGCTTGATCTATCACCCATAGACAGCGCTACGGTGTTCATAATGGTTGCAACTCTAACTCTAAATGCAGTCTCCAAAAACAAAACCCAAATCTGAAACTGAGTGTAGACACACCTGGGCAACAAAACACCTGCCAGTCACGTGTTCCAATACTTTTGCTCACATGTAAAATGGGTGGGTTCAAACAAATAGTGCTATCTTCAAAGTGGTGATCCAGATATAAATATCTGGAAATAAAAGCTGAAATGTTGATTTCTTGTCTCATGTTCATCTTCTGATGTTAAATCAAAATGTTTTTAGTCAGCAAACATAAAGAAATTGGGCCCACCATTCCAATACTTTTGGAGGGGGCTGTATGATGACCATAAGTTATGGATTCTATAATCCATAAAAAGGGTAAAACATCCAAGAAATGAAGACTTTTTCTAGGCAGTGTGACACCTGTTCCTGTCAGCCACCCAAAACTAAACACATTTGAAAATAACTGTTAGCCTTATTGTGATCAAAATACTGTATATGAGTCATGAAAAATCAAATGTTATGTGTTATGGATAAAGATATGGGCAATTTAGACCAAAAATGTCGTATCAGGCTGTAAACCTCTTTATTTCTGCTGTCAAAATGGTCATTTTAGTGTTGGTGAAAATGGGACCTGTGAGACTTTCAGAGCCAGCCTCAAGTGGACACTGTGGCTTTTTGCACTCCCTCATTGGCTTTATATTTCAACATTATAGGTTGCTATCACTGATTGCTAAATCTCATGGGTTATTTTAGGTTGACTGGCTAGCTAGCAACAAATGATTAACCACATTAACCCTGCAAATCTGACCAGTATAAAGAAGCTTTAAATTGAAAACTTTTCAAAAGATAGTTGCTCATGAATTTCTAGTAGTTAAAGTAAGCTATTCTCTACTGTTACCTTTATCCTTTATTATCCCAGAAGAGAACGAATGCTTAGCAAAAGTAACTTAGTGGAGGCGGGATAATCGAGCTGTCAACTTGACATCACCTCCAACATTCCTTCTCTCATTGCTGAGCAGCTCATGGGGTTAAAGGAAAACATTCAATAAAAATGGAGAATATGAAGGAGACGGGGAATTCCCAATCATATGAAACACATGCTTCCAGCTCTCTCTATCTCCACTTCTCCCATCTCTGTCTAAAACGTCCCATGAACTCCTCCAGAGTCTTTTCAACGAAAGCGAATCAAATTATTTTGACAAGATGGATGAGGTCTTATATCTCCTGGCAGGGCTCAGGAAACTATATGTCAACATGAATGAGCATTATATGCTCAAAAAGAGACAAATACACTGGGTTAGTAATCTGTTTAAGGTTTGTTTTTCCTACTCTCAGAGCCTAGGAAGGAATCTGGCTCCATTCGATCGGCCTCAATAATGAGCTGGATGAAAATCAATACACCGTTTCTGATTCTCTGTGTTGGGGCTATAATTAGCTAATAAAAAAGACTTCTGTTGGGATTTATTAGCTCTGAACACACAATCTGGGTCTCGAGGACGATAAAGTACACATATTAAAAAAACAGTTTAGAGTCGAAACAGATAAATATTTCTGAAGAATGTTCATTATTTTGCCAAGTAGTTTATCTCCCTCCTCTCTGTGCCCACAGAGAGGGCCTTGGTGGTTGAAAGTGGTTATAATTGTACATCTGGTAGCAGTTAGAGCTGCGTACTTGGCATCGATGAGGTTTCTGAAGCAGCACGTTCCAAGAGCAGCTCGGGCTCGCCTCAGATCTCTCACTTCATCTACTGAATAGAAACAACAGAGCTGTTAGATCCAACAGAGACCTTTGAGAAAGGAGGTATGCCAAAGTTGCCACCTTTTCCACTAGAAGAAAATATAAGAACACCTTGCAATGCAATTAAAAATCTATACTATGGGTGGTTTCAATGGATGAGACAACAATTATGTTGGGATACTCTTTTAGCCAGTAGGGGGTGGTATCTGCTTTTGCCTCTTTTAGCTAATGAAGAGACAGAGATTTATACACAATATGGAAATATATGGCCGCCTGACAATTATACCAACAGGGACTTTAGAGACATTGCATTCCAAATATGTTCTTTAATTTTGAGCTTACCCTGCTTTTGTAGCTATAACAGCCTTCACTTTTCTTTGGGGGCTGTCCATGGGAGCATGGAGTTGATGTTGGATGAGAAGGCCTGGCTCGAAATCTCCATTCCAGTTTATTCAAAACTTGCTCAGTAGGGCCGTGATAGGCCCTTGTGCAGGCCAGTCAAGCTCTTCCACACTGAACTCATCAAACCATGTCTTTATACTCCTTGCTTTGGGGCACAGTCATGTTGGGATAGAAACAGGCCTTCTTCAAACTGTTGCCACAAAGTTGGAAGCATAGCATTGTCTAAATTGTTTTGGTATGCTGGAGCATACCGTTATCCCTCCTCCACCAAACCTTACAGTTGGCACAGTAGAGTCAGGCAGGTGTACTCTCAGCGTCTGCCAGTGCTGGCATTAGACTTCATGATGTGAGGCTTGCATGCAGTTGCTCGGCCATGGAAACCCATACCATGAAGCTCCATGTAGTTGTTGGGTTTACATTAAAGCCAGTGGGAGTTCAGAGCTCTTCAGCTATGGAATCAGCAGAGAGTTGCCACTTTTACACACCATGTGCCTTAAGGCTCATTTATGCTTTCACATATGCCAAAATAGACATGTGGGTTTAAAACATCACAACCATCATTACCATTATACTTACAAATCAATCCACCAGAGGTCGCTGTCTCTCACGTAGCTACTTTGATGCTGCTCCATCTGTCCAAAAGACTCAAGAAATAATGGTCCACCCTCTGCCCTGCTGTGCTCTTATAGTTGTCTGTCTTTGTGCACAGGTTAGCTAACATCATTGATATGCTGGCAGTGGTATTGCTAAGTTTGGTCCGTATCCCTAAGCTGCAAGGGAATGGATGAAAGATGGGCAAAATAAGAATAGACAGAAAGGTCCATCTGTATCTGTGTGTGCTTCAGACGCAGAGCATAAATGAGCCTTTAATAGTCATTGACCCTGCTCTGTGATTTTACTTGGTCTTTTGCTTCCAGAGTGAGTTGCTGTTGTTCCTAAATGCTTCCACTTTCTCTTAATATCACTTATGGATGACTGTGGATTATCCAGCAGGAATGACATTTCTTAAAATTCATTATTTAAACAATAATTTAGAAATGTTGTCTGGTCAGACCACAGCACACTTTTCGACTGTTGGTTGGTCCATGTTAGACAAGCTTGGGCTTGGTCAAATCAGCAACACTTTTGGAGGTTGCTGATGTGGTCGGGGTAGAGTCTTGACTTACAGTTGTAGTTGCATCAAATCGAAGTATTGTGACATGCATCTAAACATGGACTGAGTCACAGCATCCCCAACCTCCATGAGGGTTTGATTTTGTCTCTAAATCCTTGGATTCTTTGTTTGAGTGCATGAGAATGAAAATAAAGCAAAGATCAGAAAAAAAGAGGGAAGGTGGCGTGCAAGCTTACGAGAAAGACATGTAGCATTGAAGCTACTCTTGAGAATATTAATGACAGTATTCAAGGTTAGCTTTGCACACAGAACTGTCCATTTTAAAATGATTACATTGTGTCTGTCTCTTTTTAAGCTGAAGTGATTCTAACATGATGATCCCTTTCTCTTTGAGTAGGCAACACATGTTTCCAGTCTCCCACATGTTAAGAACATGAGCTACTTAAACAGCTGGGTCTATGTCTTGGACATGCTTTGTTTTATGTGTTTTTAACCATTCTAACAACTTTTTCTGATGACAACGCTCTGCTGTCCCCCACACAAAATGATGAAATAGATAGACCTCCTATGTGGTGCAAACAGCATCATCCCCAACAGAGCCATTACAATTTGGGCTATTTCGTGCCATTTTTCATCCCAGATGAGTCTCTCTGCTTTCAGCTAAAGCCAATGTTTGCTGGACTAAAATGAGATTGTGTTCGATGCCAGCTCCCACCAAGTGCTCCATCCTCATGAGGCACAACACAAAAATCATGAAAATCATACACCAGCTCACAGCAACAAACCAATTTCCAAAGAACACATTTCGATTCCCTCCTTGAATAAAAAAGCAGCTTAAGGCAAGTGGATAGAAACACACAATTATCCAATATGCATACAGACATTTTACAAAGGACTCCAAATAGACGTTCAAAAGAAAGTGGACTTACCACCTTATCTTAAAGTGAACCAATGCTTTAGTGTCCTAACCCTGCTACTTTCTAATGGTCAGTAGGAGGTGACTGAGCTGCTTGTAAAGGGAGGCACAACTGCAAGGAATCAGAGAGGAAAATGACCATACTTCCCAGCTGATTTACTGGATAATTAGTCAGATCATAGTGGCCGCAGACATGAAAAAGCAGTACAGCTATAAATCATCATCATGACTCTTTAACCAACTGCTGGTGCCAGATATCAGTTACATTTTTTGGAAAATGATGGCTGCCCCTAACAGGTCTTGCTGCTTCTCACATCAATAATTTGTGGCTGTTAAACATGGCACTGATGACATGAAAGACGGTAACATCAACAGAACTTTAAAAATCCCAAACTGCCACAAAATGTTCTGATTTCCTTCGAAATGTTTCTCCCTAAAATCCACAAAAAATCCCTGAAATTTCAAAGAAAATGATGTAAAATTTCTGTGGAAATTCTAAAACATTTTTGTGAACCATACCATAAATAGCACCCCAAAATTTCTTTAGTTCTTCAATGTTTCAGTGAAAGGCTTTCACATTTTAATAAAAAATTACCAAAAAAATCCATGGAAGTTCCCAAGAATTTCAAATAAAATCGATGAAATTTCAAAGCAAAGTCACTCTAAGATTTCTAATTAAAATTCCCCCAAATTAAAACATTTCCCAAGATCCCATTGAAATGAGTGAAAATTCCCCTAAAAATCCAAACAAATTTCCCTAAAAATTCCATGAAAATACCCCAAAATTACAAAGGTTTCTCCTATTCTTCCAAAATTTTACATTTAATTTCCTCAGTTTTCTATGAAAATATCTTTTGAAAAGTTATAAAAAAATAAAAAAAATATATATATCAAAATCAAACTTACAAAATTGCCTGATGTGAACCAGGCATGGTTCACATCAAGCAATGCTTCTTGAGAACAGCAAATTCAAAACTTGTGTGTGTGTTTTTGTAGGGCAGGACAACTTTAACCAACACATCCAATCTCATCACATTGATTGGACTCCAGGTTGGCTGGCTCCAAATAGCTCTTGGAGAAGTCATTAGCCTAGGGGTTCACATAGTTTTTCCACCCTGCACTGTGAATGTTTACACGTTTTGTTCAATAAAAACATGAAAACATATAATTTTTTTGTGCAGTATTAGTTTAAGCAGACTGTGTTTGTCTATTGTTGTGAATTTGATGAAGATCAGAACATATTTGACGACCAATTTATGCAGAAATCCAAGAAATCTCAAAGGGTTCACATACTTTTTCTAGCGACTGTATACATTTACCTAATTTACTTGAAAATGCCTTAAAATGTCCAGTAACCCCCCCCCCCAAAAAAAATCCAAAAAAGTTTCCCAAATTCTCTTGAAAATACCCCGAAAAATTCAAAGAAAGATTTTTGACTTATTGTTGTAAAATTAAAGAAACAATTGTTGCAAACACATGACAAGGACCCAGGAGGAGAGCACGAGACAAAGTAGTAAGGTTAAAGGAGTTTATTTGACAATAACAGTAGTGCTAACAATGGTGAATGTACTGGCTGGTGGCAGGCAGAAGCACTGTCAGAGGGAAGGAGACTCTGCAAAAAAAAAAAAAGAGACCAAATGTAGTTAGACAAGGCAAAAACTCACTGAAAACTCACTAGATTTAAAGGTTGAAGAGGAGCCAGGGTACCTGACTAGAAGCTGTAGTACACTGGTGTCTGAAAGTTCATCGTGGGGTGAGGCAATCTTGGTTGCCAAGTATTAGCTGCAGCCGGGACACCTAACAAGCTGCAGCTGTGACCGTCCACGAGTGATGGCAGCTGAGTTAAAAGTTAAGCAGCCTGTCTGTATCAGCCTGTCATATTCTGTCATATCATATTGTGTATTAGTGCCATGTCCTTTTGCATTGAATTGTATAGTATCATATGGTATTGTTTTGTAGCTTGACACATAATACTGACTAATGTCCTATATTGCAATATTGTGTAATATAGTGCCATTGTGTCATATTGTACATAACAAAATACCTACTTTCTTGTAATATCCTATTAAATCAAGTTTTTTACTATAATATTGTATCATGTACAAATCATAACCCATCCTATCATATCATGCTTTTGCATAATATTGTATTTTACCACATTGTATAATTCTGTTAGCAGCATAATGATCTTATCATATCATATTATGTTCTATTATATTGTATCATATTGAATAATATAGTGTCGTCCTTCTGCATTGTATTGCATCATGTTGTATCTTATATAGACTAACACATTATACTGCAAAGTGTCCTATTACATTGTATCATAGCATAATGTGTAATCTAGTATCATTAGGAGCTGAATTGTATGCTATCATATCACATCGTGTCCTATTGTTATATTGCATCATGTGTTTGTATTTGTAATGGATATAAAATGATCACTAGGCTACAAAGTCTCACTACGATGTGAAAAAGCATTTAAAAATATCATTTTAAGTTTAAGAGGCTTAAAACAGAGTTAAAAGGAGTTGGAATAACAGCGTGTGTTAAAAACAGTCATGTAAAAACGTTATTGTATTTTGTTGAACTTATTTTCTCGTTCATATCTGCTATTGATTAGTTTTGTCTTGAGATTTGTTTGTTTTGGTGTACTCCCGGGTTTAGCCGCTAGGGGGAGTAGGTTGCCTGCGCCTCATCATTACACTGTTGAATGAGCAAGGACGTGTCTGTCTTTCTTCTGCATCTCTCTCCTTTACAGGTAAAAATGCACGGTTAAAACTGAATTAAACCATGTGTTAAAGCTTACTGTAGTTAAAAGGAACATTTTAACAGTAAAATAAGTCGATGTTATATTGTTTAAGTACATTTATTTAGTGTTTAAAACTTGAAAGTGGCATCTGAGCAGAACATGTTTGCTAGCCTAAATCTCTAGTCAAAATGTGATGGATTTAGCACAGCCTTGCAAGAGTGTGTGTATTTTCTATGTTTAGTATTTTTTTTTAGCTTAAAATTGTACTGCTAAGTGTATTTTATAAGCTGCTGAGACGTTTAACCCATTAAAGCCTGAAAACACAAATTATAGCCAAAAAATTCTGATTTTTGGAACTGAAATGTTTATTTCACTTTCTACTGAAATCCGAAAATTCCAAATTTCCATGAAATTTAACATTTAAGTTTTTCGTATCTCATTTGATACATTAAGTGGTTTTGGTAACTGATAATCCACTTGAGGGCATTTTTTTTTATCATTTATCAGATTGTATTCAGAATTTTTTTGGTAATTTAGCAGAATTCTTTAGTTTTGTATTGACAATATGTACGAATGTGAATTATGTGCTTGAGAGAATTACATATATTTTCTTTATTTTGGTCACTTTTTGGTCACAGTAACAATTTAACTAAATCTACCATTCTTTGAGAGATTTTCCTTTTATTTTGATCCTTTTATTCCCCTATAAATATAACTAAACATAGAGCCTACTTTTTTCTTTTTTAACCATTTGGACAGGTCCCGTTCTTGACTTTGCCACTTTTATGTCTGAATTAGGATTATCAACTCAAATAAAAATTCTGTAATGGAGTATTTGGTATTGACACTTTAATTTAAGGATAAATTCTTTCACTATTTTCCATCCTCACGTTTACAATGGAAGTTTGTATTGTATCTCATGCTCTGGAAAACTGCAGTGATTGAGTAGCATGCTCAGCTGTGTTGGAATGTAATTATAAAAGCATTATTAGGTGCTGAGAGCAGCAAGAGAGCCTCTGCTCTCCTTTGCCACCAGGTTACTTTACATATCTGCAACCCAAGCAGCTCAAGCCTCCCACTGCTCTCCGACTCCTTACTGTGGTAATGACCAGAAGCAGTCACAGTCTCCTTGGCACAGCCCATCTGTTGTTTGTGTTTTTCAGACGAAGGGGTTGGAGGGGAGTGGGTCGATGGGTGGGCTGGTGTCGGCTCGGGTGAGGAATGAGAAAAAGATGGGAGGCTCTAGCCACAAATTAGCGCTGGTCTGTTATTACAGTAGGCTGAATGTTAGCGGTATTTACACAGCCAAACAGCAGGACACAATGGTCATCTCTAAATAAAGACAGCCCACTGGTCAGCCACTCTGCGCTCAGTGAGGAGGATGAAACGGAGGAGGAAATTTCTGGCTTGGCCATACCCACTGCAGAGTCATGAGAAAGGAAAACAGAAAATCAAAATTTATATCATGGTCAGAAATGTCTCATTTCAGGATCAAAAACATTATAGTAAATTCATTTACAACAACAAGGTGGCTCTGTAAGAACTGGCAACCCACAACAAGAATGTGCAGGCTTCACATCTGCAAACTGGATGTTTTTGAATGAAGTCTGAAACTCCCCCACATGTTCGTTGGATATCCTGAGGCCCTACCTCCAAAGAAAAGCTTGTTAGGCCAAAACTCCTGCCATTACCCTTGACCCTTTAAACTACAATTTATTACTGAAAGGTACTGTGTGTAATATTTTACACACTACACCTTTAATATACTAAAAATGACATTTCGTCAGTAGGTATAGGCAGGATCATGGATGATTAGTTAACAAGCTGAATGGCCCTATACATGTAGGCATGTAGTGTAGTAAGGATTCATCACAAGGCCCGATGTGCTACATTTCAGGGCTTGAGAGGGGAGGGAAGGAAGGAGGGAAGGAACATGTCGCCTGGCAGTCAAGGTCAAGCTCGACAACATCTCTTTAGTCCAGACCTTTTCACACCTGGTAACATGCCTGGAGACTGCCAGTGGAGCATCCAACCCTTGGGACATTTAGAGCACGACAAGGGGCTTGTGACAACCCTACCTTCCAGCTGCTCGCTCCACAAGGTCATGCTTACTCACCACATCCAGCCTTTCCTCCACTCTAAAGGTTGGACCTGATCATTTTACTGTGCCTCAGGTAATATGAGAGGACATCCAGCCACTGCTTATCCTGTTTTCAGGTTGCAGGGGTCTGGAGCCTATCCCAGCTACTCAATACTTAGTCCGGGCTCCTTTTGCACAAACTACTGCAGCAATTCGGTGTTTGAGGCAATCAGTCTGTTGCTCTGATAGTGGCCTTTCGCTCTTTTGTGTTGTTGCATCTAGTGTCTCTCATCTTCCTCTTCACAAAACCTCATAGAATCTCTATGGGGTTTTGGTCAGGCGAGTTTGCTGGCCAGTCAAGCACAGGGATACCATGGTCCTTAGACGAGGTATTGGTACTTTTGGCAGTGTGGGCAGGTGCCAAGTCCTGCTGGAAAATGAAATCAGCATCTCCATCAAGCTGGTCAGCAGAGGGAAGCATTAAGTGCTCTAAAACTTTCTGACATTGGAGCTGATAAAACACAGGGAACCAACACCAACGGACGTGACTCCCCAAAACACTACCGACTGTGGAAACCTTACATTAGACCTCAAGCTGCCTGGATTCTGTGCCTCTCCATTCTTCCTCCAGACTCTGGGACCTTGATTTACAAATGAAATGTTAAATTTACGTTAATCTGAAAACAGTCGAGTCCTTTTTGTCTGTAGCCCTGGTAAGACACCTCTGACGTTGTCTCAGGACTGGCTTGACACAAGGAATGGGACAGTTGTCTTGGATCCGTCTGTGCGTAGTGGCCCTTAAAGACTGACTCCAACCTCAGTCCACTCCTTGTGAAGCTCCCCAAAATTCTTGAATTGGTTTTGTTTCACAATCTTCTCAAGGCAGTAACTATCCTTGCTGCTTGTGCACCTTCTTTTTTAACCACATTTTTTCCCTTTCATTCAACTTTGCATGAATTTGATTGGATACAGCACTCAGAACAACCAGCTTCTTGAGCAATGACCTTTAGTGTCATACCCTCCTTGTGCAGGGTGTCAATGATTGTCTTCTGGACATCTGTCAAGTCTGCAGTCTTCCCCATGATTGTGTAGGCTACTGATCCAGACTGAGAGACCATTTAAAGGCCCAGGACACCTTTGCAGGCGTTTTGAGGTAATTAGCTGATTAGAGTGTGACATCACGTGTCTCCAAGATTGAACTTTTTCACAATATTCTAATTTTCTGAGTTACTGAATTTGGGGTTTTCATTATCTGTAAGCCATAATCATCAAAATTTAAAGAAATGAACATCTGAAATCAGTCTGTTTATAATGAATCTATAAAATATGGGAGTTCCAATTTTTGAATGGAATTACTGAAATAAATCAACTGTTTTTATAATATTCTAATTCACTGAAATGCAACACTGGTGTCGTGCCAAAACCTTGTAACTTTATTCCAGAGCTATTGGTCATCCTTTAATGTCCTATCTAACCCTCAGTAACTACACGCCATTCATACATTTTTAAATCTCTGAACAATCCAGTTGATTCTTTCTTTGAAAAGCTTGCATTCAAAACATATGTTACTTTACAAGAGCTTTCAAAACAAGCATCTGCAGTGTTTTTAACAGATTGCAGCATATGCCACATGGAGCAAGCAGTGAAAAACTTGTTGATGAAATCTTATATGCTTCCTCTCAGGGTTTAGGACTCAGGTCCATCAACGTTGATACTGGTGCATAAATTCTAACTTTCTGCTCTAAGTGATCCCCAGACAGGCTGGCTTTGTTTTCAATGTGCAGCCCACTGATTCCTCACTTAATCCCTCTTATATACCCAGCAAGTCCATGCGAAAGCAAACCATTGTTTCAAGCCAAGATAATAGCGTAGTGTCAGCCCTGAGAGGGGAGTTACAGTAGAATCAGCACCAGCTGCAAAAGCAGACATTCATGTGGACCTGATAAGAGCGCAAAACTACTCTCAGTCTCATCTTATTTTCATTATTGGACCATAATGT
Organism: Cheilinus undulatus; assembly: GCF_018320785.1. NCBI lineage: Eukaryota > Metazoa > Chordata > Actinopteri > Labriformes > Labridae > Cheilinus > Cheilinus undulatus. The sequence goes on along the minus strand of NC_054880.1, from coordinate 16,001,329 downwards.
ACGGCTAACTCAGGACTGTGCTATGAAGCCTATAACCTGTACGATGTCCCTCCGCTGGAGAGTTAAGATAGACGTCTAAATCTGCTGTCAAAATGTCCTGCTACAATGTGCTGTAAAGGGAATTCAGACAGCTCAGCTCAACACAGCTCTGAACGGAAATGAGAATGTTTGCCATTGTTTTAGATTGAGGGGAGACCACCGACTGGGTTTGAGTGATACAACCAGGAGTTTAAATTTCCTCAGTTATCGACAATAGCTGTGCTGATACTGTTTTCATTTGTTGTTTTTTGACATTTTTCAAAGAAAAAACTAATACTGCAATCATCAGTCTAAATGTAATCAAATGCATCCCAATGTGACAAAAAATAACATAATCAATGCTTTTGAAGTGCTTCTTTTAAATTAATTATTTAAACATAAAAATTGCACACTAGGAAAGCCACCATTTCTAATATTGCTGAGGAACACAGCCTTAACTGTTTGGACATTTTCTAACATTTTTTTTCATGGTTAATATTTAACAGTCTATGCAAGGAAAAAGAAAGCCATGGTTTTCTTTTGCAACCTTAAAGCCATACTTCGAAAATGAAAAAAAAAAAGAAAACTAAATGAGACGTATTCTCAGGCAAACATAATAGCTTTATTCCTCTGCCACTCAAGCTTTTTTTAATTGGTAGATAAAGTTTTCAAAGGGAAGATGTAATAATTTGAAATGATTGCATTGCTTTGTCACTAATCATCTTATTAACCTGAGGCCAAGTTATTTAAACTTTTTGAATCACAAAGATAAACACAGAGGACTTAGAGAAGAGCAGGCACCGTCAAGATTAAGACTGTGAGCAGTAATAAGTGAGTGAGATCTGAAAGAAACACTTCTCCTCACTATGGGACTGATACGGGAAGTTAGAAAGCACTTCACAAGTTCACAAAGCAAAACTTACAAACACCGGAGGCAGAGCCATTCTTTCATGCATTTGTCAGTTTTGGACAAAGTTCTGTTTTTTTTCTTCACATTCAGGTTAAAGCCTCAGCTATGCAACCTCTCATCTTTATATTTGTCAATCACTTCATTACCATGCCATCCATGTGTATCAGGATGCTCCCAGTGGGCCTCTGTTGTCTTCTTTTTAATCAGTTTTCCTTTTTTTTTTTTTTTTTTATGAAGCGTGTCACTTAGCATCAGAGCGGAACCATTGGCTCGTTAATTAACTGGATGATTGACAGAAAAACAAGCTGCAGCTATGCTGAGATTAGATTAATTTTAAAGTGGCGGTTATACAGCCCGCTCTTATGTTGTGGGCATTAACTGTTTTTATTCATTTGAAGCAAGGAACATATTTTAGTCATTTCATTTTATCACATATTTCCCAAAGACCCTTCATGTACATGAGAAGACGTTACATTTTGGGTTTGATATGACATAGTAATAGTTTCTGCTATTAGAATTTTTCAGAACATTGTCTGGAATATCTACTGAAGTTTAAGTCATTGGCTTGAAATGTTGGGAGAATTTTCAATGGAATTTTCAGAAATTTACTATTTTAGTATAAAGTATGTTCTTGGCAGTTTGAAGGTTATGTTTATATATTTCGGAGAGTTTCAGTGGAAGTTTTGGCGACATCTGCTTTGGAATTGTAGGAATTTTCCTGTGAATTTTGGAAATCTGTTTGATGATTGGGGGATTTGTTTGGAAATTTCATGGTATTTTCCTGGAAATTTGGGAAAAGTATTCGTATTTTGGGGGAAATTTGATTTGAAATTTAAGGTATTCACATGGCGATATGGGGAATTTATTGGTAAGCTTTAAAGAATTTGGAGGGTTTCAAGAATTTTCATAGAAACTTTTGGGGATTGTTTTGGATATTTGAGGAATTTTTTGTCGTTTGGGATTTTGGGGAAAGCATTTGAAACTTGTTGAAATTTTCTGGAATTTACATGTAATTTTTAATTGGAATGTTAAGGCTTCATTATAAAGTTTCACTGAAGCATCTGGGTTTTGAATGCTAGGTTTTGGTTGTTGTGATAACTCTGATCCTAATTAGAAATATAAATAAATAGAATTATTATACTACATTCATAATTTATGGGGCACTAACTTGGAAATAGGAAACAGCAACCAAAATGGAGCAAAAATCAGTTTCAGAATTCATTTAAATAATATCATGAATAATGTTTAACAAATATTGGCATTTGAATAAACAGAAGGCGTAGAATCATGCACTGTCTCTCAACCAGCAGAAATATTACAGTGTGCATGGAAAATAATCACAGACAACATCTCTTTAAATCAATAATAGGATTTTTTTAAACAAAGCAACATCAATTGCTATCAATTACACTAAATTCAACAAATAGTTAATATAACTACTAAACTACAACAAACAATTCACAAGCAAAGCATGGTGAAGGTGTCAGAAAGAGCTAGAGAAACATAATAGCTGATGATCTTAAAATGGCTGCGTCACATGTGGTTTCACACATGTGACTTTAAAGATGGTGGACTTCATCCTGGGAAAATCTCAGGCTAAGGAGTCTCTGAACTCAGCATAACAACTTCACCACACAGCAACCCAGTATACAGACTTTGATTATACAGTCAGACTGATGTTCATCTTAGTGAAAGCACTGTGCTGGACATAAATGGACACAGCAAAGTAAATCAACAACACACTGGCAGACAGAAGAACAACAAATGTACTTTTCAATGAATGAACATAAAATGCTTCCTGCAGCTAGGTCTGCCCAGATCAGAGTCTCTGGTTTGTTGATGTCCAACTAGATCCAGGAGTGAGCAGCTGTCAGTATATCGATGCTCTTTCCACGGTTCCAGCAAGTTGTAAGTCTCGTGGAGTCAAGACTTAGCTTTAGGAGGAAAGCAGGGCTTATATCGTCCTTCTTAGGCAGCAGAAGAGTTTTTTATCCTTGTTCAGATACCAGTGGGCTTTCTGCAGCATTTTGGATGGAAACTCCTGTACTCGACCAGTCGATTGCTTAAAACTGAATATAAAGCTGGGAAACCCACTGACTCTAATTACCTGTGGATAGTCTGCAGGGTCTCCTTAGATTGCCTCCTATCAGAGAAAAGAATGTTTCCTGCTGCAAGGACTTCTGGGATAATGAGTCTCCCAATTTATGACTCTTTGTTTGAACGATACCCACAAAGCTAGGCCTGAGTCTTGTTGTCCACATGGCTGACTCCCAACAGGGGAATATTTAAAGAACTTTTGGGGTACTTTTTATGGGATACTTTTAGAATATGTTGAAGATTTTTTTTTTTTTTTTAAGTTTGACTTTGAGCTTTTGGCCTTTATTTGAGAGATAGGGCAGTAGAAAGAGCCACAGGCTGGACTTGAACCTGGGCTCACTCATAGGTCGTGACCTAATGACAAGGCCATCTGTGCCCCTAGTTTTTTTTTTAAGAATTTAAACTAAATTTTTAGGTAATTTCTTTGAACTTCTGGTGAATTTTGGAAAGGTAAATTTCCAAGAAATTAAGAACTTTAGTTGATGCTTGGTCCCAATAAGTCCTAGTGGTCCATCATCAAAATAACAACAAAAAAGACTTAATCAAACCTCTCTAAATGTCTTACAACATTTCTCACTGATATAGGGGATAAAGACATATATATCTGTTATTACTTTACTGAACTTTACATAAATATCACAACAGGACTCTGAAGTAAAAACCAAAGTCAAACTTAGCAGTCCTGGCACTGTAATACTCACCAAATATATGATGTGAAATAAAGGGGAAAACTCCAACTTTTGCACCTTTCAACAAAGATTTAATGAAACATAAAATACAGCCTCAGCTTGTCAAAACATCTGAAACCGCAGCATCACAAAGACCTGCTGTGGGGAATCGCTGAGGTGTGTTGAAGTGTGTTTTCTTACTCACAGTGATACAGAACTCTTTCCCTCCTCCCTGTCTGCCGCTTTGCTCTGGTGGTTTGGCACAGGGGCTGTGAGTTCTGTGAGGAGAGATCTGGGCCTTGTAAATACTCGCATTATTAATCTTAATAAGAATGAGCCAGGCCGACTCTGGAGGTGTATCCATCTTGGTGGCGGCGGACCTGCGGTAAATCCTCGAGACTTTGTTCTCTCCCTCTGAAAGTCTCCCACTACCTACAGTCGTACTCCCTCTCCTCTGCCTGTTGTCTGGTCTTCTCTGGGGTTCTTTGTTGGCAGTGAGGACAGATGTGTGGGCAATATTAAGAGTGATGGTATGTATCATTTTCAGACGGAGGGCTGTGATGTGTGCTGTTTAGGACAGATGGCAGTGGGTGGTTTTAAAGTTGTCCTTTGTGTAAGTTAGTCATACAAAGCAGAATGCATAAAATCACTGTTATGGTGATTGATTCATTTCCTGGTTTCAGCCTTGTTTCATCATTTGTCCTGGCCTACATAAGAACCATTAAGTTCCTGTGTTTTTTAAGCCATATTTGTGTTCCTGTAAGTTATTCTGAAAGTATGATGAAATCCAAAAAACCCAGCTGATGCATCGTTACGTTTACTACATACTATGTTTCTCATCATTTTATTTCCAATCTGTAAAGCATCTTCTTTGTCAGTTTTAGACATCACAGATCTATTTTTGTTAGTCCTAGTCTAGTTTTCATCATGGAAAAAAGTCAAACATTTTTAGTCCTAGTTTTAGTCGATGAAATTAACACTGCATTGAGGTCAGCATAATTAAGGTCCACTGTAAATTTAAGCTGTGACAACCATATTTTATTTTATTTCTAACCTGAATAACAATCACTCTTATTAAAGCAGTATAAATGAATTGTATTTATTTATGCTGTGGTAAAATAAAGCCTCTCTCAAAATGTAAATCCTTTTCTTAAAACAGAATTACCTTTTTATTGGTGGTCAAGATGCCAGATAAATTAAGAAAATAGACAATTAGAACTTTTTTTTATGGAAAATAATAGAATAATTGTAAAAAGAGCAGAAGAAATGGGCGCTTTCAGGCACAGCGGAGTCGGGACATAAGCAAGCACCAACAAGAGGCCGGTACAATTACAACACGGATGCTGCTATAGCATCAGTTTTATCAGAACTTGACGAAATTTCTTCGTTAAAAGAACAAAGAACAGCATTGAGTTGTTTTCTTTTCAGAAACTACAAAAGTCATGTACTGACATGTCTACAGTCACCATGGTTCACGTTATGCAGTTCTCTATGGAGTTTACTCCTCGATAGCGACTACGTCACGCGTTTTGTTGCTCTGATTGGCCCGTAAAGATGTGACAGACAGAACGTTCATCCAATCACCCTCCAAGTTATTTCAAAGGCTCTGCCCTTTCCCAAGCACTGTCTATGAGGGGTTTACCAGATGGATGTGTAAGACACACGTGGTGTGTAACCTCCAATTTCCATATACAGCGTGCGTGCCGCGGAATGCCGGCAAATCGTACTGGGGAGCACATCGCTCCCTCTCTATCTATCAGAGGCATTTCTATAGCCGGCACTCCAGACCGGCAGCGGCGCATGTCTGGAGCGCCACTTCGGTCCACTTCGTTTCAGTACGCTGTAGATCTATTTTCAACGCCAGCTGCTGCCAAACCTCGTAAATTCACTGTCGTTCAGAAAGCACCAACCATGGAAGTCACAACATAGAATATCTAGTACTTTCAAAATAAAACACAATGCAAGGACTCCTGATCGTAAATCATCACTATATCAACATTACGTCTCATCCTGCAGCGAGAGCAAAGGGTCACCAAGAGGTCAGTGGGTCACAGAGCTACAACAGCGCCACTGACGAGGAAAAGTTAACTTTTGGGGATATTTAGCCAAAGAATTTTGCATAAAACCACAGATCCTTTAAGCAAACACGAACCTTTTAACTTCCTAATGTAGTCACTCAATGGTGGAAGCAATAATATCATGGGCTTATACCGGAAAGGATGATAAATTAACCCCAAAACGTAAAATAGTCCGCTGTTGACATACTATTCCTGTGTGAACTCGCAGTTCTCCCATGATCTCTTCCTGCTGATCAGGGCTGCGCTCTAGACTCACTTCCAGTGGGCGAGGTCGCTCGCCTTCAGTAGAACCAAACCCGCAGCCCTTCGGTGCGCGGTGCAGTCGTCCTCTGTGGAAATTGCGGGTTAGGTTAGCAAAAAAGTGCATGATGTGGCAAAAATGGACAAATAACAGCATAAACGGGGACCTAAAAGGGGCCACTATGGGTGAAAAGTGGCAAAAGATGTTGCAGAAATGGGTGGAAAGGGGGAAAATGTTACTAGAAGCTTTTTTTTTCTATAAAAAAAAGTTCAAACTTTTTCCTGTAACAACAGGAAACTTTGTCATATTGACTTATCTCACTATACATCACAGATTTTTTTAAGACTGAATGACAGTGATTATAATCAGCTAGGGGTCATTTTCAGGGCTACATTTCTGTCATTAGAGATGTTTTTGGATGGTTTGCAGTTTTTTTCCCCCTGTTGAGAGGTGAGTGCAGCCAAAACTAAAGAAGTCTCTCTAATTTAAAGGGAATATAAGCCGGTAATGTCAGCCTGCATCACATAGCACCTCAGGAGCAGGATAATCACACTGACAGAGAGAACGGAAGAGAAAAAGGGCCTCACTAAATCCAAACATTAGTATTTTCTTGTCTCTTTGCTTTGCTTTAGGTGGCCCGCCCTCTTCAGAGCATCTACACAGAGACACCAGGGGAGAGGAAATAGAATTATGTCATGACAAGCAGTGGGGGAGGGTGATGTCGAGTTTCCTAGTTTGGCTGATAATTCTAATGGGAAATTTTCTGCAATTTATTCCAAGATTATACTTCATTGGAATTCAATTTAAACAGCCAATCAAGACGTCTCGGAGCAATAGAATTTGATTTCTACCACATTTTAAAGTATGATAAAATATTTCCTTCCCTCATTTGGTTCCAGATTTAGTCATCCCCAGAGCAAAAAGCTTGGTGTCTAATCCCATTTAATGTGAAAGTGTAACAAGATGACAAACCAAACAGCAGTTTCATGCTTGCATCTTGATGTGACTGTCAAGCACTTTTTGTGTCAGAATACAGTAACACAATCAGTGGAGGAGAAGAAAACTGTAATGACACATAACCCCCGTCTGTCTGTAGGCTGGTGTTATAAAAAATTTGGTTCGGAGATGAAAGTTATCATTTAAGATCCAAGAAACGCTTTCATGTGTTTCCTTCCAAACATCCCTCCTCTTTACTGCTCTGTCTGAGTCATGGTTAATCCCTCAGTGCTTGTTTTGGACCTAAACACTGTGACATAAAAGGCTTTCAATTATCACATAAAATGCACATTTTTACATAAGAAGATGAGACTCACACTCTTGACTAAAGAAGGTGTTAGGCTGCTGTGTGGAGATGCATTAAGCTGTATCGTTTTATTCTACTGTAACAGTAAATCTCAGCTCTTTGGCACTGAAAGCCCAAACATCATTTAATTCTGCTTGCAATTAGCTGAATTATATCAGAGCGTGTCTACTTTTAAACACATTGAAAATAGCTTTATGGGCTCCTTGAGAGCAGTGTTTGGTCAATAAAACATCACTTATTCTGTGAAATGTTCTCAGACAATGACTCCTCTGTGGTTGGTCCTGGTTATGGGACAGTGGGCCAGCTCTTTACTTTTGCATTGCTTCTTGAGGGAGCATGGGAGTTTGCCCATCCAGGCTACATTTGTTTTGTGGACCCGAAGAAGGCTTATGATAGTGTCCCTTGGGGGGTCATGTAAGGGGTACTACAGGTACATGGGCTCCCAGAGCTGATGCGGCGGGCCATCAGGCCTTTGCATAACCAAAGTTAAGGTTGTGTCATAATTCTAGGGATAAAGTCAGGATCGTTCCTGGTGCATGTTGGCCTCTGCTACTGCTAACTCTTATTTTGTTTGTGATGTTCATGGACAGAATCTTAAGGTGCAGCCATAGACAGGAGGGTTTTCGGTCTGGTGACCTCAGAATTCCATCTCTGCTTTTGCAGATGGTGTGGTTCTGTTGGCGTCTTCAGCTGTGGACCTCCCAAAGGCACTGGGACGGTTTGTGACTGAATGCGAAGGGGCCGAAGCAGTCATCCTCTCAATGCAGTCAAGCTCAGTCATGGTTGTTGACAACTGACTGAGATGCAAGTTGTAGGAGATGGCAACCCCTTCCCTCACACGTCAGAATCCCCCAGGAAGAGCTGGTAACGGTCGCAAGGGATAGGGAAGTCTGGGCTGACTTGCTTAGCCTGCTGCCACTGCGACCCCTCCCTTGCGATTAAAAATCAGTCTCTTTCTTTACATCTGGATCATTTGGATCAGCTCAGTGATTTACTGGCTCCCAAATGGCTCTCCATTTGGTACCAGATTGGCTTTTTGAATATGTATTAAAACACTAATATAGAAAAAAAGAGACTTGAACTGAAATTGGAACTTGCTACACATTCATAGAAAATGTGCAGGGATTAGAGCAAGAGCACTGCTTGTTTTAAGGCAGATACAAAAAATGTTAAGCAGATTTACAATGAAAATACGCCTCATAGGACACAGAAAAACTCAGTTGTACAGACAAGATGGGTACATTTTGTACATAACATATAACAGACTCACACACAGTAAGCTAGTTAAAAGCAGGAGGCCGAGGCCCCTGAGCGAGCATCAGAAGAGGAGACATTATGAATAAGTAAATAACTTGTTTGTTTTTACCAATTAATTAAGTATTTATCCCATTATTGTGCTTTTTCTAGAAAAATAATTTAATGGTTTGTGAGGTGGGGTGGGGGTTCCTGTCCAGGGGTTTGATTATCTTAGAGATGTGATGGGTTTTATTGCACCTGCTGTTGTGTGCAGTCAGGTTGTAAAACAGTATGTTATATGAGGAAAAAAAACTATGAATGCATATAAGCTTTTGATAACTGTCTATTGAGAAACGGTCTAACAGTATATAACTGAAATTTGCCAACTGAACAATCTAAGATATGAGGTTGTTTCTGAATATATTCCTAAAAAGTAGGACTTAAGTCAAAACACTAAACCAAGATACTGAAACTGCTCCATCTCAAATCTCCTTCCAGTGACTAGCACACTTAGTTATCTGCCCTCTGCTGGCTAACAAAAGCAAAACAAGCATATGGATTTTTTGTGTGTGTACATAGATGTACATGTAAGTTTTGAAACCACTGAGACTCTGGGGTCATAGCTGTAGATGGTGTAGCTGCAGCTTCTGTCTTTGCTTTGGTGTGTGGATGTAGTACCATGTCATCAGCATATAATTGCACTTTTACAAATAAATTAATGCATGAGCTTACATATGTTTTGTTTATCTTAGAGTTAGAATCAGCTTTTTAGACCAAGATTGTTTAAACAAACAGGTCTCAATTTATGGTATGTTTAGATATGTATGTATTATAAATATACATGTGATTATGGCTATCTATATGGAGAATTCTTTTATATAGTTTGGTTCCTGTGTTGCCTAGACTCGTCTAGGTTATTCTGGGGTTATTTTCAGTCTTTACTTTTATTCTGGAATCTTACGTATCTGGGCTGTATGATGTCTTTCTAGCTTGACATGTTTTTTGTGTTTTATAATGTTCTGCTGGGTTTTTATGATGTTGGAGCTACAATACTGGCTGAGTTTTTCCTATGGGTTCTTCTGTGGGGTTTTGTCTTTCTTGTGTTTTATGATACTTTGTGAAACTTGTGATTCTGCTCATTGTCAAAGCACTTTGTAAACCTCTGTTTTTAAAGGTGCTGTATAAATAAAGTTTATTATTTTTGTTATAATTTTTTTGTGTGCATGTTTATGTTGTAGATTTACATTTACATACATTATACAAATAAAAACAATGGTTTGCAAATCTTGCATGGTTTGCTGATTGTTTTAATGTTGCACATTTTTATAGTAGAAATTAAAAAAAAAAACATTCTTGATCGGCAACTATTTCTCTGGATGCTTTTCTTAGTTGAATACAAGCTAATATGCTAGTAATTTGATATTTTTCCCCATGATGAGAAGTTATAATAAATTTAACAACCAGATGTTTGCAGTTTAATGATGAACCACAATTATACTTGACTTCTGATTAAAGGCTGCTATATTCCAGTTTAATTAAAAGCCAAACATTGATGTCATCTTTATCCAGCAGCTGTGTAAAGTCAGGACAGTCAGATTCAGCCCACAGCCTCCTCCAGTAAACAGCTGGGGATCCATCCGGGCCAATTATATCCAGCTCAACAGTTGGCTGAGTGGGATTCATTATCTAAAGGTAAGCATGAGCACGTAGTTTAATACTGGATTAATCTAATTAGCGATCATCAAATCCATACTTGAATAGATATCACAGCAGGGCTCTTTCTCAGTGATCTCTAACCCTGCGTGCTTTTCCTACAACACCCAGCAGAGGCCACTGTGGCCTTCACAAGACCTTTGACATCCTCTCTCCAACTAAACACACAGGGCCGAAGAAATGACGAAAATTAAAGGCCTAATGGTGCAACAGCACAGTTTTTCAGTTGATGGCAAGTTTGATATTCAAAAAATGTTTTATTTGTCAGTTTGATTGTTGAGCTGTCAAGGAAATATCCCTTTGAAATATGCTACTGATATGTTTGATTGGCATGTGCCAAGATTGTACCAGTGACTAAAGCTTTAACAGATCAGGTTAGAAAATCACCACAAGGCAGAAAGCATAAAAGCAATTCATGCCAATTAAGCTGAAAATAGTATTTGTTTTTATTGATAGTTGATTTCAATGGTACAAGGAAATGAAGTTATCACATTAGTAAATAATGCAGAAAAGCCTTCAACTCTCTACAGCAAATGCAAAAAAAATGAGCCTAAGTCTTTAAGCAGAAAGTATCACGGATCAAAATGATGTCAGGACAGTTAATTGATAAAAACTACTAGATAATTCACAGCTGTAATGTGATGTAACACACTCATGGCCAAGGTCGCCAATAAAGGGGAGAGCTTTCCTGAGGCCCAGTCAAACTGGGAGCCAATGGAGGTCAGCAAAATCATGGTCCATTGGGTTACAAAAATGTGAAAAAAAAAATAAAGAAAGGGTGGAAAATGGTGAAAAGCGGTCCAAAAGTTACCCAAAAAAAATTTTTTAAAGAGGCAAGACGAAATGGGTAAAATATCTAACAATGGGAAAACATAAGGAGAATATAGGTTAAAATTTGCCAAACGGGTTGCAAAAATAGCCAGATGAAGTAGTTAGAATGGGTAAAAAAGTGATCAGGTTGTAAATTAGGTTAGAAAGTAGCACAATGGGTTACAAAATGCAAAAATATGGGAAAATTTGTGAAAAGTGGTTAAAAATTGGGGGAAAATGGTTTAACAGCTGCAACAATGGACAGAGTTGCAAAAATAGGTTAGAGAGGCAAAAATTGGAGAAAAAAATAAAAATGGTTAAAAGTGGAAAAAGTTGCAAACAGATAAGGTTGGAAGAATGGGTCAAAAAGTTTAAAAACAAGTCAAACATGTAGAGAAAGGGCTAAAGCCGGAAAAAAAAGTGGCAAAATAATGAAAACAATGGAGAAAAGCAGTAAGAGTAAGAGTTTGACACACTTTAGAGCTACAGAATGAGGGAAGTTTTAGCCAGGGTGCTAGCACCAATGCTAGTGATTTGACACACATTGATATCATCAATTAATCACAACTGGGGATGGCCCATTCTCTGGGTTTGTCAGGGGCCCAGCCAATTCTGTGGGCGGGTCTGCTAATGGCACCGTTGTAGGTCATAACCTTGATGACGTCATATCCGTCTGAAAACCCGGCTTCCCCAGTTTTTTGAGCTCCTTTTGTCACAACCACAACTTGGTTAGAAAAACGAAGGATGCCATTCTTACCTTAGCCAGTCATTGTTTTTAGCAACATTGACCAGTTGCTGGCCACAAGCCATTAAAACATCACTTTTAGCAGTACTTCATGCCTCACAAGACTGTTGCTGCCCATTACATGCAACCGCAGGGCTGCTTTGTCTACAATTTGTAAAAATGCACTGGGAGACAGCAAAAGATTCTGAAAACAGGTCAAAATCACAGTGCAACTTGGGAGACGTTCCATTTGCTACTTCCATGTCGAAAGTCGAAAAACAAGTCAGAGTACGAGTAAAAAGGGAATGCGGTAATAGTTCCTCAACTTGGCTCCCTGCTAAATGCAGTTTAAAAGGAGGATCTTTTTTCCTCTAAGCATGATGTAGTCAGAGCTCGATTTTCTTCCCACTTTGGGTCAAGCACATTTAGATCAAATATATTTAGCATGTAATTTCTTGTTCAGTGTGTTTCAACTCAAGGGTTGCATTCTTTGAAGTTGCATTTGAAGACTGATTGCATCACAACGCACTGAAGGCTGCACCATTTCAAAAGCTCCTTCAAAGAATCTATCAAGTGCACTCGTCATGATTCAACATATGCTTTGATTCATTGCATCCCAAGTCATCTGACATATGGGTCTCTGAAGTGACAGGATACAACTTTGAATGTAAAACTTGCACAAAGAGTAAGGAAATTTGTGTTTGGTAGATTAGTTCTCTGTTGGAACAATGCTTCTTGGCAATAAATCTTATACCCTTGGAGGGTCTGTTTATTTCCCTTTTAAATGGTGCCACATTTGTAAGGAACATGCATTAGTGGAATGAGCAGCAGAGCTGAGGATGTGGGTTGAAAAATTCGCAAAATCGTCTTTGCCAGTGTCAGACAACTTATTCTGCTGTTGCTATTGACTCCTGTTTTGCACCTGTGAGCGTGGGCCGTACTACAGTGGTCAGTTGGTGTCTGCTCCAAAAATCAGCATGCATTAGTTAGAAGTTTCCTTGTGTAGACTATGGTTCAGATTTTGAAGCCCTTATAACTCACTTTAAGAGTCTCAAAGCTTCACTGAACCTTGAGTTTTGTTTGTATTAGTTTTATTCAGACTGTTGTTACATTACCAGAGATAGCGCTTCAGTGCATTGTGGTTATGAAAACAGCACAACAGTGTCAGTGATAAAGCTGAGCCCCTCGTGTAACATCTGTAGTTACGGCAGATTGAATTTTACTGTGCAGAGGCAGGCGGCAGTGTTTGCTTTTACTTACTGTAATAATCTGTGTCTTATCTCCTTCTGCCCTGGCATTACCTTTCGCTTTACTGTGGGTAGACGCTGCAATGAAAAATAACAACCATCTGCCTATAAACAGTCATTTGCACAGGTACAGTGGTTCGTTATTCACAGAGCATCTATAGGCACAAGATGGATGTGATTGGAAAGAGGCTGAGAGGCGGTGCATCTTATCTCCCCTCTGAACACGACTAATGTCCCATAAGGCAGCAGGTGTGTGAGGAGAGGCGGAGCTGCAGGGAGAAGGATAGGTAAAGCTTAATGGATCAGAAATAGAAGCTGAGAAATTAATCTCTCTCCTCTGACTGTTTTTAATGTGTGGTTTTGTTTTCTGCGTGAAAGCGACAAGCTCGGTCGCCTCCATGAGTCACAGCCATTGCTCCATTCAACCAATAAACACCCGGGGAACATCACCAACATTTGTCTTTGAAATCACATCCAAATGGAGTTTTTATGCCTGTTTGTTTTGTGTCTTTCTTTAGAAAGGCAGGGTGACAACAGACTCGGTTGCTTAGTCTCCAACAATGTTCAGATTTGCAGACATGAATGATTACAGCGAGTTCACAGGCAAGCACTCTTTGTAGATAAAAACCAACAGCTTTGTTTCTTGCAGCAGGCAGAGGCCAAACATTTGTTAAGACCACAAGTGTTAAAGAGTTTCTTTCCAAGATCTCTCCTAACCGCTTTTACTTTGTTGGTAATTGGTTAAATGTAGCCGCTGGCTAAGTTTCACACTTTGATATCAGAAGAGAGTCATGGAGACATGTCAGAGAAGAGAAATTATCTGATAAAGGGGATGAAGCAGCCAAAAAATTGAGAAAATTCACCAAGTGCCCTTCAATTAATAACACAGCACACATTGTTCTAACAGAAAAAAGATGAAGAAATGAAGAATTCATGGCAGCCTTCCAGAGTAGAAAAGTGGACATATTATGCAAAAATCACTCTTTCAGGCTTTTCCAACAAAAATATGTGCCCCTGGCCTGTTCACAATCCCCTCAAGCACCAGAAAAATCCATTCCTTCCTCCCCTGGCTTCTCCACCTTTCAGAAAATGTGTGCTGAAACAAGCCGTTCTCAGATTTTCCCCTCATGACCTCATATGGGAAGTTAGCACCACCTCCAGGTTTGGTTGGCCCTTCCCACTGGGTAGAAAATTCCACACTCCTCTGCTGAACTTCCTTTCAAGCTTCCTTGTAAACTGAGATGCTGGATAGCTCAGTGGGTTACCCTGCTGACTTTAATCTAGGAGATCAATGGTTGAAATCCCAGTCAGGTCCTTAGCTTTGGATAAAAGTGTCTGTAATATCAGGAGTGCTACAACATGGGTTGTTATGGAGAGCTCAGTGACTTCAAGTGTGCTACTGTTGTGGAAGCCATGCTTGCAATAAGACCGTTCATAATATTTCATCCCTGCTGGATATTCCACAGTCACTTTTAGTGAGATTATTATAAAGTGGAAGCATTTAGGAACAACAGCCATGAAGCTGAAGACCAAGTAAAATTACAGAGTGGGTTCAAAAACTGCTCAGGCACATGGTGTGTAAAAATCACTGCTGATTCCAACTTCTATTGACATTAATGCAAGCAGCAGGACCTTTACAGAAAGAAGTTGACTAGCTGCATGCAAGCCACACATCACCAAGTCTAGTGCCAAGCATTGGATGGAGTGGTGTAACACACCAACACTGGACCGTGGAGCAGTGTTAACATGTTTTGTGAAGTGATGAATAATGCTTCTCTGTTTGGTAGTCTGATGGGTGAGTCTGGGTTTGGCAGATGCCAGGAGAACTGACTGCTTTGTGCCAACTGGGAAGTTTGGTAGAGGGGGTATAATGGTATGGTGCTGTTTTTCAGGATTTGGGCTGGGCCCCTCATCTCCAGTGAAGGCCAATCTCAATGCTTCACCATACCAAGACATTCTGGACAATACTATGCTTCCAACTTTGTGGCAACAGTTTGGAAAGGCGTTTTTCTAGCATGACTGTGCCACAGTGCACAAAGTAATGATTATAAAGAGATGGTTTGATGAGTTTGCTGTGGAAGATCTTGACTGGCCCTGACCTCAACCCCATCAAGCACCTTTGGGATGAACTGGAATGAAGATTGTGATTCAGGCCTTCTCATCCAAGTTCCCACAGAAATACTCCAAAGTCTTGTGAGAGCAGAGGCTGTTATAGCTGATGAAGGTTTTTGTTTTTTAATGCTCTACTTATATCTTTAGTGGACTGAGGCTTGAGAGGGTAGTTAAGACCGAATATTTAGATTTCATATTTATCCTTCTAAAAGTTTTGCCGCATCTGACATTTAACACCACTGGGGCATGGTAATACATTTTCTACATCTATCAGTGTTATATGATGTGATGGGGCAAACAGCTGGGTATCATCTGCATATGAAAAATGGGCGATACCATAAATAGGAGAATTTACTATTGTGATTTAAGAGCTTTGGCAGTAACCAGTGCATATAGGTTTGAAGATAAGACAATCCGCTGAAGTTCAAACTAGACATCAGAATGGGGAAGAAGAAGGGGACTGTGAATGTTATCTATCATGTGATTGGCTGATTAGATATCTGTGTTAATGAGCAGTTGAACAGATATGCCTAATGTAATGGTTGTCAAGTGGAAGTGTCCAGAACAAAATGTCAGCACTGTTTCAAGGATCGTTGATATTAATAACCAGTCAACGGCTTTTGCAGTGCATTCAAATCTATCCTGTCACCATGCAAAAATTTGAGGAACACACTTAAACACAGGCACTTTATTCAACCTCGAATGCTCTAATCTCCTTTAATAATGTGTGTTTAATAGAGGGCAAAGTTGTAAACAAAGGGTATAAAATCAAAGTGTCTGTATCAGAGAGAATTTGGTACAAGGAGCAGTGATGATGAAAATGATGAAATTGGTGTGAAATGACAATCAGAGGAGCACTTTGCATTTTAATAATAATCCATCTTCAGACAACACAGACAGACAGATTGGTTGTGTCCATTTGAGATCAATAAAAGAAGCCTTTTGGAGGAAATTCACCATTCTTTCACTGTTTTTCAAACAGAAATGTTCCCTCATTATTGGATTCTGTGGCCTGAGCTCAACCCTCTTAACATGAAGTATGAGGTCATGTGTAGGTCATTGTTTCAGTGGAAAACCATAAGCTGATAACGTCGGGATAACTCCTCCCTATAGGCATCAAAACCACATCACAAGTTGATCCACAAAACTCAGACTGAAACACTTAAAAGAAGTAAAGGTTCACAATCACACGTTCACTCTGGCTGTGAGAACAAAAGAACCAAAATCAGTAACGGCGACAGACACATTCTTCATGTGTCAGGGGTTAAAAAAGAGCCCTTTGGGTCGAGGGCACATGCTTCCAATTAGGCCTCAAATAGGCGAGAGGAAACAGTTGATTTAGGAATATTACTGAAGAATGACTCTAATTAGACCAGAGACTAAGGGGCACTGAATGTGGGAAACACTTTCAAGCCAGACATTATTAATCAGCAGCACTAACAGGGGCTTTCTGAGGCCAAACTCAGTGGAAATAAGGAGTGATATGTGTTTATTATTGCTCTGCTGATACATGCTGACATCACCTTCAAAGAGGAAGATAAAGATAAATTGGTCTGGCTCTTAGAAAAGAAATAAAGGTTTCGGCCTGTCTTGTTGCTTTTCTGCTCTGCAGCTGTAACCACCTCCCTATTGTCACCTCCGACTGGCACAGCTGTAACGTGACTTTCAAACCATCAACAGGCTCATTTGAAAGGCAAATATGGCTGAAATGAATGTCCATGTTTTGCTCCACACGGAGCCTGGTGTTATTAGATTGTGAAGGCTGTGACTCAGTTGCTGTGAATATTTCAGCATGCAGTGTTTTAATTTTGCTCATGTGAGTTGAATAAGATTATATCAGTCAAATCTGTATGCACTGGCTCATTAGGATTAAACAGTCAGTGGAACATTTGAAAAGTTTCCTTGAAGTAGTTGACGTTTCGTAATGAGTAGCAGATGTAAATGACAGTTTACATACATTAAACTGCTCGAAAGTTATTAAAGTAGCTCTATCAGGGCACGCTATCACAGCATAACACTGCAGGATTGTACTGGTAAACAATCAAATGTATAAAGTCGTTTTTTTAGCTGCTTTTAAAATGTATTAACTGTTCATACCTCTGCACTAGCAAGTTTTCACTCATATGCACCCATAACCTTCGAAAATGATATATCAAGAACACTTTAAAGGATCCTCTTTAAACTCTGCACAAATGTCCACTCTGGCCCCAAATGATCTGATTGGATTTTGAATGTCAAGAGTCAAAGGTTAATGCCATCGTATCACATGTTTACTTGATTGTTAATGCAATATTTCAAGAATGTGCTTACGGCTTTTCTCCAAACTTGCACAAATGTCCACTTTGACTCAACAATGAACTGGTTATAGTTTTGCAGTCATAGGTTAGGACCATTAAGTCTAGGCAGGTAAGTTTACTGGTTTGATATTAAATTGATGCAACACAACAGATACACAGTAACTAAGGCAAACCACAAGGGGAATGGGGGACAGCAAAAGATAAGGTCTATTTATTTATGCTGTAGTACTGAAATACTCGTATATCGATGGCTGAAATGTAAAACCTCCTGTCTGAAAAATGCACTTTTTTTGAGAAAACAAAAAAAAAACTTGTTGTTTTCTTGCACAATTGTTATTGTTCAGGATACCCTATACATAATATACTGTTTTTGGACTCTACCACTTTAATATGTTAAAAATACTATGAGAAGCCTTGCTTATTTTTTTCATCAAAAGTGAAATCCGCAAATCAGAAAATCCTGCAGACAGGAGGTTTTGCGTTTTGGCCATCAATATACAAAAAGGAAAAAAAGTGAAAATTGGCAAAAATTGTTTAAAACTGGCAAAATGGGTTACGAGTGGCAATTTGTTGAAGTTGCAAAAATATATTAAGAGGCAAGAAATGGCAAAATAATGGTGGAAAGTGGTTAAAAAGTTGAAAAATTGGTTTAAAAAGGTAAAAAGAGTGGAATAATGGTGAAAGTGGTTTGAGAAGAGCAGAATAATGGTGAAAAGCAGTTAAAAAGTGGCAAAAAAGGGTTAAAAGTGGTAAAAAATGGTAAAAGAAGGCAAAGTGGGTTCAACATGACAAAACTGGGTTAGAAAAAGCAAAAAGGGTGGACTATAATGGGTAAATATAGGTTGAAAAGCTGAAAAAGGGCAGAGTAAAAGTTAAAAGCTATTAAAAAGTGCCAATAATGGGTTAGAAGTGGTTAAAGGAGGCAAAATAGGTTCAGAGTTTAAACTTTAACACAAATAAGTAAAATAAATATCAGAACCCACAAATAGCTTGACACACTTTTCAGCTTCAATATGAAGTTACAGTTAGCCAGGATGCTAGCACCAGTGCTACTGATCCAACACACATGAAACCATCAATAAATGATGACCGGGGAGGGCCCACTTGCTGGGTTTCTCAGGGGGCAGACAATTCTGTGGGCAGGACTCAGTGGCTACTAACATCGGTACATGCAGCATTATTTGCCAATGGGCTGTTTGTCAACTGAGGCAATTATAAACCAACGATGATTTTCAGCCAATACTTTAAAGCACCCATAGGCTTCAGTTTTATGGGTGCTTCTGGGTTGGAGAATGCCAAGCATACTCAAATTACTGATACCCTATTGTACTCACCTCCAGCATCATTAACATCATTTTAAAGATATATAAACAGTCATGTGCATAAGTTTTAGGCACGTAGGGCCCTAAGGATCATGGGGCCTGATATGCAACAACCTGGCGCCGGATTGGTGTGGGGGCGCCAAGCTCGACACGTCAACACACTTGTGTCGTGTGACAGCAAAGGTCAGGCTCGATGGCATCTCTTTTATCAAAGCGCTTTCACATCTGATATATCCGGTGAAATCACAAATCAAAGGTCAAGTACTTTGGTGCCTCTGAGACTGGCTGTCTCCATGACATCCTGCTGTTTAGAGGAGTCATTTTCGAGCACGTGGCAGCTGAAAAATTATCAGTTGTCCAGCAATAAGACTAACACAATTAAACCATTTTGCATTGCAGTCTTAAGACTCTTTCACAAAATAGGAAACTATTGTTGACAACCTGTTGTCTTTCTTGCTGTGTTGACTTTCACATCTGTACCACACAAATATACTGCATTATTATGGGCGTGCACGGCATACAGGGAGCGTGGGCAGCCGTACGTGTTGTTAACAGCAGGACATCTCAGGTCTTAAGATGCATCTACACTGGTAGCGATATTATTAGGGAGTGGAATCATTATAATGTCTGATTGAAAAGCATATCCTCAGACTTCCACCTGTTATGTTAACTGTGTTTGTCTCCTTGTATTTCATTTAAGAGTCTGACTACATCCTCTAACTCATCTGGACATTAAGCTTATATTTCCCACAGTCACAAATCAAATCAGTCAGCCTCATATAAAAAGCTTCTCAGATTTCAGTCTCTACCTCCTGCTGGTGTACTACTAATCATCACTTTATCAATTCACTTTGATTATTTATTGCAGCGACGGCGGCGGCTCCCCTGAGAGGTTCTCTGCTTTCAAACAAGCCAACTGGAACTAACTTTTATTGCATTTATATTCCAGCGCTGACTTAACCAGGTAGAGACCCACCTAAGATGACTCTTTGTAGTTATACCACAATTACCCAGCATGTTCAGTGAGCTGGGGAAACGATGCAGCATATTAGAGCCATTATAGAGCTCTGACAGGCTCACTTAATTGATTGATGCACAGTGAATAACTGGTGATTACCATGCTGTGTGCTCACATGAATCCTCTATTTAAAAAAAAGAAAATGCTTTGAGCCACACATCACACTCCAGAGAGCACATGGGGAAAAAGTCACACATAGAAGAGGGTGTTTATGCACGAGCTAATGTTACAGTATAATCAGCATGATATGTGTGCAGTCTCACAGGTGTGTCTCTCTGAGTATGCTGGTCCATTATGTATGATTACCAGCGAGGTTTCTGTCAGAACATTGTGTCTCTTTGCTCGACTTCACACGCTGATGGTTTTATAAAAACCTGCAATTTTCTTTGCATTCCTTAAATAGTTTTTGTCTCGGAGGACTGAGTCTCCACTAGACTGAGAATGAACGATTACAGAGGCTTACAAAGCATAGTTAGAAAAAGTGTAATTATACACACAAGAAGAACGACTCAGAGAAACTGATATTGTTTTAGTGTTTCCCCTCTTGGTGGTGCTTTTACCCTTTTATCTGAGGGTTGAGCTGAGGTATATGTTGTGATGCAACATAAATGATCAGCACTCCTTTGCTGCAGTTTATAAAATATTTAGACATAATGAGGAAAACCAATTCATTTACCTGCTGAAATCAAGGTCAGATGATGGACCACTGTCATGGCAAACTACTTTGACACTAACAGTTTTAATTTCATCAACTAAAACTAAGAATAAAATTGTTGGTTGACTACCCTCTTTTTCCATGAGGAAGACCAGACTAAGACTAGTTAAAACAAAGGTCTTTGATTAGAAAAAGTTTGATGAATGGTAGGTTTAGTTTTCATCAAGGAGACTCACACAAGACTGAAATGTTAGCTGGACTGCTTAATGCTCAAAATTTTTCTCTCCTGTGCATATAAGATACACTATGTAGACAAAAGTATTTGGCCACACCTGTTATTATTAAATAAGGTGTTTTGATCAGACTTGTTGCCACAGGTGTGTAAAATCAAGGACCTAGCCATGCAGTCTACATTTACAAACAGCAGTGATACAAAATGGGTCATTCTGAAGATTTCAGTGACTTCAGGTGTGGTACTGTGATGGATATCACCTTTGCAATAGGACGGTTCATGAGATTTCATCCCTGCTGGATATTCCAAAGTCAACTCCAAGTGACATCTGAAGCATTTAGGAACAACAGCAACTCCGTCACAAATCGTTTAGTGGAGGACAGATAATGACATGAGGCTGTTTTTCAAGGTTTGGGCCCCTTTTCTCCAGTGATCTTAATGCTTCAACATACCAAGACATTTTGGACAATGCTATGCTTCCAACTTTGTGGCAACAGTTTGAGGAAGGCCCTTTTCTTTTACAACATGACTGTGCCCCACTGCAAAAAGCAAGGACTATAAAGACATGGTTTGATGAGTTCGGTGTGGAAGAACTTGACTGGCCCATGTAAAGCCCTGACCTGAACCCCATCAGGCACCTTTTGGATGGAGATTGCAGGGTAGGCCTTCTCACCTAACATCAGGGCCTGACCTCATAAATGCTCTAAGGAATGAATGAGCACAAATTCCCACAGAACTCCAAAATCTTGTGTAAAACCTTCCAAGAAGAGTGGAGGCTGTTAAAGCTGTAGAAGAACTCCAAACTAAACTTCATATCAAAGTAAATGTATTTGAATACAGTGTCATTACAGTCCATGTTGGTGTAATGGTCAGGCATCTGAATACTTTTGTCCATATTGTGTATATCAATATTTTTCAACATTTTATTTAAATATAGTAAAATATTGAGAGTGCATTAATATGAATGTTTTATATGAATGTTCATTTTACAATTTGGAATATATTTTAGCTCAGGGGTGTCCAAACTATGGCCCAGCTGGGGGCCAAATGTGGGCTGCAGTCCAATTTTGATTGGTTCGCAGCAAATTCTAGAAATAAAATGAAATATGGCCCACATTCTCTTTGACTGTACTGTTCTTCATAGTTTCAGCACAAGATAGTACTACCATGCTAATTCTCTAAAAAAAACATCTTGACAAGAAGAACTATAAGACAACTATGTACAAGGACAACATTCGCAACCAAAATATTAATATTATCTTCTTTTATAACTCCCTGATAGGTTACGGCAGCAAATAACAGAACCAATAATATCACAGGGGGCAGAGCCAATGGTAGCTAGGGCTAAAAAGGGCCCCCTGAAATCTCATTGGCATCCCCAAAACCTGGAAATTATTGACTGTTTGCATTGTTAGCTATTAAATCCTCCACCCCAGCTCCTCCTTTATTCTGCTTCTGACTTAATCAATGTCATGTACCTCGCCTTGCGGAAAAAAAAAAAAGCGGGCCCAACATCCTTATGTATTTCTGTATGTGTCCCTCTGTAGAAAAAGTTTGGACACCCCTGATTTAGCTTGAAAAAGAAATGCTGTGACTTTAAGAACAGACTTAAATGTTAAAACTAAAATGTTTGGTCATCTTCTTTGATTGACACTAGACTTAAACTATAATGGTTAAAAGTTATTTAAATGTGACTAGATCTAAATAAAAACACACACACACACATTTAAATCAGAATAAGACTACATTTAAAATGCCTGCCAAAATTAACACTTTGCATATGACAATATTAAACACATTTCTAGTACTAGTTGCACGAATATGTTGGTAACTTTTGGTGCTGAAGTGTTGGGCTTTAGGTTTCCATGCAGTCAAATACTCCTTGGTCCTTTGGTTTTGTGCAGGCGACAGTGTCCTCTCTAAGCAGCGGCCTTCTGTGTCGATAAATGATGCCAATGTGGCAAATACAAAATGATGCAATTCCTTGAGTGTCCACTTGAGGCAGCTGCAAAAGCCAAGAAAAACAAATAATTTCCATATGAAAATGCTATTTTTAGGGTTGTTGGCATTAATGTATTAATCCTGATTAATTAAGGTCCAGAATTAGTCAATCCATAACAACTTCCCTTTTGCTGTGGTTCAGTTCATAATGTTAAAATGTCCCAATGTTGGATCCACCCAAAGTTCTATACTTCTTAATTGTTTGACAGAACAAACGTAGAGCTGAGTCATATCAAAATGAAAGGCTAAGGTTAAGGTGAGCGCTTGCTGGAATAAAGTAGAAAGTCCTAACTTGGTTTTGTTAATATGTTGCCAGTAAAATACTCAAAGGTGGGCTTTTAGATAGTATAGAAATATCACTACAAACATGTGTTTTCTTGTGAAGATGAAAAAATGTAGGATAAAAGCACTCATATCTTAGGTGTTGTTCTTATTTTAGTGATTCACTGGGAACAGAAAGCATCAGAAATGAAATATTTGTTCATATATAGCTGAAAAAAGATCATCAGCTGTGTAAGCTACAGAGGTGTTAGCATCTTGCAATAAAAAGGCTAGCTGTATAGTCTGGTAACTTAGCAGTGTTCTGATCCAGTTTTAATGCTGACACACAGGAATAGTGGTGGTTGTAATCTCTTCATTTAACTCTTTGTAAGAAGAGTAATAAGCTTCAGACAAATACCTTTACTCATCAGGGAAAAGATAAATCATTTGTAGCATTCCTAAATTGCCATATAAAAAGTCCTATAAATATTTATACCCAAAATCTAAAGCCTGTCTGAGTTGCATACAGTGACCTACAGTAATGTGCTACATCCCCTCCATTCATGTGCACTTTGTCCTACATATTTGTATATTTCTCAGAAGACGCAGCCGCTCGGCTCTCAACTGTTTCCAGATGTGGAATGCCATAGATAATCTGTCTTTGTGGATCTCAATGAGAGCAGGGTGTCCTGCAGAAGCTGACAGTCCAGATCCAGCTCCCAGATATGAGACATCCCACACGTGCAAAGGATGAGGAGACATACACACCTGGGAACACACACAGTCTACACAGTTATAAAAGCAGGAGCACATACACCAAGACCCAACGCCAGCAACTTTTGAGAAGAAAGGGGAGCGCAAACCAGGGAAACAAGTTAAAATGATGGGATAAGTTTTACTTTTTAAAGCTTTTCAAATCGCTTTCAAGTAAGTTCCTCTCTACATGTAAGGAAAAAATTCAGCAAGACTGCCATGAAATGTTCCTGAATTGGTCATGAGGCAAACGGGAGGATGCAGAAATGGTGGATGAAGCAACAGAGTCTTATACTATTACATATTTTGCCCTTATATCAATGCCACATGTTGTTTGACACATCTATCCAGGGCCTGACTCTTATAACCGTCAAAATGAAGCAAAGTTGCTACAAATCTGTATGCACTGTACTTCTAGTATTAATGGTGCCCTCACAGATGTGCAAGTTACCTGTGCAATGGGTACTTACACACCCATCACAGCATCAGCAGATCCGTCATAGAATGATGCTGATTTGTAATGCAGTCTGAGAGATCAGTCATGGCAAAACAATGTTGATTTATGGCCTCGCCCCTTCAGACAGAGATTTCTTCTTATTCTATGAATCATTTGATGATGTCTTCTGTGTGTATTGAACAAAGACACACTAGATGGCTGTATTTGGGGATTTGAAGTAATTAACTCACTAGGTGGCCGCCATGTTGTAATCCTCTGGGTAGTGTAACATCATAAGGCAACAGTGACTATTTCACCATATTTATATGTTAGTCACCCATCAAATCTAATGTTTTATAATGGTAGTTCCCAGCCTTTTTTCCTTAGCACCCCCTTACTCATGTCTAAGAAAAACTAAGACCCCTATAACTCACTTAGAAAAATTAAACATCATTTTTAACTGTTTTCATTTAAAAAAAATCCCTACATACACTTGTTCTTGATAAAAGATCCATGTCTAGACCAGAGGTTCTCAGCTGCCCAGGCATAAGGACACACCGCCATTTTCTTGTGACAAATGGTGACCCAATTTTTTCAAAATGTTCAAATGCTTAAATGTATTTAATCCAAAATGTTATAGTTACAATCATAAATGGAGCAAAAAGACAGAGCAAAAGAAACCAGTTTTAAAACTGCAGAAGGACAAGTATGCATATAATATATGTAGCCGTCCCCCCAAAAACAGCATCAAAATTTGGCAATTTCTCAGAGAAATTCCTAATTGTTTTTGAAAAAAAAACTTTTTTTTATCCAGGAAAAGGAGATCAATAAGTTGAAATCTTGAGAAAAAGACAAAAATTTACTCATCAACACAAGAAAACCAAAAAAAATTAGGCTATAGGTTTGCAAATCCACTTAGGACTTTTAAACATTGTAAACTTTTTTACTGCATATTTTTTTTTCCTGGTACACATTTGCAACCCACTTCTGGGTTCCTACACACCAGTTGAGAACCACTGGTCTTGACTATGCATTATTACAACTGGGGTCCACTCTGGAAAAAAAGATTATAAAGAGGATCTGTTAATTAAAAGAAAAAAAAAGTTGTTAATTACGAGAGAAAAACTTGTTTCTGACTTTAAAAGCTGTAAATGTACTTGAACCAAATCATACAGTTTTGAGACCATAAAGTCAGAAATTCAACCGTTGTTTCAGTTTGGTTGCCTATGATTTTTTTTTTTTACTTTACACTGTTTTAAATTTACAGTTTTAAATCTTGACATTTGTGAGTTTCTAGTGTCAAAATTTAAGATTTTTTTAAACTTGAACATTTCTTTTTCAACAGCTTTTTGAACTCTGAAACCCTGAGTTTGATTTCTTGTAAATATAACTTTGTAATCTAAATTTTTTTTTTTTTTTTGGGGGGGGGGGGGGGGGTTGCACAAAGTTCACTGATTCTCTTTTTCTTTCTCATCGTTTAGGTTGGCACAAATACATTACATTTCTAATCATGGTTTTAAAAAATATATAGGTACATCTGAATTTGACAACATCAGAGTAGATAGGGTCCCATGCCCCCCCATGGGTGTCCCTGGTTGGGAACCACTGGACATCAGCTAACAATAAACTGTATTGAGATAGAGTGTGCGCTGATTTTATATCTTGTATTTTAGGGGCTGGGATAATTAATGTTGGGCTCACATGTGTAACAGTTTAACTTACCCATAAAACCTAGCCCTGAAAGTGGTACATAAAAAAACTCTGTTGTAGGTTTTTCCAACAGATCTACAAAGTTTAGAGAAAAATTTTGATTCTGCTGTAAAGGAACTTTAATCTTTTGGCTTCACTCCCAAGCAGCTGTTTTTCCTGTCCATCTTAATATATGGTGACAACACAGATCAGTAGACCTTCATTAAGTCAGCTGTTCAGGTACATTAAACTACAATGCGAACTTAACCAGAGAATAATCATGGTGCACGAATATAATTCACTTCTACTACAGTCTCCATCTGCTTTATACACACTGTTATAGTTCTGGATAACTTCCACCAAGTATTTGGCTTTTGACTTTTGGAATTTTCTGAGGCGTCTATGAGAAGGGGCCCCAAATCTTGTTCTCCACAGAGACAACAATGAGCAACGATGTCTGGAATCCAACATCTAACAGAATATCTTTTCTCCACCTTTTTTTCTCTCTCTCAAATCACTTCCATTTCCCCTCAAGCAGGAGCAGACTGTTTGGAGAAATATGAGCTTGTTATGCTTTATGATCTGCAACCTGGCGTCTTATTGACACATTGCCTCCTGTACCACAAGAGAATAACATACCTCGATATCTCAAGCAGCCTGGCATGAAAAGGGGCTAAAGTCTGGTTTCTGATGAGGCCTGCTTGGATGTTTTGAAGACGCTACTTTAGGATGGTTTCCAGCTCTGCTCAGTGTGGCTGACTGGTTTCTGACCCTCTAAGGATGTGTATCTTGCTCTAAAAGTGGTTCAGAATGCAACCTGCTGCCAAACATTATAATGACTGCTCTGGTGCCAGGGAAATTTTGTCTCTCTGACAAAGCCAGGCTTTTGTTTCTGCAGCCAGAAAAGACCCACAAGTACAGTAATGACATTAATTCTGTGCTTGTTTATGTTCGTAAAGGGGATTTTTCCCCCATAAGTTCTTGCTCAGTTTTCTTTCTAAACTATGATGATTATTTTGGACACTTTTACCAGTCTGGAAAACTTTACTCGGATTAGATGACGAGTTGCCCCGGTGCCCGAGTCTACGCTCTGTTCCGTTGCCATGTACACGCTGGGTTGCTGTGATGCCTGGCACATTGCGTCCAGGCTGGGCTGTTTATGTTGGCGGTGGGAGGCCAGCCAGCTAAAGGTCCTGGAGAACAGCTGTAAAGAAATGTAATACTGAATATTTCCTCTAAAATCAAAACAAGAAACCAAGTGTCAATAGCCGTATTAAACATCCAGAGAGCCCTCCTCTGGGTTGTACATGTTTACATTTTGGCAATGAAAGCTTATGAAGACACGTTTCTAACATGTGTTGTAAGGCAAGCATGATTCTCACATTTTATAATGACATCAGTGTTCCCTCTGTCTCCTTGATAAGCATCTGTTAACCATTAACGTCAAACCACTTGACATTAATACACATAAAACAGTTGATGAATGAACAGATATCAAAGGATTAAACCACAGAATAATTGAAGACGCATTCCCCATCTTGACTCTGTTTGTAAAACGTATGATGTTTTCTCTGCTTGAAAAAACAGGTGTCAGTAATTAATCTCAGTGTGAAGCATTGTTTTTGTTCTTTGGAGTCCAAAGAGCACAAAGGCAAGTCTCAATTTGATTATTTGTGTGCAGGTTTTGTGTGAAGAACTGAATTCTGTCTCATCAAATTGTCTGGGCTTTTTTATTTCTGCAGAATATTCAAAACTTCCAAAAAAGTTGGGGCACTTTGTAAAATGTGTATGAAAACGAAAACAGTGGTTTGCGGCATTCGCCAAGGTTGCCCCTTGCCTCTGATCCTGTCTGTGATTGTCATGAACAGGATCTTGAGGTGTAGTTGGAGGTAGGAGGGTTTCAAGTTCAGGGACCTTAGAATTATGTCTCTGCTTTTTGCAGATGATATGGTTCTGGCTTCCTCAGCTAAGGACCTCCTGCAGGCATTGGGACAGTTTGTGGCCAAGTGCGAAGGGGTCAGGATAACAGTCAGCACCACCAAGTCCAATCCAGCGAGGAAACTGGAAGTTCTTCACAGTGGAGGCCTCAGACGTGTATGCCAGATCGTTTGGCCAAACAAAATCTCCAGCAAGCAACTCCACAAGAGAACAGGTACCCAGAGCATCAATAAGGAAATTGCACTCAGAGGGTCGAGATGGCTTGGGCATGTGCTGAGAATAGAGCCAGATCGAATACAAACGTTGCCTTAAGATGGGCATCACCAGGCAAAAGAAAACCTGGGAGGCCTAAACCTGGTGCAGAACAGTGTCACAGGGGCTGGGACAGATGATTCTGTCATGGGGAGAGGTGCAACATGCAGAAAAAGACAATACAATGGAGAAAGCTCATTGACAACTTAAGTCCCATAGGGGGTGAAAAGGGGTAAGTAAGTACCACCAAGTCCACGGCTATGGTTCTCTGCAGGAAAACGGTGGATTGCTCCCTCCAGGTGGGAGGTGAGCCTCTGCCTCAGGTGAAGGAGTTCGAGTATGTTGGGGTCTTGATCACAAGTGAGGGTAAGAGGGAGCGTGAGATTGACAAGTGGATTGGTGCCAGCATGGTGCCGGCCCATTGTGGTAAGAAGGAAGCTGAGCCAAAAAGCAACTCTCAGTTTACTGGTCTATCTACCTCCAAACCCTCACCTACGGTCATGAGCTTTGGGTAAAGACCAAAAGAATGAGATCATGGATTCAAGCGGCTGAAATGAGTTTTCTCTGGAAGATGGCTGGGCTCGGCCTTAGAGATAGGGTGAGGAGTTCAGACTTTGGGAGGGAACAAAGAGTCGAGAAGCTGCTCCTTTGCATTGGAAGGAGCCAGTTGAGGTGGTTCAGGCATCTGATCATGATGCCCACTGGGTACCAGAGCATGTGAGCGGAGTGGAGCGATGAGATTTCCCGCTCCTCGCTCACAGAGCTGTTCCTTGCGCCCGCTCATCCGCTCAGAGGGGATTCACGCCACTCCGTTCATTATCGCTCCACCTTCCACTCAAATTTCTACCCGCTCCACTCCAATCACTCACCGCTCACTAAACGACAACACGGAAGCGCATTACCATTACCATCTTCTCGGTTTCAGACACTGGGAAATACTGATGGTTTTAAAAAATGATGATGGTGTTGATATTAGTATATCAACACTGTGCAGGCATCTCAAGTCTCTCAGATTATTCAGGCGGGAAGCCCAGTCTGACGTGCTGGATGTTGCTGTCTCTCTGCAGGAGCAGTGAAACCAACACGGGATGCTTCACTGATACAAATTCTTGCAGATGCATTCTGGGTGAGACATGCTTCAGACGTATTGTGTGAGCAGTACTGGAGCGAAATTAGAGCGGGATGGAGTGCAAGATAAGGTGCCGGTCCAGCTTTTTAGAAAAAACCGCTCCGCCCTCTGGCCAAAATCCTTCCGCTCGCGCTCCCCGCTTGCTCCTGCTCCGCTCCGCTCACGTGCTCGGCTGGGTACCTGTGGTATTCTGAGTATGTTCTGCTGGGAGGAGACCTCGGGGAAGACACAGAACTTGCTGGAGGGATTATATATCCTGTCTGGTCTGGGAACGTCTCTGAATCCTCCAGAAGGAGTTGGAAAGTGTCGCTGGGTAGAGGGATGTCTGGGTTGATTTGCTCAACCTGCTACCACCACGACCCGGCCCTGGATAAGCAGAAGAAGATGGATGGATGGATGGATGGATGGACAATGATATGCTAATCACTTTCAACAAATATTTAACAGAATACAGCACAAAGACGAGAAAATTAAATCAGTTTTTAGATCATTATTACTTCACCTTTCCATACTTCTTATTGTTTCAAGCTGTCTTACAGTTATTTTCCATCACTTCTCCTTCCTGCCCTCCTGCTACATCACTGAAAACACCTGTCCTCAACCATCCCTGAACTCTCCTGTAACTTTCCTCATCTTTCACCTTGTTGCTCTCTCTATCAACAGGTTCCTTATGTCTCTGATTATGTCTCCTCTGGTCTCATCTGATCTCTCTCTCTCTCTCTCTCTCGCCTCCTTCCTCTCCTCTCACAAAGATGTGAGGAGCGCTGCCCCAGGTTCTGGCCTTGAAACAAGCGGTTGCCTTGTGGGGCTCTGTTTGCTTTGCGAGGTGTTTTCTCACATAGCGGCGTTTCACGGCCTGGCCTGGCAGATCACACCTCTGTGTGTATGCTCTGTGTGTGTGTTGGGGATACATGGTGCGAAGCTTGTTTATTCACTCATAGTTTGAGCACATTCTTAGCTGAGTGGATGTAAGCATGTGTGTGTGTTTTCTGCTGTTTTTCCTGCTTTTCTACAATGTGCGGCATATGTGTGAGCATATGTTTACAGTACTAGGTTGTGTATGTTTGGAATGAGAGTTGCCCCCGGCTTGTGCGCACCTAAAGCCTCGCTCAACGGGTAACTAATGAACCCAGGCATGCGTGCCTTCCTGTTTTCTTTATCAACAAACATTTAAGGGAAATCAGCAGGTCTTTACAAGAGTTTATTGGGACGGCTAAGCAGAAAAACATCATATATCTCAGGAACGTTTGAATGAAAATGCTCAAGCAAATTAATGGCAATAGTGATCGTATCTTGTGCTTTTTGCATTCACATCCTATGCTAAATGGAGAATAAAAATGTATTTTTGACCCTAGCCTCACTTTTACAGCCATGCTACACCCTTTCATACATTTAAATGTCTTAAAATTGTCATGTGTGGCAGTGTTGTTCTGTCTGAACCAGCAACATTAGCAGTAACACATGTGCAGCCATATACAGGTCCATCTGAAAATGATTAGAATATCATAAAAAATAAATAAATAAATAATTTTATATGTTATCAATGGGCCCCTGAAAAATCCTGCAAATGGACCCTCCCCAGTTGTGATTTATTGATGATACTGAGGCATGTGAGACAGTCACTTCCTTTTGGAGATAAAAAATGTGTCAAGCTGTTATGATGCCAAAATCATGTATGTCCTTTTCATCCCTGTTTTGCTCTTTTATGACACTTTTTTACAATTATTACCAATGTTGTTTTTGCCACTTGTCACCATTTGGTCACCTTTCAACCCCTTTACACTGCATTACCTGGCCATTTTTGCTACTGTTAACCTATTTAGCCCTTTTTTGCCACTCTTTAACCCCTTTTCATTATAACATTTGACCATATTTGCAACATTTGCCACTCCTAACCTGTCTTTGCCACAGGTTAGGAGGCAAAGACACATTATTTGCAAAGTTTTGCCCTTTTGTAATTCCCTTTTCACTACTTTTATTGACCAAAAAGTGTGACATTTTTGCCATTTTTTACCCTTTTTCACTTTTTAAAACCATTTTACCACTCAAGCTTGCAAGATTTTTGGCACTTTGAACCCATTTAGCCTTTCTGGCACATTTCTAACCCTTTTCACTACTTTATCATGTCACTTTTAATGCCATTTTGCTACTTTAACCAATTTTTGCCAATTTTACCTTTCTTCCTCTCTTTTTAACCCCATTTTCTTACTTTTTCTGGCCATTTATTCAGCATTTTGCCACTTTTGTCACTTTCTCCACTCTTTAACCCATTTCCACTACTTTATTGTACCATTTTTGCCTCATTTTTACCAATTTCACCTATTTTTGCAACCTTTCAACCCCTTTTTACTTGCTGCATGGGGCCATATTTGCAACATTTTTGCCAATCCTAATCTGTTCTTGATACTGTTTTCCCCTTTTGCCAATCTTGACACTTTTTTTTGGAACAGTTCGCCCCTTTGAGCACTTAAAACCAGTTTTTGCTAAAAATTTAACCTATTTTCACTACCTTATACGGCCATTTTTGTAACATTTTATGCAAATTTTGTAACCCCTTTTCACTTATTATCCGGCCACTTTGACAACATTTTTGCCACTTTCAACCCTTTTTAGAAACTTTTGCCACTTTTGCAACCCCTTTCCACCACTTTATCTGGCCAGTTTTGCAACATTTTTGCCACTTATAACACTGTTTGCCCTTTTTTCCCCCATTTTGACACCCTTAACACACTTTTGCAATCCTTTGCTCCTTACTTGCACACCTCCCCAACTACATAAGAAGAATTTCCCCTGGGGGACAATTTTCTAGAAAGTTTTGGAGAGTTTTGGGACATGTTAAGGCCCTCAAAACAAGTTGTGGAGGACCATAAAAATAAAATTAAAAATGGCAACAGTTTCAATAGGGTTCTCGCTCCCCTAACCCCAGCAGAGTGTGTGCTGATAAAGGAACAAGCCTTGAAGAACCAATTGGTTTTCAGGCTGTTAACATATTAATTTCTGCCATCAAAAATTGGCATTTAATTAATGCAGTCAGGCAATTAAAATTAATACATTTATAATCTTATCTATCCTGGCCTGCAATTCTGGTTTAATTTATGAGTCTAAGCAGCTGCTGGTCATTAGCCTGGGCTGAAGGTCTGGTTAATGGCTACTGTCATAATGCTCTGTACAAACCAGGAGATAAATAAAGGTTGTGTCTAACCACTCAACATGTGGACTAACATGATGTTGTGATCTAGCTTTTGGCCATGCACAATACATTGTGCTCAATCTCTCTTGTTTTCTGAGTGGTTTCATAACTAGAGAGTGGTTGACTTGTCTGAATTTAAATTTGTGTTTAATCAACAGTGAAATTAGTTGCTTTGAACATCCCTTGTTCACTTTACAAGTGCAGTATTGGCAGAGTTTCCATGACTCTCCAGCAGAATATCAGTGATAAACAGGAACCAACTCAAAATCCAATACATTTTTATTTAACATTTTAATACAGACGCGATTGTATTTATTTCTGCCACTTTCATTCAGACTAGGAATCAAGAAGCAGTGAAATCAGAAAGCTTCGGAGCTGCTGGTTTTCATTCTGAGTTCCTCAATATGATTCTAATTAATGGAAAAAATATTAGAAGAATCATCCAGCTTGATTTAGAGTGAATGTCGAGGATTTTACCTGCTCAGACACGGGCATATCACTTTTTCCACAAGTACACTTGGAGTCAGACGGCTGCCAGAAATGTTTCATACCTGGAAAGCTCACGCATTGTTCCAGCTCGGTGTAAAGGGGATTTTTTAGGGGGATTTTTCCAGATCCAAATCACAGTTTGAGGTTAGAGGGTGTTGTTAAAGATTGTAATGGCCCTTGAGGAATTTTTGGAATTTTAATTTGGGACTTTTTAAACTAGAGCTGCCTTTTCATAGCTAAGATTTTGCTACCTTCTCTACTCATTTTCAGCATTCTTCATTTTTTAAATCTTATTCTTTTATTCACAACAAAGAGCAACTTGCTTCTGATTAGCTCCACATGAGCAACCTGGAGCTCAGAGCCCTGCTCTGCTGCATCTCAGGAGACATCAGGTTTCCTTCCCTATGCTATCATACACCCTTGGCTCTCTTGAAGCTGTAAAAATCCATTAAGTATCACAGATTAAAACTGAATTTAGTGGACTCATGGGTAATGGATTTACTGCTGTGTTTGGATTAACAAACACATTAAAATGTATTATTCTCAACCATTTTAGACATGGGGGATGATTTTGGATATTCTTACCCTTGGTTTACTTTTCATTTCATGTTTGCTCAGAGCCTGTTGTAATATTGATTTTGTCTTTTCAGCTGTCTTGTGTCCATGCTGAAGGTCATGCCTATTGATTTTGCCACACATGGGACAGGCAGAAGATTCAGATAAGGACATTTTAAAATGCACAGTGGTTCTGTAAACCACAGAACACCCCTCAGCCGCTGAATTATAATACAGTTTTAAATTTCAGGAGCTATGGTGGACTACAGGAAGGAAATTATGTTTTTTAAACATATGCAAATTTGCAGGGAATTTGAGGTAACCTGCTGTAAAAGGAGTTCATTTTCCATGGTCAATATGATCTGACCTGGAGGCTCCAATACTGCTACTAAATTGCTCTGCTGTGATCCAAGCTGGTACTAGTTTATAAGCAATTGAGGAGATAGTTGAAAACTAATTTTAGGGGATATAAAAAGATTTTTAATGTCATTTTGGATCACTATTTGCCTACTGTAGCTCAACCTTTGAGTTGAAGTTAGCTTGGAAGTGGCTAAATGTGAACATTACAGTCTGAAAGTGTGACACTAAAATGCCAATGGTTAAATTCATAGCTAAAGTAATGTTAGCTATTTGATATTAGCTAAGAGTGGTTGAATGCTACGTAGTGTCTCAGTAGGTAGCTTTTTTTTACAAATGTGTTACCTAAACATGGCCTTATATCTACAGAAAACAACATAAAAATAGCACATTTATATCCAACAGTGATTCTAGATAGAAGGTTAGGCTAAATGCTAACATGAGCTACTGTGACAGTAGCTGATTATCCCATAGTCTCCTATAAACACGTTTTTAAAGGACAAACACTGTTGCCACCTCCTCTGTACGGAAAGTAGCTATTGGCTGTCCTATAAGCCGCCAGAAGCCGCTAAATGACGTAACCGCCTAATTTGCATAGTCATCAGTATGCATTTAATTGTAATGGAAAAACATCATGAGAGACAAAAAGTGAGTAAAAAGACCCTTACTATGAGTAAAACTACAAATGAACTTGCTTCTGTTGATTCTTATTTTTATAACGTCACAATTCCAAATACACAAAATGTAGCTAAATAAAAACCAAATGCAATGATTGTCAGATCTCATAAAACTGAAACATTTTATGAAAAGTACTATAGCCCACTTTGAATATGATGGAATCAAAAAAGAAGGTAGCTTGTTATCAGCTCACAGTTCAAAAGCCTGCATCTCTGATGGTATGGGGTTGCACTAGTGTCTAAGTCGTGGGCAGCTTACATATCTGGAATAGTACTATAAATGCTGAAGAGTATACAGATGTTTTAAAGCAACATATTCTCCAATCCAGATGTTTCTTTCAGGGGAGGCATTGCATAGCTCAGCTAGACAATGCTAATCACATACCATATCCATCACCACAGCATGGCTTTGCATCAGAAGAGTCCAGGTGCTGAACTGGCCTGCTTGCAGTCCAGACCTTTCACCAAAAGAAAACATCTGGAGCATCATAGATTGAATTGAAAAAAATGACCCAGGACTATTGAGCAGCAAGAATCCAACGTCAGACACAACTGGGACGACATTTGTCTCCTAAGACTCAGCTGGTCTCCTTACTTCCCAGATGTTTACAGACTGCTGTTAAAAGAAAGAGGATGCTATACAATAACAAACATGACCCTGTCCCCACATTTTTCAAATGTGCTGCTGCCATCAAATTCAAAGTGAGTTAATAGTTTCCATGAAATGTTGACATGTCTCAGTTTTGGAAATTTGGGTTGTAGATAGATGTAGATATATACCTGATTGAAGGATGGTAAGTAGCTGTTATGAATAGCTACATTTGTGAGAAAGTTGGTGATTATCCCTAAAAAATACTGGTCAGAATTCCCCCTCCTCATTAGGAAAACTTGCTTCAGCTGACATGGCTGCTCACAGCTGATGTCTGTTGTAATCAGCCATGCTGAGAGGATATAGATGGAGGAGATGGTGTGTTGAGCAGAGTTGATTTTGGGTATCCAGAGAGTCAGCATCTTCACTTCACTTTCTTTGGTCTTGGGTTTAAAAAGGATATATGTTTGAGTGTGGGGGGATAAACTATATACGGATATATAGTTTTACTTGGTGGAAAAGTTGCTGCTCAAAAGACGCTCCTGGGGCTAGTCAAGCAGCCTGCTTTGACTTTCCAGAAAACTTCATATGGATAGATACGTTTCTGACAATGTTTATAAAATATGATAAAAAATAGTTCAAAAAAAATAATCCATAGTGGCAGAAAACTCAGGCCGTAATAAGCTTTATGCAATGAAGGAGGAGGCTGGGGTGGAGGAGGTTAAGCTTTATCAGCAGCAGCATTGTGCATCAGCATTAATGCAAGCAGGGATTAGTGAGATGTGTCATATTCAAATACACCACTGTGTTTAGAGGAAGAGCTGTGATTGGCTGTGGGAGCTGAGTCGATAATTAGGACCAGCTGGCTGTCAGCTTATCATGGCTGGGAGTATGACTACTGTGTCTTGCATGATCTAAAGCTAGGCTTCATTTTCTCCACTTAACCACACTTTAGGTGACTCCCATCTTTTTGTGTGTTTGGTCAATTTCTGTGTTCTTCTGTCCTTTCTATCCTCTCCTTGAATTATTGGGTGGCAGTGAGAAATTATAATCCCCTGCCACTTTTTAGAAAACCATGACCTAGTTTGTCTTCAACTCTATTTTGTATTTGTGCAGTTTTTGTTCGTTTCTACAGTTGTGACCTTTTGTTTAAAGTTTTTTTGTTTCTGGGGGGGGAAATGTAACAGTAGCTAAACTGTTGACTAATGTTTGGCCTACAGTGAAAGATCTGTACTCCAGCTGTTATATATTGTTAATGATTGAAATATATGTCAATATCGCTACAAATTTTCATTTTGTTTTTCAGGTGGCTTATTAAATGCCAAAGGGTTAAATAAAACTATAGCTATCAAATGATTACAAATCATGATTAATGTCAGTGTTCCTGTAATTATTCACTATTAATCTCCCCTGTTTGTCTCATTTTGAAATTCCACTGTTTTGCTTTTGAAACTGTTTTTGCTTTTGTTCTGTCTTTAACTTTGGGTAGGTGACTTACTGCTTTTATTTCAAAAGAAAGAAGGAACTTCAGGTGGCTCCAACATCATGACATCAACTTAACCACAGAAAAAAGGAACTTGTTATGGATTGACAAGAAAATAAGGAAGCAAAAGTGACAAATGCAATAGCAAAAGTAATAGTGCACTAATTACGACCATAATCACATCACAATTAATTCTGGCAGCTCTCAACTACTTCAGATTGTCTTTCATGTTGCTAACATCCTGGAAGACGTACAGAATTTACAACCCATGTTTAAGGTAGCTGACAATGTCTACTGTGTGAATATGATGGAAGATGATCATTACTCAGTTTTGATTTAAAATTTCAAAGCCTGCATGTATGAGACCTTTTCATAAACCATCTGTAGAAAAATCAGTAAACAACCGTACAAAAATGTCAATGATGAACATACATCCCTAAATGATGGCACAGCCACTCAGGTTTCCAGCATTCCTGCATTTTGTGAGTTAATCACACCTGCCCACTTGACAGCTCCAGGATCTTCTGAGACGTCTGAGGCGACAATCGAAGAGATGTAAGCATTCCCAGATTCAACTCAAGCTCAGGACGTTAAGCTCAAAATGACCTGAGGGACAGGATTCCCCCTTTGATAATCTCTGAGTGGAAAAGCAGTGAGTAAGCACTAGTTTTCCCTGCTCTCCACAAACATCAATATTCATTGTGTCGCAACAACCCATCCTAAGTTAACTCAAAGCACACATGCTCACGAGGAACTCTTTTAGTTTGATGTTTATCATTTTTTAATCCTGAGTTCAAATCATGGCTGTTTTTGTTTGTCAAACATCCCCTACAGACTCTGATATTATCACTGTAGCCTTATACTTCATGGAAAAAGAGAAAAAAAACAGACAAACTCTTATGCAACTTGAATTTCAGCACTCCAGCACCATGACCTCCCTCTCTCCTCTCTTATATACCCACAGAGAGCGGCTGGCTGGAACCAGACAAAGAGGAATTTCAGCACTGTGTCCAAACATCAGAGACCGGAGCAGAGATCACATTGCGTGTAGATGTAGTTTTTGAGCTTACACTGATACCAGCCTCATGCTGACTGCAAGCTTTCACAGGATTGGCTAACACTTAGTGCTTATGCAACAGAGAGGACAGAAAACAGAGACTTTGAGCAGGACTCAGTGGATTTACCAATGAAGTTAGTGTACCCTAAGTACTGCTATTTGTGTTACTTACTGAGAAAAATGTTGGCCCCATGTTTAAACCCTAATTATTTCTGAGAATAGTTTTACATGCTCATTAATGTGGCCCTGTGGGCCCTGCTTAACAATGGCTGAAAATGGAATAGTTTATCTTTTCCTTTACTCTCACTTTAAACACTTTTTATTTCAAACTCAGCTGTTATGATTTTATGCTTTATATACAGTTGTACTTTATTTTTTTCATACTTAACATTTTTTTTTCAACTGTACACTGAGGTATCTGACTGAACTATGATAAAACACATCAGTGTTGGTGTTATAGCTGAAATTTGCACCAAACTGATAAAAATCAGGATTTTACGGCTTTTAATTAGCTCAAACGGGCATCTGCCTCGAAAAATCTTTTCTGAAAAGGTAGGGCTTATGTGACGTAGAAACCGACTGAGCGTTACCGCCTCTTACTGACTTTACCATTCAGAGACCACTCCCATCCTCTCCTGCCTGCACCTGCACTGTCTCAGCTCTGAGAGCTCTGGCTATAGTAACGCCACTGCTGCAGTCAATGGACCGAACAGGTAGCGCTCAGAAACACCACGGTCCACCACGACACTATAGCCTGCGTCAAGGGGACTCTAGAGGGGAAAACTCCTCCACTTTAAAAGATCGCTATGAGGCAGCAGTACGGTGGGACTCTGTGTCTCTCTCTGACACTGTTACCCCGCCTCATCTGGAAAGCCCCGTCCATTTCCCCTCCCTCCTCTCAGAACCAAACTGTTCACTTTCTGTGCATTTTTTTGAATTACAGAGGTGGGCAGAGTTAGCTCTGAGCTGGGGTTCACTTACACTTCAAGCAATGTGAGCTTTGGCAAACGTAGCTAAAGCTAACACACCTACAGAGATCATGTACCTACGTAGCTTACATGACAGCTGTGTGATCTTTATTTACATTACCTACATAGCTCGGTTAGCTATAAAATTAAAGTTATTTCACAAGCCAGTGTTGCTAAGTTTGATTTAGCATTGTGAGCTTTAGCAAGCGTAGCTAAAGCCAACATAGATATCTTATCTACATAGCTTACATGGGTGCTTTATGAGCTTTAGTTATGTCAGCTACATAGCTATGCTAGCTGAAGAATTATAGTCACTTCATTAGCCAATGTTGCTGAGCTTGATTTAGCAATGTGAGCTT
The DNA here is from genome assembly GCF_018320785.1 of Cheilinus undulatus. Taxonomy (NCBI): domain Eukaryota; kingdom Metazoa; phylum Chordata; class Actinopteri; order Labriformes; family Labridae; genus Cheilinus; species Cheilinus undulatus. Next base: position 15,962,465 of record NC_054880.1, on the reverse strand, counting down.
TAGCAAGCCTAGCTAAAGCTACCATGCCCACATAGACAACGTATCTAGATAGCTTCTAAGGGAACTTTTAGAGCTTTAGTTATGTCAGCTATGTAGCAATACTGGCTACGGAATTAAAGTTAGGCTACTTCATAAGCCAATATTGCTATGTTTGATTTAGTCATGTGTTGGTGCAAAACTTTGGATCCACTGGTGTCTTCAGACATTTTTCTCGTGTTTGTACAAGAATTTGGATTCCAACAGTTTTATCAGAGATTTTTCTCAATTGTTGGTGAAACTTGAAAAACCTTGAAAAGAAATGGATCGTTTCTCTAGGTTCAGGGAGAACCGCAGCACTACTGCTGAAGTAAATGTGAGTACAAAAACTGTTTAATTTGTGTTTTAATTTGAAATTAAAAATCATTTCAAAATGAATATTTTGATATGTAAGCTGCAAAACACAACCTTTTAAGTTCTTTTTCAAATAAAAAAGCATAGAGATAGGACTCTCCTCTGTACTAGCAGTGGTTCTCAAATGTTGTGGCAAGGGACTGTTGATATCTATAATCAATTTATCATCTGTGTTATCTGTAAATATTGGCCCATATTGGCTTTCAATTTCAGCCAGTATTATCCATAAATATTAGCTTTTATTGGCTGTAGATATAGGCTAAAATCTCATTTGAATATCAGCCTATCAGGTGCATGTAATAGTCTATATTGGCTCCAAGTAGCAGCCTATATCAGCTGTTAAACTCAACCGTTATCTGCTGCACATATTACCCTATATCAGCTATGATTACCAACTTGTTGGCTGCTGTAAATATAAGCCCATACTGGCTGTAAAAATTGGTCTATATTGGTTGTAAATGTCCGGCTAAATTGTATGTAAATATCAGCCCATATTGGCTGTAAATTCTTGCCTTTTTTGGCCTTTATCAGATGAGATATCAGTTTATAGAAGCTGTCAATATGGCCCAATATAAAGTGTAAATGTCAGCCTATTTCAGCCTGAAATATTGACTTAAATCTGCTGTAAATATTAGCCTATGTAAACTTTAATATTATCAGCCTATGTTAGATGTAAATATCGGCCAATATCACCTGTAAATATGGACGTAAATCAGTAGTAAACATCAGCCTTTCTCAGCTGGAATTACTGGCTTAAAATATGACTTAAACAATTTTATTTTGCTTTAAATATTAACCTGTTTGCTGCAAATATCTGCCTATATCAGATGGAAATATTGGCCATTGTCAGCAGTATATATTGGACTGTATCTGTCGTTAATATCAGTCTAAGCTGTAAAATATCAGCCTATTTCAGCTGTAATTATTGGGCTATATTGGCTGTAAATATCTATGTTGGCTCCAAATATCAGTCTGTACTGGCTGTAATTATTGGGCTTTTTTGATTGTAAATATCAGCCTATGATAACTGTGCATATTAGGCTACGATGGATGTAAATATTGGCTTTTATCTGCTGTAAGTACATTATGAGTTAGAGTTTTAGTCAGGACCAACAGATCTCCATCAGCAAAAGTCACTGGTTTTGTTTATCATCATGTTTTAAACTTTGTGTATGTCATAAATAATTTAGTTATTAATCTTAACTTTATATTCTAATTTCTGTTTCAACTCAAATTAATCTGTAATAAATTGGCATATTGGACATAAACAGACATCCAATATTGTACATCTCTATTAAAGATACATTACAAGTGTTAAAGTGACTGTTTTTCATAGGTACGAATACAGCATGCCATGAGATTTTAGTTTGATTGTAGGCGGGCCTTGGACAAAAAGAGTTTGAAAACCACTGTATTAGAGTAAGTGTAAAAGTTGACCATCAAGTGTAGATACCCTGACAAAATTCCTTATAAAAATCAAGCAAAATCATTTGCCCCTTTCATAAGTATGGCTCAGCATCCACCCAAACCTGTGATTTGGACACCAAACATGGAAGTTATATCTCTAGTAATAAAAAAATTTTAAAAAATCAAAGCATACTTAATAAAAAGGAGAGACAAAGACAATAAATCAGTTGAAGGAAAGCTGTCAGGTATCTTATGTTTTAGTTGTCAATAAGAAAATAGTTTTACATATATAAATGAACAATTTCTTGCCATCTCAATTGTGGTTCAGGTAGTCGGACATATCTCAATGACTCTCCTTAGTCATCATTGTGGTTTGTCAAATATACTTTAGTGATTTTTGAGCCCAGATGTCTCAGCTGACCACTGTTGAATTCTCTTTTTTTAATCACAGTATCTTGCAAGCCACCAGATAAATGAACGTCCTGGTGTCTACACTGGCACCTCCAGGATCCTGGACCTGCAGGAGTCCAGAAGCCAGGCTCTGCTGGCTCAGACAGAGACCCTCTATGCTTCGGAGACAGCATACAAGAGACTGAATCTTCAGGGTGCCCCAACATCACCTCAGCCCCCTGAAGAAATGTCACCACAGAGGAGAGCTATGCGTCTCCCTGTAATGAAGGTGAAACAGGAAAGAGCAGGTAAGCTCTTCTTGACAAAATAACAAATCATTTGCAATACATCCTTAACCTCAGAACACACACTGATAAATGTAGAAATATCACTGATGAATATTTGGATTTTTATCTGACAGACAAAGATGTCCAAACCGCTAGTGAGCAGCTGGAGAGGATCCAGAGAGGACAAGAGCTCATGTTCACAAATGGCACCAAGCAGAGAAGACCATCACGTCTTCCCATCTTGAAGGTGAAGCCGGATGGGGCAGGTAAGCTCTTCTTGACAAAACAATGAGTCATCTGCAATACTTTCTGAATCTAAGAGCACAGACTGATGATGGTAGAAATATCACTGATGGGTCAGTAGGCAGAGTCGATCGTCCTGCAATTGGAAGGTTGTGGGTTTGATCCTCAGCTCCTGCAATCACATGTATGAATGTGGAGTGAATGGTGTGAAGGGGTATGAATGGGTAGGTGTGAACTGTGGTATAAAAGTGCTTTGGGTAGTCAGACAACTAGAAAAGTGCTATACAAGCTCAAGTCCATTTACCATTTGAATGTTTTCATCTTACAGATAACGAGGTTGCTGGAGGATTCTGTCTACGGACCGCCAGTCAACACCTAGACAGGATCCAGGAAGGATTCGAGCGGCTGTCCTCAAATGGTGTTGAGCATTTTCCTCAAGCCACAGCAGCTCCAAAAACAAACAGATCACTGAAAGTGTTCACACCTACTCCTCCGGCAAAGGCTAAACCACCAAAAAGGACAGCAACTCTCCGCCCAACTCCTCCACCAAGGGCCACTCAGGAGACAAGTCTGGCTCCGTCTCCCCCTTTTAAACCCGCCCCTCCTGCAACGGCAGAAACCCAGCGGCGGAAGCGGCAGCCTGTTCACCCAACACAGAACAATGCTGGAGCCAAGAAGCCAGTCAAACTTGAGGCCTGTTAGCCATGTGAGATCCAACTTCAGGAGCTGACACCACTTTTCAACCCTGAAGAGAGTCTGGATCTGTCCTTTAGTCTCCTCAGCTCAAATGACTGGTAAGACAACAACACAGCACAATCGTTCAGATTGGAGCTTTGCAAGATGGATTTGTCTGATAACAGACATGGAATCTGGCCAATCCATCAGCTTTGCAAAGTTTAAAATATATTTGGGTTTGGGTTTTTTTTATGTTGGTTTAGTGGGTTTGTCTTCCAAGTCTTTAGCTAAACATGTTACCATGACTACCGCTGTTTTAAAATATTCTGCATGGAGCCAGTTTTTGTCAGCATGTTGGTTGGCACACAAATGAAAGATCACAGTTCAGTCAGAAACACTCTCGTCATACATCTAACTATTCTATGGCAAAACAGACATACAGCTTTACTTTGTGGAAAAGACTGTGCTCAAAAGATGCGCCCTGAGTTAGTCAAGCAGCAGGCTTTGACTTTATCCCATATGGATAAATACATTTATGACAATGGGTATTGAATACAATAAATCAGTTCAAAAGCCATTAATGCACAGTAACATTAATCTGAATATGAGGGTGCAACAAGCTTTATGCTATAAAGGAGGGAGGCTGGGGTGGAGGAGGTTAAGCTTTGGCAGCAGCATGGTGCATCAGCATTAATGCATGCAAGGATTAGTGAGAAGTATGTCATATTTAAATACACCGTTTGGTCCAAAAGGGGCAACTGGACTTGATTAAGGTTCTTGTAAATGTTTCTTTAGTACAGAAGAAAACACCTTTAAGAACCTCAGGTCAGTTTAAGTCTAGTTTCCTCCTTTAAGACTTAGAATAATTTTTTTTGTCTTGGCCTCTCACCTGGGGCGATGGGTTTGCTAGCAAGATGGTGTGGTACCAGTGCAGCAGTATCTGAGCATTTGAATAAAAGTCAGTCTTTCAGTCCTTGGCGCTCCCATTCTTAGTGTACTCTTGTGAGGTCTGGACACTGACTGATGGCCTGGGACGTTGGCTGGACTCCTTTGAGACGACTTCTTCTTGGCACATTTCTGGGTATCAAAGGCAAGAATATGTGTTTAATGCTGACTTTTTGGGAAGGGTCCGTTGCTGGATATAGAAGAAGCAGCTGAGTTTCTATGGGAACCTGATGCACTGATCAAGCTCATTGGGTGCTTAGGTCCCAGGGCACTGGTCCAAGCGTTGAGGGTGGCTGCATGTATTGTGGAAGGTACGGGGCCAAGGTTGACATGATGAAGTGCCAAATTGGCATATACCTGACCTGAGTTTTGGATAACTATGACCTGGATGAAAGAAAATCTACACAAACACTTTGTTTAGGTTGCATTTTATCTGGCAACATTTAAATCTAGATAAATCTAATGCTATCGTGCAACAATCAAACCTTACAGTTCAATAACTTTATGACCTTAACACAGGGAGAAGAAGACGAAAGGGCTTCAAAATATCAGGGCTCTGGCTCAACATCACCCAGAGCTTCTGAAGAAGGAAATGCCAGAGGTTTGTGATGCTGTGATCCCGGAGGTAAGGAAGTCATTCATGTCTTTGTCATCATGTCTGCATGAGGGTGTGAATGAAACAGGTCTAAAGTTGAATTATGACCACTAAGTGCTGATATTTCTTTTGATCTTAAGGTTAAAAATCTGCATTCCTGTGTGGCAATTGCAGCAACTGACACCATCAAGTATTTGCATGTTTACCTGGGGAGAGGCATTGAAAACTTTTCAGGGGAGACAGGCAGTGCTCTGCTGCAGAAAATTGCCCAGTCTGCTGCAAGCAAATCTTTTGTTAAGCAGACGGTCAACGCCATGAACTCCCTGGTTCAATACTGCAGCCCAGGTCCAGTTCTGGGTGTTCTGCTTCGTCCAGGGTTAAGGTAAGTCATCAGTAGAGGATCAGTTTTTGTTGCAGCTTAGACACTGCAATGTTTGCACACTAATGCATGGCATAAAATATCAAAATCCCTCACTCACTCTGCTGCTGGATGTGAAAACTGTTCGTTCAATGTCCCTTTGAAGCAATGTTTTAAAGTTGTTGTCTTTATCCGTCTCTAGCCACCTGAGTGCAGCAGTGAGGACATGCGCAGCAGAAAAACTACATCTGCTTGCTGATGCTCTGGGAACGAATGTCATCATGCATGCAAAGAAAAGTTTCACAAAGGACTTTGTCACTGCTGTGAACACAATGTGTGTTGATGCTTCTGCAGAAGTCAGGTAAGTAATGATTCCAAACCTCCTCTGGATTTTGTCTTTTGTACAATATTCTCCTTGTTTAGTCCTGTGTAACCACACTGAATTACTAAACTAGAAGTGTATCTCTCTTCAGGCCCAATGGACTCGCCATCCTGCAGGAAATTGCTTTTGAGACCAACTTCAAAGAGGTTTGGAGTAAGGTTGACCCACAGAAGGACCAACGCCACCTCGAGAAGATCCTGCAGAAAATGGGGGCGTGGTGAAAGAAGCGCCCAAGAAGGAGTCATCACAGATCTCAAAGTGGCAGACTCTGTGAAATACCACAAAAAAGAGTTTCAGCTTTCATTGTTTGGTCTGTTTAGAGATTAATGTCAGAGGCACCCAAGCGGGAGTCACTACAAACCTCAAAGTGACAGACTTGTCGAAATAAAACAAAAAAATTAAGTTTCAGCTTTCAGTGTTGGGTCTGTTTTTGAGATTCATCTCAGTGATGCAACAGCAAGGATCTGAATTATCTTGGGCAAACGAAAGGCAGACATTTTTACAAAAATTAAGTCTCCTATTGATTAATTAAAGAAATGTAAGGTCTATTAAGGGTTTGATGTTGTTATTTTTGACCTGGTCATAACCCTCTGACATCAAAGAGCCTTCTTCAGTCAAACAACTGTGGCTTTATCCAAGCATATAAAACATTTATTCATCATTAAACATCACTAATCTTCAATATTTTATTAGTTTGCTCAGTTGATTTTCTGAATAATAAGTCTCTAATAAGACTCTTATCACAAACATTAATCTTGTCAATAATGGGTGTGCAGGATATAAATCAGTAGCGATAAATTATCAGAAAATTTTGAAAATAAATGAATGAATTGAATTTATTTGGGTTTATGCACAACAAACAAAACAATTTACAAGGTCAAAGTGAAATTTCTGAGTTCCAAAGGGTGTAGGCTGAGGCTAGAGCTTAAACATACCTACCCATCTTACTTCGCAAGTTCTTAGTAATTATAGCATTGATGCATTTTTATTATCAACCATTGGCAATAAATACATCATAAAATTTTCATATTGACTTAAATTTTCCATTATGTATCCCTGAACCTTCACGCATGCCGGCCTTTGGTGCACATTGTGCTTGTGGCACAGCCACTAAAGCTGCTTCTAAAGATGCGTCAGGACTTCTGTCACAGCCAACATGAAATGAGAGTACATTACATTACAGCAGACCAAAGCATGTCATCAGGATATTGATCGTAACAACAGGTGACCTTTTGAAATACACTATATTTTCTCTAACGTGCCAAGAGTGTTCTATAAAGTTGCACTGATTTCATATCAACATAAAAATATTTTGACTGGCACTGGCCATTCAAAATCGTAGGTAAAATGTGGTGTGTGGCCTGATTTTGTAGGGGCGCCAATGAGCTATTGGTAAGCTTGGTATTGGGATGAATGCCACTTTTGCAATAAGATAGTGTGGGAAATTTCATCCCTGCTGGATATTCCATAGTCAACGGTCAGTGATCAGGGTCCGACGTTAAGGTTCTTGTCTACTTGCCCTTCAAGGCAAGTGCTCCCCAAATCTACTTGCCCCATCTAAATTCCTACTTGCCCTGTCTAGGAGGTATTTCTCTGACTGTCAGATGCATAGATTTTGTTCAAAACATACTTAGAACTAAAATCCATTGCCTGTCGACTGTGGAAAGCAATACACAACACTTCTTTCTTAAGAAAACTGTATTTATTAGCTCTGTGTTAGCCCACTGAAAATTATATTAAATTTGTACAGCTCAGTGCAATGTGAGAGCTGCACCAGGTTGTTTTCTAAAGAAATTCAAACTCAGGAATTTCATATTTACAATACTAATAAGGTAGTAAACAACAAGGAATAACGCAAAACATGGCAACTATAGACATGTAAGTACTGGACTTTTGTCGTTTTTGAGAAGAAAACAACTCACTGCTGTTCTTTGTTCTTCTTTTAAAGAAAAAATGTTGTCAAGTTCTTTATCCACACTAATCTCTTCCTCCATAACTGCACCAGCTCTTGTTGCTGCTTGCTACGTCACGACTCTGCTGCGCCTGAAAGTACTGCCCCTCGTTGCTGATTGGTCCTGTCACTTTATAACCGGGCCCAAACGGTTCAGATGGGAGCTTTGCAAGATGGATTCGCCAGTGAAAACAAGGAAACGGGCGTATCTATCTGCTTTGCAAGTTTATTGGACTGTGGAGCAGTGGAAACATGTTCTTCTCTGTTTGGCAGTCGGATGAACAAGTCTGGGTTTAGTGGATGCCAGGAGAATGTTTACAGCCATGTTTACAGGCTTACAGCCTCGCAGTATCTCATTCATCTCAAATCAAGGGTGTCCAAACTTTTTCCACGGAGGGCCACAGACAAATATATTTATAAGGATGGCGCGGCCATTGTTGCCAAGTCCACTTATTTTAAGGGACTTTGGGCTTGTCTTTCTGTAAAGTTGCTTATAAATATTGGTAGTCGCGGGTCGTGTTTTTTTAAGCTTGTTTCTAAAGTGTAGTTGCTTATTTGGGCTTGTTCCCAGCTCCAAAATAAGTTGTCAAGCAGATCTTTTCGATGTGTTTTTTAAACGTAGGATAGTTTGTCTTGACTGTTCCCTCTGTCCCTCCCCTTTCTCCATACACACAGGAGACAGCAGAGTTTTTCCCACCCGCATCCTGCTTCTATTGGGGCTTTTCCATTAGCTACATGGTGCGGCTTAACTTGGTTTGACTCGGGAGTCCAGCGCAGCAGGGGGTTTGCTTTTTCACCACAGCCGAGCTAACCGTTTGAGGGCGTGTCTAGAGCTGATGACGCAGTGTTTTGAGCCCTCCTCGATTTCTCCTCACTGTCTGATTTGAAAGACTTTACATTGTTTTAAAGCAAATATCAAACTGTAGACCAACAGCACTGCAAGCTGCTCTTTTAACTTTCCCTCTTGCTCTCTCCTCGCCTCTCTCTCTTTCTCTATCTATCTGGGTTTAGTAAACAAACAATAGCCTAATTTACGCTCATCGTTAAAAGGAGAGAATTTTCCTGCTTACAAGTTAAAGAACAGTCTCCTAATTATTGGTTTGTGGGTCTCTAAAGAGCAGAAAATGAAAGCAATTACATGTTTGGATTGGGCAGTGAAACAGCATGCTTTAATAGCGCCAGTTAATGAATTAAAGACGGACTCCGTCATGGGCGATATGTTTCGAACATCTCCAGCATTTTATTTTTTAAAAGTCTAAAATTGTCCATAAGAAGGGGACAGGGTCAGACTTTAGTTATTAGTAGGTGCAGACAAAGCTGTATTCCTGGTCCTTCCTGATTTCACTCATCAGAATGCTGACACCACTGTAACAGAGTTATGGCCAGCTGGAGCAGAGGTAGGGACAAAACGTTTCTCTTTCTCTCTAATTTTCTCTGACCCTGATGGCAACGAGTACCAGCCAATCAGAGGCAGAGCAGGGAAATATGTTGTTTTTCTGTTGAGGAAAACGTCAGTGACGTTTGAATGAAAAGCGCGACTGATGGTGGACTGTAGGAGAGTTTTTTTGAGCAACAATGCCCAGGACAAAGTGCAAAGTCCTGTTACTAAAAGAAAAAAGGAAGGTGGGTGCATTAAAGCAATAATAAAGAATTTGTGAATTCAGGATGATATTTATTTGTGTGTGCAAATTTTAATTATCAGAGGTTTACTGTGTATATAATGCACTTGGTACATCAGTCTATATTTGATATCCCATTTGTTTTCTGTTGTTAAATAATGTGAAAAGGTGGTTTAACTACCTCTTGTGGTCATTGTCCTGAACCTCAGGGGGGAGAAAAATAAACTGTACCATGGATACAGTTTTGCAAATTGTGCACAGTTTACAATGTGTCCACGTGGATGTAAATTGGCAATCTGTACCCACAGTTTACATCCGTCCCCACGGATTTTTTTATCCCCAGAACCTAGGGGGGGCTCCGTAGCAAAAGTCACTTGTTTTGGGCTTGTTTTCACAGGCCTGGGGCCTCATGTACAAAGACTTGCACGGATTTCCAACTGAAACATGGCGTACGCTCAAATCCAAAAAACCTCGTAAACGTCATAAAAATATCCAGATGTACATCCCAATCAACATGGAATTTAGCACATGTTGGAGTACCCGACTCCTCCCTGTCTACGCCCCCATTTAAATATGCAAATCATATTTAAATGAGCCGTGCACCTGAGACTCCCCTCTCTGCACAATCAGAAAATTAAAACCAAAGAATGAGTAAGACGGAAAAAAAGAATTCCACAAAAAAGCGAATTGGATACGCTTCTAACTTACGTAAATCTTCTCTGTCTCTAAACACAAGCTCTCTTTGTATTGCACCATTTACAATGTCTTCTAATACTGCAAAAGCCATTGGTGTTAACGGTATTTATTTTCACCACTTAGCGCATGCTTTTATATCCACTCTTGTAATTGCAGACACGTGTGTTAATTTTTCATCAGTGTTAACTGTTTATGCGTCTCTGATGTGCATGTCACATTTATTTTTATAACAGTTTCCCAGCATCACCTCTAAGTGTCGCCAAAGGATCCACAGCTGTAGAAACATGCGTACGCCAGCCATGAAGTTGGCGCGAGGCACCGCACATTTACACGGTCATTTCACTCTTGATACATCTGAACTTTGCCATGAAACAGAATGTATGCCACGTTTTTGTGCGTATGCACCCTTTGTACATGAGGCCCCTGGTTGCTTATTTGTCTCGCGAGATCTGGCAACACTGGGTGTGGCCACCTTCATATGTGTGACCGGGTCAGTAAGAGACAGGAACACACAAAATACATTTTAATGCGAGTGTTTATTCCCCAACTGTACTTACGTAAGAACAGCATTAATGTTTTAGAAATGGGAACTGTAGGATTTCACAATAGTCACTGTATGGCACGGTTATCTTGCACTTCTGTTTCAAAATAAATTCTTCAGGCTTGTAATCTGAATCTTGACTGACAACAGTAGTTGATAGACAACACTAGCGAATAGACATCGGTAAATAGACAATAACTGTAAAAAGTAATTAATAGACAAAGAAAGCAAAAGTATACTTTGCATTAATACATTTCCTGAGCCACCAAACTCAGTTTTCTCAGTAATCTCAGAAAAAGTGCATTATTTCAGGCTCAATTCACAGTGCATTAATGAACAAAAACGTGCAAATACTCCTTTAACAGTACAAACAATTCTACATGAGGAGAAAATACATTTTACAGGGAAATGAACTTACTTTCACCGCAATGTTTAGTCTGCACTCAAAGACACACACCTCTGGAACTCAACTCGACATATATCTCCCCTCTAAATCAAGTAAAAGTACACAAAAATGCACATATTGTGACAAAGTTAGTATATAACCAGTTTTCTTTGACTTTTACCAAAGAAAGTTAGAAATGACCACTCAGGCTGCCCTGCTGCTCAGTCTTTTCCCTTAGCATGGCAGCCATGACACACACACTTCCTCAATTTACAAAAATCATCAGGAATACAGAACCATCACTCATCAGCCTCGCTGTGCAAACGTTAGCATTACTTCATCTACTGATTATGATGCATATTTTTGGACTTCATTAATGTTTACACTTATATTTCCCTTCTACATGGACAATATACACACCTCACAAGTCCAGCGTTTCACAGTGTGTCTGTTTACGTCTCCTGCGTGGGTCTAAAGCAGTGATACTGAACTCACAGCTCGCGAGCTGCATGTGGCTCTTTAATGACTCGTTGCAGCTCTTTTAAGTCCTACTGCCTCATAAAAAAAAAATGTAACATTTAAATTTAAAAAAGGGGAAAAAGTCAGCAGAAATGATTTGCTGCAAGTCATGTCCTTCTATTACGTTTCCACCCTCAGCTGCATCAATCAACCAATCACAATTCATCCCAGGTCTCATACTGTGTTTACTGTGCTGAACGCGCGCAAACTCACTGGGATTTAAATTGACAAAGCCGGAAGCTAATGTAGCCTGTCTACCAAGTTAAATGCGTAGGAAGGGGTCCTGAGTTCTTTAGCCTTATTTATTTTGGTCGAGTAACTCAGATTAACTCAATAAAATTATTAGTTTTGGGGAATGGGAACTTTTTCACTCTATAAACTTAAACTCAGAAAGACTTTAACTTACAATATCACTATGTAAGGACCTTTAATAAGGTTTCTATCATTGTTGTAAAGTGTTTTTCTTTTTGGAACTTTTGCAGTTATTAAACAGGAAGCAAGGGGTTGGTCAAGACATGCATCTACAGTGCCTATAAAAGTATCCCTGGCTACCATTACACCATGAAGACAAAAGAGCACTCCAAGCAACTCTGCTGCCTTTCTATTGCTTCATCTCATTTATATCGTATGATAATAACTTGGGATGAATCATGTATAATCTCTATATCATCAGCTGCTTCTGTCACTCAACATTAGTCCACCCCCACCGCCCCCCACCCTCTGGCCTCATTACATATTCCCTAGCCACAGAGAGATGTGCTGCTCAGCATCACCCACCTCTGCTGCCTTTTTGTTACTGTGAGTTGAGGAGTTTTTAAACTCATTTGGAATTCACAAATCTCTTAATAGAAAAGCATTGTTTTTGTTTGAATTTCTCCTAAGTGGCTCCCAGAATATTTAGCAAGAACTCAAGGTGCAAACCTACTGGTGAAATTTACATACTGTGCCTCAAACAGCAATGTAGGTCAACGTATTTGGGAACTGGGAGGAAAGACTACGCAACGATACTGGATTCCTGACACTCCCGATATAAATGTTTTTACTGTAGACTTGTGAAATGTGAAATCTGCCTTTTCCCATTAAAAGTTTGCACAAAAGAGTCACAAATGAGAGCATTCATCTTTCCCACGTCTCTGGAAGTGATCATATTCTTGCTCTCCTCTGATGATCACATGGATGTGAAAACATACAGGCTCATACGGCACAAATTCCCATTTTAGAAACTCCAGCCCACACATTTTCCTTTGCCCTTTCTCCCACAACCTGCACCTCTGTTTTCTATCTCTCTCTTTCTGTCTGTCAGCCCTCTCTCTCCCTCCATAGTGAAAACACGTTCTTACACAGGAGTTTTCCTGTGCTCTGCTCCCCTTCCCAGCAGAGTGATGCAGCTTTGCTTTTATGAGATACCAGAGTTTGGGGCTTGCGGCAGGATGACTGACTGGCTTGTAGAGAGGACAGAGGCACCATTTTGTGCCCCACCGCCTGGCTGAATCCCTTTAAAATATTCATTCATAAACTCCTGGAGCCTTTTACTCCACATCAAACATTAGACCCACAGGAGAAGCACTGAGCTGATGCATCCAGAGAGGAAAACACAAACACGGGGTAAACAGGGCTGAGGGTGAAGACCGAAATTAATCTAAATATTTATGCGCTAAATATACTCTGATATATTCATTGTGTTTGTAGGGAGATGATTTGGAACAAAACTGAGTCAACAGGATTTGAATTTGTGAAAACATGCACAAGCTGTCAAAACTGCTTACTCATTTAGCAAAGCAGCTGTGTTTGTCTTTGAAAAATGATTAAGGATGTTTTTTTAATTCTATGATTTATAAGAACTTTTCAAACAAAAGATTAAAAGATGTTTTGTTTTTATCAAGTGGCTAAGAAGTCATAAGAGTTGGACTGGATTGTAAATTCTCTGAATTTGTGTAGTAATGGGTGGCAAGGTGTGCAATTGCCTCCCTGGCACCTCAATACGCAATATAAAATAGCAAAAGATATCCTTATGGATAAAGTGCCCAAAGAGTGCCCTCTAAGTGGAAAAAACATGACCAAGTGTCCTTAACCCTTACATACTGTTCATGTCCTGTACCTTCACAGTATGGTCCGGGTCAATTTTGACCCTGACCAAGAATTCCCTTGTAGCAAGTAGTTCTGCCAAATTTTTAACTACAAACCTTTTCAAAATGTTTAAATAGCCTATGCCACTTAAAAAAATGAATGATTAATCCTTCCTAAATGTGTAAATGAGCAGGGAAAGTGTATTTTCTAAGTTTTACACCACTCGTTTTTAGTGAAAAATATCTATTACACAGTATAATGTCAAGTAATATATGTAAGAAATAAAAAATATAAAAGCCATAATGATTTGAATGTATATTATTGACCTTGAAAATTACATAAACATTCTGGAATTTTTTGCATCATAATGTAACCACTGAACACTGTCCTCACTGCTATATCATAAGATATAAAGTGGTTATTGTGAACCAGTCTCTGGATTCAAAGCAGAGGTGGGACACTTTCCATGAGTGGATCTTGCACATGTGTTTCCCACATTTGCAGCAGGTTGTCCCTGTTTTACAGTCTTTTTTTGCAGGGCAGAAGCTGCATCTCTTTCTCTTCTGTTCCTTCATGTTTGATTTTTGATCAGGGCCAGGCTCAGATTGCTGCACTGCCCTGACCAATGCTGGCTGTTGGACATTCAGTCTCGCTGCCATGATGTCTGTCACTGAAATGGCAGCTCATACCTACCTTTATAATGTTGTGACCCCCACCACCCCCCTCCCAACCCAAACAGACTCCAATTTGTTACTTTGCACATTATTTTATTACATTGCAGGTACAGGTGCTTGCAGGTGCACATCTTGTGTCTGTGTGAAAGCACTGTCTGACCTCTGGATGACTTCTGTTCCCTTGATGCACCATATATGATCACTCCTGTGTTGTTACTATTCTATCACTGTTACTATTCTTTAATATTTCAATATTTTGGGATTCCCCCTGCCCCTTCAAAGACCAGCAGGTGTCTGTCTCTGCGGGAACCTGGGCAAATGTTTTAGGAACTCTGTTCTTGTGACAGCAGTGAGGTCCCCTTGAATTCTGTCACCTCTTTCACATATAAAATACACATAAACATAACATGTACATTCTCACAGTTTCAAGATTCCATAAAACTACAGTTTTCCTTTATTTGATCCATACTGGTAGATCTAAAATCTATCTGAATAGATATGGGTCAAATTTGACCCGTAACAGCCTCAGTGTGCAAAAATGTGTAGCACCTTTACAAAAATATGAATTAATGAAATATTTTATTAGTATGTATTTTGGGTCACTTCAGGAAAAGTCATCAAATTTCAGGCTAAAAGAATGTCGTTTAGGGTATTTTACTGCTGTCAAATGTCAAAACAGGTCAAATTTGACCCGAACAGTATGTAAGGGTTAAGGGTGTCTTGTGAGTGGACAAATGTGACAAAGTGCCCCCTAGGATGCCCTATGGTTGACACAGCATGACTAAGTGCCCTCAAAGTGTGCCCCTCAAGAGGACCAAAAGGGGCAGAATGCCCTTCAGGTTGGTCTGTAAGTGGACAAAACATGATAAACGCCCTGAAAGGGTGCTCTCTCAATGGAAAAAAACATGATATAGTACCTTCTAAGTGGTCAAAGAGGATCAAAAGCTCTCAAAAGGTAACCTCTAAGTGGACAAAAAAACCAGGTGCCTTTTTTAGGGGACAAAAACTGACAACGTGCCCTCATGAGTGTCCATCCAGTTGACATAACATGATAAAGTGCCCTCAAAGGGAAAGCTCCCAGTGGAAAAAAATGGGGAAAAAGAGACTTTTAAGGTGCCCTCTAGGAGGACAAAATGTGACAAAGTACCCTCCAAGTTGTCCAGTAAGTGGGCAAATGTGATTTAGTGGTCTCTCTGGTGCCCTTTCAGGAAATAAAATGTGATAAAGTGGCCTGAAAGGATACCTTCCCTTGAACTAAATGTCACTAGTGTCTTCCTGGATGGCCTATGAGTTGACAAAATTTGAGTGCCCATCTAGTGCAAAAACATGATAAAGTGCCCTCAAAGGGAAAGCGCCTAGTGGACAAAAAGGGAACAAGAGCCTTTGAAAGTGCCCTCTAAGAGAACAAAATGTGACAGAAGGGGACATAATATGATTAAGTGGCCTCTCGGGTGCTCTTTTCAGGGAATATCATGTGATAAAGTGCCCTGAAAGAATGCCCTCCAAGTTTTGACCAAGTTTGGTGTGCCCTCAAGGGTGTCCATCTAGCAAACAAAACATGATAAAGTGCCCCCAAAGGTTGAGCTCCAAGTGGACAAAAAAGGAACAAGCAGACAAAATGAGATAAAGAGCACTGTAAGTTAACAAAACATAGCCAAGTGCCTTTCAAAGGTGGCTTTAGTGGACAAAATGTGACAAAGTATCCAAGTAGTTGACGTAACATGATAAGGTGCACCCAAAGGGTGAGCTCCTAGTGGACAAAATGTGACAAAGTGTCCTCCAGGTTGGCTGGAAAGAGGACAAAAAGTGATTAAGTGGCCTCCCGGGTGCCCTGTAAGGAAAAAAACTGATTGAAAGAGTGAAGGATGCCCTCCAGGTGGACAAAAAAACGACTCTAGAGTGGCCATTTAGTGAACAGAGCATGATAAAGTGCCCTCAAATGGTGCTCTGTTCACTAAACAAAATGAGATAAGAGCCCTCCAGGTGGACAAAACATGACCAAGTGCCTTCTATGGTGGCTAACAAGAGAAGAAAATGTGAGAAATCCCCCCTAGGATGCTCTACTAGTTGACATGACATGATAAAGTACCCTTAAAGGGTGCCCTCCCAGTGGACAAGAAGGGACAAATGGCCCCTAAGGTGCCCTCTCAGTGGACAAATCATGAAAAAGTTCTATCAGGGTGGCTTGTAAGTAGACAAAATGTGACAAAGTACCATCCATATGTGTGTCCAGTGGACAAAACATGATAAAGTACCTTCTATGGCTCCTCTGAAGTGGGTCAGTGGTGTTTATAATGTGATAAAGAGTCTTTGTTTAAATGACTTTTTGTAGGCATCATCCTGTATCTGGGTAAAATAAATTGTTAATAATTCCTTTTCTGTCTTATCACAGAGGTGAAGTGGGTACAGGGACATGATAGAACATTTACACTCATCCAGGGTTTCTAACTATTTCACTTTAAACATGTGACAACTTTTTTTGTGCACTGGTGCCCCACCTCATATAGCAGGTGCACCTTAAAACATCTTGAGTCCACCACTGGCCCCATTTAAAGTCCCTATCACTAGGTGTGATCCTGCAAAAATGTGGGGGTAGATCCAACTGGCAGGGGAATGGCTCAGGTTGGCACAAGGACATGTGCATTAAATTGAGTTGCACAGTCTGCAGCCATTTTAACTGTACTGGTGAAAAGTTAAAACTAGATGGCGAGCAATGCAAGAGTTACAACACAAGCACACTGCTATCTTTAAACCCAAGGCTGCTGTAATCTTCTCTTCTGCTATACTTGTCTCCACACAAAGGACTCCTCTTTACAGAAGCCTTTCTGACACCTCGAATGTGGCCCAGACTAACACCATGCTCGCTCACTGCAGAGCCTGGGCGGCCGTGTGATCCCCTCACAGACGGTATTACAATTTCTGTACCGAATGTCACAGCTAATAGACCTGGGCATGACAGATATATGAGTGTGAGAGTGGGCCAGACACAGAGAAAAGAAAGGAAACGGAGAGGAAATCAGGAGTGATTGTGATTAAAGCAAGGCACAAGATGAAAGGGAGAAACGTTGGAGTGTAGGAGGGAAGCACAGCAGGGGGGTAGTTTGTGTGACTAGTTTGTCATGGTTGCCAGTCTTATGCCAAGTTGACAGAGATCCTAATTCTTTTTTCTCTACTTTTGAGCATCAAAATGTAGGTGTGCACTGGCCTGGGTATCCAGATAAGTTTTAATTTAGCAAGTCATAGGATAGAGAACTGTTCAGGAGGTAGGCGGTACAGAAAAGTGGTATTCAGCTTCTTTGAAACTTAGTTTTTCATGTTTTTTCACAGCTCCATGTTCCTGAAAGCACCTTGGCCTATTTTTTATCCACAGCGTCAACACAGTTTGTCACGGAAGGGGCACTAAACATGCAGGCTGCCAAAACATCCTTTTCTGGATGGGGTGTTAGATTGCTCCCCACCTCCTTTCCCCTCCGTCACCCCTTCCTCCTCCCCCCTCCTCATACAGACACCATAAATCACCCGATGTCTTTTGGAGGTTGACCTGCTGATGAACCACCGGCTTTTAAAAAAGTCATTTAAATTGCTAAGGCAGAGGCCACACACAAACATGCTCACACACACACATGTGCACACTCTTCTTTGAGGTCAGAAGTTTAATATTTGATGATAACTTACTACTGTAATCTGACAGCTTCTCACTGCACAAAATGGAAGAAAATAAATGTTGAAATCTGGCAAGAGGAATGACTTGGAGGAAAGAAAGTAGGTTAACTTGTCTTTGCTTGAAAGCTTGAGGTTAACGCTTGAATCAAAATGACTCATAAGCAATATGACACAAGAAGAAGTGCTGATGTAAAGAAACCGATTTAAAATCTTTTGTCATGACTGGTGCAGAGGCCTGGAGGGCAAAAAGAGTTTAGACAGCTATTGACCACTACACGGAGCTGCAGCATCAGCATTTTGATTCTTCATCTCTTCAATCACCATGTGATAACATCACATGACAGCTGCAGAAAAACTGGATTATTTAGTTAAAGTCAAAGTTTTAGTTGCTTTGGACCCTAAACTTCAAAGCATATGTGAGTGCTAATGTTAGCATACCAGTATCACTGTTAGACTGAAGACAGTCTTACTTGATCACTTCAAAAACTTATCTGATGTCAGGATAAGGAGATGTCTGTTCAGCCCTGCTGCATTGTTCTCTAAAGCAGTTGATCAGTTTTATTTAAAGACCCTGTACAGTGAAATCCAAAAATTGTGTCTAAACACAGTAGATCTGTTGGAATATGGTTGCTGTAAACGTGAAAACACTGACATCTACATTTGACTGAATTTTGGTTTTAGACCATTAGAAAGCTTTTCACCTCTTTCCTGGCATGGTTTAATTTGGGCGGGGCAAATATGTAGGCTGGTGATGTCACCAGCCAACAGTGGGGAATGGCCCCACCCCTCTCTCAGAGCAGTTCATCTCAGCAGTCTGTTGTTAGCTGATGTCACGGTCTTGATAGAAAGTTAACAGTCAGTTAAATGCTGTTGTTTTCTGCATTGTGAGGTAACTTTGCCAAATCTATCAGCCCCAGTGGCTAGAGATCATTTAAAGTATCATAACAGAGATGTGAGTCAGAATGAAAGACTTTGTCTCTTCTCTGGCACAGAGCCAGGCAGCTGCTCTCTGATTACAAAGGTCAACGTAAGGTCAAGGGGCAGGCTGATGGTGTGAGAGCTTTTCTTCATTCAGATTGTAGCATTTTGACATTCAAGAGGATCGTATTTCTCCTGAGCGGGTATGACTTCAGCTCATTCAACAGATACGCCCAAACCATCCTGGAGCAGATTTTACTGCCTCATTTTTCATAATTTTGAAGCTTAATTTTATAAACCAAGAGATGTTTTATTTTGACCTGGTGGTTCATAACACAGTGTCACCTGTCACCTGTCATATAACAAACCTAAATACAGATGTATTTTCACCTCACAGGGTCTTTAATGCTAGAACTGCACAGTTTGGACCTCAGACAGTACAAACGTCAGCAATTACAGGACAGAGTAAAACAGGCATGTTTCAAAAGAGTTTGATGGAGCTTTTGGTAAAAAATTTCTTTAAGACAAATTCATGATTGATTAAGGCTCCACACCCACTTTTAAGTTCAGACCCACCAGTTAAGAACCTGTGCTCTAAAGGAACAGTGTAGCTTCAAGGCATTAATCAGCTATTCACCCCTGTTTGGGCTTTCTTTCTGCATACAGTAACATACAGCTGCAAGATAGTCTGGCTGCAGACCGTTCATCTTTAATGGCCTCTCTCACAGACCATTCATCTGAGACGCCGTTTATCTCAGAATGTAAATGCATGCTAAAATGTTCTGAATAAAATTAGACTAATCTTGAGTTTAAGCATATGGCAAAGGTTGGGATATTAAAAGTTAATGCCTGACCTGCAACACCTGATTACAAAATATTTAATAAAGCAGAGTAAACAGTCTACTACCTGGAAAAAAAAACCTGCATGAAAACATTCTAACCCAGCCAGCACAGCTCATGTAGCTACGTTAGCTGCTTAAGCTAGGTAGATAACAGAAATAGTGTTACTCACTTTAAATGGTTTGAACCAGACTGCAATAGCTAATGTAGCTAATGTAGGTAACCTAAGTAAACCTAAGCTCACAAACAGCCATATAAGCTATATAATCTACATTATCTACGTGGCTAAGATAGCTTTAGCTGTGCTTGCTAAAAATTATGTTGCTTAAGCTAAGAACTATAAAAAATGGAGCTGGTTAGCTTATGTAGTTGTATTTTGAGCTGCACTTTACCCACATTAACTACGTTAGCTACTTAATTCTTTTAGCTATGTAGCTTATGCAGCTAACGGAGCTACATACACTATGATAATTGTAGCTTTAGCTATGTTTGCTAAAGCTAACATTGCTGAAGCTAAGAGCTATAGATAGTGAGCTAGGGTGCTATGTAGCTTAAGCTAAGCTCACAAGGTATGTAAGCAACATAAGTACATTATCTATGCAGTGTATTGATTAATGTTTTTTTTTTTTAATTATTACAACAGTGGGGAGGTTCTGCTAGTGGACTGAATATCAGCACAGCTGTCCTGAATCACATTTGTGCGAATGTTTAGTACAACACCACAAACTTCAGTGCAATAATGCTTTTTATTAAACAGTAATGCAAGTGGAAAGTAGTGAACAAGCAATATCTACCTGTTCCCAAAGGACCAACTACAGCTATGGGACATACATTGATAGTATGGACAACACATGAAGCTGAGTGATTCATGAAGCTAAAAGTTCCAGTGCTGTTATTCTCTTTATCATCAGTCATAGAGGGCC
The DNA here is from genome assembly GCF_018320785.1 of Cheilinus undulatus. Classification (NCBI taxonomy): domain Eukaryota; kingdom Metazoa; phylum Chordata; class Actinopteri; order Labriformes; family Labridae; genus Cheilinus; species Cheilinus undulatus. The sequence continues at coordinate 15,941,997 of NC_054880.1, read as the reverse complement.
TCATGTCAGATTACTCGGTTGGTTATCAGTGTTGTATAGTTGACATTTCTTTTTCTGGAGCTCTCATCAAGCACTTCTTAATAACACTTTTTATTTGGATACATTTCCTGTGACTTCCTGGGTCACCGTCAGGCCTCAGCAGCGACAGAAAGTTGAGTAAAAAGTTTAAAACAACAGTAAGTAGAAGTCAGAAAAATACACACAGCAGGAGACACATGAAGAGAAACAAACATCCAGTGAGGAAAGAGAGAAGAAACTGAAAACCAGAGGAGTTACAAAGTAGACAAAAGCGTCCTGTGGCGAGGCCTGCAGGAAATGAAGTCAACAGTGATGGAGAAAAGTGAATGAGAGAAGCAGCTGTGGGGCCACAGGCCTCTGCTTCTTTAATCTGCGAGCCCTCGGAGGGCCAAACCGAGTTACAACACATGGTTAAAGAGTAAAAGCAGAAAATGACGCCAGAGCTGAAGACAGATTGTAATTAAGTTGATTAGACCGGGGCTTCACGTGCTATAAACTGATGATGAAAAGTGTAGAAAATCAGGCCCTCGCTGTGATTGAAATGTATACCAAACCAACTAAGACTGGATCAGGTTCTAACAGAGAGGCTTACAAGGGTTGAGGTAAATGTATCAGAAAAAACAGACATTTTGCCCCAGTCAGTTTCACTGCAGCTAGTTTAATGGTAGGTCAGTCTACTTAGCTTTGCAGTCTACTGGAACCTCCTAAAGATGGCAGTGTAACGTTACAAAAGGAGCACAGTTTTAATCCTTTACAACTTTTACTTACTTTCAGTCAGGAATGCTTTATCAGAGTTAAACACTGATACAATGTATAAGTCAAATACTATGAAATTTAGTTTGGAAGGAATCAGGGGAAAATGAGGATGTGACATAAGCTTAAGGCTATGGAAGGTCAAGTTTGGAGGCTAAGCTTTCCCTGTGGCGGTGTGGTGTGATCAGCATTGGTGAAGCAGGGATCAGTGAGAGGGATATGTTCTAAATGGACTGCCATGTTGAGAGATTAAGCTGTGGTTGGTTGTGGGGAGACAATAATTCAGTCAGCTGGTTGTCAGCTGACAGCATATGACTTCCCTGTGAACTCATGCTAGGCTTCATGTGTTTAACAGAAAAGTTCAAAAACCTCGCAGGGAGCAATGAAACAAGTATCCAACAGTTAGGACAATCAAACTGAATAATGTCGTATTTTAATGCAAGGTTATGAGGTTTAGAACATGAGCTCAGTACCACTAAACAATGGATCTATTTATAATGCTTAAAACAAACAAGTTTCACCTTCGGACAACTGTGTTTATTTCTTTATGGAGCAAGGAACCATATATGGTCACTTCAGTCAACTTCCTTTGCAGCCTCCCCCACCTCTCTGTGATACAGTAGAACTAGAATGATGTTTTTTTCAGCCAATCAGTGGAGATCAGTCACAGAGCTCTTTCGGTCCCACACAAATGGCCCTAATACCATAACTAATCATGATAAGTTGGTGAAACTTTTAGATAATAAAGTTGAATAATCATGCTAAGTGTAACGATAGGTTTTGTTTGTGTATGATTTAAAAAAAATCTCTGAAATCTTGCCTTAAAAAATGGTGACAACATTTGATCATACATCTGTTTGGAGGTGTAACATGGTGTCTGTATGAAGACATGGACTATACAAATAGTAAGCAGCATAAAGAGTATTTTCTTGACAAATTATTCATTGTAATGTTGGATAATAGTACTCTAAAGCAGTGGTTCTCAACTGGTGGGTTGGGACTCAAAGGTGGGTCGTCAAGCTCTTTCTAGTGAGTTGCAAATGCAGGGAAGAAAAATGTGACAAGCCTCTCGCTACGGAAGCCCATAGTGGACATACAGTAATGTCATACATGTATTTTTTTAAGTTTTTCCAATGAGTACAAGTAAAATCAGTACTTTTCTCAAGATTTCTACCCATTAATCTCCATTTTGTTGGGAAATAAAGCTGTTTTACCAAAGATAACAAGGAAATCCTTTAAGAAATTACCAAACTGCCATGCTCTCTCCAGAAAATGGAGTAGAATAAGATGTAAGCATGCAAATCCTTCTGTAACGATGTGTTTTTCTAGCCTGTTTGGTGTGTCCCATCCCTTAGATTAATAAGTTTTTCTATTTAGAGTCCAAACTTTGACATTTTTTTTGGAGTGTTCTTATGTCTTCATGGTGTGATGGTAGCCAAGATTACTGATTAACCAGTGACTAATAATCAATCAGCATCCATGAAATGATGATGATTTTTGTTTGAATTTGGGTCAGATTTCTCTGAAGCAGGAGGTGGTGGGTCCTGATGCCTGACCAGCTGAGAACCACTGCTCTAAAGTGTAGTAAGATGTTGCCACATGTTTTTTTGTTAAGTTAAAGTGATCCAGTAGCAAATTTGATGAATTTGACAGTGTGTGCTGAATACAATAAAATAGTTCAAAAGCAATAGATACATAGTAGCATAAAAGTCAATATGAAGGTGTAACGAGCTTCATCCTATAAGGAGGAGGCTGGGGTGGAGAGGGTTAAACTTTGCAGCAGCAGCAGTGTGGTGCAGCAGCATTAATGCAGGCAGGGATTAGTGAGAAGTACGTCATATTTAAATGGGCCGCTGTGTTGAGAGAAAGAGCTGTGATTGGCTGTGGGAGCTGGAAGGTGATAATTGGGATCAGCTGGCCGTCATCTGAACTGATGCTGAGCTTCATTTATGAAATTTTTTAACTGTGAGCCTTACATATAACCAGAATCTGAAGTAAACATTATGTGAATGAAACATGTTTGAAACCCAGATTTTGATGTATTTATAGGTGAAATTTGTTCCCTGTTGAGTTTTGTCACATTTCCTTTTGTCTGTACGTATTTACCCCACTGCTGCATCTGCCCTGAGTTGGAAAAACAAACAGGGAACATTGTAAACAGTCTTTCAGAGTCTTGTGTTTACTTCTATATAAACTGTAGAATTACACAGAAGTAAATAACACTGTCCTTCATCCTTTAGCTGAAGCAGACAGATTTTTGTGTGACACTTGTCTCCCCTTCATACCAAACATTCATAATCCAAAGGGGATTAAAAACGTTGCGTTAAAGTGAGGGGGGGGGGCCTGTGAAGCTGAAGTTCCAACAAAGGCTAGACTAGAGTGTGTGGGATGTTTGGGGTCTTTTCAGTAGAGAATGAGCCCACACAGATGGGCTGGGACAGAGGGAGCTCTGATTAATGATTAATCTACCTTGGCCACAACAGTGAGGAGGATGCAAACACAGCCTGGGAGGAGAGCCACTTCAAACTCTGACAGAGAAAAGGAGAAACACGGGAGAGGATGCCATCATTCAGCGTGCTCACTGGACCCTGTGCACATTGTGTCCTTAAGTGATGGACCAGTGAAAGAAAGGGAGCTATTTAAGGCCTCATAGAGAGCAGGAGTGGGTGGATGGGTATGTGTGTTTTTGTGCGACAGAGATTTTGAATGAATGAGGCTTATAGCAGAAAGAGGAAGTGCTTTTTGTAACTCACTTTAAATGGTTTAAACCAGACTGCAATGAGAGTAAATTATCAAACACTTCCCAGTTGACAGGATGGTAGAGAGTTTCAGCTCACTTATCAGATATTATCAGACACTGAGGGTGTGACCTAAAATCAATATTAATATTATAAAAAATATATGCATGGAAATGAAATAACTCTGGTACTACAATTAGTAGAGTGTTATAATGACTAACTTAAAGTTCTTATGAAAAGTTTTCACTTTATTTTAGTGGGGCTTAATAACCTGGTAATTTTTTTGTAATAAGTGTAATCATCTTGTAATTTTGCAAGAATAAGGTGGTAATTATATTAATAACTTGGCATTTTACAAAGTAATAACTTGGAAATATGGTAATACAAGGAAAGTATTTACTTTGTACAGAATGAATTTTCAAGAAATCCATTGTGTATTGTGGCAATTCTGTGGTAACTAGGTGATTTTTCACCCAACCCTAATCCCAACCCTACCCCAACCTTAACCCCTAACCCAGAGGGTTAGAGTTAGGCTTAAATACCATCTAACTGCCACAGAATTGCCCCAATATTATGAGGGTTATTGGGTTAGGGTAAAAATACCATCTATTTACCCAAGAATTCCTACAGTATTACAAGGGCTAGGGTTAGGGGTTTAGGGTTAGGGTAAGTTCCCTTCTAATCACCAGAGAACTGCAGATGTATTGTGAGGGTTAGGGGGTTAGGGTAGAAAACCATCTATTTACTGGAGAATTTCCACAACATTACAAGGGTTACAATAAGGGTAAAAGTACCACTTAATTACCAGAGAATTGCCACAATATTACTAGGAATTACTGTATAAACTAGAAAAGCACTCAGAAAGCGCAGACCTCCGCCATTAGCCCTATCTCCCAACAGTACAGAATCCTTTAAAAAAAATTCCTGGATCCAGACAGTGATCCGGATCACTCCCAAAATCTAATCAGTTCTTCCTTATGCCATTTCTGCCATTTCCTGAAAATTTCAAAATTTTAAAATCCAACCACAACTTTTTGAGTTATGTTGCCAACAAACTAACAAACAAACTAACAAGCCCACCCGATCACATAACCTCCTTGGCGGAGGTAATGACACATTATCACAATGTAAATACTTCCTAAATATTACCATCTTTCTGAGTTATTAATGGGTAAAATGACAATTTATTAATAGGTAATTACCACCTTATGCTCGAGAAATTATTACATAATCACCACTTAATTCTGTTAAATCAGAAGTTAATTAGGGCCCAGTAATATTAAGTGTTTTTTGACTTCAGTTATTCAAATTGAGTGCTAAAACATAAAAGTAAGATTATTGCTATTCTGTCAAATCTCTAAAATAGTGGGCCACATGCCTCACTTAATGTGTTTGTTAAAAGACAGCAGGATAAGAGTTACAAAAGTACAGGTTCAAATTAGCAAAAGTATTAAAAAAAAAATGTACTGTTTTTTGTTCAATAGGCTGTGCCAAAATCAACTCATACCAAAAGTTTATACAGGTTCTTTAAGTATTAAGAAAAGATTATACTATACTTTGCAGAACTTTTTGGCATGTTTGTGCCATAAAATTAAGGCTGGAGTAAGGCGTAGATGTGACAGTAAGCCTGCCTGAAAGGAGGACAGACGAGCACTTGTATTCTGGATGTCCTTGCATATTACCAGGGGCATAGGAAAATGACTTGTCAAAATATAACGAAGTCAACCCCTTAAAGGATGAATAGGGTACCATCGAGGCAGGTAGTCAGCTTGCCCCTGATCATGCTGTTGATGTCCCAAAGGCCTGAAATCCCCCACCAGTCCCTGGGCGTGCTACCAGGGGTGAAAAGGCGTGGACAAATGAAATGCTGTCAAGCTTGACTTTGACTGCCTTGATATATATCAGGCTTGACTCTGCATCCCCCACATCCCTTGATGAATCTTTAGCATCCTACATGCCTAAAACTTGTGCATGTGACTGAAACAGCTTAAATGCAAAATCACAACAGAAAAACTCTGTAATATCAGCCCAGCAGATAAGCAGAAAAAAGCATGATATACCCTGATCGCCATGGCCTCAGGGGGGAAATATTTGCTTACAGAATACAATCAAGTAACAGGAGCCTGACAGAATGACTAGCAAAAAAGCAAGACCTCAGCACTTTCAGCACCCTTGAAACAAGAAAGGCCATCTGATTTTGACAAGCCTGAAACAGTTTGTTTATTTTAGAGTTTTTTCTCTGTAAGTTGTTTTTCTTAATGGCATGAGGTCAAACTGTTTGATTTAGAACTGCCTAGTTGAATGGTAAGGTATGATCATTATTCAACATGAGGACCAAAACTAGGCCTTACATGGCTTAGCTTCAATCTCTATGGCTTTCCTGTCAAATTACCATGAAGTATAACTTCTTCATACTGATAAGCAGAATGTTTCCTCCATATTTCTTGCTGTTGCCTCCCATACTGCCTGTATCATTTGTCTTATTACAGACCTTTTAATAGGCAGTTCTCCCCTCCACACAGCAGCTTTCAGACATTTAAACAGGGAGGAGGAGGCATACTCTTGCAACACAAAGTTGAAAGAGTAATGAAATATTTCCCCTTTGTGTGTGGTGGGACCAAATGTTGCAGGGCATCTATATGCTACAATGGTTGTTGAGGTGCAGCATCAAAATATCCATGCCCTTAATTCAAGAAGGCAAAACTTAATTTAGACATGCTTAACTGATCACTCTAAATTGCCCCATAGATGTGAGTGACCTTAAGAGAAGAGAAGTGTTCTAACAAGTCCAGAGTTGATATATTTTTTTGGAAATAATGGTGTTGAGGCCTCCAGGCTAAAGAGAAAAATGACCATCCAGATTGCTATCAAGGCAAAGTTTTTAAATCTAGCATCTGGGATGGTTTGGAGGTGTATTAGTGCCCATATGTACAGTACTGTGCAGCATTTTAAGCATGTTTGGGCTTAAGTGAGCCCAAACATGCTTAAAATGAAGTGTGGTGTAGATTTGTATAGGGCATCATCAGGCAGGAAGGATTGACACAACCCCATTAGCACTCTGGATGTCCACGCATATTACCAGAGGCATGTAAAAAACATCTGTTGAAATAATAAAGTCCTCATTTTTAGGGCACAGTAAAGGTCGGATGTTGTGGGTAAGCATGTGGTAGTGGTTCTCAAACGGTGGTTCAGGACCCAAAAGTGAGTTGCTGAACTGTTTTCAGTGGGTCACAAATGTGTCCCTCAAAAAATGGTTTCAAAAAGTCTTATTTTTACTATGATAATAGCTAAATTACAATGTTTTAAATTCATTCATCTCATTTTCCTGGGAGAGCAAAGCTCCTTTTCCCATGATAATGAGGTAATTCCTCAAGACCTATGTGTTGTCCAGGTGGGTAGTATGGTTGTCATGAGCCCCTGCTCTTGCTGTTGATGTCTCCAGGGCCCGAAAACCACTGGCGTTATCTGGGCGATAAAAGAGATGCTGTCGAGCTTGACCTTGGGTGCCAAGTCACACGCATGTCGACGTGTCAATTTTGACTTTGTCAAGGGTCCCTTTTAATGTGCACTCATACAACACTCGCTGATTCAGATGACTGGCACATTAGCTTGAGTCCGTGGAGGAGAGAGAGGGAAACACTGAAACAGTTGAAATAAGGACATCTTCAGATGTGTGGAGATATGAATATTAATTTGAATTTGATGCACTAAAGGACAAGAATGTAGCAGTGAAGTGTAGACTGTGCCCAGGTCAGAAACAACTCCACAGCAATTTTTTTCAAGCAGCAACACAAAGCTAGAAGAACACAAAGCTAGACCCCCAGAGCCACAGTAAGGTTTAAGACTGCATGATAACGACACCAAGCAGCTAAAGCTCGATTTTCAGCAACAGCAACAGGTAACTTCAAAAGCTGAGATAACAAGGCTTGTGGCTGCATATATGGTGGAGTATATACAGCATTATCTACTTTGGCCTTAGTCTTGGCAAATTAATTGTGTTTTGGTGGGATTTTCACAACTTTGCTGTCACCTTTCGTATTAAGAGCAGAATGGATAATCTTGTGTATCTCGTTCTTATTAGAAGAAGGATTCGTGCTAATCGTATTGTTCTGGAGAATATCAGGAGGCAATAGCTGCGCTTCCATTACAGTTTTTGCAAAATAAAAGTGATGTTTCTTAAACTTTGACTAAGTGCAATTGGGCTTTGAATGTGTTTCCATTGAAGGGAGTTTTGAAAATCTCATCTCTCAAGACTTTCCTGCAAGGAAGCTCAAAAACCTGTTGCGTGTTGCTATGGTTATGATTACATCTGCAGCGTCTTGACATTTTCAAATAAAAGACGAAGGCAATGGATGATGGTTCAGAGGCAAAGTCCGTATGTATGACAAAAGCCACGTGTAAGGGTTTAAGTACGGTGTTAAGAAAAGTCTCGGTCTCCTCGTCTGTGTACCCGTACCGCGCCGTGTTGTCTCAGAGTGACTGGTCACATGACACCATACATCATGTCCTGTGACTTGTAAATGTAGAAGACATGTTTCCATTGCACTTTTGCAATATATTTCTAAATCAAAACATCTGAAAACCTCCTCATGAGAGTGTAAAAACTTTATAGCGATATTTGAGAGGTTTTTCGAAATTCAGGTGTTTCCATAACCAGTTTTTTATTGTGCTATTTAGATTTTGCATATTTCTAAGGGTAATGGAAACGCAGCTAGTGACTGTCTTCTGTAGATTTTATTATTATGACTTCACTTAATACATGACTGACATAGCTGACTGCCGGCTTAGTTCTCATGGTGCTCATACATAAACGGTCCTGTCTTGTAATATCACTGAGTATCCTTATGCCTTTTACTGCATGAAAGGGTGTGGGAATATGTAAGCTGTACTACCCCAACACTGGTTATGCATTATATGCTGCACTCCTGAAAAACCATAAACGTATCCAAGAGAAAGGGCAGTCCAGTAACATGAAGAATCTAAGTCTGTTGTTACAGATGTAGGTCTGCCAATAGACAAAGAAGCATGCTGCTTTGTTTTTACTTATAGAGCATGATGAAAAAAGCCTGCAGCAGTGGGGTGGAGATGAAAATTCCAGCTGTAGTATAATGAAGCTACTATGGATTTTCTTATTATGCTTCAGTATCTTTCATCTGAGTTTGCCACAGCAGGGCCAAGGTGATGGACAAACACTGAGCACAGATCATGATGTGCATCTGCAATAAAACCTGCAGAGAAAATGACTGTGAGCGTGCAGCGGTGGGGATATGAGGGTGATTCTGAGCGTATGTGTGTAAATGCTGGCTGCTTGCAAATTTGTGTGTGCGCAGTGTTGGTGGCAGCTTTCATAAAACAGATTAAAATCAAAACAGAAAGGCGTTCAAAATGAAGCAGAAAGGATGAGACTCCAGCCGGCGTTTGTGGTTTGACGGACTGTCAAAACACTTTTGCTGAGATTACCCACCTGTCACAGGAATGCTGTTGTGGACGTTATACAACACCGATAACACAATAGGATTCCTGTTATGGAAAAAAAAGTCATTATTATTTAGCTTTGGGTGCACCTGCCAAACCAAAGCTCAGTCCTCAGTGTGCAGCCCTGTCAAGACACAAGGCAGCTGAGCCTCTCTCTGCTTACCTGCATGGATCCCAAAAATCTGTATGCTGATTTATCGCACCTTTTCACCACTTATTAGATCAGCATGGCTTTCTAAATGTAACTGCAGTTCTTTTCTCTCCCTCTGTCTCTTGTCGTCCTGCTCTCCCTTTCCATCTGTTCTCACCGATGGTTTTTGATCAAACAGAAGAAAAATCTGCTAAAACTAATATACCGTCAGCACAGTGGGGAGAGTGCCAGACGCTGGCATCTCTGCTTTCTGTCATGTGGGCATTTAGCAACTGTCAGTCATAATAAGATTACAGATACCAAACCAGATCTGTGCAGTCTGATCATGTAAATGTGTACAGGTGAATGATGCCTAAAAGTAAACTTAAATTACTTTTCTAATATGAATCTGAAAACTGTTACATCCTGCTTTTGATTCGTCATTTTCTCTCCCAATAACCTAAACTAATAGTGCCTTACAATCTTGCCAGAAATTGGTGCAGAAGACTGTTTATTTTCAAAATTACACCATACAAAAAAAGACTGTAGATTTGCAAAATGCATGAAAGAGTACAGAGATGTTCCTATGCAGGGCCAGCTCCAGCTATTTTGGGACAATTTTTTTTAGCCAGTATACACATACCTGCAACACATTCCAGAAAAGTTGGAACAGTGGCAAGAACAGACTGGGAAAATTGTCAAATGCTAAAGAAATCCCTGGTAACTGGTAAAAGGAGGTAGTTCCATGACTGGTTACAAAAGGAGCACTCCTGAAATAGCAAATCGTTCATAATCACCAATGGCGAATGGTTCTCCACTTTCTAAGAGATTGCAAGCACAAATGGTCCAACAGTTTATGAGCAATGCTCCTGAATGTGCAGTTGCAAGGAATTTAAAGAAATGAAACCCAGCGGTAGCCATATGACCAGCCATGCTAAGCTGACAGCCAGCTGATCCCAGTTATCACCTATTTCTTGCATAAATGCTGATACACCAAACTGCTGCTGCAGGCAAAGCCTCATCCTCCATCCCAGCCTCCTCCTTTATAGCATAAAGCTTGCTACACCCTCATATTCAGATTCATGCTATGGATAAATTGCTTTTGAACTAATTTTATTGTGTTCAGTAGCATACGCACTGTCATGAATGTATCTGTCCATATGGAGTTTCTAGCCATGTGCTCCCTGGAAAGTGCAGAGCCTTCTCTGCCAAGTAAAATTGTATCCATATTGCAATAGAGTGGTTAAATATATGTGGAAAGTGTTCCTGACTGAAACACCATTATGGGTATTAGAGCGTGGGCTCGAGAATTCTTCAGAAAACCATCATCTGGTAACACCCCTCATTAATGCATCTATACATGTAGTGTAAGACTCAACCATCAAAGACATCCAAAAGAGCCCCAACTACTCTAAAGGCCCAAGCTCTAGACGGATTCACCTCAAGTGGAAAGTGTGGTCCGATGAATCCATATTTCGTATTGCGTTTGGAGATTATGGCTATTGAGTCCTCAAGTGGAAGAGGACAATCTAAACTGTTATGAACACAAAGTTTAAAAGTCTGCATCTGCTCTTGAACTCTTGAGCTCTGGGTCGAAGCATGTCCATTATTAAGGCTCTCATCAACCTCGGCATCCTTTCTCTGGCTTCTACGCTGCTTTGCCTTTTGGGTCATTTCCCTGAACCTTTAACCCAGACTTTGTCATTAATTTCCTTTCTGTCTGTAAAACTATGTGCAATCATTTGTTTTTGGTTCCTAATTTATGTGGCCTGCAAAGTAATTTCCAGACTGTTTATGGATGAAATATTTTCAGGTACATTTGTACCACAGTTTTTTGAAAAATTGTTCTCAATATTTTGCTGTCATATGAGAAAAATCCCTAAACTGACATCCACCCATACAGCAAGTTTCAGTGAAAAAGACAAGCATTTTAAATATTCGTATCTAACAAATTGGGTACTAAACTAGGATGTGCATTCATCCACAGTATTTTGCAAGAGCTAGAGCTCATTGGTCTTTCTTTAGCTCTCCCTCTCGTCTGTGTTGTATCAGTAAGCCGGCAGGAAATTTGCAGTGACAGAGAGGTGTTTTTGAGTGGTTGCAGGTCTTTTATCGATGTCAGACATGGAGAGAATGAATAGAGAGGCTGACTCAGGCCCCTCGGGATCCTTTTTCTGTGGTGTCGATCGTAAGAGGAGGCAGATCTATACAGCAGAGCCGGACGAATTTGTGTCTGTGTGTGTGTGTGTGTGTCTGTAAGAAACGGTACAGAGCAACTCTCCAGTCTCAGAGCTCCCTGGGGGGCTAAAGGGATCAGACAAAGGAAACCAACGGGTGCCCAGGGGACTCAGACAAAATGAGAGTACAGATTCAGACAAGTTGTTACACTTACAGACACACAGGGTCATTCAAGTGTGCTGGAGGCAGACATGTTGTGTCTGGAGTTCTGCTTTTTTATGACAGGTCAAGAATAACACACATCCTCTTTTTCAGAGCCATTGTTCTGTGACAGCACACACTAAGAAAATGGAGTGACATTAACAGTATCATAATCCTTTACAATCCCTAAAATCTTATGTAACATGTTCAGAAGAACACAACTTGTGTATTTCAAGGTGTTATTTAACAACAGGTTTAATAAATCTGTACATCAGCCTCCATCATTTTCATCTGGAAGAAGTTTGGGACAACCAGGCTCTTCTCCTTTGATTGCTTGTTTCGGCGAGGTAATCTGGCCTATGTAAGAGAGGTGGCCAAGAACCTAATGGTCACTCGGACTGAGCTCCAGAGATCCTGTGTTGAGATGGGACAAAGTTCCACATGGACAAACATCATTGCAGCCCTCCACTGATCTGGGCTTTATGGCAGAGTAGCTAGAAGGAAGCTTCTCCTCAGTGCACATGAAAGTCCACTTAGAGTTTGCAAAAAACCACCTGAAGGACTTTCAGACTGAGAGAAACAAGATTCTCTAGTCTGATGAAACCACGATTCAACTGTCTGGCCTCGGTTTTAAAAGTCTAGATGAAACCAGGTACTGATCATCACCTGCCCAATACCATCCTAACAGTGAAGGATGGTGGTGGCAGCATGAAGCATGATGCTGCCACCACATCCTAACAGTGAAGGATGGTGGTGGCAGCATCATGCTGTTGGGGTGCTTTTCAGTAGCAGGGACTGGGAGACTCATCAGGGTTTAGTGAAAGCTGAATGGAGCAAAGTACAGAGATATCTTCAGTAAAAACCTTTTCCGCTTCACTCAGGACCTCAGACTGGGGTAAAGTTTCAACTTCCAACATGACAATGATTCTAAGCACACAGCCAGGACAACACAGGAGAGGCTCAGGGACAACTCTGTGAATGTCCTAGAGTGGTAGTCCTCCAACAGTCCCCATCCAACCTGACTGAGCTTGAGCGTATTTGCATAGAAGAATGGCAGAAAATCCCCAAATCCAGGTGCGCAAAGCTTGTTATGATGTACTCAGAAAGACTCAAGACTCTGTTTTTGCTTTGTCACTATGGGGTACTTAGTGTTAACACACTTTCTTACAGTAGTGTGCAGTAAGGTACATTTTGGAAATGTTTCTTGCAGTGATGGAAATATATGAAAATATCTACATGAAAATATATAAATACTACTTCATACTACTAACACCTATATGTTCCTTGCTAGGGTCATCATTCTCCCTTTGAGTTCTTTCAGTTATTTCCAGCTCTTTGTCAATGTTAGAACCCCTCAGCTACTGTCTGATGTGGGCCTATGCCATTCTAACTTCTTGGTTATTTGGGGGTTGGCAGCATTTAGCATTCAAAAATGTATTTTTAAAAAAGCAGTCAGTTTAACTGCTAATATTAGATTAAAGGAAGGCTTCACTCTGGCTAACTTCAGCATTATCAACCCACAAAAACCTGATTTATTTGTTATAGTTAGATTTACTAACTACCAAGCTTTAGATTTAAGCAACCCAACAGATTCACATCAGCTATAAAGTTTGCCAAAGGTCTGGCATTGGCCATCCAGTCTAGATGGACTGGACCAGTCTATATCAGGTCATTCCTCTGTCTTTCCAGGCTATTCTTGTGACACAGTTTCTTAAGAACATTTTGATTTTCATTCAACTTTGCATGAATGCCTTTGACAAAAGAATGAACTGATTAGATTTTAGAGACTCAGGATCTAAGGCCATTCCCTTTCCTGGTGAATGGGATATCTTTGAGGGATTTTCTTAAAACTCAGCACAAATTTCCACTCTGACTGACAGGTGAACTGACTAAAATTTGGAGGTCATAGGTGTGCTTAAGTCCATTTCTTGCTTAGGAACATGATATCTCAAGAACACTTTAATTTCCTTCAAGATTGGTACATGTCCACTGTGGCTTAAGGATGAACGGACAAGATTTTGGTGGTCATTGGTAAACAGGCTTCACATCACTAAGTCCAAAGCCAAGCATCGAATGGAGTGGTGATGAGCAGTGGTTCTAAACTGGTCAACTTTTATAATGTAAATATTGGGGAATTTTTTAAATCCTCAAAAAATTAATACATTATTATAGTCAAACAAGGGGCTGCACGGCGGTGCTGTCGCCTCACAGCAAGAAGGTTCCTGGTTTGCTTCCCGGTCAGGGACTTTCTGTTTCTGTTCTCCCTGTGCATGTGTGGGTTCCCTCTGGGTACTCCAGCTTCCTCCCACCACCAAAAACATGCTTGTTAGGTTCATTTGTGGCCCTAAAATTGGCCGTAGGTGTGAATGTGAGGGTGCCTGGTTGTCTGTCTCTATATGTAAGACCAGTGACCACCTGGCAACCAGTCCAGGATGTATCCCACCTCTCGCTAGTATTAAAATCAGACTGGTTAGATTTAGGCATTAAAACCCGACTGGTTAGATTTAGGGTCAGCCTGTCAGCAAGCGGATACAGCTGAAATGTCGTCGCGGGCAATGTACGTCACGCCCCAGCGGAGAGGTTTCGCCCCAGCGGAGAGGTCTCCAACCGAGCGCCCCAGCGTAGAGGTTTGCCCAAGGGCTGCGGCCAGATGCCTCTCAACAACAGACTGTACTGAGATGAACGGCTCTGTGATTTTATATTGTAGTGTTAGAGGGGCGGGGTCATTCCCCACTGTGGGCTCATGACATCATGAGCACACATATTAGCTCCGCCCAAATTAAACCCAGCCAGGAAAAAAGTGAAAAACTTTCTAACAGTCTCAATCCAAAATTCAGTTACATTTAGATGTTAGTGTTTTCACATATTTCCAGCAACCTTATTCCCACATATCTAGCATGTTAAGACAAAAATTATGGATTTCACTTTACAGGGTCTTTAACTCTTTGTCTAGGTAAACAGAGTAAAATAAAGGAAAGGGACACATGTCAACCTAAGACTTCAAGATATTTTGGCTGTTTTTTTATTTCTAGGAACCAGTTTGTGACTCACTGAAAACAGACCTGCGACCCACTTTTGGGTTTCGACCCACCAGTTGAGAACCACTAGTGTACTGGTGCACCATCACTGAACTGTGAAGCAGCGGAAACATGTTCTGTCAAGTGACAAATTACACTTCTCTGTTTGGCAGTCAGTTGGGTAAGTGTTAACCTGGCACGTCAGATGAATGTGTTTCACACATCCATCTGGAAAACCACTCATACACAGCGTTTGGGAAAGGGAAAAAAGCACCAAAACGGGTGAATCCATCTGCTATGCAAGGTTAGGTAAGTGTGGGTTTGGCGGATACTAGGAGAACATTACCTGACTGCATTGAGCCAAATGGAAAGTTTGGTGGACAATTCTATGCTTTGGAGAATGATATGCTTCCAACTTTGTGGCAACAGTTTGGGGAAGGCCTTTTCCTATTCCAACATGACTGTGGCCCACAGACCCCTGACCTCAACCCTATCGAACACTTGTTGCATGGACCGGAACGGAGATTGACAGCCAGGCCTCCTGGCCCCCCATCAGTGCCTGATCTCATAAATGCTCTAAAGAATGAATGGGCACAAATTCCCACAGAAACCCTCAAAAATCTTGTGGAAAGCCTTTGAAGAAGAGTGGAGGCTGTAAAAAGGGGGGCCAACTCCATCTTAAAGTACATGTATCTAAATAGAATGGCATTACAGTCCCTGTAGGTGTAATGTTCATGTTATGCAACATGCATTTGATTTAAAATGTTGTGTCATTTCCTCATCCAAAATGTGATTTTTTCTGGAATGACAGCAGAACCAAACTTGGCACACACAGATATCCCCTCAGAAGACCTCCTTATATTAGCGTAATGAAAACACAAAAGCCAGTTGTATGACTTGAGGACAGAAAAAAACCTCCATGTGATGAATTCATAAGCCAACCCCTCCCGTTGCAATAAGCCTCCATCCCCGCTGTGGCATGTGGCAGCAGCACACACGTCACATGGGGCTACTGTGGATTGAAATTCATAGATTCAGTATCTATTTTTTTCCTCTCTGTGCTGCACTAATATGAATACAGCTCAATGAAAATAAGACGAATTAAGCTCCCTACAGAGGAGGGAAAAAAATCTGATAATGAAAAGCAGTCTTGTAGTGAGGCGGTGAGTTGATGAGTCATGGGTCTGGGAGATTAGACAGGAGGGTCTGCAGTGCTTCAGAGGGGATTACAGTGCATGTAATTCAGAATAATGATAAATAAACAAAACCATCATGTACAAAACAAATGAAACAGATAGAGTTAAGGCCTCTTCAGTCTCCCTCATGACCTTTGCTGCTGTTGCAAGTGTTGCGTTCCTGACAGCAGCCACTGCTCTGTGATTTACCCCACTCACCAAAACGTATATCAGTCCGCAGAGCTCAACCCGTGAAATCCAACCTGGCAAATCCCCCCTCTCCTCAGCTGTGCAGACATTCTGATATGCATGTTCAACACGTATGCAAACACCCGTGAATGCACATACACCGACATACCTTTTCCATTTAAATCTCCTCTTCTCGTTCAAACTATAAGCAGCTTTCATGCCATGACTTATGCAAGCTGAATGTTTGCATTTAATGTTCAGATTAACCCATAAACACCCTGCTCTGTTCACATGCACGCTTCTTTCTTTGTTTTAAAGCCAGTCAACACCAGCAGACAGCACGCAGACAAAACAATCCAGTATTATTAATGGGGACACTTTTCACCTCACTTAGAAGGGTAAATATACTCTGTGAATGTGAAGCCGTATGGGCCACTTCAGAGAAGCTGAGTGAAAGAGGATGCAGTGATTGGGTTTGACTTTAGGACTTCCCTGAAATAACAATGATCGGACTGGGAACAACCACCCACAGACTGAAACATCATAATTAATCTCACAAAAACTATGGATGTTGCCAATTTTCAACCACTTTTAACCATTTTCCACCCATTTCTGCATCTATGTAAGCCATTTTTGCCCATTTTGAACCCTGTTCTTCCTACAATATATTTTGCAACTTTTTTGTCATGTTTAACCCATATCTCGAAAGTCTTTCGCCTATTTTTACCTCTTTAAACCATTTTTGCCACTCTTCATCCATTGTTTTTCCACCTTTTTTTAACTTTTTCATGGCAAATTTCCATCATTTTTCCATCCATTTTTGCATTTGTATAACCCATTTTTGCCACATTTTGACCCCATTTTATTACTTTATCTGACCATTTGGGACCTGTTTTGCCACTTTTAACCTTTTTTTTAAGTTGCCCATTTTTGCCTCTTTTTTTTTTAAGATCTATTTTAGGAAGGACAGTGGATTGACTTGGAAACAGGGAAGAGAGTGGGGAGAGACATGCGGTAAAGGGCCACAAGCAGGATTCGAACCCCGGCCGCCCGTGTACATGGGTAGCGCCTTAAACCACTCGACCATCTGCGCCCCCAAATTTGCCTCTCTTTGCCACTCTTCACTAAATTTTTGTCACTTTTTTACAATTTTTCAACCATTTTTTCCACCCATTTTCATATGAATACATCCCACTATTTGACCCCAGTCAACTACTTTTCTGGCCATTTTTGCAACTTTCTTTATCCCACTTTGAACCATTTTTTAAATTTGGTTTGCCCATTTTTGCCTATTTAAGCAATGTTTGCCACTTTCACACATGTTTTGCCATCATCATATTCCACACATTTTTGCATTCATGTTAGCCATTTTTTGGCAGTTTAACCCATATTTTCCATTTTTGCCCTTTTTGCCACTGAAAGACCCTTTTTGCCGCTTGTTCACAATTTTTCACCTTTTTTTTTTTTTTTACCCTTTTTGCCTCTTTCGATGCCTTTTCACCACTTTTTTTTTGCCATTTTTTACCGCGTTTGACCCATTTTTTTCAATAATGCTTTCATTTTTGACTGAAAGTCTTCTCAGTTCCTTCTACTTTATTTTCTGGCATCCTGACGTTTTTTTGCACATCATTGCCAAACTATGAGTCTGTTTTTTTTTCCTATTGTTTAGTTCAGTGTTTCCATCCACATTGTTAACATTACCAATAAAAAAGGTTATTCTGGTTGGAGAAAAGGGGTTTACTTTTTTGAAAAGGCTATGTTTTACTACAGCATAAATAAATTTGATTTTTGTTTCTTTGATGTGAGTGGTTATTATCCAGGTTAAAATTGAAATATGGTTCCTGTCCTCTTTGTAAAGTGTTGAGGTAATGTTATTTATGAATTTTCATTGTAATCATACACAGCTGTCATATGTGGATGAGTAGTCCTGTAGGTGAGTGATGCTTGATGTGAACAGGTTTGTGGAATTATACAGTCGGCAGGAAATGTATTGAAGTATTAATATTTCAAAATGTCAGCTACGAGTCATCCAGCCTGATCTATTTCCCACGCATGCTGCAGAAACTTGTACATGTGTGTTGTGTCAGCAAAGAGAAAGTGACTGAGTGAATTTGTGTGAACATGCTGCACTGATGCTTCATGACTTTTAATCTGACCAAATGTTTCAATAGTGCTGCCAAATACAGTTATTTTGTAAACTCCTCCTGGAAGCGGCTCACACAAACAGACACCTAAACTAGGTGACCTCACACACAAACCATCTACTCTTCACACACACACACAATGTTCTGTGACCTGTGGTTCTGCACTGAGCTGACTGGCCACAGTCTCCAGGGACAGAAGCAGCACGCCCAACATTTGACATTGCGTGATGCACAGACTGCACACTTGGCTGCAGCTGGCTTTTCTTTAACACTGTCAGTGCAGCGACTGTGCAGCTTCATACTCAAAACACTTTACCGTCACTGACATGTCCAGGCATACATGTGTGCATTTAATCACACAGGATAAAAAAAAATACACTTGCCTAAAGTCTATGAAACTTGTCTCAAATGAAAGTTGCCCTGATCTACAAAAACTTTGACAAAACTCTGAAAGAGGTGAAGCTGCAGCAAGGACGAAGTGGTGAATATATTTTATTCAGAAAAAGTCACCTTATCTGTTCTGAGCATTTGCTTCAATGCACAATTTAGCAGAAAAAGAGTGCAGATCGATTAGGAGTTGTCATACTTGAATTCTCTACGGCTGCCCCAAAATGTCATGCTTTTTTTGTCAAGGGCAGCAGTACATTAAGCAAACATGTACCCCAGTTTTTCCTTTGCTGTGTGCTCAAAAGGATGGAAAACAGCTCCAAGCATGAAACGCGGCAGGAAAGACGGCTGTTCTTTTATCATGTTTTAATAAATGAACAATCAAAGTGAGTGGAAAAGATTTCATACATTTGCCAGTAAATTAATTAA
Source organism: Cheilinus undulatus (assembly GCF_018320785.1). NCBI lineage: Eukaryota > Metazoa > Chordata > Actinopteri > Labriformes > Labridae > Cheilinus > Cheilinus undulatus. The sequence goes on along the minus strand of NC_054880.1, from coordinate 15,923,163 downwards.
ATTGACTGAAATATATAAAAAAAACATCAGCCAGTAGCTTGCAAAAGTAATTAATCATACTTTTGAGTGGCTGTATCAGTTATTACCTGGAAATAAAAACTGCAGCTCCAGGCTATAGTTATATTATCATAGAAGTACATTTGAGGATTATTTCTACCCCACACGTCAACCAGATCCATCTTCAAACTGGCCCACTAGCCCGAGGCCACATGGCTCCATAACAATGAGCGGCCTATTACAGTGCAGGGACGCTAATAAAAACGTCATGCTCGTTAAATAGCCATGGTAAGAAAGAATGAACGTTGAGCAAAAGGCTGGTAATGATGATGGTTTTCACTGTTTTTTATTATGTGCTCCAATAAAGTGAATCAATTGAATATGACAGTTGTGGACAATTATTTGAACGAGTATTCCGGTAAAATTGCTGGTGGAAAGATACAGACAGAAAAAAGGCTGTGAGGGGCAGCTGGAGTCGGGATTTGCTTCGGTCTAAGAAGACACATTTAAGGTCACTGTGAACTTTGTATTGGAAAATAAAGATGGTTTACACATGCACATTTTTGCTGTATGAAGAAAAGAACGAAAACACATGAAGGCTTTATACATTTACCAAAATAGAAGGGGATTTGTGTGAAGAAAATGTGCAAAAAACTAAAACCAAATGCTTAATTGTTGTCCCATCAATTTCAAAATATCCCTTTGCTCTGATTCTCCAAAATCAATCACAGTTTCAACATTTGAAATCTTGCCTTTCTGCAGTGTGCAGTGTGTAAAACTGGTCCCCTCCTCAGTCCTGTGGACATGCAAGATGCAAAAATCCAAGATGGAGGGGACCATCCTTATGTATGAATGGAAAGGCTTACTCAAGGTTAATTTATAAAAAACAGCAGTCATATATATATTCAGGTGATCAAACACTAAATGTAATGGCCCTACTCGGCTGGATATCACACTGTATCTTTTAATATGAGGTTTCAGTGTTCTACAACATCACATTCTGTTTTTATTTATTCTATACAGCGTCCCCACTTTTTTGAGAGAGGTCTGACTGCAGAAGGCAGCTCTCATATGCCCATTTTGTTGACCAATACTGTGAGACGCACAACCAATGTCAGTAGCTCCTGATGTTCCAATTTTATAAGTAGTCATGCAAACAGTGACTCCATTAGCTTTAGCAACATAGTGCAAGCTAACATAACTACACTAGCTATGTTAACATAACTTTGTAAGCCAAGGTAGCAACATTATTTTTAGTTAAGCAACTTCAGTCTAAACTAAGGTAGCTAAAGCTGAAATAGGTATGTAAACTACATAGGTAGCATAGCTATGTAGCTACTTTAGCTTTAGATACATTAGCTTTAGCTATGTAACCCAGAGTAGCTTTGCTAGCTTTAGCTTTGTTAACTGTGTCAGAATGCTTTCATGAAAGGCACGTTTTTTTCTCTGTAAGCAGACTGCCATATTTAATGTTTTGTAATTAGATTTTGCAGTTTTGGCTTTTAATTTTTACATTTTTGAATTCCTAGCCCAATTTTATATTGAACATTTTTGCATGTGTTTCCATTCTGACAGTGGTGGTGTCTGACAGCGGTGGTTTGCAGGTCAGGCATCTGAGAGCTGTTGTCTTCTGCTATCTGACAGTATTGGAGATGGCATTATTGGCCCTCATGCCATTGCACTGAGAGCAAGACATTAAGTGACTAACAGCTCATTTTTCAGTACTTTGCCCATAGACAACTTATAGTATAGTATACGTTTCAATTTTTTTTAGATACCTATATATATATTTATATTTATACTGCATATATGAATCTAAACTGTATCGATGTATTTCTTTTAAGTAGGATTTAGATGAACCTGCAGCTAGTTAATACCTCTCAATCTTACCTATAATTACCATATTCTCCATCCACGCCGAGTACATAGGAGTAAAGTGTGTCTTTTCCAGTCGGTCTGTTTCCACAGCATGCACTGCAATCTGCCTCCATCATGAGCTTGAAGTTTACTTTCTCTATATCTATTTAAGCCGAGCCACTGCCATCACATATTTAATTTCAGTTGAGCAGACCTACCCTGGCAGGAAGTCAGACACAGGAATGCACTCACCATCTGGTCAATTTCAAAATAAAATGCCAGCTACAGACAGTCAAATGTTTAAACCATCCCTCTAACAATATACATTACTGTGCAGAACTTTTATGAATGTTTGGGCTAAGAATGTTGGCTAAAGTAAAGCGTAGATGTGGCAAGTATGCTGACTGAGGGCACCAACAGGTGCGAAGGAGGATTGAAAAAACCCTGGCTGTGCTCTGGATGTCCTTGCATATTACTAGGGACATGGGAAAATAATATGTTGAGAAATAACAAAGTCTACACCTTTGGGGTGGTGTACGGGGTGGATGTGGCGAGTAAGCACAGCTATGGGTATGGTTTAACGGGTAGTAGGGTTGCCATGAGCCCCTGGTCGTGCTGTGGTTGTTCCAAGGAACTGGTAGTGAAAAAGCCTGAACAAGAGAGATGCCATTGAGCTTGACCTTGGCTGCCCTCCACCATCTCTCCAGGTTTTGGCACACTGGGCACCATGATGAATCCTTAGGACCCTAGATGCCCAAAATGTATGCACATGACTGTATGTCAAAACAGGAAGTCAATGAACCACAAATGGCTTTGCCACTTTGTTTCCAATTAAGGTAATTAGCTGCAAAATGCTCCTCCAGCTGTTTGTCATAAATGCTTTACTTTACTTTTTTCAGCCTTTTGGTGCCCCGTCCCTACTTTTTTGAGATGTGTTGCTGCCATCAAATTCAAAAGGAGCTTGTATTTTTTATTAAATGGCCAAATGTCTCAGTTTCGACATCTAATATGTCATCTATGTTCTAATGCCATTTATTGTTCTTAATTACCTTATTGTTAGGAAAGTTAGGAGGGAAAACCCAAATAAAAAGCACTCCCCTTCACTTACTTTGACCAAATCAAACTTCTCTTTGAATGTTATCAATAATCAAAATTTATGACCACAGCTGGTACCCACAACATATCAGCCGTGATGTCACTGAGGTCAGCGGTCACTCCGGCTGGAGCCAAGCAGACTCCAGGAGCCCGGGTCATCTTTTGCCACAGCTCAGGAGGAACTGAAGGACATTAGTGGGTTATCAGTCAGTGTAAAGACGAGGTTATCCGAGGGTAATGCAGTAAAAGATGTCTTTAAGAGTACAATGACTACACATGATGACAGATCACTCAGACACACCATGATGTCATCCCTGTAGTGTGAAGAAATACATAAAAAGGCTTTCTTCTTCAAAGAGTGACACATTTTTGCCTCATTAAAGTTTCAGGATGTTGGCACAAACAGCTTTTGTAGTCTTGCTCAGCTTCCGTGTCGCAGTGATTTGTAAGTTATTTTGGGGTGATGTGCTTAAAAATATCTAAAACAGACTCTCTCCTTCCTTCATAACAAATCAACTAGCCTCTTTTTTCCCAAGGCGCCTCTGTGAGTTAAGTTTAGATCTGACGATGAAGTCACACAGAGGTCAGGGCAGAGAGCGGGTCACAGCCCCTCGTGACCTGTCTACATTTCCTCCGAATACGTGTTATTATTCAGGTATGCAGGGAGGAGACAGGGATCAGGTTACAGTGGACGGCCCATTCATCAAGTCCATGAAGAGAGGCAGACAGAAGGACGGGCTGTGGGATGATAAATATCAGCAGGAGACATCTATGAACCACAAGCTAAGGCCACAATATTAAACACACACTGAAAAATTAAGAATGCGACAGAAAACACACGGATATGATGTGATGTGGTGGAAAAATGACACAGATACCCAGCACAGAGCCTGTCGTTTCAGAGAATTACTGGCGCAAATCGGTGCCATAGTTCCCCAGAGCTTAGCTGACCACAAGACCTGCACGCTAATTTATAGAACGGTTTAAGCTTTCTGTATAGCCGCCTGAAAGCTTTCACTCTATTAGAAAGTCCTTTGGGAAGAGAGCTGGTGTGACTGCAGACTTATTAGGCCATTCTTTTTTACACTCTGGGCTGAAACCCTACACTGTAAAACCTGATACGTTCACAATACTCTAAACTTTAGTGGAAACTGATTACCTAGAAACACTGAAGTCACTTAAAGCTCCTGTGTGGAGGTGTTTCTGTGGTTATAAACAGATTGGAGATAACACTGATGCGTCTCTATGACGTTTAAGAGCAAACAAGACAAGCTGTGACAAGATTGATTATGTCTATTTATTTGTAAAGTCTTAAACCACTGGAGGGGGTAGGTGTCAGTTCAACTGATCATTGACTTTTTCTTACATTTACCATGGCACAGTCCAAAATAAACACTTATTACTCATAAAAAATAAGCAAAGAGATAAGACGTACTGCTTTGTCTGAAATAAACACAAACTAAAAGTTTCTCACAGAAGCTATAACCTAGTACAGCTACATCGAAATCAGGTAAATTTAAGGGTGATTTTAGGGAAAGCTTTAATTATTTTTCCCTGTCTTATTTGTACTATGAGGCACATAGATTATAAAGAAATTAATCCTATAGAAAACTTGAAAGTTAATATTAATAACAGGACCTTTGTATTGACATTCCTATAACTTTTTGAAACTATAAGTGTCATTACTGCAGCACACATATCCTTAAAGCCAGGTTGTCCTGAAAAAATGTTGAACACTTGACACCGCACCACAGGGTTGATGGTTTACAAGCTTTATAAGACAATACATCCAGGCAAGAAACAATGGTCAAAGAACAACTTAGAGCTTGAAGGGTTAAAAAACGAGCCTTTTTACCACTAGTAATCTTGGAGGAATGCATGCACTTGAATTAGTTATGCATCAAACCTTTCTTATCTCCTGCATGCATTCAGTATTTTTAAAAGCCCCAAATCTGCAGATTTAGTTGCAGGTGCCAGGAGATTTAGCTGCAGGTTGCATGAGTATTCAAGATCCAAACAGTTTAAGTACTGTATGAATAATGCCAGCACTACACAAAACCATTTCCTGTCTCACTGTAATTTGTCATAACCCCTGCAAACCCTCTCAGTGCTGTTTATTACTCTCTCCATCTGCCTACGGGGCAGATCCTGGAGACAGCTTCTTCTCCAGGAGGAGAATAGACAGATTTAAACACTGCTCACTGTCCTGGCTGACTGCCCACACCCTGGAGGACTTCAGGAGCTGGAAATTCAAATCCCAGGATAAAGACAGCGAGAGTGAGGGAGGGGAGGAGGAATTAATGTCAGGTGAGCCACAATCTAATGACAGAGAAGAGATGGAGCATGTGGGAAGAGCGGAAATGAGGCCAAAAGAGGTCAAAAAGCATGCAGTGCTATTTGTTTAGTCAGAGTTAAAGTTGTTGTAGAAAAGGGGGTTAAAATAACCAAACCAGTCCAAAAGTTAAGGAACTTAAAGGGGAAATTCAGCCAATAATTGAACATAGACTGGCATTAGACATCACAACTAGGAATGCATGTAGGAATACATGCTTTTTTAGCCCCTCTGTTGCATACAGGACATACAGTCATCATGAATTATTGATGAATATATGCATTCAATTAAGCAATACAGAATGCACAATAGTAAAAATGAGCATTTATACCTAGATCTGCCATGTGGGTACAACTTACCATAAGATAGCATTGACTTTCCCTCCTTTTAATTTTGAGCCAGTAGAAAAATATTAAATGTTTCTATGAAATTCCCTCTGAAATTGCGTCTGATCATTACCATTCATATACTGTATATCAATTCAGTCTGATAATGAGAAAATTTGACCCGCTGGCAGTTTTTAGACAGTTATGTAGAGAGCAGAGTTTCTTGGCCGGTTTCACGGGTGGATGTCCAGCAGATAAAAACATTAACAATCAAAATGCCAGGCTGAAAAATATGCCACTTACCAAGGAAGTCAATAGCGAATCATTACAAATTATGTATTGTGTTACCTAAATATATGTTGTCAAGAACCTTTAGAGATAAACCCAAAGTAATATAAACACCAAGTAATTTTACTACAAACTACTTCCTGCTTGGTGCTGGAGTTGTTTTGTCTACATACGATAGCGCATGGATAATTTAGGCAGAGAATATTCATGTAATCATCATGGATGACTTCAAACAAACCTTCATCTCACTTCTCCATAGCAGGGAGTATTAGTCGGGGCTGTCTGGCTATTCTGCCTCTACAGGGAGCAGGAAATATGACTTCAGCTGTAAGGAAGAGCCATCTATGAGAGGAGGACAGAGCTGAATTAACCACAGTGGTATCTTTGTCTTTCTTTTGAACTAATCTAAATAAATCCAGATGGTTGGATTTACTGTTTTTAGTGGAGGTTACTGTTGAGATCATCAGTCAGTACCCAGACAGCAAACAGTTATTGAAACTCTATTGAACCAACGTTATTTTTTCAACATTAAGTCACTGAATCAACATTGAAATATGATGTTGATTCTACACCATGTTGCACCATTTTTTAATATTGAAACAACATTGAAATTCTGAACATAGAACAACAGAATTTCAATGGTATTTCAGTTATCAGGAATATTGAAACAACATGGACATTTCTACTCAACTATAACTCAAGGTGTTTTCAGTTCAATTTCAACTGTAATAAGCTGAATATCCAGGCCTAAAAACCCTGCTTTATCTACAGCCAGGGTGTGAAAAAGTGATGAAAACCTTTTAGAGTAGGCAAGAAATGACAACACCTGATGACTTTAAAATACATATAAACAAATTTTTATTAGAATATAACAGCATTTGATAACACATTTACATTTACATTTGCATTTAATAACACATTTACCGGTGCAGGCGTCCAGCTCCCCCTGCCCTGTCCGGTGCGTAGCGGAGCCACTTCTGAACTGCCTGGAAAAACATGAATTGGGTCACCATCGTGGGCCCTCCCTGCAGTACAAGAGCATCTAAATAGAAAATACAAACAAAGTGCAAAGTTAAGCTTAGTTTATACTTCCATGAATCATTTTTTTTTTTTTTTTTTTAAAGGGGGGGCAGGAGCAGGAAACATAGAGTGAAAATGTGACTTGTTGCAGAAAAAAAGGGACATTTTGTGCATTTTTTCTCTTTTTGCTGCTAAAATTATATAAAATAAGAGGTCACTACAAGTGCTTTGGTTGTAAAAAAAATAATAATAAAGAATATATATATATAAACACAACAAACTAATTACATTACACTATTTACAACTGATTTTACATCTGCATGCAATCTACAGTCCGTGTGTATTGTGCCAGTCATTGTAACAGTCATTTTAGGCCACACAGTGGGATGTACATGGCGCATTTACGTCATGTAATCTAATCCAAACCCCTACATGTGATACATCGTAGGAAAGGTCAGCCTATTGGCTAAACGACTAGTCAGTCAAAAGGAAGCTGGTTCACATTGGCTGAAAGTTTGGAGGGCAGGAGTCCGGGCTGTGCTTTTCTGAACTGCGGTCGCTGGTTGGACATTGGAGCCTGTGGTTTGGATATACAAATTCCGATCGGCTCAAATGAGGTGTCAATCAAACGGTCAGACCCCAGCGGCCATTTTGAGGAGAGATGTAAACAATTGGGGGGAGGAATATGCAGATATCATGAAAAAGGAGGAGGAAATTTACAGAGTGGACGTCTTTTTGTAAATACAACTATACTTAGTCATGATTTATGGCCCTTTCTCATGAGTTTTGGACCAGATGCTGAGTGTCATTGGATTTATGGATATCTTAGGAAGATTTTGAGACTATTTTTGTGGGAATATTCTGATGCAGTGGAACAGGACAAGGCTTCAAAGGTGAGTAATTCCGTTTATTTTACTCCGTCTTTTTTGCTGCAGGTCTGACGGACTGTGTTTGCTGTTATGGTTGTATCTGAGATTGGTTTATATGGCTGAAAACATGAGATTCTTAGCTTTCAAACAGAGGATCACACTTGTGATATGCTACTGCTGCCACTGCTTCTCTGTAAAGATGGTGTGATGCAAATTATGTCGTCAACAGCCCGAATACGGGCCGGTGGATGTTAACTGTAGAAATACTTGTCATCATGCTCGCTGTGCCAGCGGTTTTTGGTACTGCACTCAGAAAGGCAAAACGTAGAGTGGTTAGCTGGAACGTCTAGACAAGACCGTACAATGCTGGGCAAAAGGAGATTTTTACTTTCCAAAAACAGATGAGCGGTGAGTAACGGAGATTTTTCTTTTTTTTCAAGGCAGCGCCGCCTGCTTTTTATTACTGTTTTTATCTGTTCATCATTATTTGATTTGTGTGAACGCGAGAGTTAGCGCTGCTCATTTGCTAGAGGCTACTAGAGCAGGGTTAGCTAACCGGCACGGACCCTCTACAAACTACACAGATTTTTTTGGTTGGTTTCAGACTTTATTTTGAAACGGAATGTCCAAAGGATAAAACGTTCACGGATGTGTTACCAACCTTGGCCTTTGCATATCATCAAACAAGAATACTAGATTTTTGGACAATAGATAACAGATGGTGTGCTTACCTGGGTGCTTGGCTTCAGGATGAGAGACAAATGGATGAGTCCGCCACACGATGGTCTCCTGGTCAACTATAAATCGATGGCTTTTCAATAACATGCAGATTCGCTGTCAATCATTTTTCAATTATTTATCAACATTGGTGTCATCGCCCGGTCAACCAGAAATAGCTGCTTAATCAACCACAATAGCCGATCATATAGTCATCAACATCAGGTACCATCAACAATGCAATGATGATTCAATGTTTATTTATCATTGAGAAATCGATATCAACCATTCTGACAGTTCAGATGAAATATCAACATTTATTCAATGTCGTATTTCTGTCTGGGTAAGGACTAATATTGGATAATTGATGGTAAAACTCAATTTTCATTTGTAATGCAGAGTTTTAGGGTGGTGTCTAATAAATGGAGCACTGTTAGTTATTTGTTTGGATGATTAGCTGGTGTTTTCAGTAGAGGATGGCATTTGGCTGCTGTAAACTGACTAATATGTTAGCAGCTAATGGGCTAACTTAGAGCTAATGGAGCTAACGTGAAGCTATCTGCTGTTGTTGTTTATGCCGGGATGAGCCATACAATAAAATTAGTTCAATGAAATTAATCCATAGTAGCATGAATCTGAATATGAGGGCGCAACAAGCTTTATGTTATAAAGGAGGAGGCTGGGGTGGAGACGGCTAAGCTTTACCAGCGGCGGTAGTGTGGTGCACCAGCATTGATGCAAGCAGGGATTAGTGAGAAGTACGTCATGTTTATATACACCGCTCTGGTGAGAGAAAGAGTTGTGATTGGCTGTGGAAACTGGGTGGTGACAATTAAGATCATCTGGCCGTCAGCCAATCACAGCTGGAATTCTTGACGACTGCCGGCCATTTTGGCTGGAGACAAAAAAAGCTGAAACTCTGGTAAAAACCCCAGGCAGAATATTTCCTGGTGCCTTTGCACAGCAGCTTATCCTGATTTCATGCCAAATTTTTGGCTGGCAAGAAAAATTCTGAAATTTGTGCATTTGTAAGAACACCACCTGGGTTCTTTTGTGTTTTCTAAAGCTTTCTGAAGGAAAAGAGGATTGTTTTCCCCAAATGTTAATTATTTTTCCTGTTTTTTTTCTCGAGCTTCATCAAACCATTCAGGAAAATATTTTTATATTGTTATTTTTTTCATCCATTAGGACTTATCATTTCCCTCCCAGCTTTGCGTGATGGAGGAATTAAATTCCTCAACACACTCAATATGAACCAATGTTTTCTGTGAACTGTGTTGAGTCATTTCACAAAAGAAAACTTATTGGACATCTGCTTATCTGGCATTGCTGCATAATAACATAGTCCAGGCTTTTCTCGGATGATCCTTACAATACATTTAGAATTACTGAAGACTATTTCTTTACTAACAACCCTCAGAACAATCCTTCAAACTGACTTCAAGTGGAGTAGAAGCTTTTAACGGCTGCAAACACATCTCCAGTTTCTCAAAACAAATGCATGCACATATACAGTATATATGAAGGCATACACATGTAATGTAAACACAGACATGGGAATAAACATACGAGTGGAACCAGAGATTCTTGCTTATGCAGGCTTATTAAAGCATACCTTGCACAAAAATGTCCACAGCAGCATGATATATACAGTTTCCCTTTAGGATAATTTAAAGCACATGTGACTGCTGCTTGTGTGTGCAGCTTTATGAGCCTGTTTAGCGCTGCACTCTTTACCCACCTGCTCGGTGAATTCTCCTGCAGGATACTCAGTGTTTCTATAGTGATGTACACACAGCAACGAGTCATTATCCATCGAGGAATTATATACGCCTCTAATTAATGTTTATGTGTGTGATGGTGAGCTGTCTTCAGCCTTACAGCCTCATTAAAGGCAGGCTCTGGCAGAGAAAGTAGTACTGTTCACTCTCTGAGGGGTGTGGCGGTGCTGGCTAAAGTTTCATGTTCCTGTGAGTGCGTGCAGATGTGTTGTAGTCATGGCGTGCGTGTTCATTTCCCAGCTTAATATTTGTGCTGTGATTGATCCAATAAGTATGCACTGGTTGGACTTATACCAAACACGTGCTTTGATTTTATTAATTTGAACATACATGACCCAGTTTGAGGAGCAAAAAATGCTTGGTGATGTGAATCTGGAAGAGGAAATGATGAAATACACTCTCTTATTTGCTCCACCTGCTCCCATATGTGTCGTTGAAATCCCCTTTCTCTCCTCTCTTCTCACTTCAGGTCCCATTTATCTCCTTTTCCCTGCTCCCCGTCCCCTCTTCTTCTCTTCTTCACCTCTGCATCGCTTCATCTTTTCGTGTATCTGTGCAGAGACTGCCACTCTGGCGTGACTTGTTGGGAGCTCCTGACAAAATAAAGCCGGAGTCAGTGGGTTTCAGGGGCCGGCGGTGTCTGACGCAGCGAGGAGAGAAAGAGATCTCAGGGAGGACGAGGCGTTATTAGTCCTGTAACAGTGACACACATAAACACACACACTCTTTAGACAAAGAGATGTGTAGAAAAAAAGAATTATTTGGACAAAATTAACAATAAAAAGTTGATAATGTGTTCTGTTTTTATTTTTCTATTTTTCTTTCACCTTTCTCCTTTGCTCTAATTTTACTTATTTTACTTGTTATTCACTTTTTCATTTTCCACTCTCTTCTCCCTCCTCATACCTCTCTTTTCTTTTTGTCTTCTTTTCTCTGTGACCGCGTTGCTATTAAAGTTTGCTACCTTTTTTTTTTTCACATTTACATATTTTTCTTTCTGTCTCTTCCTCTCTGTTTTTTTTCCTCGTCTCTATCTTTTCTCTTTCATACGTACGCACTCACGTAATCTTTTTTTTACATAATTCCTCTTCCTATGCCTTATACTTTGGGTTTTCATTATTCCTTCCTTCCTTCCTTCTTTCCTTCCTTCCATTCTGGCTTTCTTTCTGTCTTTCTGCCTTCCTTTCCTTATCTGTTTGTTTCTTTCGTTTTTGCTGTATTTCATTCTGTCTTCTTTCATTCTTCCTTTTTTCTTTCATTTCTTCTCTCTCTTCCTTTTGCCCCTTTATTCCTTCTTTTCTTCTGTTTTCTTTAGTTTCTTTCTTTCTTTTTCTTCCTTCCTTCCCTCTTTCATTCCTTCCTTCTTTTCTATCTTTCCTCCTTCTTTCCTTTCATCTTTCTTCGTCCTTCTTTTCCTCATTTGGTTCTTTTGTCCTCTCTGGCTTTCTTTCCTTCTGCAATTTTTACCATCTTATTTCTTTCTTCCTTTCCTCCTTTTTTAATTTCTGCCTTCCTCCTTCCTTTCATCTGTTCTTTCTTTCTTTCTTCCATTCTTTCTCCCTTCCCATCATGCTGTTACTTTAATCCTTCAGCCTTTCTTCTTCTCCGTCTGTATTTATTTCCTCCTTTCTTCCTTTTTGCCTGTCTTCTTTTCTCTCTTCCTCTGTTCTTTCCTTATTTTCTGTACATAAAACTGCTATAACAGAAAGCGGGTTTGTTATGATTTAGCGCTGTTGATCCTCCCTTCTTAAGTATCAGAGAGAGTTGTTGAACTTCTGCCAGCAAGGAGATGAAAAATGTTTTCTTTCTCTGCTACAATAGAGAATCAAACATTACCAGCTTTAGGAGCATTTTGTTCACATGTTTATCAGTCATCGAATAAACTCAGTGTTCGTTAGCACAAGAATGAACTTCTAACATCATTTATATAACAAACGATATAACGAACACTGAAAACTTGAGGCTGTAATTGATGCCAAAGGTGCTTCAACTAAGTTTTGAGTAAAGGGTCCAAATACTTGTGATTTTCTCCACATTTTTCTGGACCTTCCAACTTTTTGAAGTCGGATGGATGGTTCAACAGATGAATGGATTTGCTAATATTGTTTTAAGTGCTGACTTTCATTGATTTAAAAATGGACCAACTTCATGTTACAGATTACAGTTCATCACTTCCACCATAAAGTCTGCAGGATAGAGGTACGGTTAAACCCCCCTCTTTAGACTAAGTATAAAACACGATAACCCTCATAAAGATAAGACTTATTGCACAGCTGCTGTCCGTCTGCTCCCTGTTTTTTTCATTATTATGAATTTTGGGCTCATACAGTTTCTGCATACAGCAGGAAGTGCAGCCCAGGTGAGTGGAGCAGTGCAGACAAGGTCAGTGTAAACAACCAGCGAGCAGCTGTGGCTAAAAGCTAACATGACCAAGGTGAGGCAGCGATAGGGTGAGGTGCCAGCACATACTCTCTCACACACACATACCAGGTGTGCACTTGACACTTGGAGATAATGGCATGCAGGCATGACTAATACGGAGAGACTTAGCGGTGAGAATAGGGGTAAGCATGGGCATATGGAGATCATCACTCACACCCAGAGAGCTAGTGATAGCGGCGGGAGAAGATGCATGATTTCCAATGAGGTCCTGTGCTCTGGCCCCTTAGTTTCAGAGCACATTACCGGCAATCACTTACTGCAAATAAGCACAGAGAGCTGATTAAAGGAGAGAGGTTGAGAGGAAAAATATGTCAGAGAGCGATAGAGTCAGAGCGTTAAGCTACATGAATCACTGCGAGGATAGTCCAGACAGAAACAGCACACCTTCGTTAGCCATAGCTCACTCGTCTGATCCCAATCAGAAATAAAGCAGGTACTGTCCGATGGGACCCGAGAGGTGTCGTCCCAATTTCTCTGACAGCTCCCCGCCTGAGTCACCGGCGTTTTAAACTCGCCTTTTATCTCCATATCCGTCCTTTCTACAAAAGAGGCCCATCGCTCAGAGACCCCCCTGAATAAGATAAGCAAAGGAAGATCAGAGTGAGACGAGCGAGGAGAGGAGGGGATGAAAGGATTAAAGAGGGGAAGAGGAGGGGAAGTGTTAGATCTATGTGTATGAGAAAGGTGCTGTCACTACAAGACGGTCCCTGTGAGGAATAACCGGTGGGAAAGGTTCTGTCACAGTGCGGCCGTACGGGTCAGGCTTTGATTTGACGACAGGAGATAAAACTCTCTTTAATAAGCAATGAGATCAATTTTCCTGCTCATACTGACTTTCTAGCATATTCTGCCCTCAGTCAATCAGTTGATCTTTTCTTGTGTAGTGCCATTTCAAAACAATGTTGTCAAGATATTTTCCTCAGAGAGAGAGACTAGACCTTACTCTACTATACATTATTTAGCCCACAGAATCCAGCATAAAGCCACCTAAAGCACAGATCTTAGTAGCTTATTTAGCAAGCACCTGTGGCAACAATAATATTTCAGAAACCTCAAGCAGAACCAGACTGTCTGTTGCTTCTGCCGCCCACACCAATGCTCCAGAGGAAGCTACCAGACTAAGGAGTTCAGGAACTTCCAAAAATACGTCATATAGACAAAACTATTTGGCTACACCTGTTAATAATTAAATTCAGGTGTTTCATTCCTTTTTCCACATGTGTATAAAATCAAACATACATTTGCCAAACATTTGCCAAACAAAATGAGTAATCCCGAAGAGCTCAGTGACTTCAAGTACGGTGCTGTGATGGATGCCACCTTTGCAATAAGACCATTTGTAAAATTTTACCCTGCTGGATATTCCATAGTCAACTGTCAGTGATATTATTGGAAAGTGGAAGCGTTTAGGAACAACAGCAACTCAGTCTTAAAGTGAAAGGCACTGTAATGTCACAGAGCAGGGGCAACAACTCCTGAGGCGCAAAGTGCATCAAAGATGCCAACGCTTTGCTGATTCTATGAGTTCTGAACTTCCTCTGGCATCAATTTAAGCACAAAAACTGTGCAGCGAGAGCTTCGTGGAATGGGTTTCCATGGCCGAGCAGCTGCATGCAAGCCCCACTTCACCATGTCCAATGCCAAGCGTTGAAGGGAGTGGTGTAAAACACACCGACACTGGACTGCAGAGCAGTGGAAAAGTGTTTTGTGGAGGGACAATTTGCACTTCTCTGTCTGGCGAGTCTGGGTCTGGCAGATGAGAACATTACCTGCTTGACTGCATTGTCCCAACTGTGAATTTTGGTGGATGAGGAGTAATAGTATGGGTCTGTTTATCAGGGTTTGGGCTAGGCCTCTTATTTTCAATGAAGAGCAATGTTAATCCTTTAGCATACCAAGACCTTCTGGACAATGCTATGCTTCCAAGTTTGTGGCAGCAGTTTCCATGACTGTTCCCTAGTACAGAGGTTCCCAAACTTTTCAGCCCGCGACCCCTAAAATAATGGTGACGATCCCCACTTTCCAGAAGATTGTTGTGGCTTAGTTAAACACAGCCATGCACGTCTAAGAACAGTCATGTGCAGGTTTTTTTTTTTTAAACATTGCTTGGATTTTAGCATAAATTTCAACAAAATGTTTTTGTTTTTAATTGAACCTATTTTATGCATATATTTTACAGAATTGTGCAAAATATACAATTTAAAACCATTTAAAAATACTCTCTGTTTCTTGGAAGGCATCTCACGACCTCCACACAGTGTCTCCCAGTTTGGGAACCACTGCCCTAGTACACAAAGCAAGGACTATAAAGACATGGTTTGATGAT
Organism: Cheilinus undulatus; assembly: GCF_018320785.1. Classification (NCBI taxonomy): domain Eukaryota; kingdom Metazoa; phylum Chordata; class Actinopteri; order Labriformes; family Labridae; genus Cheilinus; species Cheilinus undulatus. The sequence continues at coordinate 15,908,113 of NC_054880.1, read as the reverse complement.
TTCACTGTGGAAAAACTTGTCTGGCCTGCACAGATCCCTGACCTCAACCCCATCGAGCACCTTTATGGAAGGAACCAGAACAGAGACTGCGAGCTAGGCCTTCTCATTCAACATCAGTGCTTGACATCATACAGTAAATACTCTATAGAATGAATGGACACCAATTCCAAAAATACTTCCAAGAAAAGTGAAATCTGTGATAGCTGCAAGTGGGGTCAGCTACATATTAAAGAACATGCATTTTAATAAAATCAGTCTTCATGCTGCTGACACTGTGAAAACAGAGCTGAAAACAACAAATCCAGAGGACATTTTAATCCACTATCTTTTTAGAAAATCACAGCTTCAGAACATATATGCATGGATTAATGAAGGAATGAATAGATGGAATCTGACTGTTTTGACTGTGAAATGTCTAAAACCACTATAAGTACAGAACCTGATTTTTTTCTAAACTTCTACAGGCATAAAAATACCAACAATAAAGCTGTAAAAGCCCCCAAAATAAACAGATTTCCCTGCCAGTTTTACTCACTGTGTCACTACTTCATGACCGCTCCAGGCAGCGCTTATGACGTGAATAAGACTAACTTGAGTAAAATATGTCATAAGTCATTGGCAGAGGAAAAAAGCAAAAAGCAGGACTGAGGAAAGAGAAGGAAGACTCTCACTGGTGCTTTGCAGGAGTTTTGTGACTGCAGAGGAATGGAGGCTCATTGATGGAAAAATGACAACACAGAACGTATCACTTTGCAGTTGTTAGGAAACACCAACCCTACTAAATTGAAATAATTAAACCATATACCTTTAAAAAAGCAACACATCAGTATGCCGGCACTGTCATTTAACATGTGAACATGCTGATGTTATCATTTATCTTTGCATGAACACAGATTTATTTCAATGGTTGCATACTCTTACCTCGGTTTGTTTTTTTTTCTTCATATTTTCCATCTAAATTGCAGACTGTGTTTGTGCAAAATAAAGCACAAGGCAAAAGTCCACTCTATATTTGTTTGCGTGGAATGTGGGATAACATTTGTGGAGAGGGAAGTCACAATGAGGTGTAATAGCAGGGAGGTTTGGAGAGGCTTAAGAAGGCTTTTCTTCATCTTCAGCATAAACAACATAGTTGCTACCAACATTTGTGTCAAGGAAAGTCTCCTCAGAAAAAAACAACACAACCACAGCAAACAATGCATAACACTGAAGGCCAGTAGTCTCACTGCAAAGAGATTATCAGTCTATAAAAATGTAAAAACGATGTTTAAATCTCTACGCCTCATGTCCATTCTGACTCAATCACATGCTTCACTTTAACAGCACTGTACATTCTTGGATCATTAGCGGTCATGTCACCAGGCCATTCACGGCTTTCTAATTATCCATTTAGCATTCTGCTGGTGCTAATCAGAAAGCGCTGGGTTATCGGCTTTTGTCCAAACACACTCTATTGCACTAGTGCACAGAACACACACGTTAATATATGTTTCCAGTGACGCAGAAAAGAAATGTTTATTACCTTCCAAACAGTGGAAACATAAGCATGTATTTTGTGCCATAAACCAGATTTTAATTTGCATGGTAAACATGAGATCGTCATGGGAACAGCAAAGACAACAGCAGGGCTAATAGGAAACATCATTTTTCATTCCTGTGTTCAAAGGTGCGGCCGGTGTTCACCAGTCGAGTTTAATGAAGGAACTGCATTACTCTGATTGTTTCTACAGCAAAGCAGTGATGCGGTTAAAAAAGCAGCTTTACCGGCACTAATATGAGTATGTTCACTTTAACTGGGGATAGGGGAGTCAGGTTAGTAAGCACTTATATTTGCCAGTTTCCTAATTAAATAAAGTTTTAACAAAGCGTAGCGTAACTTCTACCAGGAAGGCTGTTTCATTTCCATTCATCAATAATCACTCATTCACATGTCTCCCTTTCCCCACTGTTTTCTGGTAATCAGCTGGTATGGTGATCTATTCACTTAAATTAATTGCCAATCCAGTTCTGGCAAGACATCTCTCGATCCAATCACCCCCATACCGCCATCTCTTCACCTCTCTTCTGCATTGTTTCATTCTACCCCCTCCACCCCAGTCACCTCCATTACATCTCACTGGTGTCCAGGTCCTGCTCCTTTGTGCCATCCTGCATCATTTCAACGCCAACTCCAAGTCATCTTATCAGAGTCTGGGTTTAGCTCCTCAGAAGTCCACTTCTCATCCTGTACTGCTGTTCATAAAGACATCATGATGAAGTCTATTTACTAATCACATTTCACATTTTCAAACATTTCCAAATTTGTTAAATTATTGTTAATCTCATATTAAGTCTCTCCTGACTGAACTGTAATGAGAACAGGTAATTAACTATAAACATGCGGCAAAAGCCTCCAGCATACAAACACAGATGGTGATCAGGAACAGGTGAGGCTTATCAAACAGGTGAAAACAATATGGAGGTGGAGCACATGATTTCAAAGGCGGGAAAACACACAAAGACATGGACGTGAACACACATCAGCTGTCACGCTTTTCCTGCATGGTTTCTGCATCACTGCTGTGCACGTCCTAAATAATTAATGTGGTACAGACACAAGATGCAGTATGTACATGTACATGTGTGGTAGAGGCAGGAGGAATGTTGGAGAGTAAGGCTGTCCATAAGGGAGGATAAGGGGGAGAACTCTCTGTTGAACTGGGGACCGGTGGAGGTCAGCAAAATCAGGTCTCGTTGTATTTAAACTGTGATGTTTTATTTTAAACCTGAAAAATAACAACTCTTATCAAAGCAACACAAAATGAATTTATTTCTCTATGCTGCCGTACAGTATAGCCTTTTTTATGTAAACCTCTTTTCTTCAAAATAGATTTACCTTTTAACTGGAAATGTAAACAATCTGGATGGGCATGCTGAACTAGACAGATAAACAGGACAGTAATATCAGACTTCACTGATAAGCCATAGTTACACAAACATTAGGAGAAATAAAGAAGAACAAACTGGGGCAACTTTATTGGAAAATAATTGAAACAGTGTGGAAAAAAGGCAAATAAATGGGCAGAAAGTTGAGAAAAATTGGCATGAGTGGGCAAAGTGGCAAAAAAAAGCAAAAATGAGCTAAAAAAGTGGCATAAGTGGATAAAAAGGCAAAAAAGAGCAAAGATTTGTTAAGATGTGGTCAAAATGGGTGAAAGTGGCCTAAAGAAGTGAAAAAATGCAACAATTGCCAAGAAACTGGTTCAAAAGGGCAAAAAGTGGCAAGAATAGTAAAAAATGGGCAAATAGTATCAAAAAAGTGGCAAAATGGGTTAAAAGTGGGACAAAAGATGTCACAAAAATTGGCAAGAAAGGGGCACCAATGGGGCAAAAAAGTGGTAAGAATCGTAAAATTGGGCAAAGATGGGTTAAAAGTGGGTAAAATTGGCAAAAAAAAAATGTTTTCAAGAAAATGGAAAAATGGACAAAGAGTGGAAAAACATGGTATAAAATGGGTTAAATGTGGCCAAAAAAGTTGGAAGAAATGGGTGAAATGGGTTAGAAATTGCAAGGGTAAGTGGCAAAATAGGTGACAAAAAAACAAGAAAAATTGGTTAATGAAAAAAAAGGCAAAAAATGTGAGAAGTGGCCAAAAGTAGTGGAAAAAATAGAATAGTATAAAAAAATAGTTTCAACATCAGAACCCAATAAAAGCTTGACACACTTTCTAGCTCAGAAATGAAGTAACTGTAAGCCAGGGTGTAGCACCAACACTAGCGATCCAACACATGCACTGATATCATCAATAAATCACAGCTGGAGAGGGCCCGGTCTCTGGGTTTGTCAGGGGTCCAGCCAACTCTGGGGAGTGAACACAACCTAACCCTCAGCAGGAACAACAGAAATTTTAGAGTTAAACTGAGAAACCAAGTCCATAATTTTTAGTATGTGTTATTGTAACTGCACAGAGACAAACATGGCTGTCAAACAGTAGGCAACGGGTTAAGTCTATCCCAGAAATCTATGTAAAAATATTTGAAAAACAAAAAATAGAAATACAACTTGTGTATCAGCTCAACCAATGACTGTGTAAAGTGATGACGTTTTAGCATCTGTGGCTTTATGTAGATACATACTGAATTTGATCAGGAAAATTTGACTTTATAATGAAAACTAAACAAAGAGTGATTCATAAGCATGCCTAACTTGATGAAAATGTTAGAGAAAAGAAGCTCAGACGGTCTTCTGACCACAGGTTATCAGTCTAAACTGATCTAATGTAAATGTTATTGATGTGTCTTATGATAATTTTGAGCTCAGATTCAACAACATTTGTTCACACTCAGATTCACAGATGCCATGTTTATAGTTTACATCCAACACAATAGGTAGTTGTGTACTCTCAAGGTTTCCTGCAGTAGTACATGTCACATAAAGGCATGTTAGTTTTCGAGAACATTTGTGACGCACCCAGATTGACAGCAAGCATAATTCATCATAGTGTTTGGACAGCCAGACATAGGCGGTAGAGAACAGTGAACACAGTGTGTTTGTTTATGGACGTTTTTCCAGGTGTCTTCTAGCTCAGTACGTCTTCCTTTCAGCACCATCATGCTGGCCATGATGATTTGAAAGTGACATTTCAGTCACTGAGTAATGTCAAGAATTTAATTAATCTGACACAATAACAGTCAAAGAACAGACAAAAAGATTGCACCGTCTGACTTCAGCATAATGTCGACAATCATACAGGGATAATGGAAACAGCGCTCTTCTGTTGGTGATTGGCACAATGAAGAGCATTTGTCACAATGTTCCCAACTGAACAGGATATATATACACAAATAAATATAGAAAAGGAGAGAAAAACAAATAAGCTGCTGGTTTGCAACACAAATTTCTGTTAAATTACTCTAAGAGCCTGTTTTGCTCATCCATAATGTCAACATGTCGTGTTTTTAAACAAAAAAAAAACTTTTGATTTTGCTCCACTGGAAAAATCTATCACTTAAAATTAGAAAACATTTTTTCACCTAAAACTTTCTTCACACAGGAGGTTTAAAGAAGCATTTGTGAAGAAAGACGTAGTTTGATGTAGCTTTCATTGTGACTGTAAAACTTTGATTTTGTGTTCGAACATCTTTGACCTTTGACTCTGTAATCATCTCCTGGTCCTCTCAACTCTTGCCTTTCAAGTTATTCTTGTTTATCATGTCTGTAGCTTTTAAGGGGGTTAAATTCAAATGTTGCATCACCTGAAAATTAGTAAAAGATCATCTTTAATGGTGATGGTATGATTATATGATGCAATACTATAAAAGTTATACAGTAAGACGGCGTGAGATAGCATATGACTCTAAAGGATACAGTTTGACATGAGACAATGGGATACATTATGATAAAAACGTATGATGTGCAATATGACAAGATAATATACAATGTGATAATATTCAAAATTATATGATTTGATGCGATGGCATGTACTATGATACAAAACTGCATGGCACAGTACAATGCATGATATTGATATGATAGTGGTTCTCAGATGGTCTGGCATGGCACACTGGTGTGCCTTGAGGTTATTCTAGGTGTGCCGTGGGAATTTGTACAACCATGCATGATTAGTATGACTATACAACCATCAAAAATTGGACAATCTCTTAGATAACTATAATTTTCGATAGTATTTCTGTTTTTTTCTTACTGTGCCTTTGTGGCAAATTCACATTTTTTGGCTAACTTGGTGTAAAAATTAGATGAAAACAGATGAATTGTACAGTAAAATATGACATTTCCTCAACAAGATCATAGATCTACAACCAGTAACTCTTGAAAATCTGTGGCAAGGTATGTCTCCTAGCAACAACAGAGATTCAACCTCATAGCATGAATACCAATAAAGAATAAGCATTATGCATCCTTTAGGAGCATCTTAAGTCACAGACAAGAACTCCAACTCAGTGGATACCTTCACTCATGGTGTAAGTGTGTAGCATCAAAAACTAGAAAAGCACTGAGAGAGTGCAGACCTCTGCCATCAGCCCTATCTCCCAATAGTACAGAATCCTTTAAAAACATTCCTGGATCCAGACGGTGATCCGGATCAGTCCCAAAATCTAATTCGCCGATTACTCCCTCCCTGGTGGGGTGGAGACACGGTGAAGCAAAGCATTGGCTTCGCTACATGTGGAAGTCATGGCAGAGGGTGAATATTCCTCTATTCCTCCCAGCATTGTGAGTATTCTCGCTACAATTCGCTGTCTTTCTCTCTGTTACGCTCCCACTCGTCTTCTCGACCGGGCGTGTGTCTTTTAAACTCTATAAACTCCAAAGCTTTGAATAAGTAACTCATGTTCGCCATCTCCTGGTGTAAAGTGGTAACAGTACAGACCTCTGCCATTAGCCCTATTTCCCAATAGTACAGAATCCTTTAAAAAATTCCTGGATCCAGACAGTGATCCGGATAAGTCCCAAAATCTAATCAGTTCTTCCTTATGCCATTTCTGACATTTCCTGAAAATTTCATGAAAATCCGTCCATGATTTTTGAGTTATGTTGCTAACAAACAAACAAACAAACAAACAAACAAACAAACAAACAAACCCAACAATCCACTAGAAACATAAGCAAAGGAACCCTAGCATTGGTCACTGTAGAACAAGCAACATCAGGCAACAGGCAAACACACCTAAACAATCCGCCAAAGAGCATGATGGGAAACTCACATTGTCTAACACTCAGAATGGAAATTAGGTATCAAAATCAACACAGAAGTGGTCAAGCCTTATATATCAGTACTCCAGTTTTTGCTGTGAACAACTGTTTTGAGATGTGATTTCAAATCACATCAGTACTGATTTTTGAATTTACAAAAAAAGTAAAATCGACTAAAAAACGACTCAATTACAATACATTAGTAAATGTAGTTAGTTACTTTCCGTCCCTGGGTATAGTATGGCACAATACGATACAATCTGATACAATGGTGTCAACGTGACAACATTGCATGACTTACCAAATGATAGAATTTGATAAAATACAATATACTGTATGATATGAGGTTGTAGTCTTCAACTGAACCCTAAGGTAAATTTGTCTCTGATATAAAGTGCTGCATAAATGACTGAAATTTGTATTAAATACAGTAAAACTTAATATTGGGGGGCCCCTTCTCCTTTCTTAAAAATGTACAAATGCTGCAAAATAATGCAAGCAAATTTAATTTAACCATAGTAAAAATGTTGCTCATAAATGGGGAAATTAAAGTTCTAAAAATACATTAAAATGCAGAGATATTTGTAAAAATGAGGCAACATTTGTTGTTTGGCTGGCTGTTTAAGGGGGGCCCTAAATCTCTAGCTACGCCCCTGTAGCTGCCTCCATTGTTCTGTCAGTTCAGAACAACAAATACCACTCCACATGATAAAGTTAAACAACATTCGGTTTTAGCTAATATTATGTAACAATAATCATACATTAACATCTGATAGCATAAGTGACACATGAATGCATCCTGCTTCACCTGATTTCTCCTCTGAGAACTTCCACAACCTGCAGCCTCCTCACTGATGAGTCATTCTTCAGGATTAAACTGCTGTTAACCTACAGGCCAGATTATCATTGGGATTATTCCTGTTTCCCTGCTGCATTCATTCAAATGTTAAAAAAATCAAATCCAGGGAGGAGTATTTAAAAGAGTTTATGATCCATGTGAAACATCCCCTGATTAATTTCTCATTCCCCGTCTGCGGTGGGCGCTTTGATAGTTCTGTCTTTTCCTGCAGGTTTATCACTGCAAACAGACAGAGGGGGAGATGAGGATAGGGTGGAGGATGGATTAATGTGCTCATTATGGGGAGGATTCGGCTTATTACAGTTTTGACGCTGATACATGTAATCCAGCATTCTGGTAATGAAGCTATAGCCGCTCTGATTGGTTGTTTTTAATTGCTCTGATGGAAGAGAGCAAACACAATAATTGTGTTTTAAAGCTGTTGTGTGTCCTTATCCAGCATAGATACACATTTAGCTTTGCATACAGACTGTGTTGTGTTGACTAAAGACAACAAATGACAGAGTGTGCTGCAGGAATAGTTTGGCAGGAAAAGGATTTGGGTTGATTTATGGTCAGGGATTTACTTTGAAGGAGGGGGAAAGCTTCATGGTACACAGAAATGTGAAGATAGTTGATAAAAAACCGTTGACTGTGACAAGGTATCTCCACCTTCTGCTGCTGTGTTTGTTCGGGGGGTGGGTTGACAATGTTTAATCAAACACACCCCCATGTTTAAGTTGATATGGTAGTGTTGGCCAACATTAAAACCCTGCCAGCCATCTAAAGTCAGCACTCGTGCAGTCATGTTTGTGACAACATAGTTCTCTAAACTCAACATTTTGGCTCTACCATCTTCTGAGATAAATATGTCACTAAACTCCATGTTTTTACTATGTTCACTTCCTAGACCTTAAAGCTGTATTGTATTCAAATACATGTCCTTAACATGGAGTTACCCCCCTCCTCTTTATGCAGATGCAACAGCCTCCACTCTTCTTGAAGGCTTTCCACAAGAGAGTTCTCTGCAAATTTGTGTCCATTCATTCTGTAGAGCAGCGGTCCCCAACGACCGGACCGGCACCAGTCTGTGGGTCATTTGGTACCAGGTCACACAAGAATAATGAATAACTTATTTAATTTCCAATTTATTGGCTAACAAAGTCTGAAAGATGTTTTTTTTTTGTCCGTTATGTCTTCCGCCTGTGCCTCGTGACCTTTTGACTGCTCTTGACACACATCAAGACGCTTGTTTTGATCATGTGACACAAAAAATTAAGCGCACAAGCTAGCAAATATGAGTAGGAAACAAACATCACTGGAAAGCTTCTTTTCAAAAGAGACAAGGCCCAATGAGGAGACCAGAGAAGACCCTACAACTGCCAAGAAAAAGAAAGCTGCATTTAACAGACAATACCAGGAGTCCTACTTAAAGTATGGGTTTATTGCAACAGGTGATTCTCAAGCGCCAAACCCCCTCTGTATAATATGTGGTGACAAGCTATCAAACGAAGCACTGAAGCCCTCAAAACTCCTTCAGCACCTAGAGACCAAGCTCCCTGTATTAAAAGACAAACTTTTGGAGTTTTTTGATGTGACAGCAACCAAGACAAAATTACAGAGCAGACTGGAGATAAGGATCACACTTTGGGTGTCATTGCCTCATTTTACCCCTAGATGGGACCTTCTCGTTGCACAGAAACAAGCTCAGTGCTCCCACTAATTCAGCATTATGGTGAGTTGTTGTTTTTTTTCTGCACTTTGATTTTATGCAGTTTTTTTAACAATTTTAATTTGTGGCAATTATTCCGCATACGTTGATGGGCCGTCCGTGAAAATGTTTTCTTTCATGAAACCAGTCCATGGCACAAAAAAGGTTGGGGACCGCTGCTGTAGAGCATTTATGAGGTCAGGTAGTGACATTAGACAAAAAAGGCCTTGCTTGCTAATTCCATTCCAGTTCATCTCAGGGGTGCCTGATGGGGTTGACATCAGGGTTCTGTGCAGGACAGGCCAGTTAAATTTCTTCCCAACCATGTCTTTCGAGTCCTTGCTTTGTGCACTGGGGCAGAGTCATGTTGGAATGGAAGATTGCCCTTCACTAGAGATAAGGGGTCTAACCCAAACCCTAAAAAAACAGCCCCCTACCATGATCCCCCCTGTGCCAAATTTCACAAATTTCAGACAAACCCAGACTCACCTATCCGACTCCCAAACAGAGAAGTGCGATTCATCACACCACAGAACACGTTTCCGCTGCTCAACAGTCCTGTGTCTGTGTGCTTTACACTACCCCATCCAACGCTTAGCACTGAATTGTCAATGTGAGGCTTGCATGCAGCTGCTCGGCCATGGAAACCCATTCCATGAAGCTCCCACCACACAGGATTTGTGTTTACATTAATGCCAGTGAAAGTCCAGAACTCTTCAGCTATGGAATCAGAAGAGAGCTGGCAACTTTCATGCACCAAGCGCCAAAGTAGTCCCTGACCTTGCTCTGTTATAATATAATTGATTTCCTCTTTGTGACTGAGTTGCTGTTGTTCCTAAACACTTCCACTTTCTAATAGTTTCACTTACAGTAGACTGTGGAATATCCAGCAGGGATGAAATTTCACAAACCATCTTATTGCAAAGGTGGCATCTACTACAGTAGCACACTTAAAGTAACTGAGCTCTTCATAACGACTCAGTTTGTGTCACAAATGTTGGTGAATGGAGACTGCATGTGCAGGTGTTTGATTTTATATCCCTGTGGCAACAGTTCTGATTGGAACACATAAAATAAATAATGTGGCATATACCTACTTTGTGTTTGTTGTATATTTTCCACCACGAAAAGCTTACAGAGTGATTCTTTGCTCTTCCTTTATAAAGAAATGCGGTCCAAACTGCCACTGTAGCTACATCTGAGCTACTGCCACTGTATACCGGCTAATCACACAGCTAAACCCCACCTTTAACTTTCCCAGATTCTTGCCAAAACCAGTCAGTGGGAGAGTTTTCTGCCAGGACAAGCTGTCAGTGCTCTTCTCTTAATAAAGAAATGTTGAACAGTTCAGATAAAACTGTTGCTATACTTTAGCTTCAGCCAAGCTAATCGCTACACTGGCTACTGTTGTATATGCTAGCTTACAGTTCAACTATATCCCACCCACAGCTCTTGCTTCATTCTTCTCACATGGTGCAGATTGGTCAGGTCTGTTTTCACACTGGAGCTTTGCCAGATGGATTGTTGGTTTACTATTGAGTAAATACACCTTGTGCAGTGCCGTTACTATTGAACAGAGAATTTAATTGGTCTCTTTCTTCCCAACCATGAATTTAATTGGTCTCTATATTTTGTTATGGTTTTGATTAAGCACCCCCTGGTGGTTGAATTCACATACTGTGTATTTAACTCAGTCATATGTCATTTTAGGGAAATGGAGGAAGCATAAAATCTGTGGTCCTAATTTTTTCATTTATCTATTTATTTTTAACCAAAATAAGAGATGAAATTAAATAAGCCCACAAAAAGAGGGCTGAAAGATGACAGTGTTCAAATTGGGGTCCACTTCACAGCATTATCTTTGCAAAATCAAACACAAGGAGCCTAAGTACTGCTAAAATTAAGCCTGGCATCAAGCCAAGAAAAGAACAAGGACACATGATTGAGAAATTCAGATAGATTCCTGTTCAAAAAGGCTGGTACACAGGCCTTAAGAAAATATGGAAATGTCTGGAAAATAGTATTCAAATCAGATGATTAAATTAGGGAACTTTAACAATTTTTACACAATCATATTTTGTCACTGAATGCTAGAGACATATATAGAATATATAACATATAAGGAAGAATAAAAAGATATCTAATTTAAACAATACGTAACTTTTCTTATGCCCGATGATTATATCAGAAATTATTCTAACACTATTATAACATATAAACCTCTAAGAAACAGAGGAAGACAGATCGATTTCAGCACAATACAGTGCTCGGGCCACAAGTGAAAAAGTGTGTGCAGTATTTTAAAGAAAGTGCTGTTGCAGCAGCAGTGTGTCACATCTGGTAAAGCCCTCATGGTGCAGTTTAACAGCAGGGTGATAACAGGAGGGACTGTGGTGAAGGCAGAGCAGGAACTACTTTATCACAGGGTGAAGGGGGGGACAGCAGCAGAGATACAGAGGCGGTGCAGAGATTTGGAGGAAGACGGAGGAGAAAATGTTGTGTAGAAGCATGAAGGAGGAGAGGAGAAGGAGGTGGGGGAGAGTGTGGAGATAACAGGGATGATGGCGGTGCAGTGGGAGCAGGAGAGAAGTTTATCTGAGCCGCTGAATGTCCTCCTTTGTTGAGGTCCTTCTCCGCAGATGTGCTTCAGAGGACGGACGGAGGGGGATAGGGGAGGAATGTGACGATCTGCAATGCTATCTCTCAATCGCCGCCTGCAGCTGCTACCAACAGACTGACCTCCTCCTCCTTTTACTCTCTAGGAGTCTGTGGAGTCATTTGAAGTGTCAATCAGTTGATGTGGTAAAAGAAAGCACAAATAAACTAGTTCATAATAAGGGCTGTGGATTTTAAAGACAAACACATTGGTTCTTTGAGACATGTAATTTCTTCTACAAGTCATTCATGATGTCTTAATGCCTGTGATTAAGCAGCAAATGCTTCCTAAAGTGCTTTCACACATATAGAACTTCTGGAAATTTGTCCAGAATTGGTGCATGTGTGAATGCAAACCACTGACTTTTTCAACCTGTTTTACCTAAGGAAAGTGGAAGTGGGTGATGATGTCCTCGTCCTGTGACTGGGGTTGTCAACACTACCATGAAACAATAGCAAAGGCTATTCATTCAAGATTTTTGACTCAAGATTTTTCAAAAATTTTGAGGGTGCCTTGACAGAAAAAAGGCTGGACTAAGAAATTTTGCCACACAGGGCTTCAGTGCAGTGTGATTTTACAATGTCTGTTAGGCTGTCCAAACATCATGCCATTTTCGGGTCCTATTTGAGGCTTTTTTTCTGGCCTGATTTCTCAAAGTTTGGGGGAATGTTGTCCAGTTCTTACTGCAACTCATTATACTTGATACACTTATAACGGTACATTAAATACATTATACTTGATGATATTATAATATTACAACGAGAGCAAGCAGACCAGGAAGCATCAAAAACCAGATGTTAGTTACTTTTACAGCTCACCAAGATGGCAGTAACATAAACACAACAGTGCCCCAAGTCCAAGACCAAGAGGCATTTTGACCTTCACCATAAACCTCCAAAATCTAGTAGTTCATTTGCATCAAATCCCTGACTCACTGCATTCACATCAAGAGATGGTTATGATATCCTTGACCTGTGACCTCCAAAATCTTAAAAGTTTACCCTTGAATTTAAGTTGACTTTTTTTTTTTTTTTTGCAAAGTTTGAAAATCCCCTAAGGGAATGTGTATGAGCCCCACTACCTTGACCATTGACTTTTGACCTTAGAATTGTAATCAGTTTATCCCTCAGTCAGGACAAATATTAATGCAAAGTTTGATGAAAATCTGTCAAAGTGCTCTTGAGATATTACATTCACAACAACATTATCCACAACTATTGCTGGAGTTCTGTTAGATAACCAGTTGCATGCAGTCTCATCAAAACCATAAAATACAATCTACTTAAAAAGAGTGATTTCAGTTGCCTTGGACGGGTCTATGAAGATAGATGCACGTTTTATCAGTTAAGGTCTCAATATTGTCTACTGCAGGGATGTCCAAACTATGGTCTGGGGGCCCAATGCAGCCCTTAGACCATTTTTATTGGCCAGCAGCAAATGCTAAAAATGAAAGAGAAAGTGCCCCACATCTGAATACGAAACCCACGCTTGACTGTAGTATTTATTTTATGTGTTTTCTTATTGACAGACAGGTATAGTTTTGTGTTACCCTGGGGGCTTGTCTGGGACAGTAACACAAAACTATACTCATGTGTCCATAAGAAAACATGGAAAAAACTATAGTTTGTGAAGACAGTATGAATTTATTTTCATGAGTGCACATTGTAGTTTTAGCACTAGGCGGTGCTACCATGCTAATTCTGTAAACAAACATTTTGCCAGGGCAATATGTCGATGTGTTTTTTGTGAATAAACTGATACTACACTGTAAATCCTTTGGTACATGGAGCGTTCTTCTGATTCTGACCAGGGTGAGAACAGTGATAGCCTGGGACAACCAGGGCTAACCTTATATCTGACTGGCCTCCTTAAAATCCTTGAAGTGACTGGCTATTAGCCATTAGCTAGCCGTTTAAGCATATGCAAACAACAAGCACATCTCTACCTAAATTGGACTGGATTTATTGACTGACATCATAAAGGTGAGTTGTACAAAAGTGGCCCCACTATCCTTGGATGATTCTGTATGTGGCCCTCAGTAGAAAAAGTTTGGACACCCCTAGTCTAGTGTGTAGCCCACCTTTATATGTGAATCTGGGTTTTTTTGTACCTCTCACAAGCAGGTAAATCAGTCAAGTCAAAAAATACCATGGAATCATTTAAGCTTGTTTTTGCAGTTGGGTTTATTAAATGAATTCTGTTGATAAAGCCAAGGCGAATTCCCTGTACCCTGTGTGCGGTTGACCAGTGAAAAAAAGACAAACCTCATAGAAAACCAGCTGCCAGCCTATCCTATAATAAGTCACTTATTTAGTCAGTTGCTATGGTCACAGATGGCTGCATGCACGTAGACAGAGGAGACTAAAGGGAAAGTGAATAAAGGGCAGTTACTGTGACCCCTCTGTCACTGCTCTGATAATAGGCCGACTGGCTGGCAGGTAAAACCGTCAACACTCAACAAAGACACGCATGCATGCAAACACATATTCTAGCACAGCGCTGTGAAGACATTCAGGATGAAAAAGACTGAACATCATTCCAGAAGGTAATCAGAATGTGGAATAAAACTTTTTTTAAAGGTCTACAGAATATATAGGGGGGAAAGTCCATATAGATACTGGATGATGAGCTGAAAATAATGAAATCAGTTACATAGCACATGGTTTTGACAGTCATATGTAGTTGTAATATACATACTCTCACCACGCTGTTTGAGTTTGTCATATTTGGAAGAAAAAATAAAATTTGAAAATTAATTTGATTAGGAAAGTAAGAAAAAAAAAGGCTTAAATGTAAAGTCTCATGTCAATGGAACAGAGACTTTTATTTTGAAAGGAATGTCACTCTGGCTGTAAAAAAATTCTCATTCATAAAAATCCTCCGCAGTTTCTTCAAACAGTGGAACGATATTTCTCAGTTTTAGAGCATCCCAGAGGAGGAAAGCTTTATGTTTTAACAAGAAGCAGAGTTTTTATCCACCTCTCACATCTTGATGTTTGTCATGTTAATGTTGTATAATAAAACTGTAAAACACTGTATTGCGTTATCATAAAAGGATTTTTCTTTGCCAACTGAGGTTGTGTCCATATGTTGGACTCCTTATGTTTCAGTTTAAGATGCACAGTAACTTTATAAACCACTGAATCTATCAAACACTGTCTGAACTTCTTCACACTTGTGTCTCTTGCCTTGAAGAATTTTGGAGCTGGGGTTTACTTGGTCTTAAGTAACACCTTTGAAACCTTTCTTTCTCATAAAAACAGTTTAATGTGTCTTGCACACTGGTGTAACCAACATATCACTGGCATTGGGCCAAACCCTTGTAACTCAAAAATCACCAAAAATCACCACTTTTCAGAGACTGAAAAAAAATGCTGTTTTTGGTTAATTTAACACTGAATGGTCATAGTCAGCATCCTTATGAGACTCTTTATTGTTTTAAAAATGGTTAAAACCCCACTGACAGTAATAAAGGGTGACCAAAAGCACTGACTTTTGTAAACAAAAGTACTGTTTGGCTGCAGTGGTCACAGACCCATATTCAAACAAAACCAGGGACTAAAACTGTCATCTCCTGTATTATTTTGTTCAGTAGGACCTTGGAGAAGTTCTTTATCATGAAAGAGATCTTACTTTGACAAGGGAGTGTGGAGCAGGTGCATAATCTAGTCGAGGTGAGCCAAATACGTGTCCCTGTGGGGGTGTTTCAACGAAGTCCAATTGTTTTCCAGCGCTGTCACTGACTTTCTCAATTCTAATTGAAAAATGAATCCACGGACTACTCTTGTTGTTATTGGGTTGTAAAAGAACAATATAGATCCTCTTTTCGACAACATGTGTAGTAGAAGTACCATCTGAGTCCCTACTCGAGGATGTGAACCCAGCACTGCTAACGATCCCTGCCCTACCTAACAGTCAGCATAAATATAACAGTTACCCTAGCAAGATGGAAAAGGTGAACAGCAGTAGCCTAAAGCAGGGTCACCCTCCATGGACAAGACTAGAGGCACTGAGCTTGAAGTAGACACAGTGCCGCCCTGGTGGGCGAGGGAGGATTTCTTCTTTTACACACTGTTGGACAACAAACAAAAAAGTTAGATGTTGACCAAATGCTTCATAAAGTGGTGTGACAATGGGTCATTTTGCATCAGTGGATGCATTGCTGTTGTCACATCTCATAAAGTTATAACAAAGGTTTTTTAGAAGCAATTTGAGTATAGAACAGAAATACTGCTAAAGAGCTGAGCTCTTTTATTCCCTGTAATGTGCTATGTACCTCTTAATTTCTTTAATAATACCATCTAATAATATGGACCTATCCTCGAGTGAGTTTAAATTCAGATGTTCTGTATTGTTCCATATACAGTGAAAATGCTGAACAAAAAGCATGAATGTCTTTGTACCAGGAGACCGTCTATGCCTCTACTGTTGATGATGTTTTAATATGCAACACAGAGCTCTGTTTTATTCTGGCCTTCGTGTTCACTCATTGTGCACAGGATACAGTGCAGCTGAAGAGGAACTACAGTATTATGAGCATCCTGCTCACCGCACCGTGACGTCGTTATAAAACTAGAGGAAATGCTTGAATAAACTCTGCATTGCAGGATGTTTTTTTTCTGTGGGGATGACAATGCTTCTCCACTCTCTTTCAGATATAAAGTGCTGCTGAGGGGACTGAAGAGAAATGAACAGGCCTAATGGCATAATGAGAGAGCTTTCATAAATATTAACCAGCATGAGCCAAAAGAGGACGTACAACAGAAGTACATTTTTCTTTGGCGAAGTTTCTTTTTTTTAAATTGAATGTACCCATCCATAAACATTTTTGTGCCTTTACCCTGACAATAAATGTGGCCTGAGGCTCTGTGCGCTTGATTCTTCTGTGTTTATGTTGGTTTTCTGCTCACTCTTATGGATATCTCAGAAATACCTAAAGGGGGTTTTATTTCATGCAATACAAACTTTTGCTGTGACTTATAGTTTGAATGTGGAGTTAAAGTTTAAAAGCCAAGGTCACTGAAATCAAATAAAAACTGAATGACATTGATTAAGTCAGATAAAGCATAAAGAAGGAGCTGGGGTGGAGGAGGCTTGCAAAAAGCAGCTTTCAGAAGGAGCAGTGAAGCATAGCCAGGCTAAAGCAGTTTAAATATGGCAGCATGAGTGCGATTAGCCAATAGTGTGCCCAGAGCAAATCAGCTGGCTGTCAGCTGATGAAGGCTTCTGTGAGTTTAGCTGATCTCAGTTCTATGGTAGCGCTTGACTCCATGACCTGCCTGAAGCAACACTATACGCTCGATTATTGGTTTCTGTATGGGCAATAATGAAGCTCAGTGGTGTAGGACTATCTACGTTTTATCAGTCTAGACATAAGCACAGCAGTGAAATTGAGACAGGCCTAAAATCTTCATGCAAATAGCAGTTAGGCCAGTGATATACTTGCTGTTGTACCTTGTGTTTGTTTATGCTTCTGGCTGCATCCTGAGCATACTTGTAAATATACCTACATATCTTATCAGAGAAAACCTCTAGAAGGCACACCAGAGAGTTCAGGCTGTGTACAACTTCCTGATGTGTGTGATAAATCAATAAGTCTTGATGTCAACTACAAACATGGCGATGATGTTACTACAGTGCCAGAACCAGAACTAACATAATACAGATCAATCATAACATATTAGCTCAGACTGATGGGTGGTGGTCAGAACTCAAGGTCTGCACTCTCCAACATTTTGGTTGCAATGTTAGCTGGTGACTTTCAGTGAACTGCGTCCATAGATGTCATCATTATAGTAGCTTTTGAAAACAGAGTCAGCATATGCCTATTGGGTGGTTTGCCATTATAATGTCAAAATATAGCATTCAGAGTGGCTAGATGAAAGCCTCTCCTCAGTGCAAAACTCATGAAAGCCCACTTAGAGTTTGCCAAAAAAGCACCTAAAGGACTTGGACTGTGAAAAACAGGATTCTCTGGTCTGATTAAAC
This sequence comes from Cheilinus undulatus, assembly GCF_018320785.1. NCBI lineage: Eukaryota > Metazoa > Chordata > Actinopteri > Labriformes > Labridae > Cheilinus > Cheilinus undulatus. The sequence goes on along the minus strand of NC_054880.1, from coordinate 15,890,227 downwards.
CAACATTGAACTGGTTGGCCTCAGTTCTAAATGTTATGTCTAAAGGAAACCAGGCAACGCTCATCACCTGCTCAATACCATCCAAAAAGTGAAGGGTGGTGGTGGCAGCATCATGCTGGGGGTGTGTTTTTCAGCAGCAAGGCCAGGATTGAGGGAGAGCTGAACGAAGTGAAGTACAAAGATATCTCCAATGAAAACCTGTTCCACATCGCTCAGGACCTCAAACTGGACTGAAGGTTCACCTTCCAACATGACGAAGATCCCAAGCACGCAGCCAAGACAACACAGGACAACTCTGGCAATGTTCAAGAGTGGCCCAGCCATGAGCTCTGACTGGATCCTTATCGAACATCTCTGGAAGGACCTGAAACCGGCTGTCAGATGGTTTCGCAAAGAATGGCAGAAAATCCCTCCATCTAGGTGTGCAAAGCTTGATGCATCATATTCAAAAAAGCTCTAATTGCTGCCATAGGTGCTTTGACTAAATACTGGGTAACGGGTCTGAATACTTAAGTCAATGTGATTTTTCAGTTTGTTCTTTTTGATACATTTACAAAAAATAATCTATGCTAAAATTCTTTTTTTCACTCTGTCATGATAGGATAATAATAAATGTGAGGCATAACTGCAGTCGCTGTTTCTACAAGGTAAAAGACCGACTGCTCAAAACAACATTTTTCCCCTTGTGCTCCAGATGAAGCCATTGCTACTGAACTATCCACTGAGATTTGAGCGTTAACCAGAAACTTGTGCGTTCTCGCTCCTGTGGGTCCGTCACATGGTGAGAGCACAGTTGTTCCCTTCACACTCTGCAGCCTCAGCTGGGGATTAGCCGTACAATAACAGAGCCTGTGTTACACACATGACAAATATGACACAGGCATATCCTGTAATGAGAGGAAAGGCCAGGCGAAGTGTATCCACCTGTTAGAGATCATCTCCAGCCACAGTGCTTACTCTCCCATCAGCCCCTTCTTCTTTTTTTACACCCCACATGGAGAAAAACAACAATTACTGAGTCACCTTGAGCTCTGACACCTCTACAGAGACTTCTCCTGTGATGTCAACTCTGACCTGGTGACTGCACAGCTACTGTTAAATTAACCACACAAACAAGCATGCGGTGACATACAGGACATACTCTGACAATTGGATAACATGAGCAGCTGTCCTGTCACTTTCACCTTCACAGCTGCTCAGCCTCAGTGTGTACATTACATTAGGTTCAGCTATGTGAGGGATTTAGCTTCTGTTTGTGTGTGAGGGGCTATAGACAGGATAAGTAATGGCCAGTGTGACATAAGCTGCTGGTTTAATGACTGAAGCCTCAAGTTTAATAGTGAAGATGCTGTGTTGGTTTTCTAAACGATATGACACCAAACCATACAAACAATGCATGTAAAAAAAGAAGCCAATATGATCTACAAACAACAAACAGAGCACATTTCCCATGCAACGAGACACCTGAATTTCCCAGAAATCAGAGGAATGGCTTGTTTTACGAGAGGGGTCTGACTGCAGACTGCAGATCTCAGACACCCACTCTTGCAGACCACTACTGTGAGACACCGCCTTTGTCAGGATGGAGGGGACGTTTTTTTTTATTGAACTTTATTCATGAAAAGGTCTGGCAGTAAAACTCACAGCATATCTTCTAACACTAGCTTAGCATTAGCCACCATATTGTATTCCTACAACGGTTGTCACGTGGCCTGTAGGCAGCCAATGGCAGGCTGTTCCGTCGTCATTCTCTGCTAAAATGCACAATGGAGAAAAAAGAGATATAGTCTGCTATGTGGCCCTCTACGTCCCTGCAGACAGGAACTGCTTTTAATAAATTCAGCCAAGCAAAAAAGGTGAAAGGACAGTTTTTCCTCACATAATGATTATTTTTTTCACTTTTTAGTTCGCAAGAGATGTTAGGTTTTTTTTTTCCTTTGAAGTCCTGTAACTTTATGAAATGCGAGTGACATTACTGTGGCAAACAGCCCAGTTTGTCCTGAACAAAAGGATGTTTAGAGCTTGACTGCTCATAACAGGGCTGATATTTTACAAACTTTTAAAGACAAGAAGTTCAGGCAAGACGAAACAGTAAAAAAAAAAACAGTGAACGGTGGCGTAATTAACAAAAGCTAACATAGCTATGCTAGCTTTGTAGTTTACTTTCTATGTAAGCCAATGAAGCCTAAGCATTATGCAAGCTTTAGCCGATGTAGCTAATGGTAACATGGCTACATAGGTAACACAGCCATGTAGGTAAGATAGCTTTAGCAAATGTAACATAAGCTGACGTAGCTTTGTTACCTTGGGCTTCAGCTACATTTTACATGAATAAGGTATGGGTTTATGAGTTTAGAAAAAATATAAAGGTGTGTAGTCTTGGTTGTCTTACATAGCTAACATAGCTTAGCATTGTAAGCTTTAGCCTTAGCTATGTTATCTGTGTTTTTATGGAGGGCAAGCTTGTTTTCCTGTAAAAACTGTTTCAGGTCAAGTTTCCTTTTTAATGCTTGACCCATCTGCAGAGTCTCGAGTGTCCAGGCATCAAAAGTGAAGTAAAATCTTCAGAACCATCCCATCACAAGGGTACTGTAGGGCAAATTTTACCTGGCAGTGCACATCTCAAAGATTTTTACTGATACAGATATGCCACACATCAAAACATGCTACAGATGTGATTTTTGATGACACTGCCCCCTAGTTTTTGGGAGATTATCAGTTTGGATGCAGGAGCTAGCTGTAAACACACCGGACATTTCTGCATCACGATTCTGCGTCAGTTTGTGTCTGAGCGATCATCCACGTGGAAAGCGGAGCCTTGACTCTACCCTTTTGCCTAACGGGAAGTATGGTCTGATTTTATTTTGAAAGTTTTAGCGTGTATTTCCATTTTGACAAAGGCAGCTTCTCACAGTAGTGATCTAAGAGCTACAGTCTGCAGCTACACTGTCGTGGGATTTACTGGAAGGTGGATGTCATGTCAGTGTTGGCTAAAAGGCTAAAGACTCAGCCTCTAAAGAACAGAAAAAGCTCATTGCCGGTATGGCAACCACCATTTTTGGGCTTCAAAAGACATCTTTTAATGCCAATAAGTGACCAAATGGATCCAACATTCATGCTTTATATAGTCGACTGACTCGCCTTTGGAGCCAGTCTCAACTGAATCCTTGAGGTGCTGCAGCTTTTGGCACATCTACCTTGGCTTTATTCCTTAACCCTGTATGCTGCTGCTTGGCCTGAACATATATGTACATGGATGTAGTCTGCTACAGGCAGATATTTTTTGCCTTGTTTCCACAGCCATCCAAAGCTGATTTAGCGATCACCTTTGACTCTTGAGCTAAGGGAAGCATTTTAGAAACCATTAGCAGCACACGCACAGAGACACACTGACCTCCCCCCCACACACACAGTAGGAGAATTTGAGGAAGATATGGAACAAAGAGAGGAGAGGAGCAGATTGGGTGCCACAGCAGCGAGGAAGCAGGTCTCGCTAAGCTGTGCCGCTCGGCTCTTTAGGGGCCGTGGAAATGAATATGAGTCTGCCACGTAATCAGCTTATCCCGGGACCTCGCTCGCTCGCTCAGTGCCTCTGCTTACGCAATGCTCACACCATCTGAGAGCCTTTCATTTAGTTTTCATTTAGGGGGCTGAGAGACTGATACGCCACATCCACAGGCCGGTCTGCCACAGCTGGGCTCAGCCACATACATCCTCTGCTCTAATCACGACTGCTGCTCGGTAACTTAGCGTGTTTGTGGGAGAGGTTACCAGAGGTTGTGTGTGATTTTTTTCTCAGTGTTTTTATTGTTCATCTGCAGATTTCGTGTTTGGATTTTTATGAGTATTACTACTAAAAAGGTAATAGGATTACCAATAGCATTCCCAAATAAACAGAAAATGGGTCACAAACTCTTAGTAATACACAGATTGGTCAAATTTAAAACACTTACCATGTTTCATCATGTATAACTTCAAAGTAGAAGACATTACAACTCTTGATTTAGTAACTTTTAACACTTCAGTGTGAAGAGTGTTGTGTTTGCCTCTTCTGCCATCATTCCTTTTTGGCAGCATGTGTTAAAGCTGCCCTCATGAGACATGATTTATTCTTGGCTCCAGCTGCCTTTTTCACTTTATTTTTTAATGAATTTAACATCCTCTATACACGGTTTGCTTCTTAACCCACTGCTGCTTTTATAAAACTACTTAAGGCCCATCAGAGGTCTAGATGAACAGAGGTTTTTTTTCTTACATCTTTAGAAAACTTGTATCTGTCAGCGCTGCCATTTCTGTGGCAAGTGGGAGAAGTAAATCAGCACAGCTACAAGCAGAGCAAAGCTGCATGTCTGAGGAGCTGTCTGGATGGGAAAAGTCGGACAGAAGTCTGTGCACTCAGTCTGAAAGGATTTGGTAAATATTTAACTTTTTAATGATTTTCTTTTGCAGAAACATTTTGAAGCCCAAGCAATGTGCTTAAAGATTCAGTGCTAAAACAAATGCATTGCTTTTGGACACCAGTCTTTAAAAAGTATTTAAGAAAAAAGTCCCATGGTGAACATTAGGGTGGATTTGCAGCATGCTGACAAGGGGAAAAATACCTCTAACCTGTATTTATCCACTTAAAACATCAGAGTCCACGTGCTCTGTGTTAGAACATTCTGCTTTAATGCCAGTTGTCCATAAAACCACTGTGTTTTCAAATGCAAAAAGACAAGGTTAGATTTTCAGCTAGGTGGCATTTTCTAAACTTAACCTAGCTCTTTTATGCAAATGAAGAGCAGATTTTTTTCCTTTAGAAAATGCATACTGGCTCTCTGGATATGTGAGTAAGTCTGGCTGCCAAAGCATGCCTGGTCTTTTTTGGTCATGCTTGAACCGAGGTCGGGCTGGATGTTTTCAGCACAATTGTAGCCAAATCCAGCAGTTGTAGGAAGGAACAACAATCAAGACCACATCTCAGACACCCTCTGACCTCCAGAAAAGAAAGTCCAGCATGTGTGGAGTAGAGTCACAGATGTAAACGAACCAAATGGAAAAGCAAAAAAAAAGAGTGATGAAGTTTTGCTGTGAGATAGAACTATGGGACAGAGGAAAATTTCATCCAGCTCTGACATCTTCTTCACCTTTACAACGGATCATACACAGACTTTAACGACAGACGGAGAGAAGAGAAATGTTGGTGGGAAATGGCAACCAATAAGTAACTGCCATAAGCAATGGCATCAGTCTGGCTATCAGTCATCATAACATTTGCATAGACCAAGAGCGGCCAAACTTTTTCCACTGAGGGCAACATAGAGAAAAACAGACAGATGGAAGGGCCACTTTCATGTAACTCACCTTCAAGGTATGAAACTTAGGTTAAGATATGCTTATTGCAATAGGGAACTGCCAGGGCTCTAGGCCTTTTGAGAGGACCCAGGTATCTTTAACACTAACAACCACATCAACCCTATGCACAGTCAAGCTCTTAACATCCTTTATTATTTCAGGACAGCCTGAAAGATGCATGCTGCAGTGATGTCACTCTTTTTTTTTTTTTGTTATGAGACTATAAAGACAAAATAAAAACTAAACAGAACTTAAAACTCAAAGATTTGTGTCTAACAGACTGTAGTCTATAATGACTAAGAGGTTTTTTTGCACAAACCTGTGGCAAAGTCTTCAAAATATTCACATATTTTACATAAAAATTCCTTGCACCTTTGTATTTTCTCTATCTGTGCCATTATTCAAAAAAGTTCCTGTCTGCAGTGACAAGGAGGGCCATATCAGAGGCTTGCTGTCTCTCTTTTCATACATTATGACCTTATCAGGCCATCTCCACTAGGATCTGCACAGCCCAAGCCAAAAGGCACGCACATCAAAACGATCGCCCCCATTGTTTTCCATGAACAAGCCCACACCGGTGGTGGCCAGACACGTGTTGCACCACTGCACTTTAGACCACTGCTCTATTCCTGACACTGCCAGTAGCGGTAGTTCTGTTTGAGTGCACAAAAAAATAAATTCAGCACCATCTTTTCTTCAAGGTGTAGAGTAAACAAGAGGCCTAGGCTGTAGAGTGGGACTTTCAGCTCCGGTTTCAAGTGCCTGGCCCACCACTGGCTGGTGGGGAGTTTAATCGTTGATGTGCTGCTGTTGGTGCGTGTTAAGGATGGCCACTGAAGCTTGTCAAATGAAGCGACTCCATGCACTGGTCTGGCACCAGTGTATTTTGGGCAACAATGGAACAGACTGCCATTGGTTGTCACAGCTCTTCATAAAGTATTCTGCGATACAAAATGATGTTTAGCATTAGCTGATAATGGCAGAAATGATCGAGAATAGATTAAAAAAATAGAAAAAAGTAATTCAATATCAGAGTTACTGGTTTGGATTGAATTTTTTAAGACCTCCGAACGTCACTAGAGTTCCAGGCACACTAGAAAAGCCTGGGTAGGGAATTTGAAGGCATGGTAAACGTCATTAGAATGGCACAACAGCTAGCTATAAGAGGGAAAAGAGTAAGAGGCTATGATTAATGGTTCAAAAGTTATTCAACATTTTTATAACTTGTGTCACTCTTTTTTGTATTTGACAACACCGATCTCAGAGGATGAAAACAGATCCTTGACATGTAAATTTCTATTAGTAAATATTCTGAAAATATATAATCACATTGTTTTACTCTGTCTTCCTGAAACCTGGCTATGTCATGATGCTTAATAATCATCCTGAGACTTTAGACGCTGGTAGATACACAGACAACAGTGGGCCAAAGGAATCATTCAGTTCCACAAAGAGAAGTCCAGAAACCAAAAGTTCCTGGTACTTTTAGTGGAAATGCACCATTCATGTAATCATATCTAACTTACTTGTGTGTAGCTCTGCTTGTGGCCCTAAACAGCTGTTGTCTGCAGAGATGTGGGTCTCTGCTGCTTCAACAGTTCATCCTCTCAGGGAATTGTTAGGAAGTGTGAAGCATTTGCCCTTTGATTTGGCAGAGCTGAAACTAAAAGATGACATTTAACACTCCTACAGCATTTCAGAATGTAACAGGACAAGATTTTGTGAGCAAGCTTGATGTAATGCAGCTGATAGAGGATCTGACAACAAAAACATTGAAAGTAACCTATTAATGCATACATTATACAGCTTAAAAAGAGCTGAGACAGATGCTGCTGTTGGAAAACGAGCTGAGATTATAGATTAAAGCAGTTTTGACAACCTTAGGGAAAGGGTGAAGGCATTTTAAAGCGTGCTTTTGTTCATTGTAAAGTACAAAAATAACCACACAGGTCTAATTTTGCTGATGACAGACTTTATTAGGCTTGTATATTTTCATTTGATCCAAAGCATGATCATATCTGCCCTAATTAAAAAGTGTCACACTGTGGAATAACACACATCACAAATCTGCCCTGCCTGTCACACAGCTATAATTAAAAACAGAAAAACAGCGGTGTGTGTTTGTTTCTATTAGAGTGTGTCAGATCCTTTTACAGTCATGCAGATATTCACAATCAGACATGAAAATACGTCCATTTAACTGTGAAAACACAGCTGTGTGGAAGCATGCAGATAGGTCACGTATTTATGCATGCAGTGTGACACATCCTGCACCACAAACCATTAACACACTTCTGGTAAATGCAGCTGCAGCACTAACCAGGTGTTAGAGCATGTAGATACAACACTGTCCTGACATACATCAAAGAGGATTCATTTAGGTGGAATCTCCCTTTAAAGCCAGACTCATCTTCTGTCTGTTCTTCTTCGCTCCTCATAAGTGTGTCTGAAGCACGCTCTCGTGGTATGTTGATTGGGTGTAATACAAAACTGAGAGCTTTACTAGACACTGTTGGTCACGTGGCCCAGACGAGGAGTTTTTCAAGTGATGGTGCACCCACGTCTCTCGTCTGGAGGAGAAACAAAGATGGCTCTCTGCTCCTCCGGCTCGAGTTCTCTCATATAACAGTGGGACTTCCATCCTGACTCTCAGCCCCACCAGACGGTTTGTTGAATTAATTGTCTGGGTTGCAAACAAAACAAAGCAGGGCAGGTGCATTCGCTAAAAGCAAGAAGTCAATGTATTCAGACTTATTCATAGATATTCCTTTATTATGATTATGTTAAAACAGAAATGTGCTAAACTCCTGCTGGTTTGTTTCATCAGTATGAGTACATAGAAGGTTAAAGTGCATCAGCATATGTGGGCAAACACTAGGGGTCTCTTTGAAAGTAAACAGGTTGTGCTGAAGGTCGTGTTTGTATGATGGATCAAAGTCAAAGATTTTTGACCAACCACAAGTCTGGTATATAAATATTGTTTCCCTTTAACATAGTTCTAAAAACGTAAATGCAAAAATTAACTTTAAATCAGTTTGTTTACTATTATTAAGTAAAGCCATATTCATAAAAACAATCAAATTTCTCTTTTTTTAAACTTCAGCAGACACATTCTTAAAGCCCAGACTGTCCTTATTTACACTTAACATATTCCTCTTTTATTCCACAAGTCCAGATAAACATCTGTCTTCCAGATATCACAGGGCAAAACGAGGAATGAAAAGTTCAGTGCGAGTAAAATTGCTGCCAGTATAACAAGAAAAGTTAACTTTTTCAGTGTCTCAAATAAGAACGAATACACTTGGATATGAGATTTTGATTGTTTCGCCCACAGAGTTGGCTGTGCCCCCAAAAATAACCCAGCTATGGGCCCTCCCCAGTTTTGATTTATTGATGATGTCCATGCATTTGTGTTGGATGATTAGCGTTGGCTAACAATAACTTTGTTTTGGAGAAAAGTTAGTCAAGCTGGACTCCTTTTCATCGCTGTTCCCACCCATTTTTACCACTTTTTGCTAATTGTTGCCTCTTATTACCAAATTTAGCCACTTTTGACCTTTTTAGCTACATTTTGACCCTTATTCACAACTTTGAACGCCCATACCTGTTTTCTACTTTTTGCACATTCTAGCCACGCTAACCCATTGTTGCCACCTTTGATGAATTTTTTTGTCACTTTTTAACCACTTTCGCATTTTTTTTTTGCCCACTTTTGCCTTTCTTATCCTATGTTTGCCACCGTAAACCAATTTTTGACACATTTAACCCATTTCTGCCACTCTGTTAAAACTATTCCCCGCTTCTGTCCACCCATTTTTGGCACTTTGTTCCTACTTTTGCCTCTTTCACCAATTTCTGCCGCTTTTTAACTGCTTTTCACAACATTTCCCATCCATTTTTACCACTTTTTGCCAATTGTTGCCTCTTATTACTAAATTTAGCAACTTTTAACCTTTTTTTTGCTACTTTTTAACCCTTTCTCACAATGTTAAACACCCATTTTTTACACTTTTTGTACATTCTTGTAACCCATTGTTGCCTGACTAATTTTTGTCCCTTTTTAACCACTTTAATTTCTGCAAGTCTGTTGCTACTTTTCACTGCTTCTGTCCATCCATTTTTGGCAATCTGTTACTGATTGTGTCACTTTCACCAATTCTTGCCACTTTTTAACTGCTTTTCACAGAATTTCCCATCCATTTTTACCCCTTTTAGCCCTTCTTGGTCAATTTTTGCCAATGTTACCAGATTTTGTGTCTTTTCACTCATTTTTGCTACATTTGACCCACTTTTGCCACTTTTCCCCTTTTCTAGCCACTTTTATCCACTATTTGCCTTTTCTTTTTTTTTTTTTTTTTTTTTACTGCTTTTCACAAATTTTTGACTTTTTTCCTTAATAATCCAATTTTTCCACTGTTTCTCATTTTTGTCTTTAAACCCATTGATGCCACTTTTAATCCATTTCTGCCACCCTGCAACCACTTTTCATCACTTCTGCCAACCCCCTTTTGGCACTTTTAGCCTCTTTTTCCTACTTTTAGCAAATATTTGCCACTTTTTAACTCCTTTTTACAATTTTTTTAACCATTGTTGACCTCTTTTGCCTTTCTATTCCCATTTTTGTGTCTTGTAACCCATTGTCGCTTCTTTTAACCAGTTTCTGGTACTCTGTAACCAAAGCACCTAGTAACAGCTTGTTATGAATCAATCAGGATGCAAATCCACTTCAAAGTTAACAATGGCTGCCATTATTCCAGATATCAGCATGTCCTTGACTTTCATTCTCATTATGCTCAAATATAAGAGTGCATTTGAATAACAATGTTAACAAAAAAGTCAGAAAACAAAGAAATGAAGGATTGTGACAAGGGAGAAGGCTTAGGATGATTTAAAAATACTGACTTTTAGAAATAAAATATATCTTTGATACGTTGTCTTACTTACAAGGCTGTCCTTGTGTGTGTGTATTAGTTGGATCAGTCTAAGATGAACCAGAGTCAGGCCACAGACAGAAATGAATGAGACATCCTTAAAAACCATGGAGAGGAGAGGATCGGTAACCATAATGAGGAGTGATAATAAAAAGAAACAAATTTCCGTTTAAACACCACTTAGCTCTACAACCACCACTTACCTGTCTCTTAACTTCACCCTGCCATGCCAGAGATTAATAGGCGTTCAACCTCCCATTTCATAAGACAGGGTAGAAGGCTAATTTGGTGCTAATAGGCCGCTGTCTGTTTTTATAAGCACTTGAATGCAACCACTAGAACTTTACAAGGGAGTGGTTTTCTCTGGGTGCTTTTGCAAGAAATGCAATTTTCTCTATGAAGGGTGTATTTAGATGGTTGTGGGGGCAGCGGGGGGGTGGGAATGGGGGGTAGATTTGGTGCTACGGTTCAGGGTGGAGTCAATGTCCAAACATAACCACTTTAGCAGTGCTCCACTGAAACACACTGTAATCTGTGACTAGGCCCACTCATAACATTTAAAACACACACAGATAGGTGGAGCTCAGTACGGTCATTATGTGAAATGACCTCAGGATGGTGACGACTGGGAAGCTTATTTTAAATACTGCAGTGTTGTCAGTGTTAGTTGTCCTGTGTCATATTTTCAAGACAACAGATATGCTATTAACAGAAGCCTTTGAACCACATGAATCTGTGTACTCATGGATTTATTCAGCCTGAGGACTCCAGTCTCCCTCCTGTTCACACAGATTTCTATCCATGCTGATTGTGGCTGAGCCAATCACAACAGTTTGTCTAATAAATGGGGATCTGACAGAGTAGCAGTAGCAACTCATTTCTGCAAACAACCCAAATGGCTGCTGTTGATTTGGAAATAATCAAATCACTACTGTGTCATTTTAAAGTAGAACTAACACCTGGTGCCTGTTTGTCTCCACAAGCTACAACTACTGGACCATTAAAGTACAGTGGTGTGTAAAGAGGAAGGGCTGGGTTGCTTTTTTTTTTTTTACTCAACCTAGTACCTAAGACTGTCTGTGGTAGGAAAAGGGGTAAAGCTTTCTAGAGCCAAGTCTCATGGAGGTCCCCCTGAAGAAGTCATGGTCCATCCTCAATATAAGCAATAAATCCTTTTCTTGCACACCTTATTACCCATTATTACTCATCAAAGCAACAAAATACACATTTTATCATATCAAAAAAAAAAAAGGTCGAGGTCTGACATGTATTTTGTCAAGGGTAAAAAGAGTCAAGCATTTAATAAATGGGCTAAAGCGCCTACGCATTTCAACTTACAAAGTCTTCATCAGGGCATTGAAAAACAAGTGACTGTTCATAGATTTTCAAGACTGTGGCAGCTGTTGCCAATCAGTCAACTGCTCCTCAGATGCAGTGAGAAAAGTGGGTGTGTATTCTTAATTGGTGCACTCCAACAAAGCAAGCTGTATTACAGTTAATTACCGCCAAGGAGGTTATGTGATCGGGTCCGTTTGTTCGTTTGTTTGTTAGCAACATAACTAAAAAAAGTTGAGGACAGATTTTGATATTTTCAGGAAATGTCAGAAATGGCATAAGGAAGAACTGACTAGATTTTGGGAGTGATCCGAATCATTGTCTGGATCCAGGAATTTTTTTAAGGATTCTGTAGTACTGGGAGATAGGGCTAATGGCAGAGCTCTGCGCTGTTACCACTTTATAACAAGAGATGGCGGACATGAGTAACTTCAATCTCAGCATCATTTTGGCTGTGTTTCCATTCAAAGCTTTGGAGTTTATAGAGTTTGAAAGACGCATGCCCGGTCAAGGACACGAGTCAGAGTGTAAAAGAGAGAAAGACAGCGAATTGTAGTGAGAATACTCACAATGCTGGGAGGAACAGAGGAATATTCACCCTCTGCCATGACTTCCAGTCGTCCAGTGAGACCATGGGTGAGACTGTCAGTGCATCTGTTGGCACTGGCAGGCAATGCTTCCACCATGACAGTCCACCTGTAGCGAAGCCAATTCTTTGCCTCACCGTGTTTCCACCCCACCGGGAAGGGAGTAATCGGCGAATGCCATGGTGGGGGGCACATGGGGACAGATCCAGAAATTTTTCAAAGGATTCTTCACTATTGGGAGAGAGGGCTAATGGCGGAGGTCTGCACTCTCTGAGTGCTTTTTTAGTTAACGATTTAATTTCAAGAAAATCCTGTTTAGATACTACATTCATAAGAAAGGGATGGATATGATGAATAATGACCTTGACAATAATAGCTCATGACCTCTAAAATCTAATTAGATCATCCTTGAGTCAGAGTGGATATTTGTACACTGCTTAAAGAAAATCCCCTGAAGCATTCTGGAGATTTTGCATTCACAAGCAGGGGATGAACATGGGACTTTATTACCTTGACCTTTGATTATGACTTCCAAAATCTAATCAGATGAATCTGCGTGAATCAGAGCAGACATTTGTAAAAAAGATTTGAAGGAATCCCATCAAAGACTTTTTGTGGTGTTATTTATCAGCAAGGATGAGCAAGAAGATCAACGACTTGGTTGTCATCTTTGAACGTTAAAATCCAATTTAATTTCTTGAGTCAGAGTGGACATTTGTGCAAAGTTTGAAGAAAATTCATCAAAGTGTTCTTAAGATATTCCATTCAAAAAACATGGGATATGCATGAGGCTTTATGACCTTGACCTCTGATCTACAAAATCTATTCGGTTCATTTTTGAGTCTGAGGCGACATACAGTTGTGCTCGTAAGTTTACATACCCTGGCAAAATTTGTGGAATATTGCACATTTTTCCAGGACATATGTTTGATAATGGGAAAACTTTCTTTCATTCAGGGTTAGTGGTCAGTCAAAGTTATCTAGTCACTGATGCTAAAGGGGGCAATATACAGTATTAAGGACTAGGGGTATGTAAACTTCTGAACAGAGACCATCTCAGTACTTTCTCTTTTGTTTATTTGATGATTGTGTTCTTTTAGATGCTTCATAGTTTAATTTGAATCCTATTTAAAATAACATACATTCATTATGCCTCATCATTCATATTTTCTTTAGAGAATAGTACACAATTTACAAATTCTGCCAGGGTATGTAAACTTATGAGCATAACTGTATCTGCAAAGTTTTAGGACAGTGTCTCAAGAGCGGTTCTGGAAAATCCCTGAAAGCATTCTTGACCTATCAAATTCACAAGCAAGAGATGAACCTGAGGCCTAACAACTCTGACAACTCATCTTTGAGTCAGAGTGGACTTTTTTTTTCAAGATTATTTTTGGGGCTTTTTGCCTTTATCTAGATAGAATAGCTGACGAGTTACAAGAAGTATGGAGGGAGGAGAGTGGGGCAAAGACATGCACTAAACAGTGCAACTTCTGTTTTAGTTAGAGTTAAGTGAACAGCAAAATCGATCCTGCGAGCAGTGCAAAGCTACAGCCTCTGTGCACAAGTAGTAAATGGGCCCATACTCTACCTACTGAGCTAAACCAGTGCCAAGAGTGGGAAGTTTCAGGGAATCCCATCAAAGAGTTTCTGTGGTGTTACTTACAAACAAGGGATGAGCTGAGAGGTCAATGACTTGGCTTTAACCTTTGAACTCTAAAAATCAAATCAGATTTCCTGAGTCAGAGTGGACATTTGTGGAAAATGTGAAGAAAATCCATCAAAGTGATCTTAAGAGAATCTGTTCAAAAGCACGAGATATACATGTGGGCCAGCTACCTTGACCTCTGACCTACAAAATCCTTATAACTTCATCCAAGTGTCAAAGTGGATGTTTAAAATTTATAGGAAAATACTTGAAGAGCATTTTTGTGAAATCACAAATAGCATGATGCCTAACGCCCATGACATCCAAAATCTTATAAGAATGTCTTTTAGTCAGAGTTGAAATATGTGCAAAATCAGAAAATATCTCTTAGCATTCTTGAGATATCGCATAGAAGCAAGGGATGATCATGAAGCCCTTTGACATTTGACCTCCATTGCAAATTGTTCTTTCTTTAGTCAGAGCAGACATTTTGGCAAAGTTTAAAGAAAATCCCAGAAAGGGTTACTGACATATTGCCTCACAAAAATGGTCAAGATGGACCCTATAATTACCTGTGGGTTTGTCTTTTTGCATGCTTTTTTTATGCTTACCTTTTATAGCAAAACTCCTACAACTGTGAGGAGTGTAGGTGACAAAGCAGCGGCAGTTCAATCAACACATCGGTGAACTCACTGTTGCGGTATCAAACCTCTTACTTGACATCCCATCTGCTGGAGATGGATTACAGTGAAGAACTCAATTAAAGCTCTGATTTCATAATGAGCATGGTGTCACAGCCTACTAGGAGATGTTTCCACATATGGGCACAGGGACAACTAATTCACCTTTCCTTCATCTATCTTTTGTAGCATTCCTCAAATATTAACTGCTAGGAGAATAGTCTGTGATCCCTGGATTTGTTTCTCTTTTATATTCTGAACTTTGCCGCTCAATCTGAAGGCTGACATCTGAAGTGAAAGGTCCCTGCAGCTGAGATCTTTCCCGAGAACAACTTGGCATCCTAATATAGATCCATGTGATGAGCGTTAAGACTTCTGCCTTGATTTCACGACCAAGAGAGCAAGCAAGAAAGAGAGAGTCAGGAAATGGAGTGAGGCAGGGGAAGAGACAAAGAGGGAGGCTGAGCATTAGAAGATTATCTGATGTTCCTGTGAAATGAAAGAAAAAAATGTATTCGTATTTCCACGGAAGTAGAGAAATGAAAGATTATTCACATTCTAACACCCACTCTTTCCCACTCCTACAAATGTGATTTACAGTCAGTCGTTACCACTAGCTCCGGGTAATAAGAGAACTGGGGAAGCTCAGAAATGCATTATCATAAATAGAGAAGCGCTCGGTACCTGAAAACACGGAAAAGTGCCATTAAAAAGCGTGTGAACCCCGTGACATATCTGAATAACCAGCAATAGAGGAGCCGGGAGCATATTCAACTCACATTCGTCTTTTTTATGAAATGTGTCACTGCAGTACAACAACTGCTGCTCGTCAAAGTAATTGTAGCTAAAAAAGGAGTAATATACTCCACAG
Source organism: Cheilinus undulatus (assembly GCF_018320785.1). Lineage (NCBI taxonomy): Eukaryota > Metazoa > Chordata > Actinopteri > Labriformes > Labridae > Cheilinus > Cheilinus undulatus. Next base: position 15,874,841 of record NC_054880.1, on the reverse strand, counting down.
AGATGAGAAAGATGCACGGCCCATCTCCAGCACTCTGGATTATCAGCGGTCTCAGTATTTCACAAGAGGTGGACGTATTTATTTTTCATGATGTTTGGAGGTGAAAAGTGCATCGGAAAGCAATAAGTCAAAACAGGAAAACAGCAGCGTTTGTGAGTGTGTGGAGAGCGGGGATGTGTGTAAAAGTGTGTATTAGGCTCTTTGGGCATCATCACTCAGCTCCTTCCTTTGCTTCAATATGTCATTTTTGTCTTTGCCTGTGTTAGAGATTTATTTATGATCACAGGCAAAAAGGCCAGCAAACCTGCAATAGTCCAAAAAATGCACATTTAAAAACATAAAAGTTTAGCACTGACAAAATTGCAAATGCAAATAGAAATGTGCTAACAAATGTACTAAGTGCAACAACCTGAAAATACATCGTCATCTAGAGCTACTACATGCAGATATTTTGTTTATTTCTGCAAGGCTTAAGTAAGAGATGAACCAACTGTCTTTGAAATATAGAATTCAATCTTTGAACTGTGCAATCTGATCAGTTTATGCATCAGTCAGAGTGGACATTTGTGAAAAGTTTGAAGAAGGCATTGATACGGTATCACATTCACAAGGAGAAGTTAAATTTATTCTTTCTATTCCATAATCTTATCAGTTCATCCTTGAATCAGGCTGGACATTTGGGGGAAATCTAAGACAGTCTGGCTGCAGACCATACATTTCAGACAACCACAGACCATTCATCTGAGACACTGTATATCTCAGAACAAAAATACACGTTAAACCTTTAGAAATAAAATCAATTTATACTTGCGTTTAGGGTTGGGGTTAGAACTGAGGTAAGGGTTGGGATACCAAAAGTTAAGAATAAAAATCAGACCTGCAAAACCTGATTACAAAACACTCTGTAAACAGTCTGCTTACAGGAAAAAAGCTTGTCCTCCATGAAAGCACTCTAATGCAGCTAGCATAGCTTATGTAGCTCCATTAGCTGCATAAACTATGTAGATAACAGAGCTAAACAGCTAACATAGCTAAAGCTAAGTCTATAAAGCAGTTCCATAAGCTATGCATTTAAGTTATCTGCATAGCTAAGTTAGCTTAACTATTTTGCTAAAGCTAAAGTTGATAAAGCTAGCTTAGCTATAGATAATGTAGCAATATAGCTAATGTGGCTAAAGCTAAGTTCACAAAGCAGCAACATTATCTACATAACTATGTTAGCTTAAGCTACTTTGCTAAAGCTTGATCTGCTTATGCTAACTTGGCTATGGTTAATGAGCAGCATAGCTAATGTGGCTAAAGCTTAGTTCACAAAGCAGCTATGTTATCAGCATAGCTAAGTTAACTTGAGCTACTTTGCAAAGTTAAATTTGCTAAAGCTAACTTAGCTACAGATAATGAGCAACATAGCTAATGTGGCTAAAGCTTAGTTCATAAAGCAGCAACATTATCTACATAACTAAGTTAGCTTAAGCTACTTTGCTAAAGCTTGATTTGCTTATGCTAACTTAGCTATGGTTAATGAGCAGTTTAGCTAATGTGGCTAAAGCTTAGTTCACAAAGCAGCTATGTTATCTGCATAGCTAAGCTAATTATTTAGTTAATTAATAAGTTTATGTCAAACGTGTAAAATATAAAAGAACAAAAAATTCTCACATACCTTCAGAAGACACGCCGGAAAATAAAGTTAGGAATGAGAGAGAAAAGAACAAACCAAAAACTCTAAATGAACAATATTACATGTTTGAAAATTAGCAGGAACAAGTAAAAACTTATTTAAAGCCACTCCTTTTCCTTGATCTGCCCCTTTTTAGCTTTAGCTACTTTGCTAAAGCTAAATTGCTAAAGCTTCCTCAGCTACAAATAATGCAGCAACATAGCTAAAGTGGCTAAAGTTAAGCTAACAAAGCAGCTATGTAAGCTATGTAGATATGCTAACTTTAGTTACCGTTGCTGAACTAATAATGCTTAAGCTAACATAGCTACATTGGCTAATGTAATAGCATTAATTTAGAAGCCGGCAAATCTATGTTGGCTTAATGCTACAAAGTAAAAGCAAGCCATTGTTCGACTACTTCTCAAACAGGTCTACCTATAATTGAATCTTGGATTAGACCTCGGGCCTTTTCTCTGTTTTATTTATGAAATTTTTCGTAGTCTTTAATGTTTGCAGTGTGGTTATTTCATGAACTGACAGACTTTGTTTATGGATAAAATTGAATTTAAAAAAATTAAACCTGGAAGTACACTGTATTGGTAAACTACTTCACATCCTTTCTGATATATACAGTGTCTCAGATGAACAGTCTGTGCAGCCAGACCCCTCTTGGGAAATCCATCCCAGGGTTCTCAGGATATTGCATTTAAAAGCAAGGGAGGATAAAAATCGAACCAGTAATAAATAAATAAAAAATGTAAAAAAAAAAAAAAAAAAAAAATCAAACAGAAATGACAAATATGAATCCTCATCAAAGTAAATCCAGGTCCCTTAAGGAGATCGTATTTTAACCCACAGGGACCTTTGGCTTTGAACTATCTGCCAGCGACATCAGTCACATCTTTCTCTTTATTACTAAGCAAGTGTTACTTTTAGCATACTCACCATGAACATGGCCTTAATGACAAGCATATGAATTATTCAGGGTAAATGCTTCAGGACATTTTGGAAAATTTAACAGCTTCTTTGAACAATCAGAGAGGTACGTTGGTGAACTGAAGAGACAGGACATATTTAAATCTGCAGCCTGTGTTCACAGAGGAGAGGTTCATTGACCCACCCTCTTACACTAATCATCAATCTCTTATAGCAACATAAAGCTTCTGAGACAGAGAACCTGCTACAAAGTCCATCTTTAAGAGCTTCACAAAAGGAGACGAGACAAAGATGTCAAATATAACACCTATAACACCTTCTGTTCAGAGTGTAAGTGAAGAAAAGAAACCTCTCCATCCATACTACTGCCTCTATCACACCTCGACAAACATTCACCATAAAGGTCACTGCGTGTCTTCTCTTTCTCTTGCAGGTCTACTCATACCAGCAGTGTGGGTCTGTATGTGTGAGAGGCAGGTAATTGTGTTGTTTGTGCCAGAAGTCCTCTCTTTGACGCCCCACTTCAGTGGGGTCCATAGTTCAGGTGACAGGTACATTAGTGCCCACATACTGGCTCCAGGGAGGGAAACCAAACAAGAAACAGATCAATCATTTGGCCCTTTGAGCGCAGCTTTGGAGAAATGGTGTTTACCTTCTCTAGAGTTGTCCTGTAAGTCGTCTGTTTCTTTGATGTTTTACAGAGAGGAAACTTCCTGTCAAAACCAAGAGAGGGAAAAGTCTGCCTTGGAAACAAAGGAAATTTGTTCTAACTTCTTTTGTGTGCTTCAGATGTTAGTATCTCAAAATGTAATGCTAACAAGTACGAGCTCCAACAGCCCTCGCCTTTTCATGTTTACTGTAGCTTTGAAGCGCACAATTCACGTGTAGTTGGTAAAAGACAAATTACTGCATTGATCCAACTAAAACCAGACTTTAAAATCCCAAATGAACATGTTAGTGTGAATGAAACTGAACTAAATCTAATTTGATCAAAGTTGAGCTAAAACTCCATGATAATGCCGTTAGAGATCCAAATACTCTTCTGTGTGTATAGTCAGAACCAAACTGGACTAAAGCATTCGGCACATGCTCCACAACCTCTGACCACAGATCTCAGACCCCCCTCTGGTAGACCACCACTTTGAGACGCTGTCTCTGTCAGAACAGAAATAACATCATTTACCGGTACAACGTATTTCCAGATTTATAATTGTTTTAAATTCATAAAAAAATCTGGAAATTACATTCATGAAATAACCACATTGCAAACATTACAGACTAAGCAACATTTCATTGATAAAGTTTTATAGACCTGTTTAAGAAATAGTTATGTGAATTATTAGCATTGTTAGCATTAACTAAAGATAATGTCATGTATAACCTTGCAAAGCAGATGGATACGCCCATTTTCCTGTTTTTCACGGGCGAATCCATCTTGCAAAGTTCTCGTCTGAACCGTTTGGGCCCGGTTAGAAAGTGACAGGACCAATCAGTGACAAGGGGCAGTGCTTTCAGGCGCAGCAGAGTCGTGACGTAAACAAGCAGCAGCAACAGCTGGTGCAGTTTTGGAGGGAGAAATTAGAATGGATGCTGCTAAAGCACCAGTTTTATCAGAACTTGACAACAATTCTTAGTTAAAAGAAGAACAAAGAACAACAGTGAGTTGTTTTCTTTTCAAAAATGACAAAAGTCGTGTACTTACATGTCTATAGTCGCCATGTTTTGCGTTAGTCCTCAGTAGCAATAGCGGCTACGTCACGTGTTTTGTTGCTCTCATTGGCCCGTACAGATGTGACAGACAGAACGTTCACCCAATCACACTCCGATTTTTTTTTTTTTAAAGCTTCTCCCTTTTGCATAAGGCTCATGTAGCCATGTAAGTAAGGTAACAACATATCAGACGTAGCTAAGGTTAGCAAAGAAGCTATTTTAACTTAAGCAAAAAGAAGTGTGAACAAACATTGCCAACATAGCATCATCAGCTTATGCCTTGGCTGCATTGGCGATGTAGCTTACATCACTAACATTGCTTTGTTAGCTTTAGCCTTAGCTAGGTCTGCAGATCCCACGTTGCAATACCGTCACCAATCATGGGGGCAGTGTTGAGCAATGCAGACAACAGTTTAACCCAAATTAGCAAATCGCAACAAAGATAAATCAGTTGAAAAGAGATGGAAATATTGCTGAATATAGAATGAGCTGTTTGAAAATACAAACATATTAATGATGTCAGCTCATCTGTGCATGAAGAGTAAAGTTAAGCAGGGGATGGACCGTTCTTCTTTTGCGATGAACTACAAACATAACAGATGCACGTCAATATGAAGGCAATGGCAGTTGTAAAGTTTAAAACGCACAGATCTATTTTCCTACGTGAGCATAATGAGCCATTTTTACCTCCGCCAAGGAGGTCATGTGATCAGCAGGTTTGTCAGTTAGTTTGTTAGATTGTTAGCAACATAACTCAAAAATTTAAGGACTGATTTTGATGACATTTTCAGGAAATTTCAGAAATGGCATAAGGAAGAACTAATTAGATTTTGGGAGTGATCCACATCACCGTGTGGATCCAGGAATTTTTTAAAGGATTCTTTTCTATTGGGAGATAGGGCTAATGGCGGAGGTCTGCGCTCTCTGAGTGCTTTTCCGGTACTGACTGTAAAGCTTGTGAGATGCCGGCAGATGGGTTGTGGACTTTTTGTGGAATGAGTCCATTTTACCTGTACAACATAATTTGGCAAGGCCCTTCAAAATTTAGAGCAGTGCTGTTTTTCTTGTCTTTACTTCTTGATCAAAAACAAAGCCAGGGTAAAATACAGAGTTCTTCAATTATACATGGTACGGCCAATAGGAACGGCTGGAGTTAGCAATTATGCTGCTAAATTGCCCACAGTAATGTTTTGGCCAGTCCAAGTCAATTTATATTTTTCTGTCAATGCAGAAATAAACAGAAGTTAAATATCTCCTGTTTATCAAAAGTGTTAATTCCATTTTAAAAACATATATCCTGATCAAAAGTCAATCTTTGTAAGCCTGCAGTTTCAACAATATGCAGTAATTATGTAAATCCCTCCTTTCAATCTCCTGTCTCCTAAAGGATCCAAAAACCAAGGCAATAATATAAATCTTTGAAAGCATTTTAAAACTCACAAAGATTAAAAATCATTGAAAGAAATATTCATGCCAACCTAAGTAGGCAGGCATACTGAACTGAGCCGTACTTGATAACAACATCATTCCAAATGGCCTCAGCCTAAAAATATGACTCAGTGAATCATTTATGGGATAACAATCAAAGCTGTTCTCCAGGCATGAAACAGCATGGCGGGACTCAAAACCTCAGACATCTGCTTCGGTTGAGCGGTTGATAGCGAAGAGAAGAAACATTAAAAAAGAAAGCATTACACAAATCTTTTCTGCAGCCACACTGAAGGCAGGGTTTTCTTTTCTGTGCAGCATGTCTGTAATATTAGGCCATGTCATGCAATTAAGGCACCACTAATCAACGCAATACCCTTTAAGTGTAAGTGCTTTATTGTGTTTCTCCCCACAAAAGGCAAACTGATCTTTTACTGGTTAAATATGACTACGAGCTGCATAATTTTGACTCTGTATGCAAAATCGAAAGTAAAATAGCAGGATTAGCTCCATCTTAAGTAGCAAGACCTTAAGGGTTTGTGATTAAGACGTCCTTCAAAGATCTCCTCCACACTTAAAGATGAGTGCACATGGGGTTTTTCTGTGCTTTAAGGGAGACAGAGTGAGAAAAGGGTGAGGGCGGCACGCTCAAACAGGCCGAATCAGAGAGGTGAGCATGAACCATAGCGCCGCACTAATGTTTTCTTTCAACCCATTAATCTCCCGCTGGCCACGCCGCAAAAACAGAGCCTGGATGAGAAGGGGGCTGTAATCACACAGACTAAGCTTGCCAGTGGCTGACTGACCGTCCCTCGCCTCCTGTCCGTCTAATGAAATCCAGAGTTAAATTCACGCATGCCAGCCTCTGCCTCAACAATCACAACAGGGCAGGATGGCAAAGGCCAGAAGTTTCTAAACATATATAAAGTTTCACTCCAAACTTTGGAGTCATGAATATGAATTTACCTGTACACTCTGGAATTTTCTTGTAAAGAGCTCAATAATTATAGCGTTTCCATTATCTCAATATAAGTAAGTCGATTAATATTTAGTTTGGGCCCTTATCATTTAGACCCTTAGGGAGAAAGAGGGGAATGGCATCCAGGCTTGGTGCCGTAGGCCAGACCCAAACTTGGGCTGCCCATCTCAAAGACCTCAGCCTCTACACACAGTAAATGGTAAATGAACCATCTTGCTTTGCACTTTTTACGCTGCAGGTCACACTTGCCCCAATGAGTACATCTAATGGGGTACCAGTGCTTTTGTCAGCATGCCCCATGTAAAAATTGTTTGTTGTTCTTGAAGCCTGGGTTAAAAACTGGCATGTGGCTCCTTTCCCTCATGTTATTCCCCTCTCTTTCTCCTCAGGTAATTACTGTATTCACCGTCCTGTCAACAATAAAGGCATATAAGCCCAAAAATCAATCTAAAAAAACTTTCTACAGTTTTTAAGCTAATTTTGACTGAGTATGCAAAATTGTGCCTCAGCGTATCAGAGCAGCAAGTTGGGTTTTAGCAACACTAAAACTGTGAATACCAGGGGACACTTGTATGAGCAAGAGTACAGAGGGGAACTTCTACACGTGGAGACTGGCTGCACCTGGTGGTGTGTAGATGTGTATGCTGTGAGCCCATGCCCAGGAGAGCAACTGTTTTCATGAGTGGGACTTCACAACACTTCTTTTTGGAAATTTTTGATCAAGGATAGCAACTAACAGATGCCTGCAGCCTGCATCACTGCCCATCCAGAGTTCCCTGCCTTGCTTAATATGCTGATATCACTGAGTTAGAAAAGCACCTTGCCGGTAGCGGAAGCTCAAAATGCTTCAAAAATGTTTAATATAGCGGACAATTGAGCAAGCATTGGATTTTGGCCCATTTGACCTTAAACCCGCTGAATAATGCAGAGTAACTATACCTGTCTGTGGCACTCTATAGCCTAGGTTCCCCAAGCTCGTCCTGTATGAAGGGGCAATGCTCATTGAAATTATTGGAGGCTAATACCACTACTATCGCCAATTACCTCATGTAACCCAACTTTAAAAATACCAAACTATCCCTTTAACCTTTTAAGCTCCAAAGGTGACACTCTGTTTTTATGCCCCAAGAGTGTCATTAAGTGGGCAGGTTGGTCACTTTTTTCCTGCACTATGGCAGGGCTGATGGTTAGAGAGGGAGGGGACAAAATGTGTGAAATATATGTTAAATCTTCCAAGTGGCACATAATAATACACAGCATATTAAGAATGAGTCTGATCTAAGGGTCGTTAACACAGAGCTGAGAACAACAAACCCAGAGGAAGTTTTAATAAGTCAAAATTCAAAATGTTTCATATTTAACTTTTAACAGTGCAGAACAGGTTTCCATCTTATAAACTTGTTATATCCAATATAGGCTAATGAAAACCATAAGGGCCATTCTGAATTGAAAAATATGCACCTACTGTCAAAGCTTGACATGTTCTGGTCATACTTGAGCTACAGTGGTGTGTGTCTTTGTTCTTAACTCCCAGCAGATGTCATACAACGGAATGATTGGAAACACTCGGAGGGGTTATATATCATTTTTTCAACAAAAGCCTGGAGGTCAGCAGTATGACTGCTGTATATAAGGCTGCATATGCCTCCACCCTGCTTTATGGGACAGACATGTGGACCCCATTCAGACTGCATATTACAAACTTGGAGGTCTTCCACATCCAATGACTTCAAAAGATGCTTCGACTTTAGAAGCTCAAATTCCTCATACCATAAATTCTTTCTATGACCAGCTCCATGTGCATGGAGGCAGCAGGGGCAAACAAACAGCTTCATGGGACTCTGTGCATGCCTGACCGCGGCATACGCCGCTAAACACTTGATGGGAAAGTCAGCAATGCAGAACTCTGCAGGTGGACAAAGGAATCGTTGTGAGGACTACACAAAGACCTCCTGAAGAGCTGCAACATTAACCCCATCCATCTTAAAGCCCTGGCACTCAATAGATCAGTCTGGCAGAACACCTGTGCAAGAATGTTTGAACAAATCCACGACATCAACTGACAAAGGAGAAGCTAAAGATTTACTAAACAACAGCAGGGGGCCTGAAGCTTTACACAACCATCTAAACTAACTTTGTCGGCAGATGAATCGCTGTCGTCTGATCACTATTTGGCATTTTATTCTTCTCTTTTGACAGATTTCTGACAGTTTTTCTGAGGCAATCTCTAAACCCACAGCCTGGACACCAATTCAATTCAATTCAATTCAATTCAACTTTATTTATATAGCACATTTAAAACAACCACAGTTAACCAAAGTGCTTCACAGTATAAAAGCAAAACATAAAACAAGAATACATCACTAGTAAATAGTAAAATTAATAGAAATAGAACATTATACAGTAATAGTAAAAGTAACAGTAAAATCTAAAATCTTAAATCTGTTGGGATAAAATAACCTCATCCTGAATTTAAAGCCAATGAGAATAGATGAGTTTTTAACAATGATTTAAAATGTTCTAGAGTTTGAGCAGATCTTACATGAAAGGGTAAGCTACCCCACAGTTTTGGGGCAGCTACTGCAAAACCTCGTTCTCCCCTTGTTTTTAGCCTTGTTTTGGGCACATCCGTGAGCAGCTGATTGGCAGACCTCTGAGCTCTGGCTGGGGTCTGAACATGAAGCAGTTCACATAAATATGATGGTGCACAATCATGAAGAGCTTCATAAGCTAATAGAAGAATCTTAAATTCAACCCTGTAGTGGACGGGAAGCCAGTGCAGAGAGAGCAACACTGGAGTAATGTGGTCCCTCTTCTTTGTGCCTGTTAGAAGGCGAGCAGCCGCATTTTGGACCAGGTGCAAGCGCTGGACTGAGGAGTGGTCCAAGCCCACATATAAAGAGCTGCAATAGTCCATTCTGGAAGAAATAAAAGCATGAATCAGTCTCTCTAGATGTTTGAGAGGGAGATAGGGCTTTACTTTGGCAATTAGCCTGAGTTGAAAGAAGCTGGACTCTACAACAGAAGAGATCTGCTTATCAAATTTAAAAGTTTCATCAAAATAAACACCAAGACTCTTAACTGAGGAACGCACACTACAAGCAAGAGGTCCTAGGGCGCTCGCTAACTGATCAGGCCGACCAAACACAATGACCTCTGTCTTATTGTCATTTAGACTAGAAAGTTCATGGTCATCCATGTTTTAACATCTTTAAGACAGTCAAATAGAGCTGTAGGCTCCCCTTATTTTAAATTTAAGAGGCATGTAGATTTGAACATGCCTCATCAGCACAGCAATGGAAGGAGACATTATATTTTTTGAAAATAGACCCAAGAGGCAACATATACAACAATAATAGGATTGGGCCCAACACAGAGCCTTGTGGGACACCACTTGTCAGAGTGGCTTTCTCTGATGAGTAAAAATTCCCGAGATGAACAGAGAAGGTCCTATCTGTTAGGTATGACTGGAACCACTTCAACGCAGTACCCTTAGCCCCTACACAAGTCTCCAAACAAGCCAACAGGGTTGTGTGGTCAACAGTATCAAAAGCAGCAGTTAAATCCAACAGTATCAGGATAGCAGCGTCTCCTGAGTCTACTGTCAAAGTCAAATCATTAAAAATTCTTAAAAGAGCAGTTTCAGTACTAAGACAGGGCTTAAAACCAGACTGGAACTTTTCATACAAATCTTGGTGAGTTAAAAAAAAAACCCTGAAACTGAGCCAAGACAACTTTCTCCAGAACTTTAGACAAGAAAGGCGGTTTAGAGATAGGCCTGAAGTTGGAGAGTACTGATGGGTCAAGATTATGGCTTTTTAACAGGGGTTGGACAGCAGCATGTTTAAAGGCAGCCGGGACACAACCAGACACAAACACAAAACAACAACTATGTCCTGCTGCTGCAATAAATGTTTGAAACCATTACAAATGTGAGCTGTCTGACTGAAATCATGATGTTATTTGTATAATTGGTCCCCTCTGGTCCCACTATAAGGCAGGGTATGTTTTGCAGCATGACTGTCTTGTGATTAACTCAAGGCTGCCTTGACAATCTGACCATCAGGATAGAGGCTTTGAAACTGGTATACATGATGTAGTCTGAATATCATCTACGGTTGTCATGAAAGCATAGTTTAAAACCTTCTTGTAATCAAAAATTAGCTAGATATCTGTTTGAATATCACTGCAACAAAAATGGGAGCTAGCTTCTGTGAATAACAGTAAAGAGCTGCAGGCTACACATCACTTGGCCTCTTACCCTACAAGGTAAATAATAATAATTAATTTTATTTCAAAGCACTCAAGGTCACCTTACAAAAAAGGTTAAAACAAGAAAAATAAATTAGTCTACAAAATATACACAAGTTACACACGTTAGTAATAAGTTAAAACAATGAATGAAAGAGAGTAGGTTGGCTTAAAAGAAATCAGTCAGACAGAATATGCCAGTTTGAAAAGATGGATTTTGAGACTGGATTTAAAAATGGAGAGAGAGTTAATATTACGGATGTCTGGAGGGAGGGAGTTCCAAGTCTGGGAGAAGAGTGAGGCTCTGGAGGAAGACCTGAGAGTGCGAGAGGGGGTGCTGATGTGAAGGAGGTCAGAAAGGTACGGAGGGGCTAGGTTATGGATGGCCTTGAAGGTCAGGAGTGGAATCTTAAAGTTGATGCGGGAGCTGACTGGGAGCCAGTGTAGCTGCTGAAGAACTGGGGGGGATGTGACTGCTGGATGGGGTTCTGGAAATGATGCGTGCAGCAGAATTTTGGACTAACTGAAGTTTGTGGAGGGATTTTAGGGGGAGACCAAAGAGGAGGGAGTTGCAATAGTCGATACGGGAAGTGACCAGTGAGTGAACTAAGATAGCAGCAGAGGTTGGAGTGAGGATGGACAAAGGCGATTAATATTACGTAGATGGAAGTAAGCTGACCTGAGATTGGAGAGATAGTGTGCTGTCAAGGATGACACCCAGACTCTTAACCTGAGGGGAGGGAGAAACTGAGGAATGATCAATTTTTAGGGAAAAGCTGTCAGATTTGGTTAAAGTAGATTTAGTGCCAGTAAGAACTTCAGTTTTATCACTGTTGAGTTTTAGGAAGATGTGGGAGAACCAGAGTTTGATTTCCTGTAGGCATTCACGGGCAGAGTTGGGTTATAGTACATAACTGTTTTTTATATGTTGAAGAGGCTCAGCTAGCCTCTTAGCTCAGTGCTAGTCTCCCCCAGACTCTTGTCTCCCTTCATCTAGCTAGACGACGCTATAGGAGGTCTGAGTAATTTGTGGTATTGATGGCCTCCACACCAGGTAAATTTGTTGAAATGTGGTAAAAATCTCTTTTGTGTAAATTGTCAGGATTGTTCAATCTATTTAACATTTTCTGATGATAATTTAGGCTGCAGGTCCATTTAGAGCTGTAAAGTACTAACTTTACAGCTCCTAATGACTGTCCTCCACCTTCTGACCCCCAGGGATCACATGATTGCAAACAACCTATTGTATATGTCACCCTTCTGTCAGGCTGTGTTTTGTCATGTGTTGTTAGGTTTAAGCTTCTGTTCTTTTTGCTTCGTTGACCTCATTTAGATTTTTGGCCTTGCTTTTTCCTTTTTCAATCCTTTTGTAAAACCCTAATCCGTCTACTTTTGTAAATGAATTTCAAACCTAATCAGAGCAATTTGTTCCCTTTTTACAAATTTGTCCTCGGGCCCAGTTGCCTGGTCACTGACAACATACAAAAACATCATCACCTTGTCTCGCCATGGTCATTGCAGAGAAAGAACATTTCATTTTTAAAGTAGTCTCGCCAATCCCATCCAGGGTAGGGGGGGCTGTCTTTGTATCACTGTATGAAGCAGGAGTGACTTCTGTAGTCCATTCTCGCCTTCATAATCATCAACACAAGCAGGAAATGAACTCTGTAAGCATGGAAAAAGTCCAGTTGTGAACATTGGCCATGTAAAAAAGTGATAACATTACATACCAGTGACATCAGAGGAGCTACTGATGCATAGTGTGATGCACAAACAAAGTTTTTTCAATCCAAACATTGTAAACTGAGTTTCTAAAAACATTCACCCTGAAAGGAGTTTGAAAAAGTTGCATTTTTGGTGACCTATACTGCTGGTCCCATGTGTACAAAAGGTCAAAACACATCCGCCTACATGTGGACAAGGCCTGCATTCTCCTCTTAGTAAAAGTGTATGATTTGAATTTAAGTCCATAGAAATGAGCAGGAGGACAGGATATTTCACATACAGTGCCTAAAAGTATTCCTTGCCTTGGATTATTTGACCCTTTTATTGGTTTTATAAATCAATCATGATCAGTAAAATGTTTTTGTTTTACCCCCAAAAAAAACAGTGTCCATAAGTGACTGCATAAATATTCATCCCCTTTAAAGTGACTGACATAATTCAACAGAGGTCCAGCCAGTTGGTGCTAGTAGTCTCACAATTAGTGAAATTGGGATCAGCTGAGTGCAGTGAATGTGTCTCAAGTGATTGTAGTATAAAGAAACCTGTGTTTCTTGAAGGTCCAGTCACTGGTTAATCAGTATTCTTGGCTACCATTACACTTTGATGACAAAAGAACACTCCAAGAAACTCAGAGAAAGGGTTATTGAAAAGTACAAGTCAGGGGATGGATACAAAACAATGTGTAATCTAGATCTGCCTGGATCCTCACTAACTGAATGACCGTACAAGGAGACTAGTGAGAGAGGCCACCAGGACACTTATGACTACTCTGAAGGAGTTACAAGCTTCAGCTGAGATGGGAGAGACTCTGTATACAACACTGTTGCCCTGACCAGTCAAAGCTTTATGGGAGAGTGGCAAAGAGAAAGACACTATTAAAGAAAACCTATTAAACCTGGACTAGAGTTCACCTAAAGGCATGTAGGAGAAATTTCTTTGGTCTGATGAGACCAAAATGGTGCTCAATTGAAATCAGACACCAAACACTGCACATCTCCACCAACACACCATCCCCACTGTGAAAGTGGTGCCAGCATCATGCTGTGGGGATGTTTCTCAGCAGCCAGCACAGGAAGGATCATAAAGGTAGAGGGTAAAATGAATGCATCAAAATATAGGAAAATCCTGGAGGATGCAAGAGAACTACAGCTTGGGAGAAGATGGACTTGAAACGGGAGTAAAACAAGCACAGCCTCTTATGTGGTTCATTAAATAACTGCTGCACACATCAATCAATAACTGTGTGCGTCATACTCAGACTGTATGATCTGAAGTTCTCTTCCCCAGAGTTCAAATGCAAACCATGTGCTGCACAGTGTATCAGTCTGATAACACATGGCCTTAGTAGTAGATGGCTTCCGGCAGAAGTTGTACACAGTACATGGCAGGAGCCCATCACACAGGATCAATTAGCAGGGGGAGGGGTAAATGGCCACTGCAGAGGAGAAAGTACGAGAAGACGATGACCTGCAGGAAGAAGCAGAGGAAGAGAAAGAGCATAACAGGGTGGGAGTGATGGGTGGACAGTGGTGAAATCGCACACAGAGCCACTTTGTAAAGATAACAGAGTAGCGAGGGCGCCACAGGATGATGGGGAGGGGAACTGCTATCTCTTCCTGGATGCTGGAGGCAGTCATGTGCATTAATGAATGTATGTTTCATACATATAGATGCAAGAGCCCAGGCAACCAACATATTTCTCCTTTCCCTCCATCCATCCTGCTGTCATGGGCTTCAAAGTGGTGAAGTTAGCTGGATGGGACCACCACGGTTAGTTAAGTAGAGACCTGATCCATGTCATGATCACAGAGCAGGCCAGGAGGAGAAGGGAGGGGGGCAGCTTGAAGAAATGTTGGTGGTAAAAGGAGCAAGAGGAGAAAGAGGAGGTGAAGATCTCATGTGGAATTGAGAAAGACAAAAGCAAAGAAATCAAGAGGGAGAGATAGAAGCGAGAGGAAATGACGGCATGTCTTCGGAGAGGTGCTGGTCCCTTTTGAAGAGGACACGGGCGCTGCTCAATCACAGCAAACTTCAAAGGCCTCTTCATTAAAGCCTCGCCTGGAGATGAGGAGCCCTCCCCTCCCTTCTATCCCCTCCATCCTCATCCTCCTCTCTCTCTTTCTCCCCTCCCTCCTCTGAGCCATTAAAAACAGCAGGTAGAGACACAATGAAAGGAGAAGAAGAGTGAGGAGGAGACAAAAAGAACACAAAGAAAGAAGGATCAACCATGCAAGGAAACAGAAAGCCGCGCCTGTTGAGCCAAACGTCTTTTCTTAGAATCTATCTTGCTTTGTTGTTGCTCGGGCTCAATCAGCGGTGTTGTCTCGCCCACCGTCTTCACGGCTTGAATGAGTCGAGTCAGAGACGGATGAAAAGGTGTGCGCAGGCTTGAGTGAAGAATCAGAATAGAAACAGAGGCGAATGTTTCACAGCGTTTGAAGCCTGCTGCGGAGGGGTGATGTGTCACATAACTTATCGTCTGTCAAATGAAAACGCAACGCTCCCAAAAAGTCAATCTCAGGAATAAAGACTAGTGAAATCTGTGAATGTGTTTGACATAAAGCCACATCAAAATAGTGCTGCATCATTAAAATTCTGACCTTGCTGGCGCCTGTTTTTGATTCGATTTTGCATAATCAGCTCGAAATAACATGATATGTGCATGTTTGATCAGTGCTTCCAAACATGCATTCGACATGAAAAAAATACATTTAATTCTGAGGAAAAATCCAGGGAGAAGCACAGCTGATCATTAGCAGCACAAATCTCCAGAGGAACACGCTTCAGGAAGTCAAAGAAAAGTGTCATTTTGATCTATCCCAGGCATGGGTATTTGTCAGCCAGAGGAACAAATAAAAAACATGTTTCCTTTGCAGACAAAGACCATATGTGTCACAAATGATAAAAAATGCATCAGTAGCCATGAAAGAGCAGTGTAAAGACTCTAATGAGAGAACCCTATAGCTGGAGTTTCCTGGAGCCAATTTTCACCTGGATGTTTGCTCAGGCTGTCACATTAGAGGCATTGTGGGTATAAAATTCAAGAGCCAGCTGTCAGCTCCACAAATTGCCAGTACAGTTACACGAGTATCAAAGCTGTTCCCAGTGTGTTCCATTGATAGAGTGCATTACAGTTGCTTCAGGTAGATCTTTTCATACACACAGAGTATTTCCAGTTAGAAGATGTTTTATTGCTGCATGTTTCACTTACAGTCTAGTTAAAAATGACTTTTAAAGACTTGAAACTTGAATAAAAGCAAATATTGTCTCTGTTTTTCCAAAGAACTGTATTAGTCCTGGAGACTACGGAAATTTCTGCCAATCTGAAAACAAAATGTAAGGCACATTTTGCTGCGTTGTGAAGAAATGTGTGATTCCTGAACATTGGCCATGTAATGTTGTTGTCCTTATTTAAGCTCAGTCATCACAGCTGATGTTAGTCTACCATAGTTTTCTATGGTTATCTAAAACTACACTTAAAAATGGGAAATACTTTGACCCTTGTGTTATGGTTGTATGAAGGTTGGGGTTTGAAAGATGACTGGACAAATGTTCATTATGGGCCAATCAGAGCGACAAGACAAAATGAGGTAGTAGACGTGTGCAACTCCGAAGACCAGCTACTGACATAAGAAATGGAAAAATAGAAACTTTATGTCCAACAGACGGTTCGGCCTAGAATAGGTCAGCCATTCAAGGGTCTTCCTGAACTTCCCAATGGTCACCCAACAGTTGAATATCAAGTATAAACCTCCAGTGAAAACCAGTGTGGGAAGTACTGAAGTGCAGAAAACCATGGTTCCTTGAGTCTTTAGGGATAGTCAAATATATATTCATAAGTACTTGTGCTGCAGGTCCTGTGAAAATCCTGTGAAAGTCTGGTGGACTCAGAGAGGGGTGATTGTACCCATTGGCACCCTAGTGTTTAAAAAATCTAAGCAATACCCTCTCCAATGCCCCTTTAGGGAGATAAACTAGGGAGTCTATAAAAGTGCCCTCTGAAGAGTCCTCTTGAGTGCACAAAATTGGACAGTGCCCTCTCAAATGTCCTTTAAGTGGACAAATTTTTCTAAGTGCCCTGTAAGTGGACAAAATTTAAAAAAAGTACCTTCTGAAATGTCCTGTCAGTGGACATAGTTTTTTAGAGCGGTGTCTTAAATGTCCTCTGAGTAGACAAAATTTAACTAAATGCCTCTGAAGTTCCCTCTGAGAGGACAAAATTTTAAAAAATGCCTCTGAAGTTCCCTCTGAGAGGACATAATGTGACAAGGGGCCAAAATTTGTCAAAGTGCCCTTGTGGACATGTGGACAAAGTTTAGCAAAGTGCCTCTGAGGTGACCTTTGAGTGGACAAAATCAGACAAAGTGTTCTCAAAAGTGCCTTTTAAATGGACACCACATGATGAAATGCCCTCTAGGCTGCCATTCCAGTGGACAGTCAGTGTTAAAATGCCCTCCAGAGTTTCTTTCCTGCTGGCAGAGTACACTCTCAGTGGCTTGACATGGCACATGTTCAGCAGTGGAGAAAATGTGCTACAATTTCCTTGGTATAAAGACAATTTTCATTACACATCCTCCCTTGTGCATCTTTGTAAACTCAGTGGTTAGTTACTTTATAGTTCCTTGTCTGATTTTGTAGAGTTCTGGTAGATGTAATCATGTTTTAAAAGCACTGACTCTTAAATAGGTTTTTTAACCACTTCATGTTAAATATTTGACTTTTCTTGCACTTGTGCCTCACCACATAAATCAGATGCCCTTTTTGCCATATTGGCCCCTTGCTCTCAAACATCCTGATTGTGCCCCTGGTCTGCGAGGCTTCTCAAGCTTTGGTAGCTCATGTCATGAACATGATCTCAGATTTTAGGGTTTTGAAGGACTCAGATATGGAATGCCTTTAGAACAAACAGCCTCCTGCAGACCAGGCCTCTCCACAGGATCGCCTTAACCACAGGAAACAGCGGACAGATCATTACCAGTCAGGGGGGGGGTCTGTCTGTCTGATAATGATGTGTCCAGCTGTTTGTCCTCAAAGAAGGTGTCACCAGTGTTGGACACCCATCACTGTATCCATCAGCAGCAGATTAATGTGTCAGGACAGAGACCAAGCTCAGCACAGCTTCTTCCCATCACAACAAATAAGTGATTAACAAAGCACCAACAAATATTTAGTCTGGCTACTATGCTAGTGTTCATCACCCCTTGAATTTTTCCATCCAGACTTGACTTAGAACACACATCCCCTTACTGGTTTTAACATCCTGGATGGATGATTTATTTGGAGATATGAGGCTTTCATCAAACAGCGCTGCAGTGATTATGGAGAACAAAGGCAGCGGTGCAAAGCCAGGTCTTGAGAAAGGTCTGCTTGAGTTCAACGCCTGAAACGTACTCTCTGTCTGTGAAGAATATATAATCAAACAATCAAAAAAGATGGGATCATCATGTTTGGACTTGCTGAAGCTTCTTACTGAAATGTATATGTGTTTTATTATAAAGTAAATCCACCACCTTTGACATCAAAACCCAACTTTTCCTCTGAGGCTTTCATCTTTACTGGAACAATATGGACTTGTCTGAAGTCATTCACTAGTCACTGTACGGCTTATATTTCACTACACAGAATACTCAATGTAGTGCAACGTGAATGAATGCAGATGCACTCCGTGTTACAGGGCTTTCACACTACTAAACCTTTAATTCAAACCAGCGCCAGAATAAGTATTCCAGTCCCGGAAAACGGAGCGTTCCCATGGGCTCTGAGCACAAATCCATATGACTTTTCTTCCCCATAGCTTCAGATCTAATTAGTATATAATGGTTATAAACGTTCCCATTGCGGGCGCTCTAATCAAAAACAAAACTCCCATTCTCCCTCCATGGACCTCCGATGAGTGGGCTGAATTTAAACGAAATGACGGTGATATCATATTGCAGACGATAGCCGAGGAAGATGAGGAGTGGAGCGATGGGAAGTGATGCCCTGTGCTTATAGGACGGTGCCGGGGAATTAAATGATTTTCAAATCCTATCAAGAGGAAGCAAGGTGCAACAGTGGTTTTCATTATCAGTCAGCATTTAATCAACAAACTCAGTGATTAAGTGGGAAAGAGAGCAGCTTGTCATTCTTTCAAATTGAGTTTGTCATGTGTGAGGAGGGTTTATTATCTATCTCTAAATTGTTGCAGTTAGAGTTTTGTTGTCTGTCTTAGCCCACCAGCTGTTCAGCATTTAACGAATGATCATTTTTCTATTTTATTTCCAAAAGCACATATTTGAAGTCATGAGCGGTGGAACAATAGGGATGACAGTCACGCTTTTTCCACCAAACTAGTTCCAGGGCTGATTCTGCTTCATCTAGGTCCATTTCTTTGTTTTTCTATAGGTTGTTAGCAATCATTCGATGCTGAGTATCTGTTGGGGGTCAGGTAGTGAGGGGCAGCCATTAGGAGTGAATAAGAATGGAGGAAAGTTTGTACTTAACGGCTCTAAATGGACATTTATGCTGCAATTGTTATCAGAAAATGTCGATACATATTTGATACATTTTGTCTATGCAGAAATCACTACTTGCCCCCCAAGCGGTGTTCTCCACTTCTGTGTGACATCATCTGCAAAGAATCTGTACAGTGTAACAGATGGGTATGGCTGCTCAGTGGAATTCATCAAGTTTAAGGTAAAACAGGCCAAAAAACAATATTGGCTCAACTGTATGCTACATATAAAATGTTTGAAGTATTTTATTTTTCACCAAGAAAGCCTCTGTGTTTGGCACTATTTTGCAATGCCAGCTTCGGCTACGTGCTCTCCCACCTCAGCGTATTGTCCTCTCCTGGTCAGATGTTTGGGCTTTTTCCTTTGACGAAGCCAGCAGACCCAAACTAAACTGCAACAAAACTAAAACAAGTGATTTCAACTTTGTACCAGGGGATGCTTTTATGACCCGAGGAACAACTTCTGCAGATGGAGACTCAGCGGGAAGAAAGAGAGAGGAGAAATCTTTAGGGGAGACTTGTTAGCAAGGTTAGGGTGCAGGTGTGTAAACTGTGAGCTCATGCATATAAACACTGAGCACATGTGTTGTCACAAGAGGGACTTCAAAACATTTCTTCTGGATTTTTCTGATCAGAGAGTAGTGGCTCACTGATGCCTGCATCACTCCCCATCCAGAGTTCCCTGTCTTTCTGAATGCTGGTGTTTTATGGACCTTCTTCAAGTTTCAAGAGATACACTGAAAACACCAACCCTGACCAGAAGAGCTGGATTGGAATTTGTCATCCTAGTAAGTTTATAGCTGTCCCTAATGGCCAATGACAAGCTATAGATGGCACAATATGTTTACTTTATGAAAATAATGCTGTTGAAGTCGAAAAGTGAGCTGTAATAACTCATTTTAGCTTAGTTATTACTTCTTGTTTCCAGTGATGAAGCCCACAGATCAAACAGCTGATCTGATATATACTTAGGCAGAAGAGCACATAGCCAGTAGCAGCAACTCTCATTGTGAAGTAGTGCCAAACACGGAGGCTTTCAAGGTGAAAAATTAAATGCTTCAAAAAATTTTGATATAGCGCACAATTAAGCCAACATTGCTTCTTGGCCCATTTTTACCTAAAACTAATGATATTACATTGAGAAACTGTACCCATGTTCTACGCCATATAGCCTAGCTTCTCCAAGCTTGTCCTGTTTGAAGAGACAGCACTTCGCCCGCCACCACCCCCAAGTACCTCATATGACCCAGCTTCAAAAAATTCTGAAACGTCCCTTTAAGTGGACGCTTTAGGACCTGCATTGGCTTCATTTTACAACCCCAGAGGTTGCAACTTGGATTCCCCCAACACTGTTGGTGATCTCATCACTTAGCATCCAGTACTGCCTTCACAACTTTGTCAGGTGCATTTATGTCAAATATGGTTACGATTATTTAAGCCAAAATTTTAAATTCTAGCTTTGACTGTTTTGAGCATGCAAAACTGTCAACAGCTGAGTAAAGGCCTTTTTTGATTTGCAGTGTTGTATTAAAGAAAGAATAACTAGGGATTCCCAGCATTTTAGATTGAATATATCCTCATTTGTATGTACATTCTGCATTTCCATGGTAAATGGTCAGAGCTGAGAGTTTGTTGGGTGCTCTCCAGCATTCAACAATGTAGCCTGTATAGTAACAACCTGAGTCTTTCCAGTAACAGTAAATCTAGTCAGAAGAACCTGGACAGTTTGAGGTTTTGGAGCAGAATGTTTAGATTTTATTGTCTCTGTATTTACATGAAGAACACTGTGGAAAATGATAGTTGTTTGAATAAGCACAATGTTGTCAGAGCTTGGGAGTGGTCATCCCTTGGGGTGTAACATACTGGATCAAAAGGAGGAAAATTTGTGAAGTCATGATACCGCAATGTTTTTTTAATTCTTGGTACTGACCTACATACACTGACCTACATGACAGTCCACATGATTCAGATTGGATGAGATGTAATTCTGACATTTGAAAAGTGGGTTAATTTTAAGATTTAATGTCAAGGTTCTTTTACAAAGGAGGAAACTGGCTATTCTTTTTTCTTTCTTTTGTGTAAGCATCATTGAAAAAGCCCTGAATGTCATCTTTTCATTCTCATTTTAAAAACCTTTCTGCCAGACTTGTGCACCACGTTGGATTCATTCGCCACCAAAGTGCCACAAAACCTCAAATCCCATCATTTGAATGTGTTTGCAGAAGTCATTACATTTTCTACTGCTCCAAATGTGCTGTTCTTTTGGCAGCATTGAGGGCTTAATTGTTTAACGTCTGAAATGAACTCAACAACTAAATTACAGGCAGGCATTTTAATCTTAACTGAACTTTCTCTGTTTATACTTTAAACCAAGGAATTAAAATCATTCAAATTCCCTAGTCGATCATCTTAACTTAGCAAAGTTGTTGCATAATTACTTTATGCTTCCCTGCCTAATGTAAAATAGCACCATTAAGAACAAAATTACCTTTTTTATACATGACTCAGAGCCTTTTAGAAACAGTGATAATAGTAGTAAAGTAGATGGTGATTAAGCCCATTCATAATTGGTCTAAATTCAGCACATTATCAACATTGTTTAGCACATTCTTCACAACATTTGGACATGATTTTCCTCCTAAGAAACTCTAAGCGCTAAAACCTCTGATCCTGAGAAGTACTCAGCTGAGCTCACCACCCACAAAGCAGTAAATTACACCAGCTCTCTGACTGCTCTGCTTCCAGGAAAGGTGGGGAAATACTCAATCAGGGTGTTGTCTCCTTTCTGCTCTCTTCAGACAGGACAGGAAAAAGGCTGCTAATGGCAAGTCTACTTCTATGTTTATTATTTGTTCTTGGAACCATTCTTTTACTTTCAATCCCATCTCCTCCAAGGTGACTGTTACATTTGTTAATATACATTTCTCTGCAATAAACTGACAGATAGTCTGGCTGCAGACCGCCCATCTCTGATGGCCCACACAGTACGTTCATCTGAGGCACTGTATACCTCAGAACAGCAATGCAGTAGTTTCCAACATATTTTCAGTTTTAGATTCATTTTCATTCACAGAATTCATCTTTATTCATTGACAAAGTCTGGCAGTTATATCATGATAAAACTACATGACAAACATTACATACTCATAAATAAATCTGAGAAAAAGGTCAGGGGTCTAAACCAGGTCGATTCTAGTTTCAGAAGTAGTTACACAAACGACTAACCTAGCTATGCTGGCTACGTAATCAAAGTCACTTCATGAGTCAGTGTAGCTAAGTTAGCGTCAGTAATGTGAGTTTTTAAAAACCTAGCTAAGCTAACTTAGCTACATAGATAACATAGGTACATAGTTTACGTAGCTGCTTTGTGAGCCTGGCGGATCTAAACCGGGTCTATTCCAGTTTTAGAAGTTGTTCCACAAATGGAGGCTCGCTTTAGCTTCAGTAGCTCTAGATAAAGGTAACCTAGCTACACTGGCTACGTAATCAAAGTTACTTCATGAGCCGGTATAGCTAAGTTAGCTTCAGCAGCATGAGCTTTAAGAAATCTATCTGAGCTAACTTAGCTACATAGATAACATAGGTACATAGTTTACATAGTAGCTTGTGAGCCTAGCAGGTCTAAACCAGTTCTATTCCAGTTTTAGAAGTAGTTACAGAACGGTAGCTCACTTTGGCTTCATTAGTTTTAGCCAAAGCTAAGCTAGCTACACTGGCTATGTAATCAAAGTTACTTCATAAGTCGGTGTAGCTAAGTTAGTTTCAGTAACGTGAGCTTCAACAAACCTAGCTAAGCTAACTTAGCTACGTAGATAACGTAGGCACATAGACTATGTAGCTCCTTTGTGAGCCTAGCTTTGCTACATTTTGCTTTTGCTATAAGCTACCTAGATAGCTACGTTAGCTAAAAACAAACAAAAAAAGTAACATTAACCCTTTTTCACTGACTTGCACTAATGTGAATTTGTGCTTATGCTCGCTTATATTGCTGTTGAAGTTTTGGCTCCATGGATGACAATGGTGCTATATGAAAAAATAAAAAATGGTAGATTGGGAGTGTGTCACATAAAAAAATGCTACAAAGTTAGAAATTAAAACAAAATGATTAATGACAGATGTCATGTCAAATTTAAAAAAATGTTCTGAGCAAGGGTTTAATAACAGGAGTTGAGTTTTCCAGCCTTTTGTCTTCTGGCAGGAAATTCCAAGGCTTATGGTCTCCCTTAGCAAATGCCAAGTAGCCCTTCGTTACACGCCTTGACCTTGGAACAACTAATCAGGATAGTACTTTGGAGGATCTTGTATTACAATCTAAAGTAGAAGGTTTCAGTAGCTTTGCATTGGGGCAGATCATGTTGGAGTCTTATAATCAATCCTGTACGTTATGGACAACCAGTGAAGGAACAAAAAGGCTGTGGTAATGTGAGACCTACGGTTTGTGTTGGTTACAATCCAGGCAGCTGTGTTCTGTGCTAACTAGAGTTGAGCCATTGTGTGTTTACTAAGACAGCGCTGCACTAAAAAAAGAAGGCGTGCAAAAGCCTTTCTAGGTCAGGTGAAGACAAAGTTGATTTAATCTTATGGATGGACCTTAGGTGGTAGTAGGAGGATTTAATGAGATTACTCATGTGAAGAGTGGTGGTGATTTGTAAATCAAATGGTATACCTAGATCTCTAAAGCTGTTCTTTGGTCCACTAGTGCCCTATAGTAAATCTGCAGGTAGTTTTGTGATATAGTTACATCACCTATCTTGTACGATTCCTGTTTGCCTTTATAGTGGGCTGTGGGCATGTTAGCAACATTGCTCTTTAGATGGCAATGTGGTCCAACAGTTGACCTTTTTTTTTTTTTTTTTTTTTTTTTTTTTTCTGCGTAAAATCTGATTAAAGTCCAAAGGGCCCATTGCCATTGACCTGCACTTAAAAAGAATCTGTGCCTGTATTGCTAGTAAAGCTTTTTAAGTTTTAGAGAGATAAATTTGCAGGCACGAAGTAATGGTGTCATCACAGCACTACTCCAGTTTCAGTGTTAAACAATAACTGAATCACAAAATCCTCAATCCATTTTACAAGGAATGCTCTTCATGTGGACAAAAGTATTTGACCACACCTGTTAATTATTGATTTCAGGTGTTTCAATCAGACCAATTGCCACAGGTGTAGAAAGTCAAGAATCCAGCCACGCATTCTCCATTTTCTAAACAGTTTCCATTATAAGTGATGTTTTTTGGAAAGTGGAAGCATTTAGGAACAACAGCAACTCAACCATGAAGCATAAAAGACTGCAGATTGCAGAGCGGGACCAATGACTGTTAAGGTGCATGGTCTGTAGAAGTCGCCAGTGCTCTGCTGAGCCAATGGCTGAAGAGTTCTGAAATGCACTGGCATTATTGCAAGCACAAACACTGTGCAGCGGGACCTTCATGGAATGGGTGTCCATGACCAAGCAGCTGCATGCAAGCCTCACGTCACTAATGCCGGGCCCTTTCGTCCAGCATCAGTGTCTGACCTCATAATAGCTTTACAGAATGAATGGGCACAAATTCCCAAAGAAATACTCCATAATATTGTGGTAAGCTTTCCAAGAAGAGTAGAGGCTGTTACATTACAAATAGGGTGGCAAACTCCATATTACAGTGCAGGTATTTAAATACTTTTGTCCATGTAGTGTATTTCCATAGTTGTAGGCATGCTAGCAATATGACTTTATGAATGGAAGTGGTGCTCTGTTGGTTCACCACTTCAACTGAATAGTATACAAAATCCTTGGTTAGCTGCATAGGCTATTTGGCAAATGTAGCTAAAGCCAAGCTCACAAAGCAGCTATGTATCTATGAAATAACCAGTGGGGCTAGTTAATGAATGTTACTGCCACTTTGTTTACACGCAAAGCTGAAATTGAAGAAAAAAAATCACAAACTGGAAATGCATTGTATCACGTCCTTCCTGAGATGTACACTGTCTCAGATGAGTGGCCTCAGTCTTCTCTGTTGTTTGGAGTTGTTAAATTGTTCTGTTCACTCTGCTTGTTTGTTTAATCTTATCTTGCTTATATATTCCAGACCTGGTGTCTGTTCTGAAACCTACAGGTTGGCCTCACTTAATTTTAATGCACCTCAGTAATGTCAAAACTGAGCTTTTGTTTTCCTTGATATTTCAAATCATGATGCAGAAGCGTCTGCAGCTGACAGACTTAAAACAGGCTTGTGGCAAAACCAGCAACAACTAATGCCTGGCAAGTATGCAGACATGAGGTCTGAGCTTGGACTCCGGCTCGAGCTTCATCATGTTATAATTATCACAGTTACATTTGCCCAGGCTTGGCCTGATGCGACACAGTACAACAGCAGAGCGGGCAGACACAACACTCTGTGTTTGGGTCACTGAGGTGCAACGTGTCCACCCCGGCCAGACCCGGGCTCAGTGTCCAGCCATGAGCTCTTATGTGGGTTGACAGCCTGTTTACCTTGGATGCCATTTCCTTGATGTTTCTGCATGGTTTGGCGCTGACTAGCAGTTGAAGGCCTGCAGCTTTATTGAATTAGCCCCGCAGCTACAAAGGCATGGAAAAATGAGAGACAAAAGAAAAGATAGAAAATGAGAACTGGAGAGGAAGCAGTCAAAGTTTGGTGTACATTTGAGTTCTGAATACATTTTCTTCCCCTTAAGTGAGTCCAAACATGCCAGAAAGTGGAGACTAAAAGTGTAAACACGTGCAGCATATCTGCACAGAGTGGAGCAGACAGATTGGGAAATGCTGCCTTCTACATCAGATTCAATATAAATGGCTTCTCCTATTGGCTCCCTGCTGCACCACCCCCTTGAATGGGTCCTGCCCTGCTGGGATGTCTTGTACAAACTGCCTCTGGGTAAATATCACATGCCATATAAGAACATACTGACCCGGTTCCTTAGAAAAGAGCAGAAAGAGGAGTATTCACTTAAAACAACATATCAGGAACCAGAAGGAGCTTAACACTGTGCCCAATGATCCTCCTCCCCTCAGGATATGAAAGGAGACTGAATGCACACAGACTTTTGGAGTATGCACCGATGCATGCATGTTCAGGGCCTCTTCTCTTCTTTTCTCATCTTCAAAGAAAACATCACAAGGTGGTTTTTGCACACATGAAGGTCTTTTAGGGGGATTTTTTTGGAGTATAATAACCCTATTGTGATGAAGCAGCCTGTAAAATCACAAGTCAGGTGGGATCAAATGTCAGCAAACAACATATTTTGTGCTTTCATATAGACTTTATCAGATTATAGAGGAAAATCTGGATGAATAAACTTGTAATGGAGAATAAACTTGTCTCTTTTGAGAGTTTTCTAAGCCTCTCTGGTTTCTCTTTCTGCTCACAGCACCATACAAGAAGTGCAATCCCAGTCCAGATTAATCCCCACCGTTCCTCTAATCTCCCTCTGTAACAGGGTCAGATTAGGGCACTAAAATTATATGGTGGGGCACATTAACACATAAAGATTACTCATGTGCACATTTATAATCCCCTTAGACTTTAAGTAATGTTAAGAGAGCGGATGCTGTGGGGTATTAAAGACAGCCCTACATTTTTCTATTTATAACACTTTTTTAAGGTCTGCATAGCTGTCGGGTATTTTTCTCCCTCAGGGTAACCAAAGAAAGTACGGTTTACCTTTGGGTAATTATCCAATCCAGCTCTCTGTTGGAGAGGGGTTTTTTTAAGTTGCTAATGAGCCGTAAAGTGAGGCGTCTGCTCTCAACTTTATAGACAAAACCATGCAGTAATGGATCCCAAGAGAAACCACAGCTTTGATGTTTTTAGAATAAAATGCTAAACATTTACTGCAAGCCCAAATTCTGTAATTGATTGTAATGGAGGGCAAATGATGAACTCAGTTATGATTGTTTTAAAGGAACAGTTTGGAAGTACACTTCTGCAGTTTCTTGAAGTCGTTACGATCATAAGATTGATGCCTTTGTCTTTCATGGAGCCAGGAGGTGATTAGACTTGGTTTAGTATTCAGTCAGGAGGTAGCCAGCTGTCCAGAATCTGCCAACCAACAGCTATAAAACACATAGCATGATGTCTATTCAATTTAACATTAATAATAACAGGATTATTAAAGTAAAGTTGTCATGAACCATGGTAAGCTCTCTGCTCTTTATTCTGTCCAAAAAAGTGATTTTTTCCCAGAAAAAAAAACATAGGAATCAAGTAGCAACCAGAACACCCCTCCTAATCTATATGCTGTGAGCTAGAGCTCTGAGTTGTTTGCCTTTACCTAGCTGTAACATGACAGATTAAAAGGAAAGCAACAAATCAGGCTAGATGACACCTTGAGGTGAAAGATTCAGGGTTCAAACCCCAGTTATGGCCTTCCTGTATGGAGCTGAAATGCTCTGGCCTGCTCCACATGAAGCGATCTTCCCTAAGATCATGGAAGGGACACAAACCTTAAAAGCAGGGTTCAAACCCTGGCAGGCAACCTTGAACCTTGAAAAGCAGATTTATCAGACTCCATCCATGCCTATTCTTCTCTTTGTTGTGCCGGATTTAGTTGTACTGTGTGCTCATAGTAATGGCTGTCACCGGTGTAGCTCGGATGTAACTACAGTATGGCAATGTTTTCTATCAGAACTGGACCACAGAATAGCACTGAAAGCTGCAGAAAGATATTTTTGCTCATTTACCGACCAGCTCAGGCATGAGATTGTCACGTGTAGGGTTAAGTTGTGCTGCAAGCTGGTATACACTTCCTGGCCAGGCTAGCGATTAGCTTGGTTTTAGCTGTAGAAAACTGGTAGCCACACCAAAATGTCTCTCAATAGACCACCTCAATTTTAGCCACTGAAAACCTCCAACAGCAGCGCTAGCTTGTGTAGCTCATGTTAGCTGTAGAGCTACGCACATCTACTACCTTATATTGTCTTGTCGCTCTGATTGGCTCATCATTAATGAGACAGGCAGAATATTCGTCAAATCGCCTCCTGAGAATTTTTTGTAAAGTCTTGCCCTTCCCAGACACTTCTTATGGCACCTTTCAAAGTCACCTATACAAGCCTTCCAGGGCTGACTGCTGAGAAGCATCCCCCCAGCATGATGCTGCCACCACCATGCTTCACAGTAGGGATGGTGTGTTTGTGGTGATGTGCTGTTTGGTGTTCTCCAAACATAACATCTGGTCTAATGGCCAGAAAGCACCATTATGGTCTCATCAGACCAAAGAATTTTCTTCCACATGACCATAAATTCTCCCACGTGGCTTTTGGTGAACTTGCACAGCCATATTAGTGCCATATTCCTTCCATTTATTGATGATGGATTTAACTGGACTCTGGGGGATGTTCAGTACCTTGTACATTTTATTGTATCCATCCCCTGACTTATAATTCTAAATCACTTTTTCTCTGAGTTGCTCGGAGTGTTCTTTTGTCTTCACGGTGTAATGGTAGCCAGGAATACTGGTTAAACAGTGACTACTACAGTCACTTGAGACATATTCACTGCACTCACTGTACACCCAGATATTTTCCCCTAGATTAAAAAGACTTTCTAAAATGGTTGTAAAGAAGAAACAAGACAGCAGAAACATTTGGATATTAGGCCACAATGTTTATTCAGTAGTGTTGTTTCAACTTATAGGTACAATACTGTCAGCTTTTGTAAGACTAAAAAAAAGTTACCATTACAGTCATCCATGCTCACAGAATGCCAGTCAAGTCGTTTACACCTTTCTTTTGTGTACAAACCTGCCACATGCTCACTGCGAGCAAGTACATTTCCAAATGGTAGGCACTTTGAAGGTTTAAAACATTTGTGAATATACATTTATATATATTTATATATCTTTTCATATACTAATAAGCAATTGGACTCAAAGGTCAGGTCTCTAATTGAAAGAGAAAAAATCTAAAAGAGTGAAGAGAAAATAAACAAGGAAACAACATGATGTGGCCATGGCAGAGGGGGGTGGTGGGAGTAGAAACACTGTGAGTCTTTGGGTTTTTCAGTATAGTTCAGTACCTTAAGTCCTATGACAAGAGAGGACGAAAGAGGAAGGGGTAAAAGATGGGGGACTGAAATAATACAAGAGGGACATCATGAAGGTGGTGTTGTGACAGCTTCTACCTCGCTATAATACAACTGAAAAAGGCATTTAATAAACCTGCCTGACAATTTAGTGTCTCTTCAGAGCAGGTTTATGTAGATATATCTTTATAAAAAAAGAGGACAGTAACTTGTGATCTAACTTAAGTTTTTATTTATTGTAACTGGAGCCATTTTTTTAGCCTTTTATGCTCATTTAGGGATGCAAAATGGCATCAAAACAATGCCTTTTGAAGGTTTTAAACCTGGCAAACAATCTCACTACTTTCGAAATGCCTGTCCTGACCACTTGAAATATTCCTCATAACACTGGAGTCTAGATTTTTCTGTGTATGGAGCCCTCTAAGAAAACGACTGTAGGTTTCTAGGGGGGTGTCTGCAGAGGTATGTGCTCTGCATATGGGGGGCTTCAGCCCTGGTCTGGTGTGATTGTGTCCAGGCTTTTTAGTTTGCAGATCAACACCAGGACACGGACAATAATGCCAGGCTACCCGGGTGGTTCCATACAGCCGAAAGAGAGAGCGAAAAGGGGGGCTGGTCGGGGGGCTGACAACTGAACTGGCGGAGCTCCAATCTGATTAAAAAAGGAGGTGGGAGTGAGGGAGGTTAGGGTAAACACAGAGGGGGGAGAGAAGGGTGTTAGAAAAGTTTGGGTGCTGTCAGTAAACTCAAGGGAAGGGAGAATTTATGGGCTTGAAAACATCCCAAAGTAGTGGGAAGCAAAGCAGCGAATGTGCAAGACGTGAACGAGAATGTGTTTAAATAAAAAAGATTAACGACATAAAACAGAGTGAGATTTATGCTTTTCTTGAGCCCTGACACGCTTATTTTCATCTTTTAAAGACCTGAAATTAAAACGCTGTCAAAAAAAAAAACCTGTGAAGAGAACAAACAATAAACAAGACAAAATGAAACGCTCACGTTTGACCCAAAAAAACGGATGTGAGAGCAAATAATAAACATTGTAACCTGAAGGGAGAACATTTACATTGACTGTTAACAGCGTTAATATGAAGACAAAAAGAGCTTCATCAAAACTACAAAGGCATTTTTTTAACATCAGAGAAAAGATAAATTAATGTTATACACCTTTTAGCGATCAACATCAGACATGCTAGGACAAAATAAAAAAGAAAGAAGGATTGATACAGAATAATTATATTCAATTATTTCCACTTTAAATTTTTTCTTTACAAATAACAGACTGCTACAGTTAAAAGTAGTCAGCGACTAAAAACAGCTCCTTTGACAGAAGACAGATGCGATTAGTTTCCTTGCCTTTACACATCCTGTTTTTTCATTTTTCAGCCTTTTCAAATAATACACAAAATGTTTAAATACACTGAGATCTGCTTTAAAATGACAAATGCTTGGTTTTCATTTTTTTTTTTAAAAAAAGAAAGAAAGAAAAGGTCTTAATTACAATACTCTATGCAAAAGCTTTCCTTTATGCTATTTTTCCTTAATCAGAGACATTTCCTTGTTGGGTGTGAACAGGTTTTTGTTGTTGTCATGGACTGTAGTTTTTTTTAGATTTTTTTGAATTTTGTTTTTTACAGTCTCTCACGATGTGTCGTTCAGATGACAGGAGGGCGGCGGGGGTTTTTATGCATAAAACTCCTTGGTTGGGGCCTTCTGGTAGGCTGCTCCGGAGGGTTTCCTCTCTCCCAGGTCGTAGCTGCCCTCATCCTTCTTTCTCATGCGGTACACCAGGAGGAGGATGAGGAAGATGGCGAACAGGAAGCCGATGACACCGCCTGCGATAACAGCTGAGAAGGGAAGAGAAGGAAAGCACAAATCAGTGCATGGAAACGTTAAGGGTATCCCAAAGAAAATGAGACCTTTAGTTCAGTCAAGACTGATTTGCAGCTATAAATATTTCTTCCTTTGCCAATAAGAAAAGCCTAAACCGAGGAAGGAAGCAGCAATCAGAGCAGGCATCTATGACAACAGAATGGCACTGATTAAGTCAGAAGCAGAATAAAGGAGGAGCTGGGGTGGAGTGTAAATAAGGCAGCATGAGAGGGCCAATGGCGTGCTCAGAGCAAATCAGCTGGCCATCAGCTGATGAGGGCTTGCGTTAGATCAGCTGATCTCAATTATGGCAGCACTTGACTCCATGGCCTACCTGAACTAACCCTATATGCTCAATTATGCTTCTTTTTACTCTCAAATTAAACACGTTTTTTAGTGCAACCACTTTGGACACAGTCGAATTTAGCATCAGTATCTGCTATGTTGCGACAAGCTTGAATACTAATGCAATCCCCCTGCAAATTTTCTTTCATTTTAAGGCTTAAATGTGGTGAAACTAAATGGCAACTATCCAAGCTGAATGTTAAAACCAAAGCAAAAGGTAAAACCCTAAATTTATCTCCCAATACGAGTAAATAATTCCCTGTTGTCCATTTCCCATCCTCTAAAGTGTCTAAAAGTTAACAGTCCATTAAGGGATATTGAGGCTTGATCCTTTATTGGTTCACAGTGATGAGCCGTCTCAAGTGTGGCTGATTCAACACCATCCGTATACCAATCAGCAGCTACCCATCTGGGGCATAGGATGGAAAAGCTAATGGTTTCGGTTTCACTGGGTGAATAAATCCAATGCAGACAAACAAACAACAGCCAGTCAACCAGCACTGCTCGAAATAAATCCCCTTTCTGTTCCTGAACTGGCAGATGAAGCTCATCTCCAGACTAAAGTATTGACAGCGACACAGATGAATGCCCAGCCAAAAGGTCTCTTTCTATGAGCTCTTCGGTTGGATGGTTAGAAAGAAGATGAATTTCAGGAGTGGGATCATTTTTGTAGCAGGTTTTATTAGAAGACTGCAATAGCAGTAAAATTTTTACCTTTGTTAGTGATGAAAAATTGACTCCACATAACTTTCTATTCAAATCTGTTTTGGTTTTTTATTCTGTCATTCTGTGTGGACTCAGAACTGTTCAATGTGCAATATACTGAATATACAACAGCTACGCTATGGACAAAAGTATTTGGCCACCTGACCATTAGCGTTCCTCAATATTTTGGGCTGTTTTTGTGGGAATTTGTGTCCATTTATTGGGTTGAGGTTAGGGCTCTGTGTGGGCCAGTCAAGTTCTTCTACACCAAACCCATCAAACCATGTCTTAATAGTGCTTGATTTGTGCGCTGGGCTTATGTTGGAATAGAAAAGGCCCTTCACCAAACTGTTGCCACAAAGATAAAAGTAAAGCATTGTCTAAAATATCTTGGTATGCTGAAGCATTAAGATGGCCCTTCACTGGAGATGAGGGGTCGAGCCCAAACCGTGAAGAACCGCCCCATATCCTTATCCCTCCTCCACCAGATTTACAGTTGCTTTTACAGTTCCATAATGCAGGCAGGCAATGTTCTCCCGGCATCCGTGATTCATCACTCCACAGAACACGTTTCCACTGCTCCACAGTCCAGTGTCAGTGTGCTTTGCACAACTCCATCCAACACTTGCCATTGGACGTGGTGATGTGAGGCTAGCATGCAGCTTTTCAGCCATGGAAACACATTTCATATAGCTCCAGCTTTTTGTGCTTACATTAATGCCAGTGGCAGTTCAGAACTCTTCAGTTATCAGCAGAGCGTTGACGACTTTAAGCACCATGCTTCTTTTACATGGTCTTATGCTTTGTGGCTGAGTTGCTATTGTTCCTAAATGCTTCCACTTTCCAAAAATATCACTTATAGCAGAACCTGTCTTACTACAGAGGTGGCATCCATCACAGTGCCACACTTGAAGTCATCAAAGTCTTCATAATGACCCATTTTGTATCACATATGTTTGGAAAATGGAAAATGCATGGCTGAGTGCTTGTTTTTCTACATCTGTGGCAATGGGTCTGATTCGAACACCTGAATTCAACAATTAACTAGTGTGGCCAGATAATTTTGTCCATATAGTGTATCGGCAGATGCCTACATCTAGAGAAGAATGGAGACCTTTTTCCAGATTGCTGGAACATTATGTAGCCTTGTTTTCAGACATTTCCCTCAATAACTCATGTTTCGCCAAACATCAATAAAGCATCTTCATACCTCCATATTTAGTGATCAGAGTTTGACTGGCACCTCAAATGTTATTAAGACTAAAATGCATAAGAAAAAAACATCAAGATAGACTCCTTCTCTCATTTAGGGCTCTACGTATGGATGTCTTTAAAAACTTGGACTTCTTGGCCTGTTGGCCTTAGGAAGAATATTTAAAATGGAAAATCCCACAAAAGTCAGACATGTTCTCTGTATTTCTCAACATTCTCCCAGTAACAATTGGTTGCAGGATTTGATCTTGTAATGCATGGCTCCAGAAAAATTGTGAAGCTGACCCCAAAAAGACAGTGGAAGAAATATTGAAGGTCAAACTTTCTGTATTGGACTCATTGTTAACCAAAAGGCCAAAAGTGGTGAAACATCAGGGGGATTCTGACTAAAATCCACCCAGGCTGTATCAAAAATCCTCCAGCTTTGACCCTGACTCCGCTCACTAATGCTCATAACTCACCACATGGGCTTATTTCATTCTCCTTCCCAATTACTCCTGTATGAGGTTCTTTATAGCTTCCTAATCTGTTTAGGCCCCCTCCTGGCGCTTCAATTGGGCTTCTGCTCCACTTTAGGTTTCCACATGTTGACTGGCCCAATAGCCCCATGGGTAACTATTCTGGCACGTACCCTTCCTCTAAGCTCCAAGAAGCTGTAACGCAATACAGAGCGAATAAATGAAAATTATATTATGGGCAATTATTTTTATAGGAGTCATATGGGAGATGAAGATTAATGGTTATAATCTAGAAGAAGGAAAAGAGAATGAAGCAGAGGAGGCAAAAAGTTCAAAAACGGAATGTGATGAAGGTAAAGTACATAAATTTCCATTTTCTGAAGACTAATTCAAAGTCTTTCCTTACTCTTTTTCTATCTCAGTCCAAGAACATTGTTCAAAGATGAAATAGGGAAATCAGTTGGAGGTAGATGTAAGCTGCGTTCTTATTAAACTGATGCTGTCCTGATTTGTCCTTGTTAAAGTTGTTTCTGCATATTGCCAGCACCAGATGGATAGCACAACAAAGTAAAAGCGAGATGCCAATCAACGTGTGCCTCAGACACGCCAGGAAAAAAAGAGAGACACGGCATCAGACAGAGCAGTGATTTTGAGTCCGGTAATTTCCTTTCCATCCTCTTTCATGTACTCAAAAGTGAGAAACACACGCTTGAAACACCCACAATGCTGCGAACTCTACAAGGTCCCACAGAGGGGAGCAGATGGGGTTTATTAAAAGTAATTATTTCGAGAAGTGGATCAGGTGGGAGATGTAATGGAACATATTTCTGAGACTGAAGACTTTGCTGTTTGCTAGAAATATGCCAACACACTGAAACGTACAATGATTGGTAAAACATTAGACGGAAAATTAGTGAAACACTTCCAATATGCTTCAAAGCCTTTTTCGGGAGAGCATCAAAATAAATGTCTCTTTCATGTTGGGTAATAATTGCAGGAAAGGTTTAATATTTTGGAGGGAAATGCTTTGGCTTTGGAAATGGTTGGTGTTAATTTAAGTTCAAGAAGAGAGGGGTTTAGCATAGCATTGGAGTGGAAAAAGCTAGCCTGGCTTAGTCCAGAGGTAACACATTCCAACACTTTTAACCTTACTAATAAACCAAGACCTTTAGACAACCCAGGCTAGCCTCCCTAAATGGATTATTTAAGGCTAGGCCAGGCTAAGCTCAATACAAGCCAAGAGAGAGTTAGCTTAGCTTAGCATTAAAACTATAGCACCCACCAGCATCTTTGAAGTTACAAATACACAAACACTTTTAGACTGAGTCAGTCTAGAAGCTTCCCCCCAAATCAAGTCTTTATGCTAAGCTAGGCCACCTTCATCCGTCTCACAGAGAGTCAACTATCATGCACTTTCACCAGAATATAGAAATATTCTTTTAAGACGGTCCTTTTTATTTCTGCAATCGTATAGTATATGATACAATAAAGTATAGTGACACATTCATCATCATTGAAAAGAAGGTAGAGTTTGACGTCTTTTATGGTTCAAATTAACATACCTGCCAACACCTCTGTCCTCTGGAAGAGGTTTTCAGTGCGAACCTCGACAGCCTCCTGAGGTGAGCCGGGAGCACTAGTCGTACTGGTCAGCTGGTTACTCTGCATGTCCTCTGTAACTGGCACAGGTGCCTGAATGAGGGGAATAAGGAAAGGAGGGAAGAAAGCAGCACATGGAGAAAAACAAAGGATTAGTTTCTTTCTCTAAAACTGTGTTTTCTGCAGAGGTGAAAAAATGCACACAACTATTGCGCTTAAGCAAAAGCACATCTCTGGATATAATTTACTTCAGTAAAAGTATTGCTCTATATATCTACTGAAGTAAAAGTAAAAAGTATTTCATTAAAAGTTTTGATAAAGTACTGAGTAGCTACCGAGGAGTTGGGCAGTAAAATGTAATATGTGCTTATTGGCAAGAACAACAAGAGAACAGATCTCCAACCAGGTTGTTCAGGTAAAGTCACACCTTTATAATCAAATAAAATATACATCAAAATGAACAGTGTTGATTTAAGTCTTACAGAGTCTGCTCTGTCAAGAACAAAGCAGAAGGTCAATCTCATAGCAAGGCATTGAATACTGACAAAGAGTATGGTGGATAACTTCACTCATGGTGCAAATGTGTCTCACAGCAGAAACATCACTCCAGATTTTCTGTGTCCAACAGCTGTTCAGTCATGTGATGCGGAATCATTCTCTCGCTATGTGTTTCTGTGTAGTCAACAGAGGTGGAAAACGTATGAGAGTATTGAATTGAAGTAAAAGTTACTCTGGTTCAAAATTACTTAAGTAGAAGTAAAAGTGCAGGTTTCAAAATGTACTCAAAAAGTACAAGTACCCAAATAAAAACATATTTTTTATTTATTGATTTTATCGATTAAAAGTTTAAAACAAATGCTACCAACAATAAGCGGAAAACAAAATATCTGCCTCAATAATAGGCCAGGTCAATAATTGGGCAGCCCCGAGTAAATATAATTTGTTTAAACAGAAGTGAAATTATTTGCCAAGGAAAGTCAAAAGCCTGGGCATGGACACGTCATCACGTTGAAATGTGACAGTTCAAAAGACCAGTGGTCTCACCGAGTCATCAGAGTGGAGACATGCACAAAAGACATGATGGTAACTTTACTGACTTTGTGGCTAATTTTGACTTGTTTTGGACGGATACGACTCTCTAACACTCTTTAACCGTTTAAAATGATGGTCACAGGGACAGACAAAGTGATCAGGTCGCATGCACAGTGCATATTCTTGCTCGTGCATGAGCAATCATACTGTGCTAAAGCCCATCTCTTCCATTCTTGCCAGGGCCCAGGAAGAGAACCATACTTGAGTGTGGTACAGAGCACGCACCCTGGTCAAACAAACTAAACTTTGAGGCTTGTTTCAGTGCATATTGTTTAGTGTGACTTTGCCCATTGTCTGCAAAAAGGGAAACAGAGAGGCTCCAACTGTATCTGCTTTAGGCGTCAAGGCCCTTTAAAGCATGTCTTTTCTGAACATGATTTCTGGTTTAAGTTGTGCAAAAGCTAGTGTGTTAAACTGCTTTCTTTCTGCTTACAGAGGATTATGTGAGGGACAATATCCCTGACAGTTTTAATGTCTTAACCTCACAGTGTAAACAAGGCTCCAGGGATTCGCTGAACAACAACAAGAGAAAAACAACTGATTTAATGTCTTAATTAATGAGCTTTAGAGATGCCGCGAGGTGGACTTCTTCCCTGTGTAGTTGATACTTCTGCTATGCTAAATGTAGCATATGAGCTGCTGGCTCTTTAACTTCATATTCAAAGGACAGACATGTGACAGTATCTAATTTAAGTCTTTTAAAGACAGCAAAACTTGTTTAACCAAATATATTTCAGTTTTAGTTACAGTCCTAAAGTCCAGATTGAGGGCAGATCCATTCAAGAGAACAGTAGGGGACAAAATGGAACCTGTCCAGTGAAACCTATAGAGGCTGGCCAGAGAAGAAAATGGAATAAATCCAGATTGGCCTGAACAGATTAGTGTGAGGCTCAGGAGAAGTAGGCAATAAAAACGGAGCTGGTGACCGCGAGGTTTATCTGAGAGTCTAGGAAAGAGAGTACACTATCTAGGATGGATCCAAACTCTTGCAGACTATGATTTTTCCACAAAATACTGAAGAAAGGAGCAAAATAGAATAGATCCAGTGAATTCGGCAAAGACCGGTGACAGAGGCAAAAGGAGAAAAAATGGAATGAGGCCAGGTGTGCTTGGCTTATACTGTAGAGACTTTTAAGACTAATCCAAAACAGATGTAGCATCCAGTGCAGTACAGTACGAGTGCAACACAAACATGAGATCTAGGATGCTTCCAGAGTATGTGATTATGTCCAAAGAGAGATGTAATCCCACATAATTTGCTATGGAGTGAAAACATTGAGAATCTATGTGAGCACTTGATCTTTATCCTGAAAACAACCTCACAGCTTCTGAGATTACAGAGGATTTAGTGACATTTTGGGTCATCTAAAGACATACTGAGGAAATGAATTGCTCTCTGCTGAATCAGAGGGATAACGAATGAACCACTTTGACCATTATTTACTCCAAAACACATGATAAGCCAGTCACACTGTAAAAGTTAACTTTAACCAGGCAACATAGAGTGTTTTTGGTTAGCACTTGTATCAACATAAAATCATTTATTTAGTCTGGCTATTATGCAAAATTGTACAATTTGATTATTAAATGTCATCCATTATAATTAATTAATTAATTATCACTATTATTACTGTATTCTATACTGAGGCAAAACCAAATGTGTACTTGTAAGTAATTCCTGTCATCTTGATTATTTTTATCTTATATCA
Organism: Cheilinus undulatus; assembly: GCF_018320785.1. Taxonomy (NCBI): domain Eukaryota; kingdom Metazoa; phylum Chordata; class Actinopteri; order Labriformes; family Labridae; genus Cheilinus; species Cheilinus undulatus. The sequence goes on along the minus strand of NC_054880.1, from coordinate 15,836,657 downwards.
TGGTCTTGGTTAATACTCGATTCTGATTGGTGTCCATTTACTTTTGATATACGGACATATTTTGAACTTCATAAGTAGTTCAAAAAATCATTACACTGTTCCAAATTAATGCGCTGCAGCCGTTAGATAGTAGGAGTAACCATAGCAACCTGACACAGTCATATTTTCTGAGTAGGGAGTCCAGCGCTGCCAGCCTAAAGAGCCTTCGGACCGGCATCAACCATCACTTAACTGACAAAAATATATGACAGACTCCCGGTTTATGACCAGCAGTGGTGGACAAAGTATTCAACTCTAGTACTTGAGTCAGAGTATTGATACTCGTGGTCAAATCTTAAAAGTTGCTTGGTGAAGATTAATTAAGTTAAAGTACTGACTTTTAAAAATACTTAAGTATTCAAAAGTACAAAGGACATTATCTAATATCAGTACATTGCTGTATTGTTTTCTCAGTGCTTTTACAGAACCTTGTAACTCTCTGAAACCACCTAATGATGTACTGACTTAAATGTAGAACCGCTCTGCTACAAAAAGTCTATAAAAACACCTGTAAAAACGTCACCATAAAAATGCAATCAAAAACAATAAGGACAACTATTGTCATTTAATTTTTTTTTCTTGAATGCAGAAATGTAGTTTGTTCGCAGTTTACACAGAAGACATTTGAAATTATATGAATCATTCCTCATTTCTGAAATCTCAAACATCGAGCTGAGATATGGCCATGGGTGCGCTGGTTTTTCAGCTTGAGTTTCTCCTGCCATCTTCATTGCCGAGTTTTGTTTGAATGAAGGCTGTGATTGGTTCCCTTCTGTGAGGAGCACAGCGTGTGGCCGATTGCATTTTAGAAAAGAAAAACAACACCATTTGACTACAAAGCTATGCTGAACCTAAAAGGAACGAGTAACGACAAGCTTCCTAGAAATGTAGTGGACTCAAAAGTACAATATTTGTCTTTGAAATGTAGTGGAGTGAAAGTCATAAGTTTCCAAAAAAACAAAAACTCAAGTAAAGTACAAATACTAAAAAAATGTACTTAAGTACAGTACTCAAGTAAATGTACTCCGTTACTGTCCACCACTGAGGACCAGTAATGCAACACGCCATTAGCTCCTATATCAAACGTACGACTGGTTCCCAGGCTCACCTGAACGCTGAAAGGTGAGTGTCGAAAAAAAAATCCCTTCCCTCTTTTTCTAACTTCTATAAACTGTGTCAGAAGATTTAAATAATATAAAACAAAAGAAAACAAGCCAGTATTTCTTTGTAGAGCCAAAGGATATACTTCTTAAATAATATGACTTGATAATATCTGATGATATATAATTATTGACATGTCTCTAATGGAGAATCAGCACCTGCAGGGCATGGACAGCTCCATTTCACCTCTAGTGCAGAAGGGTTTATTATTGTTTATTCAAACAGCTGGTCCGCTAAAACTAGGCTTTTTATCAGATAACTGTTCATGTTAACGTAAAGGTTTATAGTCTGATCACAGATGACTCTCCGTCTCCCTTGTCTTAATGCCTTTTCATTGATAAATCTGTTTAGAAAGTGCGCTGAGCGGACTAGATTGTTCTTGTTCTGTTGCAACTTCATATCTATGACCCGTCCTATTTACTGGCGTACTGAACATGTTTACATTCCCTAAGAACATTTTGGGATTGGAATGACTATTCCAGTTATTAGTCAAGCCCTCTGGCCTTGCTAGGGAAAAGGAATTGTTGCTTTTGTAAAACTTTTTATTTTCATTGCAAAACGTATGAAATGATTAATGTTTTTATTGATTCTTTTCTTGGCCATGGTATAAGCAGGTTAATGCCCTTTAAGGTGTCCAATTATCAGGGATTAATGCACGTCTGACAGTTCAGGCCTCCATGTCGTCCATTAATCCCTGATAACTGGATACCTCGTTGGGCATTAACCCTTACTTAACCATTTGTCTTTTATATAAACACTAAAATATTTTGATACTGGTTTTAGAAAAAATAGATTAGATCACTACGGATCTACTTCTACTGAAAAAGACAAACATATCAGTAGTACATTTGTTTTTTTCATAAGGGAAAATATAAAAGACATGAATTGGTATTTCTGAAACAAAAATAATTTGTTATTAGCACTATATATTCAGACAAACTAAAGAAAAAAGTTTAATAGGTTTGTATCAGTAAGGAAGTTGGATAGTTCAGGTGACTCAGAAACAATTTTTAGTTGCACAACTCACTTGAAAATCAGACAATTTCAGCCTGAATCTCTGTGAGAGACATTTCAAGAGAGTAATTAAATCATGAGTCCTGAACCACTGAGTTGAGATTTCTTCTGTTTTTTTACGCCTTGTGTGAAACATTCTGAATTGCCTTATTGCTGAAATGTGCTAAACAAAAACTCGCCCCCTCTTGCCTTGCCTTCTGCTGCTGACTAGTCAGATGGATTTCAGACATGTTGGATATTTGGGCCATTTTTCCTGTGTAAACTGTTTGGCATCATCATTATGAAACAGCAGGAATTCCTTTTTAATGTACCTTTCCTGACTATGATAAAGAAAAAAACACAAGCAGGAAATAGGCCTACCGAAAGATCTCCAGCTGACGTGGACTTTTTGTTAATATTTACCTGCTAGCTGTGTTTGCTAGCAGTTCATTGTGTGAGAGAGATGATTAGATTTATTTTGCTGTTTGTAGCTAACTGAAGTGTGAAAAACAATAGACATGACTTCAATCTCCATCTTTACTCCATCTGTGAAACTCTGCAAAGAAAACAACTTCACTCGTACAGTCTGAATGCTCAGGTTGCGATCATGAGCACACAAATTGTGCATGATGGTCCTGCATGACAAAAAATTCAGTCTCACAGTGTGAGCTGACATTACACCACAAGTGTTAAAGAGTCGGCTTGTAATCACAGTAGGAATGCCCAGCTTCAGGGGGTAGAGATGTTTGTCAGCTGTTTATGTGATATTTTTGTGTTTTTCACAAGTTTTGGAATGGATTTCAGTTCTTTACCTCTGTTCTGAGTGGTTTCCTTGGTGTGATGTCTCTGGCCTTTTCTCTAACCGTGGCTGTCTCCACTCTGGGGGTGAAATCTTTGGTGGAGTCCTGGGTGGGTTCTGCTGCTTTGGGCTCAATATAAACCATACTGACAGTCACTGTTTCCTCCACCACTTCTTCTCCTCCACCTGGGGGAAAAGGGAAAGGTAAAAAACACCTCGAGATTAAAACACAGTGTGAAAAACATCCTCTGGGGTATATTTCATTGTACGTGATTGTGAAAAGAATTACAAATCAGATGCTGTGTTAATGTGCTAATAAGCCAAATCTAAACTTGTATGTTATCTTTATTTTATGCTCACAAATCTAAAGTTTGTGCTACTTAACTTGGCACTATGGATTTAACTGTAATGTATTATTAACAGGTTGAATCTCCTGTTGAATACGGAGTGGCAAAGCAGAGTAATAGGCCACACATACAGTATTAGAGGGGCTATTGATCACAATCCCGTCTTCTTTAACCTAGAATGACCTTCTCTCACTGCAGTTAAACAACTCTCTCAGAGAGAGTAGTTACTTTGACAAAGGAATGAGCATTGTAATGGTGCTTGAAGCGAGTAGAGGAGAGGAGGTAATAAAAAAGGCATGTAAAATACGCACATTTGCCCACGGCAGACTGGGTGACAAGGCAATCTCAATTTAAATTGAGCGAAAGAAGAAAGAAAGAGGAAGTGGGGAAAAAGTAGAGACAAAGAGATGGAGAGCAATAAATAGAGGAGGGAGGGAGTGAAGGAACAAGAGCAGTCTGCCAGAAAACGATGGAAATACTAAGGTGTTCATTAAACTTACCTGCTGCAGATTTCTAAATTAATTACCTGCTGAATCTGCAAGTGGGTGAGTGTGTGTTTTTAATGTATCTTACCCGAGCCGGACCCTGAGTTAAAGTCATCGTCATCTTCAGGGTAGTATCCTCCTGAGCCTGTGTCATCCAGGTACAAGTCATCAGCCTGAGAGGAAGTCTTGGCTGCTTCTGCTATCTGCAAGACAAGATAACGAGGCATTGAGGACTCCAGGAAATTATTACAACATAATATTGTTTGTGTGAAAAGTTTTCATACTACATCATTTAAATCAGCAAAGTGCAGAGCTTTCTCTTTCTTTTCTAGTACTGTTTCCACACTTTCACTGTTTAAGTGTTTAGTTTTATACTAGCTTTTAAATCATTAACTCTGCCTCTTTGCTTCGAGATCAACACTTCAGCTGGTGATTATTCTGCTAATTGGCAAATATAAAATCCTCTTGGGTGGCAATTCAAAGCTTGCGTCATTAGTATATTGTAAACAGCACAAATCTTTGCCAAGTTTGCCATTCTGAAAACTGAAATGTGCAGTCAAGACAGTCTAAACAGCAATCCATCTCTGGTGTGGGCTATAAAGACAGTGTTAGTACACAGTGGAGACACAAACGTTTCACTGATGGCATCTTTAAAAGGGGGAGTATCAACGGATCAGCTTGTGTTTTATTTCTGAGCTTTAAGAGCTTCCTCTCGAAGATGACAGAGCTGGATCTATGGGACGGCACTATTGCACAGCAGTAGAGATGCATAGACTGTAAGAATAAAGTGATATTTTTCATCCCGTCTTTGGTATAAGACAACTTCTGTGCCAACATTTTCTCTCATGTTTGACCAGATCCGAGTTTGCTCGACAGGCCACGTCTTCTACTCAGTACAAATGTCTTATTTTGTTCAGAATTAGGTTTAGCAGACAGCAGCATTAAAATGACAGGAAACAACAGAAACACACTGGCTACTGTAGTTGTTAAAGCCACGTTATTTGTTTGTCAAAAAGGCCAAAATCAGCCGATGCTTATGTTACACCGACGCATTGTTGCATCCCTACTTGACAGTAAGTAGAACTAGAAGCTAACTTGCGTACATGCTCACATTAACCCTTAGAACCTCAATACCGTTTTAGCTAGTTTTGGTCTGCTTGTATTTCTTGGGTAAAAATGCACATAGAATCTCAACCCTTTAAGCACAATCAAGCTATGGACCTTATCTTTTCATGACAAGCTGGACTGTTAAATATTCATGCTGCAAGGATGTCAGCTGAATATATCAAAAGTTATATGACCAGAAAGACCAGGAAAAAGAACAAAACTGAAAGTGAATCTCAGAACACACAACATAAAACCTATTTTCATTTTGCACACATGTGCAAACATCATCTTTTCATTATTTGGTCCATAAAGGACTGTTTTCTTTCCTTTCTAAACTGGAAGATAACTATCCAGCCCCTTGTCGATCTTTGGCTGGCCATGATTGGTCGTTACCAACCAGGAAAGGTTTGGAGCATCATGATTAGCTGACAGGAACACGGTTTCTTTTACTTTCAGAGTCACAATGGAGGACTGATAGCAGGACTGTTAAGTTTTAATCGTGAAAAACATAGTAAGTAGTCCTGTTGTTAATCGTGAAAAACATAGTAAGTAGTCCTGTTGTCATGGATTTAGCCATGTGGATTTTTAGTACCACAGCTCTGAATAAAGAAGGCGCAAAGGATCTCAGGGAAGGTGCAGGACCTTGTCTGCTCTGTCGTTGTCAAAATTAGATATTTTTAAAATTGTGATTAGAAACATAATGTACCGATAGCATATTAAGGCCAACATAGAATATTAAAACGGTAGAGAATCTGTTCATTTATAAGCAAAAAGTCAAAATTTTGGTAAACAAAAAACAAAATTTTGAGATTAAAAAGTAATATATTTACAAGAACTCAAACTCAGAATTCAAAAGTTTAAAAGTTAGAAATTTTAACATTAGAAACTCAAAATTTCCAGTTTTTAAAATCGTAATTATACAACAGTGTAAAGTAAAGTAAAAAAAAAAAAGACAAGAAACCAAACTTAAAACAGTGGTTTGATTCTGGACTTTATGACCTCAAAAATATAAGTTTAGGTTCAAATACATGTACGACTTTTACAGTCCAACATTTCTCCATGACTCCATTCAGGGGAGTATGAATAAGTATGCACATCATCTTTGTGATCCCTCATGAATTTGCTGAGAAATCTCACAAGGATCAATTCTATGGTAGAAATAAAGACGAAAAGTGAGTGAACTACAAAATATCAGGGGATTTATCCTCTAGGGAGCATAACAGAAGGTACTGTAATGGAATTTAACTGCAATGCATCTGCAAATTGCTGCAATATTTCAATCTAAAAGTCTCCCACGTCGTACATAAAACTGTTGAAATGTCTAAAATCAAATCCTTATTTTATGACTTAATGACGCAGGATTAATACAGGTGATTGTCCCATCATAAATGAAGCCCCTGCCCCCGGCTTCGTCGCCTTGACGACCATCCTGAGTGGTGGGAATGTTTGTGTTCAGGCTTAATGGAGTTATTGGCTTAAAGGCCCACAGTTTAACAGAGCCTGTTTGTACAAAAAAGCCTCACATGGTGAAAGAAGTTCTCTTTTTATAGGAAATAAGATAAGAAAATTTTACACAAAGTAGCTCTTAGAGATGGATGCATGTATATTAACAGATGATACGAGTGTGTTTACAGTTGGAGTAACTCCTTATCTGTTTCACTGAGTGTGTGTGACTGGAATAGCTACAAATGCATCCATGGCAACCTCTATTCACTGATCCGTGGTCAGCTGTTCTGCCTCCTTTACTGATAGTCCTGCTTTAGAAATAAGGAGTACAAAAGAGAAACCCTACAATATATCATCCGTGTGTGTGTCTGTTGCACCCAGTAAGCTGGTTTCTCCAGCTCCAGGTCTCAGAGGATGTTGTACTGATGAAACAGAGACTGGATGAATGTGAATTAGAGGATATAATCAGTTGGCTTGGTGGGAAATAAGTGCTAACAGCTCATAATAGGCATGGTGTTGATTTGTTCTCACGTCACACTGTTATCTCTACTATTCTGAACATTTCTAAAGTTGATATTTTCTTTTAAAAGGCTGATTGTGATTTTCGTTTTTGTTATTTTTATCATATGTATTCTTGCCAGGTGGATCTTATGCACATTACTCTCAAATGTTTGCATTTACTTTACCTTTGGAGTAATTTCCCCCATGACCAAGATATAAGATTCAGGAAACAGTGCATATTTCCATCACAATCTCAAAGCAGCAGCATCAGGTAAGATGTTTTGTCCACTGGGAGTATGGGCTCCATGTACATTCATGCTTCATGAAATAAATATGTAAAGAAGATGACTGACATTAAATCTAGTTTTTGTTGGACATTTGAAATCCATGATATTTCTCAACTCTAGGTAAATCCTTCAAAACGCTCTTCTGCCTCTCAGCTGTGGAAAGCAGGAATTCCAGGTATGCCACATTGCACAGAACCCACTGACATGATTTGGTTCAGGACAGATTCAGGCAAGAGAATAAATGTTTGGACTAGGAGTAAAGACTAAAATGTGAGGACTTTTGATGGACTAAAACTGGACGAAAATGTATTGAGTTTGTCGACTGAAATGAAACTAACACGGGCAGAAATTACTAAAATGTGACTAAAACTAAAAGGCATTTAATCCCAAGACTAGGACTACATTAAAAAACAGCTGTCAAAATGAACTCTACTGCCAATAATATCCAACTAAAGATACAGTCTTGTGCATAAGTTTTTTCCATGTCAGGCACTGAGGATTCATCACAGGCCCAATGTGCCACAACCCAGGGCTGGATGAGGGCAGTCAGAGACAAGCTTGAAAACATGTCAACACACATGTTGCCCAGCATCCAAGGTCAAGCTCAATAGCATCTCTTTGTCCGGGACTCTTCACCCCTAATAAAATGCCTGGGGACCGCCACGCCCTTGGGACACCCACAGCATGACCAGGGGCTCGTGGCAACCCTACTTCCTGCCCGGATGGTACCCTTGGCTGTACTTGAACGCCACATCCACCCCTCGCTGTGCACTAAAGGTGTGGGTTTTTTCCAACAGATTATTTTCCCATGCCTCTGCTAATATGCAAGGACATCCAGAGCATGGCCGGAGTTGCGTCAATCCTCCTTCTTGCCCAGTGCTGCCATTAGGCCGCTTAATGGCCACATCTATGCTTTACATCAGCCTCAGTTCTGGCCAAAACATATGTAAAACTTCTGAAAAGTGTTGTGTATTGGACACAACATTTTTTGCTTGAGCAGATATGAATTCTTTACAAGAAAACACTTCCTCAGTTGTAGCTTGCCACAAAGCAGAGTTTAGCCCTCAGTACTCTTTGCAAGTTAACCTTTAAGATGACTGTGCTGACATGTAGTTTTACATACATCAAGCATGGCTTTGTCATAAGTAAGAGTAGTCATACGTCCCATTGGTGGCTGTCAGATGCATTACAGTTTAGAGAGAGCATTTGAACTGATAAAAAAATGTGAATGATTAATTAACTGACTGGTTCTGCCGTGACAATGGAGGGATCTGACTTTAACTGTTTAGCCTGCCAATAGTAAGCATCCATAGTTGAGTTCCAGCTAAAAAAAAGAAATACATACTGTAAATGAAATGTACATAAATACATCACAGTATCATCTGCATATAGGAAATTGCTTGTTTTTCAGTATCAGTAGGGGTCATATAAGTTTCATATTTGTAGGGCACTATACCTACAATTGATAATGTTTTATGAGGCTAATCTATCAGTTAGTAAGCTATACTTTGTTGTTCCTGCTAATAGCAAACAAACATTTTTGCCAGTATTACAGACATAGGAGCAATAAACAAGTTAGATTTGTCAGTTTTATTTCTATTTCCATCTTTCCTTTTACAAGACCACAGCTGGCTCTTCTCTGCCTGTTAAAAGAAGTTTTTATTCATCACTGTTGTCTGCTTAATGTTGCTCAAAATGGAAAAATGTTGTGTTTCTTCAAATAAATGTTTGATCTGGACCTGCTCTTTTTTTAAAGCTAGGATGACATTTTGGTGCTACTGATTGATATTTCCCTTTTCAGCGCATCAATAAGCCCAGGAATCAGTCGAGGCACAACAAGTAAACTTAATCTTTATTTACATCCCTGCTGCATCTCAGCCTTTCTCATTACGCTCAGTATTTCTAACAATGACTGTGTTGAGCAGCGCTTTCAAGTCATTGTATATGCATATGTGTGTTTGTGTGGAGTCATGAAAGAGAGGCCTGGCACTCTCCATAACAAAGAAACGGGGAATACGCACAGCTTACAACAGCGTGAAAGAAAGGGAAAAGAAAGACAAAGGCGAGATGAAACAGAACAATGCCGATCTCCATCTCTCCTCTCTGACTTTGGAGGAAAAAGGCCTACCGAGCCGCCTGATCAAAGACTGAATTTGTTCAAAGCAACTTTATCTTAACCTTTCTCGCCTTCTTCTCCCCGAAACACCCCCCCCCGACTGAAACAGCCGGCGAGTTGATTCATCGGTGCATGCGGTCTGCAGGTCTTTATGCATAGGCAATGTGAGCACAATGAACCGAAAGGAGGCAGGCCACAGATCAAACTGTGACAAAGGCCACTAATGAGATAGAGGCCACACACACAGGCATGCATGACTAGACATGTTTTACAAATGTATGCAAGCATTCATTGATTCATTGATGATACACACACACACATTAGAGGGGGCAATTGAGCATAGAAAACGACACCATGCATGGAAACGTGTGAAGAAATGCAGAAAGAGCCAAAGAATTAACAAAGAGCCTTTAACTCCCTCTAGGCTATTTAACAGACATCCAAAGGCACTATTATTACAACTTTAACACTTTCACCTGACTTGTTCAATGAATAAATGGATGTATTAAAGGCATAATGATGCTTTAACTGTTACTTCCTTTTAAAAGGAAGCAGTGCAGATACATTATAAGAGCTATGATAACAGTTAGCTCCTATTTTTTCATTGCAGAAGTTAGCAAATAGCCAAAATATCCATTCAACTACTGTAGAAGGATAAGGAAAACAGAAATGATTCACTATTAATAAGTTATGCATGATACATTGTTCATTTCAAAAGACTTTTGATCAAATATATACCATTTAAAATACTCTATACAACCATATCTGCTTTTGTAACATCACTCAAAACTACTGAAACTGAAAATTTATTCAAGGTTAACATTTAGGGCACAGCAAACTCAAGTAAAAAGCAATGGTAAAAACTTTTTAAAAATATCACAGAAAAGCAGTGTAATGTTAAACATAAAACAAGGTCAAAGATAGAGATGAAAAAACTTTTTTCACAGACATGCTATAGCTAGATGATAAATACGCAAATCTGATGGTAATGCTGCCAGCTAGCTGTCTTAATTTAGCATTAAGGCTGGGCATAGAGGAAATGTTGGTCATGCTCTGCTGTAAAAATAACAAAATTAACTAGAAGCATCTCCACAGACTTAAACAAATATTGTATTGTTTAATACATTTGCAAAACATGATAGAACCTGCAAGGTGGCTGTCTTAAATACTGAGCTTCTCCAGGGTTGTTTAGGTTGATTTAAGGGATGTGCACTGTAAGGAAAATTAATATGAAGAAGACACAACAATTATTCAAAGAAGACTGGAATTTCTCACAGACAGAACAGGATGTATATCTGATTTTCTTAGCCTGATGCCCAAACAGATGCAACATTACGTCTCACTAATTCAAAGAATTATCTATTTACTTGATAACACCATGCAAAAGTCACAGTTAAATTGATCATTCACTTTATAATGTTTGGTTAATTTAGCGAATGGCAAAGTGGGTCCCGTGGCCTTTGAGCCACATAAAAACAATGTGTGCCAGGCACTGGTGTAGCTCAGTGGGTCGATCAGGTTCCCATGAGCAGAGGCTATAGTCCTCAAGTCATGGGACTGATTCCTGGTCTTGGTGTTTGTTTTCCCCATTCTCTCTCCTCATATTTCCTGTCCCTCTTCAGCTGTCCTATCAAAATAAAGGCAATAAGAAAGAAGAAAATAATGTGTGCTGCATAGGGAATTATGTGAACCAACCTCCAGGTAAATAAAATAAAGAGATGCTTACTGGTTTCTCAGCACTTTTATGGTCTGTAAGGCTAGAGTTGTGTCCCCTGACATGACTGGACGACAGGGTAAATGGAGGATGAAGAAAGTCTTGAAGGAAACCGAAAGCTTCAGCAACACTTGTAGTTAAGAGACCAACTTTGTTAGACTGACACGTTTCAGTTTGTTTCTTTTAACACGGTCATCCAGGGATGTGCTACTGTCAAATGAAAAGTCATATTTCTTACATAAAGTAACCATTCAAATATGTGAAAATCATCTCCCATGCCTTTTTGATTTTGTTACCTTTAATCGATTCCAGCAGTTTGTGGTTCCTGTACAAAGCTAAGCTAGTATTCATCAATATATAGTAGGAGTGCTCATCTTCAGACAGTGTGGCCTACAAGTTCATTTCAGGAAAAATATTTTAAAATAAATAAAAGTGAAAGTATGACAAAAAATGGCCCAAAAAAATTTTTTTAAATGTAAAAAAAAAAAAAAATTTTCATAATAATGTTTGATTAGTAGTTTATTGCTGGCATTGGGCCAAAACCTTGTATATCCATTTTCATTATTTTCTTTTATTCTTTCAATAAAAAGATGTATATATATATATATATATACATACATACAGTGCTTAACAAATTTATTAGACCACCTGTCATAAAAACGAGAAGACATAAATATTTTAGAAATCTTCCAAAAATTTGTTTAAAACTAAAATGTTATTGCTATTTGTTTGACAAATAACAAACTGAAACAACTAAATAGTTCTTTTTCACACATAATAATTGGTGTATTAACCATTGCAGTAACATAAAAATTGATTTTGGTAATTACTAATGCTGTTAATTTAGGGCAGCTGTGGCATAAACCTTACTTTGGTGGTGGTCTAATAAATTTATTAAACACTGTATATATGTATATATATCTGTGTTATCGGTTACCCTTTACAACTCTCTGTGGGTTTTAACCAATTTCAAAGCAATAAAAAGAGTAAAAAAGATGCCAAAAATACTTTAACCATTCAGGGTTAAATCACTGAAAGGTGGTGATTTTGGAGATATGAGGTTTTGGCCCAACGCCAGTGATAAATTCATTTTTTGCAAGAAATAACAAACTCAGTACATGAATGTGAATGAATGCACACTGTAATCCAAGTGAAATATTATTCCGCAACTAAATATATCCCGTCTATTGCTCATGAAAATGAATATTAAATTGGCTTTATTTGCATTACCATTAGCATTTGAGTTTGGAAAATATAATTATAACTTGTCTTTTCTTCATAATAATCTTACCCTGCTTTACCTTAACATTACCTTAAATATTTTTCTCACTGTGAATTTTAACAGCTGAAGAGTGCTGTCACTAAATCTGACTCCTACCCCATGGCAGTCATTGCAAGCTTTAAAACCACCATGAAGACATTCTGAATCTCATAGCTGTTGCTCGTGTTTGCTTTTCTGAGTCATATAGGGGCATCAGTAGTGTTTTGTCTGTTATAAAAAGCTAAAAACTCCTTACAGGAGCTTTAAATACCAGACAAATCATTCCTCGAGCTCTTTGAGGCAAAATTGATCGAGAGATACACAAGTGTACAGCGGCCTTGTTTATTTCAGACTCACAGGTTCACAAGTCCACCGACTCCTCCGTATCTTCATGTTTGGAAAAAGCGTCTGGATTGGAGCTTTTCAACTGAACAAGCCACAACAAATCAGAGCAGATCTGAGCGGAGGAAGCCGCCTGTTTGACCTTGATAAACTCCACTGGCTTTATCTAATGCACAGAGACACACAGAAGCACATGCGCCTGCCGGTGTACACAATATAAACTTGATAAAGTTGGCGTTCTCTCTCACTATCACGCATGTGTGCTCAGACACTACAGCCCTGATAAACTTTACTCTCTCTATCAACTTGGTGACATTTACAGGTAGTGTCTGCTTTCAGGATTTATCACAGACTCGGAGCTGAAGCCGACATCAATCTGCACACAAGAAAAGAAGAGTGGACACCAGAAAAAGCTGTTAGCTAGCAGATGTAACCTTGAGGAAGTCAGACTTGTTATGTGGTTGCTTCTCTGTGGCATTGCAGCTCCAGTTTAAGGAGCAATTACTTGAAAATATCCTGCAGTGTTACTTGTTGAACAGGTCCAAGCCTTAGGTCTGAAATGGATCCAGTTGGCTGTATTTTGTTCAGAAACTTGGACTTTTGATTGAGATTGAAATGTTAGATCTTCAACAATATCTTCTTATTCACTGCAATTATGCTGCAAAAAGGAACTGATTAACCCTCTCAAGAGAGCAAATAGAGTTTCATTCCTCACTGTCTGCATCTTAAATCATTAAATCTGAAATCTAAGCTGATATTAAAGTTTTATGCACCCTTGCATATAAAAAAACTTTAAGACCTGAAGTCATTTAGAGTTGAATTTTTGCTCATAAACCATTTTTATAGCAGCTAGCCATCAATTTTAAGGATCCCGTCATTGCAGTTTTATTCTTACTGAAGCAAAGGTCGCTTAAAGATTTCTTAAGACTTAACTGAGTTATTTATGAATGTTTTACCAGGATTAACTTGTATAGAGTTGGTGGGGAGGTCATTTAGTGGAATCTGTATGTAATTCTGATATAATCACATTATCATATGGTCTTTCTCTTAGACAAACACATGGTTTTCTGTGTATGCTTGCACTGAATGAAGAATCTACCAGCAAGACTGCCCATAAAGGGAGGATAAAGGGGAGAGCTTTCTGGGGCCCTGCCAAACAGGGGGTTTGTGGAGGTCAGCAAAACCATGCTCAATTGTGAAGTTAAGCGGTGATATCCATATTTTATTTCTAACATGAATAATAACCCCTCTTATCAAAAATGAACAAAAATTTGGTAAAAGTGGCAAAAAGTGGCGAATTACAGCAACAGCAGCAAAGTTGGGTTTAAGTGGCAAAAGGGCCAACAAGCAGCTAAAATGGGTCAAAAGTGTCAAAAAGAATTGGCAAATAAGGGCAAAAAGCTGGGCAGTAGCAAAATAAGGCAGTAGCTGCTAGAATTGGCAATAAGTGGCTAGAAAATGGCACAAATGGACGAAAAAGAGAAGAAATTGTATAAAAGTGGCTAGTATGGGCAAAAATGGCAAAAAAAAATGGTTAAGCGTGTCAAAAATATTGGTGACACTTGGAAAAATAGACAAAAAGCAGCAAAATTTGGATAAAATTGGTGTAATAGGGCAAGAAGAAAGAGATCAGAGGTAACGAATGGACAGAAAGGGGTAAAAAGGGGATAATCAATTTAGGTGGCAAAAAACAGGTTAAAAGTGTCAAAAAGGATTGGCACAGATGGAAAAAGTGGCAAAAAGAAGCAACATTAATTGGTGGCAATTGGCAAAATGTGGCAAGAAAGGTTCAAAAAGCAGCCAAATCATATGAACAGTGGAAAAATAGGGCAATAAGTGGTAAAAATTTGGCAAAAAAAGGGAAAAAAAATATTTAAAAGTGTGAAAAATTGGTTAAAAGTGTCAAAAAGAAATGGCAAAAGTGGTTGAAAGCAGCATACATTTTAAAAGTAGCAACAAAAATTGGTTAAAATGGGTGGAAAAAGTTGTGAAATGGGTAAAAAGTGGCAGGAATAAACAATTTCAACATCAGAACTTAATGATAGCTTCACTTCTCCGCTCAAAAATGAAGGAACTTTTAGCAAGGACAAACGCTCGGGGCTTGGGGCCCCGGGGCCCAGTCAATTCGATTTCTATCTCAACAGGTCCCAAATCAGTTTAACTCCACTTTTTGATATTATATAAGGTGACAATTCTGGCGTATAATAACAGAATTAAATAGAATAGACTTCAGTGAATAAAATGCAACAAAAGTACGACACAAAGCAGCATTCAGCGTCTCTTCTGCTTTGACAAGTGTCACTCTTCAGTCTCGAGCTTCACAACTTGCAGGGAGCTAAAAAAAGACGTTGCTTCAGAAAGAAGAGGCCTTGGAGCGCTGCAGCAGAGGGAGGAGAAACACTGCTGAGTAACAGTCCAAGTGCTGTGTACAATGTTGTAAACAAAGGGACGAACTCTCCAGGCGACGTGAAGCTATTGTGTAGTCGCCCATAGGACAATGCTTTACTCTGCTTAGTGCTAACAGCAGTAACTACACAGGCAGTGACCGTGTGCTGAGTTTCCTAGAAAGAGTTACTAAAGATATCAGCTGTTAGTAAAGAGAAAGAAGTAAAATACTTCTCAATGAGAAGGAGCTGAGTGACCTAACAAGGAGAAAGTGGCAAAAATTACAGTTAAACCAAAACCCATAAAAGCTCCATAGAGGAAGCTGACAGAACATCATCTATCAAGACTCCCAGCTAGCAAATCAAACAGGGAGATAACTTGGAGTAAAAGGATTAAAATCATGTGCTTTCTTTCCAATATGAACTAAATACTATTTAGTAGCATTAAAAACAACTGTGCAGTGTTTGTCTGTCTGAAAAGCTCGATCAAATTGGACTGTCAAAATTGTATTCCAGTCTGTTAGCAGAGTCTGAAACAGCACATCTTCACTGACACAGCTTTTTTTTTAGGGTTTTGCCTTCATTTGGACCGGACAGCTTTAGAGAAATGGGAAATGTGGGAGCAAGCAGAGATGACATGCACCAAACTGTGCCAGGATGGAGAATCAAACCATGTCAAACCAATGCGGTGAGGGCTGTCGCCTCGGTATATGGGGCACCGGCTCTGCCAACTAAACCAAAGGAGTGCTCATTCTTGCTCTATTTCTTATAGAGATGCTTTACTTTTCAGCTAAGAACCTGTTTAAATAGTCATCTTAACAAAGACATGGACATTATTAATGCACAACTATCTCAGCTTTGGAAAGCCAGATAACAAGTGAGGAAAGAAACGCTCCTGATGCCTTCATCTCCCTCTTCCCTTGCCCATCTGAACACAAGCAAAAAAGAGGAAATAGGAACAGGGAAAAAAGTTGCTGTGCAACACAGACAGCTATCAGGATACTACAATGGGAATTAATATTATAAAGCTGATGTAGTTAGCACATGGTGTTACTGTCAGCTGAGTTGCTGCTTAAATTCCATATAATACAACTATTGTGCCTTTCCTGAATTTTCTGCTATTTAAGTGACAGTCAGTTTTCCAGAAATATGCAAGGCTGTCCATAAGGGGAGGAAAAGGTTTCTGGAGCCCAGAGTGAAAAATGTTAGCAAAGTCATGGTCCATAAATTCAAGAAATGACAACTTTAATCTTTAACCTATTAACCAATATTACTTATTAAAGCAACAAAATACACATTTTATTCATTGTTGGCAGTTTCCTGTTAGTTTCCTGATATGTGTGTGTTTTTTTTTGTAATATTAACATTGTGGGTCAGCCTACTGGACTAGGACAGTAATCTCAGTTTATATATCCATGCTATGACCTGCAACATTTTATTTTCAGTCCGCTCCAAAGCTGATTTGAGGCAGGCCTAGGATAAAAAAATGCTAAGTGGCTAGCACTAATGCAGAAATGTCAGGGAGCCAGAAAACAAACATGAAGAAAATGAGAGAACTTCAAGGTAAGAGAACTGAAAAATTATAAAAAGAGACAAAAAATGGGTGAAAAATAGCAAAACATGGTAAAAGTGACAAGTAATGGCAAAATAGTGGCAAAAATGGGCAAAAATTGCTTAGAAGTGACAGAAGGAGGAGGCAGAAATGGGCCACAAGTAGCAAAACTGTGGAAAAATGGATGGAAAAGGGCAAAAATGGGTCAATTGTTCCAATAAAGTGGGAAAAATGGTTAAAATTGTCAAAAAGTACAACTATTGCCACAAATTGGCCAAAAGTGGTGATAAAAGGAAATGGCAAATAAACAGAAAAAGGTGGAAAATAATTAACAAAATAAGTGGAAAATGGGTTAAAAGTTACAAAAAAAGGCGCACAGATGGTCGAGTGGTTCGGGGCGTGACCCATGTGCACGGGCGACCTTGGTTCGAGTCCATCCTGGGGCCCTTGGCAGCATGTCTCTTCCCACTCTCTTCCTTGTTTCCGAGTCTGTCCACTGTCCTTCCTCTATCAAATAAAGGCATGAAAGGCACAAAAGATAAATCTTTAAAAAAAAAAAAAAGAGACAAAAAGGGAAAGAGGCAGCAAAGATTGGTCAAAAGTAGCAAAAAAGTGGCAAAAAAGAGGAAAAAATTGTCAAAATATGGTAAAAAGAAGTGGCAGATGAAGGTGAGCAGTTGCACAAATTGGCAAACCTAGACAAAAAGTGGCAAACGTGTTGGAATGGCAGAAAGAGGGCCACAAGTAGCAAAAAAGTGGCAAAAATGGGTGGAAAAGTAACAAATAAAGGGCCAAAAGTTTTAAAAAATTGATTAAAAATGTCAAACATATGGAGCAAAATTGGGCTGAAATGGGCAACAAGTTACGAAAAATGGCAAAAAAAGGTTAGAATAAGTGAAAAAGTAGCAGGAATAAATGATTTTAACATCAGAAAACAAATACAGCTTACTGTTAGCCAGGGCACTAGCATCAATGCTACTGATCCAACACACACACACGCTTTGATACATCAATAAATCACAACTAGGAAGGGCCCAGTCTCTGGGTTTTAGAGACCCAGCCAATTCTGTGGGCAGGCCTGCACTGACCAATCAAAATCAAGATAGAGTGAGACTTATGACTGCAAATCTTTCATCAACAATGACTGAGGAGGAACTTATTAAACTTGAGGGTACAATTTCCACATCTAGAGCTGCTGATGATACCATTTATGATTCCTTGAGATTTTGTTTTCTTTGCAATAATTCTGGAGTAAAAGCCAATATTAAGCATTAGGAGCTCTTTAAAACAGACATTATGGAGGGGTAACAGCTGTGAGCTGGCTTAGAAGATGTAGAAACCGTGAGTGCCAGTGAGAAATGCTTTGAAAATGAGGCTGTCAGAGCTGGGAATGCAAAAAGTTGTTAGCAGTCAGGCCCTTATTCTATAATTGTGGTTGGTGGAGGCAGAGCTGGCTGTTCGACAAACAATAAGACTCAATTTAGAGCAAGTAGATCTTAGTTTGAACCAAGTGAAGTCTGTTCTTTCATTAGAATGCAAAAACCACACCATAAGGCCGTCTAATGCTTAAAAATCTATTTTAAACTGTCTTTAACATCACTTTGTTGAAAGCATCTGACTCTGTTCATCAAAGAGTGAGGGAATTGTTCCTGGAGTCTCAAGGACACTTTTGCTCAAACACACACTCACAGACACACAGAAATCACCTCATTTAGACACCTTAACAAGCGGATCCGACATCATCTGTCCAGAAAACAGTGAAAGAGAAAGAGAGGGGGAAAGAGAGAGAGAGAGAAAAGAGGCTGAGCTGCCATAATGAGAATCTAGCCATGTATGCCCCTCTACTAGCTGCTGTTAGCAGCATCTCTGCCTGATAATGAAGTGATAAGCCAGTGGGAGGACAGCCCCAACAAAGTCGGTCTGTCTGTCTGTCCTGTTGACCTTTAGACCCCACAAAGAATCAAGACTGGATGACATATGGATGACAGAAGAGAAGATGGGATTGAGAAGAGGAGAGTGGGAAATAAAACAGACATGAAGGAGGAGATAAAGGAGCAGAGAGGACAAGACAGCCCTGCAGCCTGGAGACTGCTCGGCTAAAAGCCTGTCAAAAGCACCATGTCCATGCCTGGTGGGGCTTTAAAAGGCACTGGATCATCCATACAGTTCGTGTGACAGTGGAGTGTTTGCATGTCTCCCTCCTCTCTGAAAAAAGATGGATGGATGGAGGGGATTCATGGAGGAAGAAATGGAGTCATCTGAATCAACCCTGGGCTCCAGCCTCTCCTCTTGTGTACCCACCGCTCTCACTTCTAACACAACAAATATTAGCTCAACTCCAAGCCAGGCCGGGGGAAATAGCGTTCCTCAAAGGAATGCACGCACACATACACTCGAACATCTGCGTGTCCATGAAAGCACCCATGGGACACACATATGTGCCAACGCAGGCGCACACACTCGAGCCCTTATCCGGCTCTCACATCTCAAAGGCGTGAGACGAATACACAGACGCACATCATAGAGGGACTTCAGAGGGAGAAGAAAAACAAGTGCAAGGAGGCTGGCAGACAGACTGTGTCTCAGATCCTCCTTCATCAGTCTGCTGCCGTCTCTACTTCTTAACTATTTCCTCAAGTCTACCTCTGAGATGCAGCAGAGAAAAGCAGCACTCCTCTGCTTTCCATGTATAGTAACTTTCAGTATAGAGGCACCTATATTCAATAGAGATGTCTGAAAGCATCCCTCCTCTTTACTTATATTCAATTAAACATGTTCCCTTCTCTCTGTGGGTTTACATTTTACAAAACACTCATAATGTGACTAAATTAACACTTTGAACTGTTATCAAACCCTCTGACTGTATCAAATATGGATGTAGTCTCAGCAGTGGCGTCACCCATTGGTTCCTGAAGAGGCTTAATGCAGACAGAACACATCAATGAATATAAACATGCAAACATGCTAAGCTACAGCCAGAGGCTAACTTCCATCTTTTGTCCCATCACAGATTTATGATTCACACTCATACAATTGTAGATAGAACAACATAAAAGCAATAAATGATTCAAAAGATATCTATATTGATCATAAAATAACAGGGATAAAGATCCCATTAGGGTCTGAGAGCATAAAGTACCAAGGAGGCGGAAAGTAGTGCTGGGCAATTAGCCAATTTTCAATTTCAGTCACAATTTTTCTGAATCATCTTCTTTTATATATAATTTTACCTACTCGTTTTCATATATTTCTTGTTTTTCATACTTGTTCTTATTGTTAAAGTTCATGAATGCATCTGGTGTAGATTTTTTGAAATCAGTGAGTAATTGTGTTTGATACTCGTGATCTCAATATCAATTTGTGATTCTTTTTTTTTTCCCATAATCCAACAGCCCTAGCAGAGAGTAAAGTGCATGGAGCACATGCTGGTTCAGCACTGCCGCGTCAACCTGCTCTGACCTCCTGATGGTCATCATCCACACCTGAGCCAGGCCCCAGCCCTACAGGAATCTTGCTAGCTAACCCGTCCTCAATACACATAGTCTAGCCAGTCCACCAGGTCCTGGGCACCCAAGTGCACCAAAAGCGCACCAGGTCCCTGTAAAAGTGATGCCATTCCTGTATCGGGCTACTGACTGGTCCCATCCCTGCTCTCCTGAGCATGTCTGCTTTAGACCAACGGCCTTGCCAATGATACCCAAAGATGTGCCAAAGAGAAAGGAGTCCAGCCGGCACCTCTGGCCATCAGTCAACATCCAGGCCTAACAAGATTTTAGTAAGACCAGAAGGACCAAGGACCTAAGGACTCTGACTCAGATACCGGGAACTCCACACCGTCTTGCTCAGCTAACCCCATGCAAGTGCAAGGCTGTGGTTGATGAGGACCCCACAAGGATGTCTGCAGTCTCCACAAGGATCATGGCATCATCATAAAATCCAGATCTGGATGTTGCCAAGTGACACTTCACAGTTCCCTGTTACCCACCCCATTATCCATACAGGTACTGAAGAGTAAGGGGGCAAGAACATTAGTGGTTGCAGCTTAACCTCACAGAATTTTATCTGACTAATTTATCTTTGAAAAATCTATTCAAGAAACTTTAGCTTCTTTCAGGAATCAGGAATATGTGAGTGTAACAGGGATTGTCACCTTCCTTTAGAGAGTATAAAACCTCTGTTATCACAGCCTTGGCTGGGTAGCTTGACATTGCGTTATAACTAACCTGACCAAGGCTGTGTCAACAAGATACTAACATACCGCCTTCCACATTCTCCAAACAGTATGTACTGCATTCTCAGTGGAGTGATGCACATGTAGAATGTGTTACAGAGCAGTTGTTATTTGTTGGCTGTCTGGCTAATGAGCCGCGTTGTATTGTAAGGCAGTTTAGAGTAACAAGAGAACCAGTACAGACGCTTAGCATGACAACTTAGCCACTCACTGATGCTGTTTTTTTCTGTCTCTTCTTTTGGTGTAAATTCCCACAATGCCAACATTTTCTCTCAGACGGAACAGATGACTTCTAATAAGAAACCTCTTCTGCAGTTAGGTGTGATAGATGCCTGTCTTATATTGCTACTTAACAATAGATAAACAGTGAGTCTGTATTCTGTCTTTATGCTAAGGTAGGCTAAGCTAACCTTCTCCAGGACAAAGTTTTGTGGCTGAAAGAGTGTTCCCAAAATGTGCTCTCTTTTCCCACTTCAAATTCATCATGTTTTCACCCAAACAGGCAATTTGAAGATGTTGCTCTGACTAAATTATTCATAATCAACACAAAAACCATTTTCCATGCAGCTGCCAACTTTCAGGTTTTACATTCACTCCAGTGCAGCACACTTGTGTCTCTCTTTGCCTCTGTATTACCCATCTATATCAGCTGTTTGCAGATGTTTCACATCCTAACTGATGGCTCTGCTTTCTCAGTCTTGTGAAACAGATCAGACCTCATTATTACAACCAGGAGAGAACTCAATACTTTAGGGAGGTGACTGTGTTTGGGTGTGTGATAGGGAGACAGGGAGAGAGCCTGTTAATCCCTAATTAACAAAGTTCTTTAAGGTGGCAGATCGGCCTGCTGGCTTTCACTTTATCTCTTCTACTCAGCCTTCCACGGATCCATACACACGGTCAATACAGCAGCAGAGGCAGGCAGGATCTGCCCCGTTTCACTCTGCTCTCCACAAACCAAACTCAGCACCCTCCCCTCCTCCTCCAACGTTCTCCCCGGTGACATGGACTTAATCACTTCACACTGACAGGACACTTTAAAACTGCATAAAGAGGCGGGAGATGGGCTGAGAGGGGCATCTGGGTGACTTCCTACTCAAACCACAAAGACAAGAAGGAAAAAAACAAACAGAGCTGGTGGCAACCCCAGTGTGGAAGTGCAAAAGCCTGCAGTTGTGGCAGCATGCAAAAAAACAAACAGTTCCATTAACGGCCATATTAAAAAGCCAATTTGACAGCAGAATTAAATGTTTTTACAGCCTGGTTAAAAAAATGAATCTGGAATCAGTGGCTCCTTTCTTATAGAGAAAACTGTTTTATTAACTAATTTCTTCTGATTTTATTCTATTTCTTTGCCTGTTACTAAAATAATCCAAAGTTAGATGGATATAATATTTCTGATACAGCGATGACCATCCTTTGGCTTCATAACACCTCTTTAGAAGAGGTCACTGGGACCACATCCCTATATTATACAGTCTGGCAGAGAGGCGGAGTGTGATTTGTTCAAGCCCTGAGCTAAAACTCAATATTATCTTTGAAATATTGTATTGGTCAGAATATGGGACAAGATTTTTCCTTTAAATCTGGTAAAAAGTGGAGTTATCTAACATAAGGAGTGTATAGTATGTGTTCTCAACAGACTGTGCTGCTTATCTCTATAGCAAGGATACCACTCATGAGACGAGCTGTCACTCACAGCTGCAGCATCAGGAAGAGACAAAGTGATCATCAGGAACAAAGTGGCTCAAAAGTAAGAAGTTAACTAACATCTAAGGCTGAGATACACTGAAAATTTGAAGCTGAAGATCATCTATGCAGTGTTTTATGCTTTTGTTCGCATTCTCTAATGTAAATGCATGGCATACGGTGCAACTAAATTGGGACTTACTCTTTCTAAAGCGAGACTTGTGTTAGTGCAGACAAGAAAGATTGAGGTAGGACACGCTGTTGTGTGTGTTAAGAGAGGAAATGCATTTGTGGAAATGAAAGTTATGATGGCAATCTATGAAATTTTTAGCCATCTAAGTATGAGTGGATGAGCTGTAGCTGTCTTCTACTACAGATGCACGGAGTATGCTGCAACAGAATTGTCAGTGAAACTGTACACTGTCTGTTAAATAGAGTTTTCATGATGAATTTGAATGTTGATACAATATCAGCTAAAAATCAAACAACTTTGATCTCTGTTTTGATATTACCACAACAAAAAAGATCTCCTGAGTTCTCACTTCAAAGTGAGACATAAGACATGTTCACTCAACAGTAAAGACCAAATCTTGATATTCTGTTTAAAGCAACAAAAGGCGAAACAAATAAGATTGTCTTAGAGAAAAAAAAGTGTAGGACCTACAGAAGATCAAATATGTCCTCTAAATTCTATTATTTAGAAACAAGGCTGCCATCAAGGCTGTGAGTGCACAAGTTGGGATGAAAGGAGAACCTTTCAGGAGATTTTTTGTTTTTATTTGGTAGAGATGGGCCAGTGGATAGAGCTGGAAACTGAAATGAAAGGGTGGGGAACTATACGCTAGACTTGGGCCACCCATGTACACAGGGCATGATCTAACTACTAGGCCATCTGAACCCCTAATTTTTTTTCTTTGCTGATCTTAATTTTTTTCCCTAAAAATAGTATTTTAATGGGGCTGATTTTGGAATAGTGTCCTCTTATATTTGGGCAAATACAGTAGCATCGTGCTCCTCAAGGAGTAACATATGCATCTCCTAAATTCTGTTTTTCAGCTCATCTTTAATGGCAGTGTTAGGACTACGCTTTTCTGCTCTTGTTATGCCAAAGTCTATCAGTTCATTAAAATTTCTTTCATTAACATATTTGCTGTCTTTGTATACATCATCCTAAAGTTTCTTAATAACATTAACACAGCAGGTTGATAGCAAAGATTGAGTTCTGTAGACCAGTGATTCCCAACATTGGGGTGGGAGACCCATTGGGGGTCGCGAGACACTGGGAGGGGGTCTCCAGATGCCTTAAAAAATGAATATTTTTTTAATTCTAACACTTTTGCCACTTAAAATTCATTTATGTTGATTTCAAACCCTTTCCACCTTTTTTTTCTGCAGTTTTTTCACTTCTAAACCAATTCTTTCCATTTTCTTTTTATCCTGTTAACCAATTTTTTAGGCCATTTTTACCCGTTTTAACAACATTTCATTATTTTCTATGCACATTTTTGCCTGTTTGACCAATTTTTCTTCCAATTTCACCAAATTTTCCACCCACTTTTACTACTTTAAACCCATTTGACTACTTTTTGATCCACTTTCACCACATTTTTATGCCTGTTTTTGCCATCATTTTCTATTTTGTGGCACTTTTATCAGATTTTTTGTCATTTCTGCTTCCTTTAAAATCCACTTTTAACACCTTTTTTTTTTACCAGTGTTTATCATTTTTAACCCATTTTAATTCTATTTAAAAGAAAAGGCATTTACATTTTTAATGAAGCTATTTACTACAGCACAAAAGAGTAATAAAAGATCAGAAGATCAGTGGGGGTCCCCGATCTCTGACACCTTGATTTTAGGGGTCGCCGGCTAAGAATGTTGAGCCCCTGCTGTAGACGAATGATAAACACAGCTGTGTACATCCTTTACGTTTCAGACTAATGCAGCGGCCACCTTACATATTGTGATGCTGTATTCTGATCTCAGTTTTACTGATGGTGATGTGTTATCTCTAAAGCACAGAATTTGAAAGCCATTTTGAGTAATTCATCTTCATGATGACAAACAACCCATTTTTTCTAGAAACATAACTAAAATACACCAGATCAAGCAGTCTTTAAAAATGTAAATTGATCAAATTTTCCCTGATTTTAACTGAGGGATATTATCTAAAAAAATGGGGTCGATCCTCCAGTGGAAGATTTAAAATCTCACAAGAATATCTCCCTCCAACTTTTAAAGTACAGGGAGGATGAGAACTAGAGCCTCCGTGATGATGGAGCAGAGGAAATCAGGGGGAAATGACAGGAAAGACAAGTTTAAGAGCCTGACAGCTGTGTGCGGAAACAGATTGTCTTCCCTGAGAAGTAGCCAATAACAGCTGCAGTCCTCATGGAAGAAGTCTGAACAACAGCTGGATCTGTGTTGGTGTTGTTATTAGAGACAGGAGAAAACAGTGGGAGTAAATTTAATTTGTCCCACAAACACCTGCTGATAAGAGTAAAAACTGCTGATAAAAAAAAGGCATTTTGTTTGGAGAATGTAAACAGTAAGAAGAGGAAGTAGCAACCACCTCCAGGATTTAAAGGAGAGCCAGTCTGAACTGTAACTCTAACAACAAGGCCAAAAAAAAAAAAAAGCTCAGTGTATGTCTGCGAGTCTGCTTTTGTGCTCTTTGAACCCACTCTAACTTTTATTGCCCTCCCGGGGATCATAATAAGGAACTAATTGATAGTCTTTGAGCTGCAGGCAGAGGAGAGGGGGAGTTCCTGCAGGAAGTCAACACAAATCAAACTCTCCCTGAGCCCTTAAGGGCTGGAGCAACTCCAGCTGAGTTGTGCTAACAGTTGCTGTGTGCATGTGTGTGTTTGTGTGTGTGGGTGGCTGGAAGAGAGAGAGAGAGGAGAGGAAATGTGAAAGAGAGCGATTGAGATAAAGAAAGCGCGATAGTCTGGGGTTGACATTTACGTCTGCTTTTCTGAGATGTACAAATGATACCACTAAATGTCAATATCCTACCTAAGTAAACCGCTAAACACCTCCCAGCTTTGTCTCCAAAGAATCTAACTTTTTATGTGACTGCTAGCAGTGGAGCATCCCCGAGACATTAAAAACTAACTTAGCATTTCTTAAGTGAGACCAATTTTTCCTAAGACCAGTGCTATATCTGTTAGCCCTTTAATGGCAATTCTGTTAGTGTCAGTTGATCTCAGTTAGCATGAAGCTAACAAAATCAAATGTAAATCCTGATGCATCTGTGACAAATCAGAATTTTCTCTGAATGCCCCCAGTGGCTTTTAGATACTATTATATCTCTAGTTTGTATAGGGCAGTGGTTTTCAATCTTGTTTTGCCCAAAGCTCACCTAAAATCAAGCTGAAATCTCTGCACCAACCTGTAGTATTAACGTATGGTTGTAAAAATTCACTTGCCTCTAGTGTGCCTTCGTAGAACATTTGAGAACAACAGCCTTATGAGTAGGAGATTACACAGTAACACACATTATTATACAATAAAGTTCTGTTTATGTTACCAAAACAGCCTGGAAAATCAGTTAAAAGTCCTGCTTTTTTATATATATATACAATTTTAAGAGGTATCTGTCTCCATCTGTCTTTAATGGCCTCTGTTTTTATGCTTTCCATACACAAATCTGGTTTTGTTTGAGGTTTCTGTCCATAAAATGGACATTCATACCTGCCACTGTGGCCAAAAGCTTTTTGATTGGTGGATTATCCATCAATCAGATCAAATAAAAGCACCCCCACCCCACAGAGAATCTATGAACAAGGTAAAAAAAAAATACACATATATATATATATATATATATATATATAAAATCAAATGACTCAATAAACACAGAAAATTGAGAAGCATTATAATGAATTCTTAATGAGGAAACAAGAGAAGATTTATAACGTTAAAATTCAAGACTAAGCAAAAAAAAAAATTAGAAAACAATGAAAAAAAAATTTAAAGATAAACAAGGAAAACAAATGAGCTGAGGAAGCACTATCATAAATTTTTGATGGGAAAAAGCAGGCAGTAGGATAAAATTAATAAATTCAAAACAGCAAATCTATAAAGCAATAAATTGGAAGAGTTCAATTAAACGATAAATCTCTAAAAGATGACGGAAAATTTTTAAAAATAACAAGCCCTGTTTAAACTTACAAATATGTAAAATAATGAAATGAGTAAATACATACAGTAAATATGGATACCTTCAATAAAAAATACATCTCAAGCCAGGCTCTAACATCAGGTCTTCAGTTTGCTGAACTATACTTTCATTCAGTTTTTTGTAATACATTTTTCACAGCCTGCTCTAAAAGCTTAAAACACACTGAAGCCATTTGACCCAAGTCTAAACGAAGACACACTGTGGTATATTACACCTCTGGTCTATTCACAAAGCAGCGGGCAGTGGACGACAGTGTTTTCCTTAGAGAATGGCTGCTCTTTACATCTCAGTTGGTGAGTATCAGTTCTGTTTGAGAGCACAGAAGAAGAAATTTAGCGCCATATTCCATCCAAGGTGTGGAATAAGTGGGAGGCCTTGAATGCCGGTGAAACACTACTGTTGTTATTCGTTTTGTCTTAAACCGGGTGTACACTGTGCCAATTTCAACCAATTCAACCATGAATTTTGAGTCGCACAACTCACTTGGATGAAGCCAACTTTAAGTTGGATTGTGCGTTGTTTGTCGTGCTGTGTACAGAGGGATACAACGGCTATAGGGATATAGATTTATGACATGTTTGATATTTTGGTCGTACGACTCCAGACACTCCCGCAGTGAGAGAAGAGCCACAAGCAGAATCCTTAACTTCGGGGTATTTTTCCATATAAATTGACAGACAGCATCTTAAATCACTGTGACAACAGCAGCGGCCTCACTATAACACAGGAAATAAACAAGCAGGAAATCCTACCTACTTGTGGACCTCTAGCTGACACAGATGGCAGGAGAAAGAGTGGGAGAGTGGGGATAAGACTAGATGACTTCAGCCTAAGTATGTGAGACTTTTGCAGAGGAAACTCCATGAATTTTTGTCACAGTCCATCCAGTCTTCAACCGTACAGTGTGAGCACTCAGGTCATGCACGGTCAATGGACCATATAGAGAGAGCATATAAATCATATGCAATGGTCGTAAGAGATTCAGTCGCACAGTGTGAGCTGACATGGTGCTACGACTGTTATAGGGTTGGCTTGAATTGTGTATGCCTGGCTTTACCCAGTGAGACGGGGAGGTGAGCCCTGAGTGGGCTCTAGACTCTGATATCAAGCAGATGGAAATTAGCTTGTCAGCTAAATCTGGTACTAAGCATCTTTTCTGTTATTTTGCACATTGTCCCTGATACAAATAAGCCTAATGAACTAAACTAAGCCCCTGGTCCAGCAGTGGCTGGGTGCGGCACCAGTGTGTTTTTGGTATAAAGTGTCTCAATGTGAGTTAACTTTTGGTCAACTATCAGACCTGATAAAACCAAATCTAAACAGCTGTACACAAATGTGTCATATGATGATTTCTCTGAGATGTCTGTTTTTTTAGGATAAACATTGTACATTAATCTGGGGAAATTTAATCCTGACACATTTCATTTTCTCCCTGCTCCTGAAGGATCGGGTCACGTTGCCTTGGTGGGTGAAAGGCCCTCCTTCAATGACCTGAGCACAAGCTGAGCATGTGGCCGCGTTCGGCTCAGATTCATATCGTCTCCTGTTCCAAAACAAACGGCCGTCTGACATAGAAAGGCATACACTGCATTCCACAGGGCTCGGGCCAATCCATAAAGGGGGGTGGCAGGAGCAGGAGGGGTTTCCAGCTTGGACTTCCAGGGGCTACATTGCAACCTCTGCATCT
Source organism: Cheilinus undulatus (assembly GCF_018320785.1). NCBI lineage: Eukaryota > Metazoa > Chordata > Actinopteri > Labriformes > Labridae > Cheilinus > Cheilinus undulatus. The sequence goes on along the minus strand of NC_054880.1, from coordinate 15,808,333 downwards.
GAAGGTGTACTGCCATGAAAGTTAAAGGGACTTAAGGAGTGGTATTTATCGAACATGAACAACTCACATAGAAAGACCAGATGCAACAGTGTTTTAGTCTTACTTTAAGTAAATAGCATGGGCCTGATACGGCTTATTCTTTGGAACCAAAGGCCTGCATTGTTGGCCAAATCCCACAAACACCGCCTAGCTGCTGTAAATATTCAGAAGTGGAACACATGCAGGAGAAGAAAGCTTAAGTGTTCAAAAAGCGGTACATATTGTATTTCTAGGCAATGTGTAAAGGTGTTCACTGTCTTGAGAACAAAACAACAGGACAGAGGCTGATGACTACAGATAAAGATTGTTTATGACAGAAAAATGGTGCACTTGTAGAAATGAAATCAATCTAGTAAGTTTTGGCAGGAATGGTCCTTTAGTGTTTTCTCTTTGCCAACAGGATAAACCAAACTAATGTCAACTTCATCTTCTTTTTTCTTTTAGTTGAATTCCAAGTCCAACAATAATTATTTTAGCTTTACTTTGGTGGGCCAAAGCTTTAAGGAGAAACACCTGTGACCCTCGACTTGCTAAATGCTTCAATGTCTTCACCAGCTACTTAGTTACTTTGGCTCCTTATTGTTTTTGCACCAGTGTTTGCAGGTGTTAAACGGCCAGCTAGAATGCTGAAAGCTGCATGAGGTTTGGTGACAGCTGCTGTCAAATGCAAGAAAATGGAATTACTATCAAATGTTTCTCATAGTAAATCAGCGTAAAATGGGAATTCACAGCTGCAACAACTAAACAAGCCCTTAGAGATCTTGAATATTCAACTTTTATGATGTCAGGACAAGACGCCAACAAGACTTTCACACCGGTTTGAGAATGAGGCGGAAAAGCTGAGTTACCCTTTTGTTCCTGTGACTCTGCCCAGCAGGCTGATATTAAAAAGGATGAGGCCAGGCTTTTACGGGGGCATTAGTACAACTTTATATCCCCATAAAGGTTTAAGTAAACGGTGTGAGACTGCAGGACAATCAAACGCAGCAGACCTTTTCAGACGTGTCAGGTAGCTCAGGCCTGGTATAGCTGCACTAAGACACCGGCTGTCTGAAACAGAACATGACTGATGCTTTCTCACTTTAGAGCATTTTCCCACAACAGAGAGAGCGCTGAGAAGCTAAAGTGGTCGCCATTGGTGGGATTAAAGGTTGATGGCCAAGGCAGATAAAGAAGAAAGGAGGAAACATTTAAGCTTAAAGTCAATAATACAGAGTTTGTTGGAGGGTAACTGAGTGATCTCCATAGGTTGTATAGAGCATGGACATAGTCTTTGGTGACATAACTTTGAAGCCAAACGATGGTGGCCATCATATTGATAATGATAACTTTTTGTTACTGTTGAAAAATAGACATTTTCCAGCCCATCAGCTTTATATAAGAATGGACAGCACCTCTCTGTCCCTTTTCATTGTACTAATTTGAAGCCAGAAGACCCTTGGGCTGACTTTTATCGCTGGTGGCATAATTTAGGGCCAAGACATGCACAGAAGAGAGCTAGCTGGTTCAACCTTGGAGTTGGCGCCACAATCCTATACTGCTATACTGAGCAGGGGCAGCTCTGTATGTACTAGCTTCACTCCCAGGCAGCTGTTACTCCGTCCATATTAATATACGATGTATGAGCCAGCCACTCTTTTGCAACTCTTGAGATTGCAGCTTGTTTATCTCTCATTCTGTTTCATTTTAACTTGGGAAATGTGAATCTGGTGTTCATAGTCTTCTGGTTCTGTTTGGGTCTTACAACTAAATGACCATCACAAATTCCCACAGCCTAATCCAGCTGGGAATATATTGTTTGTTTGACGAAAAGGTCCAAAAACAAATTCTATCCAGTTTTAAGAGGATTACAAACAGGGAAAAACAGCAAATTTTTGCATATAAAGAGAATTTTTTCTTGCAAATTGCACATGAGAAGACTCACGACCCTGCCTACCGTATCATGCTGCTATTGAATAAGCGCCACAGGCGCCGCTGTTATTTCCTTCCACAGACCAGTAAGTCACAACATGGAGGGGCTATGACTTCCCCCCTCGCAGTATTGCTTCCCAACAGGAAGAAAGTCAATTTCATGGCTTCCTGGAAAAACAACTGCATGCTGACAGACCACTTGTGGACAAAAGGCACCAATGGTGCCTCCCTATCATCACTAATGGACTTCACCTGCTGAGCTTAAAGTTAATGTTGGTGACCACGATACACGCAACCAATACAAGATCAAGTTCTCGGGAGGGTCTGGCATTTTTAAAGTGTAAGGTATCTGCCAATAGTAAATTTGTTAGCCACAGGTGATGCCAGTGAGGATGATCCCTTAAACAGAGAGGCCGGCTAGAGTGCCAGCTCAGAAGCTACACTTCACAGGCTAAAACTAAACAAAGTTATAAACTGACTGACTAAAGCTAAAACTCTGGCACACATCCAGCTACAGAGCCCATTCAACTATCAAAATATTCAGCATTTTAAACAGATTTATGCTACTTTAATAATATACAGAACTGTGCACAATGTTTAGGAATGTTTTGATCAAGGATTGAGGTGCAGGTGTGGCAGGTAAGCTGCATTGAGTGCACCATCTGGTCTGAAGGAGAATTGACACAACCCAGGTCATGCTCTGGATGTCCTTGTATATTACAAGGGTCATAGGAAAATAATGTCTTGAAAATAGCAAAGTCTATAGGGCTGGAGGCATGGCCAAGGGTAGTGTCAAGGTGGGTAGTAGGGTTGCCATCAGCCCCTGGTCATGCTGTGGTTGTTCCAGGGGCCTAAAAAATGCTGGTGGTTTACAGGTATATAACGAGGGGTGAAAAGGTCTGTTGTTCAACTGTTGAACTTGACCTTGGGTGCTGTGTGAGAGGCCTGTGTGGACTTGTGTCGAGATTGACTCCGGTCGTCATATCTCAAGCCCCAGGTTGAATGTGATGAATCTTTAGAGCCCTACATGCCTAAAAAATATGCATATTACTGCACTCACTACTAACATGTGCCTAATGAATAACCTGACCTGCCACACGGCTATGGTTGGGTGGGCTTTTTATGATACCAATGCTCAATCAACACTTATTAAACACTGCCATTGCCTAAATGGTGCCAAAGACTTCAAGAAAAAACTGGAGCATGACTGAACAAACTGCCGCTATAGCTTCATCCACGCTAATCTCTTCATGGGACGTCATTGTTTACAAGCATGCAGTACTGTGAAACCACACCCATAGCTACCACCTCTTTCTCCTCAAATGATGCTGATTGGTCCAGTCATTCTCCTACCAGGAACAAGTGTATCAGCTTGAAGCTTTGCAAGATGAATCAGCTTTAAGAGAGACATGGTATCTGGCTAACCATCAGCTTTACAAGGTTACCTTATGAAGCTCTACTTTAAAAAAACATGAAATATCCCTTAGCAATCAAACAAACCAATTACCAAAGTAATAATTCACTGAAAGTTGCGTTGCTATTTTGCGTTCACTGTTCAATGTCAGCACATGGACTTTTCTAGCTGATTTACTTCCTTTCAGATTGCTACATATTTCCCATCTCCCCTTAAAGAGTGTTTGATGCTGTCATGCATCTCTCCAGAGGCCCTGATCAGATTTAATGTAAACTTAATGTTAACCTTCTCTGTAAAATCTCTCCCTCAGCGCAGGCAGAACTCATAAAGACGAGAGGGAACGATCCAGAGCCCATGTGGCTTCAACATGGCGTTATGCAGTGAATACCTCAGTGCATTGGTATCCAGCCTCATGAACCGTAACTGACTTTGTTTCTGCCTCCATGCATCAGCGGGAGCTCCTATGACTTCTCCACCCTCCTGTAACTCCTCTCTGCTTGCCCGTGCACCGGTTGGGAATTGGGGGAAATTCCTCCGCTCCGTTAAAAAACAGCCCCTGATACGCACGGGAAAGCTGAGATTCTTTGTCGGCCGTGAAACTCGAGACACTGGGAAAAAGGGCTTCACCTTGCAGTCATCTCTGGTGCCAAAGGGGGGGGGGGACAGAAAGATTTGCTGCAGCACGACAGCTCTTTTCCCCCAAGACAGGAGAGAAATATGAAGCTTAAGAGAAAAGCTTGGAGAAGAGAAAACACTGAAGAAGAGCAAGAGACTTAAGCATGTTATATAAAACAGGTTTCATATTCTGGAGCTCAAAGACTCCAATAACCTGAAAGCACTAAGGCGCAGCATGGGAACTGATTCTCTCCTGTAGCTGGGAGTGATAGAGAGGCCCATATCATGAACGGCACATATCAGAGGCTCAAACCACTCTCAGGGACTCAAAATGGAGTCGAGACATGTACGAAGCAATGTGAGCAGATGTATGAATAAGAGCCAACATTTGTTTAGTAAGAGCTGATAAATCAAAGGGACAGAGTAGAGAAGATCCCTTCCAAGCTGACCATCTGTACTTCAATTCAACTCAAGGTACAAACTGAGAGTTTCATCATCGTGCAAAGATGACCCATTTGCAAAACGGTAGATTGAAGACTTTGGAGGACGAGTCATGCAGGTGGTAGACTGCTGAGACCCAGGACATCCTGACTCGTGTTTTGTAATATTCTCATGTACTGTAGGTCTCAATTTTAGCTGGAAACTAAAGCATACTGTATTCTAATAAACAAAAATCACAACCATGACCTTAAATTTCAGTTTACAAGGTAAGGGAAGGACACAACGGGAGTTGTCTTTGTATGAACGTCTATCTTCAAAACAGCTCACAGACTGTGGGATTTAAAAAAGCAAGCTCACTGCACACATCAAAAAAAGACGGTTTAAGCCCCAGGTAAAGGCAATTACAGCCGACACGACTGAAAACACACAAGCAAACTCAGAAACAAGACTTTCATGACATCACCAGTTTCTTCTTTAATTTGCATCCTCCTCGTGCTCTGATTGTAACCTTTAGCTGTACTACAGAGGCCCCCTGTTTCCTTCTCTCTCGTATCCTCAGCTGAAAATGACTAAGCCCGCAGTGCCCACTTAACACGTGGGGAACATTAGCATTGTGACAAAAGCTCATTCTCTCCAAGAGGTCTTTGTGACCCTCCTCTATTCACTCCCTCTTAATATAACATGAGAGCCATCAGGCACCTGGCCCTCTGTCTGTGCCGCTACTCTTTTCCCTCTCTGGCCCAGATTTCCAGCCCTTCACCTGTATCACATTAACGCTCGCTTAGCTTAGCTCTTAGCCCACAGGTGCACACTATATGAGACCATGGCCTTTTGTCTGAGCAGGAGCAGGAAATTAATACTTATACAGTGAACTTAGCAGGTATTCTCCCAGGAACTGCAGCTTATATTAGAGAAAGGAGAATATAGAGGCTGTTTAATATCCCCCGCCGCTTCCTGTACGAGATCTTCCAGGCCTGCTATGTATGTAATACCCTGCTCAGTGTGCGCTGCATGAATGAGTACACACCCTTACAAGTCCTTGCAAGGTTTCTAAGCTTTTCTCTGGTTGCTTTTGTGACCTAAATGTTGCACGTTATTTAAACTTTCAATGTTTTAAGCTTTTTAAAAATGCTCCATTAAAGCAGTTTTCTGACTGAGTGAACTGTTTGTCTTTTCACATCACTATAAGTCCATTTCTGTGTCTAATACAATGAGTAAAAACCTATGAAACTAAGTTGCTGAATTTTCCTGGTGATATATTTACAATATCAGTGCATGTGGGCTGGAGCCACAGCATTGGTGCTGGTGTCCTGGCTAACATGCACTTCATTTTGGAGCTAAAGTGTGTTAAGCTATTACTGAGTACTTATGCAAATGACTTATTCATGCCATTTTTAAACCCCTTCTCATCACTGTTTTCATCAATTTTTTCCCTAATTTTTCCACTTTTTCCCCATTTTTACTGCTTTTGACACATTTTTGCCACTTTTCAACCGCTTTTCACCATTTCTGGCTGATTTTTGCCCCTGCTTGCAATTCTTAAAGAATTTATGCAGCTTTCTTCCTATTTTTGCCTGTAAAAATCCAATTTTGCCACTCTGTAACCATTTTTCACCATTTTTTTCTGCTAGTTTTAAGCCACTTTCAACCAATGCTGCTTTTCATCAAAATGTTTTACTTTTTAACTGCTTTTGACCATTTTTTGCTCATTTCTTGCAGCTTTTATCCTATTTTTGCCTTTAAAAATCCGTTTTTGCCACTCCATAAACACTTTTCACCATATTTCCTGCGAATTTTTTGCCACTTTTACCCCATTTTGCCATTTAAGACAAACTTTTTCAATTTTTTTTGCCTTTCTTAAATAATTTTTGCAGCTATCATTCTATTTATGCTATTTATGCTATTTAATAAGTGAGGGGAGAGATGATAATAGGAATTTAATGCTACAATGCTAATGCATCAAACAAGCAGGGCTGCTGTTCCTACAGCTCAACCAACCTTGCTTCCTTGTGTTCAGTCCACAACAAGCACAAGCCCTTTAACTCAAGAATCTACTCAACAGAAGTTAAATAATTTTCCCAACCATTGATGTGGCCATGACCGTGTCTCTTGCCTCCCATGTAGACTATGACAACCATCACATGATAGAGCTGAAACTTGGTCAACATCAGCCATGCGAACAGCTTCTATTCCCACATGTATGCTCAGCCTGCATGGTCGACTAACAATTCAAATTGGAAATTTGGACCAGTAATTGCAAAAGGACACTGAGAATTCGAATTAATTGCATTCTGCACAGAGTCTTCAAGAAGCATATGAAGCATGTGTGGCTCTTATCTACCTCCTCTTCCTCCACTGATGTAAGCATACGGGGGGTTTAATCGAGCAGCATGTGGCCCAGGACTGAAGCTGTGCTGTGTTCAGCTGCTGTCAGACACACAGACTCTGCTGGTTTTAAAGCTGGGCAGCAGGAGGAGGATACTTCGAGACGGTGCCAAGACCATCTGTAAGAGAGCGCAGGAGAGGAAACAGGTCCCTCTTTATCTCATGTCCTTGGAGCAGCCTGCTAAGAGGACAGGGGCTGGATGGAGGGAACATTTCTCTAGTTTCATGTGTGGAAGCTTAAATTAAAGCTTCTGCTGCAGTGTAGTGGATTTAATAATGAGGGTTGTGGGAGTCAAGTCCCCGGGGAGGGTAGAGTTAATTAGTTATAGCAGAAACAGGTGGTTTATGAATGGTTTAATACACCATTTTCATTATGGCATAACTGCTAAAATGTAAAGTTATCTGGACCAAAAGTTAGCGTCCAGACTGCCTTTAAATTTCAAATTAACTGAATTTGAGTTGGGTGAGATTAGAGAGAAAAAAACCTGTCCAAGTCAAACCAACTGGGGTTTTAATCAGGAACCTTCTGTGAGTAGTGGCCAAAGCATATGCTATGGATTTGTATTCATCTCATTTGAAAACATTTCTAAGTTGAATAAACTCCACTCTGGTTATGTTGACAGAAACACAAAATATTGAGTTATAACAACATTAAATTTGTAGATAAACCTGCAAGATGTATGTGATCATGGTCATTTTGCTGGAAATAAAAACCCTCAGAATAATTAGATGAATGTCTTTTATATCAAAATCCCAGTGTTGGGTAACAGCTGATACCAGGTACCAATCGGATACTGGTGTAAACTGTCTGGACTGAGTGTGCTGTGGAAGACTGGTGCATTATTTTAGCTTTACAGTGACCCAGAACATGGCTCAACAAACACAATGGTAATGTGCTGCCTCTCTGTGACACTTGAAGTTGTCTTCCTTCTGATTATTGTTTTACTGCTAAATATTAAAAAAAAACAATGACACAGATGGCCACATCACAGCATCTCTTTTGCTCTATTCAGGCCATCTCCATAATGATCGACGTGTTGAAGCATGCAAGGTTTGACACAGAATGACCAGATGATGGAACAGCCTGGCATCAGTTGACAGCTCCTCACAAGCTTACTGGGAAAACAATTTGGCCATTAGCTTTCGAGCTAGCAGCAAGAAATGATCAAAAACTGTTGAAAATGGATAAAAAGATATTCGATATGGTATCTTCTGGTGTGGATTTAATCTGTAAAGTCACCCGGGTTCCAGGCTCACTAGAAAAGCTTTCCTAACGGCTGTGGATAGCTTCAAGTGACCGACAAAACGATTAGCTTTTAAACAGAAAAAGTAGGATGCTGTGATTTATTGTTCAAAAGTTATTCAACTTTTAATAACCTGCGTGACTTCTTGTCCTTTATGACAACACCAGTCTGGAAGAGTTTTAAATAAAACTGTATCAGACTAGTACAGAAACGGGTGTACTCACTGATCAATACCTGCATTTTCAGCAGTATTGAATGTATTTCTCATAAAAAGTTTGCCAAATGACAGTGAGGCTTTTGAAGAATGAGTCAAAAGTGTGAGTTTACACCATACACCTCCACAGGAAGATAAAATAAGCTGAACAACAGCCAACATCTATCTTTAAAGGAATCTGCCAGACAACACTAAACAGCCAATCAAACAACAAGATCAACATCTGGTTCATTTTATAAGACCTGGGCTCCTGCAGCGTCATTATCAGTGAAGGATTTGATGTGATCACGCAATTTTTTCCCCTGTTAAGTTTCTGATAAATCAGTGGTTTCATTGACAAAATCCTAGCAAAATAAACAATTATCATTTATCCATCATTGCAACAGCAACACTGACTTTACACTGTTGTAACACCAATGTTTGTTTTCTTGAAAATATATGACCTAATCATCTCAACATTTTTTATTTTTCCCAAATTTTGATTTGTTTTGCTCAAAAAATGATCAGATTGTCTTTTTATCTTTACGTTGGCCCTAATACACCGTCATTCATTATTTTTTTCTGATTTTTAAAAATATATATGTACATCTAATTTTGACAACGCCAGAGCAGACCAAGCATCATCCTGAGACCTTTGCCACCTAAACTCCAGGTTGGGAACCACTTTGTTAAAAACTTAGTTATCTGCCTTAAGCTCATGAATTCTATTCAAATACATTAGCTTGAACACTCAAAATCCTTTTTCCATGTTAAATAGTGATCTGTGGCTCCATTTTGCACAACAAATCTTGAAATAAGCCCTCTTTGCAGTCTTTGCAGCAAATGTTTTGCGAATCTGGTATCAAAGTGACCTTTAGAAGCAGAATCAAATCATGAGATACTAAAAGGACTCACACTAGTGCTAATTCTTCCAGAGCTGATCATTGATTATGTTTGCTTAAAAAAGAAAGTTTATTTTAATGAAGTTGGAAAGAAGTGTTTCTTTTATTTTGGCAGAAATACAACCATATCCTAGGATCAGATTTTGGTTCCTGTCCAGTTTAAATGCACTCTTTAGAACAAATTTAACAGACCTAAACAGTCGTTTCACATAGTGAGCTCATAGAAGCTGGGTTCACTCAGAAAAATAATTGCTAATATGTGAGGCTGCTGCTCCGCCATCAACCATTACTTGCTATGCTTTAAAGTCAGCGAGAATTTATAAGTAGATTCTGCTCATCCTGGTTTACAGACCACAAACTACAAGAACTGGGTAAACAGTGATGGAAATGTTTGTGAGGATAGTTTCATGTTTTAGCTACTGGAAACTTTTTCCTGTCTGTGAAGAAGTGTCCAATTATAGCTGCCACTCTCTTGTGTCCTCTGACCCCCACAGATGACACTGGCGCTTCACCGGTCCACATACCTGCACGCAGCACTTGATATCCGACCACTTCCTCTTTTATTCTTGGAAACGTTCAGCAGCTCTCCATGCTGGCAGCATCGACTTCTGCTGCTTTAACAAGCTGCCAGAATTATCCTTTACTGGTCAAACCAGGACGATGAAGACTAAATATATAATCAATGCAGCCTGTCTGTGCTGAAGAAAGTTTGTTATTTTGGATTTGTGGTCTGGCTTTTTGCCACTTAGCTAGCAGACTTTTTCTGCCAACAAACAACTGGTTTATGTCCATATAAATATTGAAAATGTTTGTTTTATTGACTGTTTTTAGGAAGGTAAAGCAGGAAGGAATCAGGCTCTTTCAGTTTATGTGGATTATTCATCAATAATGGGTGTTTGGGTGCTTCTATGGATTGACAGATGAATGGAAATCTGTTGTTTTGCATTGGAAAAACACATTCCTGAGTAAATACAATCTCCATTATTTAACGTATAAAGACTTCAAAGCCTGACGGAGCTCCCAGCAGAGATCTACCACGCTGTTTGTTACATAAACCTCTGCTGTGCATACACGCACACCTGTGCCACAGGCAAACACACGCTTTCACTGCTGCGCCTCGGGTACACAAACACTCACTCCCCTTAGATATATATGTACACATGGCTCTCACATGTTCACGAACACACAGACTATAGGTGGCGTTGACCTGTGCATTGACTCGGCTTGTGCATACAGCCCTCTGCCTGCTTTATCTGCACACAAACACACAGTGTTCCTCCATCGGGTCGTCGGTGCGTCAGTCAGCGCTCTGGAAACGGATGAATGCGGTCTTTCAAGCTGCAGCAGGCCGACGGCATCAACCATACCTGCAATAACACAGGTGCTGCTGCATTTAAATACATGTTTCTTTGCAAATGTAGGAGATACATCAGCCACTCTGGAAAAGTCAAAGAATTACACAGAAGACGTGACATCTCAGTTCTATCAAATCAGTGGAGCTGATTGCAAATTCAAGCATGTCATGAATGTCACCAACATCATCATGAATGTCCCCATAGAGCTGTCATGTCAAATAAACAGTGAAAGATACCTTTAAAAGTACCTTAAATATCTTTGGACTGCTTCAATCTCGAGGTGTACTTTTTATTAGTCATGTTATAGACAGCTGGGAGGTTCAAATGAGGGCTCTTAAGCCGGCATCGCTCCCTCTGAATTTTCCAAATCTGGCCTCAAACTACTCAGTCTGTTCACTGACTCTATAAGTACTTAATAAAATATTATTCATTATTGTTACTGCCATTTTTAGTCAGTTTTAGTCTGATAGTTTCTGTATATTATTGCCATAATATCTAGTATATTAGCTGTACATATCTATTTTTTTCATCTAAAAAGTTGGCTACAACTTTTTTGACTTAAACACCAAATAAAGTGCTGAGATATGCCATATTGTGACCACAAGTGTGTGTAGCGCAACAACATAGTGCAAACTGGCAGGGTTTAGCACCACTTTTTAACCGCTTTTCTCCTTATTAGGTGATAGAGAGAATGAGGATTATACCGTTAACTAATTAAGCCTTGGAGAGTGATGGTTTGACTGAAAACCCTCCTCAGTAAGGACAACAAACAATAGACAAAGAAGGGCAGAGAAACTCCAGCTATGAATCTGTCTCACAACAGTCACTGCAGGCTGAGAGCTAAACTACCATATTATAACTAGTAGATGCTCAAAAGTGCAGCACAGAAACTACAGCCTATAGACTTAAATGGAAACAGTCACACATGAGAACAGTTTTTCACCTGAAGAGATCCCAGGGTGACATATATTCCAGGTTTTACAGTTTGACATGTTTAGAATCAGGTGTTTTGAAACAATCACACATGAGCTTCTCCTGCTGTTACTGTTATATTTTGTCTCTCAGCATTGTGAATGATACACTGTGTATGACATTCATCTGATTGGCACATGGCTCAAAGCCTGATACTCACCCCTGACTGCACTTTGTCAACAAAGTGCACACACTCCACAACTGGAATGTGTTTTTGTTTGAGCCTCATCACTATAATTAGGCTTTACGTACACGTGCGTTTGTTCCATGATGTCCATGCGTGCTTTGTACTTGCACTCTTTGTTCTTGTGAAGTGCTGGCCATTCAAATTACATGCCGAAGACTGTAAATGTCTCCTGCACTTCTGAGTTCAACCTAAAACCATGCTGGGGTATTTCAGATGTTCTGTCCTCAGCCTCCTTGATTAGCGTCTCCCCCTCTGCCAGTCAGATGACTTTAAACATACAGAGAGGAACAAGACTAAGTAATAAAAACTCAGTGCCCTTCATTTGTAAAACCGTGGTATGCACGTAGTTCCCTTCTCAAAAGGTGAGGTCAGTACTCACTGATCATGTGCACAAGGCTGAGAGCAAAGCAGTTCAAGTTGTCCTTAATGCAGGACCACTCTTAGTGCATCTGAAACAAGTGGTACGGTTTTATTTAATCATTTATATAGAATGTGCATATATTAAGAAGCAGGCCTGCCCACAGAATTGGCTAGGCCCCTAACAAACCTGGAGAATGAGCCCTCCAGTGAAGATTTATTGATATCAATGCGTGTGGGATGGATCAGTCGCATTAATGCCAGTCTTTTTGTAAATTTTTATTTAATTTTGCCCCTTTTTCTGTCCATTCTGGCACTTTGGACCCATTTTTGTTATTTTACAACCCTATTCCACCATCTTTTTTGCAAACTTTTGCAACTTTTTACTAATTTTTGCCGCTTTACACACATTTTGGCACTGTTAAATCCGATCTCACCAGCTTTCTGCTCATTTTTGGCTGTTTTAACCCATTTTCTGCCACATTTAAACCTATTCCACCACCTTTCTGCCATTCTAAACCCATTTTTCTTCTATCTGCCAACTGTTGCGACTTTTTGCCCATTTTCACTTGATTTTATTGCCTGTTTTGTCAATTTAACCATATTTGACTATTTTTCTGCCTATTTTGACAATTCAAATCCATTTGTGGCACTTTTAGCCCCTTTCCACCACTTTCTCTGCCTGTTTTTGCAACTTTTAAACTATTTTTGGTCATTTTCTGCCAATTGTTGGCTCTGTTAACCCATTTTGCCATTTAAAAACCCAATTTCACCACTTTTGTTGCCCATTCTTGCCTCTTTTAACTAGATTTTGCCACTTTTCAAACCTATTTCACAGCTATTTCGGCCCATTTTTGCCACTGTAAATCAATTTGAGCCACTTGTTACCCCTTTCCACCACTTTTGCCTTCTTTAAGCCATTTTTGCCACTTTTCAAACCTATTTCATCACCATATATGCCCATTTTTCCCTTCTTTACCTGTTTTACCAATTTAAAATCCTAATCTACCACCTTTTCTTTCCAGTTTTAAATCCATTTGTTCCACTTCTTCCCCCTTTCCACTGTTTTTTTTCTAACCTGTTTTTGCCACTTCAAACCTGTTGTAATTAAAGAAGCCTATATTCCACCATATAAATGAATGAAAAATGTCTTTAACAGGAGTGGTTATCATTCTAGTCAAAAACAAAAAAATATGATTATCACAGCTCCATGGGCCCCCAGGTTGGCTGAGCCCCAGAAAGCTCTCTCCTTCATCCCCCTTTAAGGACGGTCTTGCTAGGAAGTAAACTAGGCTAAACTGCTATGAAAGTAAGAAGCTGGAATGTGTTTTAGAGGCTATACAATCCTCTGGTGCTCCCATGTCACAGTACCCGTCTCTTACACCTCTCTCAGTCTGCTTTCCTCTGTCACTTTGTCAATAAGAGGGCATGGTTTCCATCAACCCTGCCTTTTAAAAGCCTGTGTGTTTCACTGGGGTTATAACAGTCCCTGTGGCAAGGTGTGTTTGACTGTGCTTAGCATCTGCGCATGAAATGGCCAGGATTACATTCTGGATGTGTGTGTTTGATGGATGAACCAGTCTAACATTTCGTCTAAATACTTAATATTTTCCCTATGATGTCTCGTATGTGTCTCCGTGGCCAGAAAAAGACAAATCCTGACCTCTTTGTTGCCGGATCATTAACACCACAACATGAAAGGAGCAGAGAGGTCGAAGTTTGACCCTCGCCTTCCTCACCACATAAAAACAAGTGATGCCAAGGATAGCGGGAAGAAGGTATGGTGGCCCTAAAAGCTCAACACAAACTGCCATTTACAAACAACAATTTATAATCCAGTCAATGTTTTTGACATGCATTTTTGATACTACTGTAGATATTTGGATTGCTGTTCAAAGTTAAACTGTTTTGGACCTATTTCCACTGATTATTTTTTAATCTGCGGCTGTTCTGTAGTTGATTATGTTTCCTGTGTTTGGATGTAATGACTCCCATGTGATCAAAAGAAGGAGAACATGGGAGATGAGCTGAGAGCATGAAGAAAAAGTGAGTCTATCATTTAATTTACGAAAAACTACACAGATTGCCTGTTTCCAGTTACAATCTGCTCCTATTTACCTGAAGTGTTGCACAAGTTAATGAAGCATGGGCACCATAACCATAACGGTTAATCGCATTGTTTTAATTTTCTATTTTAATGATAACACTGCAACTTTTATTCTCATTGTTTTGATGGTCTTCAAGGCTGCCCATTAGGGGGATAAAGGGGAGAGATTTAGGGGCCTAGCTGCAGGGGAGGTCCATGGATGTCAGCAAAAATGTGGTTGACTGTCACCTATATACTTGCCATTCTTATCATAGCCACAAGTATACTGCATTTATTGCTGCTCTAGTCAAATATAGCCTGTTTCAAAATATCAAGTCGAAGATGCCAGAAAAGTAAGGAGAGGAAATGTTAGCTGCCAGGCTAGCACCAATGCTAATGCTACTGAGGGCCCATTCTCAGGGAGGAAGCCCTCTCTACAGGCAGGCATGACTGTCTTATTTTGTCTGAACTGATTTTTTTCTTTCTTTCCTCCTTATTTCCCCTTTTTTCTTCGTCTTTTTACCCACTGTTTGGTCTTTATCAGCTGTCTTAATAACTTTTAAATGTTTCCCTTTAATATGGCCAACAACCTTGAGTAAAAGTACAGAACGATGACATTTAACCTTTCCTGCTGAGCTGACGTCACAAGAACGCGGCCACCATGGGAATATGGTCTAATGCACCAATCTGCTTGTTTTATTTGTGAATGAAATATGTAAAAATAAATTAATGTAATAAGGGGGGCAGGTATCTGGGATGAAAAGTGTTGGGTTTAGCTCAGTTGGTTATCAAATGCAGCCCGTATCTCAAGACTACAGTCCTCGTAGTACTGCTCACTGTCTCCACTGTTTCTCTTCTGTCCTGCGAAAAATGAGGGTAACAAAAGCTCAAAATTGAACTTGCAAATAGCAAAGTATGTAGCAGATGTAAGGCTGTCATCTGTACAGCCTTAATTTCTGTCTGAAAGCTGAAAACAACCAACTCGCAACTAGTGATGTCATAATACCAAAACTTTGATTTTGATAACAATTTAAGTATCAATATACTTAATTCTGAGTAGTACTGGTTCTACACTCATGCTAAATGGAAACCAGATGTCCACAAAAGTTTGTTGCTTTTTGGACTTGACAGTTATTAACAATTCTATGGGTAAAAAAAATTTACAATTTAAATTTAGTTATTCAATATCTATCTAATAATAATAAATGTTAAATATTTGCCTGTGCCTGTGTACATTATTTAAGTCATATGTTATTGTAAAGTACTGTGCTGAACTTTAAGGCATGTTGAGGCCAAAAACTGAGCTGCAGTAAGGTGTGTAATGGCAAAAAAGCCCATCCGAGGGCACCATAGGGTGGGAGCAAGGATCGACACAATCCAGGTCACACACTGGATGTCCTTGCATACTATCAGGGGCATGGGAAAAAATCTGTCGAAAGAATAACAAAGTCCACACCTTTAGGGCAGAGTAATGGGTGGGTGTGGAGCGTCAGCACGGCCTAGGGCATCTATTCCCAAAGTTTGGGTCAGGACCCACAGGCGGGTCACAGGAGTTTTGAGACACCAAATGAGTTTTCAGAATTTCTTTGCTACAGCATTTAATGGGCCTTTTATGTAGTACACGTTATAGTCAAATGGGGGGCTCCACCCCATAACATTCACGCTATCTAACTTAATAAAACACAAAAGAAGGATCTACCACCACTGGATGGCAAAAAACTATATTCACAGTTATGGAAGCCTGGCTAATAAAAGAGGAAACTCATTGTTCCAGGCTAGACCGCCGCTGAAGGCCCACAGGGCCGAGCTTTCAAAGAAAGCTGGAGTGCCAGATCCGGACCAGACTGAGTCCAGAATTAGCATTATTCAAGCTAATATGGCCATCATCTCAACAAAACAGCTGAGAACTGCACAGAGGACAGGCTTGTTGAGCTTTAATGTGCAGAAAAAGAGGTTGCCGGGTCACGATGGTTTGTAGCTTGTAAAAAGTAGGCCATCAGTAAAAAGTTTGGGAACATTGGCATAGGGTACTGTCCAGGCAGGCAGTAGGGTTGCCAGATACTCTGGTCATGCTTTGGATATCCTAATGGCTCAAAAACCACCAGCAGTCTCTGGGATGAAGCACTGGGAAGAAAAAGTCTGAAAAGAAATGCTGTCGAGCTCGACCTTGGCTTGGGTGACATCCGTGTGTCGACATGTGTCAAGGTTATATTTGTAACTGTTTATATTGTGTGTGACACTTAGAAACTGAATGTGATGTCAGGGCCTCTACGCACAAGCCCCAGATAACTTCTGGGGTGTCCCATTTTACAAATGACTATTTCATGAATAATCATGATTCACTGTAGTTGAATTTTAATTATTTTTGTGAATAAACTGAATCTGACCTGAACTGAACTAAGACAGATTCGTCATTAGCATTGGTTCTGTAGGTGAAAAAGTCCCACAGAAGACTTTATAAGCCTGTTCTGTCCTCCTTTACAGCACGCAGATGCTTTCTTTCTTTGGACGACTCGCTATATTGTTGTCAGCTTTAAAAATACTTGCTGGATCACTTGCATCAGAGCCATATTTGACCTAGGAATAGTACAAAGAGGTTGGGAAAACAAGTCTAAAAAAGTAGTACATTGCATTTTAAGATTCTTAGAAAAAAGTGTTTCTCTTTAAGAACCTCAAATGTAGGGTGATATCAAAGCCAACCATCTTTAACTTGAGAGGAAATGTCACTTCACATGGCTGATAGAGAGCAGGGTTTGTATAAATATGAATTCATAACTGATTGATAGCGGAAAGAGCCTCTTGTCCTCTGTGATGTGAAGAGATAGTTGGATGCTCGTTTGCTTTTAGGACACAGTGTAATGCATTTCATATTACATGAAAAGATGGATGGCAGATAAAAATGACAACATAGAAGTACAAATCATGATAACCAACCATCAAATACAGTATGCTGTATTTCTAGGCCTTTTAATAGAGTACATGTGGCTTTTTATGCACTTATCAACATGCAGGGAGAAAAATGATGATGTGCCACATTCCTCCATCCAGGACGCCAATCTTCCACTGCTGCCAGCTCTGACAAATAAGCCTTTATCACCTGAGATGAAAGCCAGAGGGGTGAGAGAGAGAGAGAGAGGGGGAGGGAGGGAGAAGCAGATGGGGCAGAAGCATGCGATGAGAAAAAGGGGGGAGAGAGGGAGCGAGGGAGGGGAACGATTTTGCCGCTTTGTTGGCTGATCTGGTTCAATCCTTGTGGCGCAGCGATTGAATTCCCATCCAAGCCTTTTCCTTAAGAGGATTTGGGCTCATGGGAGTCGACGGGCCACAAGACTACAGTGTGAGAGGAGGAACCAGCGATGGGGGGTGATGGAGGACAGGGGGGAGGGAGGAAGAAAGGGGATGGAGGAAATTGCAGGAAATAAAAAAGCAATCTATATTTACAAGGACGACAAAAAAGAGGGACAAGGTCGAGGATAAATTCTGCTACAAACTTGTTATCGCTTCTAGCAGGGATAATGTGCTCGCTATTTAAAGGCGGAGGGAAGGAGGGAAAAGACAGCGGGAAAGGTTAATGAAAGAAGTCGCACACATTATAAGCATCAGATGGAGAAATAAAGGGGACAGTGATGATTTGAAATAACAGACAAAGTAAAGGAGGAGAGAGGCATGGAAAGGAGGAGATGACAGGAGAGGAGCGGCAGGTGGTGATCTCTGATCCCATTATCCAGGGCTAATCCTGACCAGCAGCGAGCGTGTTTGTATGTGAGGCAGTGTACACGATTGTGTGTTTGTTGTTGGCATGACACTCAGTGATGCATCAAGTCTGTCAGAAAACCTGCAGCAGGGTTTGAGGAAACAAATGGAGAATTAAATATCTTTAAATGGGGCGATGGGTAATTAGAAAAATGTGCTAAAGAAGCACACACGTGCAGAAAAAATTCTATAATAGTCATCTACTTTTAACCAGGGATCTCAT
This sequence comes from Cheilinus undulatus, assembly GCF_018320785.1. Lineage (NCBI taxonomy): Eukaryota > Metazoa > Chordata > Actinopteri > Labriformes > Labridae > Cheilinus > Cheilinus undulatus. Next base: position 15,790,256 of record NC_054880.1, on the reverse strand, counting down.
CATATAATGCTAATAAAATAGAGGAATTCATTTGCATTTTATTTCACCATTTCTTTGTAATTTCCTTATTTTGTCTGTTTTCTCTCCATCCGCACTCACTCATAAAGTGTCACACTAAACGCTGCATGTCTCGTCTCACTACAACAAAACAGTAAAGACTTCTGGGTAAACTTTTTCAGAGTCTGACAAACAGCAGGTACACTGTTTGATAGGGTGAGTCATGAGACTTGGCAGCCCCCTCAGTGTGAGGCCGAAGTGCCGTCACCTACAGTACGGCATGCACACGGTGTATTTATAGCTGGTGGTCCAGTGTGCGTGTGCAGAGGGCACAATGTGTTTGTGTGACAGCATGTACAAAGACAGACTGGTAAACACACTGGCATGTTATATGGAGATTAATTTGATTTATCACAGACTTATGGTATGAAAAATGGGAGATCAAGATTAAACTTTGTCTTCTGAGTCTTATTACAGTAGCGTAATAATAGCAAAACTTCACAGCTTTGTTCTGCATTTATAAAAGTAAGTATAAATGTACAGCCTTGAACCAGCTCTCCTCTTCAGTATGTCTTTGAGTTTACTCAATGAGCAAAACAAGGAGATGAGAAACAACAATGTCTGGTAGCTGTAATGTATACCATTTCCCATAATCCCTGGAGCATCACTGGTTAAATGAGCTAAGAGCCCTTTGGGGAGTGTTTTAAAGAATCTCTGTGGATTTTAGGCAAATCAACAAACCCCAGCTACACTGCTGCTGGTGCATTTTCATGGTAGTGACTTGTCTTCTTGCTAGAGGCCTTAATCATGAGTAAAACAGGTATTACAAAGCGTCTTCTGACTATAATATGGCAATAACTGATACCACAACATCAAACAGGGCGCAATTTGGTCTTGGATTGATTGATAAACCCACTGCGGCTCACAACTGTTCCCTAAATCCTTGATTCTCAATTGGTGGACCAGGATCCATCAGAGGGTTGCAAAGCCATTTTCAGTAGGTGCCAGATGTGTGCCCTGAATTAAAAATCTGCAGTAAACAGTGTATGATGTGCTTTTGTTTTGACGGACATGTATGTATCACTTTGTTCTCTCCCATCTTTTCTTCCATCTCAAGTCCAAACTGCTTATTTGATAATTTTGTGTGATACAAATCAAAAACGGAAAAAATAATTCACCCCTCAGCTAGCCACAATCCCTTCAAATCTTTAGATTTTAGATTCTACGCATGAGTGTCAAAAGATGCCGACTTGGCGTGGCAGGAATGCTGAATTGAAGAACGGGCTGAGACTCGTCCAGATACGACTTCATATGAAGAGATCTAAGCATACAGTAAAATGGGGTCTGAAATCCAAACCCAATCCCAATGACGTAAAAACAATGTGTGTATCATTGCTGTGTATAATCAAAAGACAACTCCTGTCATGATTGTATTGTTTCATAAAGGAGGGTTTTATCTTGTCAGTATTCCTCTAATCCAGTCTGGTCTGTCATGTCACATGATCATGTCGAGTGACAGTCGTTCCAGATGTAGCTGTGCAGGTCATTATGACGCTAAGATGCTAAGCCCTGAAATAAAATGTTTGTCTGAAGACGCTTTAATCCTTTTTTTCTTTAAACCAAAGAAAAATGTGTTACTATGACTAAAGGAGTCACATAAAAAGGATTCAATGAAGGGCAAAATTCAGGAGACGAAATGAGCTCATATTCAAGTTTGCTTGTTGGTTAATAACATTTCAAATAATTATAATCAACACTGGACAAAGCAAAAGAAATAGTATTTAAGTGAGACTGTATATGTATAGATATATATAGCATCAACGTTCTTCATAATTTTAAACACAGATATACAATTTAAGGTAACTGTTAGCATTTTATTTAGCATGTTTTATAAGTTCATTATGTTTTGAACCTTGAATATTTAATTCGAGGTAGCTGTTAGCACTCCAGCAAGCATGTTTTTTAAGCTCTTTACATCCTGGACCCATATTTAACATTTCAAGCAGCTGTTAGCATTTCAGCTAGCATGTTTAACATGTTCTTTGCATTTTGGACCCCAGATACTTCATTAGAAGTAGCATTAGAATTTCAGCTGGTATGTTTTCTGTGTTCTTCATGTTTTGAACCTCAAATATGTTTGTAGTAGCTTTTAGCATTTTTGCTAGCATGTTATGTTCATTATATTTTGTACATTTCATATTTCATTGGAGGTAGCTGTTAGCATTTGCGCTAGCATGTTTTGAATATTCTTTACATATTGGACTCAGATATGACATTTCAGGTAGCTGTTAGCATTTCAGCTAGCATGCCTGCTATGCTGTTCACATTTATCAAAAAATAAATAAATTGCGAGGCAGCTGTTAGCATTTTTGCTAGCATGTTTTACATGTTCTTCAGAGGTAGTTTTAACATTTCAGCTGACATATTTTCTCTGTTCTTCATGTTTTAAACTTAAAATAAAGGTTCAAAGTGGCTTTTAGCTCTTTAGTTAGTTCTTTATGTTTATATTTGAAATAGATGTTAGCATTTCTACTAGCATCTTTTCATTTGAGGTAGCTAGTGCCTTTTCAGCTCACATGTTTTATGTGTTCTTTGAATATTGGACACCATATATAACAGTCTAAATAACTTTTAGCATTTCAGCTAACAGCCTGTTTTGTATTATATGTTTTTTCTGAACCCTGTATATATTATTTCAAGTAGCTGTTAGCATTTCAGAAAGCACATTTTCCAGGTTTTGCAACTGTTTAGCATTTCAACTTCTACACCCTTTTAGGTTTTGTTGTCATGTTTTAAGTATAAAGTGCTGTTATTTTTTTAACTGTACTGTATAAGGTAGACAACATCTCTCGAAGGAAAATGCTGTAATCAGCAAAAAGAACAGAAAGCTTTTTTGCACTTTATTTAGTTTGACATGCTCTTTCTCAGTGGGATTTTCTACAGGAAGTGAAGTTTTCTGTCAGCTCTCTTCAACTTCCGTTGTACCCAGCATCACATACTTTTCATGAAAAAAGAGAACAACACACTAATTTCTTTATGTCCTGAGACTAATTTTCAGCTTGTGATAATACTGTCCTGTAGTGTTTGTTAGAATATTCAAGTGAAAGTCATGGAGTGTTCTCGGCGTTAATATCCCCCCTGTGTTTGGCTTTACAGCGCCTACATTTTCTAATAGAGTGATCTGCTGCAGGATACCTCTCTCTCTAAATATGGATAAGGTGAAAATCATGACTAAGAGAAGGGCAGCTCTCTGTGGACTCCAGGATGAACAGCTAGCAGATACAGCGTGGGTTTAGCATGACTCACATAATTGCACATTAATGACTCAGTCTAATTATGGTTGCTTGAGCTCCCTGCCAGACACGGTGTAAGGACCACAAACACCACAAAGGTTGAGTCGAGTCAATATGACAAATATCACTTTAAATACAGACAAAAAAAAAAAAAACCTAAAAATGTGACTTTTCTTGGCAAAACTATTAGGATTTAACTGTAAATTCTTTGACTTATTGTACCTTGGATTAGCTTCACAATTAGCTCAAAGTGCAGTCACCTGCACTAAAGTACCTTTACCTGTATGTTAATGTCCTGATGGCAGGGCTAGACTCTCTGATAACACGGTTACCTATGAGGATTAACAGTGCTAGTAGAGTCGCCTGGCTAAGATTCAGCTGGCAGATGCCAAAGATTACTGTACTGTAGCACAAGAGCCAAAGAGTCTGGACTAAACAGAACCTGGCGTGCAAATAGCAGGGCACTCACTGCAAAACAAGGTCTGTTCAACTTAATGGTGTCAATACCAGTTTAACTTGGTTTGGAATAAGAGTAGAAGGAGATAAGAGCTGCGAGTGAAGCTTAAAGAATTAACTGATTAATCAATCAGCACAATCAATTTCATTAACTTCTTTATGTCTTTATTTACAAAGTCAAAATTTAAAAACATGAGGAGCTAGCTTCTCTAAAAGGATTTTTTCCTGCTTGTATTTATCATGTATGAACACTGTTTTTCCTTTTAAATCTTTATTTGTAAGGAACTTTGTGATGTCTGTTCTTGAAAGGTTGCTTTATAAAGTCTACTTCCTTCCTTCCTGATTATATACATCTATTCATTTTATTTCCTCTCTTTTCATAAGGCGTACAGTGTTTTTCAGTTGATTTCCCCAGAGCTTGTCCTATTTTTGTCATCTTGAAACAAGCCTGTTTTTTCTGTGACAACAAGGTAAGTTCTCAAGATCTTGGTAAAATGCTTAAAATCCACTCATTGTCACTGAAAAACAGCGTTCTTGTCCATGGAGAATGGAATAATTACAAATTGACTGGTTACTACTGGAAAACAAAAGCAATCTAATGTGTGGATACATGTCCTCTTCAACTTTCTATATTTTCAGTTGAATATTTTTTCATATCACTTCATCTAAGACAGAAAAAAACATCCAAAGATGACACATTTTGCAGCATTAGTACCCTAGTGGTTCTGTGGACCCAATGTACAGAGCTTTTTGTCCCCTAAAATACCTCTCTTTCCCCATTTTATATCTGTCCACCAGAGTTTATACAGGACGACTGACAGCAAATTAAATACTTTTTAATTCCTTTTTCAAAAAAGACCCTATCACATCTTCAATGTCTACCCTGTTACATATGCAGCAGTGACGTATGCATTTTGCACTGATTGCTTGATAAAAATGTGACTACATAGAAAAGATTTTGGTTGGATTTCTTATCACAGTAAGACAATTAAGCTTTCTTGGAGCATTTTGACATTGGACTATGAAAAAAAAGATACTTGTTTAATACCATAACAAAGCACAAAATAGAAGGTCTGATTTTTAAGCGGCCTAAAAGTAGTCAAACCACTGTCTAGAGGTATATACACAAGTTTTACACAGCTATAACCTCATAGGTTTGCTTTTTAGACTTTTTAATACTTTTACAAAGCCTTAATTTCAATTAAATTGATACATGAGCTTTTAATACTTTGTAAAACTCCACAAACACCCTGTCCACTGTCCGACATACAGCAAAGGCATGAAACAAAAAAAAAAATCAATCTCTAAAAAAGATGCCACTCTGAGAAAAAAGTGAAACTTTTTGGGTTTTTTTTATCATTTAAGTTCATTTGGGCACAAAAACTAAGATCAAAGACATGCTAGAAATGTATTAGTGTTAATGTCAGGTAAAAATTCCACAACTCAGAGATTTTAAATGTGAATTTTTGCAAAAGTGCAGTAACAAAGCTTCAATGTCACTATGTTTTGAGACATTCATACTGATACTAGGGATGCACAACATGGATTATTTATTTATTTTTAGATGATTCCTTGCACATTTTGCCTAAATTTGACAGGACAGCTCAAGAGAGACCAGGAATTGATTCTGCAACGAGTGCATGGAGAGCGCCTGCTCTACCAGATTTCGGCTTCTTACGATTACTGTTCTGCATGCTGTTGGATACTTGTTTATGACATATGTTGACATTCACAATCAAAATATTGGATATAAATATCAGCATAAATTTTGATATGTGCAGATACTGATATCAGACCGATAATATTGTGCATCCCTATCATTTTTAATATATTGTTTTACCACTCATTTATTTTCCTTTATTGCTTTGTTTCTTAAAGTGTTAAGAGTATCTAGGTTTGATAAATGCATGTGATGCAGATGTTGTAAAAACAATGCATAATCTTGTTCAATAATCTCATTACCAATCAAAAATGTTCTAATTATGATTTCTGTCATAATCGAGCAGCCCTAGTACAAATATTCAAGAAATGTTACTCCACTAAGAATTACGGTGTTTACTCATGTTTGGGGACAAAATATTCGACTGCACATGCTGCAACAATTTCAGCAAAACTGTTTAAGAAAGAGATTTTGTTTGCGGCGAGCCGTAGGAACTAAACAACAATCACACAGAGAGGAAGCACACATCTCAGTGTGAGTGTGTATACGAACAATGTTTGACAGAAAAACACCACAGCCCTGTGCGCTCGCTTTCTGTAACAAACCGCTCCACAACAAAAGAAAAAACGCATCCATGTTTTACATGTGTGGACCAGCTGCTTCATGCTCCATGAATTCATCTCTTATCAACCAAACAACACAAAACCACAAGTGAGCTAAGACAAAAAAAAAATAGGAGTAAACAAATCACATCATTGTGAATGTTATCCTCCAGGGTGGGGAACACTACGTCTGCATCTTTGATTAGGCTCTAAATGGAAAAATATCTGCTTTATAGATTCATCCAAATTAAATAACATCCCACTTTAAAAGATGAGGTGTGCATCCAGAATGTTGCAGCAAAATTCATTTGATCTCCTGTCTGGGGAATATTATGTGACTTTTAAATAAACATAAATGTTCTAGCCCCCGGCTTCTCATTCATGTTCCATCCTATGTAAATAATTGAATTCTGGCAACCAAAATAGGCCCAGTGCTCAAACCACAGCTCGGCAGCATTTTCAATCTTTAATGACTCTGTGGAAGAAAAACACGCTGGGACTTTGAGAGAGCGCCAAATTATCGAGACAGAAAACACGCTCTCAACCGAGAGAGCACACAATTAGTAAGAGCCCAAATCTTCCACATCCTTTTGGAAGCAGGACAGAGATCACCAACGAAATCTGCTGCAGCTAAAAATGTTTTTCATGTGTCTGCCAAACCTCTCCTCTCGCTTCTTTAACGCACAGCCTTTCTCCGATTCTTCCCCCCCCCGTGCCGTAACTCTGCAAGAATGTGAGGTTTCAGAGGACTGCAGTCTGGTTTTCCTGAAAGGTCCAGAAACAACAAGAAGCTGTGTTGACGCTGCGTCGGGCGGCGCTCCACCCCAGCTTCAGGTTTTACTTCACCTCCTCCTTACTGATGGCTCCGACTGTGCTGGGGTCTCTAGAGTGGATTCATGATTGTATGTAGGAAAACAAAATCCAATTTAACCTCAAAGACCCCCGCTTTGGTCTGGATTGTGCTTCAGGGATCAGACTTTTTCCTGTCTATTTATATTTTATTTTGTGGCAGCAGAAGGGAAAAGGAATACATTTTTAAAAGGATCTTAGCATTTATTAGAAAATTTAACACATTTTGCAGTCAAAGTAATTGGTTCTTTAGTTAGTCAATACAACAAATATGAAATCTGATTGCTTTTATTTTGTTGTCGAGTAGAGGGAATAGTTTACTCAAAATTCCTAATTAAGTTGTTTTCTAGTCTGCAAGCAGGTCTTGTTTTGCAAAATATGCACCTGTGACTAATAACTTCATAATGATCCTTCTTAACTAGCTGAAGTCAAGAAAGAGAAGTGAAAAGAAAATGTGTGCACACTAAAGGCTTACTTTTCAGTAAAGTAAATGTGTAAGGGTGGTCTTAAATGCCATAAACGAGACAATTTACCCTCTTCAGGATGGATCAGTTAGAAAAAAATATTGCTGAATAAACTGAATTTGTTCTCAAGGCAGCACTTCACCACTAGTGAGAGATAGAGGAAGTACTTTAAGGTAAAGAGTGTGTTCTCATGTCTTAACAATGAGGTTATTTACTGTATAACACAGAAGTCAAGCTAGAGAAACAACTTATATAACTGTTTACTCTAATCCCTGAATGTTCCTGTGCAAAAATAATGCTAAATCATGCTAAATTTTCATCACTCCCTCTTGGCATTTAGATAACAATAATAATAAAACATATAAAGGATGTTTCAATGGATTCTTTCTCACAAGCAAATCCAAGGAATCATCAGAGTCATCAGATTAGGTTTCAACTCTGATGGAGGCACGGTGCCCATCAAATTGTTAGTCCTCTGCACCTGGTTAGATTGCATGAAAATGACCCCAGCTTCTTCAGACTTGCTTGTGAGAAAGTATCCACTGAAACACCCTTTGTATGGCACAGGTCCTTTCTGAGAGCACCGATCTCCACCTGTGGAGCGGCTGAAGCGCAAGAGACTCCTTCAAAAATAAAAAGTAGCACAAAAACCTTGTTGTCTTTGAAACTCAGCTTTTTGCAAAATCTACACAAGCTGCTTCTATAATTCACATTTACCTGAACACAAAAACTACTTTCATGGAATAAGTGCAACCTATTTAGGAGATTTTATCTACCAAATATTGCTTAAATTTGTCAAATAAATAAACTCAGCACAAAAAGTAAGGGAATTTGCGTTTGGTAGATTATTTCTTTGTTGTAACAATGTTTCTTTGCAGTAAATTTTCGCGCAACATTTGTAATGAACATGCATTTGTGGGATGAGCAGCAGAGCCAAGTATGTGAAAAATCTGTCAAATCTCTGCCTGTGCCAAACAGCGTCCTGTGCCACTGACTCATCTTGGAGTATAGAGTTCAGTCCCAGACTGTGGAGGTATGCCGCTGGTTGCAGAATCTCACTTTGATATCTCTGCACTGAGATTGCCAATCAGGCTCCTGATTGTCAGCACCTAACTCAAAACAAGAGTCAATTACAACAAAATAAGATGTTTGGCATTACCAGAGAAGATCTGGCCTTGACTTTTCCTTGTATTTTTTGACTTCCCTACAGTGTCTACAACTTCCCGCCAGTGCCTCAGCCAGCTCACTCACCATTGTTTTTGCACCATAACAAACTGTTAAATAATTCGTCTCACCTTCAACCACGGCTGATGCTCTGCTTCTGGGTTTGAGCCAGCAACTGTCACAAAAATCAGGCACAGTGGCACCAAATGAAGAGCCATTTAGGAGCCAAAGGACTGGCTCTTATTACTGTGCAGAGCCAAATGAACCAGATCTCTAAATAGAGCCAGATTTCCCACCATTATGAGCAAAGGTGGATGGGCATCAGCTGTGGAAAAACAAGAGAGATCAGGGCTTGCCATGCTAGACTACTGACCCAAACTGGAGAGCTTAGCTTGGTGGAATTGCATTAAACGACTGATAGTACCAAAAAAGCTAATAGAGAACAAATGCAGAGGCTGTAGCTGATGCAGTGGCACCATAACCATAGAACCTTCCTACTTTCGCTCATCATCTGATCATAAAAAGGCCAAATGACCTTTAAAAATCTTTCAAAATAAGAAATAAAGAACTAAAAGTAAAAAAAATGAAGATAGAAGGATACAAAAGTGGTTGTCAGTGTGACAGCTCTTACAAAACCCCTGAGTGCAGTAAGACATGAAGCAGTAGGCTTGAATAAGTGGAACTGGATTTGTAAAGTAAAAACAGATACATTATAAGAGCCAGGAGGACAGAGGTTGTGGTGCATCCCACACTAAAGAGGAGCTAATATCAAAAACCCACCAGGCGACAGATGTTTCCAGCTGCTTCTGCTCTGCAGGTCTAACAAAACTTGTCATAAAGCCTCCTGCGGTCACAGAGTCACAGATAGCGGAGTGAAACCACACTAAACAAAAGCAGAGGCTGCGACAGAAAGCAATCATCTTCAAATAGATGCCTTCAATCGACTCTTCAGAGCCGTGTGATGATACAGCAAATGTGTAGGAGGCTTTGTCTGCCGCAATGTCACTCCACAGACTACAAAAAAGGGACCTCAAAAGAGAAGAGAGAGGAAACTGCAGTTATAGATCTCAAACATTCAGCAAGCCAAGTACTGCTCTCATCACTTGGCAAAATTTGCCTTCACGGCTTCTTAAGCGCTGGGCTCAGAGTGGAAGAGAGACCTTTTTATCTCATTGACAGAGGAAATACAATGGGCAGAACATCCTGACCTTTTGTTAATAAGAGTATTCCTGTTATTTATTTTCCATTTCCAGAGCGCTGGGACGACTCATTAGACGGAGATTTAAAAAAACAGGGTCAAACTGAAGCAGCTAGGGTCAATATACTCTCAGTTTTTATCACATAGTGCAGCTCAAAATAGCTTTTAAAGCACAATCTGAGCTCATTCAGGGCAGCAGTATGAACAGCTACAAACTGAATAGTTCAACTCAGCGTATAGACTCATTGTAATGCAAGAAACAGTGTAATATCGCATTTAAGTTCAGCTAGGTTCAACACTGAGAGTAGGTTCACTCACTGTGTGAAAACACTGAGAAGTGTGGAGTCACCAGTGAATCATTTTTATGCAAAACATGACACATTGTTGGAACCTTAATTTTGAAAAATTGTCATTTTCCTCGCACTGTCTCTACAGCAATGTTTGTGCTTTTTATGTTTAAAATTTTGAGCATGAAAAAGGACTAAAAAAGGCCAGCCTTGTAGTAAAAAACCTTCAAATGAATCATTCAAATATCAGAATTAAATTAAAGAGTTTTTTCCTGTATTTTGGCACTTCCATCATCTTCATCCTTTGGTGGAACTTGGTCTTAAGAACCTCCTTCTGGTCTGGTCTACCGTTCTGTAGTCTTTCTTTATGGTCTTGTTATTCCATCAGAATAAATCCTACAATATATGAGGAGTTTTTGGTTTTGGTGTCTTTGAATAGTGATGTGTCGTCATTTACATGTTCAACATCCAAGTCACACAGAAAACATTAAACCACACCAAACGGCAAACCATGTCAACAATGCAAACAAGGAGGCTGCAGCCAACAGCTGAAAATGTAAAATAAACACAAAAAGTTCTGACAGCCATGTAAATGTTGACCTTGTCTGTCGCCATGTTTCCTGTCTTTCTTTGGCTATCCTATCCAAATAAAGGCAAACAAAGGCAAAAGAAAATCAACAGTCATTAGATTGTTTCACTGATCGTGAACTCATCTATCTTAACTAAAATAGTTTGCTGAGGTGAGAGATGATCAGCGAGTTTTGAGTATCTCCACTGGCTGTAAATCTAGCTTTGTAACCTGATGCCAGTGCTTTCTTCATCTGTTGTTATTTAACAGCAGTTACAAACAGCATCCAGATGTGCTATTGACCGTTTGTTGGTCGTAACAACACTGTCGGTATCAGCAGATATTAGCTTAAAAAGGCAATTACCAGTCAGATATCAAATTTGACCTGATATTTACAACCAATATTTTAGCTATCAATATCAACAGATATTGACTGTAAATTCTGGCCATATATACCAATATATTTGTGGAGTTTAAGGCTGGACTAACACACCAACGTCAGCTGAGGATTTTTTTGTTCATCCTCTTTTACACATAAAAGTGTCTGAAGGACATAAATGTGTTTCTTATTTCATCCTTCAACTTTAAATTGTGTTCAAAGGTCGGAAGTTTTAGGTTTGAAATACTTATTTAAATATCATATAGATGAATTTGTAAATATTAGAATGTTGAATATCAGCAAAAATCCAAAATTGTACATCCCTAGTTCTGTTATCTACTGATGGTTATTTGTGAGTATGTTACTGGAGCATACACTGGGTGTTTGAAATGTACTTATACACATTAAAAAAAATATTTCATAGGTGTTCATAGATTTTGAAAATAGCTCCAGCAAACTGTGTAAAATTACTGCCAAAAATACTCAAATGTCCCTTTAAATTATAACAGCTGCAAAATCAGGCAAGTCCAAAGAGCATCTGTTGGTCCTAATCTCTGACAAAGTGTATGTCTCAGTTTAGCTTAGTTAAAATATCACAAGGAAAGGTTCAAGAGTCGATAAGTGGGACGACTTTCTGTTGGAGACAATAGAGCAGCCTTGCCAAAATGTTATGAGGAAAGAGTATCAAAGCTGTTGAAATCTTCTGAAGCTCTCTTCTTCTCTTTACAACAACTGTTTAGTTTTGATGAGTCTAGAAAGCCCTACAGAGATGATGTTGGGGCGCCAACATCACCAAGAAATGACATCCTGCTGAGACCGGAGGGTAGCGGTCACGCAGCCGTTCCTCTCACCCAATCACTAGATTAAACAAATTATCATCATCAAAGTCATCAAGCCTTGCACCCTGCCGGTCCAGCTCCCATCATACCGTGAAAACCGGTTAAAGCGTAGCATGAAAAGCATAGAGATTAAAAGTGAAGCGTTGACCTTGGCTGATGTCTGTGTCAAAGGGACTTAAATGTACAGACAGAGGGAAAAAAAACAAGAAGACATCCAAAAACTGAAGCAGCCTGAAAGCCGTGTTCTGTCCTCATTCGCCACAACCTTTCAGTTTGACTTTAATAGCGTGTTTAGAAATTTTAGGGGCATTCAGTTTCCAAGCACACCATCAAACACAGTCAAGCATGCAGGAATAGATTTCCAGTAAGGGGGTCGAAGAGTTAACCGTGTACCTGACTGTGGACATGACACACTCTGACTGGCAGCCTTTGTTTGTTTAGAGACCTCTGCCTGAAATTTTCCACCCATCAAGAGGCCTGTGTGGTCAGCCAGTGAGCGTGTCAGCGGTATTTGCATTTAAAATCAAAATGGATTCCATCTGACACGGTTTTCTGGGGCCTAAAGCCTCTCTGGGCTGAATAATAAACCCAATCCCTGGGCATAATGGAGCAGTGACTGAACGCAGCGCGGTGCTCTGCTAAAAAGGGGTTTTACAGTCAGCGTTGAGATCACAGATGGCTGTTAACAGAGTGCATTAGAAAAGATTAACTCGCCTGGTAGAATCGCCACATTAGTGCCTCTGATCATGTTAACAAGCACAACAGCGAGGCGCTGTGTGGCCTGATAAACCCACGGTTTGACCTGGGGATGAGTGCTTAATTGTGTATGTCGATTTCAATTTCAGGAATCGATTATTTTCAGAGTATTGGCAAAACAACAAAATGTACAATAGTGCAGCAAGTATCCTTGGACCTCAGTGAGCCAATAAAAAAGTATCCAGCAGAGTCAGAGTTTGGGAAAAAAGCCAGCTGTACAGGAAATCAATGCTTTTCTTAAGGCAGTATTATAAAGTTTGACCATGCTTTAGCCTCTTCAAACAAGTGTGACTGTTGTTCTTTCAGCAAAAATACCACACAACCCATGTATGACGTAACACAGAAACAAATATTCTAGATCAGGGGTGTCAAACACAAGGCCCGGGGGCCAAATCAGGTCCCTTGTACAGTAATACCTGGCCAACAGGATCATATCATATTTTTATTATAACTGGCCCACTGGTAGTAAACATGTACATTTCTGCTGTCATCATGGACATTTTTAACCAGGATTCCTTGGCTTTTGCAGCCAGTTTCTGAAGTAGCACAAAGTTGCCTGTTTTAGCTCTCTTCATAAACAGTAGACAGAGAACGCTGAGGAGCTCACAGTTTTTGCTCATGTTTTTGATCTCAAGAACACTGAAGGTTAGAGATGTGCCGACTGGGAAAATAAGGCCAGATACTGATACCAATGTTTGATCATTTAGGCGCTGATGGTTTTTTCCATCACTTACTTTGATGTAAGACTTTCACATGCCAACATTTCCTCCTACATTTGAGCATGAAAAGACATCACAGTTTGTTGCTTCTGTCGAGGAAAAAAGTTGTTGGATTCAGCAGCTAGATAAAGCAAATGCTAGCAACGAATAAACACTGGCAACTGTTCATTATGGATGATTGTAAGCAGGGTGGAAATGGATCGCTACCATCGTTAAACCAATGCACCTGTGCATCCCTTAAGCTTATTGAGAAAGGAAGAAGCTATTTTTTGTGCTTGCTCAAGATCGATCAACTAGCTTGGGGGGAAAAAACATTTTACTGAAACATAGAGGCTGCGGTCCTCAATGAACTGGTCGCAGGTGTGAATCCTGATCCTGCTGCATGTTTGGTGCATGTCTCAACTTTCTCTAAACATCCTCTGTTTACCTTCAGTTGTCCTATCCAATAAAGGCAAAAGCCCTAAAAAATAATCTCAAAAAAAATTTTTTAAGAGCTTGCATACATTTTTATCCCCCGAGCTGTAGTGAAGCAGCCGAGAGTTTGATCGTTAATTGAAAACACACTAAAACTTCCATCCAGATGTCTCTGTATCCCCTTTGTAAATGTCATGATTCAGGATTTTTAAGGACTGATATGATTCTCAAAACACAAGCAATACTGTGACTCTAATATATGGAAACAAATCAAAGGCCCTTACTAGCCCGTATTGGGTATTTCTTGTTTACAATTAGGTGTACCAAGAAACTGTAGATTTACTTTAGACCAGGGGTTCTCAACCTTTTCAGCCCGCGACCCTCAAAGTAAAGGTCCTCCACGGTACCAGAAGATGGCTGAACACAGCAATTTATATTCAAGAATTCTGGGGGGTGGGGGGGGGCTTTCTGGGGCCCAGCCAAACTTGGGGCCAGAAAAATCATGGTCCATTGTAAAGTTAAGCTGTGGTATTTTATATTTAACCTGAATAATAACCACTTTTATCAAAGACATTTTAATTCATTTGTGTCGTAAATAGCCCTCTTTTAAAAAATGCAAATCCTTTTATTGAAAACAGAATTAAAAAACATTAAGATATAGCTAAAATGGGTTAATAATGGCAAGAATTGTTGGGAAAGTTGGTGAAACTGGATTTTAAAAGTAGCAGAAATGGGTTAGAAATTGCCAAAAATTAGATATTAGTGGCAAAATAACAAAACTAGGGCAAAAATGGATTAAAGTGGCAAAAATGGGCATATAACATGGTAAAGGGGGGTTCAAAGTGGCTGGAATGACATTGAAGTGGCAAAATAGGTGGACATTTGGTGAAATGGTATAAAAATCTATATAAATGGGCAAAAAAAAGGCTTAGCTGATGCAGAAAGTCAGAAACTGGCAAAAATGGGCATATCAAATTGTGAAATGTGGCTTAAAAAGTTGTAAAAGGGGTTAATAGTGGCAATAATGTGCCAACAGAGCCACCAATAGGCAGAGAGTTGCAAGATTTGGTTTAGAAGTGGCAAAAACAGGCAGAAAAATTGTGATAGAAGGGGTTTAATATGGGCAAAAAAATGGGTTTTAAGTTGCAAAAGTGTGTTAAAATTGATAAAATTTGTGGGATACTAGAGGACTTGTCATTTTTAAAGATGTGGTTTCAAAAAGTGTCAAGGCATCATTAATTCTGCCAACCCCACTTGGCAGTGACCTGACTCCACTCTTCATAGTCTCCCTTTTCCAACCCCAGTGCCCAGTAATGTCCCTTTAAACATTTGTCCTTTTTTTCCACTGTTAGCTCATTCGGTCTTCTCATGTGAGTCAGTGTCTGGACACGTTTGCTGATGTGGTCACAGTTTAGACTTTCAACATCGGATGTCTGCCACAACAGTACACAGACACATCTGGATACAGATCCGGGGGTCTTGACATCACAAATCAAAATAAGGATGTGAAGCAAACCTCAGCAGTGTCAGCGCTCGCCTTTGAAATGAAAGCAGGATTAAAAAACGGGGATGTGAAGCTGAAGGCTGGAGTGTTTGTTATGAGGAATGTGGAGCGCTAGAGACGGATGCACATTTTTTCTCAGAGTGGAAAAAGCGGCTCGTATTAAATTACAGGTTATGTGCTCATGAGGAAATTATTAAAAGCTTGAGGCATTCAGGAGTCTGCTGAGACTTCCCACGTGGAGACAGGCATGAAAACACATCTACTTCCTGTTTTTCTCTGATCCATTACATCGACCAAAACATCTCCATGATGAATATTCATGAGAACTCAATTGAAGCTTTTAAAGGATCTGCTTTTCACTAAAAGAGATGAGTTTACACACCAGCATGCACTTAGAAAAGAAGTGTTACGTGCTTTAATGAGAGTTCAGTAATGAATCCCCCTCTCCGGCTCAAAGTTTTCTCATGAAAACAGCTCCAAATGAAGTGATTGCTCCGAGTATAATTTGCGGTTGGTGTCCCACCCTGCACAGAAAACATGATTTACACACTCGAGCTCATTCATTGCTGTTTTGACTCAAGATGTGGGAATAATGAGAACACCAGACATTAGGAGTTCATTTTTTTCTGCTTGGAGGACCGCCAGTGCGCATATCAATTTGGCGCCTTTTAGAGACGATAAAGCGTGCTCGTAAATATGAGTGAGCGCAGATGTGTTAAATGCGGCGTGCTGTTTTCCACAGAAATCCAGGGAGCTGGGTGGGAAATAAAAAGCCGAGCTGACGTCACGGCTTTAAAAATATCTGCTATTTTTTGGTGGATAGTGTACACATGGAAGCCATTTGGCTCTGAGATCATTGTCAACGCAGCAGAACAAAGTCGACCACGACAGTTTCACAGGCAGCGTTTGATTTCACTTCATCATTTAACAAGCGGACCAACAAAACCTGAACTGACCACAACCTGGGCTCGTGACATTTAATACCGCTTTAAAGAAAACGGAGTAAAAGAAACAAGCTGCACAATGTCAACATTTTAACGCTGACGTAAGCAGCAGCTTTGATACACTTCAGTCTTTTGATTGTTTTTTCACAGATTTTCCTCCAACTTTTTTCCCCTTTTTCATTCTGTCTACAGTGTTTTGTTTTGGCCTAAAAATTACCAACATTGCTTTGAAAATGACGATTATCCAGGGATGTAATAACACCCTCAACTCACTCTACTAAACATACCCATCCCATTCATATATCATTATATCTCCAAAGACGAAGCATTCAAACACCAAAGCCTGTAGTCATTTCTGTGGCTCTTGCCAAACCTGCCACTTGTTATCAGCATGTTTTGGGGTCCAAAGCCTGAATGTGGTACAGTTTCACTCACTCCATCATGTTAGCTGTGCTTAATCTGACCTTCATCTGCTGGAATGCTTGTAAAAAATACCACGGTTTTCTTGTAGTTAAGCCGACAGTTTCCTCTTCTTGTGGAAGTCTATTTGGATGTAAAACAGACGTCTGCCTTTTTGACTTACTACATTTAAATTAAAAAACACAAAAAAAGCCAAAACTCCTCAAAAAGCAAAACATAGGAAAGCATAGTTATTATAAGAAAAACTAAAATGTCAAAACTATGAGATAAAAAGTCAAAATAAAAGGTTGTTAGTCATAATCAGGGGTTTCAATTTTTAAAATCATGAGATTAGAAGAGATTATGACCCAACAGGTTACCATATGAGAAGGTCTTAATTATGAGATGAAAAGTCAAAATTATGATTTAAAGGTCAAAAGTATGAGACAAAAACTGAATTTATGAGAAAAAAAATCATGTTTATGACATTTCAAGTCAAAATAATGAGATAAAAAGTCAAAATCATTACATTAAAAGACAAAATACAAGGTTTTAGTCATAATTAGGGGATAAGAGGTTAAAATCATGAGATCAGAAGAGATTATGACCCAATAAGTCTCAATTATGAGATGAAAAATCCTATTTATAACATTGAATGTCGAAATTATGAGATGAAAATCTATAATCATGAGATAAAAAGACAAATTATGAGGGAGTTATTCATAATTATGAGATTAAAACTCCAGATTATGAGATAGAAAGTTGAAATTTCAAGATAAAAATAAAAAAATGAGATAAAGTTGAAATTATGAGATAAGTTAAAATCATGAGCTAAAAAGTCAAAATCATGTGTTTAAAAACTGCAATTATGGGATAGAAAGTCATTTTTATGAGATTAAAAATTGAAATGATGACATAAAAAGCCAGTCATGAGATAAAAGTCAGAATCTTTAAATCAAAAATTAAATTATGAGATAAAAAGTCATAATCATGTGATTCAAAGATGATATACAGGGATGATTAGTCATAATCATGAGATAAAAAGCCAAAATTATGAGATACAAAGTCTTTATTTGTTGGATGAAAAGTAGAAATTGTGAGAAAGTTTACCATTATCAAGAGATTTCAAAAACCTAAATTGAATTGTTTATGGGACAGAAAGTTATGACTGTATCTTATCTCATAATCATAATATTACTATCTCATAAATCTGACTTTCATCCTGTAATCTTGACTTTGCATCTCATAATGAGGACTTTTAATGTCATTATTTTGACTTGGAAGAGAAACGAATATGAAAGTTTGGTTGTTATTAAAAAATCTGAAGTGTCAGAAATGGGCTGATACTATATTTGTTGGTCCGGCCTCAAAATCAACAGATTCTTAAAAACTCAACAAATGTGCTGCAGAATGGGGTCACATGGTATTGGATGTTTGCTGATTCGTGATATTCTGATACTGACTAATGGTTTAATCTGATACTGATCATCATCGATAGAGTAACGTAGTTCAGACCTAAAAACACACTTTAAGTTTAAGGAATGAGGATGAACAAAGAGTTCAGCTGACTAAGTCTGTTAGACCTGCTTTACAGTCTACAAACGTATCCATACATACGGCTGATTATTAAAGTATGATGTGTTTATAATGCGTAGCTATCTTATACAGGTGATTGTCTACAATGTTTAAGAGGTTATAAAAATGTTAAATGCTGTTTTTTCATGTAAGGTGCATCACCATATGCTCTTATTTTCTTGTAGTACTTGTGAGAACAGATTTTTGTATCATATCCTAATTAATGTTACAATTTGTGAGTAAAAATAGTCATTTTTTATCTTTTAGTGCATCATGACAGCATCTGTGCTTTCGTCCACCTGCTAAATAACAAAGCTAGTGCTCATTTGGTAAGTTCCTGATGCTTGAAGACACTTGAGTTTTCTTCTTAAATCATATCAGAAAAACGTTGAAGCAGAGGTATTTCAAAGTACATCAAAAGGAAACAGCAGGAGCAGATTCCTAAAAGTCTCTCTCGCTGTTACCAAAGCAGAAAGGTCCAGTAGTGGCACACCATTAGCAGCGCTGCATTTACCACATGGGTTTGTCTCTGTCATTTCGCCTCCTGCAGAGTTAGACACTTTTCACACCTCTCACAGAGAGCAAAGCTCCAGACAGGCAGGTCCGGTCTGGCTTCTGAAGAAACCCTGAACACCAAACGGGAGGCAGGGCGACACTCTTCCCCCTCTTTTTCCCCTTCATCTCCTTTTTTCTTTTCCAACTAAAACTGGAAGGCAGTAAAATCAGGGAGAAAACAGACATCCTGACACAGGGTTTTCCCCCATTTCTCTTTGTCACAACCACAATCCACCCCACCACAATGCTGCCAAGGAAGTTTCCATTTGCTAAGCTAATTAAGTAGAAGAAAAAATGAGGAGAAAGAAGGTGAGAAAAGAGGAAAAACTTTTTTAAAAGTAGCATTCTGAGTCTAAATATTGTCATCAGACTGCCACAAGCACATGCAGAGGTTTTTTTGGTGTCCACCGTTGCAAGTAAGGCGGCTGTGGCCCAACACAAACCAGCACTGCTGTCGCCACATCTCCCTAATGTGTTTTCCCTCTGCCAGCGGCTGGGACAGCAGAGTATTTTAAAACATATGGCTATAAACTCTCTCTCACACACACACACACACTACACACAGAGACAGAAAAAGGCACAAACCAGCAAACGCAAACACGTGCACAGTCAACACAGTCTGACTCTTTTGGAGTCTTTACTAGTATGCACAAGCCCCTGCCAAAATAAGAGCCTTTTTCTGACTCGTAAACAGGAGAGAGGAGCTGGAGGAGGAGAGAGGAGGGCAGATCCTGTTAGACGCACATACGTCCAGCAGATGTTGGCGAATTCAATGCATGCTAAAGGGAAAGGGAGAGAAAAATGTGTGCATTTTGTATAGAAAAAAAAAGAGAAGAAGGATTGCATTGGGAATTAAAGAAGAAAAGGGGAAAGAAGTGGGCAATTTGTTGTTGGAAAAGGGAGATAAGGGGGTGGTGTGTGTTGTAAAAAGGATGCTTTTGTGTGGAGGGAAAAGGACAAAGTAATGAATTCTGAGTGCAAGAAGAAAAAGGAAAAGAGGGGCTGCACTGGGAAAAAAGTGCTTTTTTTTCCAAAAGGCAATTTTTTTGTAAAAAAGTTTTTCCTGTCTGAAAATAAAGGTAGATCATGTGCAGATAAAAGAAATGGCATGTATTTTTGTAAAAAAAAAAAAAAAAAAAAAAAAAAAAAAAGACTGTCATTATGCACATTAGCCAGCAAAAGCAAAAGTCCCTTGGTAGTCAGAACCAGAGTTATGAATCAGCTGTGACGCAGCCAACCTCCACTAGAAGCCACTTTAGCTGTTCTTAATAATTTGCAGCTACAGTCCTCTTTACTCTGACAGCCCTTCGAGCGTTTCGTAGCATCAACACAGTTTAGCACTATTTGATCTAGAAAATGGGATTAAAGTTGTCCAGAGGCATTGTCAGGTTATAATCACATATGACTGAAGCACTGAGTTACGAAATAAACACAGATTTAACATGATTGTAATTTGTGTGTGTTATTGGATGTGAGAATATTTGCCTAGGAACAATATTAACAGCATAACATCTGTATCAGCAGATATAAGCTTGTACAGTTAACAAATGGAAACAGCAGATATGGGAACATCTGCTTATTTTCAAAACTAATATATTTGTTGTAAATATTGGCCTATATCAGCTTTAGATATCTGCATTTCTTGGCTGTAAATATCAGCCTATTAGCTATAGACATCAGACTACGTTGACTGTAAATATCGGCCCATATCTGCTGTAAATATCTGCCTAAATGAGCTGTTAATATTTTCCTATATCAGCTGTAAATATCATCCTATATCAGCTTTCAATATCAGCCTTCATCAGCAATAAATATTGGTCTATATCAGCTGTAAATATCTGCATATATCAGCTGTAAATATTGGTCTATATCAGCTGTAAATATCTGCCTAAATCAGCTGTATATATTGGACTATATCAGCTGTAAACATTGGTCTATATCTGGTGTAAATATTGGCCAAAATTGGCAGTAAATATTGGCCTTTTTCTGGTGTAAATTTCAGCCAATATCAGCGGCAAATTTTGGCCTACACCGCTGTAGATACCATCTATTATTAGGGATGGGGATCGAAAAGTTCTGTACTTTTCTAATACCTGGAATTCAGTCATGTTTTAGCTTATCGGTACTGCTATCGAGTCTTATAGACTCTGTGACATAACTTCATTTTAAGATGCAACTGGTGTAAAAAAAATACATCAGTTCTTTCAAGGGGACCATAAACTAAAAGCACATCTGTATTGTCCATCAACAGAGCGTAGTACCTTCATCTGTCAGCTTGAGAAAAAAACCTCTGCCTGCCAGTCGCATGCAATCACATCCGCCTGCACTGGGAGTAACAGTCATTTCACTCTCTTCAGCTGACTCAGGACAGTTTTCTTCTTCAGCTGCTCAGATAAATGCTGAAAAATGCTCCCAAACTTCGTAGCAAGTCTTGCTTGTTAAAAGTATAAATCCTGTGTAGAAATCAATGGTGGGATCGGCAGAAATGAAGTTAATTAGCAAACTTAACGAGCTGGAGGACAGAGAATATGATATGTTCAAGTAACCTCAGTAAATTAGACGACAATACTTTATATGTTATATGTTAAAATGTCATATAAAAATGGGAAAATGTAGTTTTTGATGAGAAACTTCAATCAATATAGTTGTGAATATGAAGAATGTGCTTGTATTTGAGGGATATAAAATAGATGTGAGTCTTTTTAACTCAAGCATTACTCAGAATAGACCACTCTGGTGTAAATATTTGTCCTCATTTTGTATTACCACCAAACTATAGACAAGTATCGATAGTGGTATCGATAAGGACTCAGATCAATAAGGAGTACTGATAAGGGTATCATTATCAAAAAAATGAATTATTCCAATCCCTATCTATTATCTAGAGTAAATATCTGCTTCTAGCAGCTGTAAACATCGTCCTTTATCGGCTGTTAATATCGGCCTATAATTGATGTAAATATAAGCCTGTATCAGCTTATATCACCTACCATAATTGGCCTGTATTGGCTTTAAGTATTGGCCTAAATCAGCTGCCATTATTGGCCTGTATCTGCTGTAAATATCAGCCTGTATTGGCTGTAAATATCGGCCTATATCAGCTAAACAATGTTGGCATTTTTATCTGTAAATATTGCCCTGCATCAAACTCTATTGACAATAAATATTGGCCAATATTGGCGGCAAATATCAGCATATTTGCCACTAATATTGGATGATATGGGCTGAAAATATTGGCCTATATTGGCTCTGAATACCAGCCTATGAAAGCAGTAAATTAAGCTTATATTAGCTGTAAATATAAGCCTGTATCTGCTGTCTATACTTGCATATATCAACTTTTAATATCCGCCTACATTGGCTTTAAATATTGGCAAAAATCCAACATCCAGCCTCCCTAGTCATTACAACAGGAAATTAAAAAATGTATTGCTTAAAAAGGACTTAAGAAAAATTGCAGGTTTGTATAAAATATTAAGGCATTTTGTGTTTACAAAAGAAAAAAGATAGAAGTCGTGCACTGACTGAAAACATTTTTTTTTTAAAAAGGAGGAAGTTTAGTTGGGGTAAAATAAAAAGGGAAAAGGGGTTGTATTTTGTAGAGGAAAACAAGCAAAAAATTAAAATAGGCTTTAAGAGGATGCATTCCTTATAGATGAGCAGAAAGACCTGTCCTCCTCTTTATTGCTTCCAGCTACCCAAGTTGGAAATCTAAGGTCCCACAGCTCAGCAACATCAGGCACCATCTCCACCATGGTGCCAGAGAAATGCAGAGAGGAAAAAAAAAAACAACACGGGGGAGGCATGAGAGGCAATGTGTGCAATGTGTGTTTATCTGCTTGTGAGTGTGTGCCTGCTCAGTGACAAAACAGGAGTTCATGCGTGGACACAGATGGATTCAGGAATAAAAAAAAAAAAAAAACAAAGAAAGAGATGGGGGCAGGGGTTGGTGGTGGGGCTTTCAGTGGTCCAGAAGCCCCAGCCTCCTGCCTTCTGTAGAGTCCATTAGTGATTGCATAATGCTTGGCAGACAGGGACCTGCACAGTGAATGCAACCCCCCTGAAGGGTCGGACACCAGCGAGGGAGGCAGGAAAGGAAAACTCGGCGTTCCCATGTGTGTCAGCGGTGGATTTATAAGAGAAATAAAAGGACAGCAGTGAAAGAGCCAACAGAGAATTGCATGCAGAGAGCTGGTCTTGTGTTCAGTTTGAGGAATTCTAGGTTAATGCAAAATAAAAGAGCATCATTAAATATACAGCAGGAGAAGCTGCACAGCATCTGGCCTCTGTTTCTGTGTGGCACTACATCCTTTCATTCCCCTGCTTTTATCCTCTTATACTTGAAAATCTTTCACACCCTTTATTGTGACACTTCTCTCTTGCTTATTCTTACTTCCTCCTGTAAATGATGGCAAATAGTTTGTCCAGCAGCTGCAGACATGCATTTTACTTATTCATCATGAACTTCATGGGATATTTAGTGCCTAAGACGAAGCATATTGCTTTTATCACAGGAGAATTGAGAGAAAATTTTCACGTCCGCACACCTCATTCAGGCTCTGAAAGCGTTGTGATGTGCAACAAAACAAGCGAGGCGTCACATTCAGTTCAGTAGCCTTGGAAGAGGGCGTCAGGAGGATTACAAAAAACATTAGGAGCAGGTGGAAATAACAGGCTTTTTGGATCTGTGCAGCCTTCAAATAAAAGGAAATAGTAGTGTGGAGTCTTGAATCCTGGGTTTGTGTTTTTTTTTCTGCTGTATTTGTTTGGAAATATGAACTTGACATCCTCAAGCAGGGAGGAAGGTCAGCTTTTGGCGTGTGTGTCCTGTTCATTTCATTACCAGCTAAATCAGCAGATACCAAAGTGGCATTCAAGCCAGAAAATGAAACTGGAACGCCGCTGTGGGACCAAGATAATACGGCCCTCACAATGCACACCCTGCACCTTTCGCCCTCCCTTGAAAAAGCCATCAAAGGCTTCGAGTTAAAGTCCTGTATTTGGTGCCTTGGCCTTTTCACCTGAGAAATGATACAAGGAAAGGATTTATCAGGCTTACTGCGCCTTTTCTTAAAGCTATTTCAGGATAGTTTATCATAGTAATATGACCCCACTTGCCCTTTATAATAAAAGGTGGAAGCTTTCTCCCTGAATCATCTATGTGAACGGAGGAGCACGTGCACAGGAAGAGAAAATGCAAGGCTGACCAGGATGATGCTCCTCAGATAGCGGTCTCTGCAAAGCCTTCAGTTTTTAACCCCTTGAACCCGTAGCAGCCCTGTGCGCTGCGATCCATCAGCACCACAACGTAGCTTTGTCTGACGACACACGCTAGAGGTGTCACAGTAATTGTAGTCGTCGTCCCAAACTGTCACCAGATTGGTTCACATGGTCACGCAAGAAATACGCGTGAATGTAGAAAAAAGACAAAAGCCCAATCTAATTCACGGCTAATGCTTTCGAAGTTACGCAAGAAGCAGCTACTGCAAAACAGCCTCAAAAAAAGCCTCAAAAATCTGTTTAAAGTTGTGGACCAATTTCAGAAAAATGTTCCTTAATGTACAATTTTAGGGACTTTGAATATCCAACAATCTGAGAATCTGGAGAAATTTCTGTGTCCAAGGGACAAAGTTGAAAGTCAGCATTTGATGCTGTTGTTCTTTGGGCCCTTAGGCAGCACTGCATTGCAAACAGGGATGGTTCTGTACTGGAAATCACTGCATGGGCTCAGGAACACTTCCAGAAATCATTGTCTGTCCACACAGTCCACTGTGCCGTCCACAAATCAAGTTAAAGCTGTATTATGCAAAGAAGAAGCCACATGTAAACACGATCCAGCTTTCACTGGGCCAAAGATCTTTTAAAATGAACTGAGGCAAAATGGAAAACTGTTCTGTGGCTGTTAAATCAAAATTTTTTATTCTTTTTGGAAACCATGGATGCCGTGTCCTGCAAACTAAATGGAATATGGGACCATTGAGCCTTATCAGCGCACATTTCAAAAGCCTGCATCTCTGATGGTGTGGGGTTGCATTAGTGCCCATGGCGTAGGCAGCTTACACATCTGGACGGGCACTATCAACGCAGAAAAGTTTATAAAGGAGCAACATATGCTCCCATCCAGACATTGTCTCCTTCAGGCAAAACCTTGCATAGTTCAGCAAGACAATGCTAAACCACATCCATCACAACAGTATGGTTTGGCAGTAGAAGAGTGCTGGACTGACCAGCCTGCAGTCTAAAATCTTTTACCAACAGAAAACATTTGACACAAAAAACAAAAAAATCAGCCAAAGAAGATGCAGGAATGTTGAGCAGCTAGAATCCTACAACAGACAAGAAAGAGACAACCGACCACCAACAGGATGAGTGGTGTAGAAAATGGATGTTCTGTTGTGATTATAATGAGGTGATGGGATTTGCAAATTATTACATGCTGTTTTTCATTGTTGGATTTTATACAGCGCCCCAACTTTTTTAGAACTGGTCTTAGTTTGTTCAGCCTGATGACCGCTAGCCTCTCCACTTCAGATATATGTCAGCGATGGATTGTGGCGCATGTTATGGAGACAAACATGGACTAGAAAAGGGGTGATCAGCTCCAGAGTGCATGGCATGGACAGGAGCACAGCTCACACAGATCTTGCAGAAACTGTGAGTCACACACTCTGTTTTTTTAATCTGATGCTCCACAGTTTGAATGACTTGATGGGTTGCTTGTGACACCTTCAAGTTTGGCTTTCACTAGACTAAAAAAGCTTAAACTGCTAGTGCTAGCTAACCTTACAGCCCCTCTGCATGTGCTGTCCAGAGTACCTGAGGAGCAACACTGATTCCTAAAATAAAACTGGTTTATTTCATGTTTTCCTGGCTTTAATCACGGGAGCTGTTTGTTTTGGACCTCTTCAGATAACTCCGCTCCACATAAATTGCTCAGTGGTCATTTTTAAACTCTGTAAAGTTTAGAGTCTGTCATGCTCTTTCACCTGCATGGCTCTGCAGCTTAAAAAAGAATGCAAAAATTCAGCCACAAAACTGGAGTCAGTTCTGGGTCCCCTCCACTGATGGTTCACATTCTCGACTTTTAGGGGTCAGCCCTACAAAAATCAATTTAACTTGAAGAGATACAGCCTGTGTAATTTCGAATGTCTTCTCCCTCTTCTGCCGCACTCCACTTTTCATCCATCGTCCTTGACGGTCCAGCATCAGAGCACTCAGGTCCACTCTCTAAATCACAGATGCACACAGAGGTGAACGACACCCACGCTTCCCACCATATAACATGACACAAATTACAGACCGCACATCTGGTGAGTGGCCTGCACCCGAACATGGCGGGGTGGGATGAGTGTACACAAACTCCCACTCTTCGTTTACAAAAGTTTCTGGAAGCGGAAGGACGGCAAAACGTGGCAAAAAGAACTCCACATCCACATGTTGATGTCATGTCATGATTGATGGTGTGTTTCTTTTCAAATAAAAGCCTGGACATGTGTGTAGACCTCACATGTTGCATTACAGCTAGAAAATTGGTGGCTAAGTAAAGCTGAGGGAGCTGCTGTGTTAACAGACATAACTAGAAAATAAGCCCAGCAATTTTCTCTGTCAGTACACGGCCGTGGGTGACCAAAGAGAAATACTTCAGTGATGAAATAATTACTTTTTGAGAGCCAGGAGCCGTGGGTGAGTCTTGAAAAGCTGCTGAGACTTAAACTGTCCCTGTGTGATGTGATGGGGTAATTAAAACACAGACAGATGTGCCTGCAGCAGGTTCTCAAACACTTGTCAACACTAGTGCCAATATTGAAAATCAATGTCACGTGTTGACTTCCAGTGAGGCCTTCAGGGGCCGTGGAAAAAAAGGCAGAAGCGTATCGATCAAGTTGAAATGTGTTTGTCTGTGTGCGTGCAATTTGTCTGAGCAAAGTCATGCAAAAAAAGATGACGATACATGACAACTCCGCCAAGTCTGCAAGAAGGATTACCTCAGGTTTTTCCCCCTAAAAGGGGATTTTTTAAAGTCATGGTTAAGTTTGTGAAAAAAGTGCTCTCACTTCTAGGGATGCTTCAAAACTTCAAAATCAGTTTGGACAATATAAGCCTTGTTGACAGACGCTGGCAAATAATGTGGCAGGAATAGATGTCAGTGGGAGATTTTCATCTGAGCAGCCCTGGTTCAAGTTCCAGCCTGTGGCTCCTTTCCCACATGTCTCTCCCCGACACTCTCTCCCTGCTTCCAACTCTACCCACTACTCTATGAATAAAGGCGATCTATTGGTGATCAGCTAAAGCAGGGGTGTCAAACTCAATCACAGCAGGGGCCAGATTCTGAATTTGGGTCTAACCTGATGGCCTAGCAGGGTCAATATTTAACCATTGAGTGTCAACCTAGATGATTTTGTGATTAAAAAGGTCAACATGGTAAGTTAAAAACTCAAAATCTGAGATTAAGGTCAAACTTATAAGTTTTAAAGGTAAAAAAATGACATTTAAAGTCAAAATAATGTTTTTAAAAGGCAAAATATGAGCTAAAATTCAAAATCATGAGTTTTAAAGGTAAAAAAAAGAGATAGAAGTCAAAGTTAGGAGTTGAAATAGTCAGCAAAACTGAGATAAAAATCAAAGTCATGATATTTAACAATCAAAATATGAGATAAACATCGAAATTGTCAGTTTAAAATGTCAAAATATGAGATTGAATTTTAAAGGTAAAAAAATGAGATAGAAGTAGCTAATAGGAGTTTAAAAAGTTCAAAACATGACATAAAAGTGAAAATAATGACTTTAAAAGGTCAAAATAGGGTTTAAAATGTAAAATTATGAATCTAAGAGGTAAAAATATAGGATAAAAGTAAAAGTTATGAGATGTAAAGGTTAAAATATGAAATAAACAGTCAAAACCTTAACTTTTAGTCATAACTGTTTTTTTTAATCACTTTTCAAATACTACCACTACTTGGTTGGTCTACATGCAGGTTATCATCATCAAGCACTCCCTTTTTAGTGGCTGATCTGCTAAATCGGTTCCAAAATAGGGATGTACCTTGTTGTGTACCCAAGTTATAATTGTGTTTCACCAAAACTGCAATGGTAGAACAACTTCACACCTTAACAATACGAAAATGGTTTACAGAGTATGGCTAATATTAGCAGTGCTAGCAATATCAGCAATCAAACGTCTTTGCTGGTCCAAATTAACGTGCTGAATATCATTGCTCAATGTTTCAGATCTATGCAAGTATAATCTGACACAGCCTCTGGACAGCTTTATCTCCATTTTCTACATCAAGGTAGTGCATAATCGTGCTGTTCCCAGATGCTATCATGACTATGAGTTAGGGGTTGTTTGTAGCTGCAAGGCGGTATCGGGCTTTTCTGTTACACTGAGCGACTCGTCACAGCAGCTTAGCATGGCAGGAGATTTGTTTTCCCATGACAGCCAAGCTACCTGTTTGAGAGCACATCTATAGCTGACGATGTGATGTGGATGATGTTTAAAGCTGCGCTTTGGTT
The DNA here is from genome assembly GCF_018320785.1 of Cheilinus undulatus. NCBI lineage: Eukaryota > Metazoa > Chordata > Actinopteri > Labriformes > Labridae > Cheilinus > Cheilinus undulatus. The sequence goes on along the minus strand of NC_054880.1, from coordinate 15,762,121 downwards.
AGCATTGTTTTGTTCAAGGGTTGGCCATTGTTTCTACTTCAAAGTTTCTTCTTCTATTGGTAATCTGAATGTATTTCAAAATAGACGCTATACAGCTGTGACGTCAATGCAGCACGCTCGGAGGCGGGGCGGTCATGCTTTGGCCCTTCTCCAGGGTAGGACCATTCTGGCCATGGCTTGTTGTAGCCTGATGCAGCTATACTGGTGATGGATTTGCGTGGTTAAAAGTCATAGAAAAGCCCCAGTAGTCATTAAGAACTACAGTGGCCACTAGTGGCAGGTGGTTGCGCTGGAATAAGGATGAACAAAGAGAAAGACTTCAGCTGACATGGGTCTGTTGGTCTGGCCTAAAACTCCACAAACGTATTTGTACAGACAGCCATTATAGGCCGTTATTTATAGCCGATACATCAGCATAAATGTTTGATTTTTACAAGAGTCTAAAAATACTGGGAGCGCAACAACCCTTCTTTTACTTTTATGGTGACTCAGAGTAGTACAGCTCAACAAATAACCTAGATTTTGTGTCCAGATTCACACCCTGGTGTAAAAAAGCTAACAGAAAACATGTGAATACTGTACACCCCAGGCTGACCTCATCTAAAACAATGAGTCATTAAAACAACAGTGTCTGAATCAGCTAATTGGACAAGTGGCTCTGACAGAGGAGGAGGCACAGCGCCAAGCGACAAGTCACAACCCACAGAGAAACAACAGGAGGGGTACAATAATGACAGGGGCAGCACATGAAAGTGCCAAAATCTGTCATTCCCACAACCCGGCCAATTTGCAGGGCGATGCACGCTCGGCGAGGAGGCTGGACACTGAAACTGGAGTGAGGAAACAGCAGAGAGCATTTAAGTAAGACTGTTAGTTGTGAAGACAAAAAGATGAAAAAGAGAGGAGAAGAAAAACTGGTCTAAATGTCACATCCATTTGATGATTGCCACCAACAGGAAGGCGAAAACAAAGATTTTTCTGTCTGCTGAGCAGCATGATTCCAATAAAGATGACATTTACTCAATAATGCATCTATTCCAGTGAGCATAGACATAAACAGCTGTCATAAGAGCTAACATGAAGGCAACAAATCACAGTGATGCAGCAAACACTGCATCTACTAGTATAAGTCCTGATATCCTCATATGTGTGGCTCCCACTCCATGTCAGGTGTCAAATAGCCTATAATAGCTGAGATATTTTGAAAGTTTTCCCCCCTGTACCTCCTTTCAGAGATATACTGAAGAAGCAGATATAAGCAGGTTAATATAGGTCCCTTTAATGTGCTGTTTCACTGTTAGGTAAGGCTAAAAGCTTCAAAAGTTGTGAAAAATCCAAGTGACAAAATGAAACAACATTAACTGTGCTCAAGCATTGAGAGTAGTACCTCGACTTGTGCAGGCTTTATCTATGCTAGTCGTGTTAATTTCAGTTTATTTTATTAAATTCACAGCATTGCTATAGGCTAAGACGTGTGTAAAGTGGCAGCAATAGGCCTGTCAGTCTCAGAGCTTCAATGGTCAAACAGTAGTGACTTCTCGGTAAACTACATATTAAACGGTTTTCAGTGTCCATACCATGATTTTACGGCAGCGGTTGCTGCTAAATGGCAAAGACATACATGAGAAACAGCAAATTAGACGAGGTTTTTCTGCAGAAAATAGGCAGCGAGTGGACCATAGGTGGACCGAAGTTCTCCCTCTACAGCTATCACCCCGTTTAAGTTTTGCTCTCCACAGAAACTCACCCTTTCCCCGGAGAGGAAGACGGTCAGCGCGAGGGTCAAAATTATCCAAATGTTCCTCATTATTCCTCTTTATCGACCAAAAACGCGTTGTTAACGAGCGAATCTTTCCCCCTCTTCTTCTTCTCTCGCTTTCCTTCCTCGCACCCTTCGGTCTCAAACTCCTGCCGCTTCTCTCTCTCAGGAGTGGGATCCCACCGGATACGTGTTGCGTTTTGGTAATTCCTCCCCCCTTCTCTCTCTCCAGTCCAGGCACTTCTTCTTCTCTCTGTGGACCGAGTACATACAAATAAGCTCGATTTTAATTGCAAAGTCGTCCTCGCGCCTGGATAATGTGAGTGCAATCCCGCACGAGACACCTATCTCTCTCGCTCTCCTCTCCTCTCTCCCTCAGCGCTCTCAATTGAAATAACGAGGACAAAGTAAGGCACGAGCACGACTGACGCGCTGCTGAGTGCGTGCGCTCCTTTCGGCCATGTCACCGCGAGACGGGGGGAGAACTTGCGACAAAGTAGCCCAAAAAAGGAAGCCTATAATCACACAGCAATCACAGCAAACAACTTGCGTCGCACAATAACTCATTATAAGAATTACCATCGATTATCGTATTGTTTTTCCACCAGGGAGAGGGGATAACAGACTGCACGAGAAAGCCTCATAGTTAATTGAGCCATTTATCTCCACGTCTAGATAATGATCATTAATTGCACCCTAATGAGGATTCCGCGATTTAATTCAATCATGGCAGTAAATTACAATCGAGTCTCGTGTTTACTATGCACCGATATAATGAACATTACTGAAGATTAGTTGTTTGTTCCTACAGCAATAAAGATTTTAATAATATGTTTTAAAAAAACACGTTTTAAATCTAAACTAAGGATAAATTTTGCTGAAAATACACCATAAGCCTGGAGAATAATATTAGAATAAAGGTGTTACATCAGTTTTATGACGGAGGCTCTAAGTACAATTGACTTTAGACGTTTACGGACAAAGTCGCCCCCTGGTGGTATAAAATAAGAACTTCTCCAACAAAGGTGAGCTTGTAAAAAAATGGGTTTCCTTAAGGAATGAAAGACAATGGCAGAAAATAATCCAGGTCCAGGTAGTCAGCAGAGTTTGAAAAATGTAAAAGGCCTTTAATTCATAATGCTAAAAAGATACAAAAACTACACAAACATGCAAGGCCATCTATCAGGGGGATAAAGGGGAGAGCTTTCTGGGGCCAAGCCGAATGGGGGGGTCATCGAGATCAACAAAATCATGAACCTTTTTACAGTTAATCTGTGATAGTTGCATTTTTATTTTTACCTCGTATGAAAGGAATAAAAATTACTATTTTTTTGTCTTGATCCTGTAGTACAATATAGCCTTTTCAAGTTGTAACCTCCTTTTTTGTACCCCTTTTCTTAAAACAGAATTGCCGTTATTAGGTAACAATTATAATGTGGACAGGCAAATTGAACTTAACCCACTGGAAAGTAATGTCAGACATCAGGATGCCAGAAAATAAATCTGAGGAAACTGAGAAAACTTTAGTGGAAAATAATAACTACTTGGGAGATAGCACAAAAATTAATAATTGGGAAATTACATTTTTATGTCCAAAAAAAGTGGCTAAAACTTTAACTTGGCAAAACATGGTAGAAATGAGCTAAAAGCTGAAAAAAAAAACCAGTCAAAAGAGTGTTAGAAGTCGCAAGAAAGATGTTAATGGTGGAAAAAAATGTAATAAAAATGGGTTAAAAGTTGCTAAAAAGGCAGAATTAAACTTAAAGTGGTGAAAATGGGTTGAAAGTGTCAATTAGGGGCAAGAATTGTTTAAAAGCAGCAAGGTTTCAAAAGCAGTGGCAAAAATGTCGCAAAAACAGCTATACAGTGGTAAAATATGGCAAAAATAGGTTGTGAAATAGGTTAAAAAGTGGCAGAGAGTGGTGAAAATGTCTTAATAGTGAAAAAAATGGGCAGGAAAATTATTATAGGATGTAAAACAGTGGAACAATTGAACAATTTTTACATCAGATCGAATAACAGCTTTACTTTTTGGTTCCAAAATGAGATAACATAAAGACAATAGGCATATAAAATGATGTAAAAAAATGATGATACAGACATTTAAATTGTCTTGCTGTTAATTCCATTTGCTTTAGCAGCTCATAAGGAGTCATCATTACCAATTTCAGTCTGTTTAATAACCAGCTAAAAATGACTGGGCCATTTAATTTGTTTTGACAAACCACTATCAGACAACAATCTGCCAAAAGCAAGCCATGATGGTCTGTCTACTCGAGCAGCATTTATTAAACTGGTGTTTAGACGTTAAATCACTTAAAACACCTTTCATCCAAATCCTATGTTCTTCACTGAGTTCTGTGTCTGCAAAAAAAAAAAAAAAAGCTTTAAGAAGCGTGGGCACACTTGCCTCCATGATTAAACTTTGTTATGTGAATCCTTTTAAGTTTATAGCTACAAAAGCTCAGCGTACAGTGGTCTCAAGATTGCAGACATAAAAGTCAAGCTTCAAGCATGCTTTTTAAGAGTTGAAATATTTCCTATTAATTTAAACTGCTTGTAAAATCCATAACATAGACATTAGTGTGCTCTAAATGCATAAAACCTGTTACTAATTCATGATTCAGGCAGCTATTTTGTAATTATCTAATTTACTTTAAAAGGTGAGATATTTCCACATAGCCCACCTTGTAATGGTCTATTCAGTGTGCCAACACAATGTTCCACCACACAGTCAAATTTCCAGCTAGCTCACTGGAATCCATTCAGAGCTGTGGAAAACAGCATTATCCAAGAAACCTTTTGAAAACCTCTAATCCCACCCTATAACAGTCTGCCCTTTGTGCACAGTAAAGCCTACAACTCTCCTGATCATAAGTGCTGCCAAGTTAAATTCCTCAGACTCCATGTTTGCCACACATAGATCTGCAGATATAAGGTGGTTTTCCTTACATTTACAGGCCATAAGCAATGTGAATTTTAAGACTATAGTATAGAGGTTGAGGAGGGATGTTAATGTTTCCCCTAACTTCACCGTGTCTCTTTAATAATTCAACTGAAATGAGAAATGAGTCTGGACTTTGTTGGAAGTAATTCAAAAGTTAGTTAATTTTTGACTTATAACCCAAATAACGCCGCTCTTTTCTGTGACACTTCAGCATGATTCATTCTGTGCTTCATTGGTGTTTTCATATTAAAAATGGTGTGAATGGAGAATGAGTGGTGCTCACAGAGTCGGCCTCTTTTCCTCCAGTTCAGTATTGTAGCAATATGAAAGCCAGCATTCAAATTAGGGGATAAAATCCAGTTAAAGTGGAAAACAAGACAACAGAAGTGTCCATTGAAAGAAAGAATTAAATCCTGCTTTTTAAATGATTAAAGGAGTGGTTAATTTTCTTTTCAACGAATGCTTCACACTAAAATTGGATAAAGACGAGCAGAAGATAAAGTAGACATAGAAAAACTTTAGGTCTACAAAGGTATTAATTACTAAGGGGTACAGCTTTTAGGGAAATAAACCTGTTTGCATGCAGATGCATAAGAATATTGTCATGTAGTTGCATTTCTTTAGTAGATATGTAGCTGTACAGTTGGTATTTAGCTCTAAATATGTAGAGGTTAACTTAGCTTAGCATTAAAATATGGTAACAAGTGGAGACAGCTACTCTGGCTCTATCCCCTTCCCCAAAAAGACAAACACAAAAGCCCATCTAACTCCCTCTGGGTTTATTGTTCCCAGCTCTATGTTCAAGCCTGTAAGTGTCTAAAAGTTTTTGAGTTAAGTCTAACTGTACAAAAGTTAAGAGAGACAAAGGTAGAGTAGCCATCAGGAGATAGAGACATGTCAGGAGAAGAAGAGGGGAGAAAGTAACAAGCCCCGTTTGATTTGAAACTGAGCCAGACTTGGATATGAGAAGAAGCACTTGACCTAATCCTTTTGGGTTTGAAACAAGGTTAATCTAAAACCGGAGCAGCTCAAATTTTAGGAATGAATGTAAAATATGTCTCACAAGCCCTCCCCAAAACTAATGCACAGTGTTCCCACCTCCCTCGTCTTTCCCCTCCTCTTCAGAGGGCTTAACTCTACTCCTGGTGGCCCAGATTACGCAGCCAATTAGAGCGAAGGCAAAGTCCCTTCTGCTGCCTGACTACAGAGGGCTGTACGTGTGTTGTTATGAATGTGGCACCAGAGTTTGTCAGCCTGTTGTGAGGCAGCACAAGGACACAGAATGAATAAGTGGTCCAATAGGAAACCTCCAATAATCTCAATAAAAACACACTGACAAGAATGACAAACTCTGTTTTGGACTGTATAATTTGATTTCCCAAATACACATTATTCACCGTGAATAATGCATTGACTTCCTTCATTTCCTTTGTGAATTCAGCATCTTCCACACTGTATAGAAAGTGCAAACCTTTAACATTGTTTCAGATTTATTTATATTTTATTCAACAGCACCACCAGTTGGCGGATAATAAGACAGTGATTTGAAATTCAGGAGCTAATTCCAAAAACATGGAGGGAGTGATGACAGTCTAGAGAAACACAGAATGAAAAATCAGCTCCTACCTGGGTCTGTGTTTCTGACCCTGTCGGCTGTGCCGGGGAATTCATTTGCACGTACAATGTCTGCTGAATGCCAACGAAAATGACAAACAACTCGCACACAGACACTGTAAGTCATTCGCAGTCTAAAGTCTTCGCCTCTGTTTAAGCAGTAAAATTTAGGTGGTAATGTCATGTACAGTGAGGCCTGTTGACCTGCAGGGTCCTGTGAATGATGACCTGCTACCTCGGACACTGAAGCCAGGATGATCCTCCCTGGTTTTGCTATTACTATCAGGTTCATGGTCTTCTTCCTCATCACTGCTGTTTTGGTTTTCTCCAAGGGGAATCAGGGTGCTGTGGCTGAAATGACACATCGGTTTCCCAAGAATCCCAAAGCTTTATTAATAAATAATGAGAAAGAAAAAAGGAAAAGGTGAATTAATGTTTGCTATTTTCAGGAACAAAGGTAATTTGCTTCTAAGCTATCTTGGCACAGAAACATATAAAAATGTAAAATATCTCCATGTATTTTGGAAGTCTTAGCTTTTGGATCCATCTGTGGGTTTCAGTGGGATTAACATTTGCTTGGATTGTCATAAAGTATGGAATAACAAAACTAAATGCTATTTTTTTAATATAGCAATGATGCTAATCAGTATGCTTTCCAAAACATAAAACTCAACAACAAAACATGCAATAATGAATGTATAAAACAAGAAAATATGCAAAAAGAAATAGGACTAAAAATGGAAATACTGTTTAAAATCTCAGATTCTAGTCATCACCTGCTATAACTGTATGTCCAACAGCAGTCATTCGTAATCATCTTGTTTAAAACAATTCTTCTCCTCTTGATATTTGTATGTGACAGACTCAGTTCAATTTCCCCAACCTGACATCAGCCAGCTGCTGGTGGATCTCCTCAGTCAGAGCCTTTGGGTCACAGTGCTCAGCCGGCAGCGGACTCTGTTTCCTGGCCCGGCTGCCAAGGAACAGATGGGGTGAAAGTTCTTTGGGCGAGGGCAGCAGGGACACCATCAGGGGGGATCGCTGATTAACTATGGCGCTGAGGGAAGGGCGTTTCTGGAATGACCTGAAAGAGTCATAATCAAAAGTTGGCCTGAAAACAATACATTGAATCTAGGGTAGATAAACTCTGGAAGCCCTGAGAGACAAATGACAAAAAATCCAAGTTATTCATTTCATTCGTTTCATCAAAATTGTAATCTTGTTTATTTAATATGGCTTACGGACAAGTTGAAATAAAGTGTTTTGTCTAGGTAGTCTTTCCAAATTCTATTGTTGTTTTGTATTTGTCTGATCAGTTAAAAAAAGTGCAAAACTCCTCTAACCAGGAAAAATTTCAAAAAGGATTAAAAATGCTCACTTTTCCCCTCAAGATCTCGTCAAAATACAAACATTCCATTATTGTAATGTAATGTACTTACATTTTGGGACTTTTAGGGAACTATCATATATAAAAATAAATTATGAATGCTAGAGTGTACATGCCATGTGTTTCAGATTTTTGGCAGACGATGAGTCTATATAAAATACATACACGTACTTATTTTCTGGTACTTTCTTTACTGCTCTGTATACATTTCAAGGGAGCTGACAGAAATGAAGGTCTAATAAGCAGGGCTGGCAAAAGATTAAAACTTTCCATGACACTTAATCTTTAGATTTCTGTAGTTAATTGTGATTAATTGCACCTTTTTTAATCACATTTTGAAATTACACTACTTTGAGTTTCAAACTGTTTTTTTGAGTCATTTTGGATTTTTGTACTGTTTTAAACAAAGGGCAGTTGACTTTCTGTTTGGACTTTTATGGGTCGATCGAAGATTATGACATGAAGTTAGCCACTATAAAAGGAACTTGTTATGGATTAGAAAGGAAATAAGGCAAAAGTAAAATGGTAAATGTTTGACAACACAAGCTGCAGATGACTTTTGAATTGTCCGCAGAGCTGAGAGGTTTCTTTTTTTAACCAAAATGAGACATTAAGGAGCAGTGGTGGACTTATTTTACATCACTGTGGTTGCAGGGAGAAGCTGCAGCGGCTTAATCAAAGTGTGTTGAAAGAGACAGTAAAGCATGAGATTAATCATTATTTTCAACAAATACACTAATGTGGATCATAGTAAATCACAATTAATGTGATTAATCTTGACAGCCCTAATAATAAGCTGAGGCTTTATGCTATAAAATTTTCTGGCCACGTAAATATGAAGCACATAGAGCTATTTTAAAACAACTTTGAAGATTCTAATGAGGAAAGTGGTATTTGTTTTTTTTGTAACGTCACAACAATTAATACTGGAGAAAAGCATAAACATAAACTGTATTTTAAACATCTTTAACCTCTGTTTGAGTCATAAACACAATATGCAACTCTATCAAGATCAGACATTGACAGTGAATTACTAGACTTTTTTTGCTTTCCCTCTAGGGCTTCCATAGAATACACATATATTGTATTTATAACACATTTAACCTCTGTTTGTGGCAACACTGTTAGGACCAGACTAAGACCATGAGTAAGGCCGGCCACACACTACAGGATTTTCAGCCCGATTTGGGGCCAGATTTGCCTCCCCTGACGATCAAGGGGGTGTATCCCGAGAGGGGCCTCGTCGCAAACGACTGTTTGCCTGAATAATCCTCATGTGTGGTGTCAACACGATTGTTTTACTGCTCCAAATCACGTCGTAGCCTCCAAAATCCCGGATCGTAAATATCAAACATGTTTGATATTTACGATTCTAGGTCATAGTGCCTCTGACGAAGTACCCACAACAACCAATGAGAGTGAGCAGACAGGGTAGCATCACAGCCAGATCATACATACTTTCACCGCTCACAACCATAAACACAATTTTAGCTTAATTTCAGCCAGGATTTCATCCCGAGTTTTTCCCATGTTTTAGGATTTTGGCTTCACCTGTAGCGCATGCCAGGACAGCCTGTTGTGGAGGGACAGCAAGAGGGTATCGATAGACATCCGTGTTTTTTTTTTGTTTGTTTGTTTGTTTTTTTTCTGAAGTCACGTGATCACCAAGGTTGTTGGCAGGTCGGCAGGTGTGTGGTCTCCACATTGACCTGACAGTCTGGCTGTCATCTAGTGTGTACATTCAAAGGATTAAAGATAAAAATTCCTTTGAAATTGTCCTCATATCTGTGGTCCCACACAGTTTTAGAATCATTTCAGATTCAAGAATCGTGTAGTGTGTGGCTGGTCTTACCAAACTTTTTTTCAATTTCTACTTAGGGCTTCCATAGAATACACATACACTGTATGTCTAACATTTTTCACCTCTGAGTCATAAAAACAGGAGGTAACAAGGTGCAATTGCACAGGAAACAATTGCATACAAGCATCTCTTCAATATTTTTGGGGCTAAAAATAAAAGAAAATAAGAGATAAACTATGAACCTTCCCTGCAAATATTTTGCATCATTAAGTAAACCAAAAATTAAATGTTATGTGCACAATGTCTATGTTAGTTCATTCCTACTCATTCAGCAGCTGTATAAGCACCAGATGACATTCCTCACATATTCCATTTTGTCATACATACCTATAGTACTCATGGTGAAACTTAAACAAATATCCAGAACTAATTAATCAGGATAACGCTATGGTAGCCAAATTGTCAAGATCCAGGTGCTAATCCAGAACTAATACCAAAAATATTATTATAGTCTCATGGATTTTTTTGTTTCTCACATTCTCTTCCATGTCTGCAAGGCAGCTGGAAGCTAGCTGAAGCAGGTCTAAATCATGTCATGTACATCCACCCTCAGGAGAAGAGCGAGCTTCAGGCCCAGCTCTGATTGTTTGGTCTCAACCTGACAGCAGGAAAGAGCGCCAGGCCTCTGACAGCTTACACAACTGCCAATCTGATGTCAGACACAGCAGAGCAACATAAAACAGGCTGTCAGACGCACCCTGCAGCCGGACAGAGCTACAAATCTGTCGACATCAATCATATTTCTGTTTCAGGTCTGACATGATATCCATCAGACGGCGACAGCTTTACCTCAGGAGAGATTGAGTTATTTATTCAGCAATATTTCAGATTTTGGCGAGACTTGTTGAACATTTAAATGCCAAGAGAATTAATACATACTATTAGCTTGAGCAGCCTTTATAAAAACTTGCAATGCATCAAATTTATAGGGTTACTGCTGGTAATTAACTCACGGAGGATCATAACCTCAAAGCAGCTAGACTGCTTTATGGAGCTTTTTAGTATCTTGTAACTCACTGTTTTTTGTTTTAGTCCTGTCATTTTACAGCTTTAGCTCAGATGAACACCTCTAATCAGCAACAGGTAGTAGAATAATATGTAAGTTGCAAAGGAAAAACATAAATATGGTGGCCAATGGGGGCAAAGTGCAGTACCAGCCTTTCTGAAATAATGTATATTCACATGTAAACACTTAAAAAAAGAGAGAGCAATGTCTGAAACTCAATGTATGCAATGCATTGCAACAAGGAGTCACACAGATGAATAAATAATTCATAAAGAAAATTGATGAATGTTTTTGTTATTGACTTTGCATCACTTATTCACTTCCTGGACATTCCTGCTTTGCAGCATTGTTTTTCTTTTAATATTCTGCACATTTTTCTTTGCTCCATTTTAGGGTGGGGATTTTTATGCATTTTTTTATTTGTATGGTTACTGAATTTTCTGAACATTTTTCCAAATGTGAATTGTTTTTGGTGTTTCTCATCATTTGCACTTCAAGGCCACCATACTCAAACACCCTTTATAACCTATCTGTCCAACAAAGACAAAAGACATTTAGCATCTTTAAAGTTGTTAGCATAGCACATACTGTTTAAAACAGTATGGCAGGTGCACAGAAAGCAATTTTTTAACCACTGCTTGGTCTGAGATGATCAATCTGTGGCAGAACTGCAGATATGCCTCAAAAGGATTTTTGAATTTATCAGTGACTTCAGTTTTAAATGATAGCAAATGAGCCATAGAGCAAACTTCACTGCCGTAAAATGTTACGTCAGGGGGCCACTAGCTTCCATTCTTCCACTGGTGCGTGCGAGACAAAGAATTTTCTCCAGGTAATTACGAATTACAGTGCCTATAAAAGTAGTGGATGTTTTACATCTGTATGCTTCAGGTCATTGTCTCATCAGACCAAAAAACTTTATTTCACTTGGTCATGGAGTCTCCCACATGTCTTTTGGTGAGCTCAAGTTAATCTCTAACATTGGCTCTCTCTTTGCCACTTTCCCATAAAGCTTTAACTGGCGAAGAACCCGGGCAACAGTTGTATACAGAGTCTCTTCAATCTTGAATACTATAATATAGTAATAGTGAAGAAACCACATGCCACCTAACCTGACCTTTACCTCTCTTTCACATACCGATGCCTGAATTTCTGATTATATCCTGTCTCCTTGGGGTCAGCTTCTCCTGTCTTCATTGAACCATCAACATTAGAGGATGTCATTTCTGGGTCTCCATCTGCCCTGTTCCTCACCGCCATGTTGAAGGCGTCAGAGTAGAAAAGACGGCCCACTTCCTCTTGGATGTCCTTCAAGTACTTTCTGCTGAACGTCACCCACGCCACATAGCAGAAGAAGCTGTACAAACACTTTAAAGGAAGAGACAAGGATGTCACTTTGGAGTTATTGCACTTGAATTAATGTGATGCTTCATAAATTACAGTAATCGTTTGAAGTCGATCCATTTTGTCCATAGACTATAACCATTCGACCTTCCGTTTTTGTGACAAAAGCTCCAGGCGCCTCCTTTTTCTTGTGTGTATTTAAAGGTTAAAATGGTTATTCTTGCCTCAGAAAAGGTCAAATATAGAGCAGGCAATAATCTGCTGCTGTTACTGTGATATTTCTCTCTGTGTCCACCCAGGTGCCTAAATACTGGAGGGAGCCTGTCAAAGCAAAGCACCTGCACTGAGTCAACATCTCCTACCGCTAACTAATTCATTAGGGCCACCAGGCAAAGCCAGCACTCAATGTGGTTCTGTTCTGCTCACTGCCGTCTGTATTCACAGATGGTGAGCTGGCCTTCGCTCTGACCAAATGAAGGCTCGACTTTTTGCTGCGTATGATGCAATAGTGAGGGAATGTTTTGCAAGAAAATAAATTTCAGGTTATATGCGAGTCAAATCAATCAAATGCAGGGAGGGTGAGGGGGCACATTAGGATTACTGAGCTGTTTCTTGTATAACCTTTAATTTTCTTTTAAGGGTGTTTTATGTATTTGAAGCACGCTCACTGCACAAACTACAATCTTACCAAGTGTATTTGTCTCTTCACAGTCAGATAATATAAATCACATTCACCTAAAAATGAACACACTTTTAGATATTCAATGAAAATGTATTGTTCATGACATTTTGTAAGACAATCTAACAGGTATAGCTTTGTTGCAGCATTGGCAGCAGGTTTTAAACAATACAAGTAATCCAGGCCTTATTTTGCTTGTAATATGTTGAAGTGAGATGTTTATCTGAACTTGTCAGCCAATATGGGCACAACAGTTAAAATTTAACTCTGTTAACTGTCAATCTGTTAATAGGAACATTAACTTCCATAGTAGTTGATCAGTCAATCATGTTAATAATTAACTGTAGGAATGTTAGCTGGCATTTTAGGACAAAATCAGCCTTTAGCTCAAAAACTCAAAATGTCACGTCTGTCTTGAAAACCTAAAAGTAAAAGGTATATTTTTGATACATCACCACTGTCTTTACTCTTGCAGTACTCTGGAGATTAGGCAGCATTTCACAGTAAAAGCATCCTGGGTACAGACTCGTTACGCAGTAAACTCTCGGAGGTTGCATACACTCAATCAGGTTACCTGTGATGTGTTTTACCATGTCAGGAGCAGGGTTTGGATCCTTCGTCTTTCTCCGATAAGTGATCAGACTGTGGCTAAACCCAGTACTTTGATTGTTGTACCAGTCACTGCAATGCAAGTCAGTGGTTAACTGTTCCAGCCCCCCCCCAGGGACGGCGTTACATATAATACAGACATGTCAGTTGGGGAATAAATTCTTGCTTTAAAGTTTCACACCAGAGGTGCCATTGGGTGTTTTTTTTAATAGCAGATAGGTTCATTGTCTGTGGTTAAAGAGCTGCTCTGGATCAGCACTCTCTGAGTTTAATTAATACTCAGTTTTAGGTGGGCGGTTCTTGTGTTGAAAAATGTTCTATTTTCATAGTGTAACATTTTAAATCTACGTATCTTAAGGGAGTCAAGAACACCAAGTCCGCTCAGAATGGAAGGGTCGTAATTTTTTGGTCTGGAAGTTACATTGATGAAATAACCACATTACAAAAACTACAGACTAAGCAACATTTCATAAATAAACAGAGAAAAGGTCAGAGGTCTAATCTGTGATAATGGTGGCTCGCTTTAGCTCTATTAGCTTTAGCTTAAACAAACATAGTCATGCTGGTATCATAATGTTAATACATAAGCCAATGTAGCTAAGTTAGCTATGAGTAACGTAGATATGTAGCTTATATAGCTGCCTTGAGAGCTTAGCTTTAGCTATTTATCTACGTCGCTATGTTATCAATGTCGCTTGCAGTTTACAGAGCCACATAAGCCAAGTTTGCTGCATTAAAGTGTTTTAATTGAGGCAAGCTTTTATCTTGTAAGCAGACTGATTACTTGGCTTAATTACACCTTTTTTATAATAAGGTTTTGCAGGTCAGGTTTTTAACTTTTAACTTTTGCTATCCTAACTGTTAACTTAACCCTAAACTGAAGTTTAATCCAATTTTAATTATAGAGTTATAGCATGTATTTCCGTTCTGAAATATACAGCATCGCAGACAAGCAGCCTGTGAGAGCGGCAGTCAGAGATTTACAGTCTGCAGCCACACCCCTCTCAACGATGATCCCATGGCACAGTTTACATTTGTTATATACTCTCACATGCTTTTTTGTTACTTCCTGTTTTAAAAGCGCTTTGCATGCACAAACAAACCACAAATCGACTTTAGGAAAGGAGCAGACAGTACAGAAAGCAACAAAAAGTAGAGAAACAGTGATATAAGACCAACAAGGACAGCAAGATAAAGAGTTTAACTTTAGTCGAGAAAGGGAACAAGGGTTTCATACATAAATGTTTTAAGGTAACTCTTTGTCTGATAAATTAGTTAAGCTAAGACCTATATTATTTGGTCTTCTGTTATTTACTTTGTGCCCTACCCTAACATTTTCTTATGACGTGCAAAGAAAATAAATTAAAATTCACTATGGCATCAGTCCTGTCTAGCTTCATTCAACTGGATGCTACAAAAACACTAGCTAAGATTTGAGTTTCTGCAGTGTAGGAAAGTTAGTTTCTTTCACACAAAAACGACCAAATATAAAGCACATTAAGAAAATATAAAATATATTGGTGAGGTTGAACTTATGAAAAGCCTCTATGTGGAAAAAAAACTACACCCCAAAACACAAGTTGTAAAACTTGCAAAATCACCCCACAATGTATTTTTGTACCTACCGCATGCAGCAGCCATTCTGTACTGTTTGAAGACAACCGGCCCCTGGATGAAAAAGAAGACTTCAGGGGTGGCGTAATAATTTCAGTACATTTTAGCTCAGAATCAGAGATCCATGTGATGATATATCTAGCAGACAGCTCCTGTATATTTAACCAGAACATAACTTTACAGAGAGCAAACCTTTTCTCATGACAGACTTGTGACTTTTAGCAGCTTCCTGGCAGATTTTACTCTGAGTCAAAGTGACAGCTGAGTATCGCTGATGGCTTCTTTGCCTCTTGGGAAACATTAACCACTGCTGCTTCACCAAGAGGTGTTTTAATTTGCAGCAGTGGTGCTTTTTCATGACTACTTCATGTTCTGAGACTAAACGAATGCTCACTTGCGATATGAGATGCGTTGATGCCTGTCTACCTCTGGGTCCATGATGAGGCTGAAGTAGCCGACAGCCAGATTCTTTTGGGCTATCTCCTTTTTGGTCAAAGCTTTGGCTTGTCTCTGGTGCTCTGTGATGATGTCACTGGTATGTTGTTTAGGAGAGGAGTGAAGGGAGAGAAAAGATGGCGATAAAGAAATAAAGAAATGAAGGTCACAAATCACCTTCCTCTATCATACATGATGATAAAAGACAGCACAACATTCATTCATTCCTAGTATACTTACACCATTAAAGGATTAGCTTTGCTCTCCAGAGATTTGTGTTCAAAGAAACAGCACAGATAAAGTAGGAGTGCAGTCAGGACTTCATCAAGCTCTTTCCTCCTGGACAAAAACAAACAGCTGTTATTAGTGTATGACTAGTCTCATCACACTATGTTTAACAATGTGAACAGTTTGTATGATTAAGGTTATGTCTTTGTGTTCCTTACTTCAATAGAGCCAGGAAGCAGAGAGGAATAGGAAGTGTATAATTCTCCTGCAGCAAACTGACGGCTACCTCTGCAACAAAAAGCTCTGTTAGGTTTGCCAAGGGTCGTCTAGCAGCATCCTCTTGACAAAAGCTATCACTAGTACTTTTGATTAAAAATCAAGCTGTTTGTATTTCATCAACTTGGATTGGGAATTATCATCTACAGCAGTGGTTCTCAACCTTGGGGTCGGGACCCCCTTGGGGGTCGTGAGACACTGTGAAGGGGTCCTCAGATTCCCTAACTAAAACTAAGAATATTCTGAAAATTACACTGTTGCCACTTTACACCAATTTTAACCCATTTACATCAATTTTCAAATCAATTTAAATACATTTGTATGTTTTTGCTACTTCTAAACCAATTCTTGCCACTTAAGTTTAATGTTACCTCTGTTGACCCATTATTGCCACTATTAACCCCTTTTTACCACTTTTACACCCATTTTACCCACATTTCACTATCTGGTAGACCATTTTTTGCTAGTCTAACCAGTTTCTGCCAATATCTGCCTATTTTCTCTCTCTTAGTAAACACTTTTTTGCCAGTTTATATCAATTTTTCAATTCAATTCATTTTTTCCACCAAATTTCCACACATTTTTGCCAATTTAAAGCCATTCCAGCCACTTTTGAACTCCCTTTAACCACTATTTGTGCCCATTTTTTCCACTTTAACCCATTTTTGCCAATGATTTTTTTCCATTTTTAAGTAATTGTTGCCACTTCTAACCCATTTCTGGTACTTTTTAAAATCCAATTTCCCCACTTTTTCCACCTTTTTTTGCCACTTTTAACCCATTTTGGCAATTTTTAACCCATTTTAATTCTTTTTTTTTTTTTTCAACAAAAGGGATTTACATTTTTAAGAAGGCTATTTACTACCCAAATGATTAAAAAAAGATATAAGTTGTGTTTGATAAGAGTGGTTATTTTATCAGGTTAATTATAAAATATGGATATCACAGCTTAACTTTATAATGGATCGTGATTTTGCTGACTTCCATGGGCTACCGGTTTGGCTGGGTGCCAGAAAGCTCTCCCATTTGCTGCCCCCTATGGGTGACCTTGTCTGCAGATGAGTATCTTGAATGTGCATGGCCATGTCCAACCACCTTCAGGTACAGTGGGGGTCCCCAGTCTCTGGCACCATTATTTTGGGGGGTCATGGTCTGAAAAGGTTGAGAACCCTTGATCTACAGCAGTGTTACTCAACCCTGCTCAACCAAAGAGCCAAATTGTTGAAAAATACCATTACAAGAGCCAAAATCTAAGTGGTGAAAAGTGGAAAAAACGGCTTGAAGTAGCAATAAGTCAAAGGTGGTAAAAATGGTCCAAAAGTGTCAAAACTGTGGCCAAAAAAAATGAGAGAAACGTGACTCAATTGGGAAAAAGCAGTCAAGAGTGGCAAAGTAGGGTAAAAAAAAGGGAAAAAAGTGGTATTTAATGGCAAAAAGCAGCTTAAATGGGCAAAAAATGGTGAAAAGGGGCAAAAATTGGATAAAAGAGGCTATAAGATGTTCCAAAAATGGGCAAAAAAGAGGAAACAAGTGGTGTTTAATGGCAAAAGGTAGCTTAAATGGGAAAAAAGAGCTGGAAAAAATTGTTAAAAAGGGCAAAAATAGGATAAAAGTGGCAAAAATGGGAAAAAAGTGTCATAAAAAGTGGCAAAAAATGGGAAAAAAATAGGAAAATGGGTAATTAATGGCAAAAGGCAGCTTACATGGGCAAAAAGTGGTGAAAATTGTAGAAGAGGCTATACAGAAGAGGCTATAAGAAACTGCAAAAATGGGTAAAAAAAAAAGGGGAAACAAGTGGTATTTATGGCAAAAGGCAGGTTAAATGGGCCAAAAGTGGCATAAACTGGTGAAAAAGGGCAAAATGGGATAAATGGGACAATTAAGTCTGACAGTTAAGGCCTTCTGTAAAAGTCTGGGAAACAAAGCAATTAATGTGAGTAATTTCCAGGGTCAAAGTTTCCCTTTTCTAAGGTTTTCTGGGGTAATAATATTTCAAAATAAGATATAAAAGAGCCACAAATCATCACAAAAGAGCCACATGTGGCTCCAAGGCCACACGTTGAGTAGCACTGATCTACAATATTCTGTACACAGTAAGAAAGACAAACTCTAACAAAGGTTTATTATTAGGTAGAGGTAGGCCTCAGGTGTTTTCAAGGTGCCTCTAAAATTACTTTTAATGATAAAATTTGCATTTTTATGTTACTAAGTGGATAAGAGTGAATACAGTACACAACAATAGATTTTGACTACCCAAAAAGTACACAGGGGTGACTCTTGGCCCAACAACAAGGTCAAACCCCCTTAAAACAGCCCCAGTTGTCTTCATATCAAACATTTAATAGTAAGGCAAAGCTTTAACCAGGAGTTCCCAAACTTTTCAGCCTGTGACCCTCAAAATAACAGTGCCAGAGACCGATGGCCCCTACCAACCCTGGAGGTGGTTAAAACATATGATATTGCACAAAACATTGTGTACAAATTTGCATTTTCAGGAGTTTTGGTATATATAACTTAAATTTCAGTACAAATCTCATTTAATGAACTAATTTTAAGGACATATTTATGACAATTATGTATAAAATATATCACTTCATATGGGTCCTGATCCTCACTTATGAACTACTGCTTTAACACATTGTTGAAACAATGAGGTGGTGGATTACTATGTGGATGAAAAATAATAATCTGTGGCAGATAAAAGGATATGCACCAAAAGTGTAAGCTAAACCTGGACTATAGAGACATAATTAATGACTTACATAAGGTGAACTTGAGTTTTGATCATCTTTGAACAGGTAATAAAACACGTACGTTTCACGTCATCAATGGTGACATGGCCCCCTTGCCTCTTTATCATTGAGGACCTATAAGCATTCAAATGAACATGGCTCAGGCTCTTTTTAGTGCTGTGGCGCCCTCTGTGGTTCAATGTACAGATGTCAGCCAGCCTGTAGAGATGACAGCATTCACCATAGATTAGTCTCCAATAGAACAACAAAATTATCATACTTTACAGTTAGTGGTGCATATAGGGCTAATTCCTCCTTTGCCAAGCAACACTAAACAATCAAAACACTAAAAATGTGAATGAAAAACAAAAAAAATCCATTCATGAGCTCCTTGTTGACTCAAGGCCCAACTTACCACTCAGACCGCAGCTGAAACTCTCTGAAGCTGACATTTGTTTTCTTTCTTTCTCTCGAGACACCCTCCTCTGCAGGACAAGAGCTGTAGAGGAGGTAAAAGAGCAACGTCATAAGGCTGCTAGCATGTGTAATAGGCTAATAACGGTAACGTAGGCCTGGTGTATCGGTTTAGTGTGTGACCGTGTTAACTGGCGACTTTTCGGTAGTTTTCGTAGCTGCAAGTTGCAACAGATGTCAGAGATGGTGCGAGGGAACTTTCTTACATTAAGTGATAAGTTGGGCTATACTTCAAAATTACAACGAACGGTTAAACAAGGGGTTATTCTTTAGCAGCAACAATGTATCTACGACAGCCACAGCGGCATTCGGCTTGAGGTCACCGGTTAACTCGGTCACTCATTAGACCATAACACCGGGCAGCCCCTCACCTGACAAATTCCACCGTTTTTTCTTCGTCATTCCACACCCAACGGCCTGGAGGATGTACACTCACCTGCAATGTATTCCTCGAATGTCAGAAGTCATCTAAAGCTTGCTTTAATTATTTCCAATCAGGAGTGACTTATAATGCAACGTTAGGCTATGTTTAAAGGGTTAAGTTAAACATAAAGCACAAACACCGGAACTAGCTCGTTTCTGTCAACGTGTTTTTTTTACAGTTGCCAAATAGTTTCAAGCAGTGCCATAAAGAGAGGAACGGCTCTGGTTATAAATAACTTTCTTGAAATATCACCAAAACCTTTTGAATTTGTCTGTATAAAAGTGTCGACTTACGTTTCGTGTCTCTTCGGGATATTTGGGCATTTCTGTAAATAAGGCTTCCAACAGTTTAGCTCATTTCTGCCGGTAGCTGCTGTTACGCTCGGTATCTAGGCAACAGCCAATGAGGGAGGGGTGTGCCTCTGGACGCAATCTCATATGTTGCCTTTACTTACTGTCGCCATTTGTAATTTTATGATTTATGTGGGGGAACTAGAGTCCTCAAACCGATCAAAACACATACAAGTCTTCAATTAATCAGCTATGTTCGTGAAGAATTTACCTATTTCTTTCATACATTCTCCCCTTAAGAAAAGGGCACATTACTCATAGATCTTCATAAATCCCAGCTGTCAAACAGGTTGGTGAATACATTAGTTCTAAAGGCAATGTGGTCATTGTTGACAAGTTTACTGATCTGTAGTTAGTAAGTCTGTGTAGGCCTATACATTTAAGACAAGCTTTCTTTATTAAAGAGTAGTATAAAAAGGATTTACTGTCTAAGGGGCAGGGTTACCTTGCGTGCTTTTAATATGGGTTTCATTTGATGAAAATTTAATCAACTTTGCACCTCAAGGATATTTAAACAGTAATGGCTTTGCTCAATTAAATAAACCCTGCCTTAACCTTTGAGATACACCTTCACTACAGCAGAAGGAAATTCTTAAACTGCTGGAAATGTTATAACTGCTTTTGCTTTTAGCAAGCAAATCATGTGCATGCAGCTTAACTATTAAATCACATAACAAATGTGAATAAATTCGTTTTAGTAATTTCCCTAAAACCTTGAGAGTAAGCAAGGCCAGAACTGGAAGATCATAATAAAATATGTACATTTGCAAACACATACACTTTAACCATTAAGTATTTCTAAATCCCTTTTTCCCCTCTGTGGTATGTCAAATTTTTAAAAACACTTGTTTTCTATGCTCAAGATACATTATCTGTTATCTTTTAAAGGGCCAGCTACAATTGTTGCTACTGTTGATGGGACACAACAGCCTATCCCCATAATAAAGGCAGAAACATTTTATTTAAAAAAGCTTTTAATTAGTCAGGCTAAAAAAATAAAACAATAAAATTATTTTAACATTTTTAAAAATGAATCTTCAATCTGGCCTAAAATGTCAATGAATTAAAATAAAAGTCTAAACATTGAAGCACTGCTTTGGATCTCTGTTTGCAAAAACCTTAAACTTCTTTCCCAGGTCCTCTAACCTTGTGAGTTAGTTTCTAACTGCTCTTTGGAGTGATGAGGAATATCTTTTCAGTCAAGGAATCCAGCCCAAAGCTTCTGAACTCATCTGTAAGGGCATCCACCGACTGCAGGAATTTGATATCACAGCAGTTCCCTGACAAAAAGAAATACATTATTTTGCTGTGCAAATCTGGTCAATTTTAGAGCTTTAGGGTTACGAGAAAATGCAAAAAAGAAACACTCACCATACAGGCTGTGTAGCTGCTCATCGGGCACAAAGAATGGAGGACCTAAGAAAAAAAGTACAACCTCAGACTACTTTCAAAAGCCCCCAAAAGCATAAAATCATGCTGACACACTATAGATATCGTAAATTTTATTAGGTCTACCTGGCCACTTATGCAAACATCCAGTCAGGTAATAACATGGCAGCACCCAATGTTAATTTTGGCAGCTATTTTAAATTTTTGTCTTAGTTTTAGTCTTTAAATGAAATGCATTTTAGTTTTAACCACACTTTAGTTATTCTATCCCTTATTGTTTTGGTCAAGTTTTGGTCTACGAAAACTCAAAACATTTTAGTCTAGTTGTAGTCCATAAAAAGTCCTCACATTTTAGTCTTTACATTTAGTCCAAGCATTTATTGTCTTGCCTAAATCTGGTACTAAATCATGGTAGTGTGTTCTAAACACTCTGCTAAACCTGGGGTCCCTGTTCTCTACAGCCAAGAGGCAGAATATGTACAGATGCATTATTTTTTGACAGATTTACCCACAGTGGAGAAATATCACGGATTTTCAACGTCGGGTGAAAACTGCATTACATTTTAGTCTAGTTTTAGTCATCTTGACAAAAAATAAACTTAGTTTTTGTCAGTTTTAGTCATCACAGATCTATTTTTGTTAGTCTTAGTCTAGTTTTTGTCATGGAAAAAAAGGCTGTTGACGTCAACAAAATTAACACTGGCAGCAACTAAAGAATTTGAGCATGTAGGCATGGTCAAGAAAATTAGTGAAGTTTAGACCAAGTGTCAGAATAGGGGTTAGAGGTTGCTTCCTTGTGACCGTCTGATTAGATTACATTAATGAGCAGTTGAACAGGTGTATGTAATGAAGTAGTCGGTGAGAGTTTACATCTTTTCTAAAGCCAGAGGTAAAGTGTTAACGACTTCATGTTACCAGTATATAATTCAGGATTGTACAGCAGAGTGTCCACAAGGTATCTGCAGTCTTTGGCCATGAGGGAAATTATTAGAGCAGCATACCTGGTGTAGTGTGAGAGAGAATGTAATCAGAAAGCAGTGAGAAAAATATATATATGTACAAAGATGTCATGATAATTTAACTTAAACAGTCAAACTGGTATGGATATCAAATCTTAGTTTAGTTTAGACCTCAGTCTAATCTTACTTTTCTCTGTCTTTTGGGTTGATGGCCACCAGAGAGCCTCTGTCCCATATCGCCCCAAACTGACCCCCAATGGCACTGTGAGATAGAAAAATGAAGACTTTCTGTTAAACATTTAATTACCCAAATTAAAGTCAGTTAAAGATAGATTTAAAAAAAATACTTTGGCAGTTTACTGACCTGGTGAAGTCAAACATGTCACATTGGTATAGGGCAATATTTCTCTCTGAACCCTGTAGAACAAATAGTATACATTATTAATATCACTCACTGCAGTATAAGACACATTTTTCCTCAGTGTATGTGTATTTTAAGGAAATGTTACTTTTTCTATGTGTGGGTCCCATCCAGCTGTAGCATTATCCATTCTCATAGTGTTTTTATTGTCATGATGTTTAACAATATAGCTGCTATTTTAAGCTTGCAGACTAGAGTTTCCTCATTTAGAGTCTGTTGCTGAGAGTCTGAGTCTGTACTGTTTTCCTAGTGTTGTATCAGAAATGCTTTCAACTGCAGTAATTTTCTAACTCTGTCATATATAATACAGAGAATACTGTACATACTCTAAGTACTCAACAGAAGAATTGCATATTCATAGTCATTTTTAATAAGTATAGGCACATAATTGTTCTTCTAAATCCTGTAACTTTAACTATCTTTTTTATATGGTTATACTGCTATAAATAAGATGACAAGGGTTTAGCTATTAAAGTGTATTGATCCCTCACACATGTACCCTTAACCTACCTTGTAAACCTTTGCTCCAGGTATTCCAGGGACTGCTTCCTCACTGTAGGTCATATTATTCTCCTCAAAGAACTGTTTAATTGCCTTTTCAGATATCTCCACCCCCACCACTGAATGGCCCATGTCTGCCAGCCTGAGATTCACACAGGAAGTAAAGGAAACTTAGAAAAATGTCATCTATAAATGACAGAATGTTTTTCATATGGACATTTACATTTTTAAGGAGATTTGACTATTTAAAAAGTTGACATCAAATGTGTTTTAATTATTGGATGAAGTGCCGTTTTCCTACCACTTCATATCCACTGCTTTCCCACAGAGAGGAAAGAAGAAACAAACTCCTTTCCGCCCAGCTATTACTTTATCAATATGCGCCTCCAGCATCCTGTCAGAAACAAATCCGCACTGTTAACAGCAATTTGTGTCAATGTTCAATTAATGTATACCACTGAACTCTGTAAAACACCCAGAATTTAAAGTTTAGGTCTTTTTAGACCTTTCATCTTATTAGTTCTATGATGCTTTTCTGACAGTGTTATAGGATCAGTGCAGGGAGAATGTGCATTTACAGTCAATCTCTTTTTTTATTGCATTATTACTTTCCTTTATGCCACTGAAGAAGTCAATCAAAGCCAGGCCCTTACTTGTTTACATTAGACAGATGGAAGCCAATCTCGTTCGCGTCCCAGTGCCGCTCCCATTCTCCGAGATCCATGACCTCATTTGCCTGCGGTGCCAGCTTGCTCATTGTGTTTACCTTTGACCAACTATAAAGAAGGCATAGACTGGAGAGAACAGCATAAAGATCTATGGATTAAGACATGGGTGTGTAGTGCTTCCATAAGGCAGGGTTGCACAATCATACACAAAGACATATACTGCAGCTGTGCTTTGAGTTTGTTGGGGAAAGTTCCTGTTAGAAACTACAGTTTGTGTTGATTTTGGCGCACCCTGTGGACACAAGAAAAAAGACTTGGGACAAAAAAATATCATGCCTTCTTTTAACAGTCATGTGCATCACTTATCAAGAAACATGTTAATGGAATAAAACTTGGTTCTTCTAGAGTGCCATCATCATTTTTAGCACCTACCCTCTGGTGGCGGTTTTACCCATTAAAAATAGAAATTGAAATTTTTACTGATTGAATTATGTGCATTTGTAAGTCATAAGGATATGCAGAGGTAGAAAAGTACACAACTATTGTATTACATTTAAGTAAAAGTACAGTTACTCTGGTTAAAACTTACTCAAGTAAAGTACTGGTCTATAAATCTACTCAAGTAAATGTAAAAAGTATTGAATTCATAGTTTTCTTTATGTACTGAGTTGCTGCTAAGGAGTTCTACAGTAAATATGATCTTTCCTTATTGGCAAGAACAACAAGAGAATAGATCTACCAGGACGTTGATGTTAAGTCACACCTCTATAATTAAGTGAAATACAATGCCAATTTACAGACACATACTGTATAGTTAAATTTAGCACTTTAAGTGTGTCTATATTCATCCACACTACAAATAGTTGCTCAACATTTTACAGTGTGACAAAGATGCAGTAACTCTTGAAAATCTGTAGCAAGGTGGGTCTCTTCTGACAAGAACAAAGCAGTCAGCCTCATTGCAGGGTAATTAATACTGATGTGGAATACTTTATGTCCTCCAAGAAAACCTAAAGTCAAGCGGTAACTCGGTGGATAACTTCACTCATGGTGCAAATCTGTCTCACTTCAAAAACAACAGCAATCTACCAGAAGCATGACCAAAAGAACCCCAACAGGGATTGCTGTGCAACGGGCAATATCTACACACAACTAAACACATCTAAACACACCAACCCAAGGCCATGATGGGGGACACTGAAATGTTTAACTCTGACATATCAGAAATCCAGTTTTTCCTGTTTTGGGATGTGATGTGGAATCATTCTTTCTCTGTGCTCCATGTGTAGTAACCAGAGGTGGAAAAAGTACAAAACTATTGTGCTCAAGAAAAAGTACAGTTATTCTGATCAAAACGTACTTTAGTGGGAGTAAATTATACTCAAAAGTACATGTAATTTGATGAATTGTAATTAGTTACTTTCCACCCCTGATGATATGGAGGTATCAGTTCGCTAGTTAGTTTAGCCAGTTTTAATATTTAATATCAACATTTTCAAATTTTAAGCTTAGCAGCTTGACATAAAAGCAACCACAAGAAAGTAGTAACCAGAATTCAACATGTTTGCTAACACAAATTAACAGTGTAACCTACCTTTACGGAGAGAAGACAGTTTGTCTAATATTTATTCAGCCGCACACCGGAGGTAGAGGTGAAGAAAACCTGGATGAAGTGCGTCTATAGGCCTAATCTATCGAGGGATAATTTTTTTTTTTGTAGATTAGAAATATTAGCCCTGAGTGTAGTCTGTCAGGCAATCAATTGCATACACTACAATCTGTTGAAGAGTCGACAATGGCGGGAACTGTTTGAAGCCTTGCCTGACAAGCAGAACTCCGGGCAGACAAGGCAACACAAAAAAAAAGTCTGCTTTCGCTTCTGGTTTGACTGGAGCCTAATGCTGCGTTCACTTGTCAAAGAAATATAGGAGATACTAGACTCTTAACACAGAAGAGGATTAGTGCAACTTTTTTGAAAAGAAAAAAATGTTATGATGGCAAAAAAGCCAGAATTTAGACTTTTTTTCTGGCTGTATACAATGTTTCAAAAGGGGGCTGAATTTGTTTTTCAAAAACTACTTCTGCATATTGTAAATTTGTTAAGTAACAAAGCTGCAAGAAAACATGCATCCAGACATTTCATTGTATTTTATTTTTCCTCCTATGATAATAAGACAATGTGAGTTGTCTGTAGATCTCGATTTGTGTTTTTTTATAGTTATTTTAAGATGGCAGTGCTGGTTTTCTTTGTAGCTGTATAATAAGTTGCTTACAAATAAAGTAATGAAGATAGGCTATAGAAATGACCACAACTGATGGGTAGAGGTGAACCAATCTGTGAAAAACTGGACAAAGACATTGTGGACCAATTTAAGAAAAATTTGGTGGGACTTTGGATATCCCACCATTTATAGTATATACTATTGAAGGATGCTGAGAATCTGGAGAAATCTCTGTGCACAAAGGACAAGGTTAAAGGTCAGTATTGGATGCTTGTGGTATTCAGACCCTCAGGTGGCACTGCATTAATGACAGGCATGATTCTGTACTGGAAATCACTGCATGGGCTCAGGAACACTTCCAGAAGTCATTATCTGTCTACACAGTTTGCTGTGCCATCCACAAGTAAAAGTTAAAGCAAATGCAAGTTAAAGCTGCAGCATGCAAAATAAAACAGACACGTGAGCACAACCCAGAAATGCCACCGTCTTCAAAGGGCCAAAGCTCTTTCAAAATAGATTGAGGCAAAATGGAAAACTGTTCTGTGGTCAGATGAATCAAAAATAATAATACTAAAAATTCTCATGGGAGACAACGGATGCCATGTCCTGGAGACAAAGAGCTTGTTGATTTTCTTGGTTTAAAAAAAACACATAAATGTTTAATTTCTAGAAATCCCAGCAGTCCAAAGGGTTTGTGAATGCAATGGTTTTAAAGGCTCTTGCAATTATTGCTAAACTTTGGTAGCCCTTTCAGTCACTCACAGCAATCTTAACTCCTGTAAGACTCAGCTGCAAAACCTGGACTTCACTTCAACAATTGAGAATTCTAATGTCACTCTTTCCTCAGTTGCTTTGTCTTATAATTGTTAAATACATTTGGATGCTAAAAAGAGCCCTCTATAACTGTAAGACAGGACAGCCATCCAAATGTCATCAATAAAGGCAGAGACACTTTATCAAAACAAGTTTTTAATTTTTCTTGCATTAAAATCTTTGTAGTTTACAGTATTTAGAGGGTGTTTGAAAAATAACAACAGAAATTCCTGGAACATTTTCCTACGTACACCACCATTCAGGCCCCAAAATGAAACTATATAAAATGTCTAAGCATTAAAATACTGCCTTGAATATGTGTTTGCAAAACGTACCCCCTAAAACGTCTTTCCCAAGTTCCCTTTACTTATTAGTTAGTTTTAACTGGTCTTTAGAGTGATGAGGTGTACATTTTCAGTCAGGAAATCCAGCCCCCAGTTCCTGGTCCGGTCTGTCAGGGCATCTACCGACTGCAGGAGTTCGATATCACAGCTGCTCCCTGAGGAAGAGAGTCTCAGTTTTTAACAGCATCTTCTATAATCTATTTCTACTGGAAGTCAAAGTATCGCAGTATTATCAGGCTGTCATATACTGTATGTTCGGTTTTAAGGCTTGTGTTTTAGGACAAAGAGCAGCACTCACCGTACAGGCTGTGTACTTGCTCATCAGGCACAAAGAATGGAGGACCTAAGAGAAAAGGCACAATCTGAAATTGCTACAAAAGTTCTCTGGAAGCATATTAACACACTGCAGCTACACAGACTCACCACAGGTATTCCCAGTTCAACTGTCCATTAATGCAAACATCTAATCAGCCAATCACATGGCAGAAACCAATGCATTTAGACATGTAGACCTGATAAGAGGATGCACTGATGCCATATGATTGGCTGGTTAGATATCTGTGCTGATGAACTGTTAAGCAGGCGTACCTAATAAAATGGTCAGTGACTGTATATTCCTGATTTCTAAAACCAGAGATGCTGTATGAAAGACTCTATGTTACCAGAATATAATTCAGGATTGTACAGCAGAGTGTCCAGGAGGTATCTGCAGTCTTTGGCCATGAGGGAAATTATGAGAGCAGCATACCTGTAAGATAGTGAGAGACAGTGTAATCAGACATTATAGAGAGTTTATGCATTAAAAACAGTTATTCAACAAGACCACCTAAACTGGTTTTAGTTTTCAGTTTTATATTAACCTCAAATGATTATGGAAGCCCATTTCTGCCAAATAAAAAAGAGAAAATGTGAAAGCAAGACACTTCTTGGAAAAAAAAAAATCCTATATCATAATTATGACATAAAAAGTCAAAATTATGAGATAAAAAGTTGAAACTAAGAGATAAAAGACAAAATGTTGAAATAAAAAGTCAAAATTATAGATAAAAAGATCAAAATAATTGGACAAAAACTCAAAATTATGAGATAAATAGTCAAAATTATGAGCTTAGAATTTTGAGAAAAAATCATTAGATACAAAGTCATAATTATGAGATAAAAAGTCAAAAATTGTCAGAAAAAAAAATCACAATTTAAAAATTCAAAATTGTGAGATAAAAAGACAGAATTATAAAAAAAAAGGTTGCAATTATGAGAAAAAAATTTAAACATATGAGCCCAAAATTCTGAGATAAAAAGTCATAATTATGAAATAAAAAAGTCAAAATTATGAGGAAAAAAAGGTCGAAATTATGAGATAAGTCATAATTTTGAGCTCAAAATAATGAGATAAAAAGTCATAATTATGAGATAAAAAAGGTCGCAATTAAGAGATTAAAAAGTCAAAACTATGAGATAAAAACTAACAATTTTGAGATAAAAATCTGAGATAAAAAGTTGTAATAATGTTTTTTTAATCTCATATTTCTGACTTTTTATCTCATAATTTTGATTTAGGATTTGTTTTTTTTTTTTAATTGCGTGACTTCCATATTTTTCTTTTTTATGTGGTGGAAATGGGCTTCCATACATTTTACTCATCTGTGGTGTCATTTTTAAAATATGGACATCAAATCCTAGTCCAGGCCTCAGTCTCATCTTACTTTTCTCTGTCTTTTGGGCTGATCGCCACCAAAGATCCCCTGTCCCATATTGCCCCAAACTGACCCCCGATGGCACTGTAAGAAGACAAAGAAGACTATCTTTAGAACATTTAATGGCCCACATGGAAGTCGACTAATATCTATAAAGAGATGAAAAACTTTGGACAGTTCACTAACCTGGAGAAGTTGAATAAGTCACATTGATATAGAGAGATATTTCTTTCTGAGCCCTGTAGAATAAATATAATATGGATTATTAATATCACTCATATCAGTGTAACGTTTCTTTCCTTAGTGAACGTGAACTCCTTCATTCTGAAACCAGGAATATGCATGACTCTTTCACCTTGTAAACCTTTGCTCCAGGTATTCCAGGGACTGCTTCCTCACTGTAGGTCATATTATTCTCCTCAAAGAACTGTTTAATTGCCTTTTCAGATATCTCCACCCCCACCACTGAATGGCCCATGTCTGCCAGCCTGAGATTTACACAGGAAGTAGAGGAAACTTAGAAAAATGTCATCTACAATGAAAGAATGTTTTTCATATGGACATTTACATTTTTAAGGAGATTTGACTATTTAAAAAGTTGACATCAAATGTGTTTTAATTATTGGATGAAGTGCTGTTTTCCTACCACTTCATATCCACTGCTTTCCCACAGAGAGGGAAGAAGAAACGAACTCCTGTCCGCCCAGCAACAACTTTATCGACATGGGCCTCCAGCATCCTGTCAGAAACAAATGAACACTTTTAACAGCAATTTGTGTCAATGTTAAATCAATTTATACAAAAACTCTGTGGAAAACACTCAGAATTTAAGGTCTTTGTAGGCCTTTTAATAATCTTAAAAGCTCTATGCAGCTTTTCTGACATTTCTGTGGGATTAGTGGAGGGAGAATGGCCATTTACAGTCAGTTTAATCTGTAAACTGTCCTCCCATTGAGGAAGTTAATCAAAGTCGGATCCTTACTTGTGTACATTAGGCTGATGGAAGCCAATCCTGTCCTCCTGCCAGCGCTCCTCCCATTCTCCGACTGCCATGACCCGATTGGCCTGTGATGACAGCATGCTTGTCTTGTTTGCCTTTGACCAACTTCAAACAAAGAGAGAGAAGAGAGATTTGATCACTGATGCTCATTTGACTGGCACACCGTTAGGACAGGCTGTAAGCAAGAGCAGACCACCTCCATGATTTTGGATGGTGGGTCAGGACCCAAAAGTAGGTCAGGGAGTCATTTTATGTAGCACCCACCACCACCCGAATGACAGTGTTTTTGTGCAGTGGCAGGTGATTTTAATCAACTTACCAGCTATGGTGGAAGGTAAATTAATGCCATGCAACAGAGTGATACATTTTACTTGCTCTTTTTTGATTTTAAGAGCACAGTCACAGTTCTTGACAGATCAGATTATATACTTTTGAAATAAGTTCATCATTTTGGGTCTCATCAAGTCGCAGTTAAATCAACCTTTGAGGGCATAGCTGAAATTAAACTAAAACAAGACGGATATTTTTTCTTTTTGAGTGAGCCTAAGCATGGTGAATGTACGGATTATGAAAGCTGGGTTGGTTGCATCTTGAATGGTTGTACTCGCATTAATCACAACTTCCTAAAGATGTAAGGCAATTGAAGCGTCACTGGTAAGTTAATTTTCAACAGATGAACACCTAAAAACTCCAAACAGGAGTTTTAACAATAGTTTTAAGAGCCTGTGGCAAGATTGTAGCTTCTGAACACAAAACCTATTGACGTAAGTGTTTGGTAGATTATTATTGAAAAAGCTGCAGGCAGAGAGGAGGTCAAAGATCATGTAAACAGACTGACTTGCAAATGTGGAAAACTAGGGATCTCAATTTGTAATTTTCCCCAAAAAGCTCATTCACACCGTCTGAATTACACAAAAATCCTGGCAGTGTGTGCCAACTTATTTGTGAGGGTTAGACAGTGCACACAAGTTTACCTACACCTTTCTTTGTAACCAAAAATAGATATATTGATATCGTTTGAATTAACTTGTAGGATTACCATATTGAGAAATCTGGTATCGTGACAGCCGCGTGAGTTACCACACTGTGACGTCAGGGAAAGATGTCAGATTGCATAACATGCATCTCTAATTAGTTTGAAAAAACAAAAACATAAATATTTCACCTAAGTAAATAACTGACATGATGCCGTTATGAAATGAAGAATGGACCACATGGAAGTTCATTGATATTTTTCTGAGTCTGGGCTTACCTAGCAGCAGTCTGGCATAAAACCAACCCCACCACTTTAAAGAAGAAACCAGAATCCCGCATGTTTGCTGATTAAATCAGCAGCCTACCTTCACTGAAAGAAGACAGCCTAATGTTTGCTCAGCACCAACTTGGCGGTAGAGGACGTCAGGAGGAAACTTGGGTGAAATGCAACTGTTTGCCCGAACAATCGAGAGGGAGTCATATAAAGACGTAAGTCCTGAGTTTAGTCTGTCAGACAATGGCTACATTCGCCACAAGCGGTGAATGAGCAGACAGTAGCGAGAAATTACTAAATAACTTTGCCTGACAGGCAAAACGCGGGGCATGAAAACACGCTTACCACTGCTTTCACTTCTGGTTTAGGAGGAGCCTAATGCTGCGTTCACTTGCAGAGAAACATAGGAGATACCAGTATCTGTCGATGACTCAACGGTTAAACGTTGACCAATGTGACTACTAACTAAACTTTTAGGTTATATACGAGCATACTCGCAACTTAAAACGTTAAAAGCCGTCTCTTTAGTTGAGCAGCTATTAATGTGATTTCTTTAATTTGTGTCTGGAATAAATATCGGTACCTGAATTGACCCTTTGAGGTTTCGTAACATTATGAAGCTGACTCACTAAACTTTTTCCAACAGAGCTTTCTGAGTGAAGCGTTTTATTGTTTAATTAAAATCAGAAGAGATTTTAATATATAGTTTCTTGTAAATAAAATAAATCCAGAGCAAAGTTTGTTGGAAAAATTTTTTATAAGAGTTGACAAATATTTTATTCATAAACCTAGATGTAACATGTCTGAACTTTGCTTCATAACTTAACCTTTGGGGATGCAGATGGCCATGTATGCAGACGGCCCGGGTCAGGTCTGCCCACAGAATTTGCTTGGCCCCTGAAAAACTCAGAGAACTGGTCTTCTCCAGTTGGGATTTATTCATAATATCATTAAATATCAAAGTAACAGTTTTCACCACTTATTTCAGCCATTTTTTGCAACTTTTAACCCACTTTCCCAATTTTCATCTTAATTTTGCAATGATTTAATCTTTTTCCTCCTTACAGTTATTTCAATTCCTTGTACTTTATTCTCTGGTGTCCCAATGTTTGTGCACATCATGGTTTAGCTATATAGTCCACTATAAAGTAATTTCCAAATAGTTTAATCAGTGTGCCCACATTGTTAACATCACAAATATAAAGGGAACTCTGTCTTAAGAAAATGGGTTTACGTTTTGAAATTGCTATAATTTACTACATGAACAAAGAGATTATTTCCCATTGGCCCCTAATTAGTGATTTTAGACATATACCTCATTATTTGATGCAATGTTTAAATGTAAACCCCTTTTCTTTTACTTTTATTAGGTAATGATAACAACGTGGATGAGCACATTGAACTAAACTATCAGGAAAATAATGTCAGACTTCAAAGCTAAGCCACAATGTGCACAAACATCAGGATGCAAGAAAACAGAGTAAAAGAAACTGAGACAATTTCAAGGGAATGGAATGAAATAATTGTTAAAATAGGCTAGACATAGGCAAAAAGTATTACAAATGGGTTAAAGGTGACAAAAATGGGCAAAAAGTGGCAAAAGGGCTCAAAAGTGGCAAAAACAATTTTACAAAAGGCAGAAAGAATAAGAAACTAATGGGTAAAA
Organism: Cheilinus undulatus; assembly: GCF_018320785.1. Classification (NCBI taxonomy): domain Eukaryota; kingdom Metazoa; phylum Chordata; class Actinopteri; order Labriformes; family Labridae; genus Cheilinus; species Cheilinus undulatus. The sequence continues at coordinate 15,729,456 of NC_054880.1, read as the reverse complement.
GGGGCAAAATGGATTTGAAGTGGCAATAGAAGGAAAAATGGGTTAAAATGTGCAAAAAATGGGTTGATGGTGGTTTCTAAAAAGTGGCAAAGATGGGCAAGAGGTGGTGAAAATAGATTAAAAGTGGCAAAAATGGTCAAAATCACAAAAAAAAAAATGGTTTAAAAGCAGCAAAAAAAGGGTTTTGAGTAGCATTGAGAGGAGGCAAAATGGATTTTTAAAAAAAGTAGTGAAATGGGTTAAAAAGTAGCAGAAATAAATCTTATCTACATCAGACCCAATAATTGTTTTACACACTTTCCCCTTTGAAAATGAGGTAAATGCTAGTTAGCCAGGAGAGTAAAGACAATGCTACTGATTCAACACACATACACTGATACCATCAATAAATCACAATGAAGAATGGCCCATTCTTTGTTTTTGATGATGTGCAAAAACGTCAGCATAAAAGAGAATACAATAAAAGAATCTGAATAAACTTTATGGGGAAAAAATATTAAATAATTGTAAAATTAAGGAGAAAATTGGCAAACTGGGTTAGAAATGACAAGATTTGGTGAAAAAAAAAAGTGCTGATAAGTGGTTAAAGAGTGAGAAAAATAGGTAAGAATAGGCAAATAGATTAAAAGAGACAAACAAATGGAATAAAAGCTGCACAAGGGAGGAGTGTCTAAACTGCATGGCTTATCAACAGGGGTGCCTCAAGGGTCTGTGCTTGGTCCCCTACTTTTCTCAATATACACCACCTCACTTGGTGCAATTATCCGCTCCCATGGCTTTTCTTATCACTGCTATGCAGACGACACACAGCTATTCCTGTCCTTTCCACCAGATGACACAACTGTCTCAGCTCGGATCTCATCCTGCCTTGCTGATATTTCTAAATGGATGAGGGAACGTCACCTTCAGCTCAACCTGCCCAAAACGGAGCTCATTATCATCCCAGCCAGTCCCACTATGGAACCGCAGATCAATATCCAGCTTGGATCAAATAATCTCTTGCCCACTAAGTCAGCCCGGAATCTGGGTGTCATGATTGATGACCAGCTAACCTTCAAGCTCCATGTGGCCTCGATTGCTCGATCCTGCCGTTTCGCCCTCTACAACATCAAGAGGATCAGACCCTACTTGACAGAGCATGCTACACAACTCCTGGTACAGGCTCTTATAATATCACGTATTGACTACTGTAACTCATTACTGGCAGGCCTACCTGCATGCACAGTTATACCTCTGCAGTTGATCCAGAACGCAGCAGCACGTCTGGTCTTCAACCAACCCAAGAGAGCTCATGTCACGCCTCTTTTAATCTCTCTACACTGGCTTCCAGTTGCAGCTCGCATTAAATTCAAAACTCTAATCATTGCTTACAAAGCAGTAACTAAAACTGCTCCTGTTTACCTGGAGTCCCTCATCCAGGTCTACACCCCTTCTCGCCCACTACGCTCAGCCAGCGAAAGGCGTCTGGTACTTCCAGCACATCATGCTCCTAAGTCACTAGCTCGACTCTTCTCCTCTGTTGTCCCTAAATGGTGGAATGAATTACCCAACTCCATTCGATCTACAGACTCCCTGTCTACTTTTCAAGAGAAGGCTAAAGACCCAGCTCTTCAGAGAACACTTTGCACTTAGCTAGGCAATTCTCTACTGTTATCCCCAGTAGTAGATTGAGTCTCAGCCAGACTATTCTCCACTGCTGCCCCCAGTGGTTGAATGAGTTTCCCAACTATAGTTAGCTCGCACTGTCCTGCTCTACTTCTGGGATTTCTTTGCCCAGCTCTTTGGGAATGATCCAGCACTTGGTACTTGGTAAATAGTTGTTGTGAAGTCTAATGAATGGCGATTAGTGATCCCACATTTTCCTTGATTCATTGTTGCTGTCTAATAACAAAAAAAAAAAAAAAAAAAACTACATAAACAACGTATATTTTAGGTACTCTGCCTTAAACTCTACATGGCAGCACTTGCGTCCAATTGGACCTGAAGCACTTGATGGCACTTACTGATGTTGTTTCTTCTTGTCTAGATCATTGCTTGTGTTGTTCTTGCTCTCAAATGTACGTCGCTTTGGAGAAAAGCGTCTGCTAAATGACATTGTAACATTGTAACATTTTGGGTTACAAAATGCCAAAGAGGGGCAATAACAGGTGGAAATGGTAGAAGCTGGTTAAAAAGTGGCAACAATTGGTTAAAGGTAGCAAAAATTAGTAGCTAAAGTAGTAAAAATTATTAAAAGCAACAAAACATTGGCTCAAAAATGAGCAAAAATCGGTTAAAAGTTAGCTAGGATTCGAGCACCAGATCTGCTGATCCAACACACATGAACTGATATCGTCAATAAATCACAACCAGAGAGGCTCCATTTCAGGGGCAAGGCCAGTTCTGTGGGCAGACCAGATAACAGATATTCTTGTGCAATAACACCTATCATCTCTGCAATAACTCTTAATTCAGTGATGTGTATAATTGAAATATTTAGGCCAACTCTTTCAAGAAATAACTGCACTTTAATGCATTCATTTCAGCCTCCCCTGTCCCGTGAAATCATGCTGTATCCACAGTGAGACTGTGACAGCTGTCACTAATCTCCCTCAGGGAGCCTGTGCTCTGTTGCTCTGTGATTAGTCTCGCTTGCCCAGCCTGACTCGGTTCAGCGCTGCTCTGGAGCCAGGAGGAGACAGAGCCAGAGAGAGAGAGAGAGAGATAAGATAATCTGCCAAAGCAAACCAATGTGAGAACAGAGAGAGAAGAGGAAAGGACCAGACACAAGGGGGCGCCAGAGTCTCAGACATGCTGCTGTCACTTTGGCTCAGAGGTGTTCTGTCACTCTCAGCTTTGTCTTCAGTGATATTAGCATTTTTTTAAGCCCAAGAAATATGCAAAAATATGGAAATTAGGCTGACATTTAGTATTAAGGAGATAAGGCAGCAGCAGAATAGCCTGGTGCAGTCTGCGGCAGATTTTAAACCAATATATGTCACATTTGTTAAATCGTGTTTGCTTCTTTTCGAAATATTTGCTCAATTTTCATGTTTTTGTTGTCAAAATGTTTGAGTTTGAGTGATAATGTGTGTCTGGGCCAGACTCAGCACTGCTAGATTTTAGTTTGGACAAAAAAACTACAAAATTAGGCAAAACTACAAACTCTCCTGCTGTAAATGTCACTTAAACTCTGCATGAAAGTGGGGCAGTGTTTACTGAGATATATTCTCTAAATATGGGCTGAATTTCCGCAAATGAGACCAAATCTTTACAATAAACATGAGACTGCATTTAAAGGGGCCTTGAGAAACGTCACGCCCCTCCACGTCGCTTCTATTCCTGTGCGTAACTCGGTGTTTCCAAAGCGCTCCAGTCGCGCGGGGTCGCATCCAGATGTGTGTGTTGTCTTTACGGTGCGACGAAGACGTCGAGGAGCCTCTGAACCAATCAGCACCGCCCGGGGGCGGGTCGTTGTGTGTGGACTGTTGTGGATATGGAAAAAAAAAAATGGACAATTTAGCACGCACATTCATCATTCATATCCCGACGGGAAGACCTGCCCCTTACACGCGGAATTGAGTCGCAAATGCCCGGCCGTGGTGTGAAGAGGAAACTGACCAGAGAGCGGGAGAGCGTCGCTCGTTACCCGGTAAGGGCGAGCTGTGTGTCGGGGAGAAGTGTGAGCGCAGCGGGCATGGTGCTGGGTGATTTCTGGTGTCTGTGTGTTGGAGGCTGTGTTCATTGTAGGTGCATCTGAGTAATGACGGATGGAGAGATTAAAGGTGTATTTAGTGTAGTCAGAGTTTGCTGTGGTTAATATTTCGCTCTTATGGATAAATCCTCCAGTCTGAAGCGCCTATAAATCCACGCTCGTGCTCATAAAACACATCCAATTGTCCCCTTGACGGCACAGGTTGCGATTGTATCGCAGCGGATCTATCTCTACCTTTCCACCTTAACAGCTGTCAGCTCCTGCTGTATTGTTTGCCTTTGTCACTCACGCTGCTCTCACTGGAATAGCACATGTTGGATCCCACTCCAAAATAAGCGCCAAACTACAATCTTTTGTTGAGTCTTTTGAGATGATATAGCGATGAAATAATCCCGGAAGGTCAGTGTAACCTAAACTGAGTGTAAGTGCAACAGGGGCACTTTAATTCACCACTGGATTATGATGCCAGCATTTAGCCTATCTGACAGCCTGTGCCAGTAAATCTGGGTGGCTGTCGGAGCAGCAGGGACTGATGATGATGGTGATGCATGCTGGATAATGAAGGACATAACACAGAGAGAAAAAGAGAGCAATCGGGGAAATTCTGAGGGAGAGAGAGGGACGCTCCAGCTCGGATTATGTCTCCGGACGGTGCGTATCTCTGTCCGGCTTTGTGACTCAATCTGATCGCAGGGCTTGTAAATGGAGAAGTTGGTGTTTTTGGATCTTCTACGGCTGTTAGAGGTGTAGCAAGGCGCTCAACAGTTCAGGAGGAAAGGGGAGAGGACAGAACTGGATGAACCTGCCCGCCACCTGCACTGGATGTCTGTGTCATTGTGTGACAGGTAGGCTGAGAGGTGGCATGTTTTGACAGGATAATCTACCTTTCAGATACTGTATGACTGATGCCTTTATGGTTCTAAATGATTCATTCTCTGCTACTGTTGCAGGGAGCCAGAACTGTAAACTTTGTTATGCATTCAACATTGTATTATCCATGCAATATTGGTACTGACTGTTATTAGATTTACGATTTACTGCCACTGGCAGATTTGATATTTCTGTCATATTGTAGGGATGTTATGTGACAATCAAAAAAAGATGCATATCCCTTAGTAAGTGCTGGATCCAAAAGCACAAAGATCAAAAAGCTTTGTGCACCAAAAAGCTCCCATTGCATTCATTCAGCAACAACAATTGACGTGTAGAGCCACTGTGCACAGTCTGAGCATGTCTTATAGCGCTGAAGAAGAGAATGTTGGCTCCAAACGTCACTTGTTGTTGCTAAATAAGTCCTAGAACAGGAGCTTCCTGGAGTGCAGACCTTTTTGCTTCCTTATATAATATGTGAAGTTTGTGGAGTTGTAAGCAGAACCAACCTACCTCAGCTGGGGTTTTCTTCTCTTTTTATGCATTTTCCTTAAACTGCAAAGTGCTCTAAGGACTGAAGGTTTACACAGAAACTACATCTTTTTTGCTCTTGAGTGGCTTTTTCTCAGGGTTATACCTGGGAACCAGCTGTTGGTTATTTTGGAGAATCGATTTGTAATTTGAAATGGTTTTCACTGCAGGTCAGTGGTGGACTTAGCAGTTTTGGGGCCCAAGATGAACACAGGCATGGGGGTCCTCCACATCCATCATTCTCTCCTTTTTAAACTCTTATTTATCAAAGAAAAGGCTACTCATATCTTCTTTTAAGCAGTCTTCACAAAGCAGTGATGTATGGATATCTGTTTATCTATAAATTTGATGCAACATGAATCAAAAATGACTGGTTTGCAATGTTTTTGTATGGAAATATCCAGGTGGGTTTTTAATGTCTATTTGGAAACTCTAAATGGACATCTGGTAACCAAATGAGAGTAGTATTTGTTCCAGGGTCCTACAGGTTGTTGAAAAATCTTTAAAGTTCACATATTTTATCTTTTTAAGACAAGTTTATATTGGTCTCAGAGGTCCCCAAAACATGACTGTGAAGTTTGTTACTGAAACCACTCCAGTGTGGGATTTTTGTATGTCTAAAACCCCCTCTGTTTCAGCCCTGCTCAGAACGAGCTGCTTGTGTGTCTGTGGCTTTAAATGCTAATGAGCTGTCGCCCCCCCGGTCCCGCCCCTCTCAGGAAATGAATGGGGCTTAATGGATGTTGTTCCTCCTCTCAGCTGAGAGCAGGATCAGGAGTGGAGGGCAGAACTTTCTTCCAAATGAAGAGGACCAGCCGGACCTGGGGGTGGGGCTAACTCCCCACATGACATCATGAGGGGAAAATCTGAGAACGGCTTGTTTTAGCACACATTTTCTGTAAGCTGGAGAAAGAGGGGAAGGAGGGAATGGGTTTTTCTGATTCTTAGTGGGACAGGCCAGAGGCACATATTTTTGTTAGAAAAGCCTGAAAAGGTGTATTTTACATAATAGGTGACCTTTGAAGTCCTTAAAACAGACTCTTTAGATTTAAGGCCATTAAGGTCTAAAAAAGTGTGGGAACTTCTAACTAAAACTACATTTATTAAACTACATTGATTAGATTTCTTTGTTTTTGTATACTTGTAGCGTATGTTGATTAATATCACTTTATTTCATTTTGATAGAAAAGAGGCTATAGTGCTAGAAATGATCAAATTTATTTTGTTTTTTTTTATGACCCAAAGATGTTTCATTTCATTAACAGTGCATTAGGCTCTGTCTGGTGTGCTGATAAATCCCACATTCATCTTACTTTTGCCTGCTTGCTGCACAGGAAGTGGTATTTATTTTTCTCAGCTCAGCGCTTAAAAGTCTTCAATTTGATTCTTAAAAGTAAGAAGGAACCCTGTTGTTCCCTTCTGAATTTTTCTTTGTCTTTTTGGTCATTTTTTTTTAACCAACTAAAGCCACTCAAAAAAAGTGGCCAACAGTACTCGCCAAAAACAGACCACAGGATCATGTGGGTGCTTTTGTTTTGTTCTTTAGAGTCTAAGAGACAGACATGTTGAACTTTCTTAAATACACAACCCATGTCAGACATGACAAACAGAAAAACAAAGGCACAATATGCTGCGTCAGAGATAAGCAGTGTTTTTATAGTGTTTTGATGAAATTCCAAATTACTTTGTTTTTGGGACTAAATGAATTTGCTAGTTTTGTTTGTTGGACCCTTAACTGGTTTTCTGACTACTATATGACAGAGAAAGCAGGCAGCACACACTGTGAGTTTGATTTTTTCATGTGTTTTCCCCTCACTAAAGGGTTACTTTCTTTCTCTGTGAGCCATTACTGCTGGACTTTGTCAGGATATTAAGATTTTCCTTTTTCTAACAGTCTATAACATGACCAAGCTTACTTCATATTTTTCACTTCTAATGACAGTGTTAAGCCCTTAAAATTCCAAAGGGCCAGAGTACCAGCTGGCGCAGGAGAAAGGGTTAGGTTGATTATGTCCTCCCAGGACCCCTAGTAGTCCAGGGCCCCAGGCAATTGCCTACCTTTGCCCCTACACTCCCATTCATACAGTGATGGCGTAGAGTGTCCATCAGCATTAGCTAATCCCATTCTTACACATTCACACGCAGCAGCGGGAGGTGATTGGACTCATAAAAGTGCAGGTGAAGACAACTTGTTGTCCAAAAGCCATGTGAAAAACAAGGAAGAACACTGCTGTTGTTGCTAACACTGGCCAGGCCACCATGCCACAGCAGACAAGCTTTGCTTTTGAAAAACACTGTTTATGAAAGCCTGGTTTGTCTTGTTTTAGATCTGTTTCTGAAATGAAGGGACTTTCACAATAAGAGGAAGGAAGGGTATCCCGAGTCTTGAGTAGATCAAAGTGATAGGGCTACATGGTCTTTTAAACTGAGATTTTCCAGAAGAATACCAGGACAATTCTGTCTCTTATTCTGTTAACGCATAAATCATAGGGCCCTTTCTTAACCGTGAAATAGATGTAGTTTTTTGAAGTTTCAGTACTTTTCTACAGAACCCCAAAGTGAATAATCCACACATTTAATTTTACTCCATTTACCCATGGCACCAAGTAAATTTGGGTTGTTTTCTCAAGATTGTGACGTAGCTATCTTCTTATGTGGAGAAAATGTTGCTGATCCCCTGTGGCAATGAGTTATTTGTTTCAAGATCTTTACAGAACATCCACTATTGTTATCCAGGGAGAACAAAATAAAAGATAGGACCTTGATAAATCAGCTGAAATAAACTAACTACAAAACAGTATAGTATAATGCATGGGTTTATGTCCGTTAGGGCTTCCATACTTTTTGATTGTGCCGTTCTGAAACATTTAAATGTATGAAGTCATTGAAATAGTTGACATCCTTATACTGTGTATAGTTCTTTTTTAATCCAGCAGCTTTAAAAGCTTTTTTTAATCAACCCTGTAAATGTTGAGGAAATTTTCAGAACACGTGAAATGTTTTGGCACATGATACACACACATCTCCAACAGGACAGATGGGCTGCGGGTGGCACATTTCTCTGCCACCATCAAAGAATATTAAATAATGTTCCTACTAGCTCAGCTGTCACTGTGTTTTTGGTTGCAAATATAGTGTGAAGTAACAAGAGAATCATTGGAATCATGCAGTGCATCGATGCTAGCTCTTATTGATAAAATTAAAAACAGAAGAGTGACAGAGAGCTGCAAACATTCATGCAGAGTATGTCAGTACAGCAGTATGTCCTGTTCCTGATGCAGGTGATACTGTAGTTGAATTGCTCGTGCCAAAGGTCACACTCCAAACAGATTTCTGTGCCAACTTGACTCGCACTGACACAACTTCATGACTCCTCACAGTGAGTTTATGAAATGAAAGAAGGAAATATGAACAGAGGGGAACTGGCCAGAGTAGAAATTCACAGAGGGAATAAAAAAACGGCTGCAGGATAAAGTCAGACAGCAGTGAAAAAAGATGAAATATGAAGTGAGGCAAAAATGACACGTTACACTGAATTTTTCCTACATTTTATGCTTTAAGGAGCATTTGTATTCTACAGTCACACATATATATGTATACACATGCATATATATACTCTATATATTTATTAGGGGTGTAAAGGTATGTGTATTCGTACCGTACCAATTAGGTACGGGCCTCTTGGTACCGTACAGATGTGTACCGAACAATACATGTGAAATGAAGCTCATAGACAGAAAACCAGAGCGCAACTCACTGTCACACTGTCCTGGCAACCACTCAACCACAGCAAACGACAGCAACAGCATTAATATTCCCAGATAAAAGTGCCCCGTTTAGGAACACTTTGTTTCCCAGTAAAATACAACAGTGGACAAAGACAACAACAGTAGCACTGACATTATTCAGTAGCTGTGTATAACAAGGAGGAACAACAAAAGTCTCACAAGCCCGTTATGAATTTCCTATTATTTAAGATTGTTTTCATTATAACACTGGTGCTCTGGCTCTGTGAATCAAATTAATTTTACCTTCAACTATCAGCCTCTGAGAAGGGGGGAAAGAGAGGACTCCTTCATGTCTGCAGCTGCGTCATAGGTAAAGTTATCCTCAGATTTCACTTTGTAGTAGGTCCCATTGGTTAAAAAGTAATCCAGTGCTGAAGTCCGTGTTGAAATCGGCCTGTATACTTAAGCTTACACAGGGTTGTATGACGATGCATTCAGGTTGGCTCGGAAATTTTAGCATTTAAAGTAGGGTATAAATATGTCAATATATCAGTTGAAATAACCTAGTAATTCAAAAATGTATTTATTTATTAATATTTTCAATCATTGAAGAACTTTTGGAAGGGGCTGCATTATTAATAATTTAAGTGTAATTTATTCAGCCTATTTATTTTAATACAATTTAATTTAAAAAAAAATTAAAATTAAGATTTTTAAATTAATTTATTCGCTTCAGCTGCTGTACTGAAAACGTACCAAACCATGACTTCAAAACCGAGGTACGTACCGAAATTTTTCTATACCATTACACCCCTAATATTTATATAAATTCAATACTGTATATATTGTATTGTATTGTATCTTAACTTATTGTGTGGCATCAGATTGCACGATGAGTTTCCGTGAAACCCCGTATTGAATCATTTGTATCATATTTGCCTGTTCTTAATCAGTTTGCCCCTATCTATCTCTCAGCATTGCAATAATTAGTTTGTCATCTTAAAGGGATATTTCAGTATTTTTATAGTCATTTTAGAGACATATAAGGTACGTAGCAATAGTAGTTGCATTAGCCTCCAATGATTTCAGTGAGCACTGCTCCTTTAAGAAGGACTCGCTGGTTGTACCAGCTAGTCTTACAGTGTAACAGATGGGTACAGTTTCTCTGCGGAATTAAGCGTGTTTTTGGTAAAAATTGGCCTCAAAACAATGTTGGTTCAAACATACACACTATCAGACTTTTTTAAGCATTTTTTTGTGATCCAGAAAGCCTCTATGTTTTGTCACACAATGCACAAGCACTGGTGCGCAAAGCCTGCATTACAAAACAGTGTCAAAAACACAGAGGCTTTCTGGGTAAAAAATAATATTCTTCAAAATTTTTAATAGTGCATATGTTTAAGCCAGCATTGTTTTGTGGCCCATTTTTTACAGAAAAAAAGCTTAATTCCGAAGAGAAACTGTACCCACCTGTTACAGGCTAGCTTCCTGCAGCCAGCAAGTCCTTCTTAACAGAGCGATGCTCACTGAAATCACTGAAGGCTAACGCTACTACTACTGCTACGTACCTCATACAGCCCATCTTATAAAATACTGAAATATCCCTTTAACATCCTGCCCTTCTGACAGGATTCCTTCTCTTCTTCTGAAAGAATCATTTCATACTATCAGCCCCAGCATCCTTTCTATCATCAACAGTTGCCTCTCCCCAGGATGCTTCCCCTCTGATTTTAAACATGCAGTGGTTCAGCCTTTTGAATAAACACCAGCCTAGATACAAATATTAAATCAAATTTTAGACCCATTTCTAAACTCCTGTTTTTATCTAAAATCCTTAAAAAAATACTTCACCAGCAATTGATTAACTTTTTTAATAAAGAATGAACTAAATTATTTGAGAAGCTCCACTCTGGTTTTAGGGAGAACCACAGCACAGAAACTGCTCTTGTAAAAGTTCGTAACAATCTGTTCGTAGCAGCAGGTGATTGCAGCTGTTCATTTTAGTTCTTTTAGATTTGAGTGTCGCGTTCAACACAGTCAACCACAACCTGCTGAAAGCTTGGGCCGGGGTCCAGGGGCAAGCTTTAAATCTTCTTAAATCATACTTGGGTAACCAAATTTTGAAAGTATATTTTAATGACATCCTCCTCCTTGGCAACCCTTGCCTGTGGGGTTCCCCAGGGGTCTTTTTTAGCACCCCTCTCATTCTCAATCTATATGCTGCCACTTGGTGCCCTTATTGAGAAACATGGCTTAGATTTCCTTTTTTTATGCAGATGACTTACAGCTCTACCGCCTACTAAAAAGCCACGGCCCGCAGTCACTCCTCAACTGCCTTGAAGATATAAAAAGACTGGCTGGTTCAAAACTTTTCCCTTCGACACGAACAAAAACAGAGGTGGTCCTGTTTGGTCCTTGTGACTCCACCAGCTCTCTTTCCTTTCAAATGAAAGGAAATATTCTGGAGAAGAGTGGAAGCTGGTATAGCTGCAAAAGGAGGGCCAACTCCATATTACAGTACATGCATTTAAAGTGTCATTACAGTCCCTGTTGGTGTAATGGTGAGGCAGAATGACAAGACTTCTGATTTAAGTTCTCAGTCTGCAGCACAAATAAGATTTATATCTGAAACTAAAAGTCAAAGTATTTCCTGAAAGCTGTGAGAAATTTCCCTTTAAAATGAAAACAGCTTTAATCACCTGTCTTATATCATAGTTTCACATTAAACAGCTAACCACAGAAGTGTTTAACTGATAAAGTCCACAGAAAAAAACACTTTGTTCTTCTCGCCTGTCCCTCATGCATTCATAATATAGCGGCTAATAGCTCAGGAACAGGCAGAAAATTACCTGCTTTCACGTCCCACTAAGTGCCCCTTGTATTAATGAATCCCAAAGACGCAAACAGGCTGCCTGAGTTCATTGCAGCAATTAATTTCAAGTCTCTAGTTATTGTTTGATTTAAAAATAGAGAGACGTAGACTTCAGTGATCCAAAGTAAAACACTGTCATTGTCAAGGATGGGAGGATAAGAGCAGGCTCTCTGGGGAGGGTGGATCCTCGTGGTGAGATAGGCATGGATTTCATCTGAAATATGAAATGGCTTTATTGTAAAGGCAGCCCCCTCACTGTAATGCGATTTTACATCCATGATGGTTGTGTAATACCATCCCTGGTGGTTAAAAAAGCAGACCTCAGTTTGTAGAAGAATTAGCCAATACAGGCAATATTTATGTTCCAGATGGTGGATATTTCTATGAAAAAGGCTTTGTTAGAGGAGAAGATCAGTGTGCAGCCTTTAAAGGCTATTAACCTCTATGGGTCACTGTGCACAGTGATCATGTATTTAATGTTCTGACATGATAATCCTGCAACAGAGAAAAGATAATGTTCTAGAATTTAAACGTAGACTTAAAGTAACATGCACTAAGAGTATTAAATGTTATATTTGAGGCAGAGCTCTACAGATGAATCGAGTAATAAGGTGAAAGCATTTATTGGTAGATGATTTGATAAGCAGTGAATTATTTAGGATTTTTTTCAAGCAATAAAGGCAAATGTACTAGGCCACCATGTATGTAGATTACTAAACAATAAAAACATACATATTATATATAATGTTAACTCAATCAGTATTAAAAACATTCTTCCCATTTGATTCTATAAAAAAGGGGCAGAGAAGCTCTGCAGTTGGGCAATATTTTAGAAATAGATGCAGTATTTCAGTAGATTTTAAATTGAATTCCCTGTCAAGTGAAATCCAAAATTTGTGTCTGAACACACTAGATATATTGGAATAAGGTTGCTATAACTATGTGAAAACACCAAGATCTATGTGGGACTATAATTTGGATATAGACTGTTAGTTTTTCACCACTTAGAAAAATCAGTCTACAAGCCATGGTGGTCCATCCATGGATCATTAAAAGCATCATAATAGAGTGATTTGTGACAGAAAACAGTAATATTAAAGAACCTGTAAAGTGAAAATAAATCTATCTGTTTTAAGCTTGTTGTGTGACAGGCAACTCTGTTATGAACCCCTAAATCTAATTTCAGTCAAGTAAAACATCTCCAACTTTTTAAGATTAAGCTTCATAATCATGAAAATGAGGCAGTAAAATCTGCTTTAGGATGGTGTGAGCATGTCTGTTGAATGAGCTAAAGCCACGCCCACTCAGGAGAAATACGATCCTCTCAGATTTAAAACAAACAAACAAATAAAAAAGCTACAACCTGAATGTTGACTTTATGATCACAGTGCAGCTGCCTGGCTCTGTGCCAGAGAAGTGACAAAGTCCGTTTTTAGGCTCAAATCTCTCTCAAGATACTTGATCCATAGACCACTTTGGCTGATAGATTTGGCAAATTTACTTCACAATAAACAAAAAATAACATTTAACTGACTGTTAACTTTATATTGTAGTGTTAGAAGGGCGGGGTCATCACCAGCCCACATATTTGCCCCACTCAAATAAAACCCAGCCAGGAAAGAGGTGAAAAACATTCTAACAGTTTAAATCCAGCATTCAGTCACATGTAGATCTTAGTGTTTTTAAATGTTTACAGCAAGCATATTCCAATATTTTAATCCCTATTTCACTTGTCTTTTGTCCAGGGTGATTAAAAGAAGCGGGGTGTGGCTTTGTCTCTCTCAAAGCAGCAGCAGATAAATCCCTCTTCTCTGTTAGTGATGCGATGGAAAAGTTCAGTAAAGTATCTGACAATAGATATGTTCTATTTCTACCAAGTCTGTCACGTTAAAAGCTTCCAAATCTAATATTCATTGAAGACTTTTATTTTGAAGGGCAATATGAGGAAATGTAGTGTTTTTCATAAAAAAATATTATTTAATTGTGGCCTCTTAAGTATCCAGATTTGTTGCTTTTATTGAATTTTTCATTCAAAAAAATTCAAAAAGTCTAGGTTCTTTGACTGTTATAGTAATGAACAAAATTTTAAGACATAGCTCAGCTCTTAAAAATCGGGATGTATATTATTAACAACTACTTGGCATTTTTATGCAACAAATGATTTATCAAGTGTAGGGCTTTGTCCCAGATGAATGGAGTAATCAGCCTGTGGAAAGAAAGTAGAAAAAGTTGACAGCTAAGGGGGACTGAAAGATCGCCCCCTCCCCTGGTTCATCAAACAAAGTTAGTTTTCCCTCAGGAAATGTAATTCCCTTCAGTTTGAAGAGTTTTTTGGAAAGCAGCAACAGCACATGTATTTGCTCTTCCTGTGCCTACAAGGAAAGCCTGAGGCAGGGAGAGAAGCAGCAAAAACCCAGAGCAGAGCAGGCATTGGTGACAACAGAATGACATCGATTAAGTCAGAAGCAGGATGAAGGAGGAGCTGGGGTGGAGGAGGGTTGCAAAAAGTGGCCTGCAGAGGGAGCAGCAAAGTGAAGCCGGCCTAGAGCAGTTTAAATATGAGTGCAATTAGCCACCAGTGTGCTTAGAGCAAATCAGCTGGCCATCAGCTGATGAAGGCTTACGTGAGATCAGCCAATCTCAGTTATATAGCTTTTCATGTTTTTCATAGAAAGTCAGGATGGGCAGTTTGGTTGATAGAAAAACTGTTTGATGACACCAACTATTCATACTTTTCTAAAATGTATACATAAACAATAATCCATTTTGGCTATAGAGGAAGGAAAAGCTATGAAGTAGGACTGGGCAATATGTTGAAATTTTAAAGATAAATTAATTCAAATTCATTTTAGCTGATATCAGTATTTAAATATGAATGTAGTTCAGGCATAAAACTTCAGCATCTAATATACTTTAATGTTTAAGGAAGAGGATGAACAAAGAATGACTTCAGCTAATGCAAGTCTGTGCCTAAAACTCCATAAACATATATGTAAGGCTTATATTTATAGCCGATATATATGAGGTGAAAAAATTAGCAGCAGTTTTCGTATCTGCAAATACCAATAGTTAACTAATAAACAAACATCTGCTGTAACTGTATCTCACTGACAATATTTTGCATTTCTACAAGAAAGGATTGAAAAATTTGATGGTGCAAAATATTGTTACACACAGAAGACTTATTTCTGTGATTTTTAAGCAAAAAGTGATGAGGCACTGGTTGATTTTGGCTTCTTACACATAAAGATTTGCTGCTTTTTATAATCTTTTTCACAGTTTGACAACAAGCTGTTTCAAGACAAATTGTTTACAGTTTCCTGAAAAGTTGTGCAAATAACCAGCTATCATCTATGATAAATAGTCTCTTATCGAGGCTTTAATCAGAAGTCCAAAAGGCTTTGAAGATGCAAATGATTTGATAATCAATAAATTGCATCATATTAAGGAAAAACTGAAAACCTGCTTCGGGTTCTTTGATGTGAAGATTCTTTGAAGAGTCAAAATATTTTGACAATCAAGGAATTGTTTGGACGGTTTTATAAGCAAAAATGAAACATCTGCTCTTTTAAGTTGAAGGTTGCAAAGCTTTGAAGATGCAAACTATTTTGATTATCTATTAATTGTCTGGATGATTTTCAAAGCTTTGATTGAACACCTGCTCTTGGTTCTTTAAGGTAAAGATTGCATGTAAAATCTCAGTTTTGAGCTGTTTGGAAAATACTCAATTTTAAGATGGAATCTTTCTCTAGGTGATTTTGACACACATTTAAATCTTTTTTAACTATATTTTGTATCAAGTCATTTTCAAAAATATTCTGGAGATTATTTAGAGATACAAATCACTGTTGGTTGCAGAGACACTAAAAGGGAAAAGCTTTGAAGTCGCCAGTCTTTTCAAGGCATCCTCTGCCAACAACCGCAGCTTTAATCTCACACATCAGGGACTTTCTCCTAATTGAACCCCGGTTGGAATGCGCCCCTCTTTCCTTATCCCAGGGTCAGATCATATATCATCCCCGCGTTGTCAAGGTCAGATTGTTTATAGGCCGATCTGATGTGCGCTCTGCGATAGGAATGCCTGAAGTAGCTGCAGATAAGAAGAGTCACGGGAAGGATGCGCTGCAAGCAGCAGCAGTTAATAAGGCAGATGGATTTTACTACATGCTCCTACTGCTGTCTGTGTCAGCCGTGCAGACTGGCACCCTGAACGCAGCACGATGCACTCGCTGAATCAGTTTCCCTGGTCAGTTTTGCCCACTCTACACTGTTCCTTGTGATCTTTGTGATTCTGTGTGATATGGCAGATTTCCTGTCCCTCTTCTAAACAGCTCTTTCAAATTAAGAGCACGAGTCTGAACCTCCTAATAACTGCTCCTACCCATCTTGTTCATTCTGTTAATTAGCCCTTGTGGCGTTCGAGTGCAGCATATTGTTGAGACATAATTAATCAACCCGGCTTGTAATTACAACGGGGTTGGGTTTGCCAGCTCGGTTGGGAGGCCGGTTGCATTTGCGGGGCGTTCGGCTTGAGGTAAACATCTTATTAAGCGTGTCAGAGTCCCAGTACGGTTTTATTAAGGTGGAGATGAATGCACTGTTATCCATATTATGAAAATGGCCTTGTAAAAGTAGCAGCGCTTGATTATGTTTATGGCCATTTTGGTTCAGAGGTGGTCGAGCTAATGGAAAAAAAACTCTGGTAGCTGTATGGAGACAGCAGGAGATGACTTTCTTTCCCATAAAAAGTCATTTGTTCGGGATATGCGTGTGTTTATATATTCATACAGTGTGTGGGAGTGCAAAGAGTATCTCAGTTTTTAAGGGCAGCTAGTAGGTGAGGGCAGAAAATAGACCATGGATCACATCCCAGTAGTGAGCCCTTAATGCAGCTCTGTCAGGGGACCTTTTTTTTTTTTTTTTTTTACTGCAGTTGGTTATTCTTTTGCCTTGTCTTTCTTTGGCTCTCTGCTCACTGACTGATACAAGAACAGACAAACCACACACGCTCAGTGAGGCCTGCTCTGGTTGGACTCGGTCAGAAATAGATTGTAGCTCTCGCTATTATGCATCCATTTATATTGACACCAATAAAAACATGCACAGTTGAAATACACATACAGAATTCTTCAAGAGACTAGCTCATGAACTGGTCACTATATTCAAGATGCAGAAACTGAAAGAGTGGGGGTGTGCCCCATGCATGCAAGCAGCCCTGGTAAAAGTCTGGCCTGCAGCCCCTTTTCCACAGGCCTCCTGCACTCTCTTATCCTTGTTTCTGACTGTCTGCCTCCATTACAAAATCTGGCAGGTACATCTATGAAATAACTACATTAGAAACATTATAGACTAAGAAACATTTCATAAATAAAACAAAGAAAAATGTCAGAGATCTAATACACTAACTGGCTTACTTAAGCTTCATTAGCTTTAGCTACAGTTAGCATAGCTATGCTAGGTACATCATTAACGTTACTACATGTACCAATATAGCTAAGTTACTTCTAGCAATGTGAACTTTTGCAAACATAGCTAAAGCTCACAGATCTATGTAGATAACGTCCTTACGTAGCTTACATAGCTGCTTTGTAAGCTTAACTTTAGCTACGTTAGCTACATAGGCCAATTATCTATAGCTTAGTTAGTTCTACCAGCATGAGCTTTTGCACTAGTAGCTAAAGCTAAAGTAGCTACGAAGATAATGTTTACTGCAGCTTACATTGCAGCTTTGTGAGGTTAGCTTTAACCATTAGCTATGTAGCCCAGTTATCTATATGGCTTACACAGCTAATGGAGCTACATAAGCTTCACTGGCTGTGTTAAAATGTTTACACGGATTAAGAGCTTTTTTCCTATAAGCAGACTGTTTATTCGGTTTTCTGAAATGTTTTGTCATCAGGTTTTGGTGAGGTTTTTGACTTTTTATTGTGGGTACCTTAACTTTAACCCTTAAAAGGAGTTTAATCTGATTTTATTTTGAAAGTTTTAGCGTGTATTTACGTTTTGAGATATGCAGTGTCTCATAGTAGCAGTTTCTGAAAATGGCCGTCAGAAATGAACGGTCTGCAGGCAGACTATCTTGTAAAAGGGCCCAAAACATCCTTAAAAAAATTAAAACTAAAGGAGTGGTGCCAAACCTGAGGGTGAGAACCCTCCAGAAGGTCACAAAATGCATGCAATAAGTCTTACAAGGACAAAAAGATGCTATGATGCTGTAAAGAATCAGGTTCATAGGCTTAAGTCTTAAGTACCTAATATTTGGTCATTTCTTTTAACCACTTATCAAAAATGATCAAAGTTGCTCTCCTTTTTTGTTTTGCTCTTTGAACATTTTGACTTTTATTTCACCAGTATCCTAAAGCAATGGCTCCTGAATTGGTGTGCACACTGGTGTGTCTTGAGGCAAGTTTTTGTGTGCTGTGGGAATTTGTACAACCATACTTAACTACAATTCAACAACTGCAGATAATATAACACATGCTAAAGAGGCTGTTTTGCATGGATATGACTAGGTCTCTCTTAAGTTTTTTGGCTTGTTCTTGGTTGTGCCTGTAGCAAAAAAAAAAACTTGGAAAAAGAAAAAAAAAACATTGTTATAAAGTTGCTGCCAAAGCAAACTCAGCATTTGTGACTGCTGTCGCTCACATCAAAAACATTCAAGTGGCAAAACAGCGATTTTTACTGCTATGGACAGCTGTCCTTTTTTCACAGTTTTTGATTTCTGCGTGTGACTTTTGTAAAGAGATTAATGGAGCAAGAAACAGTAAGATGTCACAGGAGTTTTTGAGAGCTTCAGGCAAAAGGCAGCACTTTTCCCAACTCACAGCAACAGAACCAGCTTTATCTCATGTGAGATGCTGATGTCTGGAAAGCTTGTTGTTAATATGAAATGAAACCACATCATATCATGAACAACAGTAATCCGATTTCAGATGTTCATGGTGTAGGGGAAAGGATAATATCAGTTTGTTTGGCTGTACTGTTAAAAGATACAGAAAGTTGCTAGAATAAAAGTCAAGTCAAAGACAAGTCAGGGCTGAGAATAATAAACTTCAAAAGTTCACTTGTTATGCCTCCACATCAGTGACAGAAAAGGCTGGAGGAACATACCAAGGTATGTCCATTTGGACCATTCTTATGATATCAACATCTCAAGAATGCTTTGAGGGACTTTCCTCTAAGGTCCACTGTAAATCATGAATTGATTAGATTTTGACAGTTACAGGTCAAAGGTCAAGGCAACTTGGTTTTGTTTTCATACCTAGTTGTGAACAAGGTATCTCAAAAGTACTTTGGTACTATGAGGGATTTTCTTCAAACTTTGCAACAACTATATGAGGAGTCACTGAAGAAGGTAAATTCATTAACTTGGTAAGGTAGACTGGCATTGCAAGTAAAGAATAGTTATGATAAGGGTTGGGGTTGATACCAGTTATTAGTAGCTCAAGTGTGTATTTTCTTTTAAAAAGGTAACAAAAAGCTGACCCAAATGCAGGGCACAAAAAAATCAGGAGTGAACAAAAATGCAAAACACAACTAAACTTCTACTCAAGAAAACGAAAACAATCCAACTACAAAATACAAAATAAAAGTTAATAGAAAAATCACTGAGAGTGATAATTAGGCTGAAGACATTCACAAAACTTCACAATGATCTAACAAAGGACTGCCACACATTTAAAACACAGGGAGTGATTGGACTCAGGTGTGACGATGATGGAGACACAGGTGAACCTAGGAGAGGCAATCACAGTGGAGGGGAAAATACAAGGACATTAGATGAGACTCTGGAGAGTGAAATCAAACCCTGAGGGAAAGACACACCTTACAGTGGAGCCAAGGTTTTTCACTTTTTAAATAATTTATTTTAATCAGTGATCAGTAAAACCCAAAGCACTAGAGGTGGTGTTGCCCCTTGAATCATCAACAAGCTTTAAAAAAAAGGTAATATATTATCTACTATTGCACCTACTTTATATTGAGAGTAATTTGACAAAGTTAGGGTTTGGTAGACAAAGATCCATTTACCCTTCATTTAGCAAATAAACCCTATTTTAATCTGCAAGTGGGAAGGACGCAGGTGTGGAGTTTGCTGCTTGAAGTGACAACAGTTTTACAAAAAGCTACTGTAGTAAAGACAGTAAGTACTTGACAGCTATGGCAACTAGCATTTCAAGATAAAATTGAGTTGTGTAGTTCTAAGTTTAACTTTTCAAATTGAATGAACAAGAAAGGACTGATTTAATCCAGAATTGAGAATGGCTGAGTTGCCAGTTGTGATGACAACAGCAGCTTTAGGAAAATAATTTAGCAATGACTATTGCAGGTGGCATTTAAAGCTGTGTAAAATACGAATAATTCAAGGTTGTTTAGGAGAAAAGCTGTCACTTGTTCTGACAAGAACATCTTTAATAAATTAGGAGGGGGAAATGAAGGAGTGTATATTATTTATAATTCAATCATGGTCAATATAGTATGGCTTTTTTGACAAAAAAAAATATACAAAAAGTAAACTCTTTAATGTCAAAGAGAAAACATTTCTAAAAAGTAATGTCATGTTTTTTAAAAAAAGTGACCGAATTCAACAGCAGTTAAGCCAACTGGTGCTAGTAGTCTCAAAATTAGTGAAATGGGGATCACCTAAATGCAGTGAATGTTTCTCAAGTGACTGTAGTATAAAGACACCTGTGTCTTGAAGGTCCAGTCACTGGTTATAAGTATTTCAGGCTACCATTACACCATGAAGACAAAAGAACACTCCAAACAACTCATAGAAAATGATGTTCAAAAGTATAAGTCAGGGGATGGATACAAAAAATTCCAAGGCACTGAACACCCCTTGGAGTTCAGTTAAATCGATAATCAAGAAATGTAAGGAATATGGCACACTTGTACCCCAGATCTGCCTTGATCAGACCAGTGAGAGAGGCCACAAAGACACCTGCGACTACTCTAAAGGAGTTACAAGCTTCAGCAGCTGAGAAGAGAGAGACTCTAAATACAACAACTGTTGCCCAGGTTCTTCACCAGTCAAAGCTTTATGGGAGAGCGGCAAAGAGAAAGCCACTGTTGAAGAAAACTCGATATTAAATCTCAGCTAGTGTTTGCCAAAAGGCATGTGGGAGACTCCATGGTCGAGTGAAAGGAATGAGACCGAAATGGTGGTTTTTGGCCGTCAGATCAGACGCTATGTTTGGCGGACACCGAACACTGTACATCACCACTGAAGCACGACGGTGGCAGCATCATGCTGTGGGTATGCTTCTCAGCAGATGGCCCTGGAAGGCCCTTTAAAAGTAGAGGGTATAATGTATGAGGCAAAATCCTTAAAGGCAATCTTATTCAGTCTGCAAGAGAACTACAGCTTTGGAGACAATGATCAAAGTATACAGGGACAGATAGAAATGGTTTAAAGACAAGGGCAAGCGGGATTGAGACCTGTCCACACAGACTCAGTGCTGTGATTGCAGCATCTAGATTGGTGCATCTACAAAGTACTGACTAGAAGAGGGTGAATATTTATGCAGTCACTTATTTTATGTTACAATGTATTATTTAATTAACATAGCATTGCAGAAGTCTGTTTTCACTTTAACATTGAGTTTTTTTGTCAAAAAAGCCTTCACTTTTTTTTTTTTTTAACATTCATAAAGAAATGGCTTTATTGATTAAACAGCAGGAATGATGTTGGCGTTCACCACTTACAATGTCAACATCTGTGTAACGGTCCATTAAATAAAGTCAATTTAAGAGTGAGTTTTGCTGCAAAATGTCAGTCTGTAAATAGTATAAAAGTAAGATATAATCTTTCACATATTACAGTGATTACAAGTTTAAATCAGTCTTATTCGACCCTGAAAGAATCCACCCGGACTGAAGTCTGACAGCTTAAAAACTTTCCCAAATAAAACAATAAGTTCCCTCTCGAGCTGGCCTCTATCTGGTGAAATATGTTACCAATATAGAGGCTCACAAGAGAGAAGATTTGGGAACACTACAATAACAGACAAGGCTGTGCGGCTATCTTCTGGTCCCCGGTCACGCCGTCGTATCTGTCAGACCCGTAATGACAGAGTCCAGGATTTAATTTTAGCTCGACTGGGCCTTTCACCTCACCACAAAATTTGTGTTTTCTTCACAACACTTCATTTTGCTGCACTAATATACTGCCAGCAAAAACACGTGCCAGATGCGTGTGTAAGTATAGTTCAGACATGCTAAAACACACACACAACAAAAAAAGCCACTGCTGCTGCCACTGAGGGATGGTATTTGTACAGTGCAGACACCCAGGATCTGCGTCAGTGTATTGCATGTCTCTATCATTCAGGTCGGATGTCTTTACAAACTAACCCGATCATTTGTGAAAGGGATGGAAATCTCATTTTACCAGCCATTTGGCTCATCCAGTATCAATTTACAACCTGCTCTGTGATACTATCCAGATCATTTCAGTCACGATAATGTTGCAGCGGCTTCTGTTACAGTGGCAATGATTCTGCTCACATGGAAAATGGCTGTAATGGTTGTGGATTTCATTCAATTGTTCTGGGCTCTGCCACTGTGGCCACAAAACAGCAAATTGAACAAATAAGGGAAAAGCCGATAGAGCCTTGAAAGGCTGAAATCCCTTTATGAAAATTTCCCATTCAGTGGAAGGGAAACCAGACTGGACAAATTCTAAATTTCCTTCACACAGCCGTCATCGCTGACATCCATTTCAGAGCACGTCAGTTTTCATTTTCTATCAAAGCCTGCATGAGCACGGCTGAATAAGCTGCTGTGTCAACACAATCTAAAGAGGACGGATGGGGAGTTAAATTCCATGTTCTTCAGTGGCTTAATGGTGTAGCTCAGTGGAAAACCTCCACAGGTAGAAACAGTCGAGGGAAGCCCTGGGGAGGGAGAGATCGGGGACAGGAAGTAGAGGGATTGGGTGCAGCTGTCATCAAGAGAATATCGATCATTGCTTCCCTCTCCCTGTCGTCATTTCCCCCCTCTGTGCCACTGTAATGTCTCTCATCCTCACCTTCTTTTCTCCTTGACTTGTACTAATCCTGTCCTCTACTTAATGAAGCAGTGACCTTCCCATGTCCTCCAGACTGGACTATGATGAACACAAGTCCAGCTTCAGTATCAGAGATCATTAAGTAAAGAAGAAAAGCCCTTTTCAGTTGTAATCCTTAGCTTTTAAGTCCTGCTTGATTTGGCATACATCGAATGTGTCAACTAGTGGTAGAAGGTTCAGTTTAACACTATATCCACACTGAGGTTGGGTATTTTCAATAGTGCAATGATATTTTTCTTTTTTAACATTTCTTTTATTTATTTCTGTGCATGCCAAAGATAGATTTACAAGCAAACACCTTTAATCCAGTGCAGGAATAGCAAAGATCACCTCTTGTACTGATAAAAACCAACAAGAGTGATGTAAAGGAAATAGCGCTGATGTCAGGCCAAAACCTCCTATCTCCAGAATCACCAATTTTCAGGAAACGAAAAAAACTCTGTATTTTTGTAGTGATCTACAACTGAATGTTCATAGTCAGCATCTTTTTAACACTTTTATTTGGGATGCATGATAGTATCGGTTTGAACATTTCTGCTAATATTTACTAGGAATGCGCACGATTATCACTAAAAAAAAGTTAATTTATTTAAGTAGCCATCCTGGGATTTACAAGTTGGTTAAACAAATTTCTCATCATTATTATAAAAACATGCTTGTAATCCTGGTCGATAATGCTCTTTTAAACTGTAATGAACCTCCCGCCACTAGAGGCCGCTGTAGCTTCAGTTAATGGCCGCTGCTTTCCTGTCTGGCACTTTACGGATATAAACATGATAAGCTCAGCGGTTAGCGTGTAGTAGGAACAGCACGGAATGACCGTTTGTTAAAGTAGTAAATGGAAATAAAGTGGTATGTAGGCCGTTGAGGGCTGAACTCACGTATAACTTCCGCCTGAAGTGAAAAGAGGCCACATATCAGAGCACGATATTAAACTGCAAGGAGGAACGAAGGTTGGTGGTGCTAGCTTGTAATGTTAGCCTTTCTGTAAAGGGTATATCATTCTAATGTCCCACCTGCTGACACAATGACCCTGTGAGGAATTTAACTATTTTCTAAGGATTTTTCCTCTTTAGATTAGTTGGTTAAACAGAGTTTAAATGTGTGTTTAGCTGAATACGGAAATAGAAGAACATCCTTAAAATTTACAACCAATATTTTGTTTAGAAAAGTCTGCCTCTGTCAACTGTCAATATTGGCTGTACAAACAAACAATTTGGTGGAGTTTTGGATGGGAAAAACAGACCCACTTAGCTGGTGTCCTTTTCTTTATTTATCATCTTTAAATTGTGTTTTAAGGACTGAAATGTGTTCCTTGTCAAGCTTTAAAGCTTTAAGGGTTTTTTTTTTTTTAGGTCTGGACTACATCTAATAGATGTCAGTGTTGGCCAAAAGAATTTTTTAAATATTAGCGAATCAGATATTGGGAAAAAAACAATATCTTTCATCCATACTTTTTATTGGTTTGACATTTTTGAAAACCCTCAGACAGATATAAAGGGTGACCAATAGCATGGATTTTTCGGAAAACAACTAAAATCATAAAGAATGGAGATCCAAGGTTTCGGCCCAATGCCAGCGATTTATGAATAACTTTTACATGAAAAATCTAGACTGGAAATTGTATAAAAAATTGACTTGTTGAAAATCTTTAGATATGGAAATTTTTAACTTCTATTGATATTGATTCCCTTATCAGTACTCTATTGATCAGAGTTCATATTGATACTATTATTAATATTTCTATTGTTTGGTGGAAAGAAAACAAGTGTCAACTGATTGATATCATTAGAAGACTGAAGCGTTTAGGAACAACAGCAACTCAGGTGGAAGACCATGTAAAATCACAGGGCAGGGTCTTGATAAGCCGTATAGTATGCCAAAGTCACCAACGATCTGCTGACTCCATAGCTGAAGAGTTCTGAACTTACACTGGCAGTAATGTGAGCTTCATGGAGTGAGTTTCCATGGCCGAGCAGCTGCACTGACGCTGGACTGTGGAGCAGTAGAACCTTGTTCTGTGGAGTGATGAATCACGTTTCTCTGTTTGGCAGTCTTATGGGCGAGTCTGACTTTGGCGGATGTTGGAAGATCATTACCTGCCTGACTGCATTGTCCCAGCTGTGAGGTTTGGCAGAGGGATAACAGTATAAGGCTATTTTTTCATTTTGGACAATGCTATTCTTCCAAACCCACGAGTTACACTGTTCTAGCTATGTCCTTTTCTGTTTTTTTATTTCTTTTTTATGAGCAGCGTGCCTAAAACGTTTTGGATTTATTAGAGGTATGAAAGGAAAATACAGTACTCTGTCTGCAGTGAGGATATGATGAAGAAAAGCCGCTATGCTGAGCCCTGATGGTACATGATCCGCTCGCCACTTTCTATAAGCTGAACACAGAGTATAATATGTTTTTGTTCTTTGCAGTGTTGACACAATTGCATTGCTTGCTCAGTATATTCTTAATGAACCTTACTAGAAGTTTTCTTTTGCACTCAAGGCAAGCCAATGATCAAAGAA
Organism: Cheilinus undulatus; assembly: GCF_018320785.1. NCBI lineage: Eukaryota > Metazoa > Chordata > Actinopteri > Labriformes > Labridae > Cheilinus > Cheilinus undulatus. The sequence goes on along the minus strand of NC_054880.1, from coordinate 15,704,174 downwards.
TTGCTGGCCTTGCTGAGAGTATTCCTCATGTTTATGATTAAGTGTTTTGGCCCCCCTTTGCTTTATCTCACCTCCTCCAGCCCCCCCGAGGATGAAGCAGGAATAATTTGTAAAAGAAAAACCATGCAGAAAAGGAGCTTTGTTTCTACGTGAAACCTTCCAGTCAGCTTAGGTAGGAGGGGAAAGAAGAGGAGAGAAAAGACGGAAGGAATGATGGACGGCAGGGAAGAAAGAATAAATGGGAAACAAATGACAAGAGGTGGAATTGAGGGGCTCTGAATCCTGCTCTCACCTTTCCTTGAACCCCGTCCTTCCACCTTCAGGCCCCTTTATTCAATGAGCCTTGTGGCTTTTTCCAGCGCTAGTCACCCAACCATAATGATCCATCATTGATCCATGACAGAGGGACTTCTCTCACCACTTGCAGCCACTTATGTGTGTCTTCTTGCCAAATTGCACGGATGTTGTCAGGCTTGGTCAGGTCCAGGCTTGTCCCAGAGTTTCTCTGGCTTACATTCATCATCATTGGGGGCTAGCTTATGGCCAAACATTGGACGGTTTGTCCACACAAAGGACGAACAAACAGTGTTGAACAAAGACTTTTGTACATCTGAAGCTTTCAGCAGGGAATGGATTTGTTTCATGCTCTAATATCTCTTATTATTATCTTTAATGGCCATATTCCACCCTCATAATCCTCAATCCTCCCCTAAACCTGTAATATCTCATCATATTGTAATTTGGAAATCAGTGCAGGTATGAGCTTTGGGCTACTTTCAGATAAGTTCAATTGGACCGAGTGAAGCTCTATTTTTACCTCTACTTATATAAAATTGCAGTGGAAACAGAAACCAGTCTTATTGATCAAAAAAAGACACCTTAGAGCACATAAATCAATTTTAACAGCCTTAATAGACTGTCGTTTTTGTAAAACTGTCCAATGGTGTTGGATTTGATAACCCACTGGGATAAATTCATCACGCCTATCATCATTATCATTATCATAATGATACCCTCCATCACTTTTCGATTACACCTTCTACCCATCACTATCAATTATCCCCGAAACCACAAATCACCAGGACGTGTCGAGAAACAGATCCCTCAGCGGAGTGTATCCCGGCGAAGATTGAGGTCTAACCGTGCGTTGGTGGCGAGGGATGTAAAGCCCGAAAAAAATAAAAGAAAAAAATCAATGCCTTAACTAAAGTAGCAAGTGAATTATTGATGAGGAGTGTGTAATGGGATCCCAAGTGTCTATTTCTCCCCCCAACTTAGACTGCTCCATGCTGCTGGAGCTGCCACAGTCATAGCCAGTGAAGTAGAAATGAGGAAGGTGCCAAACAACCCCCCACTCATGTCTCCAGCGGCAAAGTAGCTGACCTGAATTATCTGGTGCTGTTTGGCTGACGCCACCAGCTGTGAGGCTCACACGCTCTTACGGTTTGACATCGCTTCTAGAAAGCCTTGTGCCCGGATACATCTGCTGCGGATAACCTACATAGTAAAGTCAAAGGCTGTGTCATCTGTGTCAAATTTAAAAGTGTGTCAAATTTACTTGAAAACTAGAACTACCTCCTGGAAGTTATACGGGCTTGTAAAATCCACAATTACCAGATGGAAGTACAGTGGTGGGTCTAGAAGAAGGGCTGGTGTGGTTTCTGTGGTGATGCTTAGAAATCTCATAAGGGATGAACTTGATGCCAAATGACATTGACCCTTGAACTTTAAAAATCTTATTTATTAGATATAAGGTAATGTGTACAAAACTCCTGGAAACTGCAAATTTTTATCCAGGCATGCCAAACCTCTCGTAAAACTTGCCCTTGAAGACAGGGTGAGCCGTGAACACAGCAGGAAGTATTCAGAAATATTCACATTAAACAAGAGTTGGGGTGAGGATATTTTGTCCTTTGTGCGACCGGTGTAATCTGGATCTGTGGAAACTTCCTCATTATGCTTGTGCTCACCTACATTTTTTTCTCTTCTTCTTTCCTCACATTGATATAGATGAAAAAAACTGCCATTGTTTGACTCTGTTGCTTCGTCTATGTCATCTCTTTCTTCATGAGACCCTTCTCCTCCCTTCCAAAAAAGGGAGTCTACCGTTGTGAGGTGCATTTTTGAACAGGGACATCCTGTCCTGATTTTTTTTTCCTAGAAAGTGCATGTGTGAAAAAGGCTTTTGTTAACTTTTCAGCACAGCATATTAGTTTTTACCTCTTCACAAAGAAAACAAAGATGGATTCAAATGGAAGTTTGGGAAAGCTTTAAGGAGAAGAAGGAACAGCTTACTGTTTAACTGGAAAGGATGACTTTTAACAGATTAAATTACTATATCCATTCACTGTAACTAGAAATACTGCCTGGCAGTGATATTCCTCCACAAAGTTTCCAATTTTTGGACAGTGACAGTGATGGGTCAATAAGAAGGGCTGGGCTGTTTTTTTAAATGCTATGCTGCCAGTGAGGCTGGATGACCTCCCCCTATGAGATCCAAGTTGTTATCAATTCATCGTTGAATGTGAGTGAATATATGTGCAAAGTTTAGAGAAAATCCCTCAAAGCATTCTTGTTCTTAAGGTACTGTCTTCACAAATGAAGGACACAAGCCCCGTTACCTTGACCTTTGACTCATAAACTCCCAAATCCAATCATTTCATCCCTCAGTCAGGGTGAAAATTTGTGCAAAGTTTGAAGAAAATCCCTTAAAGAGTTTGTAAGATCTGGTGTTCACAAGAATGGTGTGGAAGGCAAGGGGTGAACATGAGGCACACTGACCTTTAACCTTGACTTCCAGAATCTTACATTTTCACCCGTGGTTCAAAGTTTGATTCAAATCTGCCCACAAATCTGTAATTTTAGGTTTAGCTGTGTAGCTATGAGGTAACGTATCTGCGTAGCTTACATAGCTGCTTGTGAACTTAGCTTTAGCTGCGTAGCTACGTAGATAATGTGTCTGCATAGCTAACATAGCTGCTTTGTAAGCTTTGCTTTAGCTACATAGGTAACGGAGCTACGCACGCTACTTCTGCTGCATGTGTTTTCATGAAGGACAAGCTTTTTTCCTGTAAGCAGACTGTTTACTCTGCTTTATTAAACCATTTGTGAGTAGGTTTTGCAGGTAAGCCTTGTTTTTTTTTGGTCTCCTAACCGTTGCCAGGATTTTTTTTATTGTCAACATAAAAGGGGGAAATAGATACATAAACACAGGCTTATTTTTCTTGTTTTAGCCGTGGGTTTTGAACCTTTTTACACACAAAGACCCAGCACACCCTTTATGTATTTCCATAAAAATGCAGGCACTTTTGTTATGCAAAGCTCTTTGTATGCAGAGAAACTTATGTAACCCAGGTAAAGCACAAGCAGCACTTAGATGAAGTGTCATAACTCGTGTTTTATCTTTTTTGGTAGGATTTAGTTTCAGATTTATTGAGTAAGATTATCCCAGGACCCCTATGATTACAGACCCCATTGGAGACCAGTTACAGTGCAAAACTTAAAATGTCTGTCAGGCTAAAACACCCTTTTTCTTATGTTTCTCCAAGCCTGGGGTTTCCTTATGTAAATCCTGATTTCCTATATCCTTTTGACTTGGGGAAATCAGAGGATGTATTGTTTACCCACATCACCAGATTGAAGTTTTTTCTTCAGCAAACAGAGAAGGCAGGCATCACTTCTGCTTGGCTGGAGAGGAGGCAGAAATGGGGAATGTGAATGAAGGGAGCGGCCAGGTGAGACCTGAAAGCTGCCTTTGTGTGGCAGCTGGCAGTGCAAACACTGCCCTTCACTGTGAGATGTTCTCCAAACACACACTCAGATACACACGCTAAAGTATACTGTAAATGTTGGGGAGTTACGGGGGGATGTTTGGTGAAATACAAGGCAGAAAAACCGTTGAAAAATGTGAAAATGTTACAAAAAAAGGCCTTCATGTACTCTCTCCAAGGTTAACAGACAATTTAGAGCCATGCAGTGGCTGCGTTTGCAATGTGCGTGTCCAAATTTTCATTTCAGATCTTTAATGCTGTCTTATTTTCTCCTTCAATGCTCATCAACTGTATCTGGCTCAGCTGAACTGGAGCTTGAAGAGCATGATACTATCTAGTCCCTTCTGGTGCTCCACTTACTATCGCAGAAGTCTGTTCCAGGAGTCAGCACACATTGCGGGGCAGATGAGACTGTAAATATCCACCCTTTTTCACAGGAATGTGGAAGTAATAGAAGGACAGAGATAGAGGGGAAGGTTGACGTCATGCAGAGATGGTTCTGATGTGAGGCTAATCAGGGATGGATGCCTCTTTCAGTGTGCGCTGAGGTGTACTTTTCTCATTTTTCTCTTTATGAGCTCAAGCAGAAGAAGTACTTTGACAGTTTGGAATTAAATGCAGCCTGTGGAAGGTTACCTTTACTCCACCATATGTATATGTAGCAGTCATTTTTCTGTGATGTCCAGATCAGCATGGGAAACTCAATGCTGTGATAACGCTGTACTGCTGATATTCAGTTTTTAAGGGTTAGCAGCTCTTCAAAAAATGAAAGGAATGTGACGTTTACTAAGCATTTAACTGCATTTTTGTTGTCCAAAAACCATAAGGGCAATAGATGGTTAAAATAATCATGTTTATCATGCCCTTTTTAGAAATATAACAACTGTTTGACATCTCATTAAGCTACATTACAGCGGCTGAAATTGATGTGTACATGTTTGCTAGATACTCTCATTAGCCTACAAAAACACAGATAAGACTAGTTATATATAGCTTTGTAGCTATATATCTACATCAAAACACCCGATCTGAACTGTTTGTTAGCTGTTAACATTAGCTTAAAAATACAAAATGCTTTGCTTGCTAACATCATCGTTAGCCACTTTATTTAGCAGATGTAGCTTGTTGACATAAATGTCCTATGCAGAACAAAGTCATTAGCTGTAATCAGTATCATAATAGCTAATATGATAATGTTAATGGCAGCTGAGAAGCATCCCCACAGCATGATGCTGCCACGTGGTCCTTCACAGTGGCGACAATGTTCAGTGATTGGGCTAACCAAACTGCACCAAAAGTTGCTTGGAGTGTTCCTTTTGCTTTGTGGTGCAATAGTAGCCAGGAATACTGATCAACCAGAAGGCTTAGAAATTATAGCTTTTTTGCATTTTCTTGCTTTCTTTATCTGCTAGTCATTTACCATAATGACTGGCTAAAGAGGAATATGGCCTATGTGTGAATATGGGGAATGCAATGGATTTTTAAGTGTTTTTAAAGTGTGATTTGGGGTTGCAGCTTCAGTGCCCTTTGGCCTTCCAAGCTTGTAGCATCTCTTAAGACAGATTTTTCACAACTAGCCCTGGTGTGTTTCTCCTCGCTGGTTGCAGAGCGGCCACTCTTTCTGTGTACTGATCTGTATTCTTGTTTGTTTACTCCTCCCCAGGAGAGGCCCTGCAGACAGCAGTCGCGCCAGGCACCATGAGGCAGCAAGCTTGGCCTGAGAGAGCGGAGAAATCACCCTTCATCACTCTCAACTGGACTGGGCAGGGGAGGAAATGCACACAGAAGCAGCAGCAGCAGAGGCAGGCTAATACACTCATCTGAGAGTACAGTGGAGAGCAAATGGGGAAGGCAGGAAGAGATTGAGAGAGGGGAGTAAGTAACTCAGATTTCATCATCATAAATGGCAAAGTGGACTGGGCTGCACTCAGAGGCAGGGATGCCCTTGTTAATGCATTGTCCTCCGTTAGAAGCTCCTTGTTAGAAATCACAAATCGGTCCCCCGCCCCTGTGAGGCTACTGAGCTGAGGGGCTGAGGAGAGGAAAAAGAGAGGACGAGAGAGACAGACCAGAAAAAAGAGACTGTGACAGGCCCCCATGCAGGCGCGTAAGAAGTATGTTCTGCTGGGCTTGTGTGCGTGCTGCTGGCTGGTGCTCTTTTATTGGGGTGGAGGAGTCCAGCTGCGCCTGCTTCGCCTGCTGACGCGGCACAGAGGGGAAGTGGTTCGCCCCTGGCCCAATTGGACTGACAAAGCTTTCCTGCCCCGCTATGCCCACCTGGATGAGCTCCAGACGGACCCCGGGACAGCCGAGTCACCCCGCCAGCGCCGCCAGGCATGGTCTGCCATTTATAAGGACAGTCGCTGCCGCATGGAGACCTGTTTTGATTTCTCTCGGTGTCGCCGCAGAGGAAGAGAAGGATTCAGGGTGTATATTTATCCATCGGAGAAAAATGATCGGGTGTCGGAAAGCTACAGGAAGATCCTGACGTCCATAGGCGAGTCGCGATACTACACATCCGATCCTCGAGAAGCGTGTCTGTTCGTGCTCGGGATAGACACCTTAGATCGGGACCAGCTGTCAGGACAGTTCGTGCCCAATGTGGATGAGAGGATCCGTGGTTACCCGCTGTGGAATGACGGGCGCAACCACCTGATCTTCAACCTGTACTCGGGCACCTGGCCTAACTACACGGAGGACCTGGGCTTCAACATCGGCCAGGCCATCCTCGCCAAAGCCAGCCTCAACACGGAACATTTCAGGCCAGGCTTTGACGTCTCCATCCCGCTGTTCTCAAAGGACCACCCGCAGAAGGGTGGAGAGCGAGGCTGGCTGGTGAGGAACACCATACCGCCGCGGAGGAAGTACCTCCTGATGTTCAAAGGGAAGCGTTATCTGACGGGCATTGGCTCGGACACAAGGAACGCTCTCCACCACATCCATAACGGGAAGGACATTGTGTCGCTGACAACGTGCCGACACGGGAAGGACTGGGAGAAGCACAAAGATGCCCGCTGTGACCATGACAACTTGGAATATGAAAGGTGAGACTGGGGTCATACTGCTGAATGGGAAGTGGTGTTAAAATGAGAAACGAGGCGTGAGCCTGTTCGCAGCTATACAGGGATTTACAGGCAACAGAGTGTCAAGCAATCTTTTTTTTATGTGGAATACACAGTAGTGTTGTTCCATTTGTGTCTTATTTGAACTTAACATGCTGTTTTATTGGTCTTTTAGATGTCACTGATTTTCTACTGGCAGTGTCAGTGGTAGTGTTTTGGGTCCCACTGGTTATTTTTGTCTCTTTTATTGCCTCACAATTTGTGACTGCTCTGGTTTATGATGTTTGGCAGTTTTCTCTGATATCTAAGATTCTAGTCACAGCCTTAAGTCTCAGGAAATTCAGATTCAGGTCAGTGTTTCACACTGCTTCCTTGTTCTTGTATTTGTAAAAGCACAGTTGAACATTGGTTGCAATGCGGCCAGCTTGTAAGAACTGACCTTGACCTTTCATTTTACACAGAGCCTGAATAAATATAACAATATGTGCTTGTCAAAATGAGTGTAAAAACAAGCACCTACACAGTTGAATCCATTCTGTATCTGGGTGTTTACCACTGCAAGACAAAAAGCAACAGCTAATTAATTACAAATGAAACTAGCATGTGTAATGAGCCATAGCAAAGGTCACTACAAAGAATGGCTTTGTGAAATCTCTGAATACCTTGTGGACAAGGCATGAGGTGCAAAATGATTGTTATTTTTTAATCAGTCTCATGTTGCACTGGCTTACCCTTTCAGCATAGTTTCAATTATATTTTGCCGTTTGCTGATTAGATTGTGGGTGGAGTGGTTTTAAAGGAACTGGGAAATGAGATTCCAGCATCATCTGCAAGACTCGGAACAATGATTCATTAGTTCAACTAATTAATTTCAGCATATGACCTTTGCTGGGGTTTGAAAACATGCATATACAGTATACTATTATACACAATAAGCTTGCTTGGTCATGGCCTTTTACAGAGTGGGTTTCAAGCTTTTGTAGGCCATTGTTGAGTTGTAATGAAAAGCCCAAGGAAAACACACCCATCTGCCAATATGTTGCAGTAACATTTCAGTAAACATGCTTTATCCTCCTGATTTTTCCTCCCACTGACTCTTTGGAGCTCACACAGTGGAAAGCAGAGTGGAAAGATTCTGAAACACTGGATTTTAAAAATTGTCATTCATTACCTCCACCAGTCAATCTTAAACTGTATAGTATGAAATCATAACCAATGTTATCTCAAGACATTATTAAAGGAGGGCAGGTTTAGACTACACTCTCTGTTATATTATTGATAATGACCCCATTAATCCACCATAAGCACTTAGCAACATTCACCAAAGTTACAGCAGCAAGGAAAGCCTTTTAACTGCCAGATACCGAAAGCAGAGCCACACTCATGTTGAACAGCGGTCTAATGAAGCTGTGTTGGGATTGTGAAAGGATAGAGCAGGGGTGTCTAAACTTTTCCACAGAGGGCCACATACAAAAATATATTAGGATGGGGGGGCCACTTTCATATTCCTCGCCATGAGGATTTTAAAAAGACTAATCCAATGTAAGTTAACACATGCGTAGTGATTGAGTATGCCTAAATGGCTAGGTAATGGCTGACAGGGCAAATAGACAGTCATTTTGAGGATTTTGGGAAGCCAATCAGTTATCAGGGGGCCTGTTTAGCCCTGGCTACCACTGGCTCTGCCCCTGAAAATTATTTGTGCTATTTGCTATTTGCTGTGATAATCCATCAGGGCGTTATTAATCACGACATCTTTTTCTCAAAGTTTTTGTTTACAGATTTAACACGGTAGCCCTCCCTTGTGCTGAAAACAAGAAGTACAGTACAGTTAAGCACAAGCTTCATGTTTTAATGTGGGCCATATTTCATTTCATCTCTGGAATTTGCCACAGGCCAATCAAAAATGGGCTGCGGGCCCCATTTTGCATCCAGGGCATAGTCCGGACACCCCCTGGAACAGAGGGAAACAGGGAATTGGGAAATGCAGAAAGAGGGAAGAAAGAGATGCATAAAGAGAGAAGAGGGAAACAGAAAGGGAGAAGAGGGAGATGCTTATAGAAATTAGAGGGGGTGGGGGGCGCGTGGTTGAGTGGTTTAAGATGCTGGGAGGCCTGGGTTTGAATCCGGCCTGTGGCCCTTTACCGCATGTCTCTCCCCACTCTCTTCCTTGTTTCCAAGTCCATCCACTGTCCTTCCTCTATCTAATAAATGCATGAAAAGGCCCAAAAATAAACCTTTAAAAAAAAAAGAGAGAGTGGAGGGGGATGCAGGAATAGAAAACAGGGAGACAAATGAAGTGAGAAAGGGAGGGAGAAGAGCGAAATGCAGCTAGAGAGAAGGCAGGTTATTCGAAAAGGAGATGCAGAAAGGGACAAAAGGAAGGTGCAGAAGCTAAAGGAGGAAAGTGTAGCAAGAAAGAAGGCAGGGATGCAGAAAAATCGCAGAGGGAGTTAGTCAGGAGAAGAGGGAGATGCAGTAGAAAAGAGGGAGATAAAGAATTATAAAAGCTGGAGATACAGAAGGGAGAAGATGGAAAGGACTAAAGATAGAAGAGGGAGATGCAGGGATAAGAAAGGAGGGTGATACAGACAGAGAGAAGAAAACCAGAAAGACAGAAGAGGGAGATTTAAAAAAAAAAAACTAGGAAGCTAGCATTGCAGCCAGAGTAAAAAGATAGGCTTTTGGCTCTCCTGGCCATAAATCCATCTTTAGAAACTTTTTTCCACAAAGTTACTTCACAGAAAGTCCTGAGTCCTGGAGTCCATTGCACTGTAGAGAAGGAAGAATAGGAAAGACGCTTGAAGTTTGGTTCCACACAGAGTTATTACTTTCTATTAGTCTTTGCAATGGTAGCCTAATTACAAAGTTTATGTGAGGAACTATACCAACTTATAGCAAAGGCCTCTTCGACTTCGAACACTTTGCAGTAAAGCTCTCTGAAGCTGAAGTGCTGACAGAGCTCCTCATTAGCTATAAAGTCTGTGCCCGTCCATTCATACACAGAAAGGGTGGTGTGATGGTGCAGAGCATTCACAGACAGGAGAAGATGGATTTCAGTGAGAGCATGAGTAAAGAAAATGAGCATAAGGACTTGGAGCTTCAGGAAACTGTCTAATGAATTATGTAAGACTCCTCTGAGGTGTATGACAAACACAAGTAGACTGTAAAACACAATTTGGAAGACCTGTCATTGTTGTCTTTATTCCATTATTAGACTGTAAATCAACAAAGATATTTTAGGTGTTCAGAAGCTTGTAGGAAATGGATCATTTGTCTGATTAATACTTAGAATAACAGACAGAAGGCTTCAAAACCAGGAACAGCTTGAATACTGACAGACTAAGGGGGAATTTTAAGAATTTTTTAAAGAAAAATATGGTCGATCTGCAATTTTAGAGCTGAACAAAACAAAACTACATTAGCTACAACCCTACATTGTCATAGTCAAGTCAAGATATGAAATATACCAACAACTGCTATTGGTTAAATAACATCAAGCTTAAACATGCTAATGTTATTAAGTTTGTAGCTAACTTATTGGTAAACAGCTTGTTTATCTTGGTTGGGGGCTCAGAAAATCGAGTGTGGAACAAATGACAGTTTACACCTTCAATTTATGCTGTAACGAAGGTGATATGGTACTGTTAGCATGCTAGCGCGCTAGCTAAAGTTAGCATCCGCTAGCTAGCTAACATATGAACGGCAATGGTAGCAGATTTCACTCAGGCCAAAGTCATTTAAGGCAAAATAAGTGTTCTTTCAGCAAATAATGTTAACATTAAAATGCAAATTACATTAATAAAATGGTGTCTTAAAAAAAGCTGTCAAATGTTGATCATAATCACCTAATGTCTGTTCATAAAGAAAGTGTATGCTACTGTATTACGGTTTAAAACAGAAGTAGGACAATATGAGAAACATTGATAGTCAAGATAAGATTTACTCTGTAAAATTGTTGATTAGCAAAAATGACCAAGAAAACATGCTAGCTCTGCTCAGTCTCAAAAACTCTGAGCTAGCTCACAGTTCAGAGTGGAGACAGAGTAAAGTTAAGAGATGTATTGGCACCGTAACATTTTTTTTAACTATTATAATGCAGGCTGAATAATGTAAGAGCCTAGTCAGTAGCTTGATAGTAACTGGAGTAAGCTAGCGGGCTAAATAGCAACAAAATAGTTGCATGAAAAGGTGCATTACCATGAAAATAAGTGGTTAAGAACCTTTTTTTTTAAGATAAAACTGCTAGACAGTATTTCAATATTGGTAGATAGAACATTTCACTTTGGACCTACAAGCCAGTGCAAACTGTAAAACTCAACCTTTTTAGCTCTACCAGTAGGCTGGTAGTAGCCTACAGCTAAGCTGAAATTTTAACATTGTTAAATCTATTGGATTGTTAATGATTTTATTACTAAATGAAGTTAAGAACAATGTTTGATGATTAACTGATAACTTAAATGCTTCTTCTCTTTGGCTGAACAAACTTTGCTAGCATAAGAAAATCCTGCTAAACTACAAGAACCCTCATTTAATCAGTGCTGCCCGGAGGTGGCAGTTATTTTCAGTTGCTCTCAACATGAATGCTCAAAGCAAACGTTTTCAAACTATACAAAGTGACTTTTCAAGTGTCATCTACCCTGAGTTCAGCCGTTAGTGGGCGGGTATGATCCAAGCACACTGCTAGCTGCTGTGGCTTCTAACAGGCTACCTTCAGCTTGTTTACATTGGGCCAGGCAGGGAAGGGATGGAGCTCCTCAGCACTGTATGAATGAGCTCATTTATTCCACACAGCCCACTACTCACTCACACACCCGGGTGGGCAGGGGGGCGTGTGTGTGGGATGTGGGAGCAGGGAGGGGAGGACAGAGGGGGGAGATGGGGAGGGTCCCATGTGGTATTATGTGGTAGATTTGGATAACAGCTCTGAGGGTGTAAGGGTGTGAATGGGGAGGCAATGTGAGAGACAGCTGCCATTTTAAGAACTAGAGGGATATTTTTTTCTCTCTCCTTTTATGTAAAGTCTCTTTTTGTGGATATGTGAGGAGTTTCAGCCTTGTGGAGGGGCAGGGAGGAATGGAAGGTGAAGGATCTATCTCTTCTAATGAGATAGGAGACGAGGATTTTATAGTGTAAAGACAGAGAATAAATACAGAGGGAAAAATGGCATAAATAAACCACACTAGGAAGGCATGGGCCTGGGAGGGACCCACCTTTACCCCTCCATCTGTCTGCTTTTTTGGCATATTCTCCCTCTATTTTAATAAGTCCTCCCTTTTCTATCCTGTTCTTTCAATTCACTCTGTGTAATATTAGCCAGAAATCCTGCACCTAAAAACACAGGGTCTAAAAATAATAGTTCATGGCATGAATGCAGCCTGTATGTGTGACTGTCAGACTTCTATATGCATGAGATTGTGTCTGTGTGCCGCCGTCAGTGAGGTTCTTAGAAGGTGGTGCCAGGTTAATGAGCACATGCATCTGGTACACCAGCAGATTAGCCCGGAGGGACCCGGACAAGACAGAGACAACAAAGGGCATGAGGCGGAGGGGGTGGAGCCGGAAGGTGGAAGTAAGACGGAGCGAGATTCAGACGGATCAATAGGCTGTTGTGACATAATTCTTCTGTCTGACTAAAAGCCGTAAAATATCTGCTCCCTTCTGAGAGGATATACTGCCTCAGAGAAAAAATATTATTTTTTCTAAATTTAGTTGCCAAATGAGACAAAGGGAGATCTCTTCTTCCTTTTTTTGTTTTATAGCTTCATTTTTTTAAAACTTAACTATTGCAGTGACAGAATTCAATATCACTCTGCACTTTAAACCAGCCAAATACAAAGAGGCTAGTTTTTCTGGTATGTAATTTGTACTTCTACTAACGACTATCACAGTGAAGATTAATGATGCCTTCCTAGAAGTACCAAATCTAATTGTATCATTACAAATCTGATTAGATATGATTGCAAGCCACTGTGTGCTGATTTGTGTTACATCGCTTTAAACCTTTGCATCTCTTACACTCAGGTTGACCCTCCTGTTAGTTAACTGTAGGGAGGTCACAGAGGGCCAAACAGTTCAATCATATAGAACACAGTGATGATCTAAGGACTTAAGATTCATTGTAAACCTCAGCCCCCCATGGCATACAGCATCCAAAGATTTAAAGATTGATTTAGATTGAGAAGATGCATGCAGGTACAGAACATCCAAGTGATCAATCAGAGGCATAAAAGTTGCAGCAACGAGCCTTTTCTTTGCAGCAAAGGAAAACCAAGAGTTAATCCTGAAGTAAGAGCCCAGACAAAACTTCTTCTCAATTACAAAGCTCCTAATGGTCAGGAACCAACCTATCTAAAAGAGCTCACAGTGCCAGATTATCCCTCTAGATCCCAAAATGCTGGCCTGCTCGTCGAACCTTCAGTCTCTAAAATTAATATGGGAGGTAGATCCTTCAGTCATCAGGCACCTCTCCTTTAGAATCATCTACCTGTCGGGGTTCAAGAAGCTGACACTCTCTACCTTACGGAGTAGGCTTACAACTTTCCAGTTTGATAAAGCTTATAGTTAGAGCGGGCTCAGACCTGGACCAGCCCTTAGTTACTTATACTGCTATAGGCTTAGACTCTTGGCACACTGAGCTTCTCTCTCCTCTCTTTCTTTATCTTTCTATGCATTCATATCATGTCACTGTGGTGAGTCTTCATGTTCTAGTTTTGTCATTCCTGGCCCCTGTGCCATAGAGATTTAGCTGGATCTGTGGGATAGGCGACCTGCTGTTGTGGACCCACCTGACTCCATCTACTACTTTTATGATCATTATAATAATGATAATTTAAGTTATTATTGTTATTAATAATAAATGATAATACATTTTATTTATAAGCGAGTCTGGATTTGAAAAGAGGAAGAGAGTCAATTTTTCTGATGTCTGGTGGGAGTGAGTTCCAGAGTTGGGGAGCAGAGGGGCTGGAAGCTCTGCTCCCTGTGGTGCTGAGGCAGGCGGAGGGCACAGGGAGGTGATGGAGGAGGCTGATCTGTGGGATCAGAATATGCAGACTGGGTGGTATTATTATTATTATTATTGTTATACACAACTCTTCCTCTAGTCCTTTCCAACCCCAGTGCAGCTTTGACAGAAGGCTGTCAACCTGGGTCTGTGTAAAGTGTCTTGAGATAACTTCAGTTATGAATTGGTGCTATACAAAGAAATTGATTGATTGCCAAGTTGCTCAATATGAAGTTTAAAAGTCAGAGAATCATCAATCAAAACCCAAGGTATTTATAAGAAGACAAAAATTTAATCCCATCACTCTGAGATGTGGCTAATTACAAAATATCTTTGACCCACAGTTAGTTTGTGTCTATCAGCTCTACATGTTAATTTACATTAACAATTCGTGGTGTAATGGTAGCCAGGAATACCGATTAAACAGTGACAGGACCTTCCAGACACAGGTGTCTAATTGTGGGACTACTAGCACCAGTTCGCTGGACCCCTGTTGAATTAGATCGGCCACTTTAAAGGAGGTGAATGCTCAAAGCAAAGACGTAATCCACCTAAATATATCCTATATACATGCTTTATTTGTTAGTTTTTACCATATGCTGAATAATTGCAAAAAACAAATTGATTTTCTGTTATAAACCAATGATACCATCTCTATGGTTAGCTTAATGGTTTAAAAACAGATTGAGTTAAAGTACCTTTGTCTCCCTTAGTATCTATTAGCGTAATTTTACTCTTTTTACAGTGCATAATGGCTGGTAAATGGAACCCAAAAATCCCATTAAAATCTGCCATAGGGAAAAGAGACATCTGAAAAGGAACAGAAGGTGCCTGGAAATACTTTTCTGGTCTATTGAATTGGTGTGTAACTTTAAATGTGAAAGTGTGTATCAGTGTGTGCATGGATTATAGATGATAGGAGAGAGAACAGAACGAAGCAGCAAAGAGACAAGTTGGAGGTAGGACACAGAGGAACCAGAGGCAATAAGAGCAGCAAGACAGAGGGGAAGAAAGGCAGAATGTCATATGATAAAGATGACAAAAATGGGGAGAGAGCGAGGGATACCGCAGGCAACTCAAGGGGAAAAAAGTGAGAATGAGACAGGAAGGGGAGGGCGACAAAGAGGGGGAGTAAAAGACAGAGGAGAAAGAAGGGAATTGGAAGAGAGAGGATACTTAAAGTGAGGGAGAAGCTGCGCTGCAGCCTAATGGCCTAGTTTCCCTCACTTTGGAGGATTCTCGAAGAAAAGGGGAGAGAGACGTTGCATTGTACAGTGAATGTAAATGAGCGAAGTGTGAAAAACAGTGTTTAGGAGATACAAAGGTACACCAGGAGACGCAAAGTTCTCAGCTCGCTTTCGACCAACAAAAAAAGTGCATGTTTGCTCAGAGAGGGAGAAGCGTTCATTTGAGATGGACATGGGAAGAATGAGGTGATGGAGAGGATGTGTTAAACGCTGCGTCTCTCTGTTACAAACCCATTCTTCATTAGTCAGAACTTTTCTTGAAGGAACTTAAGGTTGTCTACAAAGAAAAGAGTGAAAAATCTGACTTTAAACCAGGGTTTCAGTATGAGGTGAATGCAGAATACTAATTAGTTGAAAGACAACTTTCAGAGAAGAGAGGGTGATATATGCCACGGTAGAAGTTGGAGGAAAATGCTTTAGAAATGCTCCTACGCATATGCATCCTGAAGAGGAAATTTGCAGGCTTATGAGCATGTAAAAACAGCCCAATAACACCTACAAAGGATTTCAGTGTGCGGCGTGAAAACTGACTCAGCTCAGACAAGAAAACAGTATCGTTATCTGGCCGCATACATAAAAGAAGCCTCCTATTGTCGCCCTCTGTACAAGCACAATTCAAATGTGGGTGTTTGCTGTGTGTCAGCATCTGCAAACCTCGCAAAAAGGCCGTGTGCTATGTGAGAGTTTGGCAAACCAAATAAGAAATGCTGTGGTCCACTGTAATTAAGGCCAGTGAAATTGTACCTCTGAAGATGCTGTGCTTTGTGTTTGTGGTTTGTGAGGACAGTCTCTACTGTGCTTGGAATACTTGGAAAAGAGAGACAGGCTGTGTTTCTCTGGCACTTCTACATCCTCCATCCATTTTTTACTCATGTCCAGCTCCTCCACACATGGGTTGTCCTCCCAAAATGTGCTTTTGTTAAGCCTTGTCAAACATTTTAATGATGGCAAATAGGAATGGAGCAGCAAAGGTTCTACTAAAAGGAGCTGAAATCTAACATGCTTTCTTAAGCTGGGTACACACTACAAGATAATCATGCTGATTTTGGACCAGATTCCTTCAGTCTGACCACAGTCAGCAAAAGCACAATTATCTGATGGTTCTAGAGATTAATGTGTCTGATTTTCCTGTAGTGTGAGGTGTGTTAAGAGTGATTCTACCCTCCTTTATCTGCTAGGAACATGCTCCAGGCTGCTCTGATTGGAATCTCAAATACTAAAAGATCAAATTTTAGATATAAGACATCCAGTTGTGTGGGGGGAACACAGAGGACAGCCAAGCATGTAGTCTCTTCATTGTTGTCAGGAAGCAAGCTGAAGACGGGCGCACAACAAACAGCCAGGGCAGGAATAGTAATAAGGATGAGTATGAAATTATAAGACAGATTTCGGTGCTTCATTTTGGTACTCACCACCCCAATGCAATCCCTGCCAGTCCAAAGAAAAGGGATGAAATTTGTTATGTGAAAAGTCACACCTGTTTCCTTTACTTACGTCTTATTTCTGAATCATTATCGATACCAAGTTGGCTTTTTTTCAACTGTTTGGGAACTGGTTAGGCGCCAGCACCTTTTAAAACATACCATTTTAGCACCAGTATCAGAAAGAACTCTAACAGTACCCAACCCTAGATGGTAAATGCGAAGCATAACGTTAATTCAATCAAGAGAGACTTAATACTAATAGTTAATAGTTTAACAGTAATTTATTTTACAAGTTTGGAAGACTGAAATGTCTTTGGCAGAAAGATGGACCTCGACACCAGTGATGTATAATGGAGGTAGCTGGGGTGGAGGAGGATATCAGCTGTTGCATTTAAACAACTGACTTACTCAAGAAAGGAGAACTGGTTTTAAAATGACACCAGCAGGATTGGATAGAGGAGATGTGGCAGAGTGGGTTTAGCTCAGAGCTTAAGTGAGTAGACATCTGTACTAGTGACATCCGTACTAGCGACTACCAGAGCAGGAAAACAGAGCACCGAAAGATATACTTGTGAGTGAGTGATTATTAATGAATGAAGAGATGAAGGGAAATGAAATTGATTGTTGATTTGTGGCACCAGAACAGCTTTTTAAACAATTTGCCCTGCAAAAAAGTGTGTGCCAGGTATTGGAGACAAATGTCTCTGTTTTTGTTGTTTTCCGGTACACAGTTTGGGGGAAATGTTTGATAAAAGTGCACGTCTGTAGAGATGGACCACTTAGAAAAGTTTCCCAAATTTCCCCCAAAGTGCTGCATTTTAGTTTCCTTTAGCTTGCTGCTTTTAACTAATAGCCCACATCTTCAGTGTTTTAGCTACAAACAAAAGTGATCAGAAGTAACAGGAGATTTGACACTTGAATTTGCATGCTGATTGGCAAAAACATGACTCTTAATCTGCACTAAGTTCTTTTAGGGTGTATAATCCACAAGTGTGAACTTTATCCTGTAGTCACAAGTCCATTTTGTGTATGCAAGATGTGAATTTCACCTAATAAAGCAAGGCGATGGAAATTTGCAATCCAGTGTCTGTTGTAAACAAGACATACATTCCAGTATGACACACCATGTGAACATATTCCAGTACAGTCTAACAGTAAGCCTCTGCATACCACCATCTGTAAGACTTCTGGAAACTTGAGAAAAGCCTAATAATGCTATTTTCATTAGCAGATGCAAAAGTATACTGTTTGATTTGGTCAAAAAAGCTATAAGAAACAAAACATCTAAATGCATTCATGTTGAGGTGAGATTGATTCCATACTAAATTTAGATTTTTTTCATACTCAGATCACTGTTTTACAGATCTATGTGACTTTATGTGGATGCCATCCATATATTTTTTTTACCTACAGTAGGATCTGGTGTTCATAAATACTGGCAAACCGACTCATTCCAAGAATCATTTAGTAGTTTCAGGTTTGACTTTTTATGAAATCTGAACTTTTCTTCTTGTACTATGTTTCAGCCACAACTATTAGAGACCAAGACACTTGATATTAAATCCAAAAGGCATGTTTGTAAGGTCAGGAAAAAAGTTATATCCATTTGAGTTCATGGTAATGCTGTCTTTGGCTGCAATATGCGCTTGGCGAAGTGTTAGCTCTGTGTTGGCGGAGGTTTAGCCTCACTAAGAGTCAGACTGCTCATCTGAAAGTCAGGAATAAACCACAGCTTTCATTCCTCAGTCTTGCAAAAACAAAATTTTATTCTTGGTCAAGTACCAACCAGTGAAAACCTGCTTGTCATTTTTCATTAAATGTTTGTGGTAAAATGTTTGTCTCCCTCCTCATTGTTTCACTCTCTACTGTTTGAGTCATACTGGTTGCCTCCCACTTCCTAAATGATGGTATTTTGGTATGAGTTTGTCATCATGCATATACTTCTCCATTCTTCTAAGATAGGTTATGATTTATCCATCCAGTCTGAGGGCATTTAATGTGGCAAAAGCTTTTTGTTTACAAGTCACACTGACAAGACCATGCAGACAAACCACCAACACCACATAAGATATACAAAGATTGTGTTATACAAGTGCTGGAAAACATCAGCAACATTTTCTAACAAGACCAGAATACACAACTATTTAAAATATCTTGCACATTTACCAATATTTATTTATATTGATTTATTGTATTAGCTTTGACACTTAAAGTGTACAATATGCACATACATGTAGATAGGAATGCATGTATTCTAAGGTACTTGAATTCTTAAATATGGTTTAATTCTTTTTTTAAAATATATGCTGTACTGTGTAGAACTTTTAGCCATGTTTGGGCCAAAAATTGAGGCTGAAGTAAGGCATAGATATGTGCAAATTAGCTGCCTGAGGGCACCATTGTGCAGGAAGGAGGATTGACATAATCCTGGTCATGCCCTGGATGTCCTTGCATGTTACCAGGGGCATTAGTGGGTCAAAATAATCTGTAGAAAAAATAACAAAGTCCACACCTTCATGGTAGAATAAGGGGTGGATGTGGTGAGTAAGCACAGCCTAGGGCAGGGGTTCCCAAACTTTTTAGCCCACGACCCCCAAATAAAGGTCTCAGAGACTGGGGACCCCCACTGTACCTGAAGTGGTCTACGCATAGCTGAACACAGCCATGCACATTCAAGAACAGTCATGTGTGGATTTGCATGTTAAGGATTTTTTTAAGATTAATTTAATTTCAGCATAAATCTCACCAAATTACCATGTTTTTTTCACATTTTACTAAATGTATGCATGTATTTTCATAAAATTGGTCAAATATACAATTTGAAATCATTTAAAACATTCGTTTCTTGGAAGGTATCTGACTCTAAGTGTCTTGCAACCCCCACTTTGAGAACCAAGGGTATCGTCCAGCAAGATAGCTGGGTTGCCACAAGCCCCTGATCATGCTGTGTATGTCCCAAGGGCCAAAAATACTGCTGGAGGTCTACGGACGTATTGCCAGGGGTGAAAAAGCCAGGACAAAAGAGATGTCATAGAGCTTGACAGCCAAGGTCGAGCTCCAAGGTCAAACTCGATGGCTGCCGGGCAGCTGGGTTGCCACCAGCCCCTGGTCATGCTCTTAATGTCTCAAGGGCCTGAAAACTGCTAGGTGTTTTACCAGGTGTGAAAAAGAGTGCACAAAAAAGATGCCGTCAAGCTTGACCTTGGCTGCCGATCCAAGGTCAACCCAATCCCCTGTGATATACAGGCAAGTCATCATAAAAGAGGACAATCATTTGTACAGAAAGGATTATCAGTATCTTTAGTGGTTTTGCTGCTTTATTGACCGATATTATCTTTCAAAGGATGCACCAAATGTTGGCCTGTGATTAATCTGTAGCACCCTGTATACCTAAAACGACATGACTGTACATCCAACGAGAAAGTAACGAAAATTATCTTTATGCTTGTTTTCTGAAATTTTACTTAGAAAATATGAATTAAAAATTGCTGCAAACCAAATTTCTGTAGTGAAAACTTTGGGATTTGTGCACACACACGCCAATGTAAGGATTTTGCAGTTTGTAGAATTCATTCTTTGCACCCTCTTAGCATCTATCCTCTTCTCGACCCCAGAACTTTTTCCCTACATCTTGTCTTCTTCCCCCTTTTACACTTTTTTTTTCTGACTGTACTGTACAGAGTCCTCCTACAGCTGACTGCAGCCTCCTCCCATATTCCTAAGCTCCGGTATGCATAATTTATCAGAGGACTGGGCTTCTACATGAAGGGAACTTTTTTGACAGCGCAGCTTTGTCTCTAGTGCTCCACAGGATTGTCTCGCACGCTATTGTGTTGGCTGCATGCACATGAATGCACATACACATGCTTACAAACTCAGATGCACAGTGCCTTCTTTTTGCTCTTACTTGATAATCTATGCATTCCTGCCAGCCCATCCCCCCGACTCAGCGCTGAGCCTTCATGCATGTTTTGATGATCCGGACAGCATGTGAAAGGTTAGAAGAGGGAAAGCTCTTACAGTATATCAGCCTCCGAGTGTCAGGCAAGGCTTCATCTAATCCAATCTGGAAGAAGCAGCAAGTCGGGTAGCTCGCTGGGCTCAGGCATGTTGCCCTCTATCAGCAAGACTGACACCTGCACTTCTCATGCTCAGGCGTAGTGATTTATTCATTTCTTCACTCTTAAATTAGATTTACAATCAGGCACCTTTTTCAGTCTGTTTCATAAACCATTTTGAAGGTATAAAAGTACATTGTGAGCCACGAAAACAGCTTTATTGACAAGAGTTTTAAAAGAAACCTCTTAGACACCTTCTCTATTTTTATTCTGTGAATCCTTATCTACAAAGCCAGCTTTTTTTTTAAGTATGAAGTCAAATGTTTTTTGGAGACCTTGTTTTCAGAGAGATAAATTCTGTTAGTTTAATTAATTTCAAGTCCGTTTTTTGGCTCAGCAACCAGGTCCTGTCCTCCTCCACATTTTTGAAAATCCTTCAAGCTTCGACTTGATAATTTTACTCACTCGCTTTTATTTGCTTATTTCATTTTTTTGGTCGTTGCCACGAGACAGAGCAGGGTCAACTTAGCTCCAGGAGACCTGGACAAACATGCTCAAACAACTTCAGCATTTTTAACAGATGGCAATCATTTATCTTTTAATTTTTTATCAGAAGAACCACTGGTTCATCCATCCTTCATCTAGTTATAAATGCCAAAAGAATAGATTTGCATAAATTATTGGAAATGATGGACTTTTTCTTGGCTTTTATTAGAAAGTGGAGACTCCAGGATCTGTCTATTTTCTACACAGCCTATCCTGTATGGGGTCACAGGGGTCTGGAGTCTATCCCAGCTGTCATTTGACTGACATACAGAGACAAACAACCGGGCATGCTCACACTCACACCTACGGGCAATTTAGAGTCACCAGTTGACCTTACAAGCGTGTTTTGGTCTGTGGGAGGAAGCTGGAGTTCCCGGAGAGAACCCACTTAGCACAGGGAGAGCATGTGAACACCACACAGAAAAGCCCTGACCGGGATTCCAACCAGGAACCTTCCTGCTCTGAGGCAACAGTGCTGACCCCTGTGCGGCCTTGGCCTCTAAATTGTTAAACTCAAATAGTCAAATTACTGTCTGGTTGTTGTTCAAGCTTTAAAACATTCATATTAACTTCATAATTATTCCTAGAATATCAGAGGGGCTGAAACATTTACAAGTTGCTCAGAAATGCCTTCTATCTTAAGGGTTTTTCACTGCCAAGAACCTCATTCTCCTGTTTTAGAAGAAGAAAGAAGTGACAACTTCTAAATTAATGAAGTTGGGAGAAACAAGAGATAATTGCATTTATTTCTATGAGCAAACTAGAAAAATTTGAGAAGATTGAGCACGTATTGATCTAGTTTTTGCAGAACTTAATTATCATTCAAACTTTGCACATGCGATGTCAGGTGGGACCCTTTTGGAGAGTTGAGGCCTGGAATTAATTCATTCTTGTTCTGTTGCTCACTTTTAATTTGGTGGAAAGACATTTTTGCCTTCTGTCATGGAATAAATAATCAGCTTTACTGATGCTGTAGGATGTGATGTCAGGCCTTTAACAAAATTTTGGTTATTTAAAGAAAAAGGTCACCATCAGACCCGGTGTACATGGCTACACTTTTTTTTTACCAAGAAGTTGGCTGCAGCTTTACTAAGGTGACTGGTATAGGTACTTTGCAGATGACCAGATGAACTCTTGATAGAAGCTAAGTGATTTCTGCATTGACAGATGTTACCAAAAGGCCATGTTTTGGGCTGTTTCTGGATATGCTACAGGGTCAAAGTGCAACAATAAAAACATTCTTGAGCTACTTTTTTCTGTCCTGAAAAAAGTAAAATATTCAGGCAAACCAAAAAGAAGAAAGAAAAGTTTAACAAGCTCAGAAACAAACGACAGCAGGCATGGATTTAAAAAAAAATCTTTCTCTAAAGCCTGGAGGTGTTGTGTCATCCAACGCATCCACAAAATGGTCCAGTTTGGTTCAGTACATTTTGTCGTGGTTTAGCACATTAAACTCTGATCTTACCCATGTTTCGTCAGCTGATGTCAGCCTAGCCTCTCTTGGTGGAAAATCTGTCTCTTTTAAGAGATTGGCTCAGCTCAGTAGAGCTGGTTGTTTGGCTCTCAAACAGCTCCTCATTTGGCAACAGTTTGGCTTTTTAAATGTGGATTATAAAACGACAAAGAAAGGAGGAAAGAAAACTGGCACTCAAATGGGAACAGGCAACCATGGCTTACATAAAAGAGCCATTTTATAGAGCAGGATTAAACGGCTCACGATTGCTCTTTTGTTTATTCCATAAGGTTAATCTGGTCGATAATACATTACCATTTCAATTAAAAACACGAGGAATCCGTAGATGTTAAAGGGACACAGCTAGCCTCTTAGCACAGTACAAGACTCCTCAAGACTCTTGTCTCCCTTCATCTGGATAAACAATAGGCTCTAGGAGCTCTGCAGGACTGCGTAATTTGTGATATTGATCACCTTCACACAAGGTAAATTGGACAACTGGGGGGGGGGGGGGGCAATTTTTTGTAAAGTGTAGGGATTGTACGCCCTTCTGCAGTGTAGAGATCCATTTAGAGCTGTAAAATACTAACTTTCCTCCATTGCCATTCATCCTTAATGGCTGTCCCTCACTTCCTGACCCCCAACAAACATTCTGATTCATGAGACTGCAAAAAACCAGTACTAGTATAGTGTTAAGGCACAAACCAGACAAGCAGGGTTTGGTGCCACTTTTTAACCACTTTCATCCCTTGTTTAAATGCGTATTTCAAGAAAACAAAACCATACCATTAGTGTTGCCATTGGAAGCGAGAGGTTTGGCTGAAAACTTCTTAGTAACAACAAGAAGTGACAGGTGGAGGAGGGCTGTGAGTCCATCTCACAACAATTAGCTCAACTACCATACTGTAGCTACGGTTTAAACCTTATTCCTTGGTAGATTCCAGAAAACATACTGAGGTTTCTATACCAGGGCGACATATATTCCAAATTTTACATTATACTGAATTTTTATGTGGTTGCTATGTGAAGATTGAACATTTTTAGGGGAGGAAGATGAGGTTGGGGTTGCTCCTCCAAGATGCTCTATTTTACAAAGCGAGTAAATTTCAAGAAAATTTCAACTGGGAGTCAGCAGCATAATCAAAACCCACTAGTCCACCATTGTTGTTGTTGTCTTCCTGCTTGCGCATCGCTGTTGACTGCAACCGTAAGGCCCAACCCTTTTTTTAGAGGGAGTTTCGTATTGTAATTTTACATGACAATAAAAAAAGTGGCATTTTTAAAGTTTACACTCTGTAGCCGATTTTCAAAACTTAAGTGTTGCTATTTTTTGGTAAAACCACTGTTGTTTAAATATGGCGGACTGACAAAGTCCTGTCAGCTTATACAAAAGTACTTTCCAGTCTGGCAGAAAACTTCTCTGGTATCCATCAATTCAAACAGATCTATGCAGTAGTAAATTAAACCACTTATGAGGCATTTTTAAGATACCGTACTTAAAAGCAGGATCATTAGGTTAAAAGAACTGAAAACATTACATAGCAAGCAAAAACACTAACTCTGGGCTAAAACTGCCTCCAACAGTTGCTTCAATAATATTCACCTGTCTGTAGTGATTAGTAAGTCATGTGCTAACTTTGTCAATGCATGATATCACATAAAAGATTTTAACTTGTCAGATCAGGCTGTAGACCAACACTATAATAAGGGGTTCTGTACTAAAAATCATAAAAAGGTTGTCATGTTGTGAATCTGAAACAGAGATCACTTCACTGTAATATCCTCTGCCTGTAGTTAAACCTCACTGTGTTAACTTATTCCAGACATGTTTTTAAAAAAGGTGATTATGTAAAAATGAATCCGTCTTCAGCTGATCTTCTCGAGGAATTTGGAAGCAGCAGTTCTCCCACAGGGAACACGGAAACAAACGGAGGAAGGTGAAAAATCTTTGCGAGCATAACCTCAATTTCTTTCAAAGGATTTGAAGATCTGTCTAATCCAGGTCGTCTGTATAAGCGGCACTGTGCAGATACAGTGGGGGCTCTGCATGTGTCTGACTGATAATGTTGGCTCAGACTTACAACAGCAGATATAGAAGAAAGTGTCAGTATTAGATTTTTCTGCAGAAATAGTGCAGAGGAGAAGGCGAACCAAAGATGGATGTAACAGTGAAATATGACGGCGCAGGGGGTTGGTGTTTACTCATTGATTTTAACCGGTCATGATTTGCAGGTTGTATTTATTGTTTGCACAGTTATCAGTTTTGGGATTAGCTTGTCTCAGATCCTGATGGAAAGACTGGACTTCTCCATCTTCTCTGTCTGAGTTTGATTCCACTTTATCAAATAGTTCTCGTCCAGCATCAGTGCCTGACCTCAAAACTGCTCTACAAGATGAATGGGCACATATTCACACAGAAACACTCCAAAATCTTGTGGAAAGCTTTCCGAGAAGAGCGGAGGCTGTTACAGCTGACCCCCCCATCAGAAAGTGTAAAGATAAAGAATGATGAATGTCTGAGTCTGCATGATAGTCTTGCTCCCTGTTCATTCGGGGACATTTTTATAATGGTACTTTGCTTTTAAGGAGATCAGAAAGAAAGTTGGAGAACTTCTACCAGCTGACATTTTATCAGGGACTGGATGTTATGTTCTTTTTTATTTGTGAAGATTTTCAGGACATTTTGAGACTTTCCTTTTATCATTTTGTTCTTGACGGTGTAAAGTGATGAGCCAGTTTTGATGGTTGATTGTTTTTTGATTTAAAAAGTACTGGCTTCACGCTTCTAGTCGGGTTTTGGCTTGAACATTTTGTGAGCTGTGATTCTTTTTATTATTTACACCCTTCTTCTCTGTGGGCTGAAAATTTCTCAGCTAGCCTTTCTGCCCTTTTTGTGTCTGAGGTTTGACTTAGGTTGCACTCTGTATTTGCAAGGGAAAACCCAAGCCTTACATAATTTGCAGAGGCTGCTGCTGCTTGTGAGTAGCACGAGTTTCACACTTGTGTAGCATGAGTTTTTCACCCCAAGCTCCTCATTTCTCAATTACCTCCGCTCAGGCGTTTGTTTTTCCTTTAAACTCCAGTACATTTATATATATATATATATACTGACTGGGCGTCCCGTTCAGTCAGATGCCTATCACATTTCTAAAGGAGAGCCGTTTGGCCCGGGGCTCCTTCGCTGGTGTGGGTGTCCTCTTAATGGGTGTCCATTCAGTGCCCTAATGGGCCCTTTATCAACCCCTGCTAACAGCACAGCGATCATAGCAGGAAAAGCCTCTGGCGACCTTGCTCGCTTTTGTTCCGGCCAACTGGAGCGTAAAAGGCTTTGACAATGACAATGTGGAGATAGAGCAAAAGAGAGAGAGACATAGAGGGAGACGTTTCTCAATCCTTATGTAGTTAAGGAGCTGGAGTGGCCTGGATTTCACTTGTTTACTGGGTTTTGATAGCATCTATTTGACCTTTGGCCTCAACACCACATGTGTTGAGTCTACAGCTCAGTGGCTAGCGGAGAGATTATCTAACTGGGTTACATGGTGTCCTGAGGAAATTTCAGATGTTCTACTATCAAGGATGAAACAATAATGAAGCTTTAAATTTTCACCTTTAGGTTAGAGAAAGGCTCACCTTCTCGTGAAAAAGTTTAGGAATAAAGAAAGACTAAAGCTGAAAAGGTTTCAAAATTTGAAACTAATGGCCCAAAATTTTTGACATTGAGTAAAATCTTTGAAAAATTACAGTAGAGTTGTTTTATGCATTCTTCTTTAGGTTTAAAAAAAAGCTTGAAATTGCCTAAGAAAAATATAAAATATGGATGCACAAAAGGGAATTTTTGACAACAGCTGATTTGTCAATATTTACAAATTATTTTCAGCCAAAACTGATATTAATACTGATATCTTAATGTAGTTCAGATCTAAAACATCAGGTTTAAAGGTTTAAAGTTTGAGAATGAATAATCTGCTGATACTGATATCATGCTGATAATATTGTGCGTCTAGCTAATGAGAAATGAAGTCCAAGCGTTCTAAAGTTCAAACCACTGTGAAGAGAGGAAGCTAACAACCTGTATTCTCAGAAAATTTGAGAAATTTTTTTGATATCAAAAAAAGAAATTACATTTGAGATGGAAGCAAGCTCAGTGTTACCAAGAAAGAAAGATACAAACATAGGAAGATGCCAAAACGTTTTAGGTTTGAAAAGTTACCTGTCATTTTTACAGAAAAAAAAAAAAAACAAAATAGAAAATTCTCAGCTAGCTCAACCTTTAGCTAGCTGCTAATTTTCTTTATTTGGGGAATTCTTCAATGTCAAGTCATATCTAAAATGGAGTAGTTTGTGCTATGATGCGCATGTTTAGCTGGCTAAAGTCTAAATTTGGATATAGAATCAGCTGGTGCAAAATTTATAAGTTGGCTAAACTAAAAAAACATCATCTTTAATAATAATGGGCCTAAAATTGTTTTCAAATGATCTTTCAAACTGAAGTGAAGAGCTGTCCTAGGCACTTTGTCCAATGTAAACATGAGAGGCTTAGAGATTAGCATGTTGTAAGAACAGTGCAGGGACATCTTTTAAACTAGAAACTTGAAATAAAGATGTATGTAGCCTGTTGAGCGTTTCTCTTATGTACTCAACCAAAGTGACAAGAAAGCACACTAAGCATGGGATGAATCTGTTAGCTGCTAACACTTAACTTAGCATCCCGGGCTCACAAAATACTGTATTTACCAACTGACACAATGACCCTGTGATGAATTTGACTGTTTTTGAATATTCTTAGTTTGTGCAAAGTTGTTAAAAAGCTGCGCATCAACAGTGAAGAAGAAAAAGACTGCAGAGCCTAAAACAGTTTCAACTTCATAAGATATTTACTGTAATTTGAGAGATGTTTTTTGTTTGTTGTTCTTGTAGCAAATGGGTTTGGAAAAGAGAGATATACTGTATGTGCATAAAGGTTTTAAGGCTCAAAAAGTCAATGCATCCTCTAGCTAGCAGCCAGTTTCCTTTTCATGTTTGAGGTATTTTTTAACATCATGTAATGTCAAATACAGAGTAGTTTGTATAAGGATTGCACCGTTAGCATGCAATCCTCATCCAGTCAAATGATCTTTTAAAATTGTAATAAAGTCTTTTTTTCTAACTAGAAAATGGAATTAAAGCTATATGTATACTGTTGACGGTTCCACTGACGTATAGCATGGTATTAAGTTAAGAAGAACAAAGACTGTTGGAGCTAGCTGCTAACTTTGGCCACATTTTACCAAGCACACTGGGCTCACAACATAAATATCTACTGACACAGCAGCCCTGTGATGAATATGATTATTTTCTGAGCGTTGCCTTCTCTTTAGACTAGTCAGAAGTTAATTGTTTAATTTTTGTAATACACTGGGTTTGGAAAAGAGATATATGCATACATTATATGCAAACTTTTAAGGTTTTAAGACTTAAATAGTCGATGTAGAGAGGGAGCTAGCAGCAAGATTCAGATGAAATCTGTGAAGTACTGAAATATCTGTAAGGAAAAAAAATACATTTAATACAAGGGTTGTTTGTGCCTTATAAGCTTCGTATACTTTTTGAAAAGCATCAACTTTACTGGAATGAAGGATTTGAGCTCATAAAGATGCTAAAGCTGTCAAGGTTTCAGAGTTCAAACCATTAACGTGGCAGGGAAGGTAGCAGCTAGTTTCCTGACAAAGTCTGGGAAAACCTTTTCACATCAAGGAATAAATTATATTGCATATAGGCTGGTTTGTGGTGATTTACTTTTAGTTTAAAGCAAATTCAACTTTGCCATGAAAAGGATAAGAAGAAAGAAATATGCTAACACTGTCAAGGTTTCAAAGTTCAAACCATTAACGTGGAGAAGAGGCTAGCAGCCAAATCATTACTCTGAGACACACAGCGCTCCTCAATGCCTCAATTAGTCCGTCCCAAACACGTTCTAAAGATTCAAGCATTTCCTCGCAGGACCTTCAAATTGCCTGAGATATATGGCGTGAAATTAGGTCAGAAAATATTGTGTAGTGTAAGTTTGCAATAAGATGAAAAGGCTTTTTAATAACGGCTGCTTTTTTAAAAACTCTCTTTGATGTTGAGAGGAGTGCTCTGATTGGCCGGTCTGGAGATGAATGACTGATACAAAGTGATAATCCCAACCACTGGAGGGTTCAAAGGACTTGCTAATGTATGCCACACTATCAGCTTTTAAAATGATCTCTGTACCCTGTTTTTTAAAAACACAGTGGGGTATTGGGGTTAAACTGGGATTTGGATGTGAAGGCGTCGAGGATTTCTTGATTCAAATGATTTCATGTTTCTTAATTGTTTCATTCACACATTACCCTTTATTTGGCCCTTTCTAGCTCTATTTGTACATGTTGTCACCTATTTTAAATCTTTTGTATTTCCTGGGTTCCCATCAGTTTCTTGTGTTCTTTATAGTCCATTTATGCTGACAGCTCACATACAGACCGTTCCTGCTTTTCCATTTGAGCTTTTCACTCACCTCCACTTTAGGTGTTCGAAATGGCATCACAAGTGGATTTGAGATTGCTCACGGCATTTTTACGAGCTGACCTGTTTCTTGACGCCATTATCTGAGGAGCACTTCATATGCTGTTATTAAGGGAGTACACTTGGTACTTTTTAAAGAAATAAGTGAACAGCTGTGGATAAGTGGATAACACAGTTTTTGTTAACCTCTCACCTTGTGTGATATCCAAAAGGTTTAAAATTTGACTTCTGGTGTACTCCTAGTGTTGTGCTGTTCAGAAACCTTTTCAGATTGGTGCCTTTGGCTGTTTTGATGGATGGATGGATGGATGGATGATGGATGGATGGGTGGATGGATGATGGATGGATGGATGGGTGGATGGATGATGGATGGATGGATGTTGATGGATGATGGATGGGTGGATGATGAATGAATGATGGATGTCTGGATGGATGATGGATGGATGGATGGATGGATGGATGGATGATGGATGTCTGGATGGATGATGGATGTACAGCACTTTCA
This sequence comes from Cheilinus undulatus, assembly GCF_018320785.1. Taxonomy (NCBI): domain Eukaryota; kingdom Metazoa; phylum Chordata; class Actinopteri; order Labriformes; family Labridae; genus Cheilinus; species Cheilinus undulatus. The sequence continues at coordinate 15,674,578 of NC_054880.1, read as the reverse complement.
GCAATATAGTTGTACAGGAGGGTGGCCATTACTTGCCATTGCACATGCACAAGTTCTGGAATGTAAAATCAGAAGAAAAACAACATTGTCTTGCATGTCTTACTGTGTTGTTAATGAGTAGCAAACTGCTTGTGTGAGTTTGTGCATGTGTGCATCTCTGTTTCCAAGCTGAACTACAGTATGTGTGCCTCAGATAAGAGCTTTTATTCTGCTACCTATAGCAAATGAGGAATGTGTGCAGAAGACCATGAATTACTCATGAGTTCTGGTGTTGAACTCTTATTTAATGATAGCCGTGCAGGAACCGCTCTGTACCTCTCGCCTGTCTCAGTCCTCATCTCCTTTGATGAATGAGAAACAAGTCCAGAGAAGAGGAGAGGGAGTCAAAACTTCCCCTCAGCTGCTCCCAAAATGTCTTGTGCACCGAAGTCTTTCAGAAAGTGCACCATAGACACAAACCGTACAAGCCAGAATCGCACTTCTCAGTGCATGATGTATGGCCTGGTGCACTTCCTTGTCAGATGGCCTACTACTCTGAACACTCACCTACAGCACGCTACGAAACAGCATTCCTCCAAATGGCCCTGCGCCGAATATACACACACTTTGTCAGGTCTGCACGTTGTGTGAAAAATGGGCTTTATGTTTTCCTCCGCCTGCTCAACCTAAAAGTCTGGAGATTAAAACCTCGGCACACTGAGCCCCTTCACACTACAGCAGGCTCTGACTCATTCCAATCCACCGTTCATTTCAGTCCTCATTTCCTTTACATTATACACACCATTAAGCATATTAAGTTGAACGCCAGGCATCGCGCTGTCCTACGTTCTTAATGATGAAGCTATTTTTGTATAACGACTAGGTGCGTCAATAAAAGTTGGAGAAAACAACACGGATCGTCAAATTAAGAGGACATAATCCATGTACTTAATCAGTGTAAGAAAGAAGGCTGCAACCATTCTTACCTACTCAAAAAGACACAGTAGAACAGTGTTACTCAACCCTGCTCAACCAAAGAGCCAAATTGACGAAAAATGCCTTTGCAAGAGCTATAAGCTAGTTGAGAAAAGTGGCAATAAAGGGTTAAATTGGCAATAAAAATAAGTGAAAGGTGGAGAAATTTGGTCAAACAGCTGCAAAAAATTGGCAAAAATGGGTGCAAAGTGACATAGAATGAGTTCCAGGTGGTCAAAAATGTGTCAAAAATTAGTGTGAAGTGACTTAAATGGGCAAAAAAGCTGTAAAAAGCTTAAATGGGTGAAAAGTGTAAAAAAGGGGGAACATTTCAAAAACACAGGCTAAAGCTGATGGAAAAGGGTAAAAACGGGGGAAAAGTGGCAGAAAAAAATGGTAAAAATGGGCTAAAAGCAGCAGAAATTGATTAAAAGTGACAAAAATTAAAAAGGGACAGAAAATTGCAAATAGGGGCAATGGAAATATACAGAGAAAAAAATAAAGTAGGACAATCAAGTTTGACCATTAAAACCTACTGTATAAGATTGGGAAACTAACTGATTAATGTGACTTGCAGTGGATAATTTCTGAGGTCAAAATTTCCATTTTTGAGGTTTTCTGGGGAGAAATATTTCAAACTAAGACATACAAGAGATGTAAAAAACATCACAAAAGAGCCACATGTGGCTTAAGAGCCACGCGTTGAGTATCACCGCTGTAGAGTGGTTTTTGGTCACAAAAATTTCACCTGTTTGCCATTCTAGTGTTGGATAGCCTCTGACATTCACTGATCAGCCCTAAAAACGTGGTTTTGGCCAATCTATTGGATGTCTGAGTAAGTTGTTTTCCAGTTTTCCAAATGATGTTTGCAAAAAGTGAAAAATGATGGATCAGCACCCATTGATAGCAACATCTGAGGTTTAACTGAGGAGGACCCTACAAATCACTCATGGATTTTCTGGTACCAACTTCTTTCTCAGACTCCAAGTACTAATAAGATTTAGCTTATCTTAAAGCCTGTGCTAAAAACAAACAAACAAACAAAAAAAAACATAACAAATATATTCAAAAACTGAGATTTTGAAAGGAAAAAAAACATTATTTAGATCAGTATTGAAACCCCTCTTAATCAAAGCCTTGCATACTGTACAGATTTTCATACACTGGTGGGTATTACAGTTTAAATACTAAAAACAAAATGGTAGAGGATTTGCATTCAGGTTAATGGTACAGTGCACAAAGCAAGGACTATGAAAACATGGTTTGATGAGTTTGGTGAGGAAGAAGTCCACACAGAGCCCTGACCTAAACCCCAGGATGAACTGGAATGGAGATTGCAAGTCAGGCCTTCTCGTCTAACATCAGTGCCTGACTTCAGAAACGCTCTACAGAATGAATGGGCACAAGAGACTCTGAACTCTTCTGGAAAGGCTTTCAAGAAGAGTGGATGCTGTTCTCTATCTTCCACATTAAAATGCATGTATTTGAATGCAATGTCATTACAATCCTTGTTGGTGTATTGATAAGGAGGCTGAATTCTTGTGTCTATAGTTGTTAAATGACTTTTACTTTAAAAACAATATCAAGTCGCTTTGAAATTATCCTCTGGGGGTTTAAAATGTTTGCATGTAATGTAATGCAAACATTGTATTGTAGCCCAAGCAAAGAAGTGGAACGATGGACCGTAATCGCTAATTTTAGAGCCACAGCGATTAAAGCTAGAGTCACTCCTCTTTGCCCTGGTGTATTTATTTCCTCTTGTGATAACACCTTTTCCACTATTAGCAAGCTGTTGGCAAATCGCCCTCTAAGTCTCTGGTTGTGGAATTCAGTGTCACTCCCAACCTTTCACCCAGAGCCAATCCCTACATGACAAACATGCATACCCCACAGTGCCCTGACACCCTCCTTCTCCCTTTCCGGTCTTTGCTGCTGCTCTTTCTTTCACTCTGGGTCGTCCTCTGGGGGACAAGATTCATGTAGTCCCACACGCCCTGGCTCATGTTTCCTGCTGTGTGCCCAGCCGGCAGAGCTGCCCAGCTCCTGTGTTTCCAGCTGTCCCCTGGTTCTCACTCTCTCCGTCTCTGTGTCCACTGGCTGCCAGTAACCAGAGCACTGTGACTGCGTCTCTGTCTCCATGTAGTGACCTTCCCTCTCTTACTGTAAGATGAGTCGTCACATACCTCCTTCTCTTTGTTGTCTTGACTTCCGCGCTCTATTTCTGGTTTATATCCATCAGGAAAGGGATCTGATATTTACATGGGGGACATTTCTCTTACTTAACTTTCTGGTTTAGGAGCTTAAATACTGATAAAAAGTTGTAATATTGTATTCTAAATTAGAGAAGAAAATAAAGGGTGGATATTTGACATCTACAATTTTAGTGTTTCTCAGTTGAAGTAGGGCTATGCAACTTTCAAAGCAGATTTTATAACCAGAACAAATGCTCCCTATGCAACATAACTGCAACCAATTTCAACTGATGACATAAATCTTAAAAATGTTTTGGCCCTTACTTTTTTATACAGTTGAACAAATGATAACTTGTCTTCAGTTTGGAAGGTCCATCGGTTCTCCTTCATTTGTTATTTCATGACAAGTCATCCAAATAAAGTCCTTTAGTGGACATCAACCCCTTTGTGGTAGCAGGGATAACAAGGAAAAGGCTTTTAAAAACAGTGATGAACATGTTAAAGCCCCTGAGGGACACATAAATGAGGAGTGTTTGCCAAAGGGCTGTAAAGAAAGAGCTGAAAACAACAAACCAAAGGGTACATTTGTTATGTCAGTGTCTAGAATATCACATGTTAAGCCTCTAATCAGCAATATCTCCATATAAAACTATATCAACTCTTTAACCCACTAGCTACTGTTAGCAGCCTTTTTCTAGCTAGTATGACAGGAGGTTTACATTTTTAGTTTTGTTTATTCGTTTACGAAGTTCTGCACCAAAATAATGTACAAACTAATTCTCATTCAAGTCTCAAGAAGAGAAAAGATGCTAGCTACCAGATTTAGCCTACTATCTAAAACACATTCATCTATAGTCAGCTTCCCAAACTTTTCAGCCAGTGACCCCCAATATAACAGCGTCAGGGACCAGGGACCCCCACCTGGTCAAAGTGTACAATGTTGCTGAAAGCATCCTGTACAAATTTACATTTTAGGTAGTTTTTGTATATTGTCTTGCAACCCCCTGAGGGTCCTGCCCCCCACTTTTGGAACCACTGATCTATGGGCACGTGCTTACACATACTCGGGATGTAATGCTCCATTGATGTTTTTACATTAACTTGTAGGTTAATTAATCCATCTGATTGATATCAAGTCAAAACATAGATCTACACATCACCTTTAAGCTACGCTTTTATTTTGAAATTTCTCCTGCAAGCTCATTGGCAGTTTCAGCCACGCAGCATGTCTTCAACAAGCTAGCCGTAGCAGCATTTGCTAACAGCTAATAGCTGAGATAAAGAGGATATCCACTCCTCTCTTAGCTTTGTGGATGTATTTCAGGACAGAGACTACTCCAGGACAGGACTTTTGCCCTCTACCTCTGCCTTTTTTTATCGAAATACAACCGCCTTATGAGAGCGGATTAAAAAAACATTCTCCCCTCATTATGGCTGAAGTAATGTGAGTGGTGTCTGATAGAGACTCTACAGTTAAACCGAGAGGGAAAAGTCTGCTTCTTTGTAACTCCACTGATACACTGATTGTAGACTTCTAGACATCTGCTCTCTTTGTATCCCCCCTCCTTCTGTCTCATTATGAGGGCGCTCATAAGAGAGTATCCTTTAAAATGAAACTTTGTCCTAATCTCTCCATTAATCAAAATCAAGATTGCAATAAATCTTAAATAATATAGATTTGTTACCGTTACTTTACATGCCACGGGTTTAATCTCATTTAAATATCATACTGCATTGCAAAATATCAAATAAAGTATTTGCTGCAGGCCCCTTTTCAAAGTATAAAGGGTTGATATTGAGCAGGAATAGCCATTTATGCCCACATCTGTGTGAAATATATTAAGAAAAAATCTGAAATAGGAAAACAGAGGCTAAAAGACTTGCTAGTGATAGCTAACTAGCTGTCAAATGTGCAGTTTTAGTGTGAAATACCGTCACATTTCACTGTACATTGTCTTTACAGTTGCTGGTTAATGAAGAAGCAGACTAATGATAATGAATTGTCAGTCATCCTTGATTTACATGATTTAAAACCTGGAATGCAGTATGATTAGCGTCCCACACTGAGCTTTATGTAATCAGAAAAAGACTGCTCTGTGAATATGGTCAATTCTTCACATTTTCTCCTCCCAGAACTCATACTTTTCCTCCACTTTTGACCCCCTCTCCCCCAATCCCTTTGCTTTTCCGCTTTTAAGTATGTAATGTGATCAGGTGCAGTGTGAGTGTGTGACCATCTTGGTTATATTCGCTTCAAAAAGTAGATTATGTCTGTGTCCTCCTCTCCTTTTATCCCTCCCTTATGTATTTCTCCTCTCTGTAATCCCTGCATTGCTGGATGAATAGCCGGATAGAGGACTAGAGAAAGCAGTTTTTAGATCCTTTTACTTTGAAAAAGTGGCAATACCAGAAAATATTCTATAACAAGGAAAAGTTCTGAATTAAAATCATTATTACAAATAATGTTAGAGCAATCTTCTTCATTTTGTTGTCTTTATTTCTTTCACACACTTAAATTTGTATCATTTATGCCCGCCAAGGCAGGCTAACTTTAGTAAGGGGGCATTTAAAGATTAAATCCACACTAGTAAAGCTGATGTTAAACATCTTAAATCCATTTTAGTCAATTTTTGATTGTTTCTGCCGCTAGCTTAGCATTAGCCACCATATTGCTTTGTCACATGGGCTGTGACATCCAATGGCTGGCTGTTTAATTGTTTTATTTTCTAACTGGGCATTTCAAGAAGTAGATGGGTAGAATGGAGAAAAAGAGAGACAGAGAGCCTGTGATGTGTCTCTCTGTGTCACTGCAGACAGGAACTGCTTTGTATAATGGCATAAATACATATTGCACAAAGAAGCACACAGCCTTTTTTGTAAATATTTAAATAGTTTGATGAATTTTCATCACAGAATGACTATTTTTTCACTTTTTTGCCATCAATAGAGGGGAGAACAAGTTTGTGCAAAAAAAGGTCTCTGTTATCGATTTCTGTGGGAAACACATAAAAATCTTTTAGTTTTCTGTTTTTTTTATCCTTCGGTTTCACAGTCCCATAAGGGTGTCAGAAAATATCGATACACTGAAATATTGCAATATTTTGTGGGGCAATACTGTATCAGTAATTTAAAATGCAGTATCAATATTCTATTAATGAATAATTTACTTTGTTGGTGCAGATGTTTGTGGTGTAATTTCACCCCCTGACAAACAGGTACTACTAGGTGGCACGCCTGTATCGGGATACGTATCTTATCACCAGATTCTTCCCAGTACACACCCCTAGAGTCCCATATTTTTTTTCGATTCAAGCAACAATACTGTAGCTTACATATTCTTAAAGCCAGGGATTTCCTGTAAGACAATAAGTCAAGGCAGGACAAAATGGTTAAGGGTTAAGCCAATGGTTGCTCTGTGGCAGCAGGAGCTGTAGTTAGCCTACCTGTTGATGGATTCTTCACACATTTACTAATTTAAAGAAGCTTTAGAAGTTCAGATCCAACTCACTCAACACATCTGAAAAACACACGAGGTATGTAATGTCAGTTCATCATAGCTTTGGTTACAAGATGAGGTCATTTGAACAGACATTTATAAAAACCTGTTACTTTATTGTGTTAAAATGCTCATTTTTATTTGAAGAAGTTGTCATTTTTGCTGCTTAACCCACTGGCTATTGGACTTTGGCTCATTAACCGCTAAATCCTTAATGACCCCTTCTTCTCCTTTTATTGCCATTCATTTTAATGAGATGTTTCTTTTTTCTCTTTCTTTTTTTCCCTTTTTATCCATTTTCATTTATTTGCTTTTCTCTTCGGCTGTATCCAAAATAACTCCCAACAGTGAATACGCCATTTTGTAGTGGTGTCCGGATTCTGAGTGGGTATTGTTATTCACTATATAGTGCGCTTGTTCTATCCCACAATGCATTGTGAAAAGTAGTGAACAACTGATGATCACTGGCCCAGCAAATATTCACCATCATGCATCATGGTTTCTGCTCTCAAACATGATGGACGAACGAGAGGAGCACAGGAACTCATATAAAAAGATTTTTTAGGCTTATTTTGTTTGGTTGGTTTGTAAGAAAATGTTCAGATTCAAAACAAAGTAACTTTATTTTCCTCCCGTGATGATTACAAGAAGGGAGACCATCATCTTCATCAGCAGAAATAAGTGATGATAATGTACTCAAAAATGTATATTATTTTGCCACTAAAGTCTCAACACTTTGTATCTATTGGTATTTTAGTTTTTTGGTGAAAAGTATCAGTATCAGTTTTCAGTGAAATTCCACTGTTAATTTCAATCCTCAGCCGTTGTCATGGAAATCTAAATCTTGTTGCTAAATGTTTTGATTGTGAGACGGTGATGACGTCATTGCCCGCAGCCAGAGTAGTGGCCAAAATCATTTTTGTCTTTTGTCATTGAGTCCACTACATGCTGCTCACTATATAGTGGATAGGGAGTAGGGAATGAGTGTGTGGTTTCAGACACACCCTTAATTTTTCTAGCACCTTTAAACATCTGCATACCAGCTTCATGTTGTTCACCCAGTGCTGCTGTGATTCAATATTAAATACAGAGTGTTCAATTTGGGTTGTTTTCTTGGTTTTTTCTTGAATTTGACTGAACTAAACTCAATTATAATTTGCATATAATAGGATGTTACATTACTTGCCTTGGAGTATCACCAGTTTAAATGGAAATAAAGAGGTATAGTTCTCTCAAAAAAGCCTGAAATTTATTTCCATTTTCACTTCTAAGATCCTTCAACCTTGTTCAACTCACCAAAAGCCTCAAAACAAAAACTGCCCTTGAAACAAAGCACTTGTATCTTCTCTCGTGATGCAGAATGGTTGAATGTTGGTACTTTACTGATTTAATCTGTTGATAACACAAAGAGGCTTTCGAAGCAGTAATGTTTGCAGCATGAAACTGTCTCTAATATTTTATATGTCCGGTGCATTACGCTTCCTTAACCTGCACTCACACTGCTTCTGCTCACTTACTATGCACATACAAGCACTCTCACACTCTGTCACACTCCATCATGGCCTCTAATAGGGTAAAGGCTGATGGAGCAGCCGGGTCTGCCCAGCAGACGGTGGTGAAGAGAATCTATATTCAGTCTCTGCACTTCTTCTTTCTCCTGCTCTGGAGCCGGATGAACTCAAGGGAATCCATGGAGCCAATAAACTGTACTGTGATCTATGAAGGCACCCTCCCTTGAATGCAATCCATACTCCACAGGGCACCGACTGTTTTTCTGTGAAGGCCGAGTGTCTGCGTGCAGTCGTTTTTTATTTGCGAACAAGGCCCAGCGGTTTAGTGGAGGTTTGTGTGCAGCATTGTGTGTGACAGGGAGCCGCTAAGTGAAAGCGACAGAGTCAGGGAGAGAAAAAGAGAGATTGGATTAGGTAATGAGGCGAGGTTTTCTCAGTGTTGTGGCTATCGGGTTACTAAAGGACGACTGCAGCAGAGAGGGAGTAACAACATTAGCGTCCCATAAAATGTGACTTCCCGTGAGAGCGACCTGGCTGCCACGTCTTCTCTTAGGTTAATGTGGTTATTATAAACATGTGGGCCTTTATTGATCCCTGTAGGAAAATTCTCTTTATGCAGAGGTCAGGAGGAGCTGCAGGATGAGTGCCAGAGCTGATAGGATATAGTGCCACACTCAGCGGTGACGAGTGATCACTGCATGATCATGGGCGCTCCACTTGTTCCACAAAATGAGTCCCTTTTGATGCATGTGTTGTACTGAAGTTGTCCTTTGGACATCACTTCAGTACAACACATCCTCTGCTTTTCTTGTGATCTCAAAAAGCTGCACATTTTGTCTTTCATCCCTCTAGTCAACAGACTGGGAGTGTCATGTTTTCTACTACTGGGTAAATGCTGCTTTAGACGATCGTTTGGCAGCATTTCAGAAAATATTTCTGTACTTTTTACAATCTATGGCAGCATGTTAAAGGCTGGCATGGCTGCAAAAAAATAGAGACTCATTTTTTGTTATCCAGCTGAACTTTTTCACAGTTCTCTCTGAGTAAAGCTTAGTAATTCAGATGGAGACAAGATAATCCTTATTTCATGGCATTGTGAAATAAGCCTATCATTGCTTATCATAATAGGAATGGAGAACTTTATGTGTTACAAAGTAAGGGGAAACTAGACCATGGAGAACTTTGCTAGTGGGGAAACGCCTAATAATGTCATCAACATGCATAACAATGTGTTTATATAAAGTATTCCCCACCCCTTGGATATTTCACCCTTTTATTAATTTTTTTCATCCATATTCCTGGCTACCATTACACCAGGAAGACCAAAGAACATTCCAAGTAACTCAGAGAAAAGGTTCTTAAAAGGTACATCAGGGGGATGAATACAAAAACATTTCTAAGGCACTGATCATCCCCTGGAGTTCAGTTAAATCCATCATGAAGAAATGGAAGGAGTATAGCATGTGTAATTCTGTCTAGATCAGACTGTCCTCACAAACGGAGTGATGGAGCAAAAAGGAAACTAATGAGAGGCCACCAAGACACCTATGACTACTCTGAAGGAGGTGTCAGCATCATACTGTGGGGAAGCTTCTCAGCATGAATGTAGTTAAATATAGGAAAATCCTAGAGGACAGTCTTATTCAGTCTGCAAGAGAAGAACAACTTTGGAGAAAATCTAATTTCCAGCAATGACCCAAAGCTACACAGAAATTGTTTAAAAGACAGCAAGGTGAATTTTCTGGAGTGGCCAAGTCTAAGCTCAGAACTCAATCCAATAGAGAATTCATGGCTGGACTTGAGAAGTGCTGCTCACTGCTGCTTTTTTGGGGTCAAAAAGGCCAGATTATATTGACCATGATTGGTTTATAAAATCAATAGAAGGGTAAAACATCCAAGCAGGTGAATACTTTTTATAGGCACTGTAAGTTGAGTTCAACCAAACTAGAAAGAAACCAAGTTAGTTAGCCGCTTGAAATTAACAATGGAGGTAACTTGCACCAAATATTGTATTATAGTATTTCAGAGTTTAATGGCAGTGTCAGTCCATATAAAGTGATCAAAATATGCAGATCAGGAAGTGCTTTAAAAATTTGAAGATGGTAAATATACCTGGATTGACTCTTCTGACTCTTGTTACTTTCCTGTTCAAGGTACGTTTGTGACCTTTATTGACAGGACAGCCTGAGGGATACAAGGAATAGAGGTACAGAAAGTAGGGGACAGTGGGGAGACGTTTGTCGTCTTAGTAAGGTGTTGAAAACAAAAGCCACCCTAAGTGGATAAGCAGTCACATGCACTTGCACTCCCATCAAATGTGTCCAGAACTCAAAGTCCCAGAAACTGCTTCTCATGCTTTGAGATAAACGCACGATACTTGTGCCCTGATGAAAGTACAAGCACTCAGTGAAGTGACCCCTAATTTTAATCATGCCTATCATGCAAGCTCAGCGACAATACAGATGCTACCACATGTAGGGCCCTATGATTTCCACGTTAATGGAATCACGGATGGAATTGCGGAATTGGCCAATAAAAACGGAATTTACAATTGAATGAATTTGACTGAAGTGCTGTGTTTTTTCTAGAAAGAGGAATGTATATCAGAGGGATATATTCCCAGGGGAACACTAAAGCGGGGCACAACTTGTCCCTCACTCACAAACACTCACCCCACCCCCTCCTAAACAATAACAGCATGTCAAAGCAGCTGCACAAAACACCAGCAAACATCACATAGCTCAACACAGGGCAGTACCGTGGGACTTAATGTTGCACCTTCAAGAAAACTCATCCATGCTTCAAGGTATTTTACTTCACCACACCACCTGAGCGGTGTGCCTCACCTCATGCGAGGCACACCGCTCACCCCTCAGAGGCTCAAAATCAAGTCGGACGGACCCGAGATTTTATGAAGTCCCGCAGTCTAAATGATGTTAAATTTGACTAACCGTTATCTTAATAATTCATCCCTTAGATACTGTAGTTCCCTTTGGTTGCTTAATGAGCCAACACGTGTCTGTATTAACGTAGTAGTCTGGTATGAGGCAGATGGACAGACAGTGAGGATAGAGAGAGACGAGGAGAAAAAAGTTACAGTCAGGAGTAGAACAATGCAGCATCAAACTGCATGCACTGTTACATATTGAGAGAGTAAAGAAAATTTTAGGTAGCAGGTTTACTTTTAGCCATTTAACTTTAATGTGACCTTCTCATTAAGTTACTATCACTCTGTGTTTGAGAGAACAGAAGGTTTTCTTCATTTACATATAAACATCAGTAAGGATGTGATTATACATGTGAATGTGTCGTGAAATGTTGGAAATATCTGACTGTTACACTGGTTATAATTATTTTATATCAGGGTTATCCAAACAACTGCTCCTGGGCCAACTGTGGCCCTATTTCAATAAATTTAAGGTTATTTCTATTTAATTAATGAACATTTTATTCATTTACATAAACAAGACACTCTTTTTTATGGTAAAATCAGTGGAAAGGTTAAAAAACGGAATTCCAAAAAATTATAATGGAGTTTTCAGTTAACAGTTAACAGTTTTCATAGGGCCTTATACATGGCCCTTCACAGACCTCCTAAATCCAATGATGTTGACTTATGCCCCACTCACACGAAGACAAAATGAAGAGTTTAGGCAAAAGCTTTTTGTCGTTTCGACATTTCATCCACATGGAAATGGCATTTTGGGAGGCCGTAAACGCTACTTTTTGAAACCGGGTCCCAGAGTGAACAAATCTGTATACACCTATAGTTTCGCCTCCGTCTGAACAGCCAAAAGGAATTTCCTGAAACGATTACGTCCTACATAGCATAGCCCGCTTAAGCCGCATGCATGGGTCAAGCCAATGTACTGCAGCGTTTTTAGTGGTTCCGTGCTTATGCGGACATTTCCTGAAACGATCCTGTGTTGACGGAAAACGTTTTCAAAATGAAATGGAAATATACCTTTATCGTCTGTGTAGCCAAGGCCTTAATCTGAGCAAGAGCTAGGAAATCATTGGGGTCATCATGTGGGAACCTCCTTCCGGTGAGTGCTAGCATCCCAGGGCCAACCTCCTCCATGTTAGCTCTCACCGCCTACAATGCCTTTACAAAGACCTCGTTTGCATTTTTAACCCTACCATATGGCTTTCACAGCATCAACACCTTCAACAGACACAGGTCCTGTATATGCAAGCTCCAGGTAGTGGAAACGCAGATGCTATCCACCCAACCATATGGCCTCTTGCAATGGGCAACTCAAAGACGAATGTGGCCCCCTCCTCAATCAATACAGCAGTAATACGGTTTTTGATACAGTTTTGCAATAAAATGTGGTTTTAAAAAAGTCGTAGCATCACTGATTTTCAGCACTGCCATCCAAGAGCAGACTAATTCTCAAGCCTTTTCATAATTATATCCCTTCAATGTAATTTCAACCCTGGCTCTGGTGGAAGAAACACTATGAGGTTCACCTGCGTTTACTTACCCAAATTCATCATTACTTTGTCACCAGCTGACAGACTGTGAGGTTGTGATGAAACTCTAAGTAGGTGTTATTTCTTCATTTTATACTGAAGCATTTCCCAGCAGCCTTGCAGAGAGGTTGTGAGGTGACTGACAGTGATTACTGAGCGTCGTGTCATTTGCACAGATATGAAAATTCTCAGCCCAGGTGCTGTGGAATGAAAATGAATATAGAAACTACAGTATCCCAGGAATAGATATTAAAACCTGGTGCGGCGGATTATGTAGCTTGGGGAACTTTAAAGTTGTCTTTTACTCTGAAATGATGAGAGGGAAGTGATGAGATAGGCTATAAAACTTTAGAGGAGATGAGCAGTCTCAATATAAACCTAAAGATAAAGTCCCTAGTGATATCCAAACCACTTTGGTCACATATTTTGCATTTCAAAATGTTATACTTACAGTTAATTAGACTCCAGGCCTGTAAATGGGAACAGCAGTATCATCTTCTGAGGTTTTTTGGTCAGTTATGGCCCAGTATTCTTGAATTTCTGGGGAAATTAGGCTCGTGGAAAATCATTTTTAAGTGCTCGTGGGCTTTTTGGCTGTGGGTGTACAATAGTGCTATTAGCCACCGGTAGCCTCTTAATTCATTAAGCCTATAATCAGGCCTTTCTTTGGATTGTAATGGTTTTCCTCAGTGATTATCGGCTGGAAACATGCCACCCTGCCTCTCTGATCTCCCTGTTTGACTGGAGATGTCACTGGTGGGATTTAAAAGGGAAAGAGAGACCCAGAAAGCATGCTTGAGGCAGAGACAAATTATTAGTTTGTAACTGTCTCTTTTTCTCTCTGTCCCTACCCTCCCTTTCTCCCTTCCCCCCTTTTTTCTTACGGTAATGCTTCATTGATCTATGCTGGGAAGAGATATTGCTAATTCACTGAACCCTGCTCAGCCTGTGCTCTGCCTTAGGCTGATTGCACCAGTTCATCCTTAATGTTCCTTTTTCTCTTTGAGCTTTCTTCAGCTTTAACCGGCGCCCCGAACCGGACAGGCTTAACCCCCTCAGCCTCTCAGAGCTGCGGGGCTGCTGCTGGCTAATGGCAAGGCAGACTCGTCTCTGCAGCAACTGGTGCTAATGATGACAGCGCCGGAGTCCAAGTGCCAAGTGAACTGAGTTGGTAAAAGCGATGATTCGGTGCTTTCAGCAGTGTGACTGCATTGAGAAAGTTGTGGAGGGAAACTTTGACTTGCACAAAGTATAGACAAATTAAATTTAATGATGACCCCCCCCTCTCTTTTTCCCCCTCCTGATATTTCTTTGGCACTTTCATCCTGAGAATCATAAAAGTGCGAAATATCAAATGAGGTCTGGTTCAATCATAAAGCTGCTCATTAAGTCACAGGTAGCTCCTGATTAGAATTCAGCTGCGGCAACAAAGACTTGATTGATGCATCGGATCATAAAAAAAAGTACTGAAATACACATTCAGTGTTTTATTGCCAAGTTAATTTGGCACCAGCAACTCTTATGCAAATGAACAACCAGTCAGCTAGACAATAACTCAAGGTGAGACAGTGACAATAGAACATAGCAGACACAGTGTCTGCATGCTCTGTGCAAAGCTCTGGATACACAGATACTTAGATCATTGCTCCACATGAAGGGACATAAAGAACACATAAATGGATCATATGCAACTTCAAGAGTGAATGTTTCATAGATGTCTTCCCCAATTTTCCTCCTAGTGAAGCCATTTGTGAGACTGATCTCTATTCAGATAGCAGTTTCTTTTTTCCATTTGTCCTATTGCATTAAGCAGGATTCCCTGATTAGTTTCCCCTCAAGCCCAAATTATGTTAAGAAAACCAAGACCACAAGGCCACAATATGTGCACAGATTATTTCATTAAAAGTGCGCTGTTGTAGCTCACCAGCTGCCCAAATACAGAGTCTACACTTGATTGCGTGATCATTCCCCAATCCCTATCCACTCCCTCTCTCCATATTTACCTATCAAATTAAAGGGATAGTTCAGTATTTTTGAAGTCAGGTCATATAAGGTACTGGGTGATAGTAGTGCCACTAGCCTCTGAAGATTTCAGTGAGCGTTGCCCCTTCATACAGGACACAGTTGAGGAAGTTAAATTGTGTAGCACCACAGGCCACTATAGGGTAATTTAGCCAGTTTAAAGTTAAATGGGTCAAAACCAATGTTGGCTCAATTGTACATTAGCTTAATTTGGTGCTGTTTTTCTCTGACAAAGCCTGCAGATGTGAACAGATATACTGTGGGGGAAGAGCACGTAGCTGTAGTCGAAGCTCTCGTTGCAAAATAGTATGAAGTAGGTATGAAGGGGCAGTTGCTCACTGAAATCTCCAAAGGCTTATGTCACTGCTATTGCCAAGTATCTCATATAACTCAACTTCAAAAATACATATCAAATATATTTACTTTTACTGTTGGTAATTATTTGTCCTTAAAATGTGTTTACTGGCTTTAAAGTTGAAACAGTGTTAAGTGCACAATACAGACCTAATGTAAACAATGTAGATTTTATGGCTGTGGTTGCTCATGAACTCCCAAATTTATTCAATTCCAACTGTAGTACCTACAAGCCAAAACTACATCTCAGGCATATTTGTAACTCTTGGTCCTTCTCCTTGGTTCTGCCTTAAGCAGAGTTACAAGGTGCAGTGCTGAAAATGTTCTCTTCAAAACAGGATGACCATTCAAGCTCCTTATATATCATCAGTAGTCATCAATGTAGACAAACATAACGATGATACCGGACATTTCTACTACAGGTGTTTTTTTAATGCTAGTTTTCAATAAAAAAGACCATAATGCATTAAAGCAACATTAAATTATCATTATAGATTGTTGTAAATTGAAGGCTTGTGATGATTGCAAGGCATTGTGAGGTTTCCCATGACTTTCTTTTTGGAGTGTGCCTCTGGAAATTTTCAATTTGAAGGGCCATGTAGCCCTCACACTTTACTCTACCCCTCTTTACAGCAAGAACCAGGACACCCTAGAGCTAAGTGGGTGGTAGTATATTGGGATTGAGCCTATGACACTGTATTTTGGATTTTACTGAAAATGTTGGTATATATTTTCACTTAATTTTATAATCTCACAAGACTCATTAAAGACCTGATAATTGGCTCTGGTGGGCCTGACCTGGCCTTTAGGAGGCTGACAGACGGCATCTGTGAGAGGGCAGGAACATTTATTATCCACACACACAGTGGCAGGGCCAACTGTTGGAGATAAAAGGCTAAAAGAAAAAATAATGATAAAATAACCACTGCAATGTCTGGTTTATGTCTTTCATCCATTTGCTTTGAAATAGAATAAAAATCTAATGGAAAATTGATTAAAGCATTGATAATATCTGAATATATATATCATTTAATCTGATATAGATGTAGCAGAAAAAAATTAGTGTATTTTGTTTCAAATAGGAGCTTCTTTTTTTCAGTTTTTTTTTCAAATTTTAGCCAGAAATGCCCTTAAAACTCTAAATGTTGTCTTTCTGTTTGGCTTGTTTTAAAAAACTACATATATATATATATAGAGTGCTTAACAAATTTATTAGACCGCCTGTCATATTTGTCTCAGAGACCATCCAGCATCATGAAGTGCTTTAATGCAGACTCTTTCATTTTCAGTGAGCTCTCCACGTTTTACCATTTAGAACAGGAAAGACAAATTTCAAACTGAATTCACCTTTTTATACCCAAATTTGAGCCGTCTCACTGGGCTTCTCTAAGAAGTCAGGAATTAATCAAGCATAATATTCAACCACTAAAACTCATTTTTCTGTTCAGGGATGCAAGTAATTAACTATAATTTAACATATTAATGAAGAAATAATAATGTGCTTTACCATTTTTTCAGTTTTTTTGTGAATCAGTCAATTTGAAAATTCATGGCTAACAATAATAGTTACATTTTAGCATTAAGAATATCATTTGGGTTAAAGAGCTTCTACATATTGGTGTATTAACCATTGCAGAAACATAAAAAAATGATTTTGGTAATTACCAATGCTGTTAATTTAGGGCAGCTATGGCATAAACCTTACTTTACTTTGGCTGGTGGTCTAATAAATTTGTTAAGCACTGTGTGTATATATATATATATATATATATATATATATATATATATATATATTCTGGGATCTTTCAAGTACAAGTGCTCTAGTTTTTACATGTTTGCATTTTTTTCAATGAATTCTCTTTCTGACACACAAACACACACAAGCCTTTAGGTCACGATACTCCCTCTCTCCCTCTCAGATGTCTTTCTCCCCTCTTCCCCTCCTTGCAACATGGTCGCTCTCTCCTCCCCTCATCCATCATCTCCAAACCAGGTGGGGTAACCTCAAAAGCACAGAGGCTGCAATTAAAGAGAACCCACAAGAATTGTGCCTGTGGTGTCTTTGGCAAGGGCAGAGGGTTTAAAAAGAGCCATTTGAATGCTGGATTTTATCGATACTGACAGATTTTTATACACCCGGGATTAGAAAAAATGAATCTGTACACCTTAAAGCCTTAGTCTGTTTGGTTTATATTGACATTTGCGTTCAAGAAAAAATGAATGGAGAATCTCAAAAGTACAAATGACAGGTGTAGTAAGGTAAGGTTACTTTATTTGTAGACTGGTAGATTTGATTTTTGGTAAGTGAGCCTTCTTCCTTTTACATGCACAATAAACAGCACAAGACATGATAAAGTAACAGCAGGGCTCTGTCTTAAAAGGGTAACCTGTAATTTCCACAGGGTTCATTTCTAAAGTGCAGCCTGGAGCAAGCCAGAGACGCTAGATCATGAGATCACAAATTCATGCAAGAAAAAAGAGAACAACATACAAATAGCATGGTGCCTTTGCCTGCCAGAGCTTCATTTGCTGCCTATTTGCTTCCACTTTTGACGAAATGTAGATTTAGTGCTACAGTGTAATGACTGGCACATCTTGTTAAACTGGAAGTAATATCCAATACCTGCAAAAGTTCTCCGTTCTGTAGTATTCCTGCTACAAATGTGCTGCAAGTACATTGAAAAAATTTGAATTCATGAGGTGAATTTTGCAGAGACCATATGGCAGAGCGCAAGCTAAGCAAAAAGCTAACAGGCAACCAAAGTCATATCAGCTTGATATGAAATACAGCATGAATTATCAGTTGATATGAATTGCTGTCACATTGTTTTGGAAGTTTGAAACAATTGATTGAAGTAAAAAGCTGATTTTTTTTTTTTTTTTCAATTTGATTTAAAACGAACATTTGAATGGCTAATTAAGTTGGCTTAACTTAGCTTGTTCAAATATTTTTGAAAATATACAAGAACAACTTTTTTAAAATCTTATTTTACTGCTGTGGCAAAAATTGTTTTGAATTGGTTTCAACGGGGCATTTTCAGTGCCTTAAATGTATACAAAAACTGTATGGAGCTTATTATAGACCTGTTATAGGTTCTGATATTAAGATTTCCAAATTCCATTGAAAAAAAACCCCAAAACCTCCCCCTTAAAAATGAATGTTGTTAGCATTAATGCATTTAAGCTAAAAAAAAAAAGGGAACAAGGTCTTTCTTGCTTGTATCGTGTTCAAATTCATCACCATCAATGCTAACGCTAACAAAAAAAGGATTATAAAACTTCAAAGGATATCAAAACTTACTTTGGAAATATTTTAACTTTTAAAGACGATAAACAAAGAAATAATTTCTCGAAATATGCTTATTTACAAGAACAAGAAGATGGGATAGATGCTCATGTAATGACTTTTGTACTAAACGTGAACCCATAGGAGATGGTTAGCTTAGCTTAGCAGTAAAATAACACTGAGAAAGAGCTAGCAAGCTCAATTTATTTAGCAAAAAAAACATGAAGACTGTGTGTGTTGGCTCGCTGGCTGTTTCCTTGTGTTTGTATTTTAAGCTAATCAATGCTAACTTACTGCCTGTAGATATATTTATTACCACACAGACATGAAAGGAGTTCAAATCTCTTCATCTAACACTCAGCATCAAAGCATTAACAAATGTTGTCAAAAAATATTTCTATCCCAAAATCTTTGAAGACTATAAAACATTAGCTTGTCTCTATATTGAAACATAATGGAGTCCAGCTAGTCATTGAAAAACTTGTCATGACCTTGCTTGATGTAAACCTTGAACTCTTCGTCCTTTTGATGTGATTTCTCTGACCTGTTTGAAGCTTTTTTTTTTTTTTTTTGAAGGACTATTTATATGTCTTTCAAAAGCTGTCTTTGATAGGGCTATCAAAGGGAAAAGCTGTAGTGTTTTTGTGAAGTGGCTGGCTGTTTCACTCCTGAGAAGGTGCGTGTGTGGCCAGAGAAGGTGTTTATAGTCCTCATGGGGTGTGACATTTTAAAAATACTGCATGCAAATGTCTTCCCCTCTCTGCCTGTCGTCTCTCCTCTGTGATTCAGGTGTCTTTTACTGTATTTGCCATTTTTCCGCTCTTCTCCCATTGCTTTTTGCAGCCGTCTGCACCTGAAAATTTGAATTTGCATGGCTCTAAATACCCTCATAGTAGGCAAGGTGTCAATCACCATTTTGTTTTTATTACATGTTCCTTATCTGGCTTCTCCAGATGTGAGCGAGGGATGAGAAAGCATCAAGTCAGGGAGTATTTGTGCAGCATTTGGCTACAGTCTTACAGCCAGCCCTCCCCAGAGGCTGCCGTAGTTTTTTTTCGAATGTTGTTTTTAACCAAAGTAGAAAAAAAATGATTGGCTGGAGGGGCTGTTCCTCACATGCCAGTCAAATCGCCCGACTTAATTAACCACTAATCTCTCAGCTGTCAGCTTCAGAGGCGGGAGCTGGAGTCACTTCAATCTCCCGCTGCTCTCTGTACTTTTTCCCAAGAGCTTTAGGGTCCCCGCAGAGAGCACCCAAACCCAACTGCGAACGCACAACATCAAAAACCCGCCGTTGTCCCACTCCGACAGTCAGCAGACATCAGCCACCCACAGGAAATTGGAATCTGGGTTGGAGGGAGTGAAAAGGCACTGTAATTTTTTCGCTAACGTGTAAAAAAAATAATGCAAGACAAGTCACCCCTGCCAGGAGGGAGCAGGTGATGGACAGCTGGAGAGGAATGTAATGAATTTCTCTCCGCTGGAATGACGGTAGGGATCTGCGGGGGGTATTGATGTCAGCGTTTGTTTCACAGACAGGGTTGTTAGACGACAAGTCACCTGCAAACTGAATCCCAGACTCTCCTGTTTCTTTACTTTATGCTGCTTACGGAAAGTCTCTTTGAAAAAAGTGTAAATATGCTGTTTTTTTTATCCTTAAGGGTTTCTGTTTCAAATTTTCCACCAGCTACAAGATAAAAGGTGTTTTGCTAGCTAAAAAGGAGGCACAGCATCATTATATACTGTGCTTTCAGACAATAACAATGTCAGTCAAGAGTCTGCTCAACTTTTTTCCTGTGTTTGCATTCACAGGAGCACAGTAGACGTTTGGTCTCCACTTCAGCTTTAAGTTAATTGTCTCTGCGGGGAACTATCTGGCAAGGAAGTGAAACAAAGAAGTAAAACAGAGATGTAAACTTACCCCAAACATAAAATACTAACACATTTTCAGGCAACAAGGCTTTATCTGTGGCCCCGAGCTTCAAAATATGACAGCAAGTTAATAAGGTTGGGACTTGGAGGGTTCAAGTTAGCAAGCTAGCAATAAGGAATTTTCATGGTTCAGATTTGTTTTTTAAAAATAGTGCAATAGAGGGTAAATTGGCCACATTAGGTTAGACTTTTTAAATAAATCTTCCTGATAGTTTATATTTAATGACTTTTGGACATGCACTGATCATTTATTGAGGTTAATGGTGCAGAATAATCGCAGTTTCATCGGGTTAAAGCTAAGGATGTTCCTATCCATCTATTTCCCTGCTAAATGCTCATTTCATGTCATTTAAGTGACTAGTCTAAAGAGGAGAAAATTCCTATAGAACAGTCAAATTCCACGGGTGCACCAGAAGTCGAGTGGTTAGGGCAAAAACCATGTATTAGCTCTGACATTATTCTGCAGCTGTGTTGCTGACAGCACGTCATCCAGCAGACTAATCAAAGCGTTTGGAAAGGATCAAACAAGAACGTCACTGTAAAGAGGAGGAGCCAGCCAGTTATAAATTTCCTATTCTTTAAGATAGTTTTTATTATAACAATGGAGGTCTGGCTCTGTGAATCAAAGCAATTTTACCTTCAACCATCAGCCTCGGAGGAGTGAGATTCTGTGAGAGTGAGACTCTGCAGCTGCGTCATAGGTAATGTTATCCTCAGATTTCACACGGCTCTAACCTATTTATCTGCCAAGATGGGCTGTGAAACGTTCTCCCAAACATTTCAGTAGGTCCCATTGGTTAAAAAAGTAATCCAGTGCTGAAGTCCGTGTTGAAATCGGCAGGATAGACGCTAATTATCATACTTAACAACCTAACTGGCGGTTGTGTGATGATGCGTTCAAGTTGGCTGGGAAATTTTAGTGTTTAAAGAATGGGTATAAATCCGTCATATCAATAAAAAAACCTAGTATTTCAAAAATGTATTTATTTAGTAGTATTTTCAATAATTGAAGAACTTTTGGAAGGAGGTCGCAGCATTATTTAAAATTTAAATGTAATTTAAATGTAATTTATTCAGCCTATTTATTTTAATGCAATTTAATTTAAAAATTGTATATTGAAATTAAATTTTATTTCCTCGCTTCTATCACCATACTGAAATCATACCGAACCGTGACTTCAAAACCGAGGTACACCCCTAGTAATTTAACTGACTCGTAAATCCTGCGCTGGCTAATTTGATAAATGAATGTAACCGTTTTAGCGATTAACCACGCGCATCCCTATTTAAAGCGCCATACTGTCTTTGTTTTTTTTTAGGTAAAAAGACAGTTTTAATAAGTACTAACGTACTGACCATATTATTGTAACTGATAAGAAATAAAATTCAGAATATAAGTCACACCAGTATATAAGATGCGGTCTGTTTTGGGGGTCTCCCAGGTGGAAAAATGGTGTAAACTGTCTTCCTGTAGAAATGTGCATTTTCTGTGCAGCGGCTCCTCATAGCACCTGTTGAGCTCCTCCTACAATAATGTTGATAGTTGTGTTTACAGTCAAACCAGCACTCCATGAGGTTTGCTTTAAGAGTAGCAGTACCCTAATTACAGATTTACATAGCTGAATCTGATTGATCAGACTTAGCATAGAACCATCTAATTGCTGACTATATGCAAAAAACCACTGCAAAATAAACATTTAATTAACAACCCTACACATGCCTTGGATTTTAATCTCTCTGTGTTACTACAATTCTCTTGCATCTGATCTTTTCTGGTATCAATATCAATAAGATATGTCAATATCATTGGATCGAATAGCGAGGCATAATGGGTTTAATGACTCTAATATTGCAGTTTAATTGCTCGATTTATCTCTTATGTTGCAAAGCAGATTGATTGCATAATAATGGGTTATTTTCTGGAAGTATTATTAAGTTGGTATTTATATCAAGACAGGCCATGAATCATGATTTATTTGGAGAAAAATGCAAATCAATGTAAAAAACAGGTTCAGCAGTAGGGATTGGGAGACTGGTTAGGGTTGAATGAAGGCTAAATGGAGCAATGATACCTGGTCTGTATGAAAAAAGTGAAGGGGGTCTGAATACTTTCAGAATGCACTGTTTGTCCGTTTTCTTTAAATTCAGGGTTATGACGTAATAAGGAAAAAAACTGTTAAAAAGTGGAACTGTCTGCCTGGTAGGCGTTCCTTCATTACACATTATTAAACAGATTTTTAAGTTAAGATAAAACCCTAAAAGTCTTAGAAAAGGAAGTATTGTGTATTTCTATGAAAGGTTTTTCGGCTCATCTACACCCTTGTGTTCCCTAAGAGGACTTTCATTTATTCTTTATTTTAAGTCACATGATTTCAGTGTGACATGCTACAGTAACAGTAGGCCAAACATCTATTTCATGGCCAAAGGGGGTGGTATTTTAACACATAAGCTGCTGTATCTGGGGGCTCTGAGCTGAGAATGAGTTGATGTTTTATTGAAAAATAATGACGACAGGAAACGTTGAAACATGTAATACAATGGTAGAAATGTTAAGAAATTGTTCCAAATCCAAGTGGATAAAAACACTTTAGCATCTGCAGCCATTATTACCTCACTCCATCATCAGCTGTTAAATTGACTTTGCCATAACCTCCCAGTGAATTTAGCATTTAACATTTAATTACTGTTAGAGATAAAAGAGTCCCTCACAGTGTTAGACCGGGTCTTTGGTACATTGACAATGTCCAGAGGGAGATGCAATCAAAAGGCCTCTCTGTGTGGGGACGTTTTTCGTCTGTCTGCTGTGGAGTTTCAAAGAACCAGACAGACATTGTTAAAGCTGGCCCCTACCAAACCCATGCCTCTGAATCTATTCATTTAACAAAGCTAATAAAACATTCTACAGCACAGTTTGGATCTGATTTATGCAGCTGTTGTCATTTTAATCAGCTATGTTGAGTGTATTGTACCCGCTAAAGTAATTGCACATTGTTATGTAATCCATTCTTAATATGGCAATATTGATTTTAGCTGCTTTAATTAATGATATTACTACCCACATCACATCCTACTTTTTACTTCTACATTCCAAAATGTCAACTTTTAGTTCCAGTCACGTATCAGCCCGGAGCTGAATAATGTATATGCTGGCTTTTCCACTCTCTGCATGATGTAAACTCATTATTCGCTCACATGGTCTGTTTCAAACAGTCTCTGGGACAGGAGGACGCCTTCAGATTAAACCCCAGACTGACGGTCATCAGCACTTGCACTGATTTGTGGAGCTCACACTGGGAGTAAAACATTCCCACAGCTTGTGTACTGTACACAGCAGGGTGTTAGCTTACTCTGTTTCCACTACAAACTTCACGCAATTGTGTCCTTTTTCAAACACCCTCTACCTTTTTTGACTGTTCTGCTGACCAGTTTAAGTTTAGCATAATGCTCAATCCAGTTAATTTTTTCAGATGTCAATCAACACCGAAAGCTTAACACTGTACAGTCTCTGTTAATTTAAAGGGTCAACTGAGGTGTTTTAAAGTGGTTTTATTTCTATTTTGTTATTTTGAATGCCTTTAACTGCTGCCAGGGGGTAGGTATCAGACCACTGACAGCATGTCAAAGATAGGATATTTTTGTGCATTTTTCATGAAGAATTAAATTTTTCATCGAAAAAAAGATTTAAAAAAAGGACCAAAAAAAAAAAAAAAAGGGGAAACAAAAAGAGGTGGCGCCAAAATCAACATAAACTCAGAAGTTCACACAGGAGCTTTAATCAAGATAGAATCAGGGAATATCAAAGCTTTTAAAAAACCATAGATCTTCAATCTTAGTGTTATTATTTTACATTACAAAGAAATTTGGGCCCTTTACCTTATTATGAAAGGACATAACATTGAATAGCATAGGAGGTCAGAGAGAAAGCATGCATGTTCACTTGAAATCATAACCTGAATTTCCTGATTGTTCAACAGCTTAAATTAATCTAGAAAACAAGATATTTTTTGGACTTTAGATGGAACAAAAAATGATTGATCAAAGAGAGGGATATTTTTTATTTTACTCTGTTCACCTTTAAAGTATAAACTTCTAGTTGTTTTCTGAAGGTCTCCAGAAATCCAGACATTTTCACTAAAAAAACAACTTTCCCCAAAATACTTTCATCCTCAATATCAAAATAAATAAGTCAAGATCTCAAGAAAACAACTAGATTGTACCCCTTTTCCAGCAAAGTAGAGGATCAGAAAATACATGGATACACGTCTGCCTAAGGCTTCAGTACATTATGGATATTTTACAATGTTTTTGTAACAGCACCGATTCTTGGCCCACTGAAAACAGCCCAGGGACCTACTTTTGGGTCCCAACCCATCAGTTGAGAGCGACAGGCTTAGAAGATTCCATTTATGGGGTACATCCTAAACACAAAGCCATCGATGCCCTGTCAGTCATCGTTTTTAAACAAAAGCTGCGGTGAATAAAAGAGAGAGAGCACTGTCTAAATTGCACATTATGTCCAAATTAGACATTAAGCCACCGTTTTCCTGCATATCTTGATAATTAAAAACAAGAAATTATCATTCAGTTTTACTATAGTGTAGTACTGCATTTCGTACCATGTCCTAAATAACACAATGCAAGTCTGCCTCAGCAACAAAATCAGCTTGATTACACTGATTTGTAGTTTACCAACAGCATGTGAGTAATGCAGTGTGGCTTTTCCCCCTCTCAACCCATTCCTATTCTCCTCTCTACAGGTAAAATTGAGATGAACAAGGAGAGAGATGGATGACAGGAATATTTCCATTGATTTTATGCTAGCTTTCTTTCTTTGTAAAGTGGCGATAGCTGTGCATTAACAGTATCTATATTCAGGTTTGAAATGTTTAACTCTGACTTGTGTCAAAACAGAAGCAAAAATAACCCCTCAGAACTGCCAGAGGTATGTCAGTACTACTCAGCACCATTGATCTGCATTTAGATTAAAAGTGCTATATGGCATATTGCTGTGTGTGACACAATAGCTGAGTTTATAACTGATAGTGAAATTAACTGAGATGCTGATGCTTCTGTATGACCTAAAAAAGCAAACAAGTTCATTGATTTAAAAAGGGATTGCTTCTAAATTATTATTCTGTATGCCCAGAAGATAAGTGCGATACAGCAGGAAAAGCCTTTTATAAACATTTCCATTCCAAAGACTCATTTTAGGTTGCAGCTTAGATATATTTTTATTTTTGTATCAGATAACAATACTGACATATTTGCAGGACAGTGGAAGCAAAGAGATCCTTTTGTTTGTCCACAGGAGGCGCCAAAGCCGACACAATCTGGAAGGTCATCACAGGAGCTTTAAGTCCAAAACTCTGCTGTTGTTACAACGCTTCAAGCATTGCCTCAGCATTGCCATATTTCCAAATTTGAAACTTTGACATGATAGTAGCAAAACTCAAACAATATCGAAACCATGGCAAGAAAGAAAAAGTTCAGAAGCAGTGAGGCACCCAGTGTTTGGTTATTTCTTTTGATTGTTGAAAACTGTAGGCAAACCCCCTTACACTGTCTTTGTTGTAACCAACAAATTGGTACAATTCATACAGTGTGACAGTTTGCTCCAAATATTTGATAGATTCTTTTCTCTCCAAAACACCTGCCTTTTGAAACAGGTGTTTGTTTTTAAAGCTTTGGGAATTTCCTGTATTGTCGATAATTAAAGTAAAAAGGAATGCATGATTTTAAAGCCATTAAATTATAATTTTGACACTTCTAAGAGGACTCAAAATGGCATTATAGAAGTGTCAGAAGTTCTGACAACTTTCTAATGTACTTAACCATATTAGTGTGTTTCATGAATGCACCCTTTAAAGTGTGATTTGCATTAATACTACACCTCTACCCAGCAGGCCGGTTCAGTGGGGATGTTCGCCCCAATATGTTGCTCTAATTAGACGCAATGTGTCGTTTTGAACGTGCTCAGCAGGGAGCAGTAAAAGAACTTTTGTTGTGCGGCCACACACATGCTGTACGGGCCTGTTGTTTAATTACCGGGTACCACTTCCCCTGAGGTAGCACTGCCGCTGCTTTCGTTCGCCACTCCTGCTTCTTTCATGCGCTTTTCGCCACTCCCGTCCTTGATATTCTCTCCTCACAGCCAAGCAATTCGCCTCCTCTTATTCTTTCTTTGATACACCGCCACTGCTCCTCGTTTCTTCTCTGCAGTATTCCCTCCTTTCCTTCATCCTCATTTCCTTCTTCCTTCAGGATATTCTGCCATGGCCGCTGACGCATCCATGGCCCAATTAGGCAAAAAACAAACATTTGGACATCTCCCTGCTGAGCTTCTCCCTTGTTCCTCCGTTCTTCTTCTATTTTACTCCATGTACAAGGACAACACATTTTTCCCTCTGTGTTTTCAGTAACCCTGAGCATCTGGACTGAGGATGAAAAAAGCAGAGTAGGGATAAAATATGACAGTTGAAAGGGCAAAAAGGTTCGTTTATGACCAAAGGGGAAAACAAGAGTTTCAGAAACAATAGGAGGAAAAGTTTGGACAGAGAAGCAATAAAGGGAGATGGAGGGATTAAAGCAGAAGGAGAGATTTATCAGCAGAAACAGTGTCTCAGGAGCAGATGGCAACCGATGCCTCATAACTCGTTTTTCTTTCTTTCTCTTTTTTCATTTGTCTGTGGTGTTTTATAAACTGAAGTTGCAAGAACCACTTATTTCACTTTCAGTGAGACTGAGTCTGGGAGTTTGATGTTTGTATATGTTATATACCTGTGGTGGATGGGCCATTCTCTTAGATTTGTCCCTGCTACTTTGATACTCTGTTTAGATATATTACATGGTAGCTGGAAGGCCAGTTATTTGGCATTTTTTCACTGTTCACAAATTCCATTAAGATATTAAAACCTCCAATTTTCTTTTTTCCTCCAGGGCTTTCCCTAGCTAGTTTGTGGTCTCAAAAACCCCTAGTATTTTTATTCTATACTATATTCTAAACTTGCTTCTGCACATGTCAAAGCACTTTGTAAACCCATGTTTTTAAAAGTGCTAGACAAATTAAGTTATTATAATTATTATACAGGTAAGAAGTAGAAAAATACACTTAAGAATAAACACTTAAATTTTGTATTGTTTCATTCAAATCCCTTTACTTTATTTTTCCTTTTGGGGGGCAATTCAAGGCACCTAGAGCAGCAGCATTACAAAAAAGCAAAGAGCAGAAGTCTAACAAACAAATCCAAACTCCAAATATAAAAATAAAGAAAAGAGAAGTTTTAAAACATATATAAACGTATTTATGATTGAATATACAAAAATGAAAACTATAAACAGATTATTTTAAGTATGGGTCTTAGATATTGACAGTAACATCATTTTAATATATGAACCAAGCTGTACTTGTAGAGTAAAAAATTAAAGGCCAAGGATGGTTTGAGTGAAAGAGATGAAGATTTCAACTAGAAATATGTAAACAGGATAATTTAAAATAGTGCAGTACTGAGTAAACCCTGGTTGTAGTGCAATAAAATGACATAAAAATATGTCAAAAAATATAAACAGAAAAATGATGAATGTTGCAAAAAAAGGAAGAGTAACAGCAGTATCTTTTGAATGGTCAACAAAGAAACTCTGTGACTGTTGAATGGTCATTAGAGTAAGTCTGTGACTGTTGAGTGGTCTTCAGAGTAACTCTATGACTGTTAAGTGGTCATTAGAGTAACTCTGTGACTGTTGAGTGGTCTTCAGAGTAACTCTGTGACTGTTAAGTGGTCATTAGAGTAACTCTGTGACTGTTGAGAGGTCTTCAGAGTAACTCTGTGACTGTTAAGTGGTTATTAGAGTAACCCTGTGACTGTTGAGTGGTCATTAGAGTAACTCAGTCACTGTTGAGTGGTCATTAGAGTAAGTCTGTGACTGTTGAGTGGTCATCAGAGTAACTCTGTGACTGTTGAGTGGTCATTAGAGTAAGTCTGTGACTGTTGAGTGGTCATTAGAGTAACTCAGTCACTGTTGAGTGGTCATTAGAGTAAGTCTGTGACTGTTGAGTGGTCATCAGAGTAACTCTGTGACTGTTGAGTGGTCATTAGAGTTAGTCTGTGACTGTTGAGTGGTCAGAGTATTTCTGTAACTGTTGAGTGGTCATTAGAGTAACTGTGACTGTTGATTGGTCATTAGAGTAAGTCTGTTCCTGTTGAATGGTCATCAGAGTAACTTTGTGTCTGGTACAGGAGCAAATCATTTGGTTGTTGGGAACTACTTTCAACTGTGGGTGAGTACGTGTTTGTTTCTTTTGTTATTTGTGACATATGAAGAAAGAATATGTAGACAGAAAAGGAAGAATAGTTTGTTCTAAAGGTCTCCTATATGTCCTCCCTAAGCAGATTATCTAACAGGGCTCACTCAGTTCTACTAAATGAATTCAGAAAAGCTGAGCTATTGGTGACTTTAAAACTGGGTTTTAAATTGCTTGTTTACAATACGATGGTGCCCTCAGGCTGCTTACTTGCCCCATCTTCACATAAATTCAGCCTTAAGTTATGGCCTCAGCATGCCTAAAAGGCCTTCACAGTACTGTGAACCTAACCTAAGGGGCATGCAGGTAAAAAGAAGCTGCACTGAATTCAGAGCATTGCTAATTTGAGGCTAAACTTTGCTGAAAAAAGCAGGTTAAACTGAGAAAAATGACTACACGCTGATGAACTATGTGAGTTGGTGGTGTATAAGCTTGGGTAACCATAAAGATGTCAGATAAACTGTGCTCACCTTGATTCAGAAAAAAACCAAAGCATGTTTGGAAGTTGGAGTGTTTTCACTGCAAACTTTATATATCATAAGAGAGCAGTTTATAGAGTCTGGTGATGATTCATCTCTTGTGTTTTGCTGTAAATTTGGTTGTTTCACAGCAGTGAACTGAGTCACGGAGTCACTGTTTATTCTCTCTGTGTGTTTTTTTGTCGGCCTTGGTTCATACTTATTTATATTCGCCCCTTCTTCACTTATTTATATGTGTGTTTAGATGTACATAACCCTGAGTGTGTGTTCGTAACTGTGTATATGTAGGCACAAACACACACACTCCTTCTCCCCTTGAGGTGCCGTGTAGATGATTGTGTCACAGCAGGAAGAGGCTCTCTCTCAGCTCCATGTCTAATTAACTTTACGCCTCATTTTGTCTTGTGTTTGTGGAGAGAGCGCGCATGTGTGTGGGCCTCGGCTGCACATTGTGGCTTATTTTTCCGTTGCTAAAAATGAGAGCGAATTATTTAAAAAGAATGTGAAATATTTAAGAGGTGACTGAAATATTTGGACTGGTATTGCAGCAGAAGGTGGGAGGCGGAGGATACAGCGAGTAAGGAGAGAGGGAGAATGCCATGATGGTCCATGTTCAGACAGAGGAGGGGGTGTTTGTTTTTTTTTTTTGTTTGTTTTTTTTATTTTTGATGCCATTGTGGAAGTGAAGTTGCAAAGAATCACAGAAGGCAGCTGTTGTTGCTTGATTACAGGAGTTTTTACCAGTTTTACTTGGCTATTCCAGATGTTTGTGCCTTGGTTTTTTCTATTTTATAATAATATGTTGGCCATATTCTGAAATGGTTGTAGTTCTTTTTTTCGTAACTGAGTTAAAATAAAGGCTTAGGAATAGAAGTCAAATATAAACATAAAAATATAAATTGAATTTCTTTTTAACAGGTTATTTGTGCTTTATACAGGAGTAAAAAAGTTTGTTGTTCTGAGCTCAGCGTTAACATTAGTGAGATTGTATTCCTTTAGCTTGTTCTGTCACTCAGAGGCTCAAACAGGTTTTCTGTCATCCTCAATGCACTGGACGCAAGGTCAATTTCCATTAATGGCCAGTCCTGCCAAATACAGGCAAAAGGTCCCAAGAAATAATCTTAAAACAAAAAGGGGATGCAAGGCTTTGGTTGCTCTGAGGTCATCAAAATTGGATTTGGATATATTAACTAGTATAATAAACTCTTGTAAATACTTAGGGTTCAACCCTCTTAATTTCTAATAATACGAAAAAATGCAGACATAAGTTTTGTAGTCAGTGTGCAAATAGGCTTTCCACAGCATGAGACTGTGTTTTTTTATTCGTACGAACAAAAGGACTCAGCATGCAAAGGCCTTCAGTTTGGGCTGTTGATTTAACAAAAAGTTTTTTGTTTTTTTTTGTTTTTGTTTTTTTTTACCTTGGACTTATCTAATACTTTATAAAGAAACACACGTGATTTTAAGTTTTAGATATTTTTCCTTAAAAGCAGTTATCAATTTGCACATAATGCACTTATTATAATTTATATTTTTGCAGTGTAGCTGTACATGGAAAGCATTAAGCAGGAACAGCACACATTCCTGCCTTTCCTGTGCCTACAAAGAAAACCTGAGGCAGGGAGAGAGGCAGCAACAACCCAGAGCAGAGCAGGCATCACTAGCTGGGTTTCCATTACACTTGGAAATGTGCAAAATCTAAATAGCGCAATAAAAAAACTGGTAATGTAAACACCTGATTTCGAAAAAACCAAAAATATTGCTAAAAAGTTTTTACGATTTCATGATGAGATTTTTCAGGCGTTTCGATATAGAAATATGTCACAAAATTGTAATAGAAACACTTTTTCTGCATTTACAAGTCATACAGTGACATACGGTGTCAAATGACCAGTCACTCTGAGACAACATGGCGTGGTTCATGTGGGCAGAAGAAGAGATGAGACTTTTTTTAACATCATACTTATACCCTTATACGTGGCTTTTACCATACATACTAACTATAACTCTGAACTATCATCCGTCACCCTCGTCTTTTTTTCAAAATTATCAAGTCAGCCGCCGTAGATGTAACCAAAACCGTACCAACACACAACAGGTTTTTGAGCATCAAGCTTCCCTGCAGCAGATTCAGATGAGATTTTATGAGAATTACAAGGCCTATGCCCAAAACTCCCTTCAATGGAAACATATTGAAATTTAAGAAATATCGCTTTTATTTTGCGAAAAACTGTAATGGAAACCCAGCTAATGACAACAGAATTACACTGATTTATCAGACGATGAATAAAAGAGGAGCTAGGGTGGAGGAGGGTTGCAAAAAGCAGCTTGCGGAGGGAGCAGCAAAGCGTAGCCAGGCTAGAGCAGTTTAAACATGGCAACCCGAGTGCACTTAGCCAATAGTGTGCGAGTGAATGAGCTGGCCGTGAAGTGATGAGGGCTTGAGTTAGATCAGCTGATCCTCAAAGATATGGCAATGCTTGACTCCGTGGCCTGCATGGACTAACGCTATATGCTAATTTTTTTTCAACTGGTGACATGTTTAAACAAAAACAACCATAAAGAACTTCATGAACTTGTTCCATTTTAATTGCATGGGTATAAAGAAGTCAAAAGGCCTTTTATATTTTCCGGCTTAAGGCGTGTTTTTGCCGGGCCTTCACAGTCTAAGGGTCATGATGTATTGTGATCATATCACAGTAGGTATGACTGAAGCTTGCATGTGCTTTACAAGGCTGCATATTTGAAGTCAAGCAAAATCTTTCAGCAAAGCTTTTCATGGAAACCTTGCATCCACAATATGTTATGATATGGTGTGATTTAGAAAACATTATGCATGGAAACAAATGTTGATTGTTTGACCAGATTCCAAATCGTTTAGAAGCATAAGCAGAGACACAAATGTCAGAACTGAAACCACATTGTGCAAACAGGACAGCAGCAATGGAAAGTCAGAGCTCAGCCACAAGGTTGTTTTGTAAACTGTGATGATTACAGTAGCTTGTGCTGCTGGCCATTGTTTCCCCTCTAAATCTTTGCGGTCATGTTTCCTATCTTTTTTTCCAGGTCTTATTTATAGAGATGGCGCAGTATTTCCTAATCTCTGCAGTCATTGTTGGGGGCTGAATGCTACTATAACCAGGAGAACCTGCAGGCCAATAGAAGTAAAGCCAAATAATCCTTTAAAATGCCACCATAGACTGCACAAAATCTTAAGGATCACAGCTGACATAAGACTGAATGGGTTTTTGAGGAGTGACAGCACTATCAAGACAGAAGTGTTTGTGTTGATAATGGTGTATGGGAGTATACTTTGGTGTGTGTGTGGTAGAGGAAGTAGGAGTTTTGTGTGATGGAGAGATCATGCTGAGTGGGATTATATCCTCAGTATGACAGCCACACAGGCTTTATATTACCAACACACACTCAGCGGGGTTCAGTCATTCTGCATAGCCTCCTGTGGTCACTGTTGTGTTTACTCATTAATCACACGTCCACTTTGAATTTAAATACACCATAAAGCCCTCATCTGCAACACCCGGACGTGAGAGTGGGGTAAACAGAGATGTATCATCTTGAAGTAAGTCACTGTCATGGGCACATAAAGGTCAGACAATGTCAAAAAGAAAAACACTTAGTAATATGACTGAATGATTACTTTTATAGTCAATGATGAGTAACGGTGCTTAAAAGCAACTCAACTTTACATGGCAGCTCAGAATTGATATTAATTTTCCCAGTCTCCATTAGTGGTGCATGTATGAAGAAGCTTTTTGCTTAAAACTGTATAAAAAACAGATAATTCAGTAGAAAAACTGATTATAATGAGGGAAAACAATGACATTTTTTCCTTTATTTGATAGGCTTTTGCCAAATAATAGGCTACAAGTGGTCCATCATAGCATAAAGGCTGCAAACAGGAGAAACAACCAGCCGAGCTCTGTCCAGATATAGAACAAAGTCTAGCTTTCAGCCACTTTGACACTTTCTTTTTAAGAAGTCAGACAGAACCGGCCTTGTCTGAAGTCCCACTGACATTCGTAACAACTCCAATAATAAATAATTCAGCTGTGGAACAGAATCCTTCTCAACTTTTTGTCATGTGGCTTACTTTATGGATTTAGATAAAAGCACACATTTGATGCGAACTGATCTCCCTTACTTGCTTTTTCAATGTTCATATATTTCCAGGAGCTTTTGACCAATGCAAACCTGTCATTTTATTGTGAAAATAAGACTTGTTAGTATAGGTGCTCTGTGTCCAAGCAGTATCTCTGATTGTTTTAATGCTATATGCTAAGTTTAGCCTAGTCAAGCTTATTTAAACAGCACATTCCTTACACAGGGAAACACGGTGGACCTATCACTTAATCAGTTAATCAATATTTCTGTTTAAAAAAGCCAGGTCTAAAACATGCTCTTTGTTCTTATTTATGATGACCCAACATTAACACACAATATTATCAGCATAATATTGGTACTGACAGATGATAGCTTAAGAATTAGTATCATCAAATGTGAACATTTTGGCTTATATTAACATGGGATGTGTGTTGCCTGAAAAAACACTCAAAGTCAGATCCCTTTGTAGTTGGCACCAGACTTATGAGTCAATTAAACTAATCAGAACCAAGCAGAAACATGTTTGAAAAGTTTGCAAGAAAGGCTGCCAACTGTTGCTCCCTTTCAATGTCAAGGCTCATTTATGCTCCATATTTAAGATGCATGCAGATACGGATGAAGTTTTCTGTCTGTATTATATATGTACATTGACACAAAAAATTTGACACTAACTGTAAAAGAAGCCAAGGTCTTACCATTTTTTTTAAAAACCTTTGAAAAATCCTGCCCTTCTTTTACCCACAAAGTCAAGTGGAAGCTTGAAAATGAACCCCACTGTGTTCTATTAGATTTATGACCAATGCTAAATTGATGTTTCAAGTGTGTTAGTAACACCAGAGTGATACTTCCACACCTGTTCCTGAAGTGCTCACATCAATTTAGCCGTGCTGTTATTTCAGGTTTAAACAGCCCTCACGCCCAATTTGTGCTGTTTCAGCATGACGCCATGATGGATGCGTGTGGACGGCAGCAGTTAGCATGGAGCTGCGGTCAGTCAGAGACTGTCAATCATGCAGAAGTCAGGGAAACTGGAAATGAACAGGCGAGGTTTTTTCTCTCTGGGTCATCTGGTTCACTCATCAGATTGAATTGTTTTAATTCTGAGAAAACTTTCTGCCAAACCAGCAGTCATGAGCTATTATTTACATAAAGTATGTGGGTTTTTAGAGGAATGAGCTGTTTGCGTGTACTGTAATGCTAATTAGTCCTTTTTATGCTGTGTGAACTTACATTTGTCACAAAAGCTAATGCAGACTGCTGTGAAGCCTGCTTAAGTCACTTTAAAAACTGCTCATTTAAACCCTGCAGCTTTATCATTTAGTGATCAAACAGATACGCAGGAATTATTTGAATTGATTAACAAAAACCTAATATCAAGAGGAATAAGACAGCTGGAAAGAAATCAAATAGTATCTGCTGGGTGACAGCTGGCGCCTGTGAAAAACACTGATAATTTATTCTGTTAGTGGGTGAGTTTAACAGCATTTTCTGACAGGAAAACTGCTGCACAACATGTCCTGAATATCCAAGTATTGTGCTGTGGAAGTGGAAATCCAACCCAAGAAATGGAGATGCTTCAGTGCTAAAACAAGCATGCATTCGTTATGATTCATATCCATAAAATGAGCAGCTATCCTTTGAATTCTCTCATAGAATCAGCCCCCTTAAGGTAGCATAATCAAGCCTTTGAAATGGATCTTTTTCATACGTATGAATCTATGCAGAGTTGTCAGAGATCACAGGAATAATATGACAGGTTAATCCCCTTTCACAGTACTTTTTGCTGTTGTTAGATTTATACAGAGCTGCTGTTTTTGTTTGTTGTTTGGCTTGTTTACCAGCAACCATCCAGCCTGCCAGCAAGCCGGCGGTCTCAGTGGAATGTTCTGGAGAGTCTCTGGAGCATGGCCAGCCTCTCCACACAGCACCCAGTGTCTCCTCATCTCACTGCACAGCGAGCTGCCCAGGCTGAGGACGGCACGGCCAATAAGGAAGCCTTCAGAGTGTGTGCGTGTGGAAAGTAGAAGAGTTCACGCTTGTTTAACCGCTTTCAAAACCACGGGACATTAAGATTGAACTCACTTTGTATGTGTAATGTTTCATTTATGAGGGGTTACAGAGGTATTCAGAATCTTAAGTCTTACTGCACATTACACAACTGGGCTGTATGACATTAAAATCGGTTTTAGAGTTGTCACAATACCAGTTTTCATAAAGTAATAATAAAAAATCAAATAATATTGACAACTTTTTCATTACCATATCATCAAAAAGGTGCAGAGATGCCAAATATTGGACGTGTTTTTTCTTATTACAGAAAATGCTCACAAACTTCTGCACACTGTCTTAATTGCACAAATGCACCCACTGACTACTTCATCAGCCAGTGATGTGGCAGCACCCAATGCGTGTAGGCATGTGGACAAGTCAAGTTAATGTGCTGAAGTTTAAACTGAGCATCAGAATGAGAGGATCTAAGTGACTTTGAATGTGCTTTGACTGTTGCTGCTTAAATGCATTGGATGCTGCCATGTGATTGGCTGATAAGACACTTGTGTAAATAAGCAGTTGAACAGGTAAACTTAAAGTGGCATTATTTTGACATTTAGAAGGAGTTTCACTTGATTTGAGGGGTTATTTAGAAGGCGATTCTAGAAGAAATCCCCATTATTAGTACTTTTTCCAATACCACATCAACAAGTAATACTTCACCAAAACCCCCTTTATGTGTTGTTTATGAAACAATAGAATGCAAGCAATCCTCTGCTGTGTATAACTATATAAAATATTTGTGCAATTCAGACACGTTTTTCTATTTCAGTACCCCTTGTTATTGTACCTTGTTTATAGATAGATAGATAGATAGATAGATAGATACTGTCATTCAAAAATACACCACTGTGCAATTGAATGAAATTTTGCTGCATCAGCTCCAGAAATACTATGGCCTAGAACACTTAACTAAAACACAAGTAAGTTAGAAAATAGCTGTAAAAAAATAAAATAAATACTATCATCTAAAAGAAACATGATAAAGTGTGTTCCAGCTGCAAATCTATTGCACTAAGATGCACCCAGTAAAGTGCCTTTAAACAGTGCTGGCCTCAGCTATTTGAGTTTGAGGTGTGGAGTTTAAAGCAGATTGAAGTTAATCATTGTGGTGTTGCAGCAATGATCACATGAAAATTCAAAAGACTGACTTCATAGCAGTGAACCTAGAGAAGATTGTCAGATGAGGCTCCAGACGCGACTCCAGACCAACTCCATAATGCTTATTAGCTCAGACGGGCAGGGAAAAGTGCTACAAAACTTTGTAGTATAGGTCCCATTGGTTAAAAGAGTAATCCAGTGCTATAGTTCGTGTCAACATCAACAGGATAGATGTTAATTAGCTCACTTAACGAGCAAACTAACAGATATACGGTGATGTCTTCAAGATCAGCTAGGAAATGGTATAAGGAAAGAGTTTCAATATGTCAATACATCAATAAAAATACATTACCTAGTCTTTGCAAGATTTTTCTGTCAAACCACCTTGTCTAAGGTGGTTTGGGATAAAGGTTGAGGGCCTTAGGTAACCTACTTTTGTACCAGTGCTGGAGGTTTTTTGGAGCTAAGAATTTTGAGACTCATCATCAGTAGTGTCTAACTGACATCATCGAGAGTTTCAGCCTCGAAACACTATACTCCCTCCACCAGGTCGGCCCACTGGGTTTGATCAAGACCCAGCGTGTGTCCCATGTCCAACTAAGGTAGTTTTCCGGTTTTAGTCTAGGGTTAAGGTTAGGGTCTTGGTTAGAAATGACCAGGCTGAAACTTTAGATGTTTAGACATGAAGCCCATGTAGAAGTTAAGCAAACCACAGTTCCACAAATGTCCACTTGGGGCTGGCTACAAAAGCCTGAGAAGTCATATTCAAACCCATTCAAAAAGCCTGTTTTTACAGCAAACATAAACTTGTGTACTGTGTGGATCAGAAACAACTATTGATACAAAAATCTAATTTCTTGCCTGGCACGCTGTAAGGGGGGGCGATTAATTAATCTGTTTCTGATTTAATAAAATAGAAGAGTTACTTCTAATAAAAGCTGTGGCTCGTCAAAGTTGTTTGCCAAGGCCTGCCTCAGCTTGACCTCTTTGCTTGTTAAGTGGTTTGATAAAATGCTAGTTTGAGGCAAGATTTCCAATATGGTGACCACCAGCAATAGGCTTCAGAAACCAAGGGTGATGTCACTGAGAGTATGTCCATGTTATATACAGTCTATAGTAATGGCATGCAGCAAAGGTTCCCAGCAGAATTTAAACTAGAAATGTTTTGGATCATCATCAGTGCATTTAGCCTCAGTACCACAATACAGTTAGAAATGCGTATTTGTCATGTACCCATACATTTCTGTATATTTTCAGTCTCTACAGTTCTTCAACTGCTGTTGAACTGCTTATAATCCATCGTCCTCTCTAAAGTTTTCATGGGCCAAAGATGTGCTTGTAGATATACAGTATGTTGTTTTTAGGGGTCTCTATAGGAGCCGCTGCCTTCATAAGAATTCAAACTGAAGTGCTAAAAAACTAGCTTCACCCACAATAGAGACATATTTTCCTGAAGTTGTAAAGAGACTAGGGAGTGGTGGTTGTTTTTGGCAGGCGAATTCCTGAATATTGTGTGAAGATGAACTGACCCTCGGTGAGCGTCAAGTAGCAGAAATGGTGGTGTTTAGGATGAAGAGAGGCTTCAAGTCTCTTGAATAAATAACATAGCCTTAGGCTTTGGGAGTGAAAATTATTACATAAAAACAACAGTTTTGTTTGCCCAAACCACCTCTTGTTTTTGACCCCATGTGAATTTCACCACTTATTTAAAGCTAGTAAACTATTTTACAGCTCATCCATGGTAGGAATGAGTCCAAAAGTCTTCAGTAAGAGAGAGAAAAACATTTTCTAAGAGGAAAATGAAAGAAAAGGGAGGAATTCAAGCATGGAAACTATGCAGAAAAATGCATTTGATCCTAAAACAACTGCATAATTTAAATCAATAAATAAAAATAAATACTGCCTCTAAATATGTCCACCAGTATGCTTATCAACCCATTAATATTCATATTTACTTTTAGCCGTTAGTCTATTTCTGAACATCTGTTTATTTCTAATCAAATATAGCTTTGAAATTCAATACATCCAAGTGGGCTATTTTGAAAATGCATTTGTTTAAAGCTCTGTGTGTAATATGGTAATAAGTGCAGGAGGAACCTGTGTTATGTGGTGTCTGCTATTCTCAGAGTTCCTGAGGTGGGAACAGGAGCATATGTTTGTGTTAGCACCAAGCTCGGCTTATGTTTGGGGAAATGACCTTTAGCTGTCCTCCAGGAGTTAACGTGTTCATACGAAACTTCAAAGGCGCAGGGCAGCTGGTTAACCTTTGCTGTTTGCCACTGACTGAGAGTACTGATAGTGTTTCTGGAGGACAAAGTTCACAGTGAGACTAAATCTACATTATGTCTTTGGTTACAGACAGTTTATTTTGCTCTGCTTTGGAGATACTGATGGATATAAGCTCTCTATGATGGAAAAAGATGCAACGAAAGTCAGAGCTGGACCCTAGAGCCAAGGTTTCAGTGTAGTGGCAGAAGGTGACCCTAAGTTGAAAGTAATGTTCTGAAAATAGCATCAAACACTAACATGAATTATCCGTGTGGACATACTAGGAGGTGCGTGAACATTTTCTGGAAAGGTGGGAGCAAAAATAATAGAGCTTAGGGCAGTAGTTCCCAACCTGTTTAGCTTTTGACCCATTTTTAAGAGGCAACGTCAACTTGAAACAACATCAGCAGTTGCTCATGTACATGGGTTATGACTAATCCAGCAAATAAACAGGATCTTGGTTAGTCTAGAGACTAACAATGGGAGCATCCCACAGAAATCAAAGACAAAGATAAAGCTGATTTTTATGTCTTCTTTCTTGTGCAGTCCTCTGACTCATTTTACAAGGTGCAGTGGCTTGCACAGTTAATTTAATTCACCCAGTTTTGAGCTTATTTTACAACAGTCTTCGCTTGTAAAGTATTGAAAATGTCAGAGGAAGCTGTCCTTAGTTAAGCTTTAATACTGTGACCTTGTACATCTCACTTGCCTTATTTTTCCCTTCTTGGAAATTTTGGAAAAGATACATATAAAAAAATTCAAAGAGCGGGATGAGGAGACTTAACCTATATTTAAAACAAATTTGAGAACCTCGTCGTTCTGTTAGCAGAGATCCTAGAATGAGACAACTGTAAGAAAAATGTGAAAGATCTCCTTCAGGGCTGACAGAGGGATCAGGATGAGACTAAACCATGCCTCAGGATCATCTATGGGTGGTTTCGCTTAACGAACCTGGGCCCAGATCTGAGTACACCTGACCCAAACATTACTTCACACACTAGACGACATTAAGCTGGATTTTGGTCCCAATTTACCCCCCTCAATCTTTGTGGGGGCATCAGTACAATCATTTTACTGCTCCCTGTTGCATCAGAGCCCCCCCGACTTTCAATTGTAAATCTCTATGGTTCTGACTTCCTCCTATGGTAGTGGTTTCTAAATGGTGTGGATTGAAGCAAATCTAAATGTGCTGTGGAAATTTGTACTACCATTTGTTATTACTAGAAAGACCTCCAGCATGCACTGGGGCGGTTTGTAGCTGAGTGCAAAGCGGCCGAGATGAGGGTCGCCACCCCCAGGTCTGAGGCCATGGTTCTCTGAAAGAAAATGGTAAATTGCAGTGACTTTTCGCACTAAGTGAAGGAGTTCAAGTTGTTTGTCGGGGTTGTGATATTGGCAGGTTGTTGCAGCATCGGAAGTGTTGCAGATGTTGTACCATACCATCGTGGTGAAGAGGGAGCTTAGGTGGAAGGCAAAGCTCTCAATTTACTGGCCCATCTTCGTTCCAACCCTCACCTATGGTCACAAGTTTTGGGTAATCACAGAAAAAAATTAGATCGGGGATACAAAGTGCTCAAAATGAGATTCCTCAGAAGGGTTGCTGGGCTCAACCTTAGAGACAGAGTGGAGTTCAGACAGCTTGAGAGATCTTGAAGTGGAGCTGCTGCCCCTTCGTCTCAAAAGGAGCCTGTTGTGGTGGTCTCGGGAATCTGATTAGGATGCCCCCTGGTCACCTGCCTGTGGAGGTCTTTCGGGGTGCGCCCAACTGGGAGGAGATCCTGGGATAGACCGAGGACTCACTCAGAGGGATGTCTGGCCTGACTTACTTACCCTGCCACCATGACCCAGCCCAAGATAAGTGAAAGAAGATGGATGGATGTTATTACTACAGCAATGCAACAACAAAAGATTGTGTAATATGTATTAAAGAGGCTATGTTGCATGGATATAATATGGTGTGCCATGAGATAAGTTGAGGATTTCAGTTGTTCTCCATATTTGTTTTTCTCCTGTAGTCACGTTCGAACACACCTTTTTTGTGAGATTGTGTGTGTGGAATCTTCACTGTTTGGCAGAATCATCAAGTGTGTGCATTCAGAGGATTATAACATTAACAATCAGGTAAGACTCTCTCAGTGGAAACTGTAGATTGTGACGCAAACAGAATGTGACCGGCAGCCGAGAGGGAAGGGGAGCAATCATGCTTGGGAACAGTACAAACCAACTGTGCCTACTTGGAAGAGACATCATTTCCAAGTGGCTTCATAAATCCCCTTCAGTTACCAATGGGTGACTTCACTGAGATCTAGCCTTTGTTTATATGGGTTAGGCACTGTCAGAGACTGTGGTATTTTATGATGCCATGACCCTTCTATACTGTCCACTATACAGAGAGCTCTTTATGTATAGAGTAGGGAGTGGCGAATGACGGTACGGTTTCAGAAACACTCAGTCTATATGCAGACTTGTTAGCAAACAGTTGCCAAGCTAAACACTTCCTTCCTTAAATTTACTGAACAGAACAAGAGCGGTATCAAACTTGCTTCTAAAGCATTTTATGAAAAGTTGCATAAAGCCTAAATGAGCCGAATAGTACAGCCAAAAAATCACAAGTGGAGGGGAGATGATCATGACTAAGAGTCAGATGCACAAATCACACAAACACAAGCACAGGGAAGACAATGACTCACACACAGACATTCATGGAGAATTTGTCGGAATCCCACAGAAAATTCCGACTGCAGGCAAATACCCCACATACCACACATGCCCCAGAAGGAAATGGGCGTGTGTGTGTGTTTATGTGTGTGAGAAAGCCTGGTGGTATATGGTTTGGTCATTGCAGAATGAGTGAGGTCACAGAGTCAGACTGTGTGTCCAGCTCAGTTGAGGTCACAAGCATCGTGGTTTACCTCATAGCGAGTGCCTGTTTGAGACTGTTTTGTGGTCAGGTAGTTTTGGGCTTGTGCATGCATGTGTGAGAGGGTGTGTGTTTGTTGTGATCGAGATAAGCTGGCAACTCCGTAAGAGACAGTAGTCGATGGCGTTTGTGCCTGGAAGCTGTAAAACTGTCTAAGGGAGCGTGAATGCCATTGGAC
This sequence comes from Cheilinus undulatus, assembly GCF_018320785.1. NCBI lineage: Eukaryota > Metazoa > Chordata > Actinopteri > Labriformes > Labridae > Cheilinus > Cheilinus undulatus. The sequence goes on along the minus strand of NC_054880.1, from coordinate 15,632,939 downwards.
ACATGCACATACCTAAGACCGTCGCCCTAGAGTCAAGACACACAAACATAAAAACACACACACAGACATAAAACTCACGCATACATAAAATTCAACCGGCTCCGTTGACATGACCTCTTGTGTCTGCTATTTATCTCAGCAATCCGTGTTTACGCAGGTGTCGCACTCTCAGTCCTTGCGTCTCCACTTGCTCGCACACTTATAAAACAAAAACACACACAATTGTAACACAAATACACACACAGGGATTTCAGTGCCCCTTGCCTGCCCTCCAAGCATGCCTATGTTTCATTGGTACAGACATGCGTGAAGATAACCTTTCCAGATTAACTGCATCACTGGATTTGCTGATAGTCTTCTACTTGACTGGTCCCCAACCTGGGGTCAGAGCCCCCACAAGGAGGTCATAGGATAAATCACAGAGGTCATGAAGCACATTCCAAAAGGAGATTAAAAATGTTATTTCTTTTCTTCATGCCTTTTAAAATCACACCCAAAGGACAGGGAGGGATGTAAATATGCCATTCATGGCAAAAAAGGGAAGAAATGAATTCTGTGCATTGCATAAATCATCATCAATAGTGTTCAGAATCAGAAAATCCTGCTGGTCAGCAGCTATCCTCACCTCACGCTGAGCTCTTCCTTAGAGGCCATGGCCTCCTTCATCCCCTGTAGATCAATGTAATCACCTCCTAACCTGCTTCCTATGCTCACGCATCGACTAATGGTCATTTGCACATAAGCATGACAACTATATGTTTGTTCTCAGCTTTGAAGCCTGGGCACAATGATCGTGCCCAATTTGTGCATATGAGTCAACGAAGCACTGTCTAATTATCAAAATACATGCAATAGCTAAATGCACCTCAGACTTTTCAGCGTCCTAGTGCATAATTTTGTTTGCAAATATGTAAATGCTGTCACTTGGGAGAAAATTTGAATCTTTTTATGGGAAAAGGTTGGATTGCAAAAAAACACGATGCACAAACTCTAAACCTCATATAGTTATAGAATGATTTAAAAAAATCTGTCGCGAGTTGGTGGTAACTGCGCTGTCATTATTCTGTCATTTGGGAGAAAACTTGTCTTTTCTATGGAAACAAGTTCCATTGCAGGAAGCACTGAATTTAAAAAAAACTTTTGATAAGAGTTGGCAGTAACTGCACCATCATTATGCTGCCAATTGGCCTCTTTCTGTGCAAATGAGTTGCTCTTGGGAAAAAGAATAAATCCACAAGTTGATGGAGAGTTGGTAGTAACTGCAGCACCATATTCATTTGAGCGGATATATGCTTCTCTCTGTGTAAACTGGTCAAATTACAAAGTGTCAAATTCGCAAACCTGAGCACGAACAGCCACATGAGGTTGTTAATGAATGTATAAGTCTGTTGAAAGTTGGTGGTAACTGCACCGCCATTACGCTGCCTATTGGCCTCATTCTGTGCAAACCAGTTGCTCTACAAAAAGTATAAAATCCAAATCCCTGTCACTAACAGCTACATTAAGTTATAATTTTAAAAAATGACAATCTGTTGTGAGTTGGCAGTAACTGCACCACAATTACTTGAGGGGATATTAGTTCCTCTTTATACAAACTGGTCACATTGCAAGTCCTAGCGCTAACAACCACAGGCAGTTGCAGATAAAAGTAATATTCTGTTGAGAGTTGGCGGTAACTGCACTGTCATTATGCTGTCATTTGAGAGAAAATTTCCATCTTTTTATTCAACCAGTTTGCATATCAAAGAAATTGAATTCTCAAACACTGAACTAACGGCCACACAGCTTTTTTCAGCAAGACAAGACCGTCTGTTGGGAGTTGGCAGTAACTGCACCACCTTTATTCTGTTAATTGAGGGGATATTGGCTTCAGACTGGTCACTAACAGCCACATACAGTTATAGATCAAAGTAATATTCTGTTAAGGGTTAGTTGGTAGTGCCTGTGCCGCTATTATGCTGTGACTTGGGGGAACAATTCATTTCTTTCTATGCAAAATTGGTCCCATTGCAAAAATGATCTCATTCAAAAGCCCTGCACTAATAGTTGATGTTACATTTAAAAAAAGACCACTAAGAGTTGGTGCATTGCATTATGCATGAGTTATGCCATGCACAAACTTTCCAGTGATCAGGAAAAACAATTCCTCTTCTGTGAGAGGTAAAAAAAAAAAAAAAAAAAAAAAAAAGGTATATTTGAATAGTCTGGATAATACCATGGAAAATCAGCTATTTATCTCTCCGGGGCTCTCAGCAGCATGACATTCATCCACAGATCTAGAGTGGTTATGCATCATGGTGATGCAGGAGTTTTTTTATTTTTTTTTATTTTGCTCCATCAGCATGAGCGCAGATTTACTCACAGTAAAGGCACAGATGGCTTTTCTCCACATTAAGTCTTGTATAGGAAGCAAACCGTGTTTGCACCTGAATATCAATAATGTTATTTTCTAGTGAAATTGACCTTGAGAGGGAGCAGAGTGGAAGTAAATGATGTGCAAATTTTGTAGCTTTTGGTGGCAGCAACGTATTCTTAGTGGATACGATTCTGCATTTTACATATTCAGAACACAATTAGCAGAGGCAAATGTCAAAGGAAGAATTGAACTACTTTCAAATATTATGTAAAATGTGGGAGAAAATGAGAAAAGATCACCCCAGAACAGAAAGTTAAGCAGGTTGAATAAAACGCTTTAGTCTCCATGGTGTCCATGGTCAATGAACATGTCAGGCTGTCAGAATAAGGGAAATTATCCTACAGGGGAAGCTGGAAGACATGTGACTGGGTGTCAAGATGTAGAAGTCAGGATTAGGGAGGCTAAAGCGTCGTAGAAAACCAGGGGAAGGAAAGGGAACCCTGTTCCATATTTATTCCGCTTATAAAAACAGTTTCATGCATTTTCTGATTATGGATCGGCCTTATAATCATGAAAGGTTTAAAAATCATTCAAACAGGGCGAAGAAAAACATTTAATGTTATATTGTTAAGATCAAAACTTTTTAAACTCCATTACCAATTTTGGGGGCATAGTGAGACTGAAAAAAGAATGAAAATTACGTAAAAGATTTCAGTTGCATCTTCCTTACTGTATATTTCTGGTGAACATTTTTCATGCTGCTGTTTTTTCCAGGATAGTTGTAATGTGAATCTGCATCAGGTCTATTTAAGGCTTACAAATGATAGGAAAATATCTGCACTTTTTATGAAAAAGTGAGAATGTAGAAGTAGAGAGATGCTAACAGCAGTACTACTGTAACTTTCCGTCTAGCTTAAAATGAAACAAAAATGAGCAAAATTACACACAAAAGGGCTGTAAAGTATATGTGCACGCTACTAAAGACTTGCTTTCCTGTTTCTGTGCGCTTTTATCCCAGAATGCACTGCATAAAGGAAATAGGGAAACTACTTACAGCTGCAAAAGCATCAAAAGAGAGGAAAAAGAGCTGCATTTTCAAAAAAGGTCACCTTTTGCATGTTGTTTGTCAGGGAGTAAAAATGAAGGATCTCAGGCAATTTTGCGTACTTGCTGTGAGTCTGACTTTCTACAGTAAACTCCATATTATCAGTAGTTAGTATGGAACTAGGACAGCATTAGCTGGAAAGCTCTGAAATGAATGCAGGCCTCAGGGGAAAATATATAGAGTCTGAGGCTTTGGAGAGAGAAAGTGTCATGGCACTTCATATAAAGTGAGTTTGTTTTGTTTGGCCATTTTTAGATGTATATTATATGATGTTTCTGCTTGATTCTGCTTGTTCGAGAGTTTGCAAAAGGAGAGGAAAGCGCAGGGAGATGTAGTTTCTATCATTTAAGCAACAATATGCCTCTGATGAACAAGCAAACTACATAAAAAAGACAACTTGTGATGAATATTGTAGAGAATTAAACGATTCAGATTTCACAAATATCTACACAATAGAAGCATTTTGTGCTAAACTGTAGCTGTGCGGTTCAGTAACTGCTGAACACAGCCCTACACTTGTATTTGTGGCCTAAATAAACACCCATGGGAGTTTTTCTTTGGGAAATATTGCTGCTGTCCTTCGAGCATGAAGAATTAGTGTTTGAAATACAAACTGCAAAGAGCTGCAAGGCTTGCACAAAAGAAAAGTCTAATCCGCCAGTAGAGAGGGAGAAAAAGAGTACACGGTTGAGGTTCTTATGTAGATTACTTTGAGTATTTTAAGGATTTAATCAGGGCCCGACGATGCTGCAGAGTCTCCTTTTCCCCCTCCGCGGTATCGTCTAGCACACTAATCTGTAACATCTCCTCTCACTTTATCACTCACTACACCAGGGCGTACAGGTAGAGACTAACACGCACAAACACATATGCAGATGCAGTGAGCTCCTCGCCCACTCGTATGCCTCCTCGTTGGTGTGCGACTGACTCCCCGAGGTGGTGTCAGAGCCCTGACTGATGAAAACACAGCAGCGGTGGCAGTGTCAGTGCTATAAAACAAAGACTGCAGTGTAGATGAGCTGCCAGCCGTACCTCCGGTGATGGATTTCACTGAGAGCACATTTGCTGCTGAAAACAGACCATTTAGTCTCCCCGCCGCTTTTTCTTCGACCCTCAGTGCTCTCTTAATTCTTCCACTTCTTCCTCGTTCTTTTCCTTCCTCTGTCACAGAGCCAGAGCTGAACCTGACTCAGAATTTCTAAGTCGAGCTGCTGTTCGCTGTTCATTATGAAGCCAGACTATTTGGTTCTTTTTTCAGGTCAGAGCCAATAAAGTCTTCTACCAGGCAAGGTTCATGTTTTACCTGTGGATATGTATTGATCCATTTTTTATGAGAAACTTCTGTTTGTTTGATCTTTAAACAATTTCAGCTGACATCTCTGGAAATCTATAGACATGTCATTGTTGTTAGGAAGTGAATAAAAACAGCAGGACAATTCTTAAAACCTGTTTAATTACCATGCATTTCCTTCATGGCCTCAGTGAAAAAATACTAATGAATGGACAATTTAGCCAAAATCAATCTGAGCTGCAGCTTGGCTGACAGCAGCAAGGCTACAGGCCTTCTCCTCTTGCCGTTATTCATACATTCATTCATTTCAGTGTCAAACTCAACCCTGGCATTATTCTAGAGGGTACTGGATTTTTTATTTTTTCAATGGTTGGTACCTCCCTGGATTTTATTTTTTTGTGTTGCTATTTCTTTTCTTTTTAATTATGATTTAAGAGGTTTTTATAGTTTTACCTTGTTACACATGTATAGTAGTATTAACTGTTGATAAGTGCATAATAAAAGATTTTATTCTTCAAAAATTAATATTATTATTAATGTTTTTAAATATGATGTACTTCTCACTAAGTCTTGCTTGCGTTAATGCTGAAGCACCATGCTGCTGCTGCCAAAGGTAAACCTCCTCCACCCCAGCCTCCTCCTTTATAGCATAAAGCTTGTTGCACATTGCTCATATTCAGATTCATGCAACTATGGATTTATGGCATTACACTAATTTCATTGTATTCAATACACAATGTGATAAATGTGTGTATTTATATGGGAGTTTCTAGCCATGTGCTCCCTGGAAAGTCAAAGCATGCTGCTTGACTAACCAAGGGACATCTTTTGATTGGAGCCTCCTTTGCCAAGTAAAACTTTTTATCCATTTTGCAAAAAATGGTTAAATGTATGACAAGAGTGTTCCTGACTGAATCTTCATTATAATCTGGAAAGGAATTAATGATCATATTAAGTTCATTAAATGTCATAGTAATGTTGGGAAGTAATCTATCAACTGTTAACAAGTTTCTACTAAGTGCTCATAAACATTTCAAGCTATATTTCAAGCCAAATATGTTTGGCCCTACTCCAGGCCAATGTCCCTCTCTCCAGGTATCCTCACGTGTCACCTGAAGTGGTTCATGATTGGAGGGAGAAACTGCACACTCAGCATTTTATCATCACTAACCAATCCTGCGGCAGCTGTGACTGCTTCTGTTGGGAACCCCAAATACGTCTAATCTGTGCTAAAACTGCACACTCAGCAAGAAAATCCAATTTCCCCCAGCCCCTCCCCTACCTGTTGAACCTCACTGCCAAGTTCATTTGGCGGTCACTATCGCATCTTGCCTCAAACGCCTCATACATGCTCCAAGCAAACTCATAGTGGCCTTTCTTTTTTACTACTTTACGATGTTCTTGGTTAATTTTTTACACCATATATGAGCTACTGTTTTGCACACAATATATCATTACAGTTTCAATATAGGCTTGTTTCTTGCAAACACTATAAGAGAGAGCATAGCATCAGTTATATATAACATACTTTTAATGAACCAACACATTTGTGAAGATTTATTTAATTTCTGCACCTACCATACCATTCCTGCCAAACTAAAAAAATAATTTGGTTAATGTAGTTAGTTTTTCTTTTTTCAATTACATGATGAATGTTCATCCAATTAAGTAATTCTAACTTAAACCAATAAAAACCTCTTGAAATAGAATAAACTGAGACTTTAAGAATTTGGGTTAATATATCTTTACCTGATGTACTAAAATTGGGTTTATGTAATACTCTTAGTGATGGTAAACAGACTTGAGCTTATATAGCGCTTTTCTAGTTGTTTGGCGACTCAAAGGGCTTTTACACCACAGCTCAGACCTATCCATTCACCCTTCTCTGATAATTTCTGCTATCCAGCATTGAAAATGAGAATTAGCTTATCACATGGAGGACCAAGTACACATCAACATGTTACTGCTGCAGACAGCGAGTGTGCCCACTTTGCAAAGCGTCTCTGTCAGTTTGTCTTGGCTGTAGCACCACTGCATTGGATCGCCTCAGTGTGTCTTCAGCCCAGTGCCGCTGCAGTTAAGTTAGAATAGCTTGAACATGGGCCGAGATGGCCTAGTGGATTAAGGTGCGCCAAGATTCGAATCTGGGCTGTGGCCTTTTCCCACATGTCTCTCTCGTCCCTGTTTCGGATTCTGTCCACTGTCCTCTACCATTAAAGGCACTAAAAGCCTAAAATTAAATCTTTTGAAAAAAAAAATAGCTTGAACAACTGTTTAAAATAAGGATTGACCAATACTGGCTTTCAAGGCTGAGTGTTAGTAGTAATTGGAACCGTTTGGTATTTTTTATGACAAGCAAAATATACTCAATGTAATTAAATGAAATTGCATGCCAAAAATGAAGGAAAATAAACTATCTAGTACTAGCTCTGTCAACATGAGAAATAACACTGAGCAGCACTGTAACAGCAGGAAACAGGAAGTAATGCCATACAACAGTGTCAGTGTCACTCAGGCCTCGGGGTTGACTGGCTAGTAACTGTGTGACATAAACCAGTCAGATAGTGTTGTGGCAGGACATGAGGCCAGACTGTAGGGAGTGAAAAGCATCACCATAGAGACGACGTACCTTACAGTAAAGCCAAAGTAGCACACAGTTGAATTACTTAATTTTTGCTGCTCAACAGTACAATAAAATTACAATACTGATAATCAGCTAAATGCCAAATGTTGGCCTCAATAATTGTCCAGCCTTAAAACCAGTCTACCCCCTAATGATTGAGGTTGATTCTATTTATTTGTTACGAATAAAGGTCAGAAAGAATATGATGTTTATTTGTATTGTACATTTTATGTATACTGTTATGGGCCTATGAGTCTGGAATACAGTATAAAGTAAAGTTATAATGTGCAAATCAAGTAAATTTGTTCTCATAAGACTTATGACAGTCAATAATCGTTTTTTGAGTGTGTTAACTGAGTACAATGACTCAGCAAAATAATCTGGGGACTCGCTAGCATGTTTGTAGCTCAGCTAACAGCCATCTCAAAAGATTTTTGAAGGCTTTCTTTCTAGAAAGGTTAGTAAAGTTGTTAGGCTGCCATGCTGCTGCTCCTTCAACTATCTGAGTTTTATGAGCTAAAAAAGAGTTAGCCCAGCGACAGCTAGCTTATTTGTAGCTCTGCAGAAATCAAAGTAACATAGACTTTTATGGTGAAACTGTTAAGTTGTGTATTTTTAAAGCAGTTTTTAACAGTGTGTTGTCATTTGAGACAAAGTTTTTAAAGTTTACAGTGCTTGTTTTGAGTTTAGCAGCCAGCCTGTGTCCACCCAAAAGTAGTCAAGAAACTCCATTTTTTGTGTGTTTTTGTTTGTTTTTAAAATGTGAAGCAAGGTCTGTGAATTTTAAATTCCTCTTTGCTGTTTTCCCTAGATTACTCATATGTAATGATGCAGCCAAAAACCTTAAATATGAAGAAATTCATCTGACAAAATGAGTAATTGGGTGGTTTTCCACTTTACCTCCTGTCTTTACACCTGTCTCCACTGATTTCCGTGCCCTTCAGCCATCTTCAGAGTTAAATGACTCATGTTTATGACCCCTACAAAGGAACACATCTGTTCCCTGCCCATCCCATGCTGTCTGTTTCACTGTCGTTGGTCTTTTCTCTCTCTTTTTTGCTCAGCTTGTCTACACACGTCTGCCACAAACCCGCTTCAGACTGTCTGTTGTCCATTCAATATCCTTCACAGGTGACAGGGTCACAGGGAGCTCCAATATCCTTTAAACCCTCTCTAAAATAAGGGCTCTGTGTCTCAAATATCTCCTACGGGTGAAAAGTGTCACGCAGAAAATTGTCTGATTTGTGCTTCACTTCAACAGAAATCTGTTTCTTCTATGGCTGTAATATCTGTTTTATCTGGAGAAGGTCATTTCAAGTTTTCACTGCTGTGGAGTAGTTTCAGATTGTCTGGTTATTTTAATCTTTTATAACAAAACTTCTCACTTCTGATTTAGTCAGACAGAATGCTTAACAATAAGAGTCTGCAGCGGCAATTCAGTGTTAAGCCAGGCTTGATGATGACTCGAGAATTTTTGGTGCAGAACGCGTCTCTCTGAGATATGCAAAATCCTCCAAACCGTGTGACTATTAATAGAAAAAGAAGAAATATTAGGGAGACAGATTATGTTCACAGCAGGGAGTCTCAGCGGAGAATTCTCCTCAATGATCTTTAGCAGTCCCACTCAACAATGCAGAACACCCCCACCCAACAACAATCTGGGTTAATATCATACAATTACACTGCATATGTTTCATTTTGCTGTTTTGCAAGGCAACTACTACAGGGAGTGAATAATGAAATAGTCTTTCACCCAAAAATGTCAATTATATGGAGGAAGACTGAAAATTCTTTTATGTTCAGAGTCCTACAAGGGCCTCCCACCGTGGTGGTTAAATGCCTCTGCTGGTTATACGATTAAAAGACAGTGAAAGTACAGTGGTTGGTCAAATACAAGGGCTGAGATGTTTTCGTTTGTAGTTTAATTTGTAGAGATCATATAAGCAAGGGATGAACATGAGGCCCAACAACTTCTTCATTTGACCTCTGACCTCAAAATCTAATACATTCATCTTTGAGTCAGACTTGACATTTGTGTTCTCTGGGTGTGGCTGAATCTTAGTACATACTCCGTCGATCATTTTCATACTTATATTTCACTTTCTCCATACACTTTAGTTTCCCTTTCCAAGCTGAAGCTGAGTGGGGAGAGGAGGGGAGAGGTATAAACAGACCTTTAGGAGACATGATTGGGTCAGTTAACTGTCATGATAAAGAAAACAACCAATAGGCCTCTGCCCCTGCTCTATGGACTGCTGCTTATGAGGAAAAAGTAACTAAATCATTCTGGCCTCAAAGTGAATCAGGAGAAATGCCCAGTGCCAGATTATCTGTCAAGCCCTGCTTCAGTGTGAGTGGACATTTGAGCAATGTTTAAAGAAAATTCCAAAAATCTATTCATGAACCTCAATCAAGTCCAGTTATCACCTTGACTAAGATTTGCATCCCTAAAGTGGTTCTTGAGAAATTGCACCAAAAAGAAATGCCCAGATTTATGGACCTACAGACATATTGTCGTATATTAGGTTGGACAAACAACCAACCTGTAAGACATAATGCTACCAGCTAGGTTAAAACAGTCAAATTTGCATATCAAATTAACCGGTGCAGGATTTACTAGTCAGTTAAACCAATTACTTATAGTTTTTTATAAACATGGGGCCTGAAATCCTAGTCAAATGCTCTTTTTAAACTGTTATGAAATCTGTAGCTTTGAGTATAGCATGTCATGAGAACAGCACGGTATGGCATTTTTATTTGGAGCTAGAAAATGGAAATTTTGGGGGGGTGGCTGTCAAGGGTTATACTCACGTTTAAATACTGAACTACTGAAAAGAGGTCACAAATCAAAGCATGATATTAATCTGCAAAGAGGAGCAAAAGCTGGGGGAGCTAGCTGCTAGCTTTAGCCATGCTCTACACAGTACATCAGGCTCACATCATACCCGCTGACAGAATGACAGTGTGATGAATTCGGCTGTTTTCTCTTCTGTAGACGAGTCAGTTAAACACAATTAAAACAAATAGTGAAAAAGACGTCTGGGAAATTCCTTACTTTTAGTCTTGGCGATGCTAACAGAGGGTATAAAAACAATTTCTATTAGTAAAACAAGATAACTGAATGCTGTGGCTTCAAAGACAAACAGAAGTTCGACATTTCAGAGGTTGGGTTTTTGGTGTTGTTGTTTTGTAAAATAAAAAAACAAACAGGATGTTGATGCCAAAGTTAGCATCTCAAATGCTGTTTCATGCCCTTTCATGTAAAATGATACCAGTTGATATTTTTGTCTTTAAACAATGCTGACATTGCTTATTTTCACCTCCATATGTGATCCTGTTAGCTTATTTGCACACCCAAATGTTCACTGGATTTAACAACAGATGAGTAGAAGTCAGATTCAATCACTTCATCTCTATTTTGGTCCTCTGATAATCTTAGGAAAATTATTTAGATTGTTAGCCGCTAAATGCTAATCTGTGTTCCCCAGCTGTTTGCTAAGTTTCTCTGTCTGATATTAGAAGCTGTATGCCAAAACATGGTAGATGTAGGAGTTTTTCTTTAAACAGTGGCCTGCCTCATCTGGAAAGCAGACAGAGCATCAAGGTTATCTGAAACAGTGAAGTTGAAAGCCATAAATCACAATATTTAGCTGAATCATGCTAATGCTCCATAGGGCAGCAGCAAACAGAAGATCCATTGATATTTCTTTTTGCTTATCATTAACAATGAACCCTTTTATACTTCCATTTGCCATTTGATCTGTGAATTTGACAAAAGCAGCTAAAACTAGCACTGAAGAACTCACTTGACCTTTTTAATTTGCTAGAGGAAAGTTCCCAAACACATGGCTCGGCTTTCTGTGAAGAAAACAAAAACTGGCTCTTTGGACATCTCCCAGCGAGAGCTGCTCAATCTTAAGTTTAGTCAAACCACTTTGAGGAGTCAATCCCACTTGTTTGACCGTGAAGGTGTATGATAAATGGCCTGGCTTTATGAATAGCGGCTCTATTTAGAGATTGCACCATAAAACAAGCAGCCGGCCAAGTGTTTTATGTTTCACCATAAAAACCTAAGGTCAGCGCCATTTGAAGTCCCAAAATGAGATTCATTCTCGTGTTTTTCAGTGTGGCAGTTAATCTCTTGTGACATGATGTTCATTAAGGTAGAAAACAAGTCGTGTTTAATGTCAGTCTGGAAACTTATGTGGTTGAGCTGGCTGTTTTAACATTACATGTGTACTTTAGGGGGAGAGAACATACACATTGTGCCCTTCATGTTCACAGAAGAGCTATTTTGGGCTTTGTGAGGACATGAAAGGAGGGTTTATATGTAAGACTGATGTCAGCACACACATAGACACTAATGATCCTATAGTGTCTGCAAACTTTCCCTCTCATTGACTTCAAAAGGAGCCGCCACATGACAGCCATACCTATTGTAGCCCCACCTGTGCAGGGGCGTTTCAACCACTGCTATTAGTACAGCTGCCTGTCTATATGCAGCACTATTTGTTCAGAGCTAAAATAGCTTTAATGGTGGTGCATAGTAAAAAAGAGACTCATTGTTACTGATGTCATGTCTGTTGTTGTCTATTTGCCTCGACACTTGAATACCTAGAAGCCTGAAGGTACTAAAAACATACATTATTTATACTCTGCAGTTACACACATTATTGTATCAAAATTGAAAATTAAAGAGGGTAATACTACAGGAATCCAATTTTTCCAAAATATGTTATTTATTACCTAATAACTTTGTTTTCTTTGAAAATAAAATATGTATTATTTGATTTTCAAGCTCCTATAAAAAGAAGAGTTTGTGTCAGTTTTGGCTCCCCCTGTGGCCAAGAGGCAGTACCTCTAATCTCTTTGCTGTTTTTGCCCTGCCCATGTTTATGTACTGTTTCCTATTTTAAAAAATCCAGCTTTTCAAGGTCCAAAATATCAGTTAATATTATGTTGAAAATGTAGGAAATGGCTTTTTTGGCAATCAGCGATGCATAGTGGGACTGATGGACTGTGGTTCTGTACTTCACAACTATCAGTGTTACCATAGGCTGAGAGCTAAATGACCGAAGTAGGTGTGAAAATCCCAGATATCAAAAAAACACAGGAAGGCAGTTTGAATCTGTGTTTTATCTGGGGAAGCCCCCAAAAACTGAGTCGATATACACTATATAAACAAAAGTGTTTGGACACCTGACCATTACACTGTAACAACATTGTATTCAAATACATGTAAGTTAATACAGAGTTGGCCCACGCTTTGAAGCTTAAACAGCCTCCACACTTCTTGGAAGGCTTTCCACAAGATTTGAATGTTTCTTTGGAAATTTGTGTCTATTTATGAGGTCTGGCACGCAATCACCTTTCCAGTTTATCCTAAGGTTGCTCGATGGGGTTGAGGTCAGATTAAGCCATGTCCTTGTTGGGCCTTTCTCAAACTGTTGCCACAAAGTTGGAAGCAAAGCAATGTCTTGGTATGCTGTAGCATTAAGATTGCCCTTCACTAGAGACAAGGGTCCTAGCTGCAACCTTAAAAAACAGCCCCATATATTATCCCTCCTCCACCAAACTTCACAGTTGGCACAATGCAGTCAGGCAGGTATCTGACTGCCAAGCATGATTCGTCACTCCACAGTTTCATTGTTTCCAATGCTCCACACTCCAGCGTCAGTGTGCTTTACACCAGTGGTTCTCAACTGGTAGGTCGGGACCCAAAAGTGGGTCACAGGGCAGTTTTTCTTGGGTCGCGAAAAAAATCGCAACCCTGTGTCTGGAAAAACTGGTTACAAAGAACATGCATCCATACCTTTAATTTTATTCTGTTTTATTGTGATAATGGGTAAATGTAAATGTTTCATTAACATTTAGACTCATTTATCTCCTTTTCTTGCAATAAAAAGCTGCTTTTACCAAGACAATGAAGGGTATTCTCAAGATCTCTGGAAAATAGTTAGGTAGGGGGTATAAAACAAGTCAGTTTTGTCCTGTTTTTTTTTTCTTTCATAAATTTTGTTCCTCCAAGAGCTTAACTGCAACTTTTGTATTTACGTAATGTGCATTGTTGATATTTTTGGGGGGGAAATTTGGGTCTCGATTTTGTCCTCAGAGATATTGGTGGGTCCTGAGGCTGGACCACTTGAGAACCACTGCTTTACACCACTCCATCCGACGCTTGGTATTGGACTTGGTGATGTGAGGCTTGTATGCAGCTGCTCGGCCATGGAAACCCATTCTGTGAAGCTCCTGCCGCACAATTTCTCCTTGCATTAATACCAGTGGAACTTTGGAACTATGCTCATCATGGCTGAGTTGTTGTGGTTCCTAAATGCTTCCACTTTCTAATAGTATCACTTACAGTTTACTGTAGGGATGAAATTTCATGGACTGTTCTATTGCAAAGGTGGCATCCATCACAGTACCATGCTGGAAGTCACTGCACTCTTCAGAATGACCACGTTAGCTGTTGATAGCTGATTAAATGCTTAAACTTCTTCAGCAGGATCTGTTTCAAACAAAGTGATTAAGCTGATGAAACTGGCCTTGTTTTTCATTCAACATTTTCCACATCAAATATTCTTGATGATTGATGTGTCTGATTATTAGAAGAAAGAAATATGGGAGTTTTGATGAAAAACCAGCAGACAAGACCCCATAAACAAAAAGATAAGAAGTGTTGTTTTGTCCACAGGGGGCGCCAAATGGATGCAAACCAAAAGTTCCTCACGGGAGCTTTAAAACTGTGAAAATTGCTGCCTTTATATAATTCTTCATTTAAAGTTCCAGCATGAAAGTCTGTTGTTGGTCAGTCAGATTTCTGTCATTGTGTGTGCTTCTGTGTGTTTTTGTGTGTGTTGTTGTTTATAGACTTCCCTGTGAGCTGCCAGTTGGCTTGTCACAGCACAAGGAACAAAATTTGGCAATCGTGACTCAGGCGAGGAAGAAACAAAACACTCTTTGGCACTTTCCTGCGATTAAACAATTTGAGACGCACAATGACACATGAACACACACACACACTGTGTGTCACTGCTTCTCTATCTTATACATACAAATTTGCATGCGCTTACAAATGCAGCATACCCTTCTATCTATCCATGCGAGCTCCCAACACATTTTATTTCCAGCGTGAAGCAAGGAAATCATGAGGGGGAGAAAACTGTCATTGATGTGTAAATTCACTATAAATAATTCCTCTCCCGTCTCACCCAAAAGACCGTCCTGACGCGTGTTTGCTGCTGCTCTCACTTTCCGCCTAACCCCTCCTTCCTGTATTCATCCCTCTCAGCATCGTTACTTATGAAGCTCAGTAATGAAAGACTCTCATGTTCAGTGTTTTCTGAGACCTCTCCATCATTCAGGCATCCCTTACTCCTTCACTCTGCAACGGGCACGTTGGGGGAAGTATGAGGCCGTAATGGAAAATGAACGCAGGGTTATGGCCTACGCACTTGCACGGTGTGAAAAACAGGAGAAGTGGAGGAGTCCTGGGCTCGCTCGGCTCTATATTTATCGGCAGAAAACCTGATTTCAGATCAGTCACGCTAGACTTGCAGCAGACACCTACTGCATGCAGACAGGGAGCTTCTCCTTTCTATCTTCTCTAGCAAACAGAGCATGCTGTGTTTTATATTTCTGTTTGTGCTTTCTGCTTCCTGTACGTCTTAACTACCACCTCTATTGATATTTCCCATCAAACGCAGACAGCATAATTTACCCACACTGCAAAAATCCTTGTCTGCCATCTTATAGCCTTATTTTCTTCAAAGAAAACTCCCAGTGTGATGAATATGATTTCAACCTGAAATGTTTGAGGAACTTTTTGTGCAATTTTTACTGTTTACAATGCTAAGGCTCGTATCTGTGGAATGGGATTGCTTCATTTTCAGAAGTCATGAAGTTGCTTCTTCAGTGAACACTCAGAAAACAGTGAAAACTGAACACCATTTAAGATGACATTACAGCAGCACTTTTGATAAATGGTGTGGAGTTGGCTTGCAGAATGTAGCTAATGGTAGCAGTGCTAGCACCGCCAGCCTCAGAGCCTCTTTGCAGGTTTTTTTTTTAAGGTTTATTTTGGGCATTTTTGTGCCTTCATTTGATGGAGGAGGACAGTGGACAGAGTCAGAAACAGGGACGAGAGCGGGGGAGAGACATGCGGCAAAGAGCCCCAGGCCGGACCCAAACCCGGGTCGCCCGTGCACATGGGGCCAACCACTCGGCCACCTGCGCCCTGTCTTTGCAGGTTGATATCAACATTTCTGTGCCGCATATCATCACACAGCACTTCTGTTACAGCACCAATAAAAAGTATTCACCTCCTCGGATTTTAACCCATTTATATGGTCATTTTACCCTCTACCTTGACAAACCTTTCAGAACTGGCTGCCGAGAAGCGTCCCCACAGCATGATGCTGCCACCACCGTGCTTCACAGTGTGGATGCTTTGTTATACAGAGACCCTCCCATCTCAGCTGCTGTAGCTTGTAACTCCTTCTTTGCAGTCATAGGTGTCTTGGTGAGCTCTCTTACTAGTCTGCTTCTTGCATGGTCACTCAGTTCGTGTATATTTCTGTCCTTATATTAGGGATATCTTACAGACTGTTTCAGGATTGGGGGCTTAAAAATATAAGCAATTGAAGGATTCAACTTTGACCTTTTAGTGACTTCCTGTTATATGTGTTGCTTGTCTTATGTTTGATATTCACTGATTTATATTTTCACAGTGCTGGTAAATGTCTTGTTTTTGCTTTAGTGCTTTAGAAGGCTACTGCCTGCATGCTTTATTTCCTTCTTAATGTTGCTTTGTGCGCTGGTGTTACTTCTTGTGAGATGCCCTGAGTACTATCTGCCTAATGCTGCGTCATTTTTGTCTGTTTTCTTTTAAACTGTTTGCTTAATGCTGCATCATGTTTGTCCTGCATGCTTCACGTATTTATGCCTGTGGCTACTTAGCTGCTTGCTCCAATACTGTCATATTATTTCTAAACGTAATTTGAGCAATGTCGCCGGCCCCCCAGTTGCTGTTTTTTTTTTCACACTTTCCTGTTTTATTTTGTTCTTCTTAAAAAGCCTTAAATCCAGCCAAGGACTGCAGATGGAAACTAGCTTTCTAGCTAACTCTGGCATATTTGCAGGAATGCTGATTAATATGCACTGTCCCTTTAAAATGAAAATAAGAGAAATAGAACTACGGCCAGGAGATTTTATGCCTCAGAGATCTTGCTAATTATTGTCGGTGTTCTGTTGTGGTCATCTTGCTCAGGTAGAGTTTGTGAAAGAAGTGGAGTTTCTAAAAAGAGAGTGAAGTTTAACTCCTGGGTTTGTTGTTCTCAGCTCTCTACAGCCCTCAGAACTGATTTCCTGATATACAGCTGTTTTAATCTGTCACTCAGAGGCTAGCACTTGTTTCATGAATGCTCTGTTTCCTTTGTGCGTAACAGAGAAGTGTCTTTGCAAGAGTACAACCAAAGAACCAACAGACTCCCCAAACCAAAGAAATTATTTTTATTGGTTTCAAATAATAAAAGCCAAAACAACTTTAGGCTACAAACCTAAATAAGGAGTCCTACAATCAGCATCACAGGACTCAAACTTGAACGTGGAACACAAAGTTGGTGTTGTTATTTAGGGATAACATAAAGGAAAACCTGTGTCACAAATTGGCCTTTGTAAATTACTGTAACTTACAAACAGGCCCAGACTTCCTGTTTGGATCTCCTGAGAAAGTTAAAAGAATATCCACCCAAAAGCATTTCCTCATAAATACGTTCTCAATCTTTGTCCTTTGTTTGCTGACTTCCTCTGATCATAAACACTTCCTCCACCTCCTTAATCTAGTGGTTCCACCTTAACAATGGATAATAAGGACTGTTTATTGTTTCCAAACTTTATCGAGCTCCACTCAGTTTACATATAACATCAGATATACAATAATACTGTGTAACATAACCTATGAGAGCTGTTTGAGCAATGTTGTTGAAACACGTAGAGGAGTGATGCAAGTAAACAAAAATCTTAGTTATTGAAGTTTATCTAATAATAGAAATAGTAATTTTATATATATATATATAAAAGATAGAAAAATATTTAATACTGAATAACACTAACATACTCGTTAAACACCAGACTGTTTTACCACATTTTTGTAATTTTGTAAAATAATTTTTAATCAAGAGCTCAAGAGTCAGCTAAATTCTATCGATGTCATGAATAAAAACTAATTCCCAGTAAGATAACAGTTAACGATATAATTAAGACTTTAAGGTAGGGTAATATTATACACTATACAGACTAATGTATTTGGCTACATCTGTTAATTATTGAATACTGGTGTTTTAATCAGACCTGCTGCAACATGTGTACACAATCAAGCACCACTCTCCATTTGCAAATATTTATGATACAAAATGGGTCTTTCTGAAGAGCTCTGGGACTTCAAACATGGTACCTTGATAGGTGCCACCTTTGCAATAAGACGGTTCAATTCCACTGCCAACTGTAAGTGATATTATTAGAAAGTGGAAGCGTTTAGGAACAACAGCCACGAGTAAAAGTCTGCTGATTCCAATACTGAAGGAGTTCCTAACTTCATCTGACAATGTAAGCTTAAAACCTGTGCGGCGGAAGCTTAATGGATTTCATGCTGCTGCATGCAAACCTCACATCACCAAGCCCGTAAACCCATATATTGTATATCATGGCATTCCTCTGCCGTCTCTTTGCTAAAGCATGCTGGAATACCTATCCCCGATTTAGCATTTACTTTAACCAATGTTATAATCAGTAAGAACTTGGAACTCAGAAGAGAGCTTTCTAGGGCGTGATGGCTTAGAAGATAGAAAACTACATCTGTCAAAGATTTTGATAATTGTTTTTCAAATTCTTGCCCACATTAAAACATTGAAAACATAAAAATCCCATAAATAACGATTAATGGATGTATGCCCAGCTCTGTTTATATCTATAAGAAGTACTATACCAAGCTAATTGGCTGTTTGCTGCACATGTAGATTTACTGTTCAGCATGAAATAGGTTTAAGTTAGAAAAAAAAGTCACAAACTTTATTTTGACACATATTCCCTTTACAAAACAGGGGCTGTAAATAATTCAGCCATTGATTTTATACTTTAATAGTGCAGCTTCTCTTAAAAACATGCAATTAAGCCAATGACCAAAAATCTTTTGACATGCACTGAGTCTGTGGCTCTTTGGGCTGCAGGGATCTGAGCCCTGGAGGCTCTTACCCAAATACTAAAACAGATTTTTTCTTTTTAAGTTGCATCATGTTGAGTCAGTTGAGGCCACTGTCTCAGCCAGAGTTACACAGATGTCTAAAATCCTTCATATCAAACCGAAAACCCTAACTGTTCTGCCCTTAGCTTTGCATCTTTACTCTACCCCTTCATCTTTTTGAACTTCTCCCAGCATCTCTGTGGAAGTCTCTTTCGCCATCCGCCTCCTTGCCTCTGTCTTGTCACAAAGAGGGACTCGGGTCGCCGCCTTCCCGGCCATGTTCCCGTTCTCCTGTGCTTTCAGCCTAATGGAAGGACAGCTGTGCTCCCGTTTCTATATATATCTAACATGATGAGGTCTGTCACACCCTCTCTCAGAGTCAGAGCTGACCGCCATGTTAATGCCCGAAGAGTAACGTGTGTCAGAGTAGTGTGTCTCATAGCGATAAGGCCTAAATACCCACATTTAATCTGCAACCTTTTTTTGCTCATATCTCAGAGGCTTTTTGTTGCTAAAACCTGCACATTTTGCTGCTTTTTATTTAATCTGTTGTAGTTAAACATTTGAAATGTAGTTTTATGAAAAATAAAGCCCATGAAAGGCATTAACAGAAGTTTTAATCCACAAAAGGCTTTTTTTAATGAAATGGGAGCAGGATAGATAGAAGCCTTTTTGAGAAACTCCTGCACATCGTCCTCTTTTTTGGGGTTAAAGTGGCAGAATGGTGACAAAGTTGTCACCATTCTCTGAATCATTTATTGCATCCTTGAATTTAGAGACATTCACAAGCATTGAAAGAAAAAAAAATGTGTCTAGTTATGGTACTTGCTCTGTCTGCTCCTCATTTTGTGTCATGAAATGAACACGATTAGTGCTACAAATCCCCCTCTTATGTATTTTTAATATTTGCATGCTGCCTATGAGTGTGTATTAGTGTGTGTGAGTGCAGGATGGAGGTATAAGTAACAGTGTTAAGGGATCAGCTGGTGGCGGGGTCGTATCCTCACAGATTAGAGAGCTTAGTCCTTCCGTCTCTGTGTAATTAACGACAGCAAGAGAAACAGATAAAGAGTCAGAGGAGAGTAAGTACGCATGCAGTGTGGTTTTATACACACACATGCAGAAACACACTTAGCAGAGGAGGAATTGTGTGTAATGACAGGGTTGCACAGTGGTTGGTGTGTTTGTGTCTGTGATGAACGTGTGTGCTGGGTCCAGAAACAACAGCGTGAAGGATAGAAAAGGGTGTGGTTTGTCTCAAAAGTTCAGGACCTTTTGTCCACATGGAGAGTAACTGCAGGATGACAGGAATGCAGCCACATGAAGATTTAAATCCAGCAGACGCTAAAGTCTGCATGCACACAAAAACACTTCTGCAGTTCAAATAAATGAGCGAGAAGCCTCAATAGTTAAGCCTGGTGTATTCATCTGCATCATATCTATGCTGTTGCTACACTGTAGTGACGTACGCCAGTGTGACCGCTAATCATGGAGCACCAAAGAAGATGATAAATATTAAGCAGTGGTTTATTATACTGAAGTTACTGCAAAGAGGAAAGGGTAGAAGACAGAGGAGGAGGTGGGAAGTATGACTTAAGGCGTGTTTGGGCTAAAAATTGTGGTTGAAGTAGAGCTGTTTGTTATGGGAGGCCATTTCTGCCACTTAAAAAAGAAAAAATGTGGAAGTTAGGCAATTAATAAAAAGAATCCTAAGTCATAACTACGAGATAAAAAGTCAAAATTATGAAATGAAAAGTCATTGTTATGAGATAAAAAGTCATTATTATCAGAGAAAAAGTCAAAATTATGAGATAGAAGTCATTATAAGATGAAAAGTCAAAAATTGTGAGGTTAAAAAGTCATGATTATGAGATAAAAGTCATTATTATAGAATAAACAGTCATAATTATGAGATAAAAGTCATTATGAGATAAAAAGTCATTATTATGAGGAAAAAAGTCATTATTATGAGATCGGAAGTCATAATTATGAGATTAAAAAATCAAAATTATAAGATAAAAGTCATTATTATGAGATAAAAATTTTAAATTATGAGATAAAAAGTCATTATGACATTAAAAAGTCATTATTTTGAGAGAAAAAGTCAAAATTATGAGATAAAAGTCATTATTATAGAATAAACAGTCATAATTATGAGATAAAAGTCATTATGAGATAAAAAGTTATAATTATGAGATAAGTCATAATTATGAGATTAAAAGTCATTATTATGAGATTGAAACTCATAATTATGAGATAAAAGTCATTATTATGCGATAAAAAGTCATAATTATGAGATAAAAAATTAAATATATGAGATAAAAAGTCATAATTATGAGATAAAAAGTCAATATCATAAGATAAAAAGTCATTATTATGTTATAAAGTCATTATTATGAGATGGAAAGTCATTATTATAAGTTAAAAAGTCATTTTTATGAGATAAAAAGTCAATTATGAGATAGAAGTCATTATAAGATGAAAAGTCAAAAATTGTGAGGTTAAAAAGTCATGATTATGAGATAAAAAGTCATAACTCAAAATCAAATCTCAGAATTTTTATCTCATATTTATGACTTTTTTTTCTCATAATTTTAACTTTTTATTTCATAATTATGACTTTGGATTTTTGTGTTTTCAAAAATTTCCTAACTTTCACACATTTTCTTTATTTGGCAGAAATGGGCCTCCATAGTTTCTGCAGCATATTATCAGTTAGTTTGTCAAATTCCCAGCACTTCCCCCATGAGCAGTTTAAAGCAGCAAAATAACTTGACAGAAATAGGCAATCTTAATGCTGTATGCTGCTTTTTCCTGTATGCTTTTGAAGCTCAAAGAGTATTTTATATTAACTTCAGTCTGTTTCATAGCCGTCTAAAATCTCCTGACAGAGGCTTTAAATGTTGCACTCATTTCTCTGGACACAATAGGAGAGTTTTTGTGCAAAGTGTGAGATAAGTGTCCTTCACTTTGCTTTTATTTTTTGGATTATTGCTCTCTAGGGGCTGTGTCCAACTACACACATGTTGACAATGACGCTGGTTTAGGCTGAAGCTCTTCTTTTAAATCAGTCCATCCTTAAGATAAATAGAAAAGCTTTATCCCTAGTGAAATGTTTGTCAGCATTCCCAGAATTCATTGTGTTTTCATTTTAATGTAGAGTCATATTTAGGTATGTTTCTTGTCTTTTATATTCGTCTTCGATGCTGATATTTGAGGTAACTGTGAACGTTTGTAATTTAAAGCTCCTGTGAGGAGTTTGCAGCTGCTGATGAAAATGAATACTGATGCCTGTATATTGACTACAAAAGCAACTAAGACTGTCAGCATAAAGTTGGCTTTCCTCTATTGAGGTATTTTACATGCCTGTCACACCTGCTGCAGGGTAGGTGTCAGACAATGTGATAAGTAGCATAACAACTTTTCTAAAATTGCTTTCACAAAAAACATTTAGCGTGAGTTGAATGGAGTTAAAAAGGACAAGAATAAGATAAGAAATGGGATGGATCGTTTTACTCTGTTCACAGGGGGCGCCATAATGAACAAACTTAAAGTTCTTTACAGGAGCTTTAACAACACAGATATGTATGGTTTTGCTTGAAGAGATGGTAAACGTATAGAAAATAACATTCCCGCACACAGACACCACTTTCCTCTGGAGGCAGGAAAAATCTGCATATTTTAGTGAAGCTGCAGTGATCCATTTTCTTCATCCTGTGAACGCTGTGATTGATCTGCTCCCTGCTGTGGGGTCTCCTGTCTACTTTTAGATGACAACAGAGCATCCAGGCTTTGTGAAAGGATAAGATTTTTTACAAAAGATGAGGCAAACTCTGGAGCACAGCTGCTTTTAATACTGTGATGGGTGCTAATAAGTGTTAATTTAAAGGTGAAAATGTAAGAGGATGCCAGCCTTAGCAACAGTGCTAGGTATTAGTGGTGCATTACGGGAGTCACACATGAAGCGAGGCAACTGTTTGAATGTAATACCCAATTTTAAAATGGGTTTGGTCGGGAAAGAGATGCTTTCTACCTATCATAAGGGGCAAAAGTCTTAAATCAGGGTGTCATAGAGGATTAAAAAATCCTATTCAGTTCAACAGAAGAGTTTAATTTTCTCTCAGAGGGACTACACCCAAATGCAAAGAGAGAAAAAAAATCTCTCCCCTTTTAGCCCGGCACTCGAGAGCTCCACAGTAATGACTCTTGGTAACTGAGGAAGACAAAGCTGCGTGGCAGAAAATCCATTAGTGAGTCTGCTGCGAGATAGCAAAGAGACACCGAGGAATGGTGGCTTTTGATACCACGAGGCCGACTGCACTGGAGGCATCACAAATAAATGCCTTGTGTTTTCTTTTTTTTATATTGCAAGTGTCTGAGAAGGCAAGCACAAGTTATCCCCGATGTCTGCACCCCGCTGGATGAGTAATATCTGAAACACTGTAGTCTGGCCCAGGTGTTTGTGTGTGTCTTTGTGTCTGTGTTTGGGTTAGCGGCAAAGAAGAGATGGGGTTGAGACTGAGGGATCGGACCAATATAGAGAGGCTCAGTATCGCAGTGTTCATCTTTCAGAAGTCATGGAGTTTCAGCTTCAAAAATTGCTTTTGCATCTGGTAGTGTAGCTCTCTTTTAAAGCCTCCTTTTAGAGTCAAACCGAAATACATTGCCTTTTCTTTTCAAGATAAACAGAGCATTCAGAAATACTGAAACATTTCTTATGAATTCTTGCCTTTTTCTTTTTTTCTCATAAAAAAGTGTAGACACGCTCAGATGAAATTATAGGAAGAGAAAATTTCAGCCTTTCGTGTAATTAGGGTTTCCAGCTTACAGCCAGATGATACAAATCATTGCCTCCCAGCTCCCACAGCCAATCACACCTTTCTCTCAACACAGTGGTGTATTTAAATACGAATTCTCACTAATCCCTGCTTGCATGAATGCTGATGCACCATGAGTGAAGTTATCCACTGAGTTAGCCACTTTCTGCCTGTGATAAGGGATGGTCCACAATAAAGAGGGGAGTGCAGGCTTTCAACTGCATCTCTCTTTCTGCTTCATCAAAATTTGCCACAAGACTTTGCCATGGTTGTGCAATGCAAGATGGAAATCTTTATTAAGTATGAGAAGTGCTTTGCACTGTATAAATTATTAAATGAAAAGAGTTACATTTAACATTGTTGTTGAGTTGAATAAACACTGATAATTTTGCTGTATACAGTGTTGGAATAACTCTGGTTCAGTTTTAAAGATTTACAACTTGAAAGTGTTAAATTAACACTCAAAAGAGTGAACACATACACACTTTTAGTGTTAGATTTTAAAACTCTCATTGTTAATTTAACACTGGCTATTTTGCTGTGCATAAAATAAAAACTTGATCCATATTGCTTTTCAAGGCCCATAACAATAGGGAGTATTTCTAGGTTATGAAAAAATAACCAAGATTTGGAACTGATATGCAATCACAGTAAAATGAGTACGATTAGCTTCAATTTTAGATTTATGACATGGATTTAAATCTGTCATTCAAAAAGCTAGGTTACTGCACACAAGTATTACAGATGAATTGGCACCAGTTTCGACACTGTACTTTTGCAGTAGAGATGGCCAGGCAGGTCATTCCATTCACCTAATTCATGTGTTTATTTTTTTTATGTTACTCTGCTCCTTTAACTAGGGCTGAACAATTTGGGAAAATAATCAAATTGTGATTTTTTATTACCCAATATTGCGACTGCGATTTAATATGTGATTATCACTTGATTTCATCATCTGATGTATTTTCCTTAAAAAACAAACAATAATTCGTTCTAAACTACAGCCAACACAATATTAGATTAAATTAGGGCTGAACAACTTTGAAAAAAAATCTTATTGTCATAATTTTGACTCATTTGTCAAATTGGATATGAACTGTTGTATTTAAGGGACTAATAATTTTATATAAATCTCATATTTAACAATAAAAAAATACAAAAATGAAGAAAATATGATTATTTTGTACACTATTCCAAAAATATGCCACTAGAATGATTGCATGATGCATAACATCTCTGCTGCAAAAAAAGGTTTCAAACTGGTATTTTCACACAAATTTCAGGTTAAAAAATCTAATCTAATTTGTGACTAATTGCCCAGGCCTACCTTTAACAGTATTCATCAGCAGGACATTGCATAAAGACACTCAAATATCTTTACTTGCCTTAAGCAAAGTTTCACTCAATATTCCTTATTCCTAGCAGGTGAGCTGTATAAGGGCTTACTGCTGATTGTAGCTATCCTCTTGGACTGAAGGAGTACAGGAGGATACTGGCACTGATGGTACTGCTGAAAAAAATGTTAAACCCATGGGGTAAGAACCTGAATTTGTCATTACACCTCTCTCATGCAAGGATGGTGATTGTAAATTGATATAACCAGTTTGCACCATCTCTCCTCTTCTTTATACCTGTCAGATATGTCAGTTTTTTGTCAGTGTGAGAGAAATTGATCATATTTAGTTTTCAGTTTCACCTTGAAAGGAATCTGTTTGAAAAAATAAGTATTTTTGGTTTCAAGGTATAAAACTCAGTACTGATATCAATCTGACAAATTAATGAAATCACTTAGATTCGTAGTATAACACATAGTAGCTTCAGGCTAAAAACAACTTCATAACTAATAAATTAGCACAGGTGAAAAATTGATGTCCAACCCTAAAAGTAGCTTTACTATGCTTCTCCTCCAATCAAGCATAATAAACTGTCAGATTTCACAGGGTTTATGTGTGATCCTCAATCATAATGTGAGCACAGAACCAAGGTTCTGCTTGGAGAGAGAGGGTTCAAGGTTTGATACCTTTTCAATTACACAGCGGGCCATCAATCTGCAATGTCTTGTAGAAGTATAGCCCGAGTCTTTGCCGGAGCTCCAAGTCTCTTTCTAAATATAAATTCCATTTACCATTTAAGCTGTGCAGGGATTCAATTCAAGATATGTGGAAGTGACTGTTCAATATTTCAGATATTCTCGCTGGCTCCTGCGAATACCGCACACGACACGCTGGGTATGCCTTCTGAAAGGTATCAACAGTCTAGGAGACCCAATCTCAGCTTATTTTGTCAGTGGAGTATTTGTGCTTTTAGTTTTTCTGTCATTATATCCACAGCAATGCAGGAGAAAAGGTATGGTGGGCTGTAAACCTGAGTTTCCCAGACAGTTTTCCTTGGAGCCATACCAACATATACCGTAAGCTGAGATCCTCAAGACCCACACACAAAGAATTAATAAAAATCTAAACAAAAGACCTGCATGTTTTTCTTACCAAATTACCTTTGTATAAACAACTTTTAAATTATGTTTTATCATAATTTCAGTCAATATGTGCATATCTAATAAGAGCAAACAAAACCTTCAGCCACCCGAAGATCCAGGGGCTTCTGGTTGGGAACTAATGCTGTAAACTACTCAATTTTCAAAATGACATATTATTATTTGCTGTTGGCAAGGTTTCTACTTGAAGCCACATCATCTGAAAGGTTCTCCTACCATTACAACACCTAGCCTAATAATCAAACCAAATTCATGGTTAGTTTCCTGCTAAAGAACAGTGCTTATTAACACTGCTCTATAACTGATATGTGTTTGAAGAGCTATTAGCTTATTTGACAGTGTTGTCGTCATTGCTTACTAAGCTTTTACCCAAAGTTGCAGCCTTCTTCATTTTTCCACGATCATATAGACCAAAAAATAAAACAGCCTCACTTGCTTAAAATATTCATTTTAAGTTAAATTCTGTATCTTTTGGGCACTCCTGTCCTGAAGCAGCTAGCTTGGCTCTGAGAAAGGGCTGCTGCTAGCTTGTTTTAGGATGCTATTGTAGTTGTTTACAAAGGGTTTAGCAAGAGCAAAACTTGTGGTATAGGTCTCCATTTCTTCACAAACAGATACACCACCCTAAAAAAATCAGGTGAACACACTTAATATAAGCGTTTGAAGTAGAAATCAGCATCTTATGGGCACTCCTGAAGCAGCTAGCTTGGCTCGTAGAAGGGGCTAGCCTGTGAGTTTTATTCACAAAAAAGGTTTTTTTTTAGCTCCTATGAAATGTAAATTTTTTTATATTTGTACCAGATGAATCCCCTCTGAGGGCTTAATTCAAGAAGAACCCCTTTGGTTTTGCAAAATTTGGCCTGCCAGATGAATTTGTTTGTTTGTTGGTTTTATTTTCTTTTTGTGTGTGTGTTTATGTTTGTTGTGTTTTCTTGTTACTGTTCTGTGTATGTATTTTCACTTTCTCACCAGTAAGTAAAAAAAAATAAAAAATTGTTTCACACATCCATCTGGTAAACCACTCAAAGATGGTGTTTGGGAAAGGGCCTTTGAAAAAAATTCGGAGGGTGATTGGATGAACGTTCTGTCACATCTTTACGGGCAATCAGAGCAACAAAACATGTGACGTAGCCGCTACCAAGCTGCACCCATACCTAAGGAGTAAACTCCTTATAGAACTGCATAACGTGAACCATAACGACTGTAGACATGTCAGTACACCACTTTTGTTGTTTTTGAAAAAAAAAAACCCTCAGTGCTGTTCTTTGTTCTTTTAATGAAGAAATACCAAGTTCTGATCAAACTAGCACTTTAGCAGTATCCACGGTAATGTCTTCTGCCATAATTGCACCGGTCTCTTGTTGCTGCTTGCTTATGTCACGACTCTGCCGTGCCTGAAAGTACTGCCCCTCGTCGCTGATTGGTCCTGTCACTTTGTAACCGGGCCCAAACGGTTCAGACGGGAGCTTTACAAGATGGATTTGCCCGTGAGAAACACAGAAATGGGCGTATCCATCTGCTTTGCATGCTTACAGCATCTCCTTTCTCATTAAAAAAATTGTGCTGAGATTTATGGCTCTACGGGAGTTTTAAGACTCCGGAAAATAAACCTCCTGCTTCATAGGGAACAAAAAATCTCCATATGTTTTTTTTTTTTTTAAGTGTCTTGACCTCAAGCTGACTTGAACCCACTCGTAAAAGGAAAAAGTCTACAACGGAACAATGACCACATTTCATTTTTGATTTTCACATTACATTTTTGGTAAATACAATTTTGTGAAATACTGATTTTCACTTTCTCTTAAATGTAATAAATCCCTGCAAATAATAATGATAATAATAATTTCAACTGTATAGCACTTTTTAAAACAAGTGCTTACAAAGTGCTTTGACATCCTGGAAAACTAAACAGAACCCAAATGAGATGAAAAACTGCAAAAAAAAAAAAACAAAAGACATCAAGAGCACATTCAAGGTAGAAGAACCTAAAAGAAACAAAAAACAAACCTATATATGATATCTGAACAACATTGTTACCTGGACACGTTTATACATCAGTACTAAAACATCCCATTAACGTCACATGAACTAAGACATCCCAAGTGGTCATAAGAGCTGGGACATCCCAAGACATGATAAGAACTAAGGATGTCATATGACATCATAGAATACCAGGCTAACAAACTTAAAAGCCTGCCATAAAAGTGAGTTTTAACAAATGATTAAAAAAAATGTCAGTGATTCTGCATGCCTTATCTCCTCGGGTAGGCTGTTCCAAAGGCAAGGGGCCCAGATGGAAATGGCCATTTCACCTTTAGTTTTAAGTCTTGACTTTGGAACGACTTGAAGGCCCCCACCTCAGGATATGAGGCTACAGACTGGCTGATAGGGAGTTAATTATTCTGATATATTGTGTGGAGCCAGACCCTTAAGTGCTTTCAAAGTATTAGTAAAAATCATAAAATTCTAATGTAATGTCAAGATGCTAAAATTGGGGTGATGTGACGCCATCTGAAATGTAATAGCTATTGTATTGCAGTGGACAACTGTGGATAATTCATTACATTTGTGGTTTTACTGCATTAAAAAAATGCTGATTTTTATTACATTCATGGTTTATTATGTTTGTGTTCTGTTATTACATTTGCAGGTGTTAAGGGCCATGTTTAATGCTTGGCTGAACTTACTACAGCCCACAGACAACAGATTTTTAACTACCAATATCTTCTAAAAATACCATGCATCCCTATCCACAGCCCCTCTTCTTAACCCATCACTGTACTTTTACTATCTGAAAATTGATTACCTTGAGGTAGCCTATAACCAGCACGTGTTCGTTCTAGTTGTTTCTTTAGCTAGGTGTTTTTGGATGCTGCCACTTTATGTCTTCATTATTGTCGAGTTAGTTTTGTAAACTTTAGATTTTTAAAGCTACATGTCATTGCCACAGTGCTGAAAGATCAAAAAACAAAGGATGAGAGAGAAGACTGTAAGAGAAATAATGAAGGATGCAGCTTATCTGTCCATCTGCTCCCAAGACTTGGAGGTAACTGTGATTGTATGATAGAAATAGTTTCTTACATACAACAGCTGCATGAGAGGATTTAACATCTGGATACACCTTCTCCTTGTCTTCTTGACTCGTCTCTCGCACATACACACATAACACAGGGTAATTTTCTGTCTTTGCATGGAGATTACAGAAATGAGAGAAAAAGATGGGAAGATAAGGAGGAAAAGTGAAGATTACAGACGTTGTTTCTTCCATCCCCCACTGATGAGCACGAATTCTCGTCTCTCCCTCCTTCTTTCAGTTTCTGTCTCTGTGTGTTTAATGTAAGCGGATACTGGAAGATCTCATTCCTCTGCACACTGAAACCTGAACTGTCTATTTCGCCTCCTGGCTCTCTCTCTGTCTATCTTTACAATTCCAGAAAACTGCGTCTTTCTTGCCTTTTCGCTTTCCATACCCTCTAATTTTACATTTTCAATCATCTCATTCTTTAGATTTGGTTTTCTTTTATCCAAATAAAATAGAGCAGTCATATGTTTTTGACCCTGCTGACTCTGCCTCAGTCTGCTGGCGTGTTCATTGTGGGTTGTAGCCCAGCGTCTGACCCATTGCCTGCAGACAGAGCTGCAGTTTTGTGACTTTTTCCTCCTCCAACCCTCCGTTTCTCATGAATCCCAGAGGCTGAAGCAGCAGCTGGCGACATACATACATATTTTGCCCCTTCTTTGTCTTTCTTTTATCCTTTTCTTCTATCCCCCTCTGCCCTCCTCCCTCTCATCGTCTGCTTAAAGCAATCCTTTTGTCCTCACTCAATGTTTAAAATAAGTACTTCCTTCTTCTCCAGAGAAACATTGTGTAGGCAGCTGGGAGCTTATCATCAATTCATATACAGGACATTGCAGATCATTTATTTTGAAGCATTTTCCTTTAGCGCATGCTTGAGAATAAAAAGGAAATAGGGTTATATAAGTTATTATTTAAACTGTCGTTGAAGTAAAATAATGCCTCTATCACTTGGTACAGTTGGCTCTTTTGTTTGTGATTATAAGTTAAAAAAAACCAACAAAACTAACAAGAAAATTGGCACTTTTTACACCTTAATGCTAGCAATATCCAAGCTCAGACGCGTTATGTCTGTCCATCCATCTGTTCAGGTCTTTCAGGTGATATCTCAAGAATGCTGCGACAGATTTTCTCCAAATTTTGCACAAATGTCCACCCTGACTCAAGGATGATCTAGTTCAGTTTCAAAGGTCTAACCTCAAGGTAACTGGGCCTTATGTTCATCTCTAGCTCAAGAGCATGACATCTGAAGAATACCTTGAGGAAATTTTGTTGTACCCTGCACAAATATCCACTCTAACTCAAGGTCTGTCTGATAAGAATTTGAAGGCAGTGGATCAAAAGTCTTGGTTATGGGGCTCTTGTGCGTTCCTTGCTTTTGAATGTGATATCTCAAGAATGCTGTGACAAATTTTGTCCAAACTTTGCCTATCTGACTCAAAAATTGACTGATTTAATTTTGGTGGTCAAAGTTTAAAGGTCATGGTTATTTGAACTTTTGTTTATACCATTGCATGAGAACAGGATATCTCAAGAAGACTTTGAGCAACATTTGTCAAACTTTGTACAAAGTCTAACTCAAGGATGAACTGATTGGATTTTGATGGATATACTAGTATTTGAAATGTTTTGGTAATGGAGCTCTTGTACATTTTTTGATTTTAAGCATGATTTCCCAAGAATGCTTGAAGGGGTTTTCTTCAGACCTTACCCATATGTCAACTCTGACTGAGAGGTCTACTGATTAAATTGTAAAGGCCACAAATTAAAGGTCATGGTTATGGGCTTTTTTGCGGTTCTTGCAGGATATCTCAGGAAGATTTAGAGAGATTTCTATCAAGCTTTCGACAAATGTCCAGTCTGACTCAAGGTCTATATGATTTGAATTTAAACATTATAGGTCAAATGTCACTGGGGTATTTTACAGTCCTTCCTTTTGAACATATCTCAAGAATGCTGTTAGGGATTTGTTTTGAACTTTGGCCATATGTCCACTCTGATGGATTTACTGGCTAGACTTTGGTGGCTGCAGTTTAAAAGTCAAGGTTTTTGGGGGCACTTGTGAACGTGATAGCTCAAGAAAGTTTTGAGGAATATTTTGCAAACTTTGAACAAACGTCCACTCTGACTCACGGATAAATTGATTGGACTTTGGAGGATAATGAAGGTCAAAGTGATCATGTTATCTTTTACTTGTGAACACGATCTCTCAAGAACACCTTTAGGGATTTTCTCTAAACATTGCCCAAATGTCCCACTTTGACTCCCAACTTCTTGACTTTAAAGGCTAGAGCTCTGCATCGTGGGGCTCGCACATTCATTTCTTTTGAATACAATGAGGGATTACTTGTAATTCTGGACAATCCACCCTGACTCAACTATGAACTGATTGGATTTCAGAGTGCAAACTTCAAAGTTAAAGGGCTCATGTTCATTCCTTGCATGTGAAAACAATACCTCAAAAAAACCTTTGAGGGAGTTTCTCTAAATTCTGTCTGAATGTCCATCCTGACTCAAGGGTGAAAGGTTTAGCTTGCGGAGGTCAAAAGTCAAAAGCATTGGGAAACATGGTCAGCCCTTCTTTATAACATTTCCACAAATCTTACACTACATCTTTAACCAGACCTGCCCTTTTTCTTGACTACTGTACTTTAACTGTTAGTGTTGTACACCTTGTTGAGGTATATGCCTGCTCTGTAGTGTTGCTGGTTATTTGTAGAGTGGTTAAGATATGGATAACCCCAGTCACACATGCACGATACTACTGAAAAATTCCCAAAATTTTCAGAGTAATCTTTATGCATATATGTAAACCAAATTGTTCAACCTGACTATATCCCATTTTTGTCATGCCCGCCTCCTCATTCAGCTTTGGAAGTCAGGGTGTGCTGATGTGTGAACACAGAGGATGATGTCAGAGAAAAGCGGATTCTTGACCTGCATTCTTCATGCAAGTAATGAATCCTCTGTAGTATGTTCTGTTTCATCTGTAGTGTGAGTATGTCCAAGTACACATAGCACTATCTGAGGGAAATCATAGGAAAAACTGAATCACAATATTAGTAGTTCAGTGGAATGTAACTTTAAATCAAAGCTACAGTCCTAAGTGGTTGACTTTTTTTCTGTGAGCATTTTTCTCAGAAGGTTTTGATGAGGCTTGCTTCTGGGTAACATCGACAGAAGATGGTCATGTGAAACCAGAGCCTGCAGGAAGGTCTGTGCATGGCAGAGCAGAGTTCATGTGAGGTAGAAGGGGAAGTGGTCAGGATGAAGCCACAAGAGCAGCAGTGGGTGAGCAGAGTTTGGATACGGTTTTAAAGGAATATATGGACTATTGTATTGGTCAAGTCAGGATGCATTTTTGCAGCAAAGGAAAGGGCTGGTTAGAGATCCAATATTTATTTCCGTAAAATGAGACGATTAACAGACTTTGAGTAGAAAAAGGTTTTCTGATTTCTTCAATGCTGGTTAAAGGAAAAAGAACAGAGGTTAATTTATGATCTCTTTTATGTTCTTTACTTTACTCAAGTGCTGTCAAGCAAGTTGTAGACACTGAGTCAACTAATCATGAACGTTTGCTGGGGAAAGGACCATCTAAATTGGTTTCACTCATCAGATTTAAACTGGGGCACAGCCATCAAAGGGACACGTCTAAGCTATTGTAATTTTATGTACTCAAAGTTGATTTCCTGACTTTGTTTTTAAGCTGAAAATGAGCCCATAAAATAGCCTAGCATATTAAACACAGTGAAATTGATTCAATTAGTGGCAGTGCTAGAGCAGCAGTATCAGTGAAACCAAACACTTCGACCGTGCATGACCAGAGGTTTGATGCGTGTCTGTGCTGACATTACAGGACTGTCCCTGCTGTTGCTCAGGTCTTGTTCTGCTCGATGAGCTGTATACATGAGGATGAGAAGTATTGACAGTAGCCTGTTAGCGCTGTGGCGGCTAATCCATAACCTCGGTGAACCGCACACTTTAGTGTACGAGCTGGAATGAGCAGGCATACTCACACAGATACTGAGACACTGTATTGACACCTGACCTTTTACAGGAAACACTGCGGACATCAACTGACCAGAAGCTGCTGTCAATCAAGAACCATCTGCACCTCCTTTCTGCCCCCACCATCCTTCATATCTCTGTTTTCATTCAATCAATACACAAGGAATTACAAGATATAGTGGGAAATGGGGGGTAAGGGGCTGTTATTTTACCATAGAAATTTGTTAGAGGATGAAATCAGGAGGGAGTGGTGATGGGTAGTTTACAGGGTCAAAAAAGAAGCAGATTTGCTTATCACACAAACACACGTAGTGAGCAACTCAGCACGGTACCATCCTGGTAAACATAGCTTTGAGCCTAGTGCCTTGACATGAAGAGAAAACCCCGCTGTGCAGTGTGTGTGGGGGGATGGGGGACACTATTTCTCTATTTCTGTTTATAAGAGGAAGAAATAGAGAAAAAAAAATCGTGGCAATGTAATGACATCAGACTGTTATGCTTGTGCATGAGTGCATCCTGACTACACAATCAACTACTCTTATCTTTTCAACATAGATTGCTCCTTATTGGATCTTTAATATTTAACTATATGTATTCCCATGGGGCCAGAGAGGAAAATCAAGTAGTAGGAAGCAGTATGTGCATCGACAGAGCAGTGCTGACATGTACATAATCAAGATGTTTCATCAAAAAACAGAAAACGCTCAATATGCAATCAAGAGCGAAGAAATTAGATGTTAATGCATTCAGAGAACCCCTGGAGTTAAGCACATCATGCTTTTGCAGATTGTACACATGCACAAACATGACAAACACTTGCTTTAATGATCAATCAGCTGTTAAATTAATCAAGGCTTTTTAAGAAAAATACCCACCTCCATGCTGGTTCAGACTTCGTGATTTTTCTTTGACTGCGTGTTCCGTAGGGGTGTGCAAAACTAGGCAGCTTTATAGTCCAAACCGGTTTATACTGTCGCTACAATTTTTGTTCCTAAGACAGGTAGCATTTTTTGTTACCTTGGCATCTTTCCACTGCTAACTTTCAGCTGCCCTCCTTAAAAGAATCACATGATGGGGCGCCCCGGTAGTCGTGGTGGTTAAGGTACGCACCACGGGCAGCCCGGGTTCGAGTCCGGCCTGTGGCACCTTTTCCTGCATGTCTCTCCCCCACTGTCTTCCCTGTTTCCGAGTCTATCCACTTTCCTCCTCTATCTAGTAAAGGCCCAAAAATAAATCTTTAAAAAAACAAAAGAAAAAAAAGAAGAGTCACATGATGTTGCTGTGAATTGTCTCATCAGCAGACCTTATATGGGTCAACTTGTCCCAAGTGACAGTATGTGTATGTATCTAGTTTAAAAATCCGTAACAAATGCAGCAAATACATCCACACTGAACTCATAGTCCTCGCTTTGTGCAGTTGGGTACAGTCATGTTGGAACAGAAAAGGACCTTCCCCAAACAGCTGCCACAAAGATGGAAACATTGCATTGTCCAATATGACAAAACAGCCCCATACCATTATTTCTCCTCCACCAAACTTCACACTTGGCACATTCAGTCAGGCAGGCAACGGTCTCCTGGCATCCACCAAACCCAGACTGGCCAATCTGACTGCCAAACAGAGATTCGTCACTCCACAGAACACATTTCCACTGCTTCACAGTCCAGTGTCAGAGTACTTCACACCACTCCATCTGACTCTTGGCATTGGACTTGATGATGTGAAGCTTGCATGCAGCTGCTCGGCTATGAAAACCTATTCAATGCTACAAGCTCCTGCTGCAGTTTTTGTGCTTACATTGATGCCAGCGGAAGTTCAGAAGACTTAAGCTATGGAATCAGCAGTGTTAGCGACTTTTATGCACCATACGCTTTGGCAGTCATTGACCCCACTCTGATTTTACGTGGTCTTGTGCTTTGGGGCTGAATTGCTGTTGCTCCTAAATGCTTCCACTTTCTAAGAATTTTATTGACAGTTGACTGTGTAATATCCAGCAGGGATGATATTCCACAAATCATCTTATTGCAAAGGGGCATCCATCACAGTACCATGCTTAAAGCCACTTCAAAAGGACTACACTTTAAAGGAAGGTGCTTGATTTTTAACACCAATGGTAACGGGTCTGATTGAAACAGCTGAATTCAATAATTAACACTTGTGGCCAAATACTTTTGTCCATATAGGGTATAAAAATTGACATCCTTAATATGGCCAGAATGGAAAGTGACTTAAAAACACATCTTTCGGGCACAAAAAACAATTTTAGACTTTTACCTCAGTTTTGGTCTCTACCACAGGGAAATAACTGCCTCTATAGCTGCTAAATGTTTCACTTGTTCACCAGCTTGTTGGTTATTTCATTTAAATGCAATTTGGGCAAAAAGCAGGTTAGTTCCGTGGGTTTAAGAGGGTTTTTTGTTACTTAAATCAACTATCTTGAACAGAGAAGAAAATGGACTACAGGTCTTAGGGGAACTACTGAGAGAAGCAATAAGTCTCAGTCAGTTAGTAGATAACAGAAGCCTATTTCACATTTATTATTTTTTTTAATTTTGTCATTATTACAGTATTATTTTTAGCAGCAATAACGTTCAGAATTTGTTGCTTCTTTGATCAATACAGAACAGTATAGCTGGATTATAATAATACAAATCAATGGACTTATAGATTATTCAATAAGACTGTAGTAGATTTCATTTTGATTTCCACGCTTACATCGGACCCACTGTATCCATTCAAACATGCACTTTGACACACTAATCTACTTGCACATCTCTGTTGTACTGTAATCTGCTGTACGTGGATGTAATCCACATCCACGTACAGCAGATTTGACGCACATTCACAACGACTGCTTACAGATAATGATCATACAAAGTGCCATCTAGTCTCATCACATTCATTTAAAAACCCGTTATTATAACATGAGTGCATGTCTGCACATGTATATTGGAGCACAGATACTGTACGCATGATTTCCCTCATTAACATGCAGAGAGTCTAGGGCTGTACATTCCTCACTATGCACAATATGAAATGACATGCATGCAATCATGTGCACATGATTACACAGTGAGTCATTGTTATGTAGCAGGGTTTACCTACCAGCCAAGCACTATTACAGACAGAGTGGCCCACTTACTCACTCCTACTGGGATTTAGTTGCTTTTAATGCATTTTAAACTAAGAAAATTAGGATATTTTCAGATTTGGGGCGAAGCCATTCAAAAATGAGTTAAATTCAATAAAAAAAGAAATTAATTGGGAAATATCTAGACTTTTTGGCTTGGTCAAAGCAATATTTTATGCACTTACTGGAAAATTCAAAGATGGATGAGGAAATAAAGAAATGCACTTGTTAATAATACAGTGTGACTAAATGCATGTGCAGAGCTTCACACTGCAACTATTTTTCCTGCAGAAAACCAACAAATACACACAAAGTCATAGTTAATATGCTGATAGAGATGGTGGCTTATTTCATGAAATATTTTATGCACTTAACAGCAGATTGAAGCAAAAATGAGGCAATATTTTACACAGTGTTATACGCTGGGATATAGCCAAGCAAACAGACAGACCCTTATGATGCAACTTACTCCTGCAGAAAGGCAACAAATACATACATTGAGGAAAGTTGAACCAGCATTATTTGAAACATTTTATTCACTTACATACAGACTGAAATAGAAATGAGACAAAATATTACACCCTGTTTACTCAAGGACAGCATGCATGGGTAGACCGCTGTGCCTCAGTTGAAAAGCAGCAAAACCATCCAGAAGTTATAGTTGTGAAGAAAAATAGAAATAGTTGATGCACTAACAGGCAGATCTAAACATAAATGAAGCCTTATCTTAGTGTAATATAACATTATATATGGTAACTGGATAAGATAACTTTAATGTCCCTGTAAGGAAATTTGTCTTTGACTCTGTTCCACAGTTATAAAATCACTAAATATATAAATAGAGATCAGATCAAACACATAGAGGAACATCCTGTAACAGGAGCAATTCCATCTAAAAATTCTGATCTGGTCTGGAGACCCTTAATCTCCTTCTGAGGGTAAAAGCTGAAACTCAGATCAGATCAGTTTCTGTGCCTCCCTTACTGCAGACTGCTCGTAGAGTGTTTGGAGAGATAGATGCCTTTTAAACCCACGATTTTCATCACAGTCTGCACAAGACAGGGATTTTAACTTAAACAGATATACTTTATGACAATACCAGGCTATTATGCCATATCTAATGATACTTTCAAGGACAGAATAATGCATTTGTAGACCTTTGTACTGTGCCTTTTTTCTATGGAAAAGCAAGAAAGAGATGCACAGTTATACAGTACTCATAAAAAGTATTCACCCTCTTGGATGCTTCACCTTCTGTTGATTTTTGTAAATCAATCATGGCCAAAAACAAATGTTTTTTGATGTCAAAGTGAAAACAGATTTCCACAAAAGAAATTTGAATTACACAAAAGTGTGTAATGTAAAATAACTGCGTAAATATTCACCCCCTTCAAGTAAGTATTCAGAAGATTCCCCTTTGGCTGCAATCACAGCGCTGAGTCTGTGTGTAAAGGTCTCAATCTGGCTTGCACATCTGGACACTGCAATTTTCCCCCCTTCTTTGCAAAACTACTCAAGCTCTGTCAGGTCGCACAGGGATCAGGCGTGAACAGCCCTTTTCAAGTTCAGCTGCAAATTCTCTGTTGGACTGAAGTCTGGGCTTCGACTCAGCCACTTCAGAACATTCACCTTGTTGTCTTTATCCATTTCT
Source organism: Cheilinus undulatus (assembly GCF_018320785.1). NCBI lineage: Eukaryota > Metazoa > Chordata > Actinopteri > Labriformes > Labridae > Cheilinus > Cheilinus undulatus. The sequence continues at coordinate 15,595,148 of NC_054880.1, read as the reverse complement.
GGGTAGCTTTCGCTTTACAAGCCTTGTAGGGCCGGCTGCTGAGAAGCATCCCCGCAGCATGATGCTGCCACCACCGTGTTTAACGGTGGGGATGGTGTGTTTTTGGTGATGTGCAGTGTTTGGTGTCAGCCGAACACAGGCCTTTAGATGAACTCTCATCAAGATTTGATGTGAATTTTCTTCAACAGTGGCTTTCTCTTTGCCACTCTCCCATAAAGCTTTGACTGTTGAAGAACCTGGGCAGCAGCTGTTCTCATCTCAGCTGCTGAAGCTTGTAACTCCTTCAGAGTAGTCATAGGTGTCTTGGTGGCCTCTCTCATTGGTCTCCTTCTTGCACGGTCACTCAGGTTGTGAGGACGGCCAAATGAAGGCATATTTAACTAATTGCTGGGGGGTGTTCAGTGCCTTTAGATATTTTTGTATCCATCCCCTGACTTATACTTTTTAATGACATTTTCTCCAAGTGTTCTTTTGTCTCCATGGCGTAATGGTAGCCAGGAATGCCAATTAATCAGTGCCTCAAATCACATCACTAATATTTGATGTAATGTTTTATGCACTTACATGCAGATGTAAACATAAATGAGGCAATATTTCGCATAATCTTATAATGCAGGATATATATGAATGCATTTGCAAACCTTAGCTTTGCAAATTTTACCACAGAAGAGTAAAAAGTAAAGTCGATGCATATTCTTTAGAAACATACTGTACTGGATAAAACTCCTAGCAGTTTCTTATGCAGTGTTTTTAGCACTTAGGGAAATATTTAAACATGAATAAGGCAATGTTTTACAAGGTGCATAACACAAGATGTAGCTAAATACATCTGTAAATCATGATACTGCAGCTTTTCTTAGGAAATCAGCAAATAGATCAGTGTCCTAGGAAAGATGCTGAGAAAAATGCTATATTTTATGCACTTAAAGGCAGACGTAAACATGACTGAGGCAAAATTTGACTCCGTGCTGTAATAGTGGATACAGCTTAATGCATTTGCAAACATTTGTACTGTAGCTTTTTCCACATAAAGCAACAAAAAGATGAGTAGTCAGGGGAAAGATGCTGCGATAAATGGCAGAGAAAAGAAAACAGAGAGGGAAAAAGCTGAAGTCAGACACAGCAGGTCCAGTCATTTGTTTGTGGAAACAAAGTGCTGTTAAATGATTTACTCGCTCCCTGCATTTAACTACAGCGGCTCATTAAAGAACAGCAGACGGGCCGGCTAGACTGCAGGATTGCACACGGAGAGAGGGGTGCACATGACATACACACGCAAACCACCTCATGCATGCATAAGCTGACTCCTTGTTGTGCGTTGTAACGCACACAAATGCGCATGCACCAAGAACACACAGAAACAGGAACGGAGCGAGAAGTGGGTCAGGATAACCAGCTCAGTCACACTACATTTGTAATATTCAAGGGGTCCTACTGTCTCATATTCAATACCAAACACGCACAACCATGCACATGCACTCACTACAGTAGGAGAATGATAATGTTTGCACACACCTGGACACTAGAAGATGCAAATGTTTCTCTTTTAGAATCCCACTTCCTCTCTCAGTTACTATTTCTTCCTTGTTAAACAGAATCACGTCAATTCAGGGAGGCGTTTTGACATTATACAAATGTAGAATCTACTAATTCATTTACTCATGCATATCTAAATGAGTGTGTTTACCCAAATCCTGAGCTCAGAACCAGATTTGGACACTAAATCCCTCAGAAATACATTGTGCAAATCTCTTTAACCGTCACTCACTGATTCATTTCAAATGTACATCAACGCTGGAGATTTATACTGCTGCAGATGCACACTGATCCACACAACGCCCACGCACACGTGTATATGTACGATGATAGCAAAGCTCCATCAACAGGTGGAGGCATATCACAGCAGGAGCGTAGCAAACGCCAAACAAGGCTGCCTTTCAGTAAACCGACGCTTGTGTTTGTGTGCGCTCATTTGGCGTGTTTTGACACATTCATACTGGAGAAACGCTCTCGCACTGACATCCATTCAGATCTTGATGTCCAGGGCTGAGTGTTGCAGTGTTAAATAATGCCAACATCGGCAGCGAGCTCCTTATTTTCCCATCCAGGAAGCAAAGAGGAGGCTGGCATCTCGTGTCTTACAGAGGGTTACATAAAAGACGGAGGGAGTGTGATGATTAATAGTACAGAGCCTCATTTTACACTGACGTTCCCTCTGCACATAAACACACAGGGTGCTGAGGAATAAGACGAAGAACAAACAGGATAGACAGTGGCATATTTATAATGTGTTAGCAAACTGTTATTTCTTTATACACAAAACAGACAGAGCGACATAAGCATTCATCAGTCTTGCCTGTCTAGTCATATTTCCTTTCCTTTAGCTCCGGTTTAGAGCAGCGGTTCTCAACCCTGGGTCGAGACACTAAGAGGGGTCTCCAGATTCCCTAACAAAACTAAGATTAATTTTTAAATTCCACTGTTGGCACTTAACACCAATTTTGCCCAATTTTAACTAGTTTTCATAATTTTTCCCACAAATTTTAACACATTTTTGCCATTAAAACTTATCTTTGCCATTTTAAAGCCTTTCCACCACGTTTTCCTGCCTGTTTTTACCACTTCTAAAGCAATTCTTGCCACATAAGCCTTATATTGCCTCTGTTGACCCATTATTGCCACTATTAACCCCATTTTACCACTTTTTATGCCCAATTTTCCTCATTTTACCACACTTCGCTATCTGATATACCCATTTTTGCTAGTTTGACCAATTTCTGCCAATATCTGCCTATTTTTTCTTTTTCAGTTAGCACTATTTTGAAGGTTTATATTGATTTTTCCTCCCATTTCACCAGATTTCCACCAAATTTTTTTTTGCCAATTTAAATTTTTTTCTGCCACTTATTAATTCCCTTGTACCACTATGCCCATTTTTGCCTTTTTTCGGTTATTTTTTGCCATTCTTATATAATTTTTGCCACTTCTAACCCATTTCTGCAACTTTTAAGATCCAGTTTTACGAACTTTTCCACCATTTTTTTGTCATTATTAACCTATTTTTTAAATTTTAAACCCAATTTAATTCCTTTTTTTATAGCAGATTTACATTTTAAAGAAGGCTATTTACTACACAAATGTTTTTTTTTTTTTAAAAAGAGATTTGTTTCATTGATAAGAATGGTTATTTTTCCAGGTTAAATATAAAATATGCTTAACGTTACAATAGACCATGATTTTGTTGACCTCCATGGGCCCCCAGTTTGTCTGGGCCCAGGAAGTTCTCCCCTTTATCCCCCCTTATGGACAGCCTTGTCTGCACATGACTATTCTTGAATGTGCATGCCTGTGTTCAACCACCTTCAGTTACAGTGGGGGTCCCCAGTCTGTGACACCTTTATTTTGGGGGTCACGGGCTGAAAAGGTTGAGAACCCCTGGTTTAGAGACAGGTCTGGCTGCAGACATCTCCTCTTACAGACCACTACTGTGAGAAAGTGAGCTCAGTGGTTTGCATCGCTAATTTTATTACAGGAGCATGGGGTTTCCAGTGTGGACCCTTGGGCATGATACATGACGCTGATGTATGTCGCTTTGGACATTAGCATCTGCTAAATGACATTGTAACACCCCCTCTGTCAGGACAGAAGTGATATAATTTGCCGGTACAATGTGCCACGGTACAGATTTTCATTGAGGATAAATCTGTACAGTGTTTCCTATCAATTACACAGACCATGGCGCTCCATCATAGTTCAGTTTTAAACACTGTAGTCTAATTTGCCCCACCAGCGATACATTTCAGCCGACGCCTCGCCAGGCTGCTCAGAATAGAACCTGTGCGCCAGAGTGTGGCGTGGATGAACGCTCTGCACCATTACTGAGCTTCAGACACTCAAGCTAGAGGAGATGAAGCCTTGAAACATATCATAACATTTGTTCCTCTCTAACATAGCCATGTAGGATCTATCTGTATGGCTTCATTCTTAGGGGCGTGCACGCTGCATAGTGTGCGCCCATAATATCTAAATCAATAAATATTCCAGTATTGCTCTCATCTTAAGTGACGAAAACTCAGCATGTGAGCGTGTGATTGATAAGACTGAGCTTCAGTCAGATTTATCATTCATAGTAAATAAAAACAGTATTGATATTGGATATAAAACATTAAAAACTCTTTTTACCCTCTAATTAGGCAGAGAAAGGGAAAGAAGCAGTCAGGTAAATGATTTTTAGTTCTTACAGTCTTTGATTTTAGTTTTTTGTTGGATAATTCATAATTTCTTCAGCAGTTAGAGTGAAGACAGCTGCTGGGAACATCTCTTTTTCTGTGATTTGATTAATTTCAGGAGGAACAGAGTGTTAACAATGACAAATTATGTAAAATATGTCATAGAAATTGAATTCATGCATCATTTAAAAATACTTTTTTTATATATTTTTATTCATTATATTATGTATTATATTTTATATATTATATTTTGTATGTATTATATTTTATATATTATATTTTGTATGTATTTGTATATTTATTTATTTGCTCAGGCTAACAAACATAATATATTAACTTTACCATAAATTATGGAATAAAAATAAGCATTAATGTGGTAAATAAAGGCTCTGACACAGTTTTCTGGTGGAGATTACTTCAAGTCAAGATGAGATGGTCATGTGGCCTTCTGCAGTATGAAGATTTGTTTAAATGAAACATTTATAGACAGTGGATTTTTTTTAATGAACATTAAAGATTAAAAATCCATTATTAATAAGGTAAAAAATCATCTTAAGACATCAATAACGGATTTTTTGAAAGAAAGGCCATCTGTATTATCAAAAATCTTCATTGTCAGGTCAGACAAGGAAAAACGATTGATTGGTTGTAATCAGCCAATTAAAAAAAAACAGTACATCAGTTTATTTGCTACAAGAGAAAACAGCTAGAGTACAACATTTCCATTGATGTAGTCTCTTTATTTTGCTCTAAAAACACACAAGATTGGTGTATTTACTGTCAGAATGTCCAAATTTTTCTCCTGCTGCTGCACCTAGCTCCATTCAGCTTTCCCTCAGCCCTGACTAGTGTCCCAGTCCCTGCTGCTGAAAACACCCCCACAGCATGATGCTGCCACCACCATGCTTCTCTGTTGGGATAGTATTGGGCAGGTGATGAGTGATGGCTGGTTTCATCAGACCAGACAATCTTGTTTCTCACAGTCTGAGAGTCCTTCAGGTACTTTTTTGCAGACTCCAAGTGGGCTTTCATGTGTTTTGCACTGAGGGGAGGCTTTCAACTCACCACTCTGCCATAAATCCCAGGTCGATGGCCGACTACAATGATGGTTGCCCTGGAAGAGTCCTGTTTGTGGTCGCAAAATTGAAATAAAGTGAAGGGGGCCTGAGTACTTTCTAAATGTACTGTATGTGGAGTTATTTGGAGCTATCTTTGTGTATGATACTTTTTCAGTTTAAGTTTATACTTTATTATGACTAGTCTCACTTCTTCACCTTGGGTCAGAAAGCACCATGGAGAACTAAACTGATATCAAACTTTACTTTTCTAAAGATTTCTAAAGTTGCTGTATGCTTATTTTTTTCAGATCAAAGAGCATTTCAGGCAGCGTATTGATTTTGAAGTGTTTTGGTTGCGTATTATAGGTCCTACAACCCTGACTAACTGAATATAAACATACATGCAGGATACTCCAGCGGGTTTCTCTCAGCAGAAGCCATGCTGAATGAAGTGTAGGTATTGATGCGCTCCTCATACAGCTACCCTTCATATACCCTGACCCATGCCTGCAAAAGAGGAGCAGGAGAAGTGAACCTCTCATGTAAGAGCTTGTTTGTTTTCCATCTGTTTACTCCACTGTGCAGTTCTTCACCATGAAGCCATTACACCGCTCTTGGGTTGCAGGATGAAGGCGAGCATTGATGCAGAGGTTTCCATTTGGCTTCTTTTTCAGAGTTTGAAATACGAGTATGAAGTGCCAGACCTCACCGAGTTGACGTATGGCAGCAGCTTGTCGGGGAAGTGCGCTGAAAATTTCCTACTTTGGCAGCAGTTCAGGCCCTCTTGTCTACAGCACAAATCAATAGAGAACAGAGATTAGGGCATATTTACTTCTCAGCTCAGTGATGGATATCTTTTCCAACATACAGAAGCTGGCTGGAGCAGCGCCAACGTTTCTGAGGATAGAGAAAAAAGTGTGGAGGATTTATTACTCCACATAATCGGAGCCATTATTGCTAAACATTAGAAAAGAAAAGCCACAAAAGTCGAGGTTTATTTTATGTGTGACAGTCATTAAATATATATCACCAGAAGTGTGTGTCGCCTCACAGAGAGGCAATTTATGAGATTTGATTACTTTCTTTGGCTTTTTGCAGAAATTAGAGGTTAGTATTCAATCTATAGTTTTATGCCTCAACACCAGCAACATCCAAGGCTGGAGAAAATGTACTCCCAGGTTATCTATCTATCTATCTGTCTATCTGTCTATCTATCTATCTATCTATCTATCTATCTATCTATCTATGGTCGAGTCACTGGTTAATCAGTATACCTGGCTACCATTACACCATGAAGACAAAAGAACACTCCAAGCAACTCAGAGAAAATGTTATTATGAAGTTTAAGTCAGTGGATGGATACAAGAAAATAACTCTAACCCTAACCGTGTTACAACAGTCCTTGAACGCTACAATTGAGACGCTCAGGTTAACATCTCGATTCGTATTTGAACACAGTGTTTATCCAGAAAAATTTCAAAGCACTCAAGAGAAAGATCAAGTTTTACGCTTTTTATTTAGAAGATATGTTTTAATGAGATTATACTCAAGTTCGCCAATTAGGTCTCTTTCCATCACTGAATTCAATGACTTAGCGGTTTCTCTTTTTCAGTAATTCTCAGAGACATGTCTTCGATTTTGTCCTTGTATGTGAACTCATGAAGTGCTTTCACAGACTAATATTCAGCTTTCTGAAGCTGGACATCTTTTGTACACAGCCTTCCTTTTGTACTGTCACCAAGACATGAGTAAAAAACCGGGGTCCTCACTTTAACCTCACGCCTGCTTTATATTCACACGTATTTATTCTAGTAAAAAATGTATTCTATTTGCCTTTAACTGTATCTTCAATCTCATCTCAGCGCACATATACAACATGTCTATCTTGGTGTTTTTTTTTCTGTTTTATGAAAAGTGCCCTGTATTCTTTTTCTCTTTCTTAGCTGGACCACTTGCCTATACTTTTTAGAGTCTCTAAAAAGTATAGAAATTTAATGAAGTTAACAAAGTAACATCTTATATTTGTTCTTGTCTTTGCCAGGTTTGATTACCAGGAGCTCCTCCACAACTCCACCTTCTGTTTGGTGCCTCGAGGTCGTCGCCTGGGCTCCTTTCGCTTCCTAGAGTCCCTACAGGTAAAAAAAAAAAAAAGAGACTTCATTGTAAATTTATAAAGAAGAAATGCTATTATTTATATGAATATGCAATATGAAATGAAGCTGGCATCTTTTTAATGTTTACCTCATTTTGAGCTGAAGTTTTTATTGGGTTCTAATATTGAAGATATTTATCCATTGTTGAAAATACTTTCAACCTATTTTCACCGCTTTTTCACACGTTTTTGCCACTTTTTGGCCACCTCTGCCTTTTTGCCCCTATTTGCCCTTTTCTTTACACTTCAAAAGCAATTTTTGCCAATTTAACCTTATTTATTTTACCTTTATTGGCCCAATTTCAACCAGTTTTTTATTTTTTGTCATCACTTTTTTGCCCATTTTCACCACTTTTTCTGTCCATATCTAGCACTTTTAACCTATTTCTGGCACTTTTTAACCAGTTTTCCCTACTTTGTCATGCCCATTTTTGCACCTTTTGTAATTTTTTCCTGTCTAGACCAATTTTTTTGACATTGTTGTCCCATTTTCTCAGATTTTAAACACCCTTCAACCAGCAATTTTAATCAATTTCCACCACTTTTTACACACATATCTACCACTTTTAACTCATTTTTGACACTTTTTAACCCATTTTCACCATTTTTAACCAGAACATTTTTGCCATTTTTACTAATTTTTACCAGTTTTTGTTTCTCTTTTCTGCTAATTTCACCCTTTTTGACACTTTCTCTCATTTTCAATACCTTTCAACCCCCTTTTCCACTTTTTGATCCATATTCACCTCTTTGTCTGTTGACATCTTACCCATATTTACCACATATTAACCCATATTCACCACTTATTCATCCATATTTACCACTTTTAACCTATTATTACCACATCTTAACCAAGTTTCGCCACTTTTTTTGTCCAAATCTACAACTTTAACCCATTTTGCCACTTTTTTTTTACCTCATTTCACAACTTGCTCCTGCCATTTTCCCCCTTTGTTGACCTTTTTCCTGCCTTAACCAATTTCTGCCCATTTTGATTTCAATTTTTTGCCAATTTCCATTGATTTTCTCTACTTTTTACACCCATATAAACCACTTTTATCCATCTCTGCCACTTTTTAACCCATTTTTACCACTTTCCCTGCCCATCTTTGCCCATTTGTCAGTGCCTCTTTTTCACTCCTTTTTCCCCCTTTACCGCTTTTTCTATAAATCCACTAAAATGCACAGTAGCCATAGTAATGGTACTTCTGCTGTCGCTGTAGTGAGTAATGCCATAGTAATGTGTCTGCAGGAGGTCTTAAGAGCATCAGAGTTTTTCATGTTTGAAGCATCTTTACTGAAAACTGATCAAACCTGTCCCTTTATTTCTGAGAAAGCAGCTGAATATATTAAGGTTCATCTCTTAGTCGATGGTAGCTGAGGTTTGTTTATTATTCACTTTGGCTGTTGTTAATTTAGTCATGGATAAATAATTCTGTGTTGAAGGCAGAGGTGGATGAGGTGCTGTTGAACCTCCCCTGTAAACCCCTGATGTAACACAGTGTAACACACTTGTCATATTTGTTGTTAAATGGCAGAACTTAGGATTGTTGCACCACTGTCCTACAATGTGATATCTTTCATACTGCAGAAATTTTTGCTTCAAGTGTCAACAAGAGTAAATGATTGGTTTTTAATTTGATATAATGTTCCAGATACAGTAACAGAGCACTGACATGTCACTTAGATTTATATTCCCTGTAAGCCTGAGCACTTTAGGCCTCTCTGGTTTCTCTGAGGCCCACATAAACAAACAGTTAAATCTCCACATGCCAACACAGCAGACTTCAACACATTATCTGCAGCATTTCCCCCTGCATAACACTAACACATCAGAGTGACCAGATTACACGAGGACAGGAAACTGCTCGTATGGTTCGGTCCACATGGAAATGCACAGGAAGCACAATGTTTATGTTCCCGATCTGTTGTTTATGTAGTCTTTTGGTTATTGACACCTTAATGGTCACATCTGCAAGTATTTTCCCCCTGACCGTGGTGCTGTGCTGAGTGGAGATTTAGCTGTAAAGGCTTTATTTGCTATTTGTCGGGCCTTTTAAACTCAAATGGGTCCATTAACACACACGGGCGAGTGCAAACACTGGTATTTAAGTCCATCAGGGAAAAGTGCAAGCAGGCAAACAATGGAGAGAGAAGGCGTGAGCAGTGGAGTGAAAGAACGGTTTAAAGCAGTCAGCCTGCTGCTGTTTTCTCTTCTTCTTCGCCACCCAAGTCGACAGTCTCACATCAGCGCAGGAAGCAGCAGTGGCTGTTTTTAGATTTGCCAAACGCTGAACTCTCTCGCCGGTACAAATGTTCCCTGGCTGCGGCGCTCTCTGGGGCTACGTGCGTGTGTGAATGGTCCGGAAGCATCCATAGGAGTGGCAGCTTGCCCTACCACCGCTGATGTCTGCTGAATGGACAAATCCACACTCAACCCTCTTGGTTTGGCAGCAGTTGGGTGCTGTTTTCCTCCCCTCTTTTTCCTCCAGGAGACTTCTCTTTCTTTACCATTTTTTTTCAAAGATTTTGGTTGCTTTTTTTATTTTGGTGCAGCAATCATGCTCCTGCTTGTTCTACTCTTGTCTTATCTTTCTTTTTCACTTGGTCTTTTCCCCCCTGAGTCCTCTCTTTCTCCTTCATTCAAGGCACTTTCCAGTTGTGTTTTCCTTTTTTATTTTAGCGCCAGCTCAGCCCACAAAGAACTGGCAATTACAAGTATGTGGTATAAAACTTACGCCAGCTTTCCACAAAAAGAAAAGCCTCCTTTCTTTATCTCCCAATGCAAACAAACCAAATGCAGCACAACACATACGCCTTCACATTACCCTTCCTGCAGGCGAGGAGCAGGGCAAAGTGTTTGAAACTCACGCTCAGAAGGCCTCCTCTCCTGAGGAGGAGACTCAGGCTAGCCTCAGGCTGCGTTTTCAAATTTTAGAAGGCCTTGGATTAACACTTCGGGAGTCTGCGTGTGACCTTGTCGTAACCTGGGGCTCGATTCTGACACGCACATATGAGTCGGCCCATTTGCTCGAGTGTCCTTCAGCGGGTCTATTCTCAGATGAAATGCTGGAGCACGGAGGCCCCCGCTGGGCCAGAGGGAGCGTTTGATCTGCACCACTTTTGCTCCTGCTGCTGCTTCTCTCTGGTGGCTTAATTAGAAAAAAGTGGAGAAAAATAAATAAACCCAGTACCTATTGAGACCGCCGACCTTAGTGAATGAGTAGAAGATGGGGTGATTGTAAATAGGAAAGAAATTGAGTCAAAAAAGAGAGCAAAGAGGCAAAAAAAGAAGTGGAAAAACATCAAACACCTGTCAGTGAACGAGGGGATAAGGCAACTTCAAAAATCAACTTCAATAACTCATGATGCCCCCACGTATCACCAGCTTCCTTCTCATCCCTCTCTCTTTTCTTCCTCTCCTGCATACATCCCCTTAGTGTTTGGTGCTAATGAGTGCACAAGGTTATAGCCCTGTCAGCCCCATCTGTGTCTGAATACAACCGAGCGACAGTCTTTAGAAAGCCTCCAGGGCTTCATGGGAAAAAGGAGATAGGCGATGTTAGCCATCATATAGGGGTATAACACACTGCACATACATCCACACACAAGAGCATTGATCACATTATCTGCTCAGTCTGGTATATTGCTGTGCCAAGCAGCTGGGACTGCACTCATACTGATTGTATTATATACATGCAGCTGCAGTATGTCATGCAATGCCAAAGAAAGTCCTGCAGCGAGGGAGGAGTCCATGCAAACTGCAGCTGATCTCAGCTGAAGTTACATTTAAGGAATGCTCTGTTTCCTTTAAAAGTTTATCGGCATTACCGTCTCTTTAAAAGTCTAATATGTTGTGTTTATTTGCAGGCGGCGTGTATCCCGGTGCTGCTGAGTAACGGTTGGGAGCTGCCCTTCTCTGATGTCATACAGTGGAACCAGGCAGTCATAGAAGGGGATGAGAGATTACTACTACAGGTAAAACACAGGCAGCCTGTCACTCTACTTGCAGATATTACACACTTTGTTGGACAAACAGTTAATTAAGAATAAAATAATGAATACCTTCAGGCTATTGGAGCCCCAGCAGTGAGTAAATACTGTGCTTTTAAAAACAGAAATCAACTGGGAAAACACTGAGATGAGATGATTTTAGTTTCCAGAGCAATCCATCAAGAAGTACAACTCGAGAGAAACGAACTTAATAGGAAATTTTTAAAAAGAAAATAACTTAATTCTCAATTGCATTACTTACTATATAGGGTCATCAATCATACTCTTTTTGGTTCATATTATTTCATGCCACTATGGGTTATCACAGAAATACCAGTTGTTCAGCGTAGTCCAAAGTACACACCTTCATTACATGAGTCACAGTATCGATACTCCTGGTCAAACATTCAGAATACCAAGACATTTTGGACAATGCTATGCTTCCAACTTTGTGGCAACAGTTTAGGGAAGGCCCTTTTCTATTCAAACATGACTGTGACCCAGTGCAAAAAGCAACGACTATAAAGACATGGTTTGATGAGTTCAGTGTGGAAGAGCTTGAAGTACGCTCAACCCCATCTAGCCCCTTTGGGATGAACTGGAACAGAGATTGTGAGCCAGGCCTTCTAGTCCAACATCAGTGCCTGACCTCATAAATGCTCCACAAAATGATTGGGAACAAAGTACCACAGAAACAGGCAAAAATCTTGCAGAAAGCTTTTCAAGATGAGTGGAGGCTGTTATAGCTGCAAAACTGGGACCAACTCCATATTGAAGGATATGTATGGATGCAATGTCTTTACAGTCCCTGTTGGTGTAATGGACAGGCAGCCAAATACTTTTATCTTATAGCTGTGATTACATTAGTCCTGTTATCTGTGGGGATGCACAATTGGCTAGTTTCTGAAAAGCTCCATGACATGAAAGCATTTTTCAGTCTTTTTGCCAGGACCTCTCCTGTGTGATCATCAAGAAAAAAAGCTTGTTTGGTGGCACAAACTTTTTAACTCCCTATTTTTCTCTTACTGACATGGACAACTTTGGGTGGGAGCTTTTAGTAAAAGAATTTGTGCCCAGGCAAGTCTTACTTTTGGTTGAGTGCCCATTCCATTCCATCTTCTTCCTCTTACCTGGGGTCGGGTCATGGTGGTAGCAGGTAGAGTCAGGTTCCCAGACCAGATGGATTAATCCCTCCAGTGCATTTTGGGTCTTCCCCAAGGTCTCCTCCCAGCTAGACTTGCCCAGAAGTCCTCCAGAGTTAGATGCCCAGTAGGCATCCCGATGAGATGCCTGAACCACCTCAGCTGGCTCCGTTGATGTGAAGGAGCAGCAGCTCTACTCTTAATTCGCTCCAGATTTCTGAACTCCTCACCTTCTAAGACTGAGCCCAGCCACCCTCCACTTGTATCCGCGATCTTATTCTTTCAGTCTTTACCCAGAGTTCATGACAACAGGTGAGGGTTAGGAGGTGGATCAACTGCTAAACCGAAAGCTTTGCCGTTTGCCTCAGCTCCCTCTTCATCATAACGATCTGGCACAACACCTGAGTTCTACTGACACTGCACTGATTATGCTTCCTTTTACCCTCACTTACAGACAGGCTCCTGACGAGAGAGTCTTTATAGGATTTTTAAATCCTGGCTTGTGTGGTGCTACTGCTGCTGTAATCTCATCTTAATCCTGCAGCATATGTTATCGTTTTGTTCAATGTCTTCCTTTTGAAATCCAAACCAATGAAAGATGACAGATCCATTGCTGTTTTCTATAGAAGATATCATTTTGGGATAATTTTGGAAGTGTGCTGTCTGCTATGATAGAGGCATTAGGAGACTGTAGGAGAAGCAAAACTCGGAGAGAAATGCGTACTGGCGGCTCAAAACCTTCATGTAATTTATCCTCAGTGGTTGGAATATAGTCATTTAGTATATTTCGCATGGCAAAAGCCACGATACATCAAGTATACTCTATATACTGCTCACCCCTAGCCTTAAGTAAGAAAGAAGCATCTAAATTCCCATTTACAGGACCTTAACACTCACAAGACCATTTTTAGCCCACATGGAGCTGAGTTTTTGACACTCAGCAGAAGGTAACTTGCACTAAAACAGTTGATGATTAATAATAGTTATGATTATGTGTTCAAGAAACCCCCCCTCTCAGCACATCTGCATTATCATGTTGGAGCAAAATTGGTGCACAACCTGCATTTTTCCACATAAGATTAGTTTTAGTATTGCTTTTATGTCTACAATTAGTCAAAATCTGCCAATTAAATGTATTTATGAGGGGTTGGATCCTCACTTTTTGATCATTGCTTTTACTGGCATCAAGCCAAATGTTCCAAAAGTAAGAAAACTGCTTTGAAAATCCATTTTACAGAGACTATCTCAGCTCTGTATTACCTGTATCACACTGTATGCTTCCAGGTTGGAGCCTTCTGAGATTAAACCCCCATAGAGACCTTAATCCAGCTTCAGTTCAAAAGCACTCTCTCGCTCATCCTTTGTCTGTGTCTCTTTTCACACACACAAATAAATACAACAAGCAAGCAAAGCTGGCCCTCTCTCACACAGCTACAACCTTTATCTCTCTACCTCACACAAATTACATCGTGTCTCCTCTGCATTGATCCGTTTTGATCTCGACCGATGGAGGACATGAATTGGCATTCAGCTAATGAACAGGAACAAGCCCTCGAGAGCTCCGACCCGAGACATTTTCAAATAACGGCAGAATGTACCGGCCTTGTCTGTGGCATTTCTGCCTGCCTGGAAAAAGTCTGGTAAGGAAACATGAAGCAGAAATATTCAGCGTGTCTCTGATCTGAAGCTGGGTGAGGGCAAACAGTTCAAACAAGCAGAGGCCGAGGCTAAAGCGAAGCTGTCCTTCAGACGGAGGGGGGACCTGAAGGATGATTGTGAGGGAAACCATGAAGTTCAAAGCACAAGACCTAAAAAAGAGGGAGATCTAGCGGCATTCAGCTTCTCTAACCGGCGCTCATTAGAAAATGTGGTAGCGGTATAAAGACAAAAGGCTTTAAAGGAGTCAAATGCTCACTTTTCTGAGTTCAACTAGCTTTTTTTGCACTTTGACTGAGCCGCTGAGCTTAACTCCTAAAGTGATAAAATCAATTTTGGTGATTCACTCTAAAACCCACCATGCAGTCCTAGCTAATTACAGTCTAATTGTTTGAACAACAGACCCCAAATCAGTTCTGTGTCAAATGTTTTTTCAGGAGGCCAAATTAAGCAGCCTCTTCATTCACAGTTTTGATCACTTAAATGCCACTTCTTCTTCTCTTTTCCTCTCTATTTTTAGACTCAAAATAAGTAAAAGGCTGCTACATTTTCCCTCTCCTCTGTTGTTTTTAATTATTTTCTCCTCATTTGGCTGTGTGGATCTTTAACTTGTCTTATCTTCTCTCCTCAGGTGCCATCCACAGTGAGAGCAGTGGGGAATGAGAGAGTCCTGGCTCTCAGACAGAGGACCCAGATGCTGTGGGAAGCTTACTTTTCCTCTGTGGACAAGATAGTCCTCACCACACTGGAGGTTAGTCCACATTTTAACCCACTTACAGGCCAGTTCAGACTAGGGATGAACTATCAGGTTTGCTATCAGGTGTATTAACCTATCAGGTTAATACACACAATTATAAATAAACTAAAAAAGCATGCCTGTTCAGCTAAACAGTACAAATAGTCTAACTAATAAAAGGCAAAAGCCACAAAATATCAATGAAGTTATGTCGTACAATTATCTTTTACTGCTTAGAAAACAACTTGCCCCTCCAAACAGCTTTATTTATTCAAGTTTCTCACTAAAAACCCAAATGTCAGTTTCTTTAAGTTACATTTCAGCACATAATGCCTTCACCTGTTATACCAACTGGACATAATATACATTATGTCAGCTAACCTGCTAACAGCCGTTAATGAGCTAAAAGATCTTAATCTGCTGCAGCCTGTCACACCAGCTACATCTAAGGTTTGCCATGAAGTCAACGCTAAACCCTAAGCTGGAACTAGTTAAGTTGGCCAGTTCATCTCAACTAGTAGAGCGTAGCATCCAAACTAAACAAAATATTAAAGGTTTGCACTGACGCTACTTTCAGCACATGACACGACTGCTCAGATGGGCTGTGAGGCAAAACGGCTGTCTGTTCTAAGGGAAACAGATAAAAACATGAGAAAACAGACTAATATCTGCTTTGATCAGGGATATTTGGACTCAGCAGATATCCGTACTGTTTCCTTAGAACACAGTGGACCATGGGCATTGTGAGTGCATAAATCTAGTTTTCTGACATTATACGGATATTTCTCGTACATGAAGCAGAGCCTGAAGGCACACATCAGCCTGGTTCATCAGTGATGGATGGGAAACTGAATCAACATCTAAATTATTTCTATATGAAGCTTTAGATCAGCTCTTTCTCCGTTTTTCAGTAATTCACTTATTACCTCCGCCAAGGAGGTTATGTGATCAGCAGGTTTGTTAGTTTGATTGTTAGCAACATAACTCAAAAAGTTATGGATGGATTTTGATGAAATTTTCAGGAAATGTCAGAAATGGCATAAGGAAGAACTGATAAGATTTTGGGAGTGATCCGGATCACCGTCTGGATCCAGGAATTTTTTTAAAGGATTCTTCCAATGGGAGATAGGGCTAATGGCGGAGTTCTGCGCTCTCTGAGTGCTTTTTCTAGTTTGTTATGTTACTTATGTTTTACTTTAGCTTATCTGGAAAAAGATTGTACTGTGGATGTTAAATCTGTTGTAAAAATTCAGGATGTATTTCTTAATCTAGTTCAGTGTTCAATTTCAACATCAGTTAACCCTTAGAAGTCCATTTTATTTTGCCATTTCGGCAATACTTTTCTTTTGACAGTAAAAACCACATAGAAAATGTTTCCATGCTCATGTTTGATATCATTTTCTTCTGCACTACCTCAACTTTATGAAATGAAAACCATAATTGTATAAGCTTAATTTACTGTATTAGTTTTAGGACCACAATAAATTATCATTTTTTTAAAAGAAGTTACGAAATGCTGAAATCATGAAAAATACCAGTGCCAGTCCTCTACAGTATGGTCAACTATCCCCTATGTGTTAAATTATTTTTTCTATCAAATTCCAATGATCATATTTCCTGTTTTACTTGGCCTATTGACATCAAACAAAAATGAAAAGAAAGCTTAAAACTCATGCTTTCCACACTAAGTGATTACAATGCAAAATGATGCTCTTTTTCATGCTATCATGTGAAAAAAGTAGTGGATGATTTAATAATCCCATCGGTGTGATCATGGACACCTGGAATTAACCCTAATTTTATTTTAAATGTGAAAAATTCAAACAGTGCAACTTTCTTATTATGTTGTATGAACTGTTATAGTGTCGTTCACTTCAGGAAGAGTTCATGGAATTTACTTCAGTAATTCAACCACTTAAAAATCATGTTCATTTACTAAGGCTACTTTATTTAATCTGTGATAAATATTGATGGACTTGACAGTTATTTTATCTTTGTTGTGTTAATCAGAGATCACATAAATTTGTACAGCCACGAAACATAATCCGTTGTCATTAAGTGCCTGTCACCTTAGATTTTATTATACATTCTGGATGATCTGCTGAAATTTAAGGTCTTAATTTGCCTCTGCCTCTCTGTTGCAGCTACTGTAACAGCACAGCTTCATTTTGTGTCTTTATTAACGTAGCGTTACAGCTCCAAATATTTCTTTTTTTTTAAAGATTTATTTTTTGGGCCTTTTCATGCCTTTGATAGAGTAAGGACAGTGGATAGACTAGGAAACAGGGAAGAGAGTGGGGAGAGACATGCGGTAAAGGGCCACATGCTGGATTCGAACCCAGGCTGCCCGCGTACATGGGTAGCGCCTTAAACCACTCAACTATCTGCGCTCCCAGCTCCAAACATTTCTATAGAAATATTTCATCATCTGTACTGACCATGCTTAACATTATCATGATGTAGTCAATAAAAAGACAACAATGTGCTTTCTGCCACTCAGTGGCTGGAACTGCAGAGAATCGTGCTGCCTGTGACGTCACATGCACAGACGTCTTTACCTAGTTTGAGCATATTTTAAAGCTTTGTTTGTTACAGTGCTGCCTCTCATGCCATGTTAAACATGCCAATGGATGAAAATAACCCCTGATATCTGCTGTGAATCCCTAAACAGCACATGCAAAATATGACCAATCGTTGTGATAAAGTGATAACTAAAGCCCAAACCTACAGCCAGTGTAAAATGACAAGAGTGAGAGCGAGTGGTGAGTGCTGGGTAGTGTGATAATTCAACGACAATGAGGAAGGAGTCTCTTACACTTCAGCCCCTCCACAAGTGGAGGTCGGTGCTCTTAGAGAGGACTGGTAACAAAAGATGTTTCACTGGATACGTTCTCACAAATCCAAAGAAGAAACTGGAGCACACCAGTCACTTTTTTGATTTAATCAGGAGCAGTGGACGAACGTTTTGATCTTCATGAATGGGGCCGGGGGTTGTGTGTTGCTGCTTTTGTCAGGAAAGCATTATTACAGCACAACTTTGTGCCATGTAAATAGATTGGGCATGTATAGTGTGATTACTCAAAGCACTGTAAACCCTGCAGGTCACACTTACTCATTCACACACATTCTCTTCACATTCATACACATTTACATGCCACTGATGCCGAGAGGAAGTAATTTGGGATTCAATGTCTTGCCAAAGAACACATCGACACGTGGATGCAGCCGCTGGGGATTGAACCCCTGAACTTCCGGCTGAGAGATGACCGATACCACTGTGCCTCAGTCGGCCTTTAATACTCATTAAATCTTAGCTTTGACATCCTGTGCCACCGCTCAAATTTGAGAGAAATATTCCTCCTGGCCACTAAGTATTGGCTATAAACCTATTTGAACCTATTTTTTAAAACTCTGAATCCTCTCCCCCCGTGCTGTTCTGTTGAGGAATGCGCAGTAACATCCAGTAAAAACATCCGCAAAAAGCAGCTCCTGCTGTAAACACAGGCTTGCTGTTGAAGCCGTAGTTGCTACCTCTGTGCTTTTTTACTGCCTGTGTGCTATCATCAGTCGTTTTTCAGAAAGTCTTTCCAACAGAGCCTCCACATTTGAATCAAACCACCCTTCTATCATTATGATTATGGGGTTGGAGACCATCCAAGGCTCTATATTTCTTCTCTTTTTACTATCTGGGCTCCGTGTGGGACTGCAAGTCTGAGGGAGCATTTCAAAGCAGTCCACATCCGATCTGCCTGCAGTCTGTGAGAAATCCCCTAATGTATAGAAATTATATATCATTACATTTCAAATATCAGTCTCAACCTGCTAGTTTCTGCCTCGCTGCTTGCTGTTATTAGATTCTGAGAATGTTTCTTTTCAGAGCTACAGGTCATCCTGAGAAAAAAAGTCCCATCTTTGCAGTATGCAGAAGAATCAGAAGACTTTTGGCCTCTTTTTCTACAGTGTTTCACAGCTCAGTAATCCAGTTTTGTGCATGTTAGGGTTGTTCTGATTCCAGAATTTAAAACTTTGATTTGTTAGTAGTAAAAAATAATCAATACCTGGCTTGATACCACTGCAACAAAAATAGAAATCCCAGGCATTAATACTGGCAAGTTTCTATTTTCAGTCATCCAAAGTTTGAGTTAAAGTCCTACTCACCATCTAATTTGCACAAATGTGTGAGAGTATGTCAGCAATTTTTGATGGACTGATTCCTCTCCTGAGAACCAATCTTATGAAATCGGTGCAGTACTTTTTTATTATTATATTTATTTTAAGCCTTGGCACTTGTCAGTACAAGGATTACAAAGTGCCGTAACAGTGGTAGGAGCATGGAGCAGATAAAAAAAAATCCAACATACAAAAGACACTAATGTATTCCCAAGGAGAGGGTTAATTAGCAAGTGAGAATATCAGGATGAATCATTTGTAATGTCATGTCTGAGTCATATCACTTACAACTGTTGAAGTGGGTTTCCCAACACCGCATTCCTGAGGGGGGTTTCCAGGCCAGCTTAGGGCCGTGCCAGACAACAAACAGAGTAACCTGTGAGCCAAAATCCTCTGGAAGATGTTCTTGGATGGACTGATTAGAATCTGTTTGACTGAGGCAAGACTAGTAGGTGAATCTGTGGTAGGTGAAGCCCTATAAGGCTGGAGATAGAATTGCTGCTTCTCCTTGTGTTCATGTATGCATTTGGATACATCGTTCTTGTAAATATACTTGCCTGTATGCAATATACCTCTAGAGCAGCCTTCAAGTCAATTTCAAATACCAATGAATTATAGTGATGAAGAAAATGGCAAAATCTGCCATGAAAGCATGAAAAATGGAAACATTACTTTCATAATCTTTGATTTCTGGTATATAAGTCCATCCATCGATCCATTTTCTATACTGCTTACCCCCTTTGGGGTTATGGGGGGGCTGGAGCCTATCTCAGCTGTCATTGGGTGAGAGGCGGGGTACACCCTGGACTGGTTGCCAGTCAGTTGCAGGGCTGACATATAGAGACGGACAACCAGGCACACTCACATTCACACCTACGGCCAATTTTACAGTCACCAATTAACCTAACCCACACATGCACGGGGAGAACATGAAAACTCCCCACAGAAAGGCCCTGACAGGGAAGCAAACCAGGGACCTTCTTGCTGTGAGGCAACAGCGCTAACCCCTGCACCGCCATACAGCCCTGGTATATAGGTCATAATAGTTAAATAGAGAATATCTAAAAATGTGTAACTTTTTGGCCCTTTGGCATTGAAAATAAAAATGAATGTTTGCCTCCTGGTAACTAAAGTTGCCCACCCCTGCAATAGAGAGAACATGCGAGCTCATGCTACATTCAACTACCTGATGTGTGAGATGTAAACTAAAAAAATGGCAACACTTAAGGAAAATGCACAGCCAAAATATCAAACAGACTCAGAGGAGGCATGACGTTTATGCAGACTTGACAGCAGGTATATCTCAAGCTCTATACACACCTGCACAAATCTCCTGGGATTTTCAACCTGAATTAACCCTTAAATAGGCCCATTATCCCCTTAAGTATTAAAATTCGCATAAAAATACAGTTGTTGTTAATTATTAAGACATCCAATATTTTACATTATAAACATCACAGATTTTATACTTTAAGTGGTATTTAAAGGCTTTGAATTCTAAAGATCATTAATATTTGATGTTTGTGATCATGTCTGATCTCAATATAAAATTTAATATAAAACTCACGCTAAAACATGGATATTTGTGTGTTATTTTTATTATGGTATACTGCCACTTTTGGCCACAAAGACCCTGAGTGTAACATTTTATTTTGTACCATCTGAGGGTAAATAAATGTTCGGTATTTTAATGTCCTTTAATGCTCTTCATGTTATGAATGTTTTCCTTTTACATTTGTAAAGCACTTTGAATTGCTTTATGAGTGAATGTTGCTCTATAAATAAACTTCCTAACAATATAAGAGAATGTATGCTTTAAAAACATGCAGCAATGAAAAATATGAGTATGGTTTTTAATGTTATTGATACTCTGATATGTGTTTTTTCCCTCTAAGCATCTTTTGTTTTCCTGTCTAGCCTTTGAACCAGATGAGAAAAACTGTACTTCAAAGGTAGCTTCTCCAGCTAAGGGAATGTCATTTGAAGGTTAGCCCGTGGGTTAGACGATGCATGAAAAGAAATAACAACCTCCTTATATGAGCAGTTTCTGCACATGCTGCCAGTATCAATTTGAGCTTAGAAAAACACGGGGAAACAACAGATTTAACCCCTCTGAGTTCTGCTGAAATCACACAGTCAGGGGTAGGCCTGTATGCATGTTTATAAAAGACAAGTCTGGCAGTCCCCTGTGTATTCTCTGTTGGGGATTTATACTAGAGATAATAAAGGAGAGGTTCTGGAGGTTGGTGATAAGCTGCTTATATACATACAGCATGCAGAGGGGAACCTCTCCTCTCCATGGGAGACAGCTGTGCAGGCAGCCTGGGGTCAGAGAGGCAGAGGGCTGCAGAGGGGACGCCGGAGTTTCTGCTGTGTGGACACCTCCTGTTGGTGTGCAACAGGAAGTACACACAGCGTATCATTAGAGCTGTAATACAAGTGTGTCAGTGGAGTTTACATTAAGCTCCGAGACTCTCATCCAGCGGCTTAGAAGGGGAGAAATAAACGTGGTGCTGGCTTACACGAGCACAACAGACTTTTCATAACCAACACTGCAGCACTCATCCTTCTTTTTTTTCTCCTTCACAGATTATAAAAGACCGAGTTTTCTCTCACATATCGAGGAATAAGTACATGTGGAACTCCCTGCCAGGAGGTCTGCTGGTCCTGCCAGAGTACTCCACTCATCTCGCACACTTCCCTTTCTACTATCTGGGATTAGGTAAATAAACACTTTATTTATCATCAGCTTAAACATGCAAATCTTGATTTGATTGCACATTAAGGATGGAGATTAGACTTTTTTAGTCAAAGCTGTGGAGGAAGTGGTTATTAATCAACAGCAGATAATCAGCCTTACATTTGAAGACCTTGTCTTTATTCTTTAAGCAGCCATTCAAGAAGGCCTGTTGAAAATCACTTTATGTGCATTATTATGTGATTATGATGTTTCATTTTAGAGTAGAGGTAGCTGTAATAGAATTAAGTGACTTGAAACTGTCCTAAAGACACAATGTAAAGATGCATTTATAGTTATGTTTCATGCTTTTCAGTCTTTAATTCTGCTTTAAACATAAAGTTATATCCGCTTGTGAGACACTTGACCTGCTGCTATAAGGACAACAGTGCTTAGCTGACTTTTAAACAGGGTATCCAAAGGCTCCTCCAAATTGAATTTTAAAGCATTTAGGACTCTTTATGACCGCTTAAGGCCACTGCATAGATGGAAAATACATTAATAAAAAAGGCTGGTTATGCACACATCACATAAGTGCCAGAAGAAGAGGGTATGCTGTGCACTTGCTCAGTGCCACAGGAACTTTGTTTGATGGCAACATTTCAACCAGATGTCTTCTTCAGGTGATCATTTTTGAAAATGGGGGGTACGTCCATATATGTTTCAGTTTTATTTCTGGATAGCTCCTTGAGATGAATCCTCTTGTTCAGGAGGGGGTCCAACACAAAACATAAGATACAACACAAAACACCAAAATCAAACACAGATGCTCATTTAACCACCCACATACATCACCTTTACCCAGACCTGCTTCACCTGTTTAGGATAATTGAACATTAGATACCGCAGGGTGTGTTACATGCAGTTGAAGATCATTAATTCTAACAATAGTATTAGTAATAGCAGCAACAAAATTTATATAATTTTATATATAAATATCCACATAAACAACAACACGTTAATTTTTATAGAGCAAATATTTGCACTGATATCATACATCACTGTTTCTACATTTTTCCTTGCATTGTAAAAGTATGAAAACATAAGCCATATATACAGTGGTCTTAAGACAATTGTTAATCAATCCTGGATGGATTATGTTGTTTAGATGTATAAAATAATAAGTCAACCTATCGTCTCCATCTCTCCTCCTCTTCCTGCCTGTGCCTGTGAGCACTCCTCCAGAGCGCACACACCAGGGTTGGAAATTAACTTTGTCACCTACCCACCAAAAATTTACCAGCCACTTTATTTTAACAAGAAGCATACTGAGATGAGGTATAATATGATAATAAAATAAAGCATTTAGTATTAGTATTTAGTATTATAGTACAATATTCAAGATCTTGTTTCTCAATCAAGATCAGTTAAGAAGTGGGAGTTTGTGATCACAGCTGTTGATCATTTTAAACAATGTTTCTTCACCAGTTTGTCCTCTACCTGTCCCTGCAAACATTTACTGTGTGAAATACAGGAGCACTGTAAATTCATACGGCATTTTCCTGCATTATGAGTGTCAGACTAACAAGAATTGAATATTTTGTGCATGATTCCTGCACTCTTTCACTGGTATCCAGGCCTTGTTTAACTATCTTGGACTAAAATAAAAGTAAATCAATGGTTTAAAGACACCTTTAGCAAGTAGATCAGTTGCAGCACTACTCATATGATTCTGCAACCACTCATTCCAGCCCACAGCTGACTGTAAACATTTGACAGCAGCTCTGACGCAGGGATGATGGGGCGGGTTCCTAAGTCTATTAGTTATTAGGTTTGCTCGGTTCTGATCGTAAAGTTGGTAAAACAAGCAAAAGATCAGCACTCAATTTGTGTCGTTTACCAGCAAAAGAGTCATTCTATCACATTACTTTTGTTTGTTCACTTCAGTGGCTGGTAGGATGAAACTCAACAGATGTTCACTGTTCACTGTTCAGAAATACCCACATTTGGCTAGATTCCAGATATAGATTCCAGGTTCAACTCCTTCAATCTTCTCTTTAGGGGTCAGTCCAGGTCAGGAGTTCACTGCTGTCATCCACGCCGTCTCTCCATTGATCTCACAATCTCAGCCAATCATGAAGCTGCTTCAGGTGGTCTCCAAGTCAAAATACTGCTCCCAGGTAAATATGAAAACCTTCAAGATCATATTGTAGCCACAAATGGTAACATCCACCTAAGCTTAACCAATAATCTCACCGTATATTTTTACCAATCCTTCTGTTTGATTGATTTCTCACAGCTATGTCTCATCAGTCTAATGCATCTCTCTGTGTTTTTGTTGTGTAAAATTTCTTCCCCCTGCTGCTCTAGATCATCATCCTCTGGAACAGCGAGAAACCGCCACCCAGCAGAAGCAAATGGCCTCCCATGCCCGTCCCCCTCACTGTGACAGACGGGAGGAGGAAGGTGAGGGACCGGTGCCACTCACGACTCATGCTCCGCTCTGACGTCTGAGTGACAGCGTGACAAACTGTCGGCTGCTCACTCTGTTTGTGTGACTCTTTCTCTCTATCACTCATAAATCTCTTTTGCTCTCTTTTCTTTGCTCTGTCTCCTAGTTGTGTATTTTTCTTCCTGTCCGTGTGTATCTGGCGTGTCCACTGATCCGTGTGGCGTTCGCTTTCATAAATGCCACTCACTGCAAACATTTCTCCCCTGTCTCCTTTACACTGTCTGTTTGATTTTTAACTCCAGAGGCACGAAAATGCACAGTGATTCACTCCTCTCAGTCACTCATGATTTACTGTAACGTGATCATCTCCCTCTTATTCACATAATCTCTCTAAGCACAGGCTAGACAGCAGGCATCCTGCAGAAACAGAGCTAAGATTTACTTCTGTGTCTCCCTCTCACAGACAACCAGTCGGTTCCTACCTCATGTTGCCATAGAGACGGAAGCAGTGCTCAGTCTGGATGAGGACACAGTCCTCCTGACCAGTGAGGTAATAAAAACCAACATTAAACAGTCAGTATTCCTGGAGGAGTTTCAATCATTTCTAAAGGTTTTGTTTATCTTCTTGTAGGTGAATTTTGCCTTCCTGGTGTGGCGGAGCTTCCCTGAGCGGATCGTGGGATACCCTCCCAGGAGTCATTTCTGGGATCCCTTAAAGCGTGCCTGGGGCTACACCTCCAAGTGGACAAACGACTACTCCATTGTCCTGACTGGAGCTGCCTTCTATCACAGGTACATAAACATTTAGAGATCAGCTGAGTTTATTTTATCACAAATTAAACCATGGTTGATGGTGTTAAATATGGGTGAGATGAATAAATACTCCCTTTAGGGTGCTGGTTTAGCTCAGTGGGTAGAGCAGGGGCCCACATAGAGAGGCTATAGTCCTCAATGCACTGGTTGCAGGATCAATTCCCAGTCTCAACACTGTTTATTGTATGCCTTCCACCTACTCTCTCTCCCCATATTCCATGTCTTTCTTCAGTCGTCCTATCTAAATAAAGGCTAGAAAAGCACTCCAAAAAATCTTCAAGTATCTCCATCGCCAGACCGTTCAATTCACAGGCTGAGCTCTAATTCACTGACAATTCTTAACAATACAGAACGTTTCAGAGTGATTTGATCCAGTCCAATGCAGATTGCTCATAAAATCCTATGACTTTTTTTGCTTTAGAACTGAGAAAAAAGAGAAAAATGGTATAATTTCAAAATATTATTATGAGGACAAAATTCTAGGCTCCTCACCAGCTACCTTGCCAGCACCTACTGCCCACATAATTCTCTTGGAAAGGCGAAATGGTTTCTAACTTCTTGGATTTAAGAGCCGGTGCATGCAGAACTAGCCAATTAACAAGCAGCAGGGTCTCAGTAAATTATAGGCTGCAGACCGCAGATAACAGACGCCCCCTTTTGCAGACCACCTTTGTGAGATGCCGCCTCTGTCAGAACAGAGGAGACTTAATTTGTGTGTACAATATTTAAGAAGTTTTATTTTACTCGTCTTTATTTATAGTCAAAATCTGGCAGATACATTCATGAAATAATCAAATTGCAAACAGACAGAGTAATATTTCATAAATAAAGCAGAAAAAAGATCAGCAGTCTAACTCGGACTTGAATTATCTATAGACCCGTTTTAGAGGTAGTTAGCTTTAGCTGAAGCTAAGATAGCTTCACTAACTATGTACTTAATGTTACTACATGAGCAAATATAGCTACATTAGCTTTAGCTAAAGCTAAGATAGCTCAACTAGCTATGTAGTGAACATTACTCTGAGAGCCAATGTAGCTAGATTAGCTTTAGCTAAAGCTAATGAAGAAAAGAGCCACTACTTGCAGAACTATTTCATTTGCTTTAGCCATCTCAGTCATGTACGTAGGTCACGTGGGTACCCTATGTAGCTAACAAGCTTCACTAGCTTTAAATATAACTGCGTTAGCTATGTAATCTAGGTAGCTAATGTAGCGTCGTTAACTTTAGCCTTAGCTACATTCAGTGTTTTCATGGAGGATGAGTTTTTTCCCTGTAAGCAGACCGTTTTCTCGCCTTTATTAAACTTTATGTAACCATTTCTTGTTTTGCAGGTCAGATTTGTGACTTTTGGTATCCTAACCCTTATCCTTAACCCATAGCCTAAGTTTAATCCAACTTTATTTTGAAAGTTTCAGCTTGTATTTCCGTTTGGATAGAAGCAGCACACAGTAGTGGTATGCAAGATGGGGGGGCACTGATATCTGCGGTCTGCAGCCAGATTATCTAGCAGTAATCTGATTTCTAAAGCTAAATCAACTAAACAGATTTGTATTTTTTACTCATATTGCAGATTTATTACGTATTGTTGTATTGAAGGGAAAGATCATTTTTATGTCATTCTCATTTCCAAATAGTAATTTGGGGAAAAAAACCCAGTAGAATTCTTTTTCAAACATTCCAGAAAAAATTAATTCTGTTTGCATGATGTCATGATGTGTTAAGTGTAACGTCTGCTGCAAAAACATGTATGGGACTGGTGCTTTGACACACATTTCAGGTCAAAGAAATATTGCAACCTCTGTGATTTAATGAATTGCTGTAGGACATATTGCTATTTAAACTAAATTTCAATTAATTGCCCTGCCTGAGTAGCTACTGAGGAGTTGTACGGAAAATATGAACTTTCTTTATCAGCAAATAAATAAAGTATATCCTTTTTGATCAACATCGGGCAAAAATTCTAAACTAATACAACAAAATAAAACATCTTAACCAAGCTGCTATCTTAAAAGCACCATTATGTGATTCTTTTCTAAGCTCCTTTCATTAATGATTGTGTGAAAAACTTGCACAAGTGATGCAGCATATGGTGCAGCTGCTGTCATTTGAGGATTAAAAAAATAGAAAAAAAAATTACAGGAGAAGCTGCAATATGTCTACTTTTGGGAGAGAAAAAAAAAAGAACAAACACCCCCATCCCACCACCACCACCAGGCTGGCAACAGGCCTGAATATGTCCTGCAAGTTTGAGTCTCATAAATATGTATTGTTTTAAAAATTGTGGGTCCAATCTGTTGTTGGAGAAAATGCCCCATTTATATTTAGGTCTTTGTCCTTTTTAGATTTTGGAAGACATCTGAACCAAAGAGGTAACATTGTACAGTAAAGTAAATTTGTTAGAATATAAAAGCTTAGTAAGAAGACAATATCACATAAAAGCAAGTTCGTAAAAATAAGTTTTAAGAAGTAATTGAAGTGACTGTTTATGCACGTCTTACCCCCTCAGGCAGGTCGTTCCAAAGTCGACGAGCCCTAATGGAAAATGCTTGATTACCTTTGGTTTTTTATTCCAGGAGGCCCCCACATGAGGATCTGAGGCTGTGGGCTGGCTCATAAGGGATTAACAATTCTGGGATATAGCTTAGAGCCAGACCCTTACCCGCTTTAAGAGTAAAAGTTAAAGGAACTGCAAAAGTCCAGTATGGAGAAAATGAAAGTTTGGATGACCTTTTCCAGACCTGATTGAAAAAATATTGTTTTTATTTTGGATATGATATGCAATTGGTGATAGTATGATTTGACAACTGTTTTGATATGAGGCTCAAATGAAAAGTTGGAATCAAAATGTACACCCAAGTATCAAGCAGAGGGTTTGATATTAGATACTATGGGACTGAGGTTGCTGTTGATGGAAGGGGAGTGTTGTGTATTGAATAATATAATTTCAGATTTGGAGTTGTATCATCGCAGAAGGTTTTGCATCTTCCAACAGTTAAATTCACCTAATCTGTAGCAGCAAGTTGGCTTCTAGGGTCCTCAAGTCTCAGGGGCAGATATATCTGTTGCCTGCAGCAGTGATAGAAGACCATGTGATTCTGAATGATTTTTGCCAAGGGGCAGAATGTTAATAGAAAATAAAAAAGGACCTAAAACCAAACCATGCGGTACACCACAGGTAATGGTGGAGGTAGAAGAGGAGCCGTTGCCCATGGTGACTGCAAAGGTTTGCTCTAAAAGATAAGAATAGAACAAGCTAAGCGCACTGTCCGTGATGCCCACCCAGTTTTTAAGATGTTCAAGTAAAACAGCATGATCAACAGTATCAAAAGCCTCTTTTGGTAAGGTAATGGACCATAAAAGCTTTTAGGGATAGACCACCAGGAACCACAATTGTAAATACACAATACTGTCTTACTGTCTGCAGTACTGTGCAGAACCTTGAGGCTTGTTGGGCCAAAAATTAAGGTTGAAGTCAAGCATAGATGAGGGGAGTAAGCTGCCTGAGAGCACCATTTGGCGGGAAGGATTGACACAACCCCATCGTGCTCTGGATGTCCTTGCATATTACAAAGGGCATGGGAAAATAATCTGTTAAAAAAATAACAAAGTCCACACCTTTAGGACAGAGTGAAGGGTGGCTTTGGCGAGTGAGCATGGCTTAAGGTTCAGTCCAGGCGTGTCGTTGGGTTGACATAATCCCCTGGTAGTGCTGTGGATGTCCCAAAAGCCCTAAAACTACCAGCAGTCTCCAGGGTTTTTATGAGCTGTGAAAAGGCCCAGACAGATGTGAAAGAGAAAGAGATCACATCAGAAAGAGATGTGATTGAGCTTGACCTTGGTCGACCTTGTGGCACTTTAGGCCCTGTGATGAATCCTTAGTACCCTAAACACTTAAAAAAGTGTCTATCTGCCTGAACATCCGTCCATCTGTCAGTCTGTCATAGATTTTATGTATCAGGAAAAATGTGGAGGACTCCTTCAAGCTCTGTTCTCGTCCTAGGCTTAATAGACAGTGTCATACTTAAGAGCTCAATATGCTTTGTTTTGTCTTCCTGTAAAGTTTCCCTTGTTTGTTGCTTTTACACCTTCAATTTAACTCAGCGTGGATTATGCAGCTGGGATGAAAACAGATTTACTTTCACAGTTTAACAGCAGAAGAAAAACCTTTAAGAAATGCAGCAGTGGCAGGCACGCTGACATGAATCTCAAAAAGGGACAATCAAACAGAAGGAGTTAGTTCTGAGGATAATTATTTGTATGTATGAGAGAGAGAATAGAAAAGAAGAGGGTGAATTACTCTGGGATTTCTTTGAGCAGTTTGATTAATTTGAAAAGGCTGAAGTCGAAAGGTGCGATAGCAGAGGGACGCAAGTTCTCCAACAATCTGAATGTAATTACTCAACAGACACCGGGTGTTTAAAAAGCTGCCGAAGCCTGGCGACATTCAGAGGCATAGTGGTCATTTTTTTGTCAGCCATTTGAATGGAAACATTTTTCTCATGCTAATTTGAATCTATACAGCTCTTAGGATGTACCCACACATATTTGTGAGGCCCATTTGCATTAACTGAAATTTCATAAATTAAACAGTGAAATGGTTATGAGTAGTCATTCAAAATCTGCCTCTCTCATTGTGAGATCCTTTAATTAAGCCATTTACACACAAATTAACTAATTACTGTCTGTATATTGGATTATTAAAATAATGCAATGGCAACGGCTAAATGTTTCTTGTACAATATGGCTGCTATAAAACATTTAATTTGATAAAACCTAACAACCACAGTCACTTTGAGCAACTTGCATAAAGTTTAATGTGGTCCATTTAAATTCCTGTGCAATTAAAACTTCTTTCAAAGACACTGACAGGTGCCTGCTTAGTCCATCAAACCTTATTCAAAGTCCGACTGAATAAGCACTCCAGCGGACATATGCTGCCTTCCACATGGGTTTTAGCTTGTTGTGCTCTATAAATATCAAACCCCAGTGGTAGGTGAAATGGTTAAATTGTCCCAGATACATATCATCAACATACATCACTACATCTCTGTAGATGTTTCCAGGCAGGTACTGGCTGTCCCGGCCTCTACCTACAATTAACTGTGAGGGGATCTCTTTATTCTGTGTGTAGGTGTAGCTTATGTGCTTGTCTAAACACATTTAGTGTTTGTGCTGCGAGTGCAAGAATGAGACGCTGGAATTGAATAGAGACTAATTATCGTGGGACTGAACATGAGGTTGTGCACACTGGCGACAGATGTGACAAAATATTTCTAACGGAGGAAAAACAGAGTGAACAGATGAACTGTTCTTTTGCATGTTTTCAGATCTTGCTTTTTTATTTTACCCATAAGCTGCCTTGCAATGCTGTGATCAATGCTCTGCAAGAAGAAAGAATGATTTCTAATAAGACAGTATGTTTTTATAGTATCAGTATGATGTTTAAGGAAACCAAACAGTGTCATGTTTTGTTTGTGCAAGATGGCTAAGCTTTATGTCAAGTCTTTGATGTCATGGTAGAATCTGTACTCAGAACAATGCTATGGAGGGATTAGGTTTGGTACACTTTGGTTCCCTCCAAAGGTTTTTGAGTGCTACTGCAATGCAAAAAACAGCATGCAATTGTTGACAAACAGAGGGTGGTGAAGCCATCAAAGAAGTGTGTAGTATGTGTGTTCAGCTGATGTCTATAGTTTATGTCTTAATGGCTACATTTGAAAGAGTCATTTATGAGATGCTAATTGAGATTGAAATGTTCCAGACTTACACAGCTACTATGAAAACCGAGAAGGAAAGAGGCAATTTCTATTTGTGTGCAAGCTTGAGACAAAACATGGGTTAGATGAGTTTCTGCACCTAGTAAAGCTGCTAAACATGAGACAGCCTAGCTTCATCTGACTTTTTTCCATCCTTAGTTTCATCCATCGCTGTCCTCTTCTGTTTCTTAGCCTCAGCCACTGTATCAAACGGTACCAAGGCTAACTGGCTTCTGTACAGCCAAAGGCTGGTGTTGTTTTTTGTGTGTATGTGTGTGTGTATTTTTTGCTGTTTGCTTTGGGTCTTTGTCTTGCTGAATAATAAATTTTCTCCCAAGCCACAGTTCTCTTGCAGACTGAATAAGATTGTCCTCCAGCATTTACACTATTTAGCTGTATTAATTTTACCCTCTACCTTTACAAGCCTTCCAGAGCTGGCTGCCAAGAAGCATCCCCCACAGCATGATGTTGCCACCACCATGCTTCACAGGGGGATGGTGTGTTTGTGGTGATGTGCAGTGTTTGGTCTGATGAGACCAAAATGGTGCTTTTTGGCCATCAGACAAGATGCTTTGTTTGGCGGATACTAAATACTTTCTCCTACTTGACCATGGAGTCTCCCACATGCCGTTTGGCAAACTCTAATCAAGATTTGAGTTTTATTCAACAGTGGCTTTCTTTTTGCCACTCTCCCATAAAGCTTTGACTGGTGAAAAACCTTAGCAACAGTTGCTGTTTGCAGAGTTTCTCCTACCTCAGTTGCTAAAGCTTGTAACTCCTTCAGAGTAGTCATAGGTGTCTTGGCCTCTCTCTCTAGTCTCCTTCTTGCATGGTCACTCAGTTTGTGAGGAGGCCAAATCATCAACCATTGAGATGGGCAGGTGTTCATAGCATAAAGGATCTTGCCAAATGGCCAGTTGACAATTACTTACAGCTCAGTGCTGATAAAATGGAAATTCTAGTCATTGCCCAAGGGAAGTCTGTCCCAATAATCATACAGAACATGGGACCCCTATCCCATGCTGTCTGTCCAGGTCTACATAACCTTGGAGTTATTTTTGATCAATCAATTTCATATGACAACCACATTAAACAGCTCACCAAATCGTGCGTCTTCCATCTATGAAATATAATACGGAGATCTCTACTCTCTACTGCTGAACCTGAAATGCTTACACATGCCCTCATATCATCACGCACAGATTACAGTAATTCTGTTTACCATCCTAAGCATGTCTGCCCTAAATCACCTCCAGTCAGTTCAAAACACCACAGCCAGAGTTCTAAGAAGGTCAAATGAATACTCCAACATCCCTCCAGTGCTCTAGTGCCTTCACATTCTGAATCCAGGTCAAAATCCTCACACTCACCTACAGATGCTTGTATGGTCAAACACTTATGAGCTACTGTCGGTTCCTCATACCCACCTCACGACTCGAGGAAATAGAGCCTTCCATGCAATAGTTGCAAACTTTGGAATGATCTGCCCCTGTCTGTGCACTCTGCAAACTCTGAGTGACTTTAAGGGCCAGTTAAAGACATACCTGTTCAGACAAGCATTAGGGTAATCTTTTTTCACTGTGTATTGTGTTGTTTGCAGTGTTTGAAAACTATGTTGTATGCTGTCATGTGTAGGACATGTGATAGTCTTTCTTTATTTTTGCAACTGTGTTAATTGCAATCATTATCACTATTATGGTGATTACACTATTGTTCATGTTTTATTCTCCATATTTTGTCTTCTTAAGCATTTTGTGCATACTTAATTACTGGATACTGCCATGGTCATTAAAATTTGACTCCTCCTGGTTTTAGTTCTTAGATGAGCCTAAAATCTCAGATGAATTCTCCTGTTTCATCAGTCTTTCAGGTTGAGATTTGCACAATGTGGGGCACTGATAGCCTTGCAGTTATGTTCTCATACACCATGTATCATGACTGTTGTCCTCACCTTTCCTCTCCTGCCCCCAACTCTATCTACTGACCCATCTCTCCAATAAAGGCCTATAAAGCCCATCAATAAATCTTGAAAAAAAAAAAAGATCTGCATGGCGCATGGTTGTAATTCAAAGCTCCTCTAACTCACTTGGTCTAAAACTGGCAAGTTTGCATTTGGTTTGTGTCCAGCTATCCAAAGCTTGGTCCAATAGGGACCTGCTGCCCACCTTTGGACCAAGCATTGGAAAACTGAGACGTGGATGAATGAGAGTATACACAGACGTCAAGCTAATTTACCATTTAAGTATAAAGACTGAAATTCTGCAGCACAGAAAGAAAACATTCAGTTGGCAGGAAAATACCTGTAATTTTTGTTTCCATCATTAGTGCTGTGTAGGTGGCTCGCCATCTCGAGGGGTTGACAGGTCAATAGTGCAGTAGGGCAATATTGTAACTTGACAGTCCTATTAGTGTCTACTGGAGCCTGTGCCATTACTGTTGTACTTTGCTTACTCCCTTACTAAACTTATTATACCTCTATTTATCCTATTATTAGGCACTACTTCTGTGAATTCAACCCTTATCCACTTAAGGCTCTCTAATACACTCTTATCCTATTACAGCTGCCTGCAAACGTCTACTGTCCTTTTCTAACTGCAGCATCATTACAAACATCTATTAACACTTTGACTCGTTCCACAGGTACTACCACTACCTGTTCTCCCACTACCTGCCTCAGTCTCTGCGGACTCTGGTGGATCGCACCTCCAACTGTGAGGACATCCTCATGAACTTCCTGGTCTCTGCTGTCACCCATCTGCCGCCAATCAAAGTGGCTCAAAGGAAGCAGTACAAAGAGCTGCCCAGTCCAGGGGTAAGTAGAGCCACTCATCTGTCACTTGTGTTTCTTGCTGTTGTCTGTTCACCCTGATAAAAGCAGATGGTAAATGTCAGCAACTTGTTCCATTTTCCAGGGCACGAAGAGCGTCCCCTGGGCCAACCCAGAGCACTTCAATCAGCGGCAGGAGTGTGTCAACACCTTCGCCAACTGGTTTGGTTACATGCCTCTGGTCCACTCTCAGTTTCGCCTGGACCCAGTGCTCTTCAAAGATCAAGTGTCTGTCCTTCGCAAGAAATACAAAGACCTGGAGAGGGCGTGAAAACAGCGGGAAAAAATTAGGCTGTGGAGAGATATGAGGTCTTATCTAGTGGCCTTTTAGATAAGACAGTGAGACCAATCAGTGGTGGGAGGTCGAGATGTGGACAATTAGTCCATTTGTGGCAAGGACAGCGTACAATCATCAGACAGACCCTGGTGGACTGTTCTGGATTACATTACTATAAATATGAAGAACAAGCCCACTGAAGTCTGAAAGGATTCTCCCAACATCCATGAGTCTGGTGTGTCAAAGCAGGAGGAAATTTAGGGGCCTTGAAAAAGTCCCTGTGAAAGGACAATCTCTATCGGACAGAGAAAAACAAACTTATACGGATGCCTCATTTGACAGTGCAACTGCTGTGACAATGAGAAAAGAAAGGCTATCTCATGCCAAAAGCACCTAAGGGACTTGTGTCGGTGCCATGCACCCTTACTGTCAATGTGTCTGAGCATTACTGTGCAGGGACTGTTGCCATGGAAACAGATCATTTCACATTAAAATGCTAACTGTAAAACCAATAAAATGATTTATAAATGCAAATTCGTGGTTCTGCATCAAGTTTGAGTTTTTTCCTACTTTGCACATCCTTTATTCCGAGGATTATCTGCACAGATGAAGGAAGATTTTCCTTATAGAAAAAAAATATGAAATATTTTAACTCCACAAGGACAAGAGGGAATAATATGTCTGCATTGGACAGTTTATTACCAACTTCATTCAGTGGACTTGAAAACAGTCCTGTAAACATGTTTGAATACAGTGTATTAGGAAATAACTTCCACAAGATCACAAGCCTTAAGGGATTGCTAGCTTGTGTTTATCTGATGGCACTTAGATACTGCCAGTCCAAAGCAGGATATTTACTCTGATAACACTTATCTTCACTGTACAGTGCAGAAAACTGGGGTGACGTTGTTCTGTGTAAAACTTAAA
This sequence comes from Cheilinus undulatus, assembly GCF_018320785.1. NCBI lineage: Eukaryota > Metazoa > Chordata > Actinopteri > Labriformes > Labridae > Cheilinus > Cheilinus undulatus. The sequence continues at coordinate 15,560,282 of NC_054880.1, read as the reverse complement.
TAAAAACAGAGTGTAATGATCTGAAAAAATCTGAAAAAAAAAAAACACATTTTATAAACAACAGAAGATGAAGGACAGAAGACCCAATTTATGCCTCTTATTGCCGATTTTAACCCATTTTTTGCAATTTTTAACTCATTTTGATTCCGTTGTAAGAAAAGGGCTTTACATTTTGAAGAAGGCCTTTAACCAAGGGTGTCCAAACTGTGGCCCAGGAGCAAAATGCGACCCATGGTCCATTTTTGATTGGCCCACAGCAAATTTGAGAAATTAAATTAAATATGGCCCTCACTTGAACTTAAAGCTTGTACTTGACTGTACAAAAAGTGGTGATACTGTTCTCACTTTGCAAACAAACATTTTGACAATAAGAGTTCGTTTTTTTCGTGACTATTTGAGACAACACAGTAAATAGCAAACATACTGGCAACCAAAACAATTACTATATTTTGATTCATAATGCTCTTATTGACTATAGCAGCAAAGAGCAGTACCACTAGCATTCCAGAGGCAGAGCCAGTGGTAGCCACTGCAAATCAGGGTCGCCTGAAATCTGACTGGCACCACCAAAATCCTGCAAAATGATTGGCTATTTGCCTTGTCAGCCATTATAGCCATTTAGGCACACCCAATCACTTAGCATATCTTATCCTACATTGGCTTTACTAACTTTAATTTCCTTAAGGCAAGGTGTATGAGTGGCCACACCATCCTTACATATTTCTGTATGTGGCCCTCTGGGGGAAAAGTTTGGACATCCCTGCCTTTAACCATGGCATAAATACATGAAAAACTGTCTTGCCTTGGCAATAGTGGCTATAATTCACTTGAAAAATAAAACACAGGTATCACAGATCAACTTTAAAATAGACCAGGACTTTGCTGACCTCCAGGGGCGCTCCATTCGGGGCTGGGCCCCAGAAAGCTCTCCCCCTCATCCACCCCTTATGGGCAGCCTTGCATCTCTGCAGATACCACTGATCTTGGCGTGTAAAAAGCTTAACATGGTTTAAAAGTTGCCTGTGTTTGTTGCCATTGTTCTGTTGTTCTTCCAGGACCAGTACCATCATGTGGTGTAACAGTCAACCAAGAAAAACTGCTGGCTAGTTCAGCCTTGATTTCTTATCTTTATCTTAGCACGTAGCCTGGAAACTATGCTACTTATTGCAAAACATTATTACAGAGGCGTCTCTTGATGAGGAAATCTTTGACAGTGTTTTGGCCGTCTCCTGTATGAATTCAGGCTGAGGCAGAAATGGAGCTGTGGCTGGGTTTGAAAGGTATCCTAGGAAACTTTATTATAGTCGGCACTGAGGAATGTCTTGCTTTAGTGATTTGGAAATCCACATATAACCCTGACTGTAAAATGTCAGAAAAAGTAAACTTGCCTGTTTAATAACGAGTGCACAGTCTAAAAAGTTCAGTTTGTCACAGTAGCAAACCAGGAAGTGGTCATTTCTGAGCTGGAGTTAATAGAATTTGCTAAAAAAATGACTGATGATTGACTGTATCAATGTCACTTTCAGCTGAGCAAACCCCTACTATCGCCAACGTTAAGGGAAAATTACCAAAAGCGCATTTCAAATAAAGAAGCATATGCAGCTCATGTGAAGTGAGAGAAGCACATTTTCCTATCTGATGGGTTTGCTGATAATTTGTGGTGTGTGTCTTGCTTACACAGCTGCAATCCTGTTTTTTTTATTTTCTTAAGCAATTAATTTAATGGGAAAAAAGTCTTCATGGATGATTGAATTAGCTGTGAAATTATACTTAATAAGATTACAGCGGCCAAAGTGCTGCCCACTCCTGACACCGCTGCTGTGTTTCTGTGTATCTGGTAGTCATGTCGTCTTTGACACTGTGTTTTAGTGTGGGATCGCTACGCTGATAAACTGTTTGTGTGTAAAAGATGAATACAAACGGTCAGGGGCAGAGTATGCATCACTGTGTGTTGGTGGATGTGGCTGATGTTCTTAAATATCATCTTAGCTCAGTATGACATAATGCATTCCCACATCAGCCCTCAGGGGCAGCATTGACACAATGGTCACATGACTCGGCTGGATTTAGAAGCAGGACACTGGAGTGTGCGTTTGGACGTTTTGTGTACTAAAAAGTTTATTTAATAGAAAAAGAAATGATGCAGCAGTCCTACCATTTGTTCCATAGTTTACAAAAATAAATTCACAGGCAGGAGAGTCTAAACAGCCTCAGGCTAAACAGGTGTGTTGTCTTTCACTCAGGGAGCTAATCTCATTACACACATCCACACACTCACATACACACCTATGTACAAAGCACCTGAGATACGTAGCTGCCAAGGGCCCGATTTGAATTCTGAACCCACGGTGTTTTTACAACTGACGGAGCATAATAAGGGAAATTGTTTCTATTGTAAACACAGCCGTCAGACCAGCTTCTGTGCTTTCTGCAGGAATTAACTGCAATGAATTTAAGCCTGTCTGGTGTCGAGTAAGCACCTGGGGCCAAAACACCATGATACAGCATTTTGGAAGGTTTTTTGTTGTTGTTTTAACCAGAGGCAATTCAGGTTTCAACTCATCGATGCAGGACTTCATAAGTTTTTTGAATGAAGATGGGATGGCAGTATAGCAATTGTACACATGTAAGGAGGAAAACACAGCTGCCTTTAACAAATAAAAACTGTTAGGTGTGGAGTGTTTCAGACTGACAAATGTGTTTTGATCACCTCAATGGAATAAACACCAGAAGTTCTTAAATGAGTTGTGAGTGTACGAAGAGTCTCTGGGAGGAAGTGCCCACACAAAAGAGGTGTTCCAAAGTAGAAGGTCCCACATTCAGAGTCCAACAGAAAGTCCCTTATTTCACCTTATGTCTGCCATAAAGCAGTCCCGACGTCTATACAACAATCCATCTCTTTGAAGGAGAATGGATTTAGAGGTGACATTATTTCCTGAGCGTCAGCATGGCGTTGACATCCCACAGCAGGTTCCTCATCTGATCCATCAGAACCTTCATCTCCTGGTTCTTCTGCCGAACTTTCTGCAAATTAACCACAAAATAATCCATCTTTATACACCCTAGAGCATAGCTTTAAGCTTTTACAATCATTGCAATCTTAAACAAGCAGAACAGAACATAGTTTATAGTCCTCAACTAGTGTGTCAGGACCAGAGCTGAACAATTTTGATTTCTAATTGCAAATATTTATACTCATATTGCAAACTCCATATGAAGAGCAGTATTTCTTATAGAAGAAAAAAATAGACAAAACGAGGAAAGTAGGATTATTTGTAAAACATTCTAAAAAAACGACATTTGAATGTTTGCATGATGTGTAGAGCATAAAAGCTCTGCTGCAAAAACTGAATTAAACTGCTATTTTGGTGCACAAGTCCAACTAAAGAAAAGTTGCACTATCTGCAATTTAAAAATTGCAGCGGGACATTTTGTGATTAATTGCTCAGCCTTAAGCCGGGCATCCACTGTGCAATTTCAAGTCAACCGTACGACAGTCATGGCAGAAAGTCAACTCAACTCTGAATCGCTTACAACGCATGACCATCGCACATGATTCACATGCTCACACTATACGGTCTGATGGTCGTGCCCAACCTCAGTGCTCACACTGTACGAGTGATGTTGAGACAGACTGTCACAGAAATCCATGGAGCTTCCTTTTTAAAAAGTCTCACACACTGAGGGTGAAGTGTTTCCAGCCATATACTCTCTCCCTCTCCTGCTGTCTCTCTCTATCCCACACACACACAGCATCTGCATGCATGTCAGCTGCGATCCAGCTGAAAGTCGGCCTGACTTCAAAGTAAGTCGTGCGAGTCAAAATCTGTGGCTGAATCGGATGAAAATTGCACAGTGTACACCCAGCTTTAGTCAAGACCAAAAGGTGGATAGATGAGTCGTTTTCCATTGGTTGCAGGTGTCTGCATAGGAATAAGAGAAGTTGGGGCAAAAAGTCTTTGCTGTTGTTATTTTTGGGGAGTAATAACCACTGGTGCTTTCATCCACTAAATAAATGACAAAAGGTGGGGTTGGGCAATTGATTGAAATTTAGATTAAACAACAATTAGGCCTCCTTTCAAATAGCAGCAGATGCAACGTTGTGAGTGTCAAAATACCAGTTTAATACATTTTTAGGCAAAGATGTTTTGCTCTACACATCGTGCAAACACTTAAGCATCATTTTTTTCTAGTTTAAAAAAAATCATGCTTTCCTGATTTTTGTAAATGTTGGTCTTATTAAAAAAGGCGTAGACATAAATGATCATTCCCTTCAATACAGCATTTCATAGTGAATTTGCCATGAGTCAAAATAATCCTAATTAGAATGAAATATGTTCTTTTTTTTTTTAGAAATGGGACAATAGTGGGTTTTGAAGCGGCAAATAAATAACTGGAAACCACTGTACCAATCTGCATCTTTTTCACAGTATAAATGGGAGTGGTTGCAATGTTCATTCCATTGACAAAAACTCTGACTAAAAATGTTTGTTTGCTGCTTTTTTTTCCATGAGAAAGACTAGACTAAGACTAGCTAAAAATAAATCTTAATTGACTAAAACTGACTAAAAGTAAGGTTAGTTTTTGTCAAGGAGACCAAAATGAGACTATGATGTATTTTAGTTCTTATTGCATCTTTTGCTTTTCTGCCTCAGATGAAAAAAAGCAGGAATTCCAGGATTGGCAGAGTGCATAGAACAAGCAAGTATTTGGCAAAAATTCAGGCAAAGACTACTGATCTTTTGACAAAAAGATTAAAATGTAAGGACTTTTCATGGACTAAATCTGGACTCTAATGTCATTGAGTTTTTGTCAAGTAATTGTAGACAAAACTATAAAGGGTAGAAATGACTAAATGTGACTTAAACTTATTTACATTTTAATCTTAAGACTAGAAACTATAAATAGCTGCCAAAATTAACAATGAGGGGCTAAAGTATTTAAAAACTGGTTTCTGATTTGTCATCATACAACTAGGAGGGAATCCCAAGGCTTAACCAGTTGAGAAACACAATAATAAACAACCATCCATTTTAGGGATCCACAATAGCATCAGTTTAAATTATGGGCTGTATTTTTATCAACATTATTTTGCCACTGGCTACCTGGCAACAGTTTCTAAACCTGAATCAGAAATTTAAACCTGTCATAAATATTTTAGGAATCAGCTCTAATTCTAACAAAAAAAAACCTTCAGGATTGTTTACTTAAGCTTAATTTGTTGCTTGATTTCAACATATCCCTTCAAGCAGCCAGGGATACTGTAATCTAGTGTCAACACTGCCACCTAGAGGCCTTTACGGTGAATGACATAAAGGCGACACTTTATTTTGTTCTCCTTTTTTAGATTGAGAACCTAATGAGAGCTTTGACGTTCCTTCTTCCCAGAAAGAAGTCAGTTTCCAGCTGTTAAGACTGTGCTATGCTGTAACAACAGAATGATGCTTTTCAAGTGATGCTCAGTGCCAGACTTACTTTATGCTCAATAAGGTATTGAAAGTTGCATGCAAAAAAAAAAAAAAAAAAAAAAAAAAAAAGGAGCATTTCGTAACACACAGCAGATTCATGTGGGATTCAGATCACAGCCGGCCAGAAGTTTGCAGATGTCCTCAAGTAACACATCCTTCCAAAATAGGGCGTGAGAAGTACTTAAATATTTAGCAGTATGAGACTTGCTTCACCAGTTTGCAGTTACTCTACAAGTATTTCAATAATTAATGCATGACGAACTGTGGGATAACGGCACAGGGAACTGTTGCATACTACTTCATCATTATTCAGAAGCAGGTTTCCAATCTGACATGGAAGATTTAGGAGTAACAGCTCATTATGTCTCTAACTTAATGTTGCTTTTTAATGTGTTTTTCTTAATGCAAATATGGATTTTATAGAGAGCATGAAAGCAAATTAGCGTCAACTGAAAAAGGATCATACCTCTAGAACTTCTCTTCTCTCCTGGATGACAGCAGAGCTGCAGGGCTCCACTTTGACAGAAAGCAGCTCCTCCCCGACATATGGCACAAGCTGAAGACACAAAATACATACCAAATGAGGTTTTTTCTACCTCTCATGTGTATGAATGCAATACATTTGCACATTGAAAGCAGGCAGAGTATACTGTATATTGGCATTATTAAAAGAATAACCACAGTTTTTTATACTTGGATGAAAATCCTTCACATTTGATGACTGCCTGGAGTCTGGACCCCATGGGCATCACCAAATTCTGAATATCCTTCCTGGAGATGCTTTCCCAGACCTTTACTGTAGCTGTCTTCAATTGCTGCTTCTTTGTTTGTCCTTCTGCCTTCAGTTTTTTCTTCAGTAACTAAAAAGCTTGCTCTGTTGCACTGAGATCAGGTGACAGACTCCACCATTCAGAAACTCTTTCGATGCAGTTTAAAATTACTATCCCTCTGCATTATAAAGCACCATCCTATCAGTTTGGCAGCATTTGGCTGGATGTGAGCAGAGACTATAGAGCCCTACACTCCAGACCTGAGGAGGCTTGTTTATAAAGTTTTCTGTTAAATCTAGCCCTCCTGTTCCTGGTGGCTTCACCTTCTTTTAAAGTCTCTGAAGCAATTAACGTAGGCTTTAGCAGAAACACACACCACCTCCAGAGTATTCTTGACTTCTCTGGATGGTGTGAAGGGGTTCTTCTTCACCAGGGAAATGATTCAGAGAGCATCTACTTCAGTTTTCTCTGCAGTACTCTAGGCTTTTTGATGTTGCTAAGCCTGCCAACACAGTCTTTTTCTCTTTTTTAAAGAATGAACCAAATTGTTGATTTTGCCACTCTGAAAGTTTTTGCCATTTCTCTAACAGATATATCTTGGGCGGGTTTTCAGCCAAATGCTGGCATCCTACACTCCTGCATAGATAAATCCTTGGACTTCATACTATAGATCCACTCAAACAGCTACACAATGCCAGTTCAACACCTAAAATCATGGTAAAACCTGTTATCTACTTCACTGGTCTTGAAGTAACAAGGTAACAGACTACAACTGACCATTGAACTGCTTGCCAGTTAACTGTCCACATACTTATGAGCCTCTGATGTTGGAGGTACTCTGAATAAAATGGCTATAATTCCTAAATGGTAAATGCCATATTCACATGGACTCCCTTAAATCACTGGTTTCAAAGCTGAGGACCAGCAGGCACTAAAGATCTAAGGCTGCTCTGAGGTTGTCATAATTACATTTGCTCATGTGAAAAAACAATGTGATGACGCACACTGAATGGATACTATGGGCAATTTGCAAGAACGTGTGTTTATGCCTATTTTGTCAGATTTTATCAATGAAAGCAAGTCAAAGTGATGTTCATTTTGACAGCAGTGATGGGGGGGGTCAGCTCATCTTAGTCAGGGGGACTGCAAAGAAATAACATGAAGAACCATTGCCTCAAATTCCCAAGAAAAAGGTCTACACTTCAGTCACCTATTAAATGTTTAATTTCAAAGCCATTTTGGTGGTGAATAGAAGCAACATTATAAAAATTTAGTTGCTGTCCAAACCAACCGGTTGAGCTCAGTTCAAACCAAAAACTTGTGATGCAATGAGACAGTTTTAGAACGTGGCAGAGCTGAGCCGTTGCAGCCCAAATCCTGCCACCTGGTGATGTTTCCTGCAATTCAGCTTAAGTCAGACAGATGGTTACAGTGCATCGCAGGCACAGAAATTTGAAAAGGGAAATATAAATTTCATTTGAAAGGCAGTAAACACCAATTCCTTTACATAGAATCATGCTGTGAAGTTTGGAAATTATTACATCTATAGATGTTTTTTAACGTTTTCAATACCTCTCTCCTACATAGATGAACATCATGCTTAAACGGGAGTAGGAATGGGCGGTAATACAGTAATACCATATACTGGGGTATTAAAATTGCCTCAATTACCGCCATTAGACGGGACCATGTGATGAGTGCAGGTTTTTAAACAAATGCCTTGAAAACATGTGTCTCTCTCTCCACCAGCAGCACCACTGCTAGTGTGTGAAGATGCTTCAACATGATAAATGAAATCCTGCTTATGATTTCATTTCAATCTGGCAAATGATGAAGGTGCTTAGAGCTATACCAGAGTTTTTAAACTCATGGCAACAGTTTTCCCGCGCTGCACAACGCAAATATAAATAATTAAGGCAGATCTTTTCTGTTTAGAAGCACAAGGGACATTGCTTCACACTCATAGATGCTGTATTATAACAGTTGAGGATTTTGATTTTAATTTTTCCTCGTACAATAGGGTAAAGATGTCATATATTTAAGGTATTATGCACAGAGACACGGAGAGAAAGAGCGAGGGAGAGAGAGAGAGAGGAAAAAGGAGACGAAGGATGAGTTCATTCTGCCTTATCTCTTCTTGCCGGTAAGGTGTGAAAACAAAGGCTTCTACTTAAAGGCACTTCCAGCTAGAAATGAGTGATATCATATGCCGGGGTATTAAGAAATAGCCATGTTATTGCTTTAGTCACTGTCATGAAGACAGTGCTGCTTAAAAAAGCACACGTTTAAAAAATAATAATAAATGCCTTGAGAGTCTGTGTCCATTCCAACTGTAGCAACACTGTGTCTGTGTGAAGATGCTTCAGAGGTGATGAAAGAAATTCTGTTAATGATGTCAGCCCAATTTGGCAAACGACGAACGTACACATACATACCAACGCATAGAAACTCATATGCCATGGAATGCCATCAGCACTGTGCACGTGCTGGACGGAGGACGAGGCTCGGCATTGTTGCACTACGAGGAAATAATATTAAAGGCCAATCTTTTATCTGTTTAAAAGCACGCTGGACATTACTAAACATTCCCATGTCCTGTATGATAATAGGTTATTATGTCTCATAATGGCTCTGAAAGGAGCGGAGGTAAGACACATCTGTGTGGAGAGGAAAAGAGAGAAACGTCGCTCTGCTCACGTGGATTGGGGGGGGGGGGGGGGCTGCCGGTAATACTGTATACCCTGGTAAAATTTGGGGATGGTATGACGGTGTTAAAAAGTGGATACCACCCAAGCCTAAACGAGAGTGTTCATGGGCGGAAGTTTCCATGTTAAAAAATACAAGTTATCTTTTTCAAGAAGATAATTGAAAAAAGGGAAATAGAAATCCTGTTTGAAAGGCTCTCGTTTTTCCATCAGTTGCGCATGTAAGCAGGGCACATGACAGTAGCAAATGAGAAATTCAAGGTTGTAGGAGCTAAATTTGTCCTCCAAAAATAAATTATTCTTACCAGATATCTTAGTTATGACAAGACTGAGAGAGCAAAGCATTTTTGTGCTTGTATGTACCATGAAATGTCGCTGCCGCCATATGATGGAGATGAGTTAGTGATGAGCAGGAATCAAACAGATGTTATGCTTTATCAAGCTGATAAAAATTCAGGGAAAAAACTGTAACTTCAGAAATAAATAACTTTAAATCAGAGTTGTTGCAACAGAAACGATGCATTGTCTCCTTTAATATCAGCAGTGTGAACTGGCTAGTGTCTAGAACAGTGCATAGCAGCCAGTTGCAAGCAGTTTGTTGCAAATCTTTGGTCTGAACTGGGCTCATGACAGAAGAGTTAAAGAACTTTCATGCTCCAAATGTTAAATGTAGTGTTTATAAATTACCTCTAAAAAGAGATAAAAAATGCTAAAAGTAATGGGCTCATTTCTAGGCAGATATCTAATGCTCCCTCCTCACCTCTGCTGGCGCCTCCTGCAGGTCAGTGGTCAAGTCCACACAACGCTCGTACAGCAGACGGAGCTTTCTGAAGAGCAAGGCGAGCTGCCGTAGGTGCTCCTGGAGCTTCCCAAAGCGGTCTGTGTACATCGCCTGGCTCTGGGTCACACCATTAGGAAGCTTCATGAAAGAGACACAGCATCTCACAATAGTTACGCATTTATTCAGACAGCACAGTAAATAAAGACAGGAACTGAGGAGGAGGAATGAAGTGCAGGAAAGGAGCCACAGGCTGGATTTTACAACCTGCGCTGCTCACTTCAAGGACAACAGCCTCTGTACATAGGGCTCCATTTGGCTATCAGAACCCCTGTCTTCTTTTGTTTAATTATGTTTAATATATTAGAGCAAGCTGTGGTAAAATACATTTCAAAACCTACTTTGAGTGAGACTGCTCCTTGCTTTCAGAGTTTTTAGTAAAGGAAAAACGTCTCCATTTAAAGGGCAAGGACAAGCTGATAAAGAGGTGACTGATACATTGAGAGACACACAGCAAAACAATCAGAGACACAGATCAGGTGGAGATGAGGGAACACGACAGATACTGACAAGAATGCAAAGCAGATGAACTAGCAGAGACGATGAGGCAAATGAAGACTGACAGACAACAAAGGAAAACTAAAAAAAAACCAGCAACCACTCAGTTCACATCCAAATAAACCAAACAGTAGACAGCCAAGACCAGCCATTTAAATAATTAATATATAATTCAAGATGTTATATGTTGGATTTATAGCTCAAAAATGCCTGGGAAAAAAAAGAATAATTAATGAACATACTGGTTGCGGGTAAAAAGACTTACTGAGAAAAAGGGGAGCCTAGCTTTATATGCATGGATGGAAATTCAAACTGATGTTTACATCCATGGAAAGCATGACTGGATTTGTCAAAAATTTGACAGAAACAAATCTCTTCAGTTGGGAAAATGATAAACTACATAGGCTGAATTTTATTTTCATAAATGAATAATGAGAAAGAGAAAATCACTGAATCACTGATTAATCATCAATCAGGACTGATTTGGCAGACAATGTTTGTCCAACATGTCAATGACTGACATACACTTTGTCAAAATGTTAGTCAAGTCTTAATAAAAGCAAACAAAAAAGAGAGCCACAGTCCTGGTAAACATACAATCAACTGAACAGAAGTTGCATTTCAATATAATGTAAACCAATGCAATTTTAAGAATCAGTCTAACAATTATCATTTGGCATTGTGTCCATATGTTGTAAAAGAATGAACAAAAAATCCCATTAAATGGCTTTAAGTGTCACCCACAAGATATATTTAGCTACCTGATTGAATTCCTTGGTAAGTGACCATATCACATTTACTTTAGATATGATGAATGAAATCAAAGCATCAGTTAACACAACATTCATGGTACCTCAGGAAAAACTTGGCACTATTTGCAAAAGGTTAACATAATGTTTAAGTTACATGTAATGAAGTGCTGATTACAGATATAAATTATGTTTAGATTATAGATCCCATAAACCAAGCTCATATTCCAGTTGGGCTTGCAGTCACAGTTTTCTGCTTGCCTTTGTGCTTCAGTTGGGTCAAATGCAAAACTCAAGATTTGGATTTCTAAGTTAATTTGCTGTGTAGAAAGGCAGCCCCTTAGCATTGGGGCTGTTACCCCTCCACAGGAAACAAATGTGACATTTTCCAGGCATTCCCCTTGATGCCAACTTCCTCTTCACCAACATCTGACAGATTTTCAAATTGAGAAACTGTCACAGCAGCCCCCATAGATAATAGGATTTGTGGGGATGCTGTGTTAAAAAGATTTGATACATACAGTTTGTTGTCCAGTACCTGTGTAGCTCGTGTGATCTGGAAGATCTCCATAGTACGAGTGACAATGTCCTGGACAGTCTCTTGTCCAATCCTGCAGAGGAACACAGGGGAGATCTCCCTCAAAGCTCCCTGAGGAGGCATGGGCGGCTGACCTGGAGCTGAGGCAGCACTGGGCGGCAGGTGGGGCTGCTGCTGCTGAGGGGGCATCCCTGCCATCCCTGGCTTCTGAGGTAAAGACGCTGCCATCACTGAAGAAATCTAAGAAAAAGATGCTAATTTAGATAAAGCCATATCTTGATAAAGTGGCTGAACATGTTTTGAGACTCCTACTTCTTTTTTTGACAAGGTGGTTTACAATATGGCACTACACACAACCGTAAAGACAATAAAATCAACTACTACGGGTGTCACAGTTTAACCTGTGACATTGTTACACTGGCGACCTCAAACTGAACACGTCTATGGCTTTAGTTACAGCAGCTTTTTATTTACTATACATCATGATGTCAGAATAAATTCATCAAATGCGTTTGAATAGCAAAACCTCCCTCTATACAAAGAAAACCTGTTACCACGACAACCAAAGACGCATTCAGCTGGATGTCACCAGTTAACAGGGTCGCAAGTTTAAGTGAAACACCTAAACTAACAAATGACAACGCTGCATTCATTCGGGCAGTTCACGAAGATCTAACTCTCTTAGACTAAAATTTTATAACTCACTTTGAAAACAAAACGTACAAGGTCAACTACTTTACTTTCAACCAGTGACACTTTAAAGGAGACGTTTTTAGCCTTAACTGACAAAAGATTAGCATCTTCTAGCCTGAACGTGCTAGCGAGCAGGCTAACCCACACAGTAGTATGCTAGTTAGCCACTAGCCTGCTAACAAAGCTAGTCTGCTTTAAATTCAAATAAACGGCTTACCTTGACTAACTTCCTTAGTCCAAATGTTGTCACAATATCGTAAATGTGCTCTAATAACGACTCAACTGGACTTTTTGTTATTTACTGCTTTCAAATAAAACATGTTGAGACGTGTTCAGTGATTCCTTTCAAAAAGCACCGCATGTTATTGTTTTAACTGCGTCACTTCCTTTGAAGAAATCAAACTTCTGCCACTAGATGGAGTCAGTGGTCGTTTTCAGGACTTTGTCGAAAGCACCAAAGGCATTGCAGGGAAAGTGGCTTTCAGCCGGGGAGGAAAATTGTACCTGGGCAGAAGTACAATTATTTTCTATTAAACTCCACGGAAGAAGAGAAATTACTGGTCAGTAATTCTACTCAAGGCCTACTTCTGGATATACATCGACTTTTAATACCTGAGAAGGTGCAAAATATAATCTTTCCACAGTGTGCTGTGTTTTTAAAGGTACAACTTCCTAAAAGGAAAAAGTGTCATGAAACAGCCCATTTTGGGTGTAATGTGGAATCGTTCTCCTTTGACTGTTATGCTGTATGGTTTGCAAAAGCCACATATGAAAAGCTGTTTCCTTCTACTACTGAAATTAATTTACATTATTTATTTATTTATACCTCATAAACAAATGTTGTGTACAATATTATGCACATTGAGGTACGAGAGCATATGCTGGTTCGGCACCTAGCCGTGTCAACCTTTGTCCTGTACAACTCTGGCCTCCTGATGGCCTCATCCAGGCCTTAAGAATCACACATTGGTGGTTTTGAGGTGGCATTATAGCTTGCAGGGTTTCAGGACCTCGTTTGTGAGGACCTCGGAGCACAGTGCACAGAAAAGCAGAGGATTACCCTCCTGTACCACACCTGTAAAACCCAGCGACATTGACTCACTTTAAGTCAATGTGACTTTCAGAACTGCTAGAACAATCCACATTTTCCCACATTTCAAGTTCTCTGCATTGCCATGTTTTTAAATGATCCAAACACGAGTAAAAGAACATAATTTTAAGCATATTGCATGTGTTACATATATTGTGAAGCACAGTATAAAAAGCGTAAATGAAATATTTAAAAAGAATAATGATCAAAATTAGAGAACACTTTCAGATACCTCCCAGGAATCAGTGTTAGCCTGGCACCTGGTTCTAATTTCCTATCTGACAAAGGCTATCTAACTGGCAGCCTAACTTCCAGTTTTCACAGACTTTACAAGATAGTGAGTTGTTCTAAAGTGACCGAAACTCTCCGACAGCAGGTTGTCCAGATGAAGGCCACAGGGATGACCCTGCTAGTCATAGCAAGAGAAGTTGGCCAAATCTGTGATTTAAAGAATATTACATATTCAGAAAGTCACAAACTCATTCAAGTCCACCAAGATGGCTGGTCATCCACAAAAGACAACTGACAGAGAGGACAGGATAGCATGGAGAACCTCAATGGACAATTGGTTCACCCCTGCAGCTGGAATTGCTTGCCAGTTCATGATGAACGGGGTAAGACTCTGTCTCATCATACAGTGTCTCGACATTTAAGAGCATTTGGACTGAAAGCCTACTCTGCAGTTACCAAACCACTTCAGTGATGAAAACAAGTTTAATTTATTTGGGTCCAATGGAAAACATGTAAATTGTCAAACTGGGGAAAGACTGAACCCAAAGTGACGTCAGTGAAAAGTAGAGGAGGAAATGTCATGGTTTGAGGAATGTTTTCTGTAGCAATAGCTGGGCCTCTTATACAGCTACATGGCCGAGCAAATGCAAATGTTTATGAGGAACTCCTTGACAACATATGATTCCTTCCATGCGTTCATCACCCAATCAGCCAGTAAATTTGCATGCAGGACAGTGTCCCCTGTCACACAGCAAAATGTGTAAAGCACTTCCTTTAAACTGAAAACACCGAAATAATGAAAAAGCCAGCCCAGAGTCTTAATCTAAACCCAATGGAAACCTGTGGAAAATCTTTGGCAACAAAGTTATGGCTAATAATCCCACTACAGTCACTGACCTGTGAAAGAGACTGGAAGAAGAGTAGACCAAGATTACATGAGAGCAGTGTGAGAGACTGGTGATGTCCTGTGGCCGTAGATAAGCTCAAGTCTTTCAAAGCAAAGGCCTGTACACTTCCTACTAATTTTTGACTGTCATAACCTTCAGAAAATTTTGCTGTAATCTATCTTTGCACTACAGGCATTGCTGTTCTTTAATTTTGATCACTGTGCTTTCCACAAATTATATAGCCAATATATTTTTTTGTTCTTTTTTTTTTTTTTTTTAGAGAAATTGTTCTCTAATTTTGATCTCCAGTGTACTCCCAAAACATTCATTTGTTACCCTCTTTTTCATGTTAGTGAAAATGATAATATATCCATTTCTATGTAGAAAGACAGGCAAAAGGCTGTTACAAAACTTTGGTCAAAATAGTGAGCCCTGCAAACCATCCTACAGGCAAACTATTAATGGGTTGACTTGCTCCCTGACTGAAATGCATGCGGCACACTTTATCCTTCTTTTACATGAGATTAAATGTTTTAGACACTCTAGACAGGCAAGACATTTTGAGGAAGTGCATGTGATTTATCTTGTGGAGCAGTTCACAGGCCCTCTGTTGACCTTAAAAACATGAGTAAATAGATATTGAATGTTTACTTCTCCTAAATGATGAACTAAAGTATTCTCAGGCAGAGTTGGTTGTGGGCAGGCTTTATAAATGTTTTGGAAGACATGTATGAGAGTTGAGCAGCAAGTATATTCAAATAATCAAGATCAAGGCACATTTGAATAGGCAATATTTGACCAGACACTGTCAGTCTATTTGATTTTAGAGCTTCTTCTCTGAACACAATGTGTTTTTATTGAGTTTGATAACCAGTTAAAGGGTCTTTAGCAGATAACTCAAATTCTTGTTAGCATTAACACAACAGTAATGCCTTCTCAACTAAACTGTCTTTTTTCTTGTTTAAAGGTTGTATGGTTTTCAGGGTTGCACCCAATTTTTTTCATTGGTCCCAGAATCTTATCTTCTCATCTCACAAAACTTTATAATCTACTAAGGAGACCTTAAAATGGGTTAAATATCCCTCGCGAGAATTTTTTCCCTCCCTAAAAGTGCAATATACTGTATGTACCTTAGTCAATATGTTGAAATCCCCCACATAGACTTAAGACATACTCCTTGATAAGACAAGTCCTGTTTTATATATTGACACAAGGCATTGTTAACTTCACAGCTGAACACATTTTGTACTGTTATTTCAAACATCTACCTCCCTTTTTATTTCTTCTTATCTGAACTACAATGTTAGCTTTTAACAGACTTTTTTCTAAGTTAAAGCTCCTGTGAGGAACTTCTGGTTTGAGTTGATTTTAGCACACCCTACAGACAAAGCAGTGCATCACATCCCTTTGCTGATTCTTGGCCTGTACATACACGACCTACATAGTGTTTTCTGAAAGAAACATCTCAGCCTGCTGCTCTTTACAAGTAAATATATCACTCTTTGAGGATAATTATGGAGTAAAATGTAAAAGACCATTTCTTAAGTGTGCCATTATTCCTATCATCTGACATCTACTCCTCAGCAGTATACAGGCACTAAAAATAACCTAATAGTTACTCTCCTCTCTGGTCTTTGATGCTTTTCTTGGTCATAGAGAGCATCAATATTAATGTCAGACTGTTTTATTACCACTAAGAAATCCTCTGTGATTTACATAGCATGCTGTAAGTGGAAATATAAGGAAGGCACTATTCCTCAGAAGATGACTCCTGCAGGTTATGTTGATCTTCCTCCAGCGCTATAAGTTTGTGGGTGTGAATTAAATGTCACAGCAACTATTTGATGAACCGCCATAAACCTGATACAGACGGTCTCTAATGCATGGTGATCAACAGTGCTCAGCAAGCAGACTGTGCATTTCTTTCAGTCTAACCTAGCTTGTTAATATAATCTTACCCCAACCAACAGGGAAATCAGTTACAGAGCTGCTACAACACAGTGCCAGCAATATCCAGGGTCAGAGGCCTTATACTCCGATGGATTGTTCCTCAAAATTTACACAAATGTCCACTCTGACTTAAGGATGATCTTTTTAGATTTTGGAGGTCAAAGGTAAAGGTCATCGGGCCTTATATTAATCCTAGCTTGTGAATATGATATCTCAAGAACGCTCTAAGGAACGTCCTTTAAACTTTGGAACAATGTCTTCTCTGATTCAAAGATAAACTGAATACATTTTAGCATATCATACATAATACATATGCAGAGGTATGCAGAGAACTCCAGATCAACCCTCCTTCCCACACTAAGGTGCCCTCAGGCAGCTCACATCTACATCGTACTTCAGCATAAGTTTTGGCCCAAACATGCCTTAAAGTTCTGCACAGTACTGTACATCAGTTACAAAGTGGTTAGCTCAATACAACCCATATGGGTACATCCGTTACAGAGCTGCTTAATATTTTTTGCTTTATCTTAAAATAAATAAATAAATAATGATTTATGGCACCATAGCAACAAAGCTGCTAGGCTAGACGTTTAACATCTCATGCTATATCTTATGAAACAGGGTAAGCAGCTACTGAGTTGCTAGCTTACTGTAAACATTTGTAGCTATTTTTTAAATAAAAAAAAATAGGCTAATAGGCTACAAGACCACTATTAATTCCAGAGCTGCCAGCCTAGCTGGTTTAACACTGCTGGTTTTAGTTAAATCTTATAAAAACAATATAATGAGGCCATTAAAGCTTCTAGCTTGACTTTCTGAACAATTTTAGCTCAGTTAAGCTAGCCTATTGTTTCATGTTTTAAACTTTTTCTTATAAACCAATGTAACAGACCGATAAGTTACAAAGTTGCTAGCTTACCTTCGACATTTTTAGCTATATTTCATAAAACCAACACAATAGGACCATCAGACCTGCTAGGCTAGATGTTTAACATTTTAACTGAACTTATAAATTCATTATAACAGGACTACCAGTAGCAGAGCTGCTAACCTACTGTTTTAAATTTTGATCTATCCTAGAAAACCAATATAATCAGACTGTCATTTACAGAGTTGCTAGCCTATTATTTTACATTTTTATTCCTGGATAACTTATATATCTTTATAACCAACAATGGGGCTATCAGTTGTAAAGCTACTAGCCTACATTGTTTACCAAAATGATCAGGCCAGTTACAGAGGTGCTAGCAAAGCTCAGTTAGCATTTTAAGCTATAACCAATGATTAAAATAAGTGAAACGTTGGTTTTCCTTTTTTCCTTTGCCTTTTAGAGTTGCGTGTGAAAGAGTACAGACACGTTTTATTCCCAGACGTGCTTCTGACGTCATTCATTGGTCATAGCAACATGTTCCCATAACTTTTGCAATTTTGAGTTTAATATGAATGTGACGGTTGCTCTATTACCTTCTTTACAGGATCCCCTCCTCCTTTAAATTGTGTTCTCTTATCTTTATTGCATATCTTCAGTGAACTTACTACAGCAATAAAAAGTCACTTGATGCAATAATGAAGTCATCAGATAAAACACGTCACTCCACAGGCACCAAAACATTTATGAGATCAGAGCAAGAAAAGGAAACTGCAATAAAACAGACAATCTTTAGTCTTTGGGCGCTGATTCAGAGATAATCTAAAAACCAGAAATGTATGGAAAACTAAATAAATCAAATAATAGCTTCTGAAGTACTGTCTGGTAGCACTGATGGCACAGGGCATTGGGTTATCTCAAAAGAGACATTAAAATAGCAGATACCAGGAAGTATGCATGATGGTGATAAGACAGCTGATTAGGTGACACAAAGACCTGACTATTAGCGGCCAGAGCATCCTGTTACAGGAACAGGTTTGATTTTCTCTCTGTCTTTGTCATGATCTGAAAATGTGTGTTACATTATGAGCTTTAAGTGGTGCATTTGTGGGTTAAATTTATGGACCTTAGAAGGCCGTTTGTATTAACTCTGAACTAAATAACTCCAGCATCCCTTTAAAAACCTTTATCACCCTTCCTTTCAAATAAAATCCACACCAGAGAGACTGTCTGTGCACATTTTTTTCTCACAAATGGAAAATTTTTGGGATAATAAACTGGATTTGACAAAAATTAAAAGGAAAAGTGAAACACTTAAGCTTTAGGAATATTCAACAAAAAAAAAATGCAATCATCAATCTCAGGTGATATTAAGGGTCACAAAAACAGCACTGATTTGTGTGATAAATGTAACACTGTCCTTGTGCAAAGTTTGAGGCTTACCTCATGTATTTGTAATAATTCAATATCAAAAATTAAACATCATGCAGGAACATTCCTTTCTGTTTACGTCAGTTTATCCAAATAATCTCTCAGCAGACAATAATGCAATGGGGAAAAAAGCATGCCTCATTCCTCATATTTTCTTCAAAATATTGTTCACAAGACTGCAGACAATGTCAGAGTAAGCAAAACAGAATTCTTGTCTTTTCAGTGTAACCTGCATAGTGTTTGGTGAAGAGATTACGTGGTCCTTTTTATTTTGCAATGCGTAACCTTATCTTATTGATTTTTTTTCTAAAGGTTATCTTTGCTTGGTCGAAAGTGTAATGTTAAATAAGAAGAAGGAGGAGGCATTTTTCAGTGAAAGGCCAAATCTTTTCTTTGCTTTTCTTTGCAAAACGATGAATAAGTGTAGGTTTTAAGTCACAGAAGTAACTTTTTAGTATTAAATACAGCTCTGAAACACTAGCAAAATGCATCTTAATAATATAACAATAGACTGTAAAACATATTGGGCAAAGCCTGCAAGACATTAGCCATTACTGAAGGGAGCTTTTAAGGCAACCCACTCACCATGTTGAAAATGCTGCCTCAAACTAACTTTAAACCATTCAGGAAACAAAGAGTTGGAGTTAAGGTAGGTCTTAAGCCTCCTGACAGTTACACCATGCTGGCTTGACATCATATCAGTCATGCCTCTAATTATGCATAACTTATCCTTCTTTAAACTAAAACAGACGACATATTAAGCATCAAATCTGTTGAAGAGAATAGTTTGCCTCAATGATAAGTTTAAAACTACTTTTTAAAATAAACAATAAATCTAAGTTTCCTGTTTCAGTTCAACCCGCTTGTCCATGAGTCATGACGTGCCTTATTGTGTCGTTCACACTTATCTGTTTATGCTAGCAAGCTAAAGTTAGGATAACTTAGCTTAGCATTAGCTAGCTATAAACTTTAGCCAAGTCAGTAATGACATAATGAATGTAATGATGCAATAACCTCATTCAGACAGCTGTACGCTGCCAAAGAAAACCAGATTAAATTAGAGTAACACCACCGGGGGGGGGGTGTTTTGATCGGAGTTTCATTCATGATGATTTCAGGGTGCGTTTAGAAGACATCATAAAGGCACATTTCAAATTGTGTTTAATCAGTAACTTTTATGACAGTGTTTATTCACATACTCACCTACAAATGATAATCATTTGGAAAATGCACTAACTGATGTTACAGCTTTTTGCACAGCATTTTGTTCATGATGGTTCTTTTTTGACAATAAAAGTTTCTGAAAATAGTAAAATGTTCTGCCTGCAATTTATTTGTAACATGTTTGAACTAAATATACATTAATTTAAAAAAATAAGTAAAAGTTTAATTGGCCCATATATCAGTTATCAGAATTTTTTATTCTCTAATATTGGTTTTTGCCCCCAAAAGTCCATATCGGTTTGGCCCTAGACTGTTTTGTGGTGGCCTGAAGTTCATGCACTCAGATAGAATAAAGAATAGTATTTATTTACTAACATATTTAATATGACAACTAGTACAAAAAGTATCCAATGGATGTTTTATTCCTGCAGAGATATGTAGAATTTTTAAAGTAACACAACAGAGTGACAGCAATAAAGTAATTTCAGTTTCATTGTTCCTGACTTAAAGGAAGATGTGAAAATTAAACTTCTAACAAAAGCAAATGTGCCGTGCAAAGACAGCTGCTAGATGCACAGCCCCCAAAAATAATTGAAGTATAAGGCTCAACTCTGACAAAGTACACAGCCAATCATAGTTTAGTTTGTTGGGGTGGCCACTGGGATGGCCAATCAAATCTCTCAGGTGGCTATGGCCTTGTTTTGCACTTCATAATTCACTTCAGCTTTCAAGCATGGAGGTTGCAGATTGCAATATTTATTCCATATTAATCAAAAAATAAGTCTTCCACACTTCATAACTCCCTCTTAATTGTCTTGCTTAATCAGTTTCAAGTTGAAGTCACATTTCATGAAAATCTGAGTTTTCATGTTTCTGTTTTATGGGATCACACCACACACAGTCATGCTTACATGAATATCAACAATGTGTTATAAAGGAACTAATGACTTGGTGTAGTAATCCTAGTAACAAGGCAGTGATATAGCAAGAAGGGGAGAGGTCTGCACATTGTTCAGCTCCCATTGAATAACTATTTTGCAAAAACTACTGTGTGATGTGCGTTGTTTTCAAGGCCTTTGTTTGGAAGATTATATGAAGGTCAAATTTTGGACTAAGGCAAAACAAAGTGTAACCTCAAAAAATATTCTTTATGCTAGATTTGTTGGTCATATCAGATTCATACCACTTGTGCTCTCTTATTAATACAGGTCAAGTTCAAATTTCCCCCAGTGCATGATTTTTTCCTGCTCAGCTCTGTGACAACTCTCAGTTATCAGCATCAGTGTTATGGAGAGCAGGCAGGTATAAAAGGACACGCACAGAGGCGGGACCACCATAAAGGGCGAGGGAAACATCTGACAACCATGATGGAGAAGACAAGGATGCTGGTTCTCTCTGTGTGTTTGACCTTCATGTTTCTGGGCGGCACTGAGGTAAGACCAATGCTGGACTCTTGGTAAAAACCATTTTAGCCTCTGATTTGTTGATGTTGCTGGTTACAGAACTTATTTACACAGCACAGCAGCTTTTGTTTGTCAGCCTTTAAAGTAAAACGAATCAGAAGTGAGTGAAAAATTTACATGAGTTTTCAATCCAGGCAAATAAGGGCAGTAAAAAACAGAAGGATTTGAGTTATGGTTGCGACAAGGCTGTGTGTTTCTCAGTCACGGTTATTTAACAGTAAAATCAATACGATTATGCAAATGTGAAATAAGTGCATTCAATCAAAAGAATATTTGTTCTGTTTTGTTCATATTGAAAAAATGAATGCCCAAAATGTTGGAAACTGTCCCTCAGTCAATGACAATGACAATGGCATTTTAATAGGCTACTTTACTTCTAAAAAGCATGTTAGGTAAGTTAACGAATTTCAAAAAACCTTTAAGGTCCAGAAGTCTGAAGAGGATGTAGCTCCAAAGGACATATTTTACTGTGTTTTGCAGCCATAGAGTAAATTTCAGTTGTTCTCTCAAGATCCAGACTTGTTCATGTTGTTATCTTGAGATAATATCACATTTTATTTATTGAAAGCTTACAGGAGCCCTATATGAAGTTATATCCACGTGTTTAATTTTACTTCAAAGTCCAGAGAATAAGGGAAATTTTTGATTGTTTAATTAGACATTATCACAGGAAAACCATTATTGGTATCTTGAAATAATAGATGAACAGAAAAAACATCTCGCACACTGCAGGTCTCCAAAAACATAATTATTTATCGCACTCAAGTAGTAATGTTTTGAGCGTTGCTGCTCTTCCATCTTAAGATAATATAAATAACTAAAATTTTCAAGAAAACAACTGGAAACTACTTTTCAATGGACAACTACGTAAATTTAACGTAGAGATGTTTTCCTGCTTATGGCAAAAAAAGTGTTCCTAAACATTTTTCTTATTCAGAATTTAAAAACCTGCACTCATGTGCATATCTCAAAGGGTGTGGCTGTGGCAGCTCCTCAAAACTTGAGATCCTACAATGGAGCAGAAAATGACTGATACATAGAAAATACATTTCCAAGATTCCTACAAGGTTAACCAAGTAACCCCCAAAGTTGGTTCGAAACATCCTTAAATTATCCCCATGCTTTCTTTTTGTAGCTCACAAGCCTGCGACTTAAGCTGTTGCTTTGGTGACTGTATTCAGCATGAAACAAGAAGCATTTTACGATGAGCTAAAATACTTCTGCTGCCACAAAAATTAGTAGAAAGGAGCTCAGTGATTAAATTACAAATTTTATAAGGGTCCTGTCAGTTGGCATGGCTAACTTGCTCAGTGACGCCCCCAAAAAACTTAAAAATTCAGCCCTGAAAATGTGTTGCACCTAGGATTTTGAAATCTGGTAGATATTTCCCAATTTTCCAGATTAACTTCACCTATTAAGTGGATCCACCTCCATTCAAATTTTGTATAGAGCCCTTATATAAAAGAAATTATTTGGCCTGGGTATAAAACTTAAAGGGTAAGTCTCTGGCAGCTTCTTAAAGATTGATGCCTTGCCATGAATCAGGAAGTTACAGTTACTCAAACATACAGGCCATCAAACTGCCTCAAATTGAACTTGACTGAATGGAAGCTAATTCTGAGTATGAGCCAATGCCAACATTAAACTTTTTTAAAGTACTACCTATTAAGAAGACCCCGTAGAGCCTGCATGATAGACTATGCTTCAGTCAGACATTGTGACATTTACAGTGCCTCTGTGTACTCTCACTTCATGTTTTGTACAGACAAGACAATTTAAAGCTTTTTAGCCTCTCTGTGTGTGATAGACACCACTACAGCAGCCCATTTTGTGGCTGTGCCACAACCCTGACATGCACGAAAAGGTGCAAGGACCCCTTCAGTGCTCCTTGCAGCCATAGCTCTAGTTCAAAGTGTCCAATTCTGCATAATTCAACCCCTTCACAGCCTTGATTCTGCAGAGATTTTTAAAGATCTAAGTGAAATTTCAGGTCCAATTAGACCTTTTTGATGAGCTACAGTTTGTCAGTGATAAGACTAGGATTCAGATTTACATATATGACCTATCAGGAAACATAATGTAGCATAGAGAGAGGCTCAGGTACAGCAGAGAGACAGATGCAGATCAGCTGTAGTCAGAGGACATAAAGGGAAAACATGCACATGCACTGCAGGCTTCAACCAACCACAGCAATATGCAAAGCGGGATTAATTCTTCATGCCTCATATGCCCAGCTGGAACAGCAGGTGCTTGGCCTTTGCATGCTGTGGCTCCGAATGCATTGTTATGCACACAGAGAGATGCTGTATTGTAGCTTTATCTGTGGTATCGGCTGACAGTGAAATAGATATGATATGATAACAGTATGAATCAGTGCTGAATGATTGTCTGTCTCTGAGAAGTTACTGCCTCTTAAATTCCTGTATGAAGCTTCTGCTTTGTTTGCCCAACTTTTAACAGACTGATGTCTGTACTAAACAATAATCTTACACATTCTCACAAGAGGTATAAAAGAAACAAAAGTAATTAAAGGAAAATAAACTGAGGTTCTTATATTTTTCATTCTTTTCAACTAAAGAACAGAACTGGAGTTAATAAAATGTCAGTAAAGCTTAGCATTTAGAAATGGAAAGAGGGACAAAAGCTCACCAGCCTCTGTCCAAAGGTGAAGATATAAAATATATAAGCAGGTTAAAAGCTGAGATATACCTCTTATACCATTATGGATGTCTTATTATTTTCTTGACACCAACATCAACCCAACTCTGACTTCAACAAATATTGTGCAGCTCAGAAGACATAATAGGCCTGTGCTACACACACAGGATTTTTTGTCAGTGGCTGGGGATGTCAAGAGTTGCCTTTATAACTCTCATCACTGATGAGTACCCAGAAGTTGGGCACTGTTGCATTCATATCTTCCCTGTACAGTGCCTGAGTACACATGAACTGTGCCTGAGATCACCTGTTTAAGCACACTTAAAAGTGCCTAAGTACACTTGTGATCACACTGGTCAAATAGAACTGGACTTTGGGGTCAACTGTGCTTAAATCCAGGCCTATGTCCCCAATATGAAACCCCCCATATTCACCAGATTTTATAAGTGGGGTCTGGCTGTAGACCATACATTTCTGACGGCCACTCTCACAGACTGTTCATCTGAGACATCGTGGACATCAGGACAGAAATGCTGGTAAAATGTGTTTCAAATTTTAAATGTAAAAAATCATGAAATAACTACTTTGAAAACAGTACAAAGAAATATTTCATAAATAAAACGGTAAAAAGATCAGAGGTCTATCTGGGACCAAAAAAAACGTAGAGATTAATTTTAGAAGTACTTACAGGAATGACAGCTCGCTTTAGCTTTGTTAGCTTTAGCTAGAGCTAATATAGCTACACTGGCTACAGAATTTAAGTTAGTATGTAAGCAAATGTAGCTAAATTAGCTTTAGCAACTAGAGCTTTAGCAAAAGTAGCTACATAAAAGCTTACATAGCTGCTTTGTGAGCTTAGCTGTAGCTCTATTAGCTATGTAGCTCTGTTGATTACATAGCCCTGTTCGCTACGTTATCTATAACTATGTTGACATATCTACTGTAGATACATAATTAACATTACTACATAAGCCAACATAGCTAGGTTAGCTTTAGCAATATGAGCTCTAGCAAACACAGCTAAAGCTCACCTAGCTACTCAGATAACATAGGTATGTAGTTAATCTAGCTGCCTTTTGAACTCACCTTTAACTCTGTTTACTATGTAGCTCAATTGGCTACATAGCTCTGTTAGCAACCTATCTAATTTATCTGTAACTAAGTCTGCAAAACTACTGTAGATACATAATTAGCATGACCACATAAGCCAACATAGCTAGGTTAGCTTTAGCAACATGAGCTCTAACAAACATAACTAAAGCTCACCTAGCTACTCAGATAGCTGCCTTTTGAGCTCAACTTTAACTCTGTTTACAATGTAGCTCCATTGGCTACATAGCTCTGTTAGCAACCTAGCTACATTGTCTAAAACTAGGTTTACATAGCTACTGTAGATACATAATTAACATTACTACATAAGCCAATGTAGGCAAGTTAGCTTTAATAAAACGATATTTAGCAAATGTAGCTATGCAGATAACATAGCTATGCAGCTTATGTAGCCGCTTTATGAGCTTAGCTTTAGCTCCATTAGCTTGGTAGCTCTGTTATCTATGTAGCTTACAAAGCTAATGGAGTTATGCAAGCTATGCCTGCTGAATAAGAATGTTTTCATGTAGGGCGATCTTTTCTCCTGTAAGCAGATGGTTCACTCAGCTTTATTTAAATTTTTGAATAAGGTTTTGCAGGTCAAGTTTTTAACTTTTATCTATTGGTTTTCTAAATCATATCTTAACCCTAAACAGAAATTTTTATGAGATTTTATTTTGAAAGTTTTGCATGTATTTCTGTTCTGAAATATACGGTGTCTTAGTGAAGGGTTGTGAGAGCGGCAGGGATTTTATGGTACTAGCATACAAAGATACTTAATTGACACCTGATTCAAATTATTTAATAGAAACAGATGTTAACCATTGTTTGTTTTGTTTTACAGGAGCAAATCAGTCCAAATGCAACAGCACCCAACAACAACACTGACCCGGCCAGTACAACTCAGCCTCCACCAGCCACACAACAGCCTGACCGCACCACGACTCAAACCGCCTCCAGCAGCCGCAGTACTGTTACCACCACATCCCCTCCTACATCCTCCACTCATGCTGTGCCTACAGCAACCACAACTACACCACAGCAGCCACCAACGCCCTCCAGAGCCACAGCATCCACCTCTCAGCACTCTCCAACAGGGACTAAAACACCCTCAACTTCAACTATGACAACAAAAGGAGGGTCTGCCGCTTTGGTCGGGTCCCTCAGTAGCATGCTAGTGCCTTTGGTTGCTGTCCTTTTCTACTGTGCATAGGGCTGAAAGTGCAAAATTTCTAAATGTACAAAGAAATATTTTAATTTTTATAACACAGCCTCAGCTTTAAAGCTAAGTGTCACACGTTTTTATATGTATTTTCTTAACTGCACTGAGCTATTTTCAATTTTTGATCAGAATGTTCAGCACAATTGAAATGAAGGATGTAAAATCACACGTGATATAAATCAAAGCTATATTTATCACGTCGCAAGGAACACCTTCGCTCAAGAGAAATAAAATGTAATTTTTATATTAAGAATCTAATTAAACATGTGATCAATTTAAAATAAGGTGTAAAAGTAAATGGATAAATCCTGTTATAAAAAAAAGTGAAGTTCTACAACAACTGATGGGACTGTGGAGTTTAAGCTGACTCCCTAGTTTGCATTTTATTTTGATATTAAAGTGCCATTCAAATCTAAGCTCCTGTGATCCACATGTGTTGTTTATCTCTTTCGGCACAAACAGAATGAATTTACATTATTAAAGACATAATAAGCATGTTTTATGCAGTGTACTGAGTGGTGTCAGTGTCGGCTTGCATGGGATGTACAGGTACATCTCAAAAAATCAAAATATTATGAAAAAGTTCAATATTTTTTGTCACTCATTTCAGAAAGTGAAACCCATATATTATATAGACTCATTGCACACAGAGTGAAATATTTCAAGCCTTTATTTCTTGAAACTTTGATGATCATGGCTTACAGATAATGAAAATCCAAAATTCATCGCTTAGAAAATTGTGATTTTGTGTGTTTTCCGAAGTCCACAGTCAACGCAGCCATCTGCCAGGACATTTTAGAGCACTTCGTGCTTCCTTCTGCTGACAAGCTTTATGGAGATGCTGATTTCATTTTCCAGCAGGACTTGGCACCCGCCCACACTGCCGAAGGTACCAGAAGCTGGTTCAATGACCATGGTGTCACTGTGCTTGATTGGCCAGCAGACTGGTCTGACCTGAACCCCATAGATTCTCTATGGGGTATTGTCAAGAGGAAGATGAGAGACCCCAGACCCAACAATGCAGACGACCTGAAGGCTGCTATAACAGCAACCTGAGCTTCCATTACACCTGAACAGTGCCACAGGCTGATCGCCTCCATGCCACGCCGCATTGATGCAGCAATTCATGCAAAAGAAGGCCAAACCAAGTGTTGAGTGCATAGAAATGAACATACTTTTCAGAAGCCTGACATTTCTGTTTAAAACATCCTTTTTATATTGATCTTATGTAACATTCTAACTTTCTGAGACACTGAAATTGGGTTTTCATTATCTCTAAGCCATAATCATCAATATTTCAAGAAATAAAGGCTTGAAATATTTCACTCTATGTGTAATGAGTTTGTATAATATATGGGTTTCACTTTCTGAAATGAGTGACAAAAAATATTGAACTTTTTCATGATATTCTGATTTTTTTTTTAGATGTGCCTGTAATTCAAAGGATGACAAAACTATTGGAGAGAAGTCATCTTTTAAAAGCCAATATAGGTTGAAACTTTGTTAAATGTGTTTAATACAACACAGAAATGGTTGTAAAATTAAAGGTTTATGAACTGAAGGTAATGGGTCTAGTTCAACATTAAGGTTTATTAATTTTCCAATCAAGCTTGATCTTTCAGTAAGCAGCAACCACAGGCCCATCTCCAACCTAAAAGCTTTGAAAAAGTTACATTCAACTACACAATTATGGGGCAATCCACTGTTTTCCAGAAAACTTCCAAAACTTCTTAAACTTTTTCTGTTGGACCCCCATTTGAAAATATGTATCCATTAGCTTCAGTCATGTTTGTAAACTAATTCTGTAAAGCTTTGGGAAATTCTCACAAAAGAATATCAGACTCCTGCCAAAGCTACATAGTTCTGAAAGCAGGAGGCCAGGGCACTCTGTGGTAATGATCTATGGCACCTCACTTCCTCCTGTTGGGGCCTTGTGCGTAAGAGTTTTAACATGGCAGTTAAACATAATGAAACAGCCACCTTCCGAAAGTCGTGAATTTGAGAATAATAAATCAAAAAACAACAAATTTGACAACCTTCTAACTTGATGCTTCATACAATCTGAACAATTTGAGGATAAAAACATCTCTAGTGAAAATGGGTAGAGGTATTTTGGTAAACAAAGACAGCAGAGACCATATGTCTTATGTCCTGCCCAAAGCCAGCTGGGTCACTGAGAGGTTTTGCATCTGAGATCCATCTGGGTGGAGACTGATGGGGAGCTGCCGAATGGAAATAAGTATCAGGTGAATGCTTTATAAAAGGTCAGCCTTTGCAAAGACACTCTGACAGACTTTCTAAGACCAGCCAGGTTTGAAAAAGTTGTCTCCAGCTGCCTGCTCGTCTTCAAGAGACAAAGATCCCTCATCCAACATGAAGTACCTGCTACTGGGGATGCTTTCACTGGCTCTGCTGGGATCTGCCTGTGCTCAGGTAAAAATCTTCACTATGAGAGAGAGAGGCAGAAAAGAAATAACTGAGTCTTTTAGATGTGATATCCCTTTGATTTAATACATTATTGATATTCTTTCTTTTTGTTCTTTGTATTTTTAATTTAGGCTTTCTTTTTATTCAAACCAATCCTTTAAAGGGATACTTTGGTAAATTCGCCGATTGCCATAATCCCTATAGTCTTACTAACAGGTTCGTTACCTTTAGTTGTCGGTACAAGCTATTTTTAGATCGGTGCTGCATTAGGAGCTGCTCTACCAACGCAATGCATTCTTATGGTATCCTGGCTTTCCCTCATCAAACTCATCAAATACACAATCCAACAACTCCAAAACGCTCTCATGGACTAGTTGTGACCTGCACATTCACCACGCCATGAAATAATAACAACGTATAATTATATAACATTATGATACATGAAGCAAATACTCAGAACTATTTCTTGAGTAAACCACTGGGCGGAGTGACACAGCGCAGCAGCCATGTCTGGAGTGTAGTTCCGGCTTTGCATTTACCTTTAAAACATCTCCGACTCGTAATGCTCCATGATTATTTCATAGCGTGGTGAATGTGCAGGTCACAATTTGTCCACGAGAGCATTTTGGAGTTGTTGGACCGTGTATTTGATGGGTTTATGAGGGAAAGCCAGGATACCATAAGACTCCATTGTGTTGGCAGGGCAGCTCCTAACTCAGCAGTGCCAATCTAAAAATAGCTTGCACCGACAACTTAAAGGAAACAAACCTGCTAGTAAGACTAAAGGGATTATGGCAATAGGCGAATTTGCCAAAATGTTGAAGTATCCCTTTAAGGTTGCTTTCTTTAGAGGTGAAATTAACATCAAATTCAACGCCATTGGTCTGTCATTTATTTGTTTCTCTGATCCTTCAACCCTCTACAGAGAGCAGAGAAACAAGAAAAAGAAGACGGCAAAAAACCAGACGAAAAAGACGAAATGACCAAACCAGAAAACAACACCTCCAATTCTACCTGGCCACACAACAACAGCACCTACACAGACAAACCAGGCTCCAACAACGATGGCACTCAACAGACTAACACAGGCCATGGTGCAAACCCAGGCTCAGGCTCAGGCTCAGGATCAAGCTCAGGATCAGGATCAATGTCAGGCTCAGGCTCAGGATTAGGATCAATCTTAGGCTCAGGATCAGGGTCTAACTCGAGCATGTATACTGGCAGTGGCTCAAAAAACGGACAGAGCAATGTCTTCATCTCTCTCGGCCTGCTTTTCGGATCATTGGTACTTCAAATATTCTGGCAATGAGCGCGCCCTGGTGGCTGTGAGCTGAAGTTAGTCTTGAACTAGACCACTTTATTTTTCTTGTATGCTAATCTGAGTTTTTAAGCATTGTTGATACAGGGAAGTATATCTTTAGTTCTCTTATGCTAAACAACTATGAGCTTTATGAGATGAAAACATGTGTTTAAAATTATCTGGGCTAATATTTAGCATGTTATAGTGATGGAACCAGTTTGTCTTTGGTGTAGGGCCAAAACCTTGTATCTCCATTTTTCTTTTTCTTTTTATTCATAAATCAAAGCTATTCCTCACCCTTTACATCTATCAGTGGGTTTTTACCAAATTTAAAGCAGTAAAGTTTCACAAAGATGCTGACTGAATGCTCAATGTTATATGAAAAATACAGAACTTTTTTCATTCCCTGAAAAGTGGTGATTATGGAGATAAAAGATTTTGCCTGACTCCAGTGTTAAATAAGAACTGACAGAAGATACCCGCACAGCTGACCGAAATTTTACCTTTAAAAGCAATCAATCTGTTAACAAAGCTGTAACATTTATCACAGTTAATAAGTTAATTTTGTTAACATTTACTTCAGATGTTTAACAATTGTCTTTCATTTTAAAGTCCATTTTTAAATTAATGATCATTAGATGTGTGTCCAGCTCTAATTGGAAACTATGTGAATGTAAATCAGGTCAGTGAGTATAAATATGACTGTATGCGTCGCAAAATTCTTGCCCCGTATATATTTAAATGTTGTATATGCCATTAATTATATTAACATTATACTCGTATTTAATTATTTTCTTTTGTCTTGTGTGACCAAATATATTTTTCACCACATATATCGTATGCAATGTGTATAACATTTATGACTGTAAACATTATTTATGCAGATATGTTACTCTATAGTTGTTTTAATTTGAAGCAACAGGTTTGTTTGAAAAATTGTGTAAGAGTTATCATTTTTGTAATCAATATATTTGAATTTGCTTTGAGTGCCTGAAAATGATTAACCCAATAAACAAAGTGCGAGAAAAAATCAAACTAAGAGCTTTATTCAATCAGATTTTTTACATTTCTTTTTCAAAAATTGCAATTTATCTAAACCAAAGAAATGCACTTCAAGACATGTCACTGACTAATTATACACTGCCCTGCCCAAAAATCCATTATTTTCGTTGAACCGCCCTTATCTTTGATTACTGCACACATTCACTGTGGCATTGTTTTGATAAGCTTCTGCAATGTCAGAACATTTAGTTGCATTAATGTTTTCACCAAGCTCTTTTATTGATGATTGGAGTCAGACCACTGTGCAAAGTCTTCGTCAGCACATCAAATTTGCAGCTAGATTAGTTACAAACATAAAATTTCAGCTATGATAAAGCTTAATGAAGTGCCTGCCAAACACTGTGGCTCCTGCTTGTGCTTTACAGCTCCATTTATTTTCTAGTTTAATGGCTCGGACCGGAAGGAATTAATTGGACAAGGGAAGCTTTTTAGTTTTAAATGAATTTCCATATATATATATATATATATATATACAGTGCTTAACAAATTTATTGGACCACCGCCCAAAATAAGGTTTATGCCACAACTGCCCTAAATTAACGGTTGGTAAAATGACGGTTGAATGTTATGCTCGATTAATTTCTGACTTCTCAGAGAAGCCCAGTGAGTCAGCTCAAATTTGGGTATAAAAGGTGAGTTCAGTTTGAAATTCCTCATTCCTGTTCAAAATGGTAAAACGTGGAGAGCTCACTGAAAATGAAAGAGTCCGCACAGCTGGCAACAAGTTATTTAACCCCAGCTGATGCAATGAGTAACTTCTCATTTCTTAAATAATGGATTATTTTTTTTCCCTAATTGCACAGGCATATTCCAAGATGACAACGCCAGGTTTCATCGGACTCAAATTGTGAAAGAGTGGTTCAGGAAGCATGAGACATCATTTTCACACATGGATTGGCCACCACAGAGTCCAGACCTTAACCCCATTGAGAATCTTTGGGATGTGCTGGAGAAGGCTTTGCACAGTGGTCAGACTCTCCCATCAACAATATTAAAATTAATGCAACACTGATGGAAATAAATCTTGTGACACTGCAGAAGCTTATCGAAACAATGCCACAGTAAATGCGTGCTGTAATCAAAGCTAAAGGTGGTCCGACGAAATATTAGAGTGTGTAACCTTTTTTTGGTGGCGACTTTTTTTTTTGGCCAGGCAGTGTATATACATATATATATACATATTTCAACTATTTCAAGTTCAGTCTGTTAACTTTTTTAGTCTGACTGAAAACTTTGTTCTTAAGTTAAAACAACCAGATTTAAAAAAAAATTTCTTTTACAATGCAGTTCAGTTGTCAGACATTTAAAACTAACATTGAAAATTGACTTGTCCTGTGTCAGGCGAAGTTCCCTAAACTTAAGACTTCCACCTTCATGGGAAATTTCAATATTTTTAAAGTCAGCCTGTCTAAGGTACTTGGTACAGCTGTTTGGGTCTGCAGCTTCATCGACCCACGAAGCTAAAACAAAACCAGAATGAGCAATTTGACATGAGTGGCCGTTAACTATGGACAAGAGGGGATACTTTATGACCTGGAGTACACAGAGTAACTTCTACAGATGGTGACTCAGCTGAAAGAGAGAGGGGAGAAACTTTAGCAGAGACTGAGCTACCTGCTGGTGTAGGTGTAGAAACTGTGAGCCCATGCTCACGAACATGTAGATAAACTGTTGTCATAAGTGGGACTTCGCAGGACATTTCTGGTCAGAGATTAGTGGCTCACATATGCCTACAGCCTGCATCACCCCCCCACCCAGAGTTGACTGCCTTACTGAATGCTGGCGTGTTACGGATCTTCTTCAACTTTCTAAAGATAAATTGGAGAATTTGACCAGAAGAAATGAATGAAAATTTGTCATGCAAGTACATGTATGACTGTTGCTTTATTCTTGTAATGGCTGATTATTAGACAAACCACAGTCTGTACGGTATGTAAACTTATGAAAATATTTTGCCAAACACAGAGGCTTTCTGGGTGAAAAAGAAAATGCTTTAAAAGTTTTTTAAAGAGTGCACAATTAAGCCAGCTTTGTTTTTTCCCCCATTTTTACCTAAAACTCACTCAAATATGCAAATCAACTGTATATCTGCACTGTATGGCCTTCACTGTAGAGACAACAAGCGAGTCTTCTTAAAGGGGCAGTGCACACTGAAATCTCTGGAGGCCTGATATAACCCAACTTCAAATATATTTAAAAATAGCCTATCCCTTGAAATGGTAGAGGATCACAGTTTATTAAGGAGGGACATTTTTTATTAAGCAGAAGAATGAATAGTGATAGTTAGTATTGAGCCAACGTCCAATCATAACTAAGCCTAGAAGATATTATGTCTCCATGACAACGATAGACAAGGCAGGAGGTTTCATGTTTTTGGGCTGTCCGTCCATCTTCTTTTGTGCCAGTTTTGTGATTGTGATATGTCAGGAACACTGTACTTATTACCCTGTTATCTCAAGATAATGAGGCAATAGCAGAGTTTGTACACTTAAGATAATGGGGGTAATAACATCAAAGTCTGTACATTATCTTCAGATACAGGGGCAATGAGTTAAGATCCTGCGAAAACAACTGGAAAAAAAAAAGTTTCATGGTAAAAGACACCAATAGGACACACTTTATGGGTCCATAATGGAAGAAAGTGTTGAAAAGTTTCCATCAATGCAAATTACAAAGCCAAAATCACTAAATTACAAAAGCATTAGTCAATGTTTGTGTTACTACTCCCAAAAGAAGCTTCTAGTAGCTTTAAACATTAAGTCAGTAAGGCACAATCAATACAAGGATGATGATAAATAAACATGAAAATAGTAAAGGCTACTTTAAAAACTAATGTGACCTTAAGCTGAGCTCTGTCATTTTTTGTACACTGTGTCCTTCAGCTGGCACAATATGAGCCAAACTCAGGTTATTCTTTGACGGTGTGTGCACAAACAAACTGCAGCGTGATGTTTTGAGAATTATTTATTGACCTTGTCTACTAGGGCAGGTGTTAAAAAGGTCATAAAATGCTGATAAGCATCTATCAGTAGCACAGGACATCTAACAAAATGAGACCATGTACTCTCAGGACCTCAAAGGTTTGTCTAAGTTTAAAATCTTTATCTTTCTTCATACTGTAAGTAAATCTGTCACACATGAGGAAACAGAACTGGAGACAATTTTATTGCCATTTTGTCAATAATCCACCAGGAGGAAATAAGTGCAATATGTAAACATTGATGCAGTTACCAGAACAGGGAAGTAATTTGCATGGCCAGTCATCTTATTTATTTAAATTAAAAATTAAACCTGGTGTCAGGGTCATTGAGAGGACGGCCATTTTCCATCATGCTTGCGCAATAAAAACTTGTCATATGTTGAAATCACGTTTTCAAACGCAAGTGTTGTAAATGCTTAGTATTTAACAATCATGTAAACACAAGATGACCGAAAGATCATCATGTTTATTATCATTACTCTGCTTTTAATTATTGTTACTGGTATTATCTGGGCCGCTGGTGTTGGAGTAGTAGAAGAATCCTGTTTAGCAGTACCAATGCAAGGACCTACCCAGCATTAGAAAGTGTAATACCCCTTTAGCTGTTACACTCTTGTGCATCACTCTTTCCCTTCCAGATTGGAACAATGCCCCTCTTCCAGTCCATAAAGAAGATATGAGATTATGATATTAATATGTTCATATTCGGGATAACCAGGGCTGTATGTAGGCACGTCCATTCAGCAGTTTGAGTGATATTTTTCAAACTGTGCGTAAAATTCTTCTCATATTCATTACTTGCTTGTGAATGAAGAATCACAAGAACAGCTAATGGACTGGCCAGATTCTATGTCTGTTATCAGGTGAGTCAATCTTACAAAGGTTCTACCTGAAACGTTTGTTCCTGGTCAGAGAATGGACCGACCAATCAGTTTCATTTGAGGAGAAAGAGGGGGCGTGGTTAAATAGTACTGCAAGTTGGTAAACAATTGTGTCCAGAGAAGCAATTAGGGACCTTTCTTAAATAAATGAAGAGCAAAGAATATCACTTTTCTTAGTGGAGAGATGTTTTTGCTCTTTTCTCCACCAACCTCAACTAGAGATTAATTTTACCAGCTGGCTCCACTTATAGTGAACAATGATAACAGCTACCTCTGGAGTTCACTGGGCAGCATTTGCCTTCTACATCATACTGTATGTTTTATCACTCTATATATATATATGTATCTGGCGTACAGAATTTTTGTCCTATCACCCTCCAAGTCTTTTTAAACACCATGTATGAGCTATTGCTTGGATCGACGTGAAATAAATTACTTCCCATGCAGTGGGAATGTGAACTAGTCTGTCTGATGAGTCAGGTTATCTTAAGAATACATTGATGGATTTTTTTGTCATGTACTTTTTGGAGAAAAAGGTCATTATTTTACAAATCAATTTGACTTTATAAGCTCTGCAATCCAATCTCATTGCAAAAGATGCACCTACACCATTAAAGAAGCATGATTTTACAAATCCCACTACCACAAAATCAACGCTACACTTTCACCTTCCAGCAATTGTACGAGCATAGCAATCATGATCAACTGGTGCTCTGGGGGCTACATCATATCCCCCACAACTTCCCATTCAACCCCCAGAGGATTATTAAATTCCAAAAATATTTAGTTGTCTTCTCTTTCTTTATCAACTACAGCCATTAAAAGTCCCAAATATAACTGTGATTGAAACAGTTTTATCAGAATTGACAACATTTAATCTATTATCTAAGAAAGCCACCTTCCGGCTGATAATAAACAAATATGATAAGTTAAACCAAGTTATGGACAACATGACAACCCCAGAAATATGTGACCAAAATATCTCATTTGTCTTTTGTGGCTGGCTGCGGAATAGGGGATCAGGACTGATCTCACCACTAAAGGCTAAAATGATGAACAGTTACAGAATATCAAACTATTGAAAAAAAAAAGTAAGTTAGACCAAAATCTTTATTTATTTTTGTGTATTTGAAAGTTAGGCCCCTAAAGTTTCCATTAAGGAAATTGCTGGCCCTTGTTTGAATTTAATTGATGACCCCTGGAGGATAATCTTTTGGTGGTAGTCCTGGTTAAATAACAGAAACCTCTTTTACATTTATCTGTGTACTAAAAGTAAGTTTGAGTGTTAATTGATAAGATTCTTTAAATCTAAAATGTTTTTTCTTACAGGAACAGTTTAGCAAAGATCATAAACAAGTATTTATTGGTGCAAGGTACATTCAGATATAGGTCAATAAAATGGCTCAAAATAGAAAGAGGCACACTCACACAAACACACATGCATCTCACAGTTACGTCCCCTAACCAACTTCCTGAATCCAGAGTCAGGTTATATTGTACGTCATAAATCCTCACCTGCCCCTCCTGAAACGTGATATTTTTCTATAAAAGCGGGAACAAAAACCTTCTGCTCAGTTTACCAGAGGAGAGTGGAAGTAGACCAGGTCACAGTGGGAGAACATCTACAGAGATAGGAGACACATCAGCCTGGTTGCTTTACAGCGGGACATTTAGAGTTTTATTTTGGCATCTCCAGCTCTCCAAAATGAAGACGATGCTTCTGGGATTTTACATACTGGCTCTGCTGGCCTTTGGACAGGTAACTAAAGAATTTTCAATATTTTAGAGATTAATCTTCAAAAATTAGTCAGTCAAAGCCATTAAACTGAACATATAGATTGATTCAGAAGAGGCCACAGGGACATGAAAATGTTGGCAGATTTAGTTTGATGAGTCAGGGCTGACGTGCTTCTTTGTCCTGAAAAGTCACGCAAGGTTTCATGTAATTTAAGCTCCTGTGAGGATTACTTAGCCGCTGGTGAAACTCTAAAATTAACCCTGAAACCTCTTTATTACTTACAAAAGAAACACTTGACAATCAGCATCAAGATTTATTATTTAGTTATTTTATGTACATTCTAGAAATCAAAGCTGATGAAAAATTGTCAGAAAACACTCTGAATTTTTTAAAAAGATTTTATAGTTAAAGGTTTGTAAGAAAAAACCCGTGAGTAGTGTATTTTTTTCTGAATAGTCCCGATGTCTAGAAATGTGTCTTTCAAGACTATAATAATGCTGTGACTCTGGGCTAGAATCACTAGTTTCCTTATTCCTCATTTCCAGTAAAAAGCACTCAATCATTGGCCATCAACTGCAGGCGTAATAAAGGCCAAATGGTGTCATCTTGTACGCGTTTCCTCCAGTTAGAGGCAATTTATGACTACAATCTCAGAGAAAATCTGAGATTGTTTCTTGTAATTCTTCGACTTTATAATTCCACCAACTATGTGGCTTTATACATCATTTTTTAGGAGGCTGACATGTCCTTTTCTCCATGCAATATGCAGCTGTAGTTTAAACTAAGTAAAAAGCATCCTTGTCTAATGCAAGAATCAAGTTGCATCAAATGGTTGCCAACTATTTTAGAAACAGTTGTGTTGATGCATTTGTTACCAGCACTGATTCAAATATTCCTTTCTCTCTTTCCAATCAGGCTCAAGAAAATGCTACGACTGCAGCTCCACCTAACAATGTCACTGTATCAAACAGTACTGAGCAAACTACAATGAACATGTCTACAACAGTGATTGCAACTACTACAGTCATGCCTACCACCACCTCAACTAATGCACCTCCAAACACCACAGCCGTCTTTACAACCACCACCGAGAGAAAAACAACTACACCAGTGATCACAACTCCTGCTTCAACTGCAGCCCCACCTGATTCTACAACTGGACGAACATCCCCTATGCCAATGACTACACACTCTCCACCACTCGACACTTCAGCATCAGCACCGCCTGTTATTACAACTTCAGCCATGGCTCCAACTGTGACTGCAAATACTACGGCCAGCTCCAATGCCACAACTTCCCCAGAACCTCCAACCAACATAACAATGCCACCACCAACAACAGCAAGAGTGACTCTAACGACCAAGACCACAACCAAACACAATGGAGGCTCAGAAATCAGAGCTTCTCTGCTGCTTTCTGCGGTGCCAGTATTGCTGTATACACTCTGCCACTAAACAGGAAGTTGACATTCTAAAGGCAAAGGACTTAAAGACTTTGTAATTGTTTCTAGAGGTGAATGTTGAATTGAAGATGCACACCAAAGATGAGACCAAAGAACTGAGTAAAATCATTATCTGATAGTGAACAGTGTTTGTACATTTGAAGAGTTTTCTTACATTCATTGTGCACATAAATTCAGGTATTTACAAGGCAGTAGATACATAAACCTTAGAACCATGTAGTTCAGACACCTTTGTATGTGTTCTGTTTTAAGTTTGGGTATAAAATTCACACTGGACACTACAATGAATCTAGAGAAGTTGTAACTTGTTCGATTGTGCCGCAGTGATCTAAGATTTATTCTAAACACTAGAGTGTATATGCACCTCATATGAAAAGCAATGCTGAATGAAATGTTTGTTACAGTGTAACCTTTTGTGCCTAATTCTCTGTGAAAAGGCCACACCTGACTGCCATTATTCCATAAACGGCAACAAATATGTGTGTAAAATATGATCAAGCAGAATGATAAGATGATAACATGCATCCTTGATGTACAGCTAGCGTAAAACAACAGTGAAAGTCTTCAAGAAAAACATTAAGTTATTAAACAGTTTTCTGGCAAATGTAATTCTCCCTGCTTCTGGAAAATAAAAGTGATAAAACAAATCAAAGTTGTCACACTCTTCTGAGGGATCAATCAATGAGATTGCACTGTCAACACCAAATAGCTGATTAATCCTACTCATTAAAAAAAAAAAAAACACGTTTCAAAATGATTCTAATGACAACCTATTTAATGAAGGCCTTTTAAGTTACAAGGAGTTTGATTTTAGATTTAAAGTCCCCATAAAGTGATAAAAAAATCTGCATTGTAGATTTGTTGTATGACAGGCCACTGTGTTATGAACAACCAGGCCAAATTTCAGTCATGAAAAACATCTCTAAATTTACAACGTTAAGCTTCAAAATCATGAAAAATGAGGCTGTAAAATCTGCTCTAGGGGGGTGTGGGCGTGAGCTGAAGCCACGCCCACTAACAAAAAATACAATCCTCTCATCTGAAGGAAATGGCTTCTAATCAGCTGTCTGGCCCTTATACTATAAATGCAAACAACAATATATCACATATTATTTATAATGTAAACACTACAATAAAGAGACATGAAATAAGGTACGTGTTTGCTTTGGAAGTTTGAAGCGTTAGTATTAACAATGGACAAAATGAATTATAATGGATTGTGGGATTCGTAGCTACACTGCCCTCAAAGAAAAGAGTAGTACAGGACTGAGCCATTTTCTCCTTGGTTAAATGCTGTTTTTGTGCCAAACCAAATTTTTACTATTCACAAGTGTTTGGGTAATTGGTTGGCTTAGTTCCTAGATTAAAAATGTTGATGTAAGAATTTTATAAAATGTAAACGCAGGATTTGAAAAGCAAAATTTACTTCTGGAACCAGAGCTGCCAATAAAGTTAACGGGTGCTGTTAAGCTCTACTCAATCCCAAGTATGACATTTTTGCTCAAACCAGCCTATCTTACACACAATGTTTGCCCTCTAGTGCTGAATGCTATATGAAGTGGGAATCTTGTGCCCCACTCAAGTATTTAAAGTGATTTTGGGAATGCAGATGGAGTGGTTTAAGGCGCTACCTATGTATGCGGGCGGCCCGGGTTCAAATCTGGCCTGTTGCCCTTTGCCGCATGTCTCTCCCCTCCCTCTTCCCTGTTTCCGAGTCTGTCCACTGTCCTTCCTCTATCAAATAAAGGCATGAAAAGGCCCAAGAATAAATCTTTAAGTATTTAAAGTGATTTAAAGCTCATGTGATGCGTTTTGGCTGGTTATTAAAAGGCCAACAGGAATATAAATGTCCTACAGAGGGTCTCAAAGACCTCGTCCAGAGGGGGCGCCAAAATCAGCACAAACAGAAATCTCATGAGAAGAGCTTTAAGGCATGAATATATATATTTCAAATTATAATTGTTACAAATTCTATATTTTGATTAAGACAGTAACACAAAATATATGTCTTTCAAAAATGCAGTGTTTGAAGAACATTAAAATAAGTGGGGAGATTATCCTCAGCCTTAAAGCGCCACTTTGAAAATATCCTGTGACTCATCAAGGTGAAGAAGAAGTTTTATTGTGGAAAATTTAAACAACAAAAAACAAAATAACTATATAGCACTCATATGATCCATCCCAACATATTTTTTTAATTAGTAAAGGCCATATTAAAAACTTTCACAAAGCAGAGAGAGTCTGTGAAACATGAAAAGTAGCCATGGACACAAAGTTTATTTTTACACCTCCATAAATGATTCACAGGACTGTATAAAAGGACAAAATAGGAATAAACATACATTTTTGTAGCTTGTATTTAATCTTCAGATCGACAGATGGCCAACAGAGCTTGTAGATGGTCTCCTTTGAACTTGTTTTGCTGTAAACAGAAATAAGCTTGTAAAACTGACTGTAGTTTCACATGAAACAATAATCACGATTTTGATCTTGATAATAACTTTTCCTCACTAAAATGTTCAGAATGATAAAACAGGTCATTTTAGCAATCATATTATCATAAAAGGTTTAGTGTTTTGCAGAGCATCATGAGTGTGACCCACCTGTAGAGCCGTGTAGAGAGAAGTTCCTGTTAGTTTCTTGAAGGCGGCTCTGATACACAGCAGATCCTCCTCACAGTGAGATACCAGAATCCCCTGCACTATGGGAGACTGAAAGAGAGATGAGTTTCACTCTGAGGGTTAAATGTCACATAGTTAACAATTTATGACACTTCAATACCCTGTTTATACCTTGTAATGTCCGTTTTGGGCATTTGGATACCTGTTTGTGATCTTTAGGGCGAGATGAAGACGATTGTATATCTGATAGCTCAGACAGAGTCATCTGGATTGGTTTGGTTGTGATGCCTAATATACCAGCACACATTAAACTGACATGATCTGAGGTAGTCTGCCAGTGAGAATAAAGCATTTCTTACTTATGTCAGTCCAGTCTTGCTCATAAAGGGAATCCTGTCTCTTTAAGAGATTGAGATCACTGACCCAGTAATAACAGCTGGTCTTTCTGCTATCAAATGGGTCTTAATACAATACAATTTTGGCTTTTTTTTTTTTTTTTTTTTTTTTTTTTTTTTTCAAAAAGACACCTGACTACTCACCAGTCACTTGGCTTGTGTTGCAATTTAACCAGTGCCACACAAGCTTTATTTGCTAAATAGTATATTGCCATTACCTTTAAAAGCATGTTTATAACAAAAGGAGGGAGAAAAGCTGTTAAAGAGACCCTTCTGGCCTCTTAGCTCATAGCTAATCTGTTTGTACAATGGGGATAATATTTGTATTAGCGTATAAGGAAGTTCTGATGGCAGGTTTTCAGATTTAGATTCAGATTCTCTGTATTGTCTCACAAGGGGGAAAATTTTTCATACAAGAGCTTACAGAAGAAAACAACAACAGTAAAGTAAGACCCGAGTCTACAAGTCAGGCACAATAAAAACAAAACAAAACAATACAAAGACCAAAATATACATACTCAACGATAAAAACCAGTGCAGAGATCAAAGACAAATAGAAACTATTACCATGTAATGCAAAGTACTGTACAATGTGGAGCTGTGCAAATAAGCTGTAATAGTGCAAGAAGAGCAACCTAAGGTCTAGTTGCCATTAAGTAAATGAGTTGCACAGGGGCTAAATGAAACCTTAAGTCTTTAAGATATCCTCACAGGAGTCCTAAAACGACAACCTGATGGTAAAAAGTCAAAGTCACACCAAAGCGGATTATTTGGATGATCTGTTTGTTGTAAATGGCCATTAACCCAGCCTACCACCTTTTTGCAGTTTTGATTATTCTTATTGGCTGAGTTTATGTTTTCAAACCATGCAGTGTTACAGATGATTAAAAAAGATTCAAAAAAATCTTCAGAAAAGAGTCATATTCTCAGAGGAAACATGGGAAGTTCCTATTTTCTTTGAGAAGAACAAATCTTTGCTGCACGTTTTTGTAAGCAGCATCAACATGAGGTTCAAAACAGCTTATTATCAAGAACAACTCCCAGACATTTATAGTTCACCACTATATCAAAATCAGCTGCTTTTATATGTGTTTTTAATGGACTAATAGTTTATGACACATTGACATATGACAAACGGACAAAGTCATCCACAACAGGCCAGTGGTCCTGCTCATCAGCCTCAAAAGGGCTGACAATGATGGTGTCATCAGCAAACAACAGGAACTTTCTGTATGTTTGTGGAAAAACATGCTGAGTGCAATCAGTTGGTTAAATGAATGCCCAGTAGGGATGTTAATGCAAAGTATAAAGGTAAAAAAACACAGCTATTTTTCATACATATTTACCCAAAGAGAAAATGTTGGTTTCACCACTTTTTTGAATATCTGTTCATAGGAATAAGCTCCTCTGTGATAGGCTAAGGGCGATTTACTGTACCTATACAGCACAAGTCATTCATGAGGCTGTTTAGAGTTTCCTACTGACTCTTACAGTGTGAAGAATAGGCTGCCATCTAGTGGTGAGGGTGCATGTGCAAACAACTGACAATCCTCCGCTTACCCTATTCTTTTTCAAGGCTTTAAGGACCCACCATGAAGCAAAACATTGATTTGTCCTTTCAAGGCTACACTAGAAACATTGTAGACTAAGTGGAACAGGATCTGTTTACAATTCAGATACAAATAACTAATAATATTCTAGCTTAATAGTTCAATCCAAGGTACCAGAATACACCGATTCATGTTTTGGTCATTATACAATGACGAAAACTTTTAAGTATAAATGTTTTAAATAATGTTTCAATTAATTATATACAAGACAACAAAACTAGGACATATAATTTGATAAATAACTTTGATATGTCTACAGAAAAGCCTCCCATAAGACATTTAAATATTGAACCACTGCAGCCATCCTTCAATCAGTCACTCATCTTTTTCATAAATCCTGAATAAATAAAGAAGTGCACCATCCTACCTTCATTGAAGTGAGTCGTTTAGCGAGGTAGACGTAAGGCTCCTGTATGCACTGGACTGTCAAATTACAGAAAAATACCTATCAGTGACTATTCATCACACAAAGAGCACGTTTATCCCTCATGCAGTATCTTAATCATTATCTACCCAAAATCGATAAACCCAGTTTAACATCTCCAGTGAAGTTTTTCTCCACAGCCTGATCCACCATCTGTCCACTC
Source organism: Cheilinus undulatus (assembly GCF_018320785.1). NCBI lineage: Eukaryota > Metazoa > Chordata > Actinopteri > Labriformes > Labridae > Cheilinus > Cheilinus undulatus. The sequence goes on along the minus strand of NC_054880.1, from coordinate 15,516,906 downwards.
TGCAGCTCCAGCCCCATCAACACTGTCAGTACAGGAATACACACATGCACATTTCAGTTTGTCACCAACTTCAAACACACAGGAACAATTATTTAAAAAAAATATCGATCAGCCTCACCTTTATCAAGATGGTTTAAGTCTCTGGAGGTCAGAATGTCGATCCACGGACCCGCATCAGCTTTTTTACCATTCAGCGATGCACGGAGAGCCTGAAGATGAATAAAAGCATCACTGAAACACCTGATGGTGATTACTAGAACATAATTTCCTTTTAACTGTCCATGCAGTTCTCCTCATATTTAACAACGGTTTAAGCTGAAAAACATACTAGTGAAAGCAAGCCTCTAACCCAAGGTTTATCATGGGAAAACTAATATTCTTCTCTAATTCATTTTCTGATTGCTGAATCTCTGGGAGGATGTATTTCCAAACATTTCATTTTGCCCTGTTTTCCTATGATACAGAGTGATTTTTGGTAAAGATCTTTACCTACATGTCTAATTATTTCTAAAATAAAATGACATGGAGTCATTATCATAGACAAACAAGAGACGATTTCCAAGAGAATGAGATAAATCAGTCAAAACCTAAAGACAACAACCATTTACCCATTATCACAGTAAAACCATCAAAATCTCCAATTTAAATGTTCAAATGTCTCAGATGGATGAATCTGGTTTACATCCTGATTAAATTATAAGGATACATGTATACTTCTGAATACAGTAGGTATAATGTAAAACAGTAAGAAGCAGGGACTGAAAACAACATATCTTATCTTGGTGACACTGACGGAAGCAGGTTAGGGATGAGTTGACTTGAAGTCATTATCCACCCAAAACAGATTCAAATCGGGCCAATCACAACCAAATATAAAACACAGGTTTGAATGCCCTCAGGGACCAGGCCTAATGATAGGGATGACCTTCTGGGTGCTTTTTTAGCATATGATGCCCCTTTCCATGTAAAAAAAAAAAAACAAAACATTCCTTCAGAATGAATGAAAGTAAATGGGAAAGATGTTGTCTTGAATGATTTATAGCTTAAAATATAAAAAACATACAATTAATGGTTACCGGGAGCCTGATAAATGCAAAAGTAATAAACAATTGGGCCTTGCTGAATGCAAATTTAACAATAATTCTAAAAATACAATCTTTATGACCATTAAAAACTAATGCACTCACTGCAGTGTTTATGAGGCAGAAGGAGAAAAATACTGAATTATTTGTTATTGTTATTATCATGATTTGAGAATGTAAACAACACTATTAGCACAATTAGATTTAGGAAAAACTGAATTAAGGGTTTTTGGTTGAATCTCTTCATTTGTGCCCAAATGATGTAAAGATTTGTTTGCATTTAAAAACTGCGTTGTAATAGAGCATACAAATCCTTTTTTCTGCAGTTCCTGTAACCCCGACAAAAACGTTCTTTAAAAAAGCATATTCCATTATTTCAGAATTCATCTGGGAAAAGAAAACTAATAAAAAGGAAAGTTTATCATATATTAAAAGGTAAGGGAGGATTTAATTTTCCAGATTTAGAATTGTATTACCTTGCCAATCAAGCATTATACCTACACCATATTGTTAAACATACTGAAGAAGAATAATGGATTCAGGTTGAAAATGTTCAGGTCTGCCCTCAAAATATGTTTTCTAACATGTTTTCTAAAACTGAAAAATTTACCGCTGTTAATTTTATGGTTAGAAAATTATCAGCAACATGGAAAAAAATGAAGAGTCTTTTAAGGGAATCTATAACACAGCCAAAGCATACTTCATTGTGGAATAATCCTTGGATAACTCTTCAGAATAAAGTGTTAAATTGGTCTACATGGAAGGAGAGAGGTATAGAAACAGTGGAGGATTTAATGAATGGTAACAAATTTATTTCCTGGACTGACTTTAAAGGCAAATATGGTCTGTCTAATGGGGAATTCTTCAGGTACATGCAGCTGAGGAGTTTATTTCAAAGTTCTGACCTCGAATCTTTTGGACAACACAGTGAGTTAGAGGAAGTTATACTCAAGTCTGCAACATGTAACAAACTGACAGGTAAAGTCTCTAAAATCTGGTAGAAATCTTATTTGGTTGAAGCTTTGTTGAAATCTAGAATTTATGGAACCAGGATTTAAGAAGGGAGGATATAAATTCCAAATGGGAAAAATGTTGGAATATAACAAATGAAAATTTACATTTGATTTAATATAAAATGATTTATAGAATATACTGTACCAGAGATAAAATGCATAAGTATGATGGTAAGGTTTCAAAGAAATGCTTAAAGTGTGGAATCACAGACTCTTTGTTTCATGCGTTCTGGCAGTGTGGTAAAATTCAGACGATATGGTTGGAAATAGAGAACTGCCTATCAGAGGCTCTCAGTACGAAGCTTCATTTCCACCCATCGCTTTGTATCTTGCATGATGTTTCAAACAATAATGTGCAATTTCCACAAAAATGGATCATTCTCTTTTCCTCTTTAATATTAAAGAGACTTATTTCAAAACACTGGAAATCTACATATCCTCCTTCTCTTAACCACTGGAAAAATGAATGGTCTTATTTGAATATGGAAAAGCTTATTGCAATTTAAAAAAACAAAGTGACTCAATTTGAAACATATGGGGAAACATAATACAAGTTCAGAAAACTATACATTTAACAAATAATTAGTCTGTGTCTTACTAGTATAGCATTCTGGTACTCCCTGTTGTGTATGAATTGTCTGTGCTGATGATGAAGTATTTATTTATTCATTATTCAGTAGGTTGAATAAATAGCAATGCCTGATCAATGAAACTTTATATGAATTGTTCAAAGAGATGTATATTTAATTTGCTGGATTATAGTTATTAAAGTTATGATAAAGGACACGAAAGTAGGAAGTTGAGCTTGTTTGTTTTCCATGTGGGTCTGTTGTACTTCTATGTTGTATATTTATTTATTTTTGTGTAACGGTTTTGTTTGGTTCTGTTTTTTTTGTTTGTTTGTTTGTTTTTGTGGGGTTTTTTTTGTTTGTTTGTTTCTCTTCTTGTTTTGGTTGTCTTTATGATAATTGTACATCTTTATTGTCGTCTGTGTAATTTTTGTTGCTTGGAAAATGAAAATAGAATATTAAAAAAATAGAAAATAATAATAATAATAATAATAATAATAATAATAATAAAGAAATAGAGCATGCAACTGCCTGAAAAGTAAAAAGTTTATTGGGAAGTATCCCTTGACCTTCCTTTGATGGACTTAGCCCCATATATCTAACAGGCTCCGCTCCTGTTTATGACCATAAACATTGAGTGCATAAGAGTCATGAAATTTCTGGACAAGTATTGGCATCGAAAGATTACAAAATAAACAAATGTATAGGTGTATAGGAGTTTCTGTTAAGATTCTCTCAATTGAACTGGACAAACGGCCCCATCTTGTGACCGGACATGTCATGACATGACATCACATACTTTATGAGTGTATTTCAACCATGTTCAATGAGTTAAAACACCATAAATACATTGGTGAGTGTGTAACGAGTCCAGTAACAGTTAGGCAGACTACAGCTCCTGCTGTCACAGAGTGATCGCTGTCTTAAAGTCAGTGAGAACACAACACCTGAGTCCCTTCAATTAAAGATAAAAAAACATTTCATATATTAATGCAACACAAAAGCTAGTTTTGTTTTCTAATCTATTGTTATTCACTCTTCGGGCTTGTTTTCACTAAAACAAGGGTTGGTCAGCCACGCTGCAGGAAGAGACGCTAGACTGCTCTCATCAGTGGCTGCTGATGTGAAGTATACTGAATCTGCTTTTCCATAAATGTGATCCACAAGCAGGTTATTGCTAGCCCAGGTTGACCAAACCTCTCTCCAAACTGGTTTATAACATCCCCTGTTGCTAAAGCTGTTGCCATGATGATATATTTTGCTATGAAACAGGAAGTTGTTTTGAAAGGCTTAAAACACTTAAATAATGCTGAATGTGTAGCCAGTACAGAATTGAGGGTTATTTAAGTTTTGTCAGTGGGTGTTGAAAAATGGCTCAGTGGTACCAGCCAATTTCTACATCACTTATTCTGTTTGTGGTTGCAGGGGTCTGGAGGCACTGGGCGAGAGGCAGTTTACACCTGCCAGTCACTGGGCTGACAAACAGAGACAAACAACCAGACTCTAAGACTCACACCTACGGGCAATTTAGAGTCACCAATTAACCTAACAAGCATGCCTTTGGTGGCAGGAGGAAGCCATACCCAGAGCACACCCATGCATGCACAGGGAGAACATGCAAACTCCATATAGAAAGGCCAGGAACCTTCTTTCTGTGTGTCAACAGCACTAACCCCTGTGCCATTGTGCAGCCCAACAACGTTTAGAAAAATCAGCCCCCTACAACTGTAATTATGAAAACTGGCAGACATATAAATTACATGGTCAAGAGACCTCAGAAAAAAAATCCTCTACCCAGCTTATCAGGGTTAGGTCTCTTAATGCTTTACATAAATGAGAAAAGTTCACAGCTGTTGAACAGGTCAGTGTCTGAAAGACTTCCACGCAGCAGAGCTGAGCCACAACCCCTACTTGCACAAAGGTTCAGTGCTGTTTGCAGCTCCAGACAGGGCCCAGGACTTCTTACATCAGCAGCAGCCATTGTTCTGGTGCCTCTTAAAAAGGAACCTTCTGTTTCCTTAACATCTGTTGACTTCCTGATGATGGCTTGATACCAAAACACTTTAAAGTTTGTTTTTAAGGCCTACATGACCATGCAGTGAATCCAAAGGTGCTTTAATTGTTTAAAAAAAGATTCCCTGGTGTTTCACATAGGATACTTTTGTGTAATAAAGTATTTGGGAAAAATACCTCAATATCTCTTTGAACCCCACCAGGAACACTTTCTTTCTGCAAGACAAAAGGGGAGACAAAACACTTTTAATGGCAGTTGTGAGGCATAAAAAACTGTTACTTAAATCTTAGATACATTTTTGTACCATGGAAGGTGGAGAACCAATGTTTATGACTGCATCTTTTCTGATTGTTTTAAGGAATATAAAAGTGAATAGCTATAGACTAGATGAAAGTAAAGGAATAAATACTCAAATTACATTTAGCAAAGCTGAAACAAGCTTTGCAAAGTCTCCACTGGTTTCTCCTTGCAGCTCTTTCTCCAGGTCTTTCTTATATACTGTAAAAAAGTGACAAAATGACAGATATCAGGACAACAGGATTATGAATTAGTGATTTTCTTGAGTATTGCTCTTAATGTTTGTGCTAAAGTTCTGATTTACTTTGTTGGTATGCAGCACTGATTTCTTGAAGTTTCTTTCCTGATCTTGTACACAGAATCTCCAGCAGCGTTTCCTCGTCTGTTCCTAAACCCTGCACACATAAAACACACACGTATGAATCCAGTAACATTAAAAGGCAAAATTCCAGCAACCACACAAGGATTGTGTCATAAAACCTGAAGAAATTTACTTAAAAGAACCCTAGAAACTCAGAAATACGAACTCACAGCCATGGCCTGATGTAGGCGGTGAGCCTCGTACTGCAGAGGAGGCATCAGCAGCTCCAACAGGAAACTCTCCAGGTCTCCAGAGAGAGTTTTCTTCACAGCAGCAGCGAGATCCTGAACACAATCACAAAAAAAAAACTGCCATGATTTGACGCCCAATATACAAAAGTAGCTGAAAAAATGCCATCAAACTTGGGGTCTATCCTATTGATTTTTTTCATTTGATTGATAAAATTTAACACAGTAGGATTCTATCAAAATAAATCAAACACATCTAGAGCTTTATGACAAAATTAGCTTCAGAATTATTGTATTTCCTTACATCACTGCTGAAAGTGTAAAAAGCAGGTGTCTATAGTAGCATTGCCTGTTTCACCAGTCTGTCGCTAACACTTTAGCTAACAGCTAACTCTTACTGGTAGCCTATACCAGAAAGGCCCATGGGTTAAACTCACTTTCACCACTTAAGGCTGGCTGCAGGAACACCAGAAGTCCTGTCTGAACACCTGTTAAAAAGCTGGTTTCACACTAGAAATAAACTGGTTTACAGCCTGGTTAAAAAAACAAAACAAACATGTCTCATTAGCTAATGTCTTCATGTGCTCTCACTGTACGGGAGGCACCACAATGGTTTAGATTATATTTAGGAAAAACCTCACTCTGGACTGTTTGGCACGTCTCATTTGACTGACAGATAACTCGACAGGCAGAAGCTACGTTTCTGTCAACCAGAATGCTAGCTAGCTAGCTGACAGGAAGTCCAGCTTAGTTGGCGGGCTGTTAGGTTGATCCAAAGTTTGGTTGAGACCACAATTTCAATATGGAAGCTGCCACAGATTGGCTTCAAGAGCTGTTTGACTCCGCCTACTGTAAGCAGACGTCTGATGTCACACAGGGTTTGACCAATTTTTTCTACAGTCGATGAGTACAACTGTAACGATCACCAACTCATGCTAAAGCAGTTTGGGAGAAGTGTGAAAACATCTTTCCCACCAGAAAAGTTTTCAGTGTGGCTCTTTGCTCTTTATTTCATAAAACAATGTGGTTTGGCTTCGATAAAACTGTCACTATACTATAATACATAATAATACTCTCAGTTCTACATTGCTTTTGAAAAAGTGTCTACTACATTACATTGTAACACTGTATTATAGCTAAAGCTAACGTACCTACATAGTTGACATAGCTAGTTTGTGAGCTTAGTTTTAGCTATGTAGCAATTTTAGCTACATAGCTCCATTATCTATAGGCATTAGTTTCTATGTTTACTAGAGCTAACTTAGCTACACTGATAATGTGGATACGTAGCTTACATAGCTGCTTTATGAGCTTAGCTTTAGCTTCTTTAACTATGTAGCAAGGTTCTGTATGTAGCAACATTATCTACATTGCCTTAAGCAGCTAATAGAGCTACATAAGCTACACTTTATCAAACTTTTTATGAATCAGGTTTTGCAGGTCAGGTTTTTAGCTTTAAATTGTTGGTATCCTAACCATTACCTTAACTCTTACCCTTTCCCTAAAAGGAAGTTCAATCCAAATTTGTTTGGAAAGTTTTAGGTTGTATCTTTTTTCATCCTGAGCTACACGGCAACTCAGATAAAGGGTCTGCAGCCAGACTGTACTGAATCCATCTGCCTTGCAAGGTTAGATATGTAAAGATATGTAGATAAAGCATTCCTTCTTGGGGAAAAAGAGTGAATGAGAGACAGAGAAATGGAGGTAACACTGCTTCATCATGCATGCAGCTTCACACAGTGAAGCTATATCAGTTTATTCTGCCCATAAAGAGCTACTCCCTCTCTAAACAAAGGTGCGTTCAGTCTTTAAAGACCAGTTTCAGTAATATTTAATCTGCAAACACTAACATCACTTGGAGAGAAGAGCAAACATGCACAATTGCAACATCCTGTCATTGCTATTCCACAGTCTACTGCATGGCATTACAGGGGGGAATTTGGGAATATTTTACCCTTGGCAACTATTGCTGACTTTAAGATTTGGACTTCTGAGCATCATGTTTTATTACTGAATGTTTTAAGGGACAGAGGATCTTTAGCTTCTATTCAGGTGTTTAGTTTTCTCACCTTTTCTGTGACTTCTTCGAAGGTTTTGGCGATCACTTGTCTCTGAGCGTTGTTCCTATTGGTTAAGATCCTCACCAGAGTTCCTGTATCTGAGCCAAGAACACAGAGTTTGGACTGCAATTATGAAAATGATAGGGCAAAGCAAAACAAGGATTGAGTACAATGCCGGCAAGCAACACCACTTTGGCTTTCCTAGCCTGCACAAGTACCTTTCTTCTCCAGGGCTGCCTGGATCTCCATGGTGTCTTGGTCGTGGTGGAAATTGGAGAAGGGACGCACCGTTCCAAGGGTACCCCAGCTCATATCCTATCAATAAAATGAGGAAGCAATTTGAGCTTTTAACCTATGCAAAGAAAAGTTGCAGGTTAATCCTTGAGGTTAACATTTGACCCTTATTAGCTCTGTTTCTACCAAAAAATGCTAATTTGTGTAAAGAAGGAGAATAAGAAAAGAAGGAAGAGATTGTGTACTCATTCAAACAGACAATGAAGGTGTTGGCAGAGGACAAGCAAAGATAAAAGTCAGTTTTCATCACGTTTGAATGTAAAGAATGACAAATATCTCTAGCCTACTTCTGCTTTGACCGGTGGGGGATGGTTGGAAGAGCAATGCTATAGAGGTACTTTCATGTATGGTGAAAATAAATCAGGACATGCAGAGATATTTGTTAAAGGCATAAACAATGCAAGATGATACATGAGGATTCAATCAGATTTAGAAAAACATTCAATTTAAATGGGAACATGATTATACAAAGCTGTCCTGGAGTTGTCACTTGTGGTGAGGATTGTTGATAACATTGGAGGGCGTGGAGATAACACAAGCTAGCAGATTACTTTATCTACAAATATGGCAGCCTGGTAATTAGTGTCATAATGAAACAGTGGTGACGACAGGGAAGGGTTGACTTACATATGATTTGTAGTAATCCAGGTCCATGGTTTGGTTTTAACTGAGAGAAAGAATAGAAACACGAATTAAAATCCCACTTTTTTAATTGGCTTTTAAAAAATATTGAACAATGTCTCTCTATTTGGTGACTCTGTGCTGTACAACATGTAATGTTTGTGACTTTCTATGATTTTCATTCCATTTGGACGTTATTTTCATGGTTTTATCCACCTATTTGCACTTTTTAAATCTTGGTTCTGCTGCAGTAAAGCAGATTGCAACCTGAGTATGAGAGCTTTCACATGATTAAAGGTTATTAGATAAAAACACAATCAAAAAGATCCAGGTATAGGCATTAGCTGAGTATTAAATCAAAGTTACAGCCAATGCCCTTGCAGAAAATAGAGGAAAGGTTGGGTCAAATTAACACCTTTATCACTGTTTCTGCCACCAAATCAGTCACAGTGTCAACAAAACTTCACTTACGGTTAAAGTAATTTGTCTATTAGGCTAAAAAATCAGAACCAAAGGACAAGAAAGCAGCATTTTCTGACATATTGTGCAAAAAAAGGAGATTTTTTCGTCCTACCTGTAACAGAATGCCGGGTTCAGCTGTTCCAAGGTGTGGTGGTGTAGTAGAGCTTTTTACAACCTCTTCTGATCAGCCCTCTATCTCACTCAGTCCCACCCTCTCCTACAGCCACACCTGCTGAAGTTCAACAGCTGACCAATCATTGCTCTGGATCTCCACCTTTATCACTCTGAAAACCCACATGTAAACTCACATTCCTCGTAGAGAAGGAATCTGGACAATCAAGTTCTTAGAGTTGACCTGTGAAATGACCACTGGTAGTAGATTTTGTTGATATTAATCATCAAAGTAAGCAGTTCTATTGAAAAATAAGTAGTCATTCAAACTTTTAAGTATCAACTTTGTAGTTTTACTGAGTTTCCCTGTAATATGGGATCAAAAAGTTGTCTTTTTGAGAATCAGGCTGTCTGGTTTCAGGGTAAACTGGTGCGCTCATGCTTATGAATAACCTGACGGTCTTTAAACCTGAAAATTGGATTGTGTCATGAGAGCTAACAAAAGGGCTTTTCAGTGCCTGCATTTGTGGCTGGTCGTGATAACAATCTGATACTGCAAAACCCTCATCCACCCTTTTCCCTCAGCCAGAGACCACATTCATATTCAAATTCAGAGGGCACACAGGAACAGATGGTTTAAATCTGTCATGCAATTTCTTATCAGTCACACTACCTGAGAATAAATTAAGCCTCCTATATACAGTATCTATATGTGTTCTATCTGTGCTGTTTCTTCCCAATCACATGTTTACCTTCAGAGATGAAGAAATCTGAGACCTGTGTGTTGAACACAAACAAAGCAGATACACAGCGACAGAGCTATTTGACATTTTAGGAAAACAATACAGCCTATGAGTGAAGCAGATAAAATACCCAGCAAGGCAAGGCAAGTAAGTCTAAAGAGGACCATCCTTACACAAAGCAATTTAAGATGTTTTACAGAATTAAACATTAAATGTTTCCTACATAAAAAAGCATTAAAAGACAGCAGCAAAATCTGTCTTTTGGACTAAAAGATACTAAAAACATGTAAGGTAAAATAAGTAACTGCATAAATGCTCACCCCGTTTAAAGTGACTGTCTTAATTCAACAGCGCTCCAGAAAATTGGTGCTGATTGTAGTATAAAGACGCCTATGTCTGGAAGGTCCAGTCACTGGTTAATAAGCATTCCTGGCTACCATTACACCATGAAGACAAAAGAACACTCAAATCAATTTAGAGGAAAGGTTATTGAAAAGTCAAAGTCAGGGGATGGATACAAATTTTTTTAAGGCACTGAACAGTCCCCAGCGTTTAGATTAATCCATCATTAAGAGATGGAAGGAATATGGTACATGTTCCTAGATCAGACTGAGAACATGCAAGGAGACCAATGAACAAGGCCACCAAGACACCTATGAACACTCTGATGGAGTTACAAGCTTCAGCAGCTGAGGGAGAGACTCTGTGAACAACTGCTGCCCAGGTTCTTCACCAGTCAAAGCTTTATGGAAGAATATCAAAGACTTCAAAACTGTTGAAGAAAACTTTATTGGATTTTACCAAAAGGCATGTGGGCGACTCCATGGTCAACTGGAAGAAAGTTCTTTGATGTGTGGAGAAGAATACGGTGCCTTCTGGCCATCAAATAAGACGCTATGTTTAGTGGACACCACTGTGAAGCATGGTGGTGGCAGCATCATGCTGTGGGGTGCTTCTCGGCTATGGAAGCATGTAGTGACCAAAATTCAAATGAAAAGTCAAACTTGAAAATTATAATGCAGTAACAGAAATGCTTTTCAATTTCCAATAATGGATGCATCTAATGGGACTATAAAGACAAAAGAAAGAAAAGACAAAAAAATTGAAATGCAAATATTTTTATGTCTGACTGAGACTTTTTTTTTTTTTTGTATAAACTTGTTCTCCCGTCTTGGGGAGCAAAAAGTGAAAAAAAAAAGAAAAAAAACCATTGTGACAAAAAGTCTTCAAAAAATTCACATATGCTTTTTTGTACTGACTCTGTCTGAGCCGTTATTCAAAGCAGTTCCTGTCTGCAGACACAGAGGGCCACATCACAGGCTCTTTTTCTGTCTTTGTCTCCATTATGAGCTGTTAAGTGTTTAGACATGCAGTTTGATATCATGGCACATTGATTGAACAGCCTGCTCCCCTCTTGGAATTCAATATGGCTAGCATTCAAATTAGTGGCAAGAAAAAGATTGAAAATGGATTAAAATGGCTAAAAAGACGTTCAGCAGCTGCTTTTATGGTGTGTGGTTAATCTTAAAAGAACCCAAACAGTCGCCCAAGTTCCAGGCTCCCTGGAAAAGCATCTGAAAGGTTCTAAAGGCATTGATAGCAGCAATGGAACGGAATAACAGCTCACCTCAGAGGATAATGGTAGGTGGCTTGATTTATGGTTCAAATGTTCACTCTGATATCCCATCCCCTACCAAAAAAGCTTAAAATTGGATAGAAAAACACAATATAATCTAAACTGAATGGAAAGATGTAGATATTTTCATCCAATCTGCAACAAAATCATCAGAAATAATAATCAATCAATATTTCAGTTTTATTTAACATTTTTATTCAATACTTTAATACCACACCCTCTTACATGACCTTTAACATCTTATCTTTAGTATCAAATATTAACAGGCAACATACATTTCTGTTTAACATCACTTATAACAAAATACAAGGAACAGTAACAGGATACACAACCCATTTCATTATTGCAAAATTTCCCACAAACAGTACATACAAAAAATACATTTAAAATATAGATGTTTTGCACACAAAACTTTCCTTTGGCTTCATTCCTCCTCTATCTGTATAAAGCATCAATGCCTAGAGGGAATGAGAACTTTCATTTGCTGCAGTGTGAAAAAAAAAAAAAAAAACAGGAATGCATTTATGACTGAGAGATTCTACAATCAGAAGATTTACATGAGCAGGGAATCAAGCCAACACAGTCCCTGTACTTTCAACACCCAAATAATGAGAAATGACAATGTTGGATAAAGTCAATGATAAAGCCTCAATCCCCGAAGATGAATGGCTCTTTTACTCTTGCTTTCTTTTGGGATGGTCTGAGTTGCTGCAGCAGGTCAAAGCACCCAGAGCTTTTTTTTTTAGTCCTTTCAAAAGAAAAAAAACATCCCACATGGAGAAAATGGAATCAAAAAAAAAAAAAATCACAGAACTTTGTCAAGGTACCAAAATAATTTACAACACAAGGCAGCGAAAGTGTTAATTTCCCGGGTATTTAGGGAGCGAAGAGAAGAAACTGTTGTTGAACTGCTGAGGGTCTATTTTAAAGCAGCTCTATCTCCCACTGTTGGCTTGGTCTCTCTTCACTCTCTGTCATTATTACCACATGGTCCTTATCGTACGCTTTGCCACCTGAAAAAAGGAAATTATGTTGTTTAAAAAGATAAGAGTCAAGAGAGCCTATTCATACACTTATTCTAGTGGCAATATATACCAATATAAAAAGCAACTAGTCTTTGCTTTACACCATAGTGAACAAAGTGGTTAAAATTAAGGCCCAAGATATGCCCCGAGCTGTGCTATGAGCATTCTTGCAAATATAATTGTCTTTACATACAGTGTTACTGGAGGATACCTCCAGAGGGCACAGGAGAGAGCTCAGGCTATTAAGATCTTATATAAGTGGGCAAAAAACTAATTGTATTAATCTAACTGCATCTCTTTGCCTGCTACCATTAAGATGAAAATGAACACCCCTGTGCTTTTAAATGATGCATTTTACTTTTAAAAATACCAATGTCTCAGTTGACGGGTCAAAAGTAATCTGCAGCCTTTTAACAAGAAACTGAAATACCACCAAAGCATTTTTAACTTGGGCTGCCACCTATGAGCTAAGCATACAGATGCAGCTAAGACTGACATCAGCAGGCAACCATTTCACCAAAGCCAGCATAATGCTCTACTAGATTAGCTACATAGCTAATAAAGCTAATGTAGTTGAATCTAAAGCTAATGAAGTAATGTTAGCTATGTAAGCCACATTGGTTACGTAGCTAAATCTAAATCTAACTAAGTTAAGTTAGCTACGTAGGTGATGGGTATATAACTATCCAAATCTAAAGCTAACAAAGCTACCTTAGCTATGTACGTTATGTAGGCTACATAGGTTACATAGCTTAACCAAAATCTAACTAAGCTATGTTAGCTACATAGGTAACATAGATACTTTACTATCTAAATCTAAAGCTAATAAAGCTGTCTTAGCTATGTACACTATGTAGGCTACATAGCCACGTTGCCAAATCCAAAGCTAACAAAGCTATGTTAACTATGTTAGATTATGCTATGTTTGCTTAAGCTAAAACCATTTTAGAAATAGTTACACTAATGGCAGCTCCCTTTGGCTTTGTTACCCTTGGCTAAAGCTAAAAAGTAGCACCACTGGATTATGTAGTAATGTTAACAGTGTTTCAATAAAGTAATGTTGCTTAGTATGTGATGTTTGCAATTAGGTTATTTCACAAATGCTACTGCCAGACTTTGTTAATGAATAAAGTTGAATTAAAAGAAAAACAATTTCTCAAAACGTACAAGCAAATTACATCCCTTCTGTCCTGACAGCAGGTCATCTCACAGTAGTGGTCTGCAAGAAAGGGAGTCTGACATCTGCTGTCAGCAGCCAAGCCCTTCTCAGGAAAACTCACGTCTCAGAGAAATTCTCAGGGTGGCATGTGGAGGCCAAACTTAACTTTAAACAAACTCAGTCTTTAAATTCCTGCCCTTGCTTTGAAGAAAACTCAAGCTATAAACATTTTCATATCTATTCTTACTTCAAGTTGAACTCATGAATGGTTGTTGATGTGTTGCTGTCACTCTGTCTTTTACAGAAGACAGAAGGTCATATTTTTTAGGTGTATGGTAACCAAAGTTTTCTTTTAAAATTTGTATTTGCCTGAAAATGTTTATAATCCCTAAAACCTCATCCTTTTCCTTTGTTATTCTGCCTTTGTATTTCAAGCATTGCCTTACCCACTTACTTGCATGCTGCAACATTAGCCCTGTTGCTTCTTTATGCTAACAGTGACATTCATTTCATAGCTATATTTCTGTCTAGCATTAGCAATCATATGGCTCAACCACTGAATGTTCGAAGGTAACTGACAAATGCCTAGGTTTTCTCTCTCCTACCTTTGACATCCAGCACCATCCCCGGGGAAGTCAGGCTGGTGATGAGGCCTGTCATCTTAAATGTCCACGTCTGGATGGGCTGCCGGGTCTCCGACCACAGACTAACCTTTGCTGCGGGCTCGACGTTACCCACTACCTGAAGACTCATGGTCGGGGACACCTACAGCACACACATACAGGACATGATAAGGATGGACTTAAATTTCATGTTTGAGTGCATCAGGCGTTAAAACCTTTTAATCGTGCATCACCTTGCTCTTGATGAGGCCGTCCTGATAGAACCAGACGTCACTCAGACCTTCTACTTCTGGAGTCACCACCACTCGTCCTGACTTCATCTCCTCCACGCCGCCCTGGATGGACAGGAAGTGATCCCTCTCTTTGTTTTTGATGCGGAAAAGTTGGTGCTTCTGCAGGAGAAAAACAACAATAAAACATTCTCTTTGAATTGTCATAGAACAGTGGATCTTATTTTTATTTTATAAACCAAAACTTCAAAGAAACTGAACCTCTCTAATTCCTGTATTGGAGGAATAAACATTACAGAAGTTAGAGTGGTTGACCAAATGTCCAATATCTTTGATTTATTAATCAAACATGACGAGAATTTTCCTCCTTGAGATGTTAAGCACTACAACCGCATGAATGTGAAAAAGAACTTGGCAAGAAAACTTGATTCAAAAGAGGTATTAAATGTGGCTCTTTAAAAAACAATATTACTGAATGACAGAGATTGCATCTTTTAAAACTAAAGGAATTAAAATGATCTAAGTCTTAAAAATGACCTTGCATTAACCAGAGAGACAAGAAAAACTTTTTCCGCAATGCCTCAGCGCCAAAAAAATGCACACTGTGCTGCTCACTGTTGGTAGTAAAATTTCCAGACTGCTGGCTCTGAGTCACAGTGTTCCTGTATCAGTGTCTGCTACATGATGATTTTGTTAAGAGAGACCATAAAGCTGACATGTAAACAAACCTGTCTGACTGGGTACATGGAGCCGATAGTCTGGAGGGAGCTGAACTTGGGCCAGTAGGTGATTTCGATTGGTTCCAATAGGAACTGGCGCCCCCTGTAGTTGCTGTGTTCACAAATCACCCAACTAGAAAACAGAGATGTTGGTCATCATTTTGTACACATATAGACACAAAATGAGTATTTCAGCTTTGGAGATTTGAGCTATAACAGCATAGTTGACAAATAAAGATGATTTTACTGTCATTAAAAGAAAGAATAGAAGAAACTAGCAAGCACAATGATTGTCAATAAACAAACAGCCTCCTTAGACACGTACCAGCCACTGTTGACTCTGACAGACAGGATGTGGTTGTTGAAGCCCTCCTCCACCAAGCTGATGATCTCTGTGTCCATGGTGATCTCTCTGCCCTCCAGACACTCCAGGCCAAACAAAGAGATGGAGGGAATCGAGAACGACTGCAAAGGACAAGACGGATGATACCACGTCAGATCAGATAAATCCAATAAGAGAAGTAGACTTTATAGAGTTTTACATGAGTAATCTCTCTCACCATGGGCACGGCTTTCACAGATCGGAGCTTGCTGTCTGATGGACATCCCATGCTGGCTAAACTGGGGTAGTCCCCTTCAGAGAGGACGTACAAGTTCCCAGAAAACTTTTTATCATCGTAGAACACCCAGCTAAAAAACACAGACGAACAATCATTCTGCTTTTTTTGACTGTTTTGAATAAACAGAATAATTTTCTGGTCATGATTACCATTTTTTTTAGCTTTACAAAGACATTCTGATCTCTTTTCTTTTGATTTGTAGTGGAAGTGTGATAGTTTGATAACACTCACTAATCTGCAAATGTTCACATGAATGCATATGATGAGACTGGGCACAAGTACGACTGTTCTCAGTTAGGACTGGTGAAACTGAAGTCAGACACTGACTTATCTTTTTACCTGCACAATCCTACTGTTTAAATATTTCTTGTTTCTCTGAAGAAAAAAAAAAGATCCATTTTAACTAGAGCAGCCAAAGGATTAAAATGTTTAAATCCTGATCAATCTCAGACTTTCTGTAGTTATTCATAATTTTATCCTTTAACTGCATTTTAAATATCCTCTATTTTGCATTCAAATCTGTTTTTTTAAGTTGTTTTGTTTTACTAATGTCTTAAACTAAAGGTCAGTGACTTCCTGTTTGGCTACAGACCTGATTTTTTAGGTAGATCATAAAGTGTTCACAAGCTAAACAGTGGAAAAAGGAACTTGATATGGATTGCTGCTGGGGGGTTTTTCTAAAGTGCAATGAGACATTAAGGAGCAATGGTGGAGCTATTTTACATTACACTTATGTATAAAAATGTTAGCATTTTGGCAAAAGCTTCTCACCTTCCTCCTGACACTCGGCAGGACTTGGCAAAAAATCTGTCTGGCAGTGTTTCCTGGTTTTGATGGAAGACGTGACACTCACCCTGGAAGCCTGGCTCTGAGTACAGAATGACCTGCAAGAAAAAGATAAACCATTCATCAGTGAAAGAGGTGAGAGATTAGAAAAATATACTTATATTCTTCACTCTTTATCTTTTATTATTGTAGCCTTTAAAACAGTCAGTGCAATAGTAGCAAATATTTCTCCTTTTCTCGGCTGTCCAGAGGTCATGTTTCAGCCTCAATCTCTGATTAATCATTCTTTTATTGATGTAATCTTTGCACTTACTGGTCAATATTTCACTTGCAATTTTTATCCATTAAAAAGATCCAAACAAAATTAACAGGGTTAATGTAGTAACTGAAGGCTTTGGCATTTTTGTGGGGTTTTCCCCACATGGAGCAAAGAGTGTGTGTGTGTCCTAAACCAGCAAATGCAAATGCAAAAGAAAAAAAAAAAAAAAGATTACATGTTTTGTTAAACATTAAAAGCTAAACTTTTACGGTGAGTGTTTGGAGAGACTAAAGACAGGAGGGGAAACTCAGAGAAATGATGCCCCTGAAAAAAGTCAGTCTGAGATGTGCACAATGCCCATTGATCATTCATTTGCATTAAGTTTTAATCAATTTTTTAATGTGGATATTTAAAAACTAAAAAAAAAAACCCAGTAAATTTCCTTTAAATTTGATCCTTTTAACAGTAAGAGCAGAGCATCTCCTGAGAGTTACTTAATTAACAAGGTGCTTTTATTGTGAACTACTGCCTCACCTACTAGTACTTTGAGTTACAAACTTCTAGAGCAGTGGTTCCCAACCTTTTTCCTTTGAGCCCCCCGCCCGAGCATAAACCCCCCAAAATAGTGATACTTAGCCAAAATGAACACAAATTGTAATTATTTTTTTGTGTAAATCCAAATATAGTAGCCCTAAACACAAATTATTTTACCCAAAAACCATTTTATGAATTATTTATAAGTGTTACACCAAAATATATGTTAATACGTGCAAAACTAATTTTAATGTCTGGGCAGACAGAGCCCCCCCCCCAAATTTGTAGATTTGAAGCAATTCATAGATCTTTATGTGTGTAATTTGTTTGGACTACATTTTTGTCTGGATCTGGATCACCTGATTACTCTATAAATCTTTTTCTATAGTCTGATGGATGCAAAGATTGTGTTGAGATTATTTTTTGAACCACCACCCCCCCAAGGAGAGCAAATACAAATAATATAACATAGTCACCTCATTTCTGTCTCTGTTGCCGTCACTTGGAGCCTAAAAAACACACAAACAAAAATATCAATAATCTTTCAATTCTAAAGCTGCTGATCATTTTCTTCTCCTCACAGTGTTCCTCACCAGCAGGATTGGCTGCACCGAGCAGATTCTGTTGTCCTGAGAGCCCCAGTCTGCACAGTTGTTGTAGAAACCTTTCTCTAAGATGTACTGGTTCCCAGAGAAGTCTACATGGGAGTAACCTACCCATCTAAAAGGAAAACAAACATTTACATGACTATTGTATCACAGTTTAACCTCAGTAAGCGATGGGGGGTAAATGCAGTATTCAGTAACTTACGCCCCGCTGAGAACGTGGATGGAGCGTGTGGAGGTTTTATATTCGAAGAGCTCCACGTCAGGAATGGCCTCAGTCACCTCAAACGTGTTCTCCTCCTGCATGCCCTCCTGGTCTTCTTCTGGCTGCTCAAACATGATCATTGAAGGTTCTGTAAAGTCCTGAAGAGCAGAGAGAAAATGGGTTAACTTACTTTAATAAGTCAAAGCCTCATCCTCTGTCCTCTGAGTGACTTGGGATAGTTAAATTGAGGACAGGCCATTTAAAAGACCCCAGATGCACCTATAATGTTCAGAAATCTAGACAAGGTATTCACATCACATGATCTAGTGTTCTTGAGTACTAAAGGTTACATATCCTGGTTTCTAAAAGTCTAGATAAGGCTTATCCAGATTCCTAGATGTTCTTATGCACAGAACATGATTGAGACACTTTGAAACAGCAATAACAAGCAGAAACTAGAGCATGAACCAACATTTATGGTCTTAAGTTCAAACCTCTGATTCTAGTTTGATTTTGAGAAGTTAATGTTTTCTGCATTTGTACTTTTGGTGCCTGTTATCAGCAGAAAACTGTTTTCTGTTTTTGTTTCTATCACAGAACAAATTCACCTTTCAGATTAGATATGACAGCATAAAGATGATCATAAATGCTCGCTGTCTATAGCTGACACCATAGTGAACATATTGGCAAAATTACAAGAAATGTTCTGGATACAGTTTCAGCTACAAATGACATTATCACTGTTGCACACTTAGAAACTATGGCATCAGCAACTGAGAACTGAAAAATATCAGCAAAATTTCACAAAAGAGTGTCAAGCTCAGTGAATCTTCACATAGAAATAAAATGATGAAAAAGGCGAGGGTTAAGTAAAAAATACACATTTTCATGCCATATCTCTTTTGATTGTGCATACAAGCCATGGGTTCATGTCTGTTATAATCAACAGCAGCTCTGACTTTAAATCCATGACACTAAGGAGCAAAATCAAGTTCAAGCCTTTCCTGACAACATTTTTGCAGGTTTAGTCCAACTTGTACCATTCTCATGACTTCCAGCACAATAACTTGCAAACTCAGATCTAATAAACATGAAGTGGTGAGAAGTCATCTTTAAAACTTACCGCTCGTATCACCCGAACAGACCTCAACTCTGCATCACAGCCTCCCCACACCCTCCAGTCCTGGTACTCGCCCTCCTCCAGCAGGTACTGGTGTCCTCTGAAGCCCTCCTTCTCATAGCCCACCCAGCTGCAGAAAGAGGAAGAGACATATGCTCAATAAAAAATCAAAACTGGTCATATTTGATGATGTATGGCCTGGTAGCTGTTTCAAATGCTTGAGTAAGCTGCAGTTAAGGCAACTTAAATGTCCTTAAGGTTGAGTGACACGAATGGTTGCACTCACATTCCTCCCAGCACTTTCATAGAGGCGACGCTGTACATGAAGGCCGTCTGCTGTCGGTCCACTCTGGTCATGAAGTCTCTCATGTTGGTTGTGATGGTCCTCGACTTCCCTGTGAAGTACGGCTTCTCATAGATCACAATCTGAAGACAGAGTGTGATTTAAAACCAGGACATACGCAAAGATTTTTTAAAAATAACTCTGCAGTCAAAACATTAAAAACTTCTTTGTTTTAGGAGCAATTTCAATGCCTTACCTTTGGTTCGCTCAGATTTTCCACTCTTGGTTCCCCCTTTGATAAAGAAGTTACAATTTTATTTGCTGCACTTAAAACACAGAGCACAGCTATTAAAAAGTTCTGTTTATGTCACTTACTACTTTGAGTGGATGTAGAGATCCCACATAAGGTTTCTCCACCCCCCACGCAGCAGGATTAGTATATCCTCCCACCTCAAGGATGCGGGGTACACCCTGGAAGAACGGGTGAGCGTACACAAGCCAGCTAAAGAGAACAAAGATGATGATTTAATAGAATAAGACAAACACATATACATTTTTTTTTTTAACCAAATATAATAATTAAATAAATAAAATTAAATAAATAATGAAATCACTCACAGCCCAGCGTTGATGATGATGGAGTTGGCCTTTATAGGTAGTCCGTAGATCCTGGCATCATCAGACGTGTCTCTGAAGATGACCTTCTTCCCCTCAGCGTTCTCCTCAGGGAACAGGCTGATCTCTGGGACGCTGTAGTCCTGATTAGGACAGAGAGTGGAAATTAATGTCACATTATAGAGGAAACAAAGGGCTAGAAAATAATAATAGAACATGTATTTACACAAATGCATTAGTACTTAAAATTACCATTTTAATTCCTTGTTATTTAGAAACGTTTAATATGCAAAAAAAACAACCAAACTAGGTTTGATAACAGCTCTCTCTACATGCTTTAGATGGATGATAAATTAAAGGAAATCACAGCTAAATCAACATAAAAAATTTGCCCAAATAAATACCAATTTTCTGAATTTCTTCAGTAAAAATTGAATGTGATGACCCATATTAAATTAAGACTTACTTTTTCATGTTTTAACTTTGGTTTCGTATTTGTTTGAGTATCTGTTACTCCATTCACGCTTTCATTTTTTACCAGCTCATTAATTTCAGTTTGGATCAGAGCAACAGGTGCTAGCGCGCACTTTTGACACTAGATGGAGCTGCTGAGTTAAAGAACACTAAAAAGCCGCAGCTCAACTTATCTCCAATGCTGATCAAGTGGCAACTGGACTGGTTCCAAATTCTTGAAGACGTTTCGCCTCTTCTCCAAAAGGCTTCTTCAGTTCTTCAGAAGAGGCGAAACGTCTTCAAGGATTTGGAACCGGTGCAGCCGCCACTTGATCATGACCTGGATGACTGAGAACCTACACAGACAGCTGTTAAAAGTCAGTCTTGATCAATGAGATTAAAAAGTTCAGAAGATGATCCTTATGCGAATAAAAAAAAAAGGATTTCTGCTGTATTTTAAGCGTCTGATTCTATCAAACAGTATGAACTGAATTTACCCTGACAGCTCTTCTCAGAGATCCGATGATGAACCTCCTGGCAGGTTTGTTCTCTGTCTGCACATCACTCGTTTCTCCGTTCTCCTCTCCATTCTGTTTCTGGCCCTCCTGCTGCCCGTTTTGCAGCTGCTCCTCTGGAGGGCCGAAGGGGTACGTGAGCTCGATGTCTCCCTCGTCCAGAGCGATCTTCTCTCCTTTGAAGTTTGGCTTCTCATACAGCACCCATCTAGACATGACAAGGCAAGAATGAGGTTATAAGATTCTAGGAGTGAGCTGTATGAAACAATTTAGAGTTAAATCATCGACCCTGTGGATTATATCATTATTTTAGGAGCATTTATAGAATCTGTGTTAATTTACTCCTTCATTATTCTCATCATTATTCTGATTTCTTTATGAAGTGTTAACACATGTGGAACAACACGCCTCATTATTCTCTCAGCAATGGCTCTGCTTGATCTGTCATTTTATACAGTTGCTGCTGTGCTGCTGAATCAAGACTTAACACATCAAGGAACGGAGATGATGAATTAATATTAACTGCAGTTATCTACAGTGACAGAGTTTCTCAATGTTTCTCAGTACAATAGAAGAAAATGCATAAATATTCAACCCCTTTAAGGTGACTGACCAAATTCAAAAAAGATCCGGCCAAATGGTGCTAGTAGTCTCACAATTAGTGAAATGGGGATCACCTGAGTGCAGTGAATGTGTCTCAATTGATTTTAGTGTAACGACTGTGTCTGGAAGGTCAAGCCAGTGGTTAATCAGTATTCCTGGCCACTATTACATCATGAAGACAAAAAAACACTCCAAGCAACTCAGAGAAAATGTTATTGAAAAGTTTAAGTGAGGGGATGGGTAACACAAAAAATTTCCAAGGCACTGAACATCCCCAGCAGCTCAGTTAAATCCAGATGAAGCTAAATAAAGATAATGCTGTGAAAAGTCCAATAATCTACTCTCAAATGTAATAGATCAGATGTAAAACATAGAATGTACAGAAGCAGATTACATTGTTCTAAAGCCTCGGCTGCCCGGCTAAAGTAAATATTCAGATAAAAAACTATATCCTTGTTTTAGTCCAGGCTAAAGGGATATAAAATCCTGTCATTGAAAATGTAATAATTGCAGTATTAGCTGTGGTTTAGGCAGAGCTGCAGAGAATGATGCTGGTGCTGACAGCATAATTATCTCTGTGGAGGATGCCAAGCTCGTGTTAGCCTGCTGTGTGATCAGGTCAGAGCGGTACCTGGAGCGTTCCTGCAGACTTACACTGCTGCCTGTGCTTGATAATACATTCCACATCTGACACGTGTGTATTTCAACTCGTGGGTGTGTTAACTATTGCAGGCATCTCTCTGACCACAGAGCATCAAAGCTGTTTTGTTCTGCTGCTAGTGTCCCAAGATAAGGGCTTCCTTTTAAAAACAGGTGCTCAAATACACACCTCACATTCAGGTCAAACAAGAAGTGAAGCTGCAACCCGATCTGCGTCGGTAGGGCTAAAGATCTAAGGAAGCGCCCGGTTTAATTCAATGCCAAATATGTGGTGGTGGTATGAGGAAAGAACACAGATTTATTGGATTTGTTTTCTCCCAGAACTTGTGGGACAATATTTAGACTGACTACAGATGCTGCTTCAAGTAGAGTGCTCCTCCTGAAACTCTGCTTTTTATTTTCAGGTTTTATCATAAAGTTCATGAAAAATCAAAGACTCAGAGCTACTTCTATAAAATTTCGCTCAAAGCTAAAATGATCAAAAAAAGACTAATCCTATGTTAGGAAAGCCTAAGAATTTCTTACTTTTTAAAATTTTATTGTCATGTTTTGTGCTGCTTACTTCCATGATTATTCTCTGACGCTGGGTGCGAGTTGAATTGCCAAAGTGCCCCATAGCAGGAACCCCTGCCGCTACCCTTTGTAAAACCCCAGTAGGCCTTTCCAGATCAATAAAAAAAAAAAAACAGACAAGCTGCTCAGATCTGTCCGTCCCCACAGCTCACTTTATATCCAGATTTTAAGATTCTGTTTAATAACAACAGCAAAAAGTAGATTTGGTTTAATGGATTTCAAACAAGAGAGAAAAGTGGTTAAAAGTGGTCTCCTTAGTTCCCCCTGAAGGCTACTCTTAAATCTTCTGGGATTACTCACAGTGCAAACCAGGAGGGCCACTTTTAACAGATTTTCTCCCTAATTATACAAAATTCATCCATGAAACCAAAACAGTGGCTTACTGTAAAATTTCCCATGAAGTGCAGTTTTTGTCATAGAGGGGTCGATTTAAAAAGGGGTAAAGGTGGCCATAATGGTTCAAATGTGTCAAAAATGGGTTTGAAATGGCAAAATAGTTGCAAAATGGTTTAAAAGTAAAATTGGTTACTAGTGGTGGAAAGGGTTAAAAGTTGTAAAAATATTTCAAAATTTGGTTTAAAAATGACAAAATGGGTTTATAGTGGTGAAAAGGGATCAATAGTGGCAATGTGAAAAAAATGGCATAAGTTTGCAAAAAGTGGCTAAAATTTGTCCAAAGCTGTAAAAAAAAATGTTGAAAAAGAGTTAAAAGTTGCAAAAATGTATCAAAATTGTAAAAATGGAAAAAAAAGGTTTACAGTTTTGAAAAAGGGTCAACAAATGCAAAACTTAGATTTCAAGCATCAAAAGGGGTTGATAGTGGCGAAAAAGTGGATAATTTGGTGTAAATTGACAGAAAGGGGCAAAAAAATGTCAAAAATGGCTTAAAAGTAGTAAAGACTGGTAAAAGTTGATCAATAGTGGCAAAATGTGGCAAAAAAGTGACCAAAGTATCAGTAAAGTGCCAAAATGTGGAAAATTTGGTTACAAGTGGCAAAAAGTGGTTAAAATGGGTTAAATGGGTTCCCTGTAAGGCTCTCCATGGTAAAATGCCTCACCTCATATGTACATTGCACTAGTCAGCTATCCTAAATTATCTCATCTCCCTAATAATAATCTGCCCACATCCTTGCATTAATACTTTGATCATGTTTAGTCAGCATCCTTGCACCCTTTGCCCATATTGCAACTATACTATCATTGCTCACGGACTTGTATGTACTACAAATAATACCAACAAAAGTTTTTACATATTCAGATCTTAATGTTATACTTTTGCCAGTTTATTTATTTTTGTATTTAATGTTGAATTCCTGTACATTGAGAGCAAAGCTAACTGGAGTCAAATTCCTTGTTGCGTAAGCATACTTGGCCGATAAAGCCGATTCTGAAAAGAAGCAATAAGTGGCAAAGATTTGGTTGATGGTGGCAAAACGTGGAAAAACTAGTTAAAAGAGCCAGAAAGTAACAAAGTGTGTTAAAAGCTGCAATAATAGATAGAAAAAGTAGTGAAAATTGATTAAAAATTGCAATTTCAACATTAAAACCCAATAATGGCTTGACACACCTTTCAGCTCCAAAATGAGGTAACTGTTAGCCAGGATGCTAGCACCAATGCCACTGATCCAACACACATGGATTTGCATCGCCAATAAATCACAACCAATGGAGGGCCCATTCACTGGGTTTCTCAGGGGCCCAGCTAATTCTGTGAGCAGGCCTGCTTGGGCTAAATGCAGCTGTGTATTGCATCTATTGACATGCTACCAACTTTCCCTCTTGGTAACCCTTGTCTTAATAAACAGTGAAGCATATAAACTGTTTGAATGCAGTATTTAAGTGTGCCAGGATAAAGTTGATAATCAATACCAGCATGTTACTAAAGCAAACACAGTGGTTTTAAGCTAATGTGTCAACGGCTTATCTGCTCACCCTCCTCTCACGACCCTGATGGAGATGGTCTCCTGCAGTTCCCAGGATGTAGCATCCATGACATCACCGCGCAGCTCGACCCTCTGGCCACACCACCCTGGACGGTCAAAGACATACATCTGGAGAAAAGTGACAACATGTAAGAGGATGTTGATTCAGCTTTTGTTGAGATAATCAGGTGTGTCAAGGCTATTTCTCTCCTTATTGTTCAGCTCTGCAGCCACAGTGAGACATTTTTGGACACTGTTTAAGCAGAAGGACAATCAGCCTTTCAAAACTGAGACATTTATAAATTAAATGTCGTGATTAGAGAGTAAATGTTCGCATTAGAGGCAAATCACTCAGACCGTGAGAATGATATTAGGAGAAAAGTGATAAAATTACAGGAATCACTGCAGGCAAGAGAATAATCTGATATATTATTATGTGAAATTAAAGAATGGCACTGTAATCACTCGTGGCATTATCTCAAATTTCACATTCAACCATGAATATTACATTTCATGCTAATCCCCTTCACACAGCTGATCCAGGAACTCTGCAAAGCCGACACCAAAGTATGTGAGTGAAATCCTCAACTGCATTTATTCTGATTGTCTTTTAATAGTATTTCAGCACTGACAGGCTCGGTTACCATTCTTTTGGAAATTTGTTGTGTCTTCAGGCTCAGTTGGATACAAAACCTTTTATAAAAACAATGTTTACATCTTTAGAGCAGACATGTTTGGTCCAGTAAGGCTCCAGGCCCTGCAGCATGGAAGAGTACTCAGAAACTGAACCAAAATGTCAGCTCCTCCTCCTTCACATTCAGGATCACTCATTATAAATCTCACTAAGAAAATATATGCTCATCTGCGTGCAGGAGCAGGCCTGACATTTCAGAGTTAATAAGGCATGTGGGTTGGGATGGGTGAAAGTAGCAGCGATAAGTTAATGACATCAATCATGGCTGATTCCGCATGAGGTGCCTGGGAAGATTTTTGGAAATTTGGTGAAGAACAAAAGGTTTAACCACACTGTTGGCTGAATTTACCGCAGGAAAAGTGATGAAAGAGCAGTTGTTGGAGCATAGGTGTTAACAAATTACACAATGTCTAACCATAAAAACAGCTTCAATCAAATAAATAAATCAAAAACTTGGAAACAACTCTTGTACTTGGTTGCTTCTATTAGATTATATATTAATCCAATCACGAATAATCGAACAACAAATTCTGATGTGTTTTAGAAAAAATGTCATTACGATAAAACATTTTCTGTTATCTAGTCGACTGTTAAAACTCTAATTTTGCTGCAATAACATGTTGTTGGTGGTCAAACACCCCTGTTTACCTGCAATATCAAATACATTTTTACTATGCCTTAACAAGGTTAAAATAAGCTCTGTGATTGACACTATGAAACCATAAAGTGTGTGATAATTAATCTTAGTTTAACTTCAAAGTAGTGAAAGCCCCAGGAGCAGTCAATCTTGCAAACTGAAACTTCAAATACCTCCTCTCTGTGAGCAGAAACTGGATCTGACCAGATTTTTGCTGAGTCTGTATTTCAGCAGATGAGAAAAATTTAGAGTTTCTGGCCAGAAGTTCTGGATAAAATAAGAGCAGCAGATGATTATTTTTAATAATAACATGTTTAATGGGCAATATGCTCCTACACTCTTAACAATGAGAGGACTTTTGTCATTACCGGGGGTTTCAACCAACGAGATTAGGTCCCCCTGGAGAAGAGTAGAGGATTTTATTTAGACATTTACATACTGAACAACAGCAAGGATCCATGCCCATACCTGTTTCTGTTGTGCTGATGGCACCCACAGCCTCCATTTTTAGAGAGCTTATTGGTGCTAAATGATTAAAGTTTACTTTGGCTACACTGGTCGTATCCATAGGCTATGGTTTAAAGGGGCATTGATAGGTGCAGGGCCATTCCTATAGTCTAACTATTTTCAGCTGAGAGTGCTATGACCAAAAAGCTGAAACCAAGGATGTATTTGCGGTCAGGATGCTTAACACTGAGAACTGCTCCAGTTTGTATTGAAAATAAGCGGCAAAGTCCTTTAGGCAGCATCTCATTCAAAACTTCACCAAGACTTCTTAGTGTGTTTCGACATAAATATTTATTTTCCGAGGTTAATGTGATAATAAAACTGTGCCTTCTAAAGTAAGTTACATACTCATTATAATGGTTAGTATGCCTCCCCAACTGAGGAGATTCAAATTTAACCTTTAACCAGAGCCAAAACAAACTACAGCATTTAACTAAAAATGTTTTTGGTCACAGCAATGCCAACATATAGCTTGCCCCAAACCATATCTTTTTGTTGGTATTAGCCTACACTCAAAATCAGTACAGAGAACTTAATCACAGCTGGTTAGTATTGTCCCATATCACGCAATTTAATTTTGCACTTACAACAAAGGACAACTGGTTAACCCCGTTTTCTTCTTTTGCTTCTTCTAAACTATTTTCACTCACTACTACATTAAGGTAAATAAAAAATAATAATATATTTTGCCTTTAAAGCCTTTTTTAAAAAATTAAAATGTGCTTATGTTGCTAATAACATGCTAGATAGCCGATGCTAATGTTAGCTATCAAGCAAGCATGCTGAGCTAGCAATTTAGCAAGCTAGCAGTACAACGTCTACTTCACCAATATGGCGTTTATTGAGGGTGTGAATTGTTCTTTTTTTTCATACAATTCTTGGGTGGTTTTGAGTGTGCCAGTTGTAGCTAACACTGCATTTGAGTACTTCTCATTGGGGAATGCACTTTACACACTTCTGCACTCAAAATATTTAGTATTTAGTACAGAAGTAGGTGACATGGACATGCTCATAGTATTCAAACATTGGAGCTAAATGCTAACGCCAGCACACAATCTCACTGATAATGACGCGCTATCACGCTGCTGTTTAGCAGCTTTGTTGTTCAACTTATCAACCCCGACAGCTCTGAGTGTTAGCATGCTAACGGGTACCAATTAGCACATAACAGATAACACAGCTGAGACTGAGGGAAATGCTGTTTCTCAAGTTTTAGTACAGCCATAAAACAAAGTGTTGTTTACTTAGAAGCATGCTGCTAACTCAGCTAGCTTAAAATACACTTCAGGGCACAAGAGAGCACCTGAAGTGTTTAAGAATATTCCTGAAGTAAAAATTACACATCAGACTGCCTTTCTGCCCATTTCTACTATCAGAATGTTGAACAAATGTATTATTTTTGTGCAATTTGCCAGAATGAGTAGCTAGTATGGCTAATGCCATAGCAGCACATTTTCTGTGGTTAAAATGCAACTTTCAGGTTGAAGAATGAAGTAAATCAGTGAAAGCAGCTGTCAGCTTTAACTATGTGTTAACTGAACATGTTGGTTAAGCTGGGTTTGTGAATGTTTGTTTTGTAGAGACTCACCTTTCCAGGACGAGGATTGAGCTTCCCGTGTTCCTTCTCTTTGGTGAGCTACAGACAAAGAAAAAAAGACATGTTAGCAACTTTTTAATATCAACTCATATTTAAAAGTGCTTTTAAAACCCATTAAAGTTTGTTTTCAGACACTCTGACACAATAAATTAATTGTTAATATCTGGATATTAACACAAGTAGAGTTTATACATGAATTTGAAAAAAAAAATGGAAAATTGACTTTAGTAAAATAAAAATGACATGATTTAATTCATGTCAACTGTTTTAAAATAAAAAAATACAGGCATTACTATGGAAGCCCTAAGCAGACATAGTACATTCAATTTTATTAATTCCACTTTAGTTAAGGACCAGGGATAAACATTTTAGTTAATTTCTCCAGATTAACTGAAAACAACTCAAATTTACCAGTCCTCAGCAAATCCAATGTTTTATCCAGATGTTTGAAAAACGAGAAAAAAAATGAACTTAATTTTTTTCTGAGTTGAATAAAATGTATGGATGCTTGTCGTCTTTAGGCTTCCTTATAACACAGCAACACATGCCAATTTTCCTTCTTTAATGTATAAAATTTTATTGCGTAATTACCACAGCGATAACACAAAGTGCACCTCGTTTCTACCTTTAAAACCTACGCATGCCGGACAATCCAAACATTTCTATGTGCATCTCCTCCGTTTGAGCGATGTCTGGGGGCGTCAGGCAGGGGAAGTGATGACAGAGGACATACTAATGACAGAACAAGTGCCTCTCTGACAGGTGGAAGTACATTCCTCACCTCTACCTGTTCAGCTGGATGCTTTTAGTGCTTCCCCCTCACCCTTCACAACAGCATGAGCTCATCTGAGGTCTGGCGATAAATCATCTCACTGTTTCCCCTTTGTCTGAGCTTTAACCGGCGTGCATTTCCCTCCCTTAGTTATGGCTGGTATGCAGCAGGAATTCTGGGATGTTGGGTTGTGAAAGTAAGAATGTGGAAGTAGAAAACACTGAAATGTGCATCTAGATGTAAAGGATTGTGTTTGTGAGTGTTTGGTGTCAGGTATCACTGGGCCTCTACTCTGTGGAAGCTCTGTAGGAAACAGGTTATCATGTGGGTTAAGTTACAAGCTAAACAAAGCAGCTACAGAGGCTTCTGTTTCAACATTTCACACAAGTCTCCATCCTCGGCCAAGCACAGTCTGAGAAAGTTTTAAAATGGATGCAGTCTGCTTTAAAATGAACCATTTTCACAGAAATTTAACATGCATTTGGGGTGTAAAATCTACACTTTTATTTACTACATGAAAATGTGCATTTTAACTTTTTAAAGGAAGTTTAAAAATTATCACTTTCACATAAAGTACGAGGCCCTGTGTGCTCTGAGGCTGCAAAAATTAGATGTGCAGACATTGACTAAAACCATGATAAAGCAGTTATTAAGTAGTTTATACTAAGGTATATTGATACATAGACCTTTTTTGGATTTTATCTGTGAAACAATTAAAATCTGTTGATTTTTGGTGGCAATGTGTCACTTTTTCTTTTCTCTTTGGTCCTGGGGGGCTCTGCTTTTCTTAGGTACATGGATGAGGGCTGCGAGGAAAAATGGTTGGGATACCCTTCACTGGGCCATCTGCGCCCAAAGACCCTTTAACAATAAAAGCATTATACGCCTTTAATCCACATTCAGATATAGTTGCTACATTGGAGGCGTGCTTGCTTTAAAATAAGAAACATTCATTTTAGCAAAATTAAACAGTCAGCCTAGCCTAATAAGAGCCATCGACACCAATACTACACCGTTTTAAAGGCAAAAGCAAAGCGCTGATTTATGACTTTTATCACTCATTATTCTGATTGAAACTATTTAGTTTTTAATTTTTTTTGTATGTTCTTAAATGATGTAAGCCTGCATCAATGTACGGCCAAAAGGATGAACAAATACATATTGTTAGATGATGTTTCCTTTTCTATACCATTATCTTTTCTTCATGGATTTTACTTGCAGCATGTTTCTGTAAAACTGACACAATGCAGCATACGTAATGCATCAAAAACAGCCTTAGTTGTACTTCACCTATCAATGACTTGTTTGTCCTTATGTTTCAAAGCAACCTTTGGTGAAACTGTTTCTTCTAAACTTCACTGTCATACCATACAGTGAAAGTACAGCACATACCTTCCTCTGACATGTCATAAGATCATGTATAGTGTACTCTGTATGTTGATGCTTTAGGCCAGTAAACCTGATCTCCTTTACTGAGTGACAAATGCTTGGACAAAAGAGGAGTACTAACAAGACACCAGAACACTTTCAGTGGTGACACTCGTGTTGTTCTCAGGTTGACAGGTTTTCATTTGTTTTATGCCACATGTCTAGCGTTAGAGATTATTACTTTAAAAATTACTGGGTAAAACATGGAAAAACACCCTACAGATTTTTTCACAACATATTTTTATTCTGTTTTAGATTCATTCTACATGTAATTAAAAACAAGGGGTATAACTGCAATGATTTCTTTATTTTTGGGGTCCCTCTGGCCTGAAAAAACATCAACAAAAAATCCTTAATTCCCCCAGAAATAAGTACCTTAAACTAAATGAAACAGACACTGAAAGACATACGCTTTATCAGCTGGTACTTTAAAATAACTTTTTAATGCCTGTACGCTATGTTTATGTTTTAAATGTGTCTAAACTGACTTATTGTCTTAGAAAGCTTGTAAAACATCAACCCTGTAGTGCACAGTCAAGCTCTAAACATCTTTTTTGTCAGGACATCCTGTACTTTAAAATATATGTGCTGCAGAAATGTCACTTGAATTTTTAAAAAGTTATGGGACTACAAAGACAAAGAAAATGGAAATTAAAAGACACAGAAAACAGTAATTAATAAGACTTTCTCCCATCTCTTCGGGGTCTAAAAGTGGAAAAAAAAATAATTCTATGACAAAAAGTCTTAAAAGTATTCACATATTTTGAAAAAAGTCCTTGCACGTCTTCTTTTTATTATTGGCTTATTTTAAGTCATTATTCAAAGCAGTTCCTGTCTGCAGTGACACAGAGGGCCACATCACAGGCTCTCTATCTCTTCATCATGAGCCATTCAGGCTGTCTCCTGCATGAGCTACATGTAGACACATGCAGTTTGACAAAGCAGGCTGTCTCCTGCATGAGCTACGTGTAGATACATGCAGTTTGACAAAGCAGGCTGTCTCCTGCATGAGCTACGTGTAGATACATGCAGTTTGACAAAGCAGGACGCGAAGACAGAACAGCCTGCCATTGGCTGCCATAGTCCATGTGACATCCACTGTTCGAATACAATATGGATGCAATGCTAAGCTTGCAGTAGAAACAATTGAAAATTGATGAAAAAATGGATAAAAAGACATTTAGTTTTGGAGTTATTGGTGTGGATTAAGTATTTAAAAGCCTTGAAAAGTCACCCAAGTTCCAGACTTGCTAGAGAAGCTTCTTTAAGGGCTATGAAGGCATGGATACCGTCATTATGACGGCACAATAGAGGGTTTCCAGAGGAGAAAACATAAGTGGCAACGATTTATGGTTCAAAAGAACTTCAGCCTCAGAAAAACAGTGTCTCTTCTTGTTGTATACAAAAAAGTCGGTCTCAGAGGTTTAAACAGATGTTATTGCAGAGTATCGTATTAATACTGTGTAGGTTTGCATGTCTTACTTTCTGTTTGGGTCTGTCTACACTGTTCAACCTGATGCATGTTGGAAGTTGCACTACTTAAAATAGATCTGGCGCATGTCTTGCCACATCTAGCACAGGCCAGAGAGACAGTGGTGTTTACTTTGGAAACAGTGGTGCAGATGGAACGCTACACAGACAGACCCTGTGTAAATTGCAGGTAAGAACTGGCAGAGTAACCTTAAAAGCAAATCGCAGTAAAGTAAAGTAAATCAAACTGATAACTGCCAGATGGATGTCGACCTATAAGTCTAATTCTGCCTGAAGTTTCCCTCTAAAGGAAGTTTATTGCTGCCACTGTTGCCAAGGGATAACAGCATTATCCAGAGCAAAGACCTTTATGATGTACTTGCTGTAAGTATACCTCTGTTTCATTCTTAATATTTGCCCTTAATTTCTACAGGAAAACTAAAACAACTGAGCCCAAAATATGCATCACTGATGAGTGCGTTTACTGCAGCCTTGACACCAAAACAAATCATAAATTTAAACAGACAAGTTCCCCTCCTTTCCCTTTTCCCTCCCAGTCTAGGCACGAGATCTGCTCCCGTATGAATTGCATTACAGCAGAAGGAATGTGCAGTTTCAGCAAATCACATATGCAGGAAGAAAAACGACCCTGAATGAAGTGATGACACTCAGAGAGCTCAAAGTAAATCAAACCCTCTCAGAAGAGAACGGATAATCTTTTTTGTCATCTCCCATTCACCCTGTCACCTCCACCTTTTTCTCCTGTCATCTTCGCTTTGTCAAATATCTAGCAAACGAGCGCAGAATTGCAAGGATAAACACAAAAGGCGAGGTGTGGCCATGTCTGTGCAGGAATGGGCAGATAGCTGGGATGGGTGGGGAGCCCAGAGGACACAGAAACAGGAAAAACAGAGAGAGGAGTTCTGCCAGGATTTTCATGGTTGAGAAGACTGACTCCCCCTGCTGAGAAAGTGTCACTGATGGTTTTACTGCATGAGGGAGAGTTACAGCATGACTGATTTATGCCTCTTTTCAACAAAGCATTACTAAAATGCTTACAGGAGTATACATCAGTCCTGACATTTGCCAAATATCATTCTTTTGTGTCGTATATCTTTTACTAACACCACATTATCCCTCTCTTATTCTTTCTGTCAGTCTACAGGTGTAAAGCAGGACAGAGCTGTAAAATACATCCCTGTTTACACCCTGTGATAAGACGACTATAAAACACTCAGAAAAGACACTCGGGATTGAATGCCTGTGCTTTTACAGATGAGGTATCATTATGTAGAAAATAAAGGATTACATAGTTTACACCAGATTTCTTTAAATAGAAAATATAATTATATGCATCTGTTGCTAGGTGGCTTAAGAAGGCAAAAACTGGTAGCATGCAGATTTTTCAGTTGCATTTGTTCCTTGAAGTTATTTTTTTTTTGGACTCTGTGATAGAGAAAAAAAATCTAAAAATCAATTATTAAATGAGTTGGTCATAAATTATGTGTTTTTTGTGTTATGAAAATACATGATGTTTGCTGTGGCACAGAGCTTTTCACAGCTGAGCAGTGTGTTGCACTGCGTCATGTGCATTTATAACAGCAACTGTAATAATTCAATGTTTCATAAAAAAATATGACTGATGTTCAACAATGACTGTTTTTCCATGACAGAGACAAGATGTCATCAAGCTAAAAAAGAACTCCTTAATCATAAAAACTCAGACTAAAATGTTTATCCCTGGTCCTTTGTTAGACCAAGTTGGAGGGAAATCTCTGTTTTTTTCAAGTCTTTTATCTGAATGTCAGCACTCACCTTTGACATTTTGTTATTTAAAAATGTATGGAAATACATTTTTTAAGCATTGACATTTTTAGCTGCAATCCTACCGTTAATGCATTTTTCTGCTTTCTGCAGCCCTTTGCTTTCAAAAGAATGCAGCATGCTTATGTTGTTCCATTTATTTTGGACTTGCATAGTTATGATTCATTTGCAATTTCTTAATTTGAACCCCCTTTCAAAATGGACACATTAAGGGCCTTGCAGCATGTGTAGCCTCATCATCAATCCGAACCACGTACAGTATGAGAGCATTTGGATAAGAACTAGGTGGTATCCATTTTTTAATACTCTCAAACCTTCTCCAAATTTTACCAAGGTTTTAGAATTACTGCAAGGCATTTAAAATTCACATTATACACGCATTTACGGATGTGCACATGCAGCCAGTAGAGCACCTCTGCAGGTGTTTCATTCAATCCTTTAAGAAAAAATTTTGAATTAAAAATAAAAAAAGATAAGTTGCTAGAAGTTGTTTATAGTTAAAGCACTGTCGAAAACCTTACAGTTAAGCAGAGTTACATCAGGATGCTCCCCCCACACACACCCTCTCTTTGTGTAATAGCCCGTATGCACTCTTGTCCCCCATTGTTACAAGAAAAGGTGAAAAGAACAATCCACAACTTTTATCATGCACTATTTACGAATGTTTAGTCATGTTCAGTGTGCTTTAAAACAGATGAAGATGGGCCCATGAAGCTTATTAAAAGTTGCAGACTACTTTAGAGC
This sequence comes from Cheilinus undulatus, assembly GCF_018320785.1. Classification (NCBI taxonomy): domain Eukaryota; kingdom Metazoa; phylum Chordata; class Actinopteri; order Labriformes; family Labridae; genus Cheilinus; species Cheilinus undulatus. The sequence goes on along the minus strand of NC_054880.1, from coordinate 15,482,273 downwards.
CTTAAATAACCAACAAGCACCGATAAACTTTGACATTTCACATACAAACGGGGTTAAGATACGTTTATATGCTCATAAAAACTTTTGATGGTTTAATTGTGCTTGGCTTTGCAGCTGCAGCATGCAGAATATGTGGTTATCAATAGCCTCAACTTCATCATTTCTCATCACAAAAAGAGGAGTTACAGGTTTTTAAACTCTCTTAACAGTTTGACTTTAGAGAAGATCCAGCACATTGCCGGTGGTGTGCCAGGCCATGGCGTGACTTGTGCAAGTAAATGTGCCAAAATAGATGTGTGCATTCGTCTTTTGCTAAATTGGCCTGAAATCAATAGCAGGATTTAATTTATCACGCTGAAAACATCTTCACACACAGGCAGTGGTCCTGCTGGTGGATTCAGAAACATATTCTTTATTCATTTATAGTAAACATGCACTCATTACGCTGCAGCGCCTTCATGACAGTAATTGAAGCATTATCGTAACTATTTTTTAATACAGTAGTATCCCCATTCCGAATTTGAAAACATAAAGATATTACATCATAGCTGTAGTGATGCATGATATAAAGGGCATAATATCATTGGATATAAGCTTAAAAATCCAGTACTGGTAACAGCAGATATAAACATATCTGCCACTACATCAGCTGTTAATTTTGGCAGAATATACAGAAAAGATTGTACTTTTGCAAGCACCTTACCTTCTCTTTGTCCATCTTTAAGTTTTAAAGTGTACTCTGAGGACTGAAGTTTTAGGTCTGACAGCTAGCTCATTTTTTGCACTTAAAAAATGCAATTTTTCAAGCATTCTGTCAGCTGTCACGTTTTTATTTTGTGCTCTGTGTTGCTCACTGTCTTTCAGCATTGCTGTTACAGCACTGATGTTGTTCTCATAAACACGCTTAGTCTGAGTTTTACTGTAACAGTTTTCTTACAAATGATATAAATGCAAACCAAAGGCTTAATTTTTTACTTTTTTATAACTGAATGTCTGTATTTCAATGAAACACACATGATTTTTGTTGCAGAATCATTTTTATATCTGTTTGTATAATAATAGCTAGAATAAGAGGAAAAGCTCTAGTTCACAACAGACTTTGTGTTCTTTTTGATAAAAAAGTGCGTATTTATTATCATTATTGATACTGGAAAAAAGTAAAGGAATATCGGGTTTTTATAGAAAACAATGAAAACTTTGATGTAAGCTCCTAAAAGAAGGGGAGGAGAAATGATGATTGAATAATTTAATATTATAGAGCCATGCTTCTTAACTGGCAGGTCAGAGTCCAAAGGTAGGTAATAAGGCTGTTTTCAATGTGCTGCAAATGTGCTTGGCAGGTCTTGGGTCCAATATTGCAATACTTTTCATCAAAAATGTTGGACTGAAAAGTATCAAAAATTCGGGTCATGATTTGTCAACTTGTGAGGAGGTGTGGACCCTCCTGAAGACCAGTTAGGAGCCACTTCCATAGTGAAATGTTTGATAGGAGCAATCCACCAGAAAGCTTCTTCCCATAAATCTTACTCAGCCCGCTTGAAAAAGGTGATTCTTTACATTTCAGAGAGCCTTAACTTTATACTTTCTATTTTATCCTTGCAGCTTTAAAGCAAGGGTTGGTTGAAAAATGCCCCTTGTCTTTGTACTGCTGTATTATTTCCCTCCATTTATCCACAGAGGCCCAAACCTCCTGCCCACAGCCAGTGTCTGTCTCAGTGACCCGGTCAGAAACATGAGCCACGGTCAGGCGTGTGTACTTTGGCCTGGAAAGCGGAGCTGCTGCAGCCATAACACTGAACATCACAGAGGCTAGCTGAGCATTGTTAGAGCCTGAACAAACATCCTGTGCAAACATTTGTATTAAAACTACACAGGACAGCTGGAGACTAATGAAAGGTTACTTACACTTCTCAAATGAAGAGTTCCTTTAGTGCCTGTGAGCACAAAACAGCACTACCGGCATTTATCATGTGCATGTATCAGCAAGTGATACACTGCAGACAACAGCATCATTACAAGGGGAATGCAAGGATCTGGTTTCACTGATAGCATCATTATTACCCCCGGGGTTCAGATCTGCAGCTTTTGTTTGCTAACTTTTGGCACTCGTATTGCATAAGCTTTAATTAAAAATGTGTAATGATTTAGAGTGAAACCAACACGGAGTGTTTTATGTGAGAAACAGGAGGAACAACTGAGAGCAGAGGAGTCAGAGAGTTAGTTTAAGTGTGAGAATGAGGGTGTGTTCACCACCATGTGTGCAGAACACGTGTGCACAGATGTTCCTTCCTTTGCTAATAAAAATCATTGAAGACATGTCCTAATCGGTTTAACACTCTGCAGGCCCATATGAAGCTTTGCATGTTGGAACAAGTGCATGCATGTGCTAAAACAGGTATGGCGCACACCCAAATCTGTCACTTTCTGATCTTCAGTGGGAATAGCATGTACCTTACAAGTGAGGGTTTAGACCCCCACTGACTCTTCTTAACATTTTCTGCCAGTTCATGACAGCTCAAGGGCAATTTTAACACTATCCATCCAAGAGGTAATGCTAAAGCCTCCTCTTGTTTTAATGCATGCGACTGCAACAAATATTCAAATTAAGAAGCTCAGTAAATACTAAAAGGTGCATGTGTGAGGGTATGCAAAACCTAGCTCAAGATATACAAACATGGTGGTTCATGTGTGCATATAAAGTTATATCTCTTTCAACCATTGTAAGCTGATCCGCTCTATCTTTTTTGACAGCAGACATAAGAATAGACATGACAATGATAACAAAAATATTGCACAAGAATTTTAATACATAAGGGGGGTTTCTTTCTATTCTATATGCAGTAACTATAAAGACCTATCTTTACTGCAAAAATTTGCAGTACAAGAAAAAAAAGAGAGTCATCAAGATTATTTTTAGTTGTTTTACTCCTTGAAAAAAGGAAAAGGAAAACACTCGGTTCATATGTTCCTGACAGGTTACTTCATAAATGTAGGTTGTTTGCACAAGCTCATGCATCACCCTGTGCCAAGTACTAAAAATCCTGCAGGAGTGAGAGAGGGCATCTCTTGTATTCAGTCCTTCTTGCATTATGTTGTGAAAACAAATGTTGGCCTTACTCTGTCATGCTCTGTGGTTAAAAACCACAGAATGGGTACGACATGGTATTAAAAGTGGAGTTTCAGTGTGAAGGAGAGAAAGAGAGAGAGAGAAAGGGAGCTGCAGCCACAGCTCTAAATAGACAAAGTTTCTCTTTGGACTGTAGGCAGTATCGCATCAAATCTTAATTGTATAGTTCTGTATTATATGGTATCATATTTCATTGATTTTAAAAACACAAGAGTATTAAACGGTATTGATTCATGTTGTATCACAGTATAGTGAAATCTAGATTGCCTCAATTGTATTTCAATTTAGTATAATCATAGTATAATACAGCACATCATATTGTATAGTGAAGTATTGTACAATATAGTATTGCATCTTCATGGTCTTAATTGCATTATATGGTTTCATATTAGATCATAACATAATGTAACATATGGTGCTGTTTCATACTGTATTACAGCTTACCTTCTCACACCATTTTGCATCGTCTCCATCTGACTAATTCATATTGCACCATATTGTACTGTATCCCATTTACATGTATTATATCAAAAGACATTTTGGCCTTAATTGTATGTATCATATCATTATTGAATCTTATCAATCATATCCTGTCGCATCATATTGTATTGTGTGCAGTTTGCCTTAAACCTATGATATCCTAGCATACTGTGTCATTCCATATTTCATTGCCTCAATTTGCCTTAATAGTATCATATTGTTATGAAATTATAACATATATCATATCATATAGTTTCTCACCATATTGCATTGTGTCCCATTTGCCTCAACAGTAGCTGGAAAAATGTTGGCCTTGATTGTATATAGTATCATATCCTATTGTATTGTATAATAGTGTACTGTAGCAAATCGTATCATATTATATCATTTCTCCATGTATTGTATTGTATCCCATTTGCCTTTGTTGTATTTCAAAACATTTTGGCCATAATTGTATTCTATCAAATTTTATTGCATTGAGTTGTATCCAATACTGCACCGTACGATTTTGTATCCTTTTGGTCTAAACTATATTGTATCCTGGCATATTACATCATATTGTGTCCCACTGCTCTCGATTGTATTATTGTGTCATAATTTAATCTTGTTGAATACTTTGTGCCTTATGTGTATTGTATTGTATTGTATTGTATTGTATCTTGTTCTATAATTTCAGTCTTAATGCAATTCCATTATGCTTCTGCTAACTTTAAAATACAACATTGATTTTTTACTGTACAAGGTAAGTACATCTTGAAATCTGGTTTAAGACACTCTTCAATCCACTTCCATTCTTTATCAAAGGTCGCGAGCCCAGTTGTGATCAATTACTCACCCTGTGGGGAGCAGTCTTGGTCCGTGTATTCTTAATAGAATAAATATTAAAATAACTGCTGTCTTCAACAGCATATTGGTCTTGGCTTCAAGAGGTTTATTTCTAATTAGACAACTAAATGTAAAACACTGGAAATACTTACATAGGCATCTGGGAAGGCTCTGTACTTCGGTACTAAATTCTTCTCCTGTTCTTGGCTCTGGAACTGAGACCCTCCATACCCGCTGCTGAACAATGAAGTCTGTTGGACCCCTGTGGTGCCCTCATTACTGAAGCTCCTCTGCAGAAGTGGACTTGTACCCACACCCATCCCCATCCCCATCCCTATCCCCTGGTTCTGGCCAAACATGGATAAGGGGGGATCCATGTTAAACGACCGTTGAAGGTCTATGGAGCCGGTGGGGCTGAGGATACGGCTGGGGCTGCTGCTTTTGCTGGAGGTCGGCGAATTGATGCCCATTGATGGAGGCTGACTCATACGCATGTTGGGGTCTTCCGCCCCAGTCAAGGAGCCCGATGACGAGGGGGTGGAGTTTAAAAGGAAGGAGAAGCGTTCAAAGCGGGACCCAGTCTGGTCTGCTCCACTGCTCCCAGTGCTCAGATTGCTAAAGTCTTTTGATGCCACACGGTCGTTTGAAAGCCCCGTTTCAGGTAGCGAGCTGGTGCGGAAGAGTGGCCGGTGGGCCTGTCGGTTCTCCTGCTTCTGATCGATGGATCCTGACCTGTAGCTTCCAAAGATCACACTGCTGTCGAGACGGGAGGTTGTGCCTGAGTGTCCTGTGTTTCCATTAAGCAGTGGGGACTGTAAGTCCTCAGGAGAAGAGTCAGATGATCTTCTCATCACAATACTGTTGGTGGCAGACGCTCTCAGTGGCGAGTTCAAAAGCTGCTCCTGGAGGAAGGCGAGAGAATACACTTAGTATTGGAATAAGACAAAGGGCAAGTTTAGCCCAACAACAAACAAAATTGTATATGCTTAGATAAATGTTGTAATGTAATGCACAATAAAAAAAAAAACCTCAATATAATGCTGCAATGCCATGCTTGAGTGGTCACATACAGTGTTGTATCCAATTGCATCATATTGTCTTAAATGCCACCCTATGTATCATATTGTTTCTTATTGGCCTTAATTTGGTTGTTATTTTATTATTTGAAAGAATTTTCAAAGGTTTGCAGATATTTCTGCCAGAGAAACCTTCTTTTATAAACATGTTGAATACAACTGGTTCTATCATATCGCGTCATATCGTACTGTGTACATTTTAACTTAATCCTACCATATTCTAAAATATCGCATCCATTTTAATGTATCCATACCGTATTGTATTGTATTGTTTTGTTTTCTTGTCTTGTCTTTCTTATAGTCCTTGTAAAGAAAGATTGAAACTTTGTGTCTTAGTACACTAGTTATGTTGGAATAAGGTTGCTGTAAATGGTTGAAAACACAGATCTATTTGTGACTACATTTTTATTTGAACTGTTAGAAAGTTTGTCACCTCTTTCCTGACTTGGTTTCATTTGAGCAGGGCAAGTATAAGAACCCATGACATCATCGGCCTTTATGGGGATTGACCCCGCCCCCCTAATGTTACAACAATATAAAATCATGAGCAGTTCATCTCAGTATAGTCTGTTGTTAGCGGATGTCACTGCCTTCACTGAAAGTTACTTTCCAGTTACATGCTGTGTTTTTTTCACTGTGAGGTAAACATACCAAGGATCAGGGTGGCCTACGGGTCATTAAGCGTTTCATAACAGAGAGATTTGTGCCTGAGAACCATAAATGTAATCCCCTACTTCTGTCACTGCTCTGGTACAGAGCAAGACAGCTCTGTTTTGATCAGAAGCATTTTTTTTTCAATCTGAGAGGGTTGTATTTCCTGCGAGAAGGTGTGGCTTTAGCCCATCCAACTGATAGGCCCACATCAACCTAGAGCAGATTTTGCTGCCTCATTTTTCATGATTTTGAAGCTTAATTTTATAAACTTGGAGATGTTTTTCATGACTGAAATATTGCCCAGGTGGTTCATAACACAGTGGCCTGTCATACAACAAACCTAAAATAAAGACTTTATTATCACTTTACGAGGACTTTAATGCAATCTTATTTATTGTATCATCTGATATTGTTTCGTTATGTATTGTATTATATCCATTTGGTCTTTGGTGTATCCTATCCTAATGTATTGTCCTAATGCTATCCCATGTGCTGTACTGGTCTTATTTAGGTGATTATTTAATTGTAAGTATTTGCAAAGGTTTGCAGGTACTTCTCCCTGAGATATCAAAATCATGTTGAATACAGTCAACCTAAATCATATTATACTGTTACCATTGGGCCTTGAGTGTATAATATCGTATTGCATCGCATCCATTTAACTTAGTCGTATTGCATTGTATCGTGTCATATATCATATGGTTACATGTCATCCTTCATGAAATCCCATTTATTTGTTGTATCCTATTGGACTTAATTTGATTTTTTTTTTTGTCTGTTATTATTTGCAAAGATTTGAAGCTTTTGTAAAGATTAAATACAGATAATAATACATTTTGTGGGCCAGACAGCTTTGGAAAAGTCTAGATTCAGAATTTCAGAATGATGTGCCTTTATAATTGTATATTAGTTGGCTCTGATTCATCGCTTTGGTGGACTTTAAAGTCATGTCTTTCATCAGTGATCAATTTTCCAAATCTGTCTTTCTATAATTTTTTGCATTTCTTCACACTGACACACCCAGTTGTCTATTCAAGCCCTTTCTTTCTACTTTTTCCCCTCCCATGCCAAAATGATGCAAAATGCACTTTAGTGCAAATTAAGTCACAGCAGTAAAGCTTGAAGTGCAGTTTTACTTTGCAGAGATCCTAGGTGAATTAGGGGAAAAATACAGATTTTAAGGTAGTTTAGTGATGCTTTAAATAGAAATCAAACCTGCCCAACCAGAAAAGTCTTTTATATTAGACAATAAAAGAATATTAAGATAAGTAGACAGCTACATCTTGAATCTAAATTTAGACTCCCCTGCTTCTGCCATTAGTTTAAAGCATAACTGCTCATTGTACCACTTGTTTCTAAGGAAAGCTAACAAACATATAAAGGATAATTTATTAACTCTGTGTGAATGTTTTCTACCTGCTGGCCTTGCTTCATCAGCTCCAGCGGAGGACGAGTGTCTCTGGCTGCATTCCTCTTCAGTCCCAGGTCTGCAGGCAGGGTGTAAAGTCCGTTCAGAGACTCTGCTGGCTTGCTTGCTGCTTCCATCTTCTTCAAGAGGCTGCCAGAGTCACAGACATCTGTGCTGACTGGGCTGGGAGCATCTTCCACAATCGGCGGCAAGGAGGAGATGAGGACTGGAGCGGGTGGACGTGGGCCGATGCCCCTGGGCCTCATGGAGGGTCCCATGTTCTTCAGCGTGTCCACCAGGTTGTCCATGTCAAACTGGTTGGGGGAGTCTATGTCAGGGGAGGCAGGGGGAGTGGTGGGGGGTGGTGGTGTAGGTTCAGGGACCAGCTCCACCAGCGTGGCCTTGAACACACCAGTAAAGCGTGCCGAGTCGTCGTCCTCCTCTTTGAAACTGTCTGTTCTGTCGTAGCTGGTTTCCTCAGACGAGAGGGACCTGGACACAGGGCTCTGATGTGACTCCCACCTTGACTTGAAACTCTCTGACTCGCCCTCCCTCTCCCTCTCTCCTGCAGGTGCAGCAGGCTCCTCCCGATCTGTTAAGCCTCTCCTCCACTCATCAGTACGCTCTCCTGCTGGCTCGCTCTCACGGCTCAGGTAAACTTCACTCCTGTCACTCAGCCGGCTGCTAAAGGTGATCTGTTCCTCAGAAGAGGGGGTGTAGAAGGAGGAGGAGGAGGAGAGGGCGTTGCTCACATGTTTGTATGCTGTGGCCTCAGGGAGAGTGGAGGTGTAGGACAAGGAGGAGGGGCTGGAGTAGGAGTCTGTGTAACTGCGAGAATAAGAATAAGAAGACTCATCTGTTGTGGATGGTTTATATTGAGAGACCCCCTCAAATCTGTTCTTCCATCTGTACTCAGATTCCACATCTGCTCCGTTTGATTCAATCACAGTGGAGCTGCTTTTGATCGAGTCCGCTGCATCCTGGCTGCTCTCTTTGCCATCAGAATCACTGATCAGAGACACTTTATGGAAACGATACTTGAGCTCATCCTCTTTAGGTGGCGAGGAAGTCCTAAAGGACAGTGTGGTGCTCAGGCTGCTGTAGGCTGAATTCATGGTGTCGTCTGAATCCTGAACAACTTCAGTGGCCGGATTCTCTGAAGTTAGGATGTCTGAAGTGACTGTTGGTACCCTGGAGACTGTCAGGGACCTAGTGGAAAAAAGAAAAAGACAGACACAGATTAAACAAACTGTAGTGAAACAGCATGATATTTTTTCATGTTAACGTGAAGTTTCTACTTAAAACATACTGAAAAATTAATTATGGTTCTCAATGCCCTCCCTACTAACTCATCCACAGTCTGCCAGATGCTGCAGAGCCTTGAGGGTGTGGTGATCATGCAATGCCAAAAATGCAAAATTATACAAAGCAGCTTTTAATACCTTAACTTGCACTGTTCACTCATAACAAAAAGCTTGTGCATTTGTTCGATTAAATGCTTTAAAGTCATGTCAGGCATTCAGGAGGAGCTGAGTTTCAAACAGCAAAGAAGAAAATTTAAATTGTGTGTGAGTTTCAGCAGGATTGGCTTCATGCATAAACAGGAGACATAAAGAAAAACAAAGACTGGTTTGTTCTGGGAGGATCGTGTGCAAATAAAGAGAGCACAGTCAGCTGATAAGTCAAGGTTACTCAAAGTCAACACTTCTCTGTTTTATTTTCCTTTTGGAGTCTAATCAAACACACAGTGGCCAGAAAAACTAACAATAACCTGACATCAGTAGGAGGATTCATGGATTACAGCTAACATAAGACTGTGTGGCAACATCTTATTAAGTCTTGAGTCTAAATCTGATAAGCTGCACATTTTAATCACGTCTTCTTGGAACAACCCCAAGATTATTATGATAAGACTGGAGGTAAAAATGTTGAAGTTGGAAGAGAATTTTTGTTTAAAATCAAGCAGAATAAATAAATTAAAAGTACAGTTTGTATCATTGTTGCAAATTTTGGTTAAAGCTCCGATGAGGAACTTTGAGTCAGTGTGGATTTGGTGCCTCCTATGGATGACGGTATACATCCGTTTTCATTGCTGATATTTCCCTGCACAAGTAGTGATATCAACTACTATTGCTGTAGGTTTTTAATTGCGGGATCCCAATGATGTGGGAATGCCTGATAGGGCTCAGGAAGTGAAGGGCAGCCACCTTGTTTCATAAAATTGAATTATCCTTTTAATAAGTTGCAGCATAGAAGATTTTAAACCCCTAAGTTGAGCCTCTAAGCTCATTTAATGATGTGGTATATCAATAAGAAACAGGGTCATCATTTTGGCAGACATTTTAGACTCTTTGATCGACGATAACCCATCCTGTAGGGATAAGAGAGCCTAAAGAGTTGCCCCATGCTGGTCTTTTGAAGCAGTACATGAATAGGGCGCTTTTAACCTGCATCTGCTTCACTTTTGAAACCAGAGACTATGTCCTCTTCTTATACAGGGTTTATACTTTGGGAATAACTAATAACAAAGTGAAATGACTCTGAAGGTGAAAACATTTTTAATGTTTTGTTTTAGCCAGATTGTGTAGAAGCAAGAAACCATGAGTGAGGAAGAGCGTTGGCTGACTTCCCTTTAAGCCGTTAAGGCTGTCAGAATACAAGAATTATGAGGAGATAAATCTCATGGGTTGTCTGACTTGGTCGAGGTGGAATGTGAGCCCTACTTATTTCATGTATTGCACATGCTATAATAAATATCTAGAAACTAAAAAGAGGACATATTGATTTTAATTGTAGACATATGATCAGGAAATATTTCTAAAAGAAAGGGACATTTGGATGCATCATTTTGTTGTAGTTATAAAAAAGGATCTACATGTGGAAGTTCTGCGTGTCTACTTTTGGAGTTAAAATAATCATAACTGCATGAGCTGAAAGAGTTATTTGTTTGTTTTCTTCATGCAGACTCCTGCAGTCTTCACATGTTTGCATGCATGCAACTAATAAAACCTTCAGCATTACCTTAAGTAATGTTTGCAGAACCAAAATAAGCATTCATTTAGCTCTGAGTAAGCTTTTGTTGCTCTTGCAGTAATTATTGAATCCTTTGACCTTTAATAAAGTTTTTACACTCTGCATCATTTTAAAATCACAAACAGAGGTTAGACTCTGTCACATCCTGGTGAATAGTTTTGTGTTATTCCAGTGGACTGTGTGGGTGAGGATTCCAGTAAAAGAGGAACAGATTATCTAACTACATAAAGGATGCACACAGTGAGTCACATTCACTGTCGTTAAACTTGACATTAGACCCTAGAAATGCTTAACAGAGTGGGTGGAATCACACCTTACCGTTTTATATGTGCTGAGACACAAGCTCTGGAGGAGGATTATTTAAAGGTCAGGAAAATTTAATAGCCTTAGTGAAGCACTAAACGGCATTTGGTGCTTACAGAGAGTATAAAGTCCTAAAAGGGTCATGGCTAGACACAGCAGTAAGTTTCATGTATAAAAGGACTGTTAAATGACAATTTCATTTTGGATTTCAAAGGGTTTCTGTAAGTTGTGAGTACTATACAGGTACTCTGCAGTAAACATTTCATTTTCGTGGATATATTTTGACTTATTGAGACAGAAAAGACTTAAGTGTCAACACCTTCTGGCCTCCACTGTTAATTTTGGCAGCTATTTTTAATTTTACTCTCAGTCTTTGTCTTTAGATAAAATGTTATTTAGTTTTAGTCACATTTTAGTCATTTCTACCCTTTTAATTTTTAGTCTAGCTTTAGTCAACAACAACTCAAAAACATTTTATTGTAGTTTTAGTCCATAAAAAGTTCTCATATTTTTGTCTTTACTTTTAGTCCAAGCATTTATTTTCTTGCCTAAATGTGGTACCAAGTCATGGTAGTGTGTTCTACGCACCCTGTCAAACCTGGGGTCCCTGCTTTCTAAAGCTGAGAGGCAGAATAGCTATAAATGCATTGTTTTTTGACAGATTTACCCACAGTGGAGAAATATCTCAGATTTTGAATGTCCGACGAAAACTACATTGCATTTTCACAAACTCTCCATTGGATAGAGATCTGGGCTTCGACTCGGCCACTCCAGAACATTCACCTTGTTGTCTTTTACCCATGTCTGTGTAGCTTTGCTGTATGCTTCGGGTCATTGTCTTGCTGGAAAATAAATCCTCTCCCAGCCCATAGTTCTCCGGCAGACTGAATAGAATTGAGCAGGATTTTTTTCTATTTTTTGCTGCATTCATTTCACCTTCCACCTTTACAAGCCTTACAAGGCCAAATGCTGAGAAGCATCCCTACAGCATGATGCTGTCACCACCGTGCTTCACAGTAGGTGTGGTGCGTTTGTGGTGATGTGCGGTGTTAGGTATCCGCCAAACAGAGTCTTAACTGGAGCCAAAAAGGCATCATTTTGGTCTCATCAGACCAAAGACCATGGAGTCTCCCACATGCCTGTTTGAGAACTACAGTATAGCCAAGATTAAATCTGAGATTTCTTCCACCATGGCTTTCTCTTTGCCACTCTCTCATACATCTGCAATGGTGAAGAACCCGGGCAACAGTTGAATTCAGTCCTTTTGGACACATGTTAAGGTTTGAGGATGACCAAGGAAAAAAACATTTTAAAGGTTTAAAGTATGAGGATAAATAAAGAAAAAGACCTCAACTGACAAAGGTCTGTTGGTTCAGCCTAAAACGCCACTAATTTATTAGTATGTATGGACAAAACTTTAAGTCGATGTATGATGAATTTCACAGGCAAATTATCGGATTTAAATATTGGCAGAAATGTTTTTATCTGCCAATACCGATACCAGACTGCTAATATCATGCATTCCTTGAGAAATGTATGTTTCTTTTGTATTCATGTCTCAACTCAAAAGGCCCCCTCTCTCTGCTGTAGTAAATGCTGTATGCTCAATGGGCAGCTGTAATGCTTTGCCAGAGTTGAGAGTTGTTCCCCTAGGTGAGTGACAGAAGGCATTACTGGGTACAAATACAAACCATTAATGCTGTTTTTACCCATTTGGCCTCATAAATGTACAGTTATTTCTGAAAATGTTAATGAGATACACAGCAAGCGAGTCTATTTGCATCTTTAGCAGGTGTTTATATAGCAGTTTTTTTAGGAGAAATTAGCAGTGATTAGGTAATCTAAGTTGTCAGCTTCTTTCATTAACTCTTGAAGGATGCCTGCAGGTATTTTTTTTACAGGTGCATACAGCTCCAACACCCCCCCCCCCCCCCAGAGTAATGTAGACCCAGATAGGTGCCAAAAAAAATCAGCCAGCATTCACAATGTTCAGAGAATTGTGCAATAAGCCTCTAGAACAAACACCCCATAGGTTAATTACCCCCCAGGTCCACCCAGGTGCGGAAGAGTGACAACGTGAGTGCATTCATGCTGGTGCAGCACCCCTTCCCCTCAGGGAGCTGGGTGCTCTCAAATCTTGTCATCCATCCTAAAGCTGCTTTTGAAACATGCAAGTCATGTCACATCTGACATAATGAGACAGACAGAGACTAAGACATTAAATCCAAATTTGATATTGAGTTACAGGTGACATTCCCACAGGCACACCTCGACATCTAGATACACATATACATGCTGAAGTGTGACTGGTAGTCCATACGTGCTAGTACACTGAGTCCCAGACCAGGTTGGGAACATTAAAGCTGCATAAGAAAGAAGAAAACATCTTGTGCCAATCTGAATAAGCGGTGTATTATCTGAAGATCTCTGTCTCATCTGGTTATGCAGCTCTGTTTCAAAAGTCTGAAAAATTCTTGTGGCAACAATACAGAAGTCCTCTGCAACCAACATTTAGGGATTTCTTGATTTACGTAAAAATTGGAAGCAAACCTACTCACACAGTCTAAATTGCACAAATACACTTAGGGGCTGGGATGCTAGCAACAGTTTGGATCATATGGGCAGTCAGAAGTTTTCTGTCCATTTCTGTTGGATTCATCTATCTCTGATGCACCTTTCTAACAAAAGTCTCTGTCAAAGCTTCAATCTTATTTGATACAATTGATCATTAAAGTAACAGATTGTATAGTTTCAGCTGATGTGGCTGATGTTAACAGGCAGATCCATCTTACAAATCTGAAATGCTTGTTCCTGGTCAGAGAATGACTGGACCAATCAGCATCATTAGGAGAGAAAAGACAGTAGCTATGGGTGTAATTTAGTTGTACTGCAAGCCAGTAAACAATGGGCTGAAAATGGATTGTTTCACAACTGCATTGTCAATGTGCACATTTGCAATAGTCACGTCGCAAGATGTGCTGTTAGTCACATGACCTGAAGCACATCATGCTGCCACTTCTGTGTTGTTGATGTAAAGCTGAACCATGAGTTTTCTCATTTCTGCAACTAATCTACAGATGCATCTAAAAATTGGCTTTTATTCGGGGTGGATAATCTCAAATCAATCAGATCAGCTGATCAAACCTGAATCTTTACACCAAGTGCCAGCTTCCACTTTTTTCTAATTGAGAATCAAAAGATTGCAACCTTTTTGTTTTGGGCCCTGGGGAAGCTGTCGTTTGCAGACAGGCAGGCCGTATTCAGTCAACCCAACTGATATATAACCTTCCTAAGCCCTGTTGCCTTGCAAAAATCCTGTCTCTGAGCTCTGCAGGCAGTTCCTTTGCCTGGCTTGGTTTCTCTTTGATGTGCATTGTCATCTATGAGGTCTTCTATAGAGAGGTGTATGCCTTTACAAATAATGTCCATTAAATGCAGTTTGACACAGGTGGACTCCAATGTCAGCAAATATCAAGAGAAATGTAAGGAAAGTAGCTTTATTTTTGAGTTTTTAGCAAAGGGTGTAAATACTTAGTATAGTGATGTCTCAGTTTCTTTTTATTTTTTTAATAAATTAGCAAAAATTCCAAAATTCTGTTTTCACTCTGTCATGATGGGGTACTGAGTGTAGATTAATAATTTTTTTTTTTGATGGCAGCATCAGGCTGCAACATAAGGATTAAAAAGTTCAGGTCTGAGTACTTTCTGAAAGTACTGTACATATGAAACAGTCTATCTGGCATGTCAGGTTCTCAAATAGGCGTCAGTCTTGACATTTTTGCGGCCTGAGTGTTAACTTTTCTTTCCGCAATGATTAAGATCCTAAAAATTCTCTTTGTTTTCCTAAACCTTTGTAGAAAACAATGCTGGAATGCAGTTACAACACCTAGAATAACAAAAAGCATTTCTTTTAGCTTCAATTTCTCCTCTGAGTGCATCTATGTACAAGAAGACAACCATGTGTTTGTCACAAGCTACACCTGGATGCTCAGGATTTTTAAACAATTTCCTCGTAATAAAGAGAAAATGTCCACAGTTTAAAAATCCAACAGGCTGCAAACAGAGCATCTTGGGTGTAGCCTCTTATAATATTGATCTTGAATCATTGCCAGTTTGAGTTCCTTTTGAACAGATGAAGCCAAGCAAGCATCAAGAACACTGGCAGGCCGTGGCTTACGCTCATGTGCTTCTTCATGTCATAATTATAAAATGAATCTGGAAACAGACACAAGTTATTTGGAAGTCTATCAGTGCATGTGTGGCATGTTTTACTTGTTTATACTTCCCTCTCCCTGCATAACCACAGCAGGATTAGAGAACGCTGCACAGAGTGTACCGTAGTGCCACTGTGACTGTTGGGATTTCTGCTGCAGCTACCATCTGTCTTCATGTCAAACTCCAAAAAGCCCTGCAGCTTTACTGAGCTCAGGAAAGAGCACATGAGCGAGGTTTGAACATCATAAGTCACTGTGTTAAAGGTAACTGCAGTAGTAAAAACATCACAGCTAATGGGCTAAACCATTATGGAGTTCAGTGTCCTGATTCAGATTTGAATAGTTGATGTAATTTCATGTTCAACCTCTGCACCATTGAAACAGCTGAAGCATTAAAGACAAACAGAACTCCAACACCAACTTTTTCAAGCTGAATAAATCAGTATTACATACAGTTGTTTATCATTAAAGTCTAAATCTTAAAAGAGTTGAGTACAAAGCTTGTTGTTGGAAATATGCAGAGTGATTCTTCTTTTACAAGGTGGAAATCATTTGTTGGACTTTTCTATTTACTGATCTGGAGTCAAGTGACATACAACAGGACAAAAGTATTTGTCCGCCTTACCATTACCCCCAACAGGGACAGTAATGACATTGTATTCAGTATCCAGTGTACCTCAGTTTTTAGAGCAGAAGCCATGAGGCTACAGTCCTCAATGCACTAGTCGAGGAGTCCCAATCTCGACACATTTGGTGCACGTCTTCTCTTTCCCGAGATTTCCTCTTTGGCTGTCCAATCAATTAAAGGTAAAAATGCCCCCAGCCCCAAAATATCTTTAGAAAAATAAATAAAGTGGAAGAATTTAGGAACAACAGCAACTCAGCCACGAACACTCTGCTGATTCCTTAGCTGAAGAGTTCTAAACTCCCACTGGCATTAAAGTGAGCACAGAAACTGTGCAGCGGGAGCTTCATGGAGTGGGTTTCCATGGGCGAGCAGCTGCACGCAAGCCTCACATCACCAAGTCCAAAGCCAGCCATCGCATGGAGTGATGTGAAGCACACCAACACTAGACTTTGGAGCAGTGGAAACATGTTATGTGGAGTGAAGAATCACACCTCTCTGTTTGGCAGTCAGATGAGCAAGTCTGGGTTTGGCGGATGCCAGGAGAGAGTGACCTGCTTGACTGGATTGTATCAACTATGAGCTTTGGTGGAAGAGGGATAATGGTATGGGGCTTTTTCAGGGTTTGGGCCCCTTATCTCCAGTGAAGGCTAATCTTAGTGCTTCAGCTTACCAAGACATTTTGGACAATGCTGTGCTTCCAATTTTGTGTCGACAGTTCGGGGAAGGCCCTCTTCTATTGAATTTCCCTTCAGGGTTAAATAATGTTCTTCTATTTTATTCTTGTATTGTATTCTATTCCAACATGACTGTGCCCCACTGCACAAAGCAAGGACTATAAGGAGCCGTGACCTCAACCCCATTGAGCACCTTTAGGATGAATTGGACTGGAGAGTGTGAGCCAGTGCCTGACCTAAAAAATGATCTCCAGAATGAATATTTTTCCTGCTGGTGTAATGAGCAGGTGTCTAAATACTTTTGTCCATATAATGCAAGTCAAAAACTCTTCCTAAAGGCCTAACAACAAGTGATTTGTCCATATTTTCTTATTATTGATCTGTTTTTACTGACATAAATAGATCCATTCATTGAGGATAAATGCCTTTTATTCCCTCTAACAGTCAAAAATCAAAATTTACTCTCAGCCTGAAAGTGAGTCAGATTAATGACTCCACTGAAAGATCAGGATATTTATAATGTCCTGATAAGTGAAAGGTGTTACAAAAAAACAAAAACAGGGCAAACCTTGCCGTTCTGCTTACTGACGGGGATTTTCAACCACGGACATTCTCCACAACTTTGTCATTCCACCTGTGTCTCAGGTAAGCTGTCAGACAACAGCAGCCAGTCACACATGAATGGAAAACAAAGCAGACAGCTCAGCAACAAAGGCTCAGAGTTGAAAACTACAAGTGGCTCAACTGGCTTCAGATGTCGACTTACCACAAACATTTCAAAACTCTCTGACACTTCAAAATAAACAAAGTTACTCGAAAAAGTCTCTGACTCCTTAAAGTTAAAAAAACAAGCCTTAACAACAACGCAGATGTGACAACCATCTTTTACACTGAAGAAAGACCATTTTTGCAATGATTAACAAAATTCTGCTTTTTTCCTACAACTGTTCCCTGACAGGTGGGTGGGATTTCTTGTCAAATCTCATATCACTCCTCAGGACACCACGATAGAAAAGACTGACAGTGATCTGTAAGTGAACATCTGCCTATTTACATGAAACTTTGTTTTTTTTCAAGTGTAGGACTAAGTACGCTCAGTTTAGTGAAAGAGAAACATTTTCTCCACCTTTTTGAATTTGGCAAGGGAAAGTGTTAATGGTAGTGTCTCCATCCACTACTAACTTGTAAAATGCCCTCCTTGTTATTATAGTGTATCCCAGCCTGTGTCTATTTGAAATGTTACGTTTTTTTCCCTTTAAGCTCTTTTCTGATTGGTTCTTCTCTAGAAAGGACTATCTCCTCCAGACTGTACACTGCCATGTCACCTTCTTTAGACCTCTTTGCACACTGAGTCTGTTTTGTTGTCCCATTCTTGTGCACATTAGAGAAATAATTCCTGCTGCATTTGTGCTAAAATCATTGTTTTTGTCAGAACAGGTTAGATTTTTTGCATTTTTTCGCACCAGCCCAAGACATTTAAGTGGATGATAGATGATTCAAATCAGCACCTGCTGCTTCCTTCTCTCTCATATGCTAACTCCCCCCTCCCATCTCTGTCCTCCCCTCACTTTAAACACTTTAATTTGTCTGTGTATTATGTGGACACCAACCATAGTATGTAACAGATAACAGACAATACAAATAAAATGCAACAGTCTCAGTGTGCAAGGTTTGCATATGTGGTGTTTTCCGGCTTACGGACCTTGTATGAAATCAGCTCCCTTATCATACTTCTTTTTCTCCCCTTAAACTGTGTAGTATTGTCTTTACATTTTTCATTGGTAAACCTGCAGTCTTTGGCCAGGTGATTTTCTCCACCACATCTGCAGCATTTTCTAATGTCCAGCTGGGCCTTTGGTGGTGTGTCATCTGACCCGTCACTCTATATCATTTACCAGCTTCTTTTATGTAACGTAAATCCACAACGTCTGTTTGCTGCCTCCATTGCTTATGCAAACTTGAGTGCTTCTTCAAAAGTCAGTCCAGCCTCCAACAGGAGCCTCCACTGTCTCTCGTCTTCATCTATGACACGGATCAAACGACCTCTCAGCGTCATTGTCAACAAATCACCAAAGTTACAGTCCTGCACCAGCTTTCTCAGTTCTGCCACATAATCACCCACATTTTGCATATTACTCTGACACCCCCTGTTGGCACTAAGATCACACAGCATTTCACAGTCACTTCTTAACACATGGAAGTCCCCAAATGATGACATTTTAGGTTTTAAATGAACATCTTGTCACATCAGTGATCTTTTTATGGCACCATTTTTGAACCGGTACACCCACAGCAGTTAAAGTTGTAAGATAATGGGCATTTTGAGGTTTGTTCAAAGTTGTGGTGCATGCATTCAGGTTTTTTATGCCCAAATTGAAAATTCACTTCAAAAGTAATGCAGAGACCCCCCCAGATTCTGTTTATATCTAAAGTGACAGAGGACTGTTAGCCATTTTTTTAAGATTTATTTTTGAGCATTTTATGCCTCTATTGGATAGAGGAGGACAGTGGATAGAGTTGGAAATGGGGAAGAGAGCAGTGAGAGACATGCGGTAAAGGCCACAGGCCGGATTCAAACCAAGCCATCTGTCACTGTTTGCCATTTAAAAAAATATATATAAAATAATATAATAATAATAATAATAATAATAACAATAATAATTTTTAATGACAAAAATAAGCTAGAAATCATAGCTGGAAAGTCTGTCTTATTTCAGGTTTTGTTTCTATAATATCAGATTTGTTGAGGCTTTCTTAAAACAGTCAAAATAAAACAGAAAAACAGCTCTGATGCACCTGAAGTTCATTCTCTTCCAAGGCTACAGGCTCTGTTGTTAATGGCAGTCTTTCATTCATTCAAGTTAAGTCTTTGCTGCCACCTTGTGGCTTAAATGATTCAAAACAGAGCAAATAAAGCATCACGACCAACTTGGATGTAATACTTTGTATAAATAAGGAGTCAGGCAGGCTGTACAATGTTAAACAGACACTAAAGGATTAGGTCTGTGATTTGTACACTAAACCCAACATAGACAGCAATCACAACCCTTTAAATGAGACAGAAGATGTTTATGAGCTGTTCTAATCATGTAGCAGCACACCAAATTTGTAGGTTTCAAATCAAGCTTCTTTAAAATGTCTGCCTTTCTTCAACATATGGCTAAAAATCAAAAACAGGTCTAAATATACCACAAGTCATTAAGCAATATGAAGAAAAGTCACTTTGCAAGGTTAAAACCTTTAAAAAAACATCTCAAATGTCTTTGTACTGTTAGCTGAACATCAACTGTTCCAGCTCAGCACTTGATCAATAGACAGCCTCAGATAAAACTGCTAGAGAGCTAAAACATAGCTGTGTTTGATCATGAATGTGTTAATAAACAGATGAGCTTTCTGGTATGTAGCCCTGCACTACAGGTTATAGGATATGAGATTAAGGGTTACATTATTGTAAGTAAGAGCAGGTCTAGTATCACTGCTTGCATGAGCCAAGATACATGGGTACAGGCTTGGAAAGTGACCTCATACACTGAAATGGTCCACCTGAAGCAGAAGGCTGCAGAGTTTAGGGCAGACAAGGCAAGGTCAGGGAACACTGACTTATTATACTGACTTGTAAATCGAGAGAAGATAAAATTAATCTGTAATTACCTGGGGAAAAAAACAAAAACTGATGTTTGATACAATTTCTGTCACAATTAAAAGACAGCTAACACCTTCAGCCACAGGTTTTGAATGCTTAAAACTGGGGAACTGGAGGTCTTAGAGAATTGAAACTGGGATATGACTGCCAAAATCTGTGGGCACTCAAGATGACATTCCTGGCCCTGTGTCTGTTCAATCTTCCATTCTGTATCTGCTTTAGCAGTATCAAATTATGCAATGCCTATATAAGGTATTTCCCAATTGTATGGAGACACAAGGGTGGTACAACTTGAAAACTTGTTTTCAATTCTCTCCAACATCGAAAATCTGAAAGTCTCTTGTGTGCAAGTGGCCATGCCTTATATTAAACCTAACATAACCCTACCCTTACTCCCTTATTTGCCAGTCATCTTGCAGCATATTCATGACAGAATGCCATCGAAATAAATCCAAAACACCCCAGCTGTCAATAAGAGTTTTGAGAGTAAACCATGGTTATATTAAATGCCTTTCAAAAGTATTCATGCCCATGTTTTACCCTTTTAATCATTTTATAAATTATTCATGGTCAAAATAATTTGGCTTTTTTGACAAATAAACAATTTAATGTCAAAGTGAAAACAGTTTTCTACAAAGTAATGTCAATTAAATAAAAAGAACAAGGTTAAATAAGTGAATATATATACACCCCCTTTAAAGTGACTGACCTATTCAACAGAGGGTCGACCAACTGGTGCTAGTAGTCTCACAATTAGTGAAATAGGGATCACCTGAGTGAAGAGAATGTGTAAGCACTGATTATAATATAAAGACACCTGTGTCTGGAAGGTCTAGTCTCTGGTAGGGGTGTAAATCACCAGCTTCATCCTGATATGATACGATTTTGATATTTCGGACAACGATACAATATTTTCCGATATCACAAAATCTGTCATGTTATGATTTCGATTCGATATGGGCCCAGGATCGATATCAGGTGATTTTGTGCAAAAATTTCACAGTTACAGAAAAAAACAGTTTCTGCTATTAAATTATTGACACGTCTCTGTATTTAATAAAAATATGTCTTTAACAAAAACAACAAAGACCCAATTACCCTTGATTACCTTTAAATTAGGAACACAACTATGCACATTTGTGTTAAAACATATTGATTTAAAACAGCAAATATTTTCAGTACCAAACATTTTATTTCCTCACATCCCCAGATCACTCTAAAGCACCAATAGCTATGGACATTTTCTGCAACCCTTTGTAATAATGATCAAAATGTTTGGCCTGTGTTCCCATTTTAGATTTTTTTTCTTAAACTTATTTACACACGTGGACTTCAACAGATATTTCTGCTCTATATCAGTTCTTCATACTTTACACAGGGGCCTATTAATGTGGTAGCTAGTTCATTTTTGTAGTTCATTCATCTTATGAGATTTAAATGAGGTTAAATATGTGGCATATGATGCTATATAATGATTCTTTATCATTTTTTATTTATTGCAACCTTGATTTAAATAAATGAAAAGGTGCAACAAAATACCAGAGCAAAGTTTTATAAAAGACGTTCCTGTGATATGCAGCTTTATAACAAGAGTGAGGGGGTGGGGGTGTACAGAGAACAGCTGTCCTGCTTGAACCAAGTCAAGTTTGGACAGCTTATATTTTCATTATAAATCTAATGTAAAACAGCAATGTAAAATAAGTGTATCAAAGGAGATATGCAGCAGCGGACTTCTCCTTCTTTATGTATCTGCAGTCTGCTGCAGACAGCACTTGCTTCCTCAGCCATAACGGGTGGAGTGTTTTTATCCGTGAACGATCTCATACGGCGGTTATATACAGATAAAGACGTAGATGTAGTTGGCAAACTAAGGGGAGAGATCCGTCCTGCAGTAGCATCTGTCTCAAATATATCCACACAGCAGAGAGGATATCCTCTTTCCCTCAGCTGCAAAACTTTAAGCCACTGCTGCTACTTAGTTAGCTTGCAGCTAGCTTGCTGAGGACGCTGCCTGAGGCAGGCACTGTCAACGGGGGGGGGGGTCGATATACATAAATGAATCGTTACGCCCCTAGTCACTGGTTAATCAGTATTCCTGGCCACGATAACACCATGAAGACAAGGAACACTCCAAGCAACTCAACTCTTTTTGGCAGACACCAAACACTGCACATCACCACAAACACACCACCCCCTACTGTTAGGCATGGTGGTGGCAGCATCATGCCATGGGTGTGCTCTGGAAGACTTGTAAAGATAGAGGGTAAAATGAATACAGCAAAATATAGAAAAATCCTGGAGGACAATCTTAATCAGTCCGCCAGAGAACTGCAGCTTTGAAGATTCATTTTTCAGCAAGACAATGACCCGAAGCATACAGCGTAGGCTATGCACAACTCACGCACCAAGCTAAGTAATGACCATATAGATAGATGATGCCAAGTGTAACCAAAATGTGCCAAATCTAGAGATTTTAGAGTGTTTGCTCATGGTTTAAAAGTTTGATTTGGAGTTGCAACTGCATCATTCCTAGGTGACATCCATCCTAAACCCTAATTTTTTGAGCAACAATTATATTTTTAATCTATGCTATGTGCCGAGTTCATTCATTCTGACAAAGTAACGTATGTACTTACACTTCAACAGCTTAATAAATCTCTCATGGGTTTCCTTGAATATGATGCCTTTATTATTATTAAATAGGCTTTGTAGCTGCAGAGATACACTCTTTGAGTTAAAGATAGCGATGTAATTTTCAGACTGAGACCCAATATCAAGGCTGGTTATTAAGAACTCTATGGAAGTCTTTCCACAGTAATAGCCACCAGGCTAGGTCTCAAATTCAGTGATGTTGGTTTAAACCACTCAGCATGTGGCACCTTATAAAGGGTGTGTTCAAAGGTACAAGTATGTAGACAGCTCTGTTGGTAGACAAGACAGCTTCAAGAGCTAACCTTTCTGTCAGCTGAATCATTTAGACATCATGCCTTCATTAAAGGCAAGACAGTTTAGGTCCCCCATGTTAAGCTTAATATCGTTACTGCACAGTACAGTGTATCACCTTAACTCAACACGACTGGAGGTGTCAAACACACCCCTAAGGCTACATGTGGTACATACCAGTGAAAACAAAGTGCAGCAAAGCCCCAATTTACTAATTGACACCTTTGAAATGTGTGTAAAATAACTCACCTGTTGCATTTTCCCTCTCAAAACCTAAACTCAAACAAGAGCTTACAGCATCATGACCAAGGTGAGCACATTTTCATCCCCACAGTTGTCATTAACATAGCAGGACTAGACTTAGAACAACCATAAAAAGACTCTACACGTACCCGTCATTCAGGTCAGGTTTAGGTTCTGCCGGTTGCTCTTTCTTCTCCAAGTGCGTCTCTGCAGCGTTGGTATCAGGAAGTTGTGTGTCTTCGATCAGGTCTGACAGCACGACTGCCACCTGTTCTTGCACCGTCCTGGTTCTGTCGGTCTTCTCTGTAACTGTATCCGCCCACTCAGTCTTCCTCTGCGGTGCCCTATTGTGTTCAATCTGTGTGGCATCTGATTGCAGCTCAGCGCTGTTTGTGACAACCTCCACTACTCCTGAAGTACCTGTTACTGCACTTGTTGGGCTTCTGTCAGTTTCTGTGCTCACTTTTACTGTCTTGTTTGCTTCTGCAAGGAGTGAAACTTGCTTTTCTGCCTCTCTAAATAAGGGTGTGATCCTCTCCTCCACTGTACTCGAGTTACCAGAGGCAGCATGAATATATTCAGGGCTGCTTATGGCTTTGTCAGCCAAACATTGTACCTCCTGGCCTGGGAGTTGCTGATCCTCTTTAGGGTGGTCTTCTGTTCCCAGTTCCTTGGTCTGGTTGGCCTCGGACCCCTCCCCCAACTCATGTGGCTGACAGGAGGGTGGAGCAAGGTCGCATACCATCAGTGTTTTCACCTGCCCAACCGGTGTGGCCAGTCCCTCCTCCTTTCTCTCCTCCTGCCCCCCTTCTTTCACTTGTGAAAGTGCTGCAGTTGCTTTTTCTTCCACTTGAGTCTTTGCATCTTTGGCTTCAAACAGCCCAGATGTCAAAGGTCCTGAACTCTTGACTCTTTGTTGCACTTCAGATTGGCTACTGATTTCCTGTTCCCTTTGTGACGTTCTGTCCTCGTCTTTCAGTCTTATCTCTTTTTCCGCAATTTGCACATCCTTTGAGGAATCCTCAAGCAGCATTGCAGCTTCTTTCACCTCTTTCATCACCTCTGGAAAAGCTGTAGTTGCTGCATCTTTATGCAAACACTTCACTTCATCGTCTTGAGGAAATTTAGATATCTGGGTGTTTAAACCTGGTTGGTTCAACCCAATTTGACTGCAATTGTCCTCCTTTTCTTTTTCTGCAAACTCCCCATTATTTGAGATGTCCTCAATGCCTTTGATGGCCTCTTTTACCTCTTCTGCCACTTTTGGGAAAGCTGAAGTTCCTGTTACTTCTTCCTGATTCTTCTCTCTGTTATTTTTTTCCAGAGTCCTAGATGTCCAAGTTTGCACCTCAATTCTTCTAATATCGTCAACATGTCCTTTGCTTGTCTCTTTCTCTGCAGTCTCTCCATTATTTGAGACCTCTTCAATCACCTTGACAACCTCTATCACCTCTCCTGCAACCTCTGGGGATGCTTTAGTTGAGATGTTTTCCTCCTGGTTTTTCTCATTGCTGTGTCCCAGAGTTCTGGACGTCCAAGTTTGCACCTCAACTCTGCTTCTGATTTCTTCTTTGCCTCCAATATCTCTTTTGCTTGTCTCTTTCTCTGCAGTCTCCACATTATTTGAGACCTCTTCAATCACCTTGACAACCTCTATCACCTCTCCTGCAACCTCTGGGGATGCTTTAGTTGAGATGTTTTCCCCTTGGTTTTTCTCATTGCTGTGTCCCAGAGCTCTGGACGTCCAAGTTTGCACCTCAACTCTGCTTCTGATTTCTTCTTCGCCTCCAATATTTATCTTACTTGTCTCTTTTTCTGCAGTCTCCTCATTCTTTGAGACCTCTTCAATCAGCCTGATCACCTCTTTCACCTCTCCTGCAACCTCTGGGCATGCTTTAGTTGCAACGTCTTCCTCCAGAATCTTGGCATCCTTGCGCTCAAGAAACAGAGTTTCTGACACCTTATAGTGTGGTTGCACTTCTGTTCGGCTACTGATATCCTCCTTTTTGTCTTCCACATAATCTTGTTTCATCTCTTGTTCTCCAATCTCCTTCTTTGGGAGCTCCTCATGCAGTCCTAGGACCTCTTTCAAATCCTTTATCCCTTCTTCAACAATTGGAAGAGCAACTTCTGCTTCCTGGCTTATTTCATAGTTTCTCTCAAGATTCTGAGAAGTCTCAGTGACTGGATTATGGCCTCTAAGTTGTGGCTGTTCTTCACTTTGGTTGCCAACATCCTCTATCTTTTCATCACTGCTCATTCTGACAATAACCACCCTCACTCCACCCTCTTCTTTGTTGCTTATCTCTTCTTCTGCAATCTCATCCTGCTTTGGAAAATTTTCAAGCAGTTCAAAAACCTCTTTCACCCCTTCTGCCATCTCTGTAGCTGCTTCTTCTTCCTTTTCAATCTTTGTGTCAATGCCTTCAGGAGACCCAGTCGTCAAAATTTCCAAATTCTGGTGTCCCAAGTATGGTTGCACCTCTTTCTTTTCGTCATTGACTCCCTTATTCTCCATTCTGACTATAACCACTCTCTTTCCATCATCT
Source organism: Cheilinus undulatus (assembly GCF_018320785.1). NCBI lineage: Eukaryota > Metazoa > Chordata > Actinopteri > Labriformes > Labridae > Cheilinus > Cheilinus undulatus. The sequence continues at coordinate 15,456,473 of NC_054880.1, read as the reverse complement.
CTCTTCTCTATTTCTTGTTCTGTGATCTCCTTCTGATATGAGATATCCTCAAGCAGCTTGACAACCTCTTTAACTTCTCCTGCTGCCTTTGAAAACACTTCATCACTCTCTTGAACTTTTGCATTAGCTTCAGGTGACTCAGTCCTCAAAGTTTCTGAACTCTGGCTACTTATCAGTTGCACGACTTCAGTCTGGCTACTGATATCCTCTATCTTTCCATCATCACTTCCCTCATTCTGAATTTTGACAATCACCACCCTATGTCCTCCCTCATCTGTAAGGCTTGTCTCACTTTCGGGAACCTCCCCCATCTTTGAGATGTCCCCAATGTACTCCCTCAACTCTTTCACCTCTTGGACCTCTGTTGTTGCCACTTCTGTCTCTTTATTCTTAAAATCATTTCCTTCAAGAACCCTAGTTGTCCAACTTTCTGAACTCTGCAGATAGCCCTCGGTTTTGCGACTGATAACCTCGGTATCTTCACCATCGCCTGCTTCGTTCTGCACTTTTACAATAATCACCTTCCGTGCTCCCTCGTCTGCCTGGCTAAGGTCTTTTTCTTCAATCTCCTGCTTCATAAGCTCTTCACATAGGACTACAGCCTCTTTCACTCTAGGGAGTGTTGTAATCAGGACTTCTTCCTCTTGACTCTTAGCATTGTGTCTTTCAAGAATCTCCGATGTAATGGTTCCTGAACTCTGCTGATGCACATCAGTTTGGCTTGGCTCGTCATTGCTTCCCTCATTCTGCACTTTCACGATAACCACTTTGAGTCCCCCCTCATCCGTCTTGCTCTCTCCAATCTCCTCTTGCTTTGAGATCTCCTGGCTAAGCCTAACAACCTCTGGAATCACTGTGGTCACTACTTCTTTCTCATAAGTCTTTGCATTGCTGCCTTCAGATGTCCAAGTTTCTGAACTTCGATGATACACCTCAGTCTGGCTATGAATATCCCCATTCTTTTCGTCACTGCTTCCCTCATTCTGCATTTTCACGATCAACACTCTTGTGCCTCCCTCATCTTTTTTGTTGATTTCTGTTTCTGCATTCTCCTTTGGAAGCTCCCCAAGCACTTCAACTGCCTCTCTGTCCCTGTCAGCTATTCTACTTTCCTCTTCTTTAGCTACTGTGAAGATCTCTTCATCCCCACTGTCTTGTAAGTTGTCCTCTTCAGCGCTGTAATAGATCTCTATGGCGCTGCCATCATCTGATCCCACGCTGAAATACGTTGGACTCAATGCCCCATCATATCCACTCATCTTTCTAGCAAGAACGCCTGAAAATGTCTTTTCCGTGTCCATTTTTAACTCCAGCTCCCTCCCTATATCCATTTTCTCAGGCCCAGGAGAGGAACAGCCAGGATCAGAGCTCATCTCATCTGCGACTGACTCTTTAACTAGGATCACTCTCCGTTTGGGGTCTGTAACCTGAGTATCAGTCTCCAGGGACGTTACATAGTCAGAAACAGGAGGGGCAGGGCTTTGAGCCATGAGAGCTGGGCTGATAGTGCTTTGAATGAGGCCAGAGCTGTCTGATTTCACCTCTGAAAGGGGGCGGGTAAGCTCTGAGTAAGGGACTGTGTTTGTTTCTGCTGATTCAGTGGAGGAACTGAGAGAGGAAGTCACAGTAGAGTAAATGATGCTTCTTTCGGTGTAAGATTCATTCAGATGCCGTATCTCTGTGTGGACTTGAGGTGGAGAATTCAACAGGGATGACATTACTTCTGAGGTAAAGCTCTGGGGGAAGAGTGACTCATATAATGCTCCGTATACTTCAGTTTGATTGACAGGAGTGGTGTCAGCTGGGGTTGGGGTGGCACTCTTTGTGGTTTCAGGAATAGATGTTTGAGTGTGAGACATGGAGGAGTCTTGATTGATAGAAGATGCAACAGCAGTGGACAGATCAGGGGTCGTCTTTGTTGCAGTAGTGTCAATGTTTGAGACGACACTTGCCAAGGATGGCATGGTATTTAGAGTTGTGCCGTCAGTTACATCTGGTGCACCCATTTGATGAGTTGGTAATGCTGCTTTAGTAGAACTGCCAAGAGATATCTCGGTTTTTGTGTGCTGGAGGGAGTCAGTGTCACTCAGGCCATTGCTTGCAGGGACTAACTCAAGAGCTGCCGCCTTGACTTCTCCAGCGTCGAGCCCAAGTGGAAGCTCATTCTGCTTAAGGTTGGCTTCTGCCTGAGTCGTGAGGGCAGGCAGACCAGCATCAATTCTGGCTGAGTTGCCTTGAGCAGGAATATTCCCTTTCTCTTCTGGCAAGTCTGGACCATCCAGCTGCAGCTCAGGAATGGTCGCAATCGGCGCCCTCAGTGGTTCGGCATGTATGTCAAGAAAGTTGGACCCATTTATCAGAGGCTGCTTTGACTCTGGCTGGGCATTTGTAGAGAGTGATGGTGCAGAGAGAGTGAAGTGTAAATCAGACTGGTTGGTGGCCACAGGGGGAGGAGATGGGATGTCAAATGAAGTACTGGTGTCGAGCTCTGGTTGAGACATACTCATAGTCTTTGCAGTGGTCTGATCAATCTCCATCTGAGTGAGGTCCGAGGGCTACAGGAAGAGTTACACTCAAATTATTTACAGTTGAAATCATGCATGAATGGCAGAATAAAATTAAAATAAGCTAGCCTTATTATTATTTGCTCAATGCTATTGATCACAATGACACTCACAAAGAAACAAGACCCCCTCAGTAGTGTTTTAAAAAACCTTGAAGGTTGCTAACCAACACAGACTGCTGTTAGAATCCCTAATGCAACAATATCTTTCTACAGCTGCATTTAATCAGCAAAACCATTAAAATATTTATGTATTGATAGAAAACTTGTTGGCAAACATTAAACAGCCTTTTAACACACCTGCAACATCATTATTTATTGAAGTTGCTCACCTCATTACTGCAAGTCAAATATTGACTTTGTTCTGTTCTTTGTTTTAACCAACTCCAGTGAAATATTTGGCTCTTAGGCTAATAGCAGTTGGTGGCTAACTGTTTCAGTCTTCTGCTTGGTGCTAAGCAGGTAAAGTGTAGCTAGTTTTTAGAGCAGGGATGGGCATTTTATTTACAAAGAGGACAACATTAATTTTATTCCAACTGTTGCTATATAAATAGAAGTATAGAGGTAGAACTGTCCCAATTAGACATTTATAATTCCTTGCAGTTCAACAAAAATTTCACACCTACTTTTTCAATACAACTGACAATATTTACCAGTTATTTCAGAAATAAAATGTTTTTATTTTTCAAATGCATTTAGTAATACTTCATAAAATATTTTGACAGATATATTCACAGCAATATGCATATATATATACAGAAGTAAACATATGCCGGTCTACAAGGGTAGTTTAATAAATATAAATCTATGTTTCATATCTCAATGCATTCAGTCTTTGTGCACGTTGTTGCAATGGAAACTCACATTAAATCGTTTATAGTAAATTCTGTCATGTTTTCTTCATGTGTACATTGTTTACAATGCATTCAGAAAATATTCAGACCCCCTTCACTTTCATCAGTTTTGTTATGTTGCAGCCCAATGGTAAAGTTGAAAAATAATTTTTGTCCTCATTACTCTACACTCAGTATCCTATCATGACAAAGTGAAAGCAGGGATTGTTGTCCTTCCAGAACTTTTTCCCATCTCCACACAAGATCTCTGGAGCTCAATCAGAGTGACCATCAGGTCTTTTGGTCCCCTTCTCCCTCGACTGCTCAATTTGGCCAGGGAGCCAGTTCTCAGAAGAGTCCTGGTTGTACCAAACATCTTCCATTTGAGAATTATGGAGGCCACTGTGCTCATGGGGACCTTCAGTGCAGCAGAGATTATTTTGTGGCCTTCTTTAGATCTGTGCCTTGCAACAATCCATTCTCTGAGCTCTGTAGGGCGTTCCTTTGACCTCATGGCTTTGTTTTTTCCTCTGATATGCACTGTCAGCAGTGAGGTCTTCTATAGAGAGATGTGTGGCTTTCCAAATCATGTCCAATCAATTTAATTTACCACAGGTGGATTCAAACCAAGGTGCAGACTTTCTAGAGTTCCATTTTTACTTTGTCACGATGGGGTACGAAGTATAGATTAATCACAATAAAAAATACTTTTTTCAATGAGAGATGTAGCCTCAAAAGACAGCAGACGGGTTCTTCAAGTTCATCAAAACTTTTGTGAGTGTGGATTAACAACCTTCTTGGTTTTAAAAAGATTATCTTTGGTTTATATATAAAAAGAGACTAAGCCCAAATATTAAAAAAAATCAGGGGGACATTTTCTTAAAATTAATATTTCATCATATAGCTAAATAAATAGCACCAAATGTCTCAAGCTACAAGAAAAAAAAGCCAAATTACCTCCTCTTGCTCTTCAATGCCTGTGCTTTGAAGGCCAAACACACTCTTAGACAGACCCTCTTGTTCTTTCTTCTTCCTCTTTCTGAGACCAAAAGAAAAGGTGGCAAACTTTTTAGGTTTGCGAAGGTCCATTTCTGAGTAGCTGAGCTCTTTGCCCTGAGAAGAAGAAAAAAAAGGATGAGAAATACAAGAGTAGATGTTCAGGCGTCCACACACGGAAATGTGGAGTTTTTCCTCCTCTTTTTTCAATAATGATCCTACCCACACCCACTATACTTTGTCCTTGAAAATAACATGTTTTCAACATGAAAATACAACAACTCACTATAGCATGCTGTAAAGAGCATGCCATATCAACAGCAGTCCATCCTTCACCTCGTGGGAGAAGCAGCTGATTCACATACACATTTGACATATTCTTGACCTGCAAAACTTTTCTTTCTGTTCCTCTGCAATGACAATTTCATTTTAAAAATTGTACCACCTGATCTATATCTCATCTAAAACAGCTAATGATGGCAGCAGGTTTTCTTTCTTTGGAGTCCAGTTAGCAACATTATGGTCGCATTTAACAAAAGTGATAATGTTACACACCAGTGACATCAAAGGAGAAACCGGTGTACAGTGTAAGATAACCAGAATCAGGATCAGCTGATTGGCCATGTATGCTTCCACAACAAGGAATTTAATTCCGATTAGCTTTGTTCTCAGTGTAAAGGAATTAAACATTAAGCGCAAAAAACAAATGGAAAAAAATATTAAAAAACAATAAGATTTAAATACGTACAACCTCTTCTTCCATGTCATTTCTGGTAGATACAAGTTCTTCTGCATTGATAGTATGGTTGCAAGATGTGCAAAGGGTGCTAGAAAGCTGACTAGACATGGTCAGAGTATAAAACATGCAGGAGATGAGATAAGGCTTTTACCACTGTGAGTTTTCTTATAGTATTTGAGATACAGTAAAAAGTATAAGACAATGCAGGGTATTTTACATTAAGCAGGGCTAAAGTGCATGTTCAATAAAAGTTATATTTTCTGACAGTTTGTGACTGTTGGGTGGTCTTCAGAGCAACCCTCTGACTGTTGAGTGGCCATCAGAGTAACTCTGTGACTGTTGGGTGGTCTTCAGAGCAACTCTCTGACTGTTGGGTGGCCATCAGAGTAACTCTGACTGTTGGGTGGCCATCAGAGTAACTCTGTGACTGTTGGGTGGCCATCAGAGTAACTCTGTGACTGTTGAGTGATCATCAGTGTCACTCTGTTACAAGCCAGACACTATTTTTTCCCTATCAACACATGAAAGCTATAAACTGTGTTTCATAAAATCTTCTCCCTGGATGAGTGTTCCCTAAGGTGTGCTTTTCAGTGATCTAAAATCCATCTGCATTTGTACGAATGCCAAAAAAACATGGACAAACCTTTGTTTCCTATAACAACTGTCTACATCTGGACTGGGCCAAAGACAGGAAGATATTTTTTCAGCAAAACAAAAGCCAGACATGTCAACATAAATTCTGATCTTCAGAAAATAAACATTATGGTACTAACAGCTTTTATAATCATAACCTACATACTTTGATTAATAGTTTTGGGTTTGTTTTATGGCCTTCTTTGTACAGAGATGTCTTATGGCCATTTTAATGATAGACTACAGGGTCACATAAACTCTACCTCTGACTAGATAAAGTATTAACTGAACAAACATACCAAACATAGCTAACCGTTAAACTCTGGCAAGGTTTAATTAGAAGCCACCTGAGTAGGTCTGTCTGCGGTAAGAATGAGGATATTGCCTAATAAAAAATTATTCCAAGCATTACAGACAAGCTAGAGGGTTTCCACCCTAACTTCATTCCAAGCAGTAAAAACTACTCCACCCTAGAAAAAAATGAAAGACTAGTAGAGCATGATCTCCTTATCCTACATTTCCAGTGGTATGGGGTCTTACTAAAGCAGGATAGATCAAAAATTGTTTAGATTAAGTGCCCCATTTTGGAACAGAGTTCAAGAAAATTACATTTTTGGTGAATAATTGATGTAAAACAAGTAAAATATGCAGCTGGGGTGATAAACAGGTCATTAACAGATTATCTACAGCAATTCTACGATTGTTTTAGAAGATAACTTTGTGAGTAGGGATGTTATGATATCAAATTTGCAAACTTGAGTTTGATTCAAGAAAAAAATCTTAATATCAACACCTGTTATGATGGCATGACCCCAAAAGATAAAACGATAACCACTGCACAATGTCTACATCGCAAGAACATGAAGATACTGAAACACTGCCAACATATTTGTCAAATGTTTACAGTGTGCAGGGGTTTTTCTTGTAATATTTGCATTGTTTACTTCTCTCCACACCCCAACCTATGAAATAGATGTAGTTTTGAAAGCTTTAGTGCTTCTGGATAGTATCAAGCATCAAAATAACAGATTTCATCATCTAGAACAATTGCTGTTTAAAACTATTAAGAAGAGAAAAATCCAGACAACCATATTCAGAAGTAAAAGTCCATGCTACCAGAGATAACATCTTTATTGCTTTGCAAAATATGAAATTACCATTAAGCTTTTCTGTATAGCTGATTGACCTAACAGTCATCAACAGGACAAATTTTGAAAAATGTCAAGTTATCTCAGAGAAGACCTATTTTTACCTAGGCTTTCCTTATCAGATATCTATAAAAAGATGCTACAGCATGCTCATGCAGGCCAACCCGGACGATAAAGATAAAGGTGAGGTATTTCTGGTAGTTATGTGTCTTTTGGAGAATGGTGACAAAGGACAAAGACACTCAAAGCTGTCCGTCACTGTCATCTGGCAGGGTTTTAAACCGGGTGTGTCTGCTCAAATTCCTCCTTCTGTGATGGATAGATTTGAAAGCATGAGAAGAAACAAAGACAACAATCGCAGTGGAGTCTTAGTGAGTCAGAAAAAGTTGACAGAAAAAAAAACTTGCTGCTGACTTGGACACTTTTAAAGGATAAGTCTGAGCAGAAGAACAAGTGTAAACCAGGAACCTATGGAACAGTAATGTGAAAATATACAAACACACAAAACCTAATTGTGTTCTTTATATTTAGCAAATTAAAAAATAAACATATTTACTGGTCCTATGATCTAGAACCTCTAGCTAATCATTATTCAAGTTAAGTTGCATGTCCCAAATCACATGCTTCTGTTAGTATAAGCTATTATAGAGCACTTAAATGCAGTACAGACTACATTATTACAGTGGGTTAGTATTGCCTGTGTAGGTTCTCAGTCATTCAGGTCATGGTTATCAAATGCTGATCAAGTGGCAACTGGATGTTCAAAATTCTACAAGAATCTGGAACCAGTCCAGTTGCCACTTGATCTGTGTTGGATAAGTGGGTTAGTATTGTACCAAATCATGCACTACCATTTTACACTTACAGTCCGATAGACCTTTTTTTATATATCCATAGCATGGATGTCATCATATTCATCTGGGAAACATCCCAAAGAAAGGGTTCAGGAAGGGCATGACTTGTCAAAAAATACTCCGAAAGTGATTGGGCGAGACAAAATAAGTAGTGCGTATGTGCAGCTCTGGTAGTAACCTGAGCTCGACAGTCATGTGCTGCTGTAGTTGATGAACAGTGGAGTGCACAAACATCTTCTCTGCTTTCAATGTGGCTATTTGCTCTTCATTCTATAAAGAAATGTGGTTCAGTTCTGATAAAATTGCCACTGTACTCAAGCTACATCTTAGGCCGGCCACACACTACAGGATTTAAAGGCTGATTCAGGGCAAGATTTGCCTCCCCCGACGATCTTGGGGGCGTATCCCGAGAGAAGCCTCCTTACAAACGATTATTTGTCTGAATAATCCTCATGTGTGGTGTCAACACGATTGTTTTACTGCTCCAAATTGTGTCGTAGCCTCCAAAATCCTGAATCGTAAATATCAAACACATTTCTAAACTTGATTCTAGGCCGTAGTGCTGCTGGCGGAGCACCCACAGCAACCAATGAGAGCGAGCAGACAGGGTAGCGTCACAGCCTGATCATACGTACTTTCACTGCTCACAACCGTAAACACAACTGTACCTTTATGTCAGCCAGGGTTTCATCCCGACTCTTTCCCATGTTTTATGATTTTTGCTGCACCTCCAACGCATGCCAGGGCAGCGTGCTGTGGAGACACAGCAAGATGGTATCGACAGACATCCGTGGGTTTTGTTTTTTGTTTTTCTGAAGTCAGGTGATCATGCGAGGTTGTAGGGGTCAACAGGTGTGTGGTCTCCAGTGATCCGACAGTCTAGCTGAATTGTCTAGTGTGTGCGTTCAGAGTATTAAAGATGGACAATCTTTGGAAATTGTCCTTAAGTCTGTGATCTCTCACGATTTTAAAATCCTGTCAGATTAAAAAATCGTCTAGTGTGTGGCCGGCCTTAGCTAACCTCTGCGACAGCGGTAGCTTTTGTGTATACCGGCTTACAGAGCAGCTAAACTCCTAAAGTAACCATCGCAGGGTCACGCCCAAGAAGGCCAGGAGAAGAGCAAAAACATCTTTTCAGTCACAAATAGTTCTCAGCGCTGTATTTGGATCTTTATTTCATAAAGAAATATGGTCCGGATCTGATGAAACTGCAGCTATTCTACAGCTACTATAGCTACAGCGCTAAACTGGCGACAGCCAGTGCTACCCTCTCCCAGTACACCTAAACTCCACCCACAGCTACCGCTTCATGCTCCAAATGAAGCTAATTAGTCCAGTCTGTTTTAAAACCTGGAACATTTCAGATTGGAGCTTAGCAAGATTTGCATGATGACGGACATGGAGTCTGACCAATACATCTGCTTTACAAGGTAAGTTAACATTTTCGAAAAGACTGAAATTAGCTCCCACTGCTCATAACACATCAGTTAGCTAGCTAGCGCACTAGCATGCTAACACTACAATATCTGCTGCGTCATCAATGGTTTCACACTAAATTCTTGGACCATTTTGAGAGTGCCGGTACAGTGCACTGCTTTTAAGTATACTTCTTTGTGTGAATGCACTTATGCACTCAAAATATTTACTATTTATTACAAAAGTTTATGATTTGGGACATGAAGATGTATAGCCTTTCTCCTTTAAACAAAATGGAAACAAATAAAACAAACTAACGGCAAAACCAGCTTTCTGTATGTGTTTCTAGACTTTAATTCTTGTGTTGTTTTTGTACAACTTACTTTCTTCTCAAGTAAAAGCTATACTTTATGACTCTGAGGTTTTATAGTTTCTAAAAAGTTAATCTAAAGACTATTGCTTCAGCCGAAAGCAGATATTCCCTCTTTTTTGATAAAGGAAAGTTTTAAATATTTATTTTGGTAAAATTGCTCTGAAGTGTAAAGAGGAGAGGGTTCCACTGATGTAGCGTTGTTGCCTTACAGCAAGAAGCTTCCCGGTTTGAATCCTGGTCGTGAGGACCGTTCTGTGAGGAGTTTGCCCGTTCTCCATGTACAAACTCTGGCTTCCTTCCACGATCCAAAGATATGTTGGACCAGCCCAGGTTGTACCCCGCCTCCCGCCCAATGGAGATTGGCTCCAGCCCCACGCAACCTCGAACGGGATAATTGGTGTAGATAATGGATGGATGGATGTACGGAAGAGGATTAGGGCCTGGCAAAGGAGAGAAATAATGAGGGGGGGGAGATTTTTTTTTCATTATGCACTTTGAGAGATGTTGAGAAAAAAAGTCAAAATGTTGGGAATGATGTATAAAGTTAAAATTTCACTGTCTCTCGTGAGATTGTAGTTTAACCTTATACTAAGTGTTTTGACTTTTTTCAAGATATTTGATCTTTTCAAAGTGCATGGTAAAAAATCTTCCTCCTCTGATTTTCCTTTCCCATGCCTGGCCCTTATAGGTATTATTACATCCAAAACAAAACACACAAAATCAGAGATACACATGGGTTCATATATATTACATGCAATTCCACACATGAAAAACTAGTTGTCTGAAGCCACATTGTCTGAATGGGATCTCAGTGGAAAACATGGGAAATGTCTGTCAGAGTAAAATAACACAGTCTTTAACGAATGTTTAATCAATGGGCATTTCCCTGGTACATCACAGAGTCAGTTGATATAAATAGTAGTTTTAGAAATCTTGGAACAAAAGTTTCCCATTATATATTTTGGACTAGTTCAAGTTTTGAGAAAATAATTTGTAACTACAGTGCCTAATGTTCAGAAAGCATGACAATGGCCAATTTTAATTTTAGTTCCTTAAGTACACAATGTCTGCTTTACATGCACCAGGTGCACTTCCTGTTAAGAATGGAGAACAAAATCCAGTGCTTAATGCTACTGGTGCCATTATCTCTAATAACTACCAAGCCAAATTAAAACAAAGATTTTGAGGCTCTATTTGAGTACCGTGCCACTTCAATGCGACCCCTTACCAGTCCAAATCAGCGGCACAAAATACCTCATGGAATTATCATGATTTATCTTGATGTTGAAAATGGAGTGCCTCAGAGCTCAGTCTTTGGACTGCTGTTGTTTAAACTTTACATCAACAGCAAATTTTCATCTATATGCAGATGACTCTGTGATTTACTGCTACACAGCATCAGGGCTCTCTTTCCCTTTAGGAGGACTTTAGTATTGTACAGCACTGCGTGAGTTAAAATCTGGTTCTAAGTCCTGACCAAACCAAACTCATAACATTTTCAAACTCAAAGAAGAAGTCACTGAACCTACCTTGTAAATCTGCATCTCAGGGTGATGTGATTGACTCTGTCTTTTAAAAACCCTGGGTTTTTTTTGGTTTATTTATGTTACCATTTTATTTATGGTGTTTTTTAAATTCTTTTAAAAGTTAATGTGTTGCTCAAATTTAGTCAAAGTTGTCTTTGCAACAAAAAGTATGTTTTTTTTTTTTAAGCTTTTATTCCCCTTCTCAAAAGTTTTGATTTATGGAAATGGTATCATTTTAAACATATCTATTTCACACCAGTATCATCAATAACCCAACCCTATAACTGCTGACACTAAGTGGATCTGACAGCTAAACCCAATATGACGAGGTTTTTCCACTAAAGTGTATTTGTGTTCATTTACAGTTGAGTTAAACAATCTTTGACAATTCCTGCAGAACGACATACTACTCTTCAATAAGTATGTTTCCCCTCAGGTCTACATAACTGCCACAAATAACACAGGTTTAAGCTAAGTTCAATCTTGCTCTAAAAATGTGTCCCTTTACCTGTAGGTAGAAGAGGCAAACTTCTTCACTGTGTGTGCAAAATAACTCGAGACCATAGCCAAAAGGATGCCACATATCATCTCCTTATTTCTGCATCGAGGCCATTCTGCATCCTTATTGAGTGCTATCATGACTCCTAAATGCCATACTTACAAAATACCTTCTACTGCATTCATTTGTTATTGTTGCCTCTGCATAGTCCGTCAGTTAATGCTCTCAAAAACAACATCATTGTGTTGTAAAAAACTGGTGCCCTCTGCTGGAGGAAACAAGAAGTACAGCTAATATATTTGCAACCATCACGTGGACTCTGATTTGATCGAACTAGGAAGAAGACTGTTTGTGTTTTGTGTTTTGTGCATATGTGGCGCCCTCTACAGCAGAGTCCTCTGTGCTGCAATCACCTGCAGATGACAGTTTCTCCATATGTGTGAAACTAAACCAGGATTTGCAGGTCTGCTGGTTGTTAAATAGAAGCACATAAACATGAATGTGTTTTTTTTTGTGAATAGATAAGACATATCTGTGCGTGTGAGAAAAAAAGTGCAGGAGGGTCAAAACATGGCGAGCAATACCCCAGGGGAGGTAAAAACATAAATGGAATGCTGAGCCGTTGAATTCCCCTCACAAGGGGGCCCTTTCCCATGTTTTAGACTTTAAAATTAGCCCCCAAGAATATTCCTGCCTAGACAAGCACCTGACTTGCTCTCAGAGGTGCTGAGAAAAACCTATAAGGCTGAAAAACACAAGCCCAGGTTATCTAACCATCAAAACAACCCATATAAACTCAGATCAATAAAAGATACTTTCTTCATAGTTTCTGTTAATGTTGTTTATGCTGACAGGCAAACATGCTGCAAAGTCAGTCATATGAGGTGTTAGATCATCTTGTTTACTTCCCCACAGCTGAGAAAGTAAAGACTGCATTTTCAGACATTTAGATGAAGTTGCATCATCTTCATGAAGAGTTAACACCCTTCAGTGTTTCCCACAGAATGACAGGCTGGCTGCAGCCAGGGTGGTGATATACTGTATTGTATATTACAGATACTTTGCCTGCTGGTTTGGCTCTGTTTGTAGGGTGTGAGATCCTTCACAGAGGCCAAGTCCATACTAAATCAACCCCAGGTCAGACTCTGGCTAGGCAATGAAAAAAATCAGTGTTTCCCCTGGGGTGACCCACCTCCCCCCACCATTCTAAACGAAGGGCACAACATACTTGAGTATTTATTTTGCTATCTTGAGCATCATCTACTCTGCTCACGTTCCTACCAAGGTAGAGTCAGGATATGATATCTTTGCTGAGAAATTGAGCCTACTACGGCTTCCGGTGGCGCTGCTCAGCTGGCGACTCGGACAGTAGTACTGCCAGTAGCACCGCTGCCTCAGACAAATTTCCTGAATGGGACAATAAAGTTTATCTATCTATCTATCTATCTATCTATCTATCTATCTATCTATCTATCTATCTACTTAAAGAATTTACAGCTGGTTCATTTTTCTTTACTTTATTTTGCAGATATCTTTGAAAGATATGCCTCTGAAACACCTATAATGCAGATAAAGTTTACCTGCTGACTTTTATTACCTAATTAAATAAAATCGTGCAACACGAAGCACATGAATCATGCTGTTCCCAGACCTCTCTCTCTCTCCAGCAACACTTTCCAACTACTCCAGGGGGTTCCCGAGGTTTTGAGCGCTAAAAAAAAAAAAGGAAAAAAACAAACAAACAAAAAAACAGTCGAAACAGGTTTGTTATGGCCACTGCCTTGCCTAGAAATAAAACTACTTACAAAGAAGTGTTCCTGAAGTGTTCTCAGACCAGATGTGGGTCTTCCTCGAGGTCTCCTTCCAGCTGGACATACCTGGAAGACCTCCAAATGGAGGTGCCCAGGAGGCATCCCAACCAGATGCCTGAACCACCTCAGCTGGCTACTTTCATTGTGAAGGAGCTCTACTCCTAGTTCCTCCTCCAGATGTCTGAACACCTCATCCTATCTCTATGGCCCAGCCACCCACTGGAGAAGACTCATTTTAGCTACCAGTATCATTCTCTCAGTCATTACCCAGAGTTCATGACCATAGGTGAGGGTTGGGAAGTATCAACCAGTAAGCTCAGCTCCTTCTTCGCCACAGTGGGCCAGCACAATGCCTACAGAACCACCGATACTGCCCTAATCCACCTGTCAATATAATGCTTCCTTTTACCCTCATTCGTGAACAAGAACGCAAGATACTTGAACTCCTTCATATGAGGCAGAGACTCACACCCCACAAGGAGGGAGCAATCCACCGTTTTCCAGCAGAGAACCATGGCATCTGACTTGGAGATGCTAACTCTCATCCTGACCGTGTTGCAGCTGCAAACCACCCAAAAGCCTGTTGAGGTCCCCAGCCTAGGAAGCCAACAGAAACACATCATCTGCAAAAAGCAGAGACAGAATTCTGAGGTCACTAAGCCAGAAACCTGAGTGAACCCGTCAATGAAAATCACAAAGAACTGGAGATAAGGGGCAGCCCTGTTGAAGGCCACCGAGAATGTGTCTGACTTTCTTCAGAGAATGCAGACTCAACTTTCACTTTGGTTAAACACAGACCCAATGGTCACGGCAAGTCCGCAACAAGTCCCATATTCCTGCAGTACCCTCCCTTTGACCCCTCGAGGGTCACGGTTGTAAACCTTCTCCAAGTCCACCAAACACATGTAGACTGGATGTGAAAACTCTCATGCTTCCCCAAGAAGCTCTACAAGGGTATAGAGCTGGTCCACCGTCCCATAGTCAGGACAGAATCCACATTGTTTCCTCCGCCAAGGAGGTTATGTGATCGGCAGGGTTTGTTTGTTAATTGGTTTGTTAGTTTGTTTGTTTGCTAGTTTGTTAGCAACATAACTCAAAAAGTTATGGACGGATTTTGATGAAATTTCAGGAAATGTCAGAAATGGCATAAGAAAGAACTGATTAGATTTTGGGAGTGATCCGGATCACCGTCTGGATCCAGGAGTTTTTTAAAGGATTCTTTTCTATTGGGAGATAGGGCTAATGGCAGAGGTCTACGTTCTCCAAGTGCTTTTCTAGTTCCTCCTGTATCCAGGGTACGACAATCGGCCAGAGCTGATCCAGTTTGTGTCAGTCTCTGTAGGATGGTTTTAATGGTTATGAATCCAGACAGTGACTCTAAGCAGAAGCAGTCACTTGATCATATCAAAGATGAAAATATTACCATCCTTGGGAAACTGTCTGACTTTTGCCTGGGGAAAAGTTGAGTCTCTGTCCCTCTCTAGTTGTCCTTTTATTTATTTTTTTCTGCAAAGAATAATCAAATACTTGCCACAGAACTGTAGTTATAAACTTTGACATGATTATAGTTCTAGCACCATAATTTGATCACACCAATCTCAACAAAAACATCCATCTGTCCGATGGATCTTCCATGTGGTGCTGAGATATAATGTTCACAAAAAATGGTTTGGATGGACCAACAGAGACCCTGGATTCATTATGCCTATGCCATAAAGCTTTTTGTCAGCTATAAGAAAGCACTAATACTTCATCACTAGGTGGCGACCTCAGGGCAAGGAGAGCAGTAACCCATAAATCAAGTTAGCAGTCTGGAAAGAAGCCACCAACTTTTGATGCCAAGTCTGTCAGAATAGCTGACATACTTTTATCTCCTCTTATTATGGTCATAATTGTTCCCTATAATTAAAGCCTAGGTTTTATTCATGGATGTAGATGCCAAGGATGACTGAGCACAGGCTGAATGACAGAAATGTATTTCTGTCTGTGTGTTAGACATAAAAATACTTTTTAAGCAAAACAAGTGGATTGAAAGCTTTGCTCTCCTATTTCAGTGTGTTTCTTCTGTATGTGAACTCTTAGCTGATTTGTGTTCAGTCTTTTCTGACTGATGGCAGCCATCTGAATAAATTCCTGAAACTGCCACAGGTTACTAAGGTTCAACATTTTGTTTCTAGTACATGTGCCTCACATATATCTAAACCTACATGTCTCATTCAAAGGCATGAATTCAATACCTTTAGGTTACTATTAAGTCTACCAACATTATCAGTCAACTCAACAGACTGTAAAAAGGATGGACCACATAACAGCTGTCCACAAATGAAGTCAAACCTAAATCACCCACTTGCGACTGGCTGCATTATAAATAATAAATCCTGCTTCCTCCATGTTAACGGATGGAATAACCGAACGATAATACGCCTCAAATAAATTCATCACAAACATTTAAGTGATTATCAAGTTAATAACAAACCATTTTACCTCTCCATTAGAGGTGTACATATCATGACAATAGAACCACAACTTCAACTTAACAAAAAGGGCTTTTTTGGGTGCTGGTGTAGCTCACTGAGTAGAGCAGGCATCCCTAAGCAGCAGCAGACTGGTCCAAGTATCTGCACATGTTTGGTGCATGTCTTCCCCCATTCCCTCTCCCCTTTCATTCTTCAGCCGTCCTGTCAAAAATGCCCCATAAATAATCGTGGAACAAAAGAGCCTTTTTCATCAATTGGTATCACTGCACCGACTGATTTTTTTTTACCATCACCAGTCAGAAAAAAAAGGCAGAGAGTCAACCTCATGTAGGAAAATGCATACTGATGAAGAATATACACTTTGCATCTTTTAGTAACACCTTAAGCGAAAGGTGTAAACCAACTCAGTGGATAACTTCAGTCATGGTCCAAATGTGCCTCACATCAAAAACAACAACAATCCAACAGAAACTGTACAGCAGGAAATCCAAATAAAACTGAACACATCTAAAACACATCTGAACACTCTGCCCACATACACCCCCCCCCAGATCTGAGATCAATTGACTCTTTACAGAGTTGAACTAACACTGGTTGATCAACAATGTCAAGCAACTCCAACACTGAAAGCATTTCACTCAGACTGGAGTCAAAAAGACACTTAATGGGTTAAAATCAACGCCAAAATGTTAAACTCTGAGATTTCAACACTCCAGTTTTTACAGTGTACTACCATTAACTATAAAAAGCAAGAAAAATACCGTGATATGATATTAAGGTTTTCCCCAGTGGGAGATTTCAGATTCCTCTTTGGGGTATTTTGGCCCCATTTTTATACAACCAGGGGAGGTAACAATGTTCTGCCCATCTTTACAGACTGTTAATGGTTATATCAGGTTAAGCTGTGTTGTTTTTTCCAATTACATCAGAAGCATAACTAGTGGATTTGAAGAGATATTCCAAAAACAACGTCTGATCTGCAACTAATCATTTCTTACCATAAGTAAACTGATCTTAAGGTTGACTAAATATTTACTGTCCTAGTTGTGAGAGAAATGAGTGAAATGCTGGGTTTGTGTGCGACTCTAAACACTGTCTGTTTTATATAATAACCTAGAGGCAACCTTTAAAAACAAACACATTATAACACATATCATGTCCCAGGAGAATTTATGATACTTCTTCAAATATTCGAGTACAGCCTTGAGGGCAAGCAGTCTGCAAAAACATTTTTACAAAAAAGCCGAAACTCTCTACATGATGCAGTCTTGTGCGCTTTCTGAGCTGCTTAAAGCTGAAAACTGTGGACTCAGGGTAATTTTAATTTAAGCTTGACTGACCTTAGATCTGGGCGCAGTGGCGTAGAGGGAGGCCTTATTCTTGTCTGCCATGTTGTTTTCAGCCCAGGCCGCTCCATTCTCTCTGGTAGCATCTGCAGGACTGAGGGGCACACAAGGAGAAATGTGAAATTAGAGGAGTCTCTTCTGATTCAAGTGAAACTTGTTGATTTCTTAATGGATTTCTTTAGGGGTGGTCACAAATGAAAGAAAAAGGATACCATCCTGACTTTTGAAGAGCAGTTTGGTCAAACATCTCCTACTTTAAGAACTTAGGAATATAAAATACTGCCAGTGAAGTATGAGGGAAACTTCACATATATTTAACACTAGTCAACACACGTCATGTTTTCACAGAATCACCCGTGCTTAAAAAAAGGAGGGAAGATATGCTGCATTCCAAAATAAAGTTGTGAATCAGTGCTTCAGGAATGATGAACAGAACTGGCTGAGCAGAGACTGATTTGGTCTTTCTTAAGAGTCCATGTAAAGTGTGACTATTCTTAAGAACAAAGGCTCATTATGCCACTGAGACAACTTTGACAGGCAATGAATTGTGCTAGTAAAACTAAAAGTTGATTTAAAGCAAGCAGCGAACCTGGCAGACATGGCTGGTCTTAGTATTTCACAAGCTTTTGTAATAGAAGGCAAGACAGACTAGTGAGAGAGGAAACCAAGACACCTATGACTACTGTGAAGGAGTTACAAAATTCAGCAGCAGAGATGGGAGAGACTGCATACAACAACTGTTGCCTAGGTTCTCCACCGGTCAAAGCTTTATGGGAGGGTGGCAAAGAGAAATCCACTGTTACAAGAAAATCATTGAATCTTGTATAGAGTCATATGGGAGACTCCATGGTCAAGTGCAAGAAAGTTATTTGGTCTGATGAGGTCAAAATGGTACCTTTAAGACGTGAGGGCACTTATCACTGCACATCCCCACAAACACACCATCGGCACTGTGAAGCACGGTGGTGGCAGCATCATGCTGTGGGGATGGTTCTCAGCAGCCGGCCCTGGAAGGCTTGTAAAGGTAGAGGGTAAAATAAATGCAGCATAATATAGGAAAATCCTGGAGAACAATTTTATGGAGTCTGCAAGTGAACTACAGCTTGGGAGAGGAATTATTTTATAGCAATAACAATGCGACAGTGACCCGAAGCAGAGATTGAAAGCTACACAGAAATGGTTCAAAGACAACAAAGGTGAATGTTCTGGAGCAGCCGAGTAAAAGCCCAGACCTAAATCCAACAGAGAGTTTTTGACTGGACTTGAAAAGGGCTGTTCACACCCAATTCCTGTGCAGATCTTGAGTAGTTTTGCAAGGCAGAATGGAGTAACATATCAGTGTCCAGATGTGCAAGCCTGATTAAGACCTATCCAGATGAATCAGATAGGGTACAGCAGCTGAAGACTACTCCTGTCAAGCCTGAAAAGGAAACTGAGGCAACAATTCACACATGCTCCCTAAAACTGGACAATGTAAGACTGGACAAATATTACCTGGTATGATGAGTCACACACTAACAACCATGGTGCACTAAAAGTACCAATCTGATGCATTTTTTGAACACAGTCTTGATCGTGTCTACATACCTAAATGTGTTGATTGCTGCCATGTGTGAAAAGACATTTGTGTTAATGAGCAGTTGAACAGGTGTACCTAATAATGTGACATGTTATTAGGTAGTGTTTCCTGACAAAAAATAAATAAAAATTGTATCCTGCTTTCTTTAAACAGTCACTCATGTGTTACTCATGAAAATATTTGCTGTGGAAAATGTAAACAGAAACTGTTCCTTCAGTATACAGTAAATTGTCTTATCAGGTACCTGCCCCCCGGCATTGGTTATAAACATTTAAAATTAAGTATGGAAATCATTCATCTTGAAGCTGAAAGTCTAATTACATCTGTAAGTCACACATTTTAAAATATTGCACAAATTAGAGTGTCGCCGCCTTGATAGGTACAGTATGTGGGTTCTTAAAACTTTCTGCTTGGCATCACTAAAGCGCACTTGGTCACAAACCTTTCAGCTTTTTAGCAATAATTTGGAAGTTTCACAATTAAGCTTATTCAACTAATAAACTAAAATGCAGATACAATCAATCATGGTTTCTCCTAAATTATCATTTGTGATATGACACTCTCATGACACAGCCATGGAAATGGTAGTGAATGCAAAAGCCTAACATTAGACAAGCTTGAAGTTGCCACTATAGCAGGGCCCACTATAGCAGGGCAACAGCAGAATAAGCTGTCTGGCATTGGCAGATATTTGGCAAATTTTTTATGGGCACAGTCCACATATTCAGCTCTGCCATAAATGCATGTTCCTTACAAATGTGGCACTATTTTAAAAGGGAAATAAACAGGCTTTCAACGGGTTAAGCTTTACAGCCAAGAACATTGCTACCTCAAAGAAAAGTCTACCAAACACCAATTTCCTTACTTTTTGCTAAACAACACTTAAAATCAGACACTGTTCTTCGTCTTTGGCATTGTCTTTGCTTGAATTTCAAAGCTGTTTCCAACTTATGATCTAGGAAGTTGGTGTCAGTGTGAGGCTGCATGGGCTTCAAAGTCAACAGAGACACACCATAAATAATGATAAGCTGTCCCCACATCAAACATGGGCAACAAAGGACACTTTATACACAAAAGCTGTTCGTCCTTTGTGCAACTGGATGAAACAGGAAGCCACATGACAGGCAAACACTGGTAACAGCACCATAATTCATAGACTACAGTCAGCAGACCGTAGCCACAGTCATGTTAAGAGTAAATGCACACCATTGCATTCTTCAAACTGTTGCTTGTTTGAAAACCTGATACAGACTCACCAATACAAGTCTGACAGCGGCTGCACGTGAATACACACCTCCAAAAAGACAAACAGACAAGCACACTTGCATATGCACACTTATTTGGCAAATAAACAGCCATATGTTGTCCATATCAGTCTCTTTTCCAAGCAAAACAGCAGCCCTTCTAGCAGTCAAGTGCGAAACTATGACTGTTCAAAAGACAAATAAGCTGTTAAGCATTCATTAAAACATCCACAGATAAAAGGGTGAGTCATATCTTTGTCCCTAGTGATGTGTGTTTACATGTCAACATGCATGATACCAAGGGATGTACAAGGCCTTTAACTCTGAACTTGCAACACCTGATATACTGATAAAAAGATTCTTATCAATGTCTTGATTTCTGGATTTAGTTCAACAGGATGTAACCATGAGATGTAGCCTACAACGGGTGCATTTGGTGCTTTCTCTGGCTGTGCAGTAAAATGCGACAAGTTGTTTGCATAAGAGCAGGACTGAGCGAGAGATAGAGTGGAGGGGAGGGAGCTAAAGCGAGGCCTTACTGCAGTGAAACGTAGGTTACATATTTGCATCTGTATCTACAACCTAGCACACACTTGCTACAGCAAACCCACAAGATTGCTGCATGTAGATGGGCTACAATAGACTATATCAGTCAGCTTCACAACTGCAGAGGAGGACAAAATCATTAGTCCCCATGTGAAAAGTTCAGTTTTCCACAAGTATTTCCCAAGTGCTCTTAAACAGAGCACGGAATTTTTAACACGGCTTTTTCAAACATCACAAAAACCCAAAACTACCAGGGTCCAAACTATTAATGGCCTTTGAACTGAGCTTTGCAATGATGTTCTTTAACTTTGTAATGTTCAAAGTTTGTATGATCAAGAAATTCAAAGAGAACCACAGACTTCAGAACAAACCTTGCAGAGGTATAAAGAGAAAGATTTCAAAGACTTTGGATAGAAAACTAGTGAAAGCTGTGTCTGAAGACCCCAGAACAACTGCCTAAGTGAATGACTTAGCCAAGTCAGGAATTGTAGGCTCAAAGAAGACCACCACTAGAGCCATGCACAGGCATGGACTGCCAGGTTGCAGACCAAGAAAAACTCAACTTCTGTGGAAGAGACGGCTTCAAGCCAGACTGAAGTATGCTATGGACAACCATGAGAAAGATTAAGCAAACTGGAAGCGTGTCTTTTGGTCTGATGAGACCAAGCTAGAGCTCTTTGGCCAAGGGGATGTTGCTCATGTTTGGAGAAGGCAGAGGGATGTAACCCAAAGAAGACTGTCCCCACAGTGAAACACAGCGGTGGGATAATTAAGCTGTGGGATGCTTCAGTATGTCTGGAACTGGGAATCTTGTAAAGGTTGAGGGAATCATGAATAAAGAAGAAGAAAGAAAACCTAAAGCAGTCAGCAGCACAACTGGGTCTAAGTCGTCGCTTTGTCTTTCAACATGACAACAACCAAAGACAAAGATGGCTCTTGGTGAAGAATTACCTCCAGTAGACCACAGTGAATGTTACTGACTGACCTGGACAAAGCCCTGACTTGACTCCCATTTAAAATCTGTGGGGTGAACTGAAGACCAAGGTCCATGTCAGAAGGCCATCAAACCTGGAAGAGCTTGCGAGATCTGCCAAAGGAGAATGGGCTAGGATTCCTCAGGAGACATGTCTAAGACAACATACGAATGCAGGCTGTTATCCAGCAAGAAGAGACACAACTGACTATTAGCATCAGGGGATAATACTTTTAACCCTGGTAGTTTTTGGTTGTTGTGAAATAATCATGTTTCCAGGCGAAAAGTAAAATAATGTACACATCCAAAATAAAACTAGGATGTTTGGAAATACTGTGTTAAAGATTTCTTGATCTGTTCAAGAGTGCTTTGAAAATACTTGAGAAATACTTGGGAAAAATGGTCATTGTCATGGGGGGGCTAATAATTTTGTCCTCATCTGTATGCAATAAATGTGTTGCTGGAGTAGTTATTAGTCAGCTGTCACAAATGGGCCATCATTGATCAGGAAAAGTTGTTCAACTTCATTAAAGTCATCCTCTACTAGACTGCTGTTGAACCTGCCCTGTGAATGACAGATGTACAATGATCAGCAAATGCAAAATGCCAACTCCAGATTGACTCCATTCAAATAGTTCACAACCACCATGGTTCAAAAAGTACACAAATTGTTTGGAAAACAGATGTAAAATCTGCAGAGAGACAGAAAAACACAAATGTACTGTAAAAGCATGCTGCTAACTAAAATATTAGCTATAACCTATAAGTGTATGGCATTTATAAATGACTGTTGCTACATAAGAAGCTTATCTAACAACATCCAACATAAAAAATAAATATATTTAATATGTTGACAGAGTTTGCTATCATTGAGCTAAGCACAGCTATGCTAGTTGCTCCCCCCCCAAACACACTCTTTCCAGTCTGTTTGCTATGCTAACAGGCAGCCACACTGTGCAGGAAAACAGTGAACCAATTTGATTTAACCATTTCTTCTAACTTGACTTCCTGATGAAATATCAAGGGTGATATACATTTTTCAAAGCCAGGTTTACTCGCTAGACTGCTTTCTAGTTGGGACTAAAACAGTCTTTGTTCTCTTTGTGTGCTTTGCCATGCTTGTAGATGCATTGAAGGGTGTGAGATGTACTAAGAGAGATGACAGACAGCTATACAGTAAATATGCTGCTAGAACCAGCTAGCCAGCTATCAACTAAATGAAAGCATGGCACATGAAAAAAGCTAGCATGCCCTGCTCAAGGGGTGGGGGGTCAAATTTGCTGCTGGGTACAATTTTGTTGCCTTTAGCTAGACTAGCTGTTTCCCTCTTTCCAGTTTGTCAACTTGGCTAACTGCTAGCTTACAAGCTAGCAAACAGTGCAGTCCATTTTTATTGAACTGTGTAAACAAATAGATGTTCCCTCTAAAATTCTGTTGGTCTTTATTTGAAAAATACACTGTAGAAACAAAACATCAGGATTAATTGGTATGATAGAACATATTTGCTCTGTTAAGTTGGCTGTCATTACTGTTTGTCTCATTGGCCTGGGTCACAACAGCACTATTACCAGCCTGTTTGCTAGTTGGCTGAAATTGGGCATTTGTAGAGGATGCAAAATAGCAAATTCACTGCTGAGTAGTTTTTAAAGGAAACCATCTCCTTAAAAAAGTAGAGAAAGCTACTTTTAGTTACCATTAAAGTCCCTGAAAAGTCACCCAAGTTCCAGGCTCACTAGAAAATTTTCTGTAAGTGCTACAAAAGCATGGATAGAGTCAATGGAACAGGGCAACAACAAGCTTCAGGGATTCCTGGAAGGGTTTTCAAACCATATTGCTTTGCTAAAATTAGCATCCGTCCATTCAATGTTTGTTACAAATGCCATGCCACAATGGAAAATGCTGTGTTATGCTCCATAAAATGATTTGCAGACATCTGATACTGACATACAAGCTTTAACTTTCCAAGTGCAAAATGTGCACTACACAGATTACCATTGGGAATTAGCTGACAGGAGTTGTGTGAAGTCAAATGAAAAAGGTCAATATATTAATCAATATGATTTAGACTGACACATACAGAAATCAGTTTTGAACTTAGACTTGCAGTTTATTAGAGATGGTTTTCTTTTGAGTTAAAATAGCAGTAGCTTTGGCAACAACAATGAATGTCATACAGACAAAACAGTGTTGCAACATGGTGCTCTGTTTAAGCATTTCAATATGTGAAAGCAAAGACAGAGACTCTTATACTTCGTTGGGACATGGAGATTGAAAACAGGAAAGTTTGGTTAGCCCTTTAATTTTGCTTTCTGTGCCTGAAAGCCAGGTATTTTCAACTGTGTGAGACATGTATACCCACGACCAAAGAGAGACAACAGACAGTTATGTAGGTCATTGTAAACTGTTTATACTTGGAGTTTGTTTAGTAAAAGTGTGTCATGACTCCTCAGCCATGCAATGGCATTTTTATTGGGCTTTAAGTGCAACATGATGTTATTGCTATCTAAGGAGTATTTCCACAGGTGTTACCTGCTATAATCACACGAGAGCTTTTTAAAAACTAGCTGATGCCACCAGGACTCATCACCTCAGCTAAGTGCTTACACCACCTTAGACACATACACAACTAAGGGTAAACCAACATCCCCTGCAGTGAATCATGTGGGATAATCATACCTCTCTTGCAAACAAGAAACCACAGCCTCGCAGAAACAGCTAATGAGGGTGAAATGCTTATGGAGTATATGTGAGCACACTAGAGAAACCTGTGACACTGCTGCAGCTGAATATGTTGTAAATAAGTTTTCTTACTGTTTGCAAGGATAGGGTATCATCCACACCTTAAATCTGAATGATACTGATGTAAGTTCTAACTTATCAAGCTGCAGTGTCATTTGTAATCGATAAGCAACAATAGACTGAAAGATATACATAGAAAATGAACCCTTCATCAGTGTCACCAGTGCAATAAGCCACCATTGATCAAGGAATTCCTCTACCATCTCATTATGGCCATAAGACACATGACCAAAAGAGCAATTTGAGATCTAAAGAAAGAAAGCAGAAACAAGTCTATACACAAGTGCTGCGAGATCTAACTGCAGGTCTGAGCAGGGAGGTTTTCTAATTCTTGAGTTATGAGCGGACATTCAGCGGCTTCAGACTGAATTAACATCATGTCCATGTTTTCAAAAATTAGCTGGTTTAATGTGCTAATGCACAACACTGGCTCACTGGTTGGCATAAAGGAAGAATGACACAATCCAGGTCAGTCCAGTGGAAGTGGAAAAGAACGCCATTCCTCGAGTGTCCACTTGGGGCTGGGGGGGGTATTTTCATAACTCAACTTTTTTGTTTTAACATGGATATGAGTTATTGATAATTAGGGTGCAGCTTATATGACTGCAAGCCAGAACCATGTAGCTGTTTTTCAAGGTTGCTTAAGGCCCACCTTTGCTCCATCTCTGCCTGTCTCTAGGATGGCTGAAAGTTAGTTTTAAGAAAGTATTTTCAATATGGCCGCTACCGTGGATTGTCTCCAAAAGCCCTCTTCAGCAACCAAATGGTTGACATCAATCAGGCATTTTCCAATAATTCTGCAGCCTATGCATGTGAATATTCATATCATAATAACAATGAAAATGTGATCGATTATCCAGCCCTAGTTTGGATCATACTTTTACATCTGTTTTGATGTATCTCAAACTATACAGACTCACAGTAAGTATCAGGTCACAAAAATAGTTCACTCATCAGTCAGTTGTTCTACCCTAAGCCTGCAGCAAACTCACTTTATGTAACTGCTGTTAACCTGCATGCACTTCCTAAGCAAAGATCACAGGCTCCACCAGGCAGTGAGTCATTTCAATTGTTCAGAATAATGTCAGATATTTAAACTCAACTGAGCTAAGACATCTAAACTTCAGCTGAGACTTCAACATGTTGCCAACCTGTATCTCTCTGCACAATCATGGTATGTGTGTGCATTTGTGTAATTGATTAGTAAGCTCATGAAAATGCAGTAGGCATGTGGAGCGGCAGGTTTCTCCACAGAGCCTCTATTAATTCACGACTCAGCTCTGGAGCCCAACACACCTGACCAGATACTGAAACTATGGGTGTGTTTGACTTGTTTGAAAAGAGAACTTGAGGTTTTTGTCTGTAATTTCATACAACAAGGTCAAGTTTAAAAGTGAGCTTTGACTTCCACTTGAACTGTGCAAAATGCTAGATACAGTCAAAACAACAATTTAACTCCAAGACATGTTTTCAGACGGTTAAATCCTCAAGTCTCTGCATGATAAAACCTTGGACAAGGATTAAAACTTAATCCTTAACTAATAACAAAAACAGATTTGGTCTGCGTCTGGATTTAACATTGATCTTGGACAGTCATCTACAGTCAACAATGCACTTATACAGAGCAAGTTACATCAAATAAAAGGCCAATATAATAGCTAATTAATTCTTTTGAGAAGTGATTGTGATCAACAATGAGTAGCTGAGTGTCTATTAAGACAAATGACACATTATTCTTTGTACCATCCTAATTTGTCCTAGTCTGCTCTCGTCCTGAAAATGACTGCAGTGAATCTTCTACATAGTTTTACATTTACAATTGAAAATCTGTCCTAAGCGCACAGCTAAACTCTGCCCTTGTGTAACCCTTGTTTGCAGGCCTTGTTTGCAGAGGCGGTCCTAGCAGTGTCAACCCATCATTTATTTTGTTTTTTTGCCTGTGCAAACACAGGCTGTCACTCAGTCTGGTCTGAGTGATCATGATTACATTGTCCAAGCATGCAACTTGCATAAACTCCCTGCCTCACCTGTGGGTTTATTTGCTTTGCTTATGCATTGTGAGTGGTTAGAATAGAGTGCTGTGTCTTTGCCCCTTTGCAAACACAGCAGACCAGTAAAGTGAAGTTAAAGGTGCTGATGGCATTTCTTCTCTGAACTATTAAATACATTCCATGCATTCTACTCAAAAATAAAAATGAGACATTTGTCCTTTTGGTTGCTGGATCAAAAATGTACAATCATATAAAAGCAATAAAGGTCTGCACACCAGGAATCCCTCATTAAAAGAATTAAATAAATCTTTTAACAATAACAAGTGACTGTTGGGGGCAACCTACTCGTCCTAAGACTTGCAAATGTATTCGTGAGCCATACAAATGTGACCCAACAGCTTAAGTCCATCATTTTCTAATAAGGTACCAAGAAATAGAAATGTACAAAACTTTGAAACCATACAAAATACATGATGCATAGAAATTTCCTTCTGAAGAGCACAGACGTATCAAACATGCACCACTAAGGCATGCCATGTATGTGTCATATACTGTTTACTTCCCTTTTTTAATGGTGCCACATTTGTCAGGAATATGCATTTGTGGGATGAGCAGCAGAGCTGAGTATGTGGGATGCACCCATGAAAAATTTGTCAAATCTCCTCTCCCAATGCCAACAGCTTATTTTGCTGTTGACTCTTGTTTGGACACCCCGTGATGACTGTTTTCTCACCCTTTCAGCACTTAAAAAGTGTAGCGTGTCTCCTCATCATCCAACTGAAAAACTGTCTTTAATTTAGAAAAAATAAAATAAAATGTAAACACATAAGTGGCAACAGAGACTGTTGACCTCGTCATAGTGTACAGGACTGGCATATTGTCTATCCAGTAGCAAGAAAATATCAGGCAGCTTTTTAAGAGATGGCCCGTCATAAACAAGTTAAACGACTGCATACTGATGGTGAACCACACTTCTATAGCTAGGTTTGCTTTAACTCTTCGTTGGTACCTTGGCTAATTGTTTACATATGCTATAACAATGTGAATGACCACAAGTATAGCGTCCCCATGCTTCCCTCCACACAATACCGCTATTTTTCTGCTATTATGATGGGAGCGCAACTGCCCTAAGGCAATAGATTACTCAACAGTAATGACAGTAATGATAACAGTAATTATTTTTTTAAATTGCTTTTTATCAAAGTGCTGTACAAAGAATTAAAGGAATAAAACATGAACAATTGACAATAAGAACATTTAAAAATCTAAAAACATAAACATTTTAGTTAAACTGTGTGCTGAATTTGTGTACATTTCTAATGCATCACCTGGACAATAACAACCCTTTTCTGTGGGACTTTAAGGACTATGGTAAAAGATGTAAGGTTTTAACAAAATATTATAACAGTGCCATCTCTCCAACAGTGTTCATTTTGGCAGCTTTTAATAGTTTAAGTTTTAGTCTTTAAATTAAATTTATTTTAGTTTTAGTCACATTTTAGTCATTTCAACCCTTTCTAGTTTTAGTCTAGTTTTAGTCAACAAAAACTCAAAACATTTTAGTCTAGTTTTAGTCCATAACAAGTCCTCACATTTTTGTCTTTACTTTTAGGCCAAGCATTTATTTTCTTGCCGGAATCTAGTGCCAAATCATGGTAGTGTGTTCTCTGCACCCTGGTTAATCAGTATTCCTGGCTACCTTTACACCATGAAGACAAAAGAACATTCCAAAAAAATTACCATGGCACTGAACATCTCCCAGGGTTCAGTTAAATCCATCATCTAAAAAAGGGAAGGAATAATGCATGTGTAAATCTATTTGGATCAGGCCGTCCTCACAAACTGAGTGACCATGCAAGAAGGAGACCAGTGAGAGAGGCCACCAAGACACCTCTACTACTACTCTGAAGGAGTTACAAGCTTCAGCTGCTGAGATGGGAGAGACTCCGCAAACACAACGGTTGCCCAGGTTCCTCACCAGTCAAAGCCTTATGGTAGAGTGGCAAAAAGACAGCCACTGTTAAGAAAACTCATATCAAATCTTGACTAGAGTTCCCCAAATGGCATGCTGGAGACTCCATCGTCAAGTAGTAGAAAGTTCTTTGGTGTGATGAGACCAAAAATGGTGCTTTTTGGCTATGAGACAAGGGACTATGTTTGGCGGACACCAAACACTTCACATAATCACAAACACACCATCCCCACTGTGAAGCACTGTGGTGGCAGCATCATGCTGTGGGGAGGCTCCTCGGCAGCCTGCCTTGGAAGGCTTGGAAAGGTAGAGGGTAAAATTAATGCAGCAAAATACAGAAAAATCCTGGAAAACAATCTTATTCAGTCTGAAAGAGAGCTACGGCTTTGGAGAAGATTTTCCAGTAAGACAAAAACCATAGCATACAGCAAAAGCTATAGAGAAATGGTTTAAAGACAACAAGGTAAATGCTCTTGAGCAGCTGATTGAAAGCCCAGACCTCAATCTGATAGAGAATTTGCAGCTGGACTTGAAAAGGACTGTTCACTCGATCCTTGTGCAACCTGACAAAGCTAGAGCAGTTCTGCAAAGAAGAATGGAATCAAATTTATACTTTTACTAATAAACTACAGCGCCCATACTTTAATAGTTTATTTCACCCCTCTTTTACAGTGTCATGTAACTGTTTATGGTTTCAGAAACAATCTAATATCAACTGTAAAATAATGTTTTAAAAAGGCTAGTTTGTGGCATGCTAGTACCATGCTAGACTGTAGCTAAACACGCTGCCAGAGTACTGTCATGGCCTGTGTGTCTTGTTGCTTATGTAGTTTCTATAAGAGCTTTGCTTGTAGTCCCACATCCTGAAATTAGAGTAATTTAAATTTTAAAATGATGCTACACAAAGAAATATGCTGACACGTAGCCTACAAACATTTGATGGACATTAGCCTTTTCCTTTCATTTCAGTTTTCTATTAAGGATGTTCCAAGGCATCTAATTCCCTATTTGGTTAAACACTCATTTAAACTACCTTTAAATGACCCGTCTAAAGTAGAGAAAATGCTAAGAGAGTAATAAAATTATGGTCAATGCGTCAACGGGTATATGATATGAGCCTGGTGTGTGAAGTGGAGTATGGCTAAAGTTGGAAGCTAGCTCAGAAGCCTTTGTTCCCAGATAAATATCATGCTTAATGTGGTTACCCCTCACTTTTGTTTAGTAGTTAAATGTGAGTATAACCCACAGACCGTAGAAAGAATTGGACAAAGCCTGTGTGACGTCAGCCATCTGCTTACAACAGGCGGACTCAAACAGCTCTTGAAGCCAATCCACGGCGGCTGCCATATTGAAATCAATATCACAACCAAACTTTGGATCAACTTAACAACCCGCCCTCTAAGCTTGACTTCCTAGTTAGCTAGCAAGCATTCTGATTGACAGAAAGGTAGCTTCTGCCTGTTGAGCTATCTGTCAATCAAATGAGATGCGCCAATCAGTGCGCAGCGAGGTTTTTCCTAAATATAACTGAAATGATTGTGGTATAAAAAAATTCACCCCCCGTACAGTGAGAGCATATGAAGACATTAGCTAATGAGACACGTTTGTTTTTTTAACCAGGCTGTAAACCAGTTTATTTCTAGTGTAAAAAATGGCCCTCGGGGAAAAGCTCTGACGGGTTTTAAAGAGCCCTTGACCAGAATTTCATGCCTGCATTTTTAAAAAAAATGATACAAGTAAGTTTAGTTGACTTGTAAATCTTGTGCAGGCTAATTTGAAATGCAGTTTTAGGTGTTCAGCCGGTTAACTGCATGCATCCTTTTTTATCTTCTCAAACTTCTGTCTACTCAGGTTAATGCTTGGTATTTTGATAGTCACTTGGTAATAGATTTTTTTGTTTACTGCACAATCGGGTATCTACTCCCTTTACATGAAAATTGCTTGGCTTCTTATCTACAGTTAAGTTTAGATTAAATAAAATGTTAATCAAATGTGAGCATTGAATCAGCTTCTTGAAATATTCAAAGAGTTATAAAGCTATGTTTAAAGTCTTAATGCAACATCATTGTCCAAAAACAGAAAAATGTTCACAGATGTATCAGTAGAGTCCACAGACAGCAGGATTACTGAGCTGAAGCTCAACAAGATGAGATATTTGAATACTTTGGGTTCCTAAACTTGCTGTTGGACCTGCTTTAAAAAGAAAATATTTGCTCATCAAAATATGTGTATATTAAGACTTTCAGAAGCACTGATACTCAGTCCTCTATTGTGTGCTTAGCAGACTGAGGGGCTTGTATTGTTGAATATCACAGTTAAGCAGATGGTGTTTTTGGCTCTGCTCAGAGAAATATCTTTATTGCCCAACTGCCTCAAGGATGTCACATGACAAATGTTGGTGAAGCCTAAACTGTGCTTTGGCTTGTATTAGGATTGTTTTTTTTAAACCTTTGCATAGCAGATAACAGATTCTATCACAATACACCATTATCAGACAGGTATCTTTGCGCCCAGTTTTTTTTACTGAAAATCCACTTATACTAATGTTAACACAGCAAGTCAGGCTGATTTCCTTTATCACAGAACCTGCAAGCTCAATTCATCAAACTGAACATTTGGCCTTTAAAATGTCAAATAAAGTAAAGAATGTCTGAGGTGTCTCAAGGCCAAAAATTACTTCCTTGTTTGCCTGACTTTCACTGATGGACTGCCTTAAATATATGGAAACCTTAATGGACTTTTTTTCTACTTACAAAAGTCAAATTGAGGTAATTATAGTCAGACAGTCAAACCTGACTGACGTTGCAGCTGCTCTTGGCCCTAAAGCAGCTCAAAACTGCACATGTGTTAAAAATCTTGGTGTTATTTTTTGACAGCTTGTTTAAATAGATTTGCAGATCACCTCTGTAGTTGAAACTAGCTTTTTACACTTTAGGCTTTTAGCCAAAGTAATAATCTTATGTCTGTAAAAGTGACTTTGAAAGAGCAATTTCATGCCTTTATAACTCCAAGGCCAGACTACTGTAATTCTTCGCATGTTGGTTTAAATGTGTCTTCTCTGCACAGACTATAACTTGAGCAGAATGCTGCTACAGGCCTTCTCACTTAGGAATCGTTCTCCTTAAATGAGGCTGATTGGTCTGAATTGTTTTGGGTTCTGCACAAATGCTGTAGATTGGAGCTTTGTGTGATGGATTTGCCTGATGACAGAAATAAAGGCAGGCAAATCCATCTGCTTTGCATGGTTACTGCAAACCAAGTGGTAGGCAAAATCTCCAAAATCCCTGAAATCGTTGGCAAGATGACTGCTTAAGGACCAAAAGTAGTGTAAAAATGTAAGTGGTTTCTTCATAAATAATGTCTGAAAATGACAAAAACCAACAAATATCTTCACTTGATGTTGTTTTGGTTAATTACAGTCCTTTATGTTAAAAAAAAAAAAAAATAATAATAATAATAAAGTCGAAAGCCACTTGGAGTTAATATATCTAGTGATGTTGTTGCATCTGTTTGGTGGCATATC
The DNA here is from genome assembly GCF_018320785.1 of Cheilinus undulatus. Classification (NCBI taxonomy): domain Eukaryota; kingdom Metazoa; phylum Chordata; class Actinopteri; order Labriformes; family Labridae; genus Cheilinus; species Cheilinus undulatus. The sequence continues at coordinate 15,424,632 of NC_054880.1, read as the reverse complement.
AGGAACTTGATCACATTTCATAGGGCAGTGGTTCCCGAAGTTGGGACCATGGCCCTAGCATGGGGCCCTGAAAGTGTTACATGGAGGCTCAACAACGTCACATAAAATGCACGCACACAGCTAGCAATGTCGGGTAAACAATGAATCTACACTAGATGTTACAACTACTGAAATGAAGTAAAGTCATATGATGAGTCAGGTCTTGCCCCTGGCTTCACCTGTGAAAAAGTGGGTAATAACAAGAGTCACACTCCTAATGCTGAAATGAACCCATGAAAGATAGGTGAGATAGATGAGATAGATATATAGATATATGGTGATGGGCGGGGCTGGGCCTTGAAAGTATTTTCAACCGCCAAAGGGGCCCTGCAGAAAAAGCCTAGGAGCCACTGTCGAAGGGCAAAATTTCATCACTGCCCTTTGTAATTTACTCCAAAACAATAGATATGCAGCAGAGCTGTCAAGTAACTAAGTACAAATACTTTGTTACCTTAATTAAAATTTTGGATATCTATACTCTACTGGAGTAATCATTTTTCAGCCTACTTTTTACTTCTACTCCTTACATTTTCAAGCAATTATCTGTACTTTCTATTCCTTACATTTTAAAAATAACCTCGTTACTCCTATTTCATTTCAGCTTGTTTTAATTCCGGCTTGTCATTGTTCAAAAAAACACAAATAAAAAAAAAACAAAAACCTATCCAGATAAATTGTGTCATCTGGATAGAGTGAATTTGATTGTGGTTGGATGAGAAGTATAAACATAATACCATTCCGACACCCTATTGGTTTGTACACGAACCATCACACCTGCGCACGACACAAATCATGTCACACTCCAGCAAGGAAATAGCAGACATATGTAGCTGAGTACCAAGGTGCCTGTGGCAGAGACTCAAGAGAACTCAAGCAAAATGTCCCAACCAAGCACCAGCGAGGAGGTTGGTAAGACACATACTGTATATGGTTCTTGAATGTATTTGCATTGTACTAAAATGGGCTCATTTTCAATGGGCATAAATGCGTCTGAAACAGGTGCATCCCAAATTTTTCAACATTAACATTTTAATATAACATTATAGTCATTATGGCCTTTAGAAAAATATTTTTTGGGGAGGTGGGGTAGTGCACTATAGGCCCCTGTGGTGCGGCCTAAGCCTTTGTCCTTATTGGCATTTTTCCCCCCTTACATTACTTTTACTTCTATACTTTAAGTAGTTTTGAAACCAGTACTTTTATGCTTTTACTTGAGTAAAAAGCTTGAGTTGGTACTTCAACTTCTCCAGAAGTCTTTTTAAACCCTAGTATCTATACTTCTACCTGAGTAATGAATGTGAATACTTTTGACACCTCTGATATGCAGCCCCATGCCACAGAACTTTAAAACATTCAATATTAAGAAACAGGGACCCACATTTTCTGATAGGCCATTTGACTTTCTTATACTTCAACAATCATGATCACATGTTTTCATTAAGTCATTTGTTTACCGATCGGTGATTGAGCCAGTCAGCAGCTGAGTATAACGTTTCAAAGATTACTTTACTAAACCTCCCTGTGCAAGTTCTCATGGAACCAAACGGTGCACAATTTATTCCTCAATACTGCTCTTTTGCAGAACTACATAATGTCTGGGCTGGAATTCTTTGCATATCCCTCCTTTCAACAGTGCTGTCCAGATAGGAATGTCTGACTGGACTCTCTGTACCAGGATTACTAGGATCAAATACAAATGTAGAGTACATCTGGAAAATTGATAAGATTTAATGGTGGAATTAGGTCTTTTCAGCATTCATTAACCTCTTTACAGGCTGCAGGAAATACCTGTGCACATTTGTGTAATGTGAGATCTGAGTTAAAATGGCACAACAGTCTAAATAAACTCAATATCAGAAGCTTCAATGAGAAAGCATCTACGAGTCTTCAAATTCAAATTAGGATCGTGCAATAATAGCTAGGTATGTAACATTAAAGAGCAGAGAGCAGTAGTGCTCAATGTCATCTAGAGCAGCTGTAGGCTATACATTAATTCAACCTGATGGTTATCTGCAGTTTTAAAGGCGTCTGATGTCGCTTCACTTTGCTGCTCCTCCATGTGAAGCCATATGACACATGCACAGGCATGAACACAGTCAGACTAAACGTCCACGATGTTCTCTAAACATACCTGAGTAACACCTGCTGGTTCTCATTAGCCGGCTTGTCTGAGGGTGAGCCACTGTTCGACTTTCTCTTGAACCTAAAGAGCTTAAACCTCTTCTTCTCTCCGTCATTTTTGTCCACATCCCTCGCCGTCGTCTCGCGCAGGTTGGCCTCGCTCCTGGAGAACAAACTTTTCAGAGACTTTTTGGACGAAGTCTTCGCCATCTCTGCTGCAGGGTGACGTCCCCGAGGAAGCAGGAGGACTCGACTTTAAACGACGTTACCTTTTTTTTTTTTTTCCCAGCTCGTTAACGGCTAATGAAAATTTGTCGAGTGAAAAGACCGGCACGGATGGCTCTTGTTGACAGATGACAGCTGCTGCCGACCTGCTGTTTCATTTTCTGTGCAGCACGCAGAGCTCAGGTGTGGCGACACGCCCCTCTGCAGCAACACCCAAACCCACACAGCCTCCCAATGACACTGCTCGACAAGGACGCATGGCCTATTAATGCAATATAGCTCAAATTCACTTCATTTTATTTCTTTTACTATAAATGGAACAAAAAAGAATTGATCTAAACCAGACTAAGGGGGAGACTGTTCAACATTAGCCTATGTAAGGGCTCAATATGGCCTATTATTTTCTTTTTAATATCAAATACAAGTCCCACAAACACCTGTCCTTATTATTTTCTTTTCGTTTGTCCAACTCTAGCATTCAATTTATCTAAATCGCCTATTTAAAGTAGCCTATAATACCAAATGTTTCAGACTAAATCTCCACTTTAGTAAAGTTTGGATTGGTAAAACATATAAGCTCTCCATGATAAATATAGATGTTAGCAAACATATACTTTTTTACACTGTTAATTTCCATGTAGTCTTTTAAAGAGGCATATTAAAATGATATAAAGAAAGTCACTCAAGTATTTAGGGGAACACCCAAGGATGCTAACTGTGAACCAACTTGACAGCACTTCAAATCACAGCTAATGTGCATTTTTTTTTAATATTAATAATAAGCTAAATACTTAAATAAAATGAATTTGCCCTGACCCATTTCCACAGGTTGTTTTCATGTCCTGCTGTTGAGTATCTCTGTTTACTTCCAGAGTGCATTCTTAATTAATCAATGGCGACATCTAGTTGTCTCTCTGTAGTTTGCAAGTTGTAAATGGATCTGATGAAAACTCATGGGCTGTTTGCTTTACCTTATGGCAAAGGTAAGAAAATTGCTAGGGGTCTCGTTCGCCAAAGTGATTCGCAAAATTGCGCTTCCTCTCCTTCTTATATGATATTTACATTCTTTTTGATGTATTGTCCCCTGTTAAGAATGATAATTTACAATACATTATTATGGAAAATTTCGCAAAGGGCCTTTCCAATATGCGTACATTAATTTCACCCCTATTTCAAGTATAATGGACTGCTCCATCGTAACGGTCCTGTAACGTACAAGTCTTAAGCGTTGGTGCCATTTTTAAATCGTAGGCCATTCGTGAGACAGGAATTTCAGTAGATTTTAGAAGAGAGGAATGAGGAAGACTGTTTAATCGGATTTAGGTCAACAAGACGACAACTTAAACGGCAAAAACTCCACAATGGCGGGGATCTATTATGTTTGCTGATATTACAAAGGCAGTAGATTTAGAGATTGCAGAAGCTAAGCTAGCTGAAGTTAACTAACGTGGACGGTGCCACCGCCCACCACAAGACAGATACAGACTATCCATGTTCAAGTCAGCCTCCTGCTATTGGGGTGTCCACAAACTCCCACCCCACCCCATCCTAAGGTACTCCAAAGAGGCAAGTTCATTACAAAAAAAGCTCTGAATCCCATGAGCCATGCATCACCAAGTGCCATGCAAGCGTAGGATGCAGTGGTGTGAAGCATGCCGCCACTGGACTCTAGGGGGATGGTACTTGTCTGACTGCATTGTGCCAAGTGTAAAGTTTGGTGGAGGGGGGATTTTGGTGTGGGGTTGTTTTTCAGGAGCTGGGCTTTGCCTCTTAGTTCCAGTGAAAGGAACTCTGTGCTAACTATATCTTTAATGATAACTTTTAATCTTTAGGCTAATATTGTTGATACTATTTTATAATCTGTATTAAGAAGTGATATAGGCCTATATGAGGAGAATTGGGGTCCTTTCCTTTGTGAATAAGTGTGATGATCGCTGATTGCCATTTTATCTACGTCTTTAAAACACAATCATATGATTATCTTTTTCTAGGTTACTCTGTATAATTGAAAGCCCTTCTGTTTAAACAGCTGCAGTTATATTTAATCATCTTTAGTTATTTATTTTTGTTGACAAAAAGAGCTTTCTATCTTTAATTTTTGTTCTCTTGCTATGATGGCATTTGACACAATCTGTAGGGCCTTGCATTGGTCTTTACCTTGGCCCTCTAAATCACTAAACCACCCATGGGTGTCTGCTTATATGCATGTGGTTCAAACTGCCTCAAGAGGGCGCTGCCGTACTATTCCATCTAGCCTAAGCCAGAAGGCCACTGATTTAGAATTAGTCAGATGTAATGTGAACTACTTGTTGATAAGGACATGGAGATAAACTGACTAATGCAATAATATTCCCTATGCTACCCACACATTTTCCACCTGTTTCCATCTCTGGACTCTTAAAAACTAGACAACACACCTCCAGCATAAAAATCTACATGATTATTAACAGCTTTAGGACAATCATGTGCAATTCAGTAAAAACAAATATCCAAGCTTGATCCAGAAGGGGAACTGGGCTTAGATAAGGTTGTTGAAAATTTTTTTCCTCTCCAGCAAAAGGCTTCCCCAGAGAACTGATCAAGCTTTGGACAAACATGACCCAGATAAATGAGAACCTACATAGACAAACCATAGACAAGGTCAAAAATGTCATTGAAAACATGTAAATTAAAAAGCCCCAGTTTTCTAACATGGGTTGCTCTGTCTATCTTGACCCGTACAGAAGCCTCCCACATAGGTTGTGATGATAAGAAAAAGGAGATAATGGGAGATAACAAAGCATAAGAGAATGAAAGCAAACTGTACATGATCTCACTTTTACGGCAAGGGTCATTAAAGTTAAATCACTTAATTCCTCATTCTGCTGGAATTCCCCTGCTGTTGCTCTCGGCAGACAGTGTAGCACGGTCCCTGTTAAACATTTAAAAAAACAATGAGTGGTGTATATATTTTACCTTAACAAAAGTGACACATTTAATGACATGATGAATCAGTGTATCCTGTTTCCTCCCACCTGTGGCTCGATTGATTTGCTCACTTGTCACACCAGCTACTTGGCCTTTTCTAAACCGCTAAAAACCCCACATATTTAATCAAAGCATTTTTTGAATTAGTCCTAACTCTATTTTGGTAGAACTACTTTGTCATTTCAGACACTCCGAGTATGGAGATGAGAATAGTTTAAAGCATTTTGGCTTAATTTAACTCACTATACAGAGTTATTCAAACTGCATTTTTTAATCTTTATAAGTGAAACCTTTAGACCCATTTAGCTGATTTCTACTGTGTCACTGTCTCGTGTTATTACTCAGTGCCCCACACCCATGTATATGGCTTATACTGCCTACCAAAATAACCACTGACATCGAAAGTCAAACACTGAGCTCAAGACTAGAGATAAGGGTGAAGAGGGTAAAAACAAGCAATGAAATCCTGATGATGTGCACATCAGAGAGAACATTAATAGAAGTAACAAAAATGACATTTTATGGACATAATTTTCAGGCTATGATTGATTTAAAACTGGAAATGGACATTGTTATCAGTACAATGTTTGTTTTCTTTTTGGCTCTGACTCCTCACCCACATTGCTCACACACACCCCTGCCATTGAACATTATCACTGCTGAAATCTTTCTGTTGAACTCAAACTGAAAGTCATATGATGAACAGGGGTCAAAGCACTTTTTCCTGAGATAAAACAGTGACCAAGTCTTTTTTTGGCATCCATTACTAGTGTCTTCCAAGTACGACGACAATGTCATAAGACAGCTGTACTTATCTAACATAGTTGATCACTAACGGCATGTTTCATTTGACACTTTTTCCCAGATTTAATGGTATGTAGGCAAAGTTATAACCAGGAAGATTTTAAATGTGCTTAAATCTTGATTCATGTGTGAGTGGCAGACGTGAGCTCTTCTTTTCAGATTGCATCAAAGACAATGGTTGATGCAACCTGAGATCATAAGACTCAGATTTGTGCCCATAAAAGGCTTGGTAATCTGTTTGCATGATGTAATTACTGGCTTTTGTAGTATTTTCTCAAGCGTAGACTTTTAAAGTTAAAATATGCTAATGAACCGTCAATTTGTGGGTCAATAATTAATACAGGACCAATTTTAAGGTAAATAAAATAGTACTCTTAGTATTCTACTTTAGCAGTAGCTAGAAAGTGTTTAGTTCTGTGATCATTGATGATCATACTGTTGCTATATTCTCTGATATTGATGTAATGAAAGCTAAAAACTTAATTATCAAATGACAGGTGCTCAGAGAGATTTAATTCAACACTAAAAATATTAAACAGAATTAATGGCTAACCCTTAATTAATTTTCTTCTTCATTTGTTCTCCTTCGCTTTCTTTTCCCTCTTCCCATCATTGAATATAATATCGATTGAATCACCTTAAGTGGTATCTTTATTTCCAAGAAAAGGAGTGGGTGTGATGTGATGCAGACATGACAACTGCATGCAGTAAATTTCCTGTTAACTTGATGGAAATGACACACTGTCAGGGATCGGTCAATTGCTTTTTACTCCATGTATTAGTTTTCAGTTAAGATTAAATTCAGGCTACACATTAAAATTGATAACATGACTTAGTTATCAATTTTAAGGTAACATAAAATGTATAGCTTTTATCATCACGGATTGTGTTTTTCTTACAGACCATAAAACATGTTAAAATTATTTTTAAAAGGGCAAGGTTGAATTGATCTATTGTGCCCCTAGGAAAAAATTTCAAAGCAACGGAAGTGTCTATTTGTGGACATGTAATTGTAGCATTAGATTACGATTCCTGTAAAGGATGTGCGTGTAATCCCAGTCGTAAATTTTCCTAAAACAAGATGGAAATTTTTAACTCATTCCCCTGGCTGACAGTCAAACCCATCTAGTATCAAACAAAGAAACGTGACAAGAAGCTTGTTGTGAACATTACGTAATCTCAAATTAGACAAGAACTTCCCTGGAAATTCGTACTGGCAGCCTGTAATTAATACTAAACACAACTTCCTGTTGCAGAATAGACCAGTTGCCGTTTGATGATTAATGCAAATGTTAACATCAAGTTCCCAATGATCTAATGACGAACACTAATTGCAGTAAAACTGCCTGCCTTCTTGTTCTCTCTTATAACCTAGAATAAAGGATAGCCTATATAGTGTTTTGATTCTTTGATTCTTATAGGCTACATAGCCTGAGTCTTTTGTATCGGTACCTTATGATGAAAAGACATTAGGATATTTTTTGTTTATTGATGTATGAGAAATATGACAGGAAATATCTCAAAAGGGAAAAAAGGCCATTTTATCTACTACACCTGAGCCTGTCTTTCCAGCATTTCTGCCACTGACAGTGCTCATCCAGGTCATTTTTGAAGACAGATATCAGACATTTTTTTTCTTTCTTTTATTTATTTATTTTTTTCATTAGCTGTTGTCTGTTTCACTGTCTTGTTGTACAATGTACAAGTTTTTCTTTAAATACATTTCTCAAATGGCCTTATCAGCTCTTAGCTACTTATGTTTTGTATTGTTGAACAGTGAGTGGTTATTTGTGTTTCACCATGTAGATATCAGTTTAACTGACCAGGAATGTATGTGCAATTTTTTCGGATTAGAATTGGAAGATATTTACTTTGGTCCAGTTCTGATAAAAGTGGTGCTGTACTATAGCTACATATAAGCTAAAGGCTACACATGTGACGCCATTATATCAGCTTACAGTATAACTAAACTGCAACTGTAACTTTCACAATCTCATGCTGAAACAAGTCAGAAGAAGAGTGAAAACATCTTTTCATTATGAAAAGCTTTCAGTGTTGCTTTTTGAAATGAGGGCCTTAGCTGATAAAACTGGCACTATGCTATAGCTACCTCTGAGGTAAGTGCTACACTAGAAGCAGCCATTGCAATCTGCTTCCAGTCCAACTACACCTTGCCCACAGCTACCACCTCGTTATCCTCAAATGATGCTGGCTGGTTGGTCAGTTTTCAGATCTGGCACCATCGTTTCAACCTGAAGCTTTGCCAGATGGATTTGCCCGATGACCGTCATGGAGTCTGGCCAATCCATGGGCTTTGCAAGGTTAGACTTGGTCTTTTGTACAAACATCTGCTGTCTGCCAGTACTTTTTTATTTAATCTTTATTTAAGTCTCAAAAATCGTCATCCTGAAGTATCCCTAATTTACAATGGCGTTAAGAGCAGTTATAGTGAAATGATTCCAGATCATCATCTTACATTTTCCTAGAGGAATGAGTGTATCAATCTTAAGATTTTGTTGTAAATTGTTCCACATTTTAGGAGCACAAAAGCTGAATGCAGATTCCCCAAACTCAGAGTAAACCATTGACACTTGTATTTTTTGACAGTCAGAGCATTTTTGGCAATGTCCAGTGGTCCAGTTCAGCATAGATGTTATGTTAATTGGCCAATCAGGGATTTATAGATTAAAAGAGACAGTGTTTATCAGGTCTCTGTGCCAGAGAAGTCGAACCAGCTTTGCTTTACAGAATACAGTGATGAGTATTATAGAGATCCCAGTTATAAATCTAAAATAAGAGTGATAAACAGAGTCTAGAGATTACAGTGTGGAAGCAGCAGCATGTCTAGAGACAATATCACCACCACCAAATACTGCTCTCAGTGGTTCTCAGATCTTCCCAGTTGTGAGCTCCAAATGGAGGGGGGGGCAACTGGTCAGGATGCCTGGAGAGATGGGGCATGGGCCTGGAGGTTGGCCAGAGTAGTACAGGACCAAGGCAGACGCTGCAAAGTGCAAAAATAATATATGCTCCTATACCTGACCTGACCTGCAATAGTTTGGCATGAACAGATAGCAACAATAAATATTTATCTGTTGTGTCAAACCAAGTTAATGCTAGCATATAGTACAATTAACTACTAATTCACAGAAGAGATTTTTATTAGCCAGCAAAACAAGTCACCTGCTGGACAGGCTTGTTTATGGAATGTTTATGGTCAAACATGAAGGAAAATGTTGGCACAGTGTGAATATTACACCAAAAGAAGTGATGAAAAAACATTGGTATTTGCTTGGGGAGACCGCTTATTGGCTTGGCCCATTATCACGGTAAATGTTTAGCATTTGGCTGATTATAGTTTATATATCACCATAATATTTCACAGATCATCAATATAATTAATTAATTAATTAATTAAAAAAATGCCCTACTTTGGCTCCACCGTGAGACCTGTCTTTCTCTCTAGCTTTGTTTTCACTCTTCACAGTCTCCCCAATTTTCCACCCACAATGCTATCTGATGTCAAATGTGTACTAGCATAGTAACACTTAAGGGCCTCCTCAGTAACACTGACAAATATCGGCTCCAAATATCAGTCATCAGTTTCATGATTTTCTAGTAAGTGGAACTGGCATTGGCCCTGATAATTAATATCAGTTGAACCCTAGTACTGGCATTGAATTTCATTTCAACATCAGTATTACCACCAGCCATGATTTTCACGATTGATGAATCTCTACACTGGGCTGAAAATGACTTAAAATGGATGAATCATTAAGTTAAAATGAGAAGATTAAAAAGAAAAGATAACACCAGTTTGGTTTCATAAAGAGTCACCTGTGACTGACCCTCTAGTTTCTACATATATAGAACAGGTAGCTGATTTACAGTTACTTTACTAGTTATGACATTTCTTAAACTTAAAAGGTTTATCCCCATTTGTTTGTCACTAGACAAAAACTGTGAGGATAAGATTACAGGAATGATTCACCTATAATTCTGGATTTTAAAACTTGTTGGAGCCAAATCTTGAGTGCCTTCAAAAATAAGACACAAAGTAATAAATGGGGCTGTGTACGTTGCAGAGAGATGGGTAACATGGATGTTTTTGTTTCACATTTTTCTCCTTTCCTCTGTTGACTTAGCTTTCAGAAGAAAAGGATTTCCTGTTACCAGTTTTTAATGTGCACCTTAAAGGTCGGAGGTGTTTAATTCTGGTCAGTGGTGTGTGGGTGTTTGGTGCGGGGTTCTCCCCCACAGCAGAGATCACAGCAGGAAATAGTATAACAAGAGAAGTCATTGCACAGCAGAAAGTAAAAAAAGTGGTTTAGAGTCAAAAAGCTATGGGGAGACTATGAGAGTATTACAGTAAAAGGCAAGCTATGCTTACAGTAACTATGGCCAAGATTTTCTTTTCACCGCCATGGAGGTTTCATGTTGGAGGGATTTACTTTTTGTGCCTGTAAATGTGACACATCATTTTAGTCTTAAGATAAGCAGATGTAAATATTCTGTTTTAAGACAATTCTCAGTGATTTTGAATTCAAAGAAACTTTTATGTCCTTATAGACCTTTTTAAAGATACTCCATAGCTGCGGTGTCCAATACTATGAGCACTGTTGGTATTATTTACTCAAACACCCTTCTTAACCGTAACAATGACTCTAAAACGGGAGTATCTTTTATCCCACTCAGTACATGTTGTAATAAATCAGCATGAAAGCAGTACTTTTCAGAGTTTCACTGCTGTCTGGCTAGTTTCATATCCTGTATTTTCTAGGAAAAGCCTGAAAAGTCAAAAATGGAGGGCATACAGTGTTGGACGTCTTAAAGTTTATTACCAGAAATAAAGGGTAGAAAGTAGGACATACTATGTCAGTGTGATGCTAGGTCAGTGTAACATTTGTGTTCAAGGGAATGTTAGCAGGAATTTAAGGTGCTTGTGTTTCCGGTTGAAGTTGTTCCATTTAAAAGTAGAATCTAAAGACAATGAAAAAGAGGAAACGAGTGTCCTATCATGCTTTTATAGCCTTCTCAGTCCTAACAAGACACATGAAACTCAGCAAAGCAGTTGCATTTTGCCTCAAGATAACAGTTCTCATTCATCCAGGTCAAATCTTTGTCAAGGGGGCATAGCAAGGGTGTAAATATCACACCTTGAACTGGCAGCCTGAATAGGAAACACACTTTATAGACAAAAGTATTTGTTATACAAAATGGGTCATTCTGAAGAGCTCTGTGACTTTAAGTGTGGTACTATTATGGATACCACCTTTGCTATAAGACGTAGTAGGAAGTGGACATGTTTGGGAACAACAGCATCTCAGCCACGAAGCAGAAGACGAGGTAGAATCACAGAGCAGGGTCAACAACTGCTGAGGCATGTGGTGCTTTAAAGTTGACAACACTTTGCTGATTCCATTGCTGAAGAGTTCTGAGCTTCCACTGGCATTAATGTAAGCGCAAAAACTGTGTGGTGGGAGCTTCATGGAATGGGTTTCAGGGGTTAAGCAGCTGCATTCAAGCCTCACCTCACTGAATCAAATGTCAAGCGTAGGATGAAGTCGTGTATAGCACACCAACGCTGGACTGTGGAGCAGCAGTAACGTGTTTCTGTGAAAATGACGAATCACTCTTCTGTGTTTGGCAGTCAGATGGGCGGGTCTGGGTTTGGCAGGTGCCAGAGGACATTACTTGCATGACTGCATTGTGCCAACTATGAAGTTGGTGGTGGAGGGATAATAGTTTGGGGCTGTTTTTCAGGGTTTGGGCTAGACCCCTTATCTCTCATGAAGAGCAATCTTAATGCTTCAGCACATCAAGACATTTTGGACAATGCTGAGCATCCAACTTTGTGGCAACAGTTTATTGCAGGCCCTTTCCTATTCCAGCATAACTACCCCAGTGCACAAAGCAAGGGCTATTAAGGTGGTTTGATGAGTTCAGTGCAGAAGAACTTGACTGGCACTCACAGAGCCTTGCCCTCAACCACATCAAGCACCTTCCAACAACTGGAATGGAGATTTTGAGCCAGGCCTTCCTGTCCAGCATTAGTGCCTGACCTTATGAATGCTCTACAGAATTGATGGGCACAGATTTCCACAAAACACTCACTCAAAATCTCGTGGAAAGCCTTTCAAGAAGAGTGGAAACTCCATATTAAAGCACATGTATTTAATACAATGTCAGTACTGTCTGTATTGGTATAATGGTCAGGCGATCAAATACTTTTTTCATAAAGTGTATGTCTACATGTAGGTAATGGATGATTTGACAAAAGTAAGATATGTTTATCAGACATTTCTTAGTACACTGCCAGGAACAAGGCCTCTAATATCTTCGGATTATATACCTGTAATGACCAGCATGAAAGAAAAACACCAGAAATACTGTATGTATGTAGAAACAATATCTTTAATATGCTACATGTAAATATAAAAGTATCATCAAAATAGTCTCTCAGATATAAATTCTCAACATCTCATATCCTGTTTCCAAAAATAAACTACACAGACAAACATATTTTACAAGAGAAAAGAAAACTACAGCATGATAAAACATTACTGTCTCAGTAGTTAGATGTTCAAGATCAATTCCTGTCTTCTCCTTTTAGGTCACACAGAATGTACACAGATCTAGTTACAGTTTTCTTCAGTGCCAAGCAACAAAAATATTAACCAAGGTATAAACTGTGTTGCTATTTAATGTTGTCCAGCACTGAGTATGAGGTTCTGATGTCTACAGTAGGATTTGGATGAAGCTCAAGTTTACAATTATTAACAGTAAAGCTTTTTGTATGTAAGAAATATCAAAACCAGTAAAATGCTACAAAGCAAAAAAGCAGTAGTACATCGCAGTGACAAAGAAAAAAGCCCTTTTTGGAGAAACATTTCATTGTAATGCTAAGATACAATAAATATGTTTTTTTTCCTTTGTTGACATTTGGTTTTATCCAGCACAGTGCATCTTTGATCATTTACAATTAAATGAGCTGTGAAAAGACTTGAAATTATCAAGAAAAGGAAGATTAATGCTTTATCTGAACATCTTTTAAGCCTTTTTGTGCCTTTCAATGAGTGAAATAGTGAGTGCAGTAGTCCAAAATCAGCATACTGTACTTATTGTTTTTGTTTTAATTTTGGCAATTGCATTAAACACAGTTCCACATTACCAGCTTTAACCTTTTTAAGCATAAATAAATAAAATAGTTGCATAAAGAAAGGAACATGGAGGGTGTTGTGCTTTGTCATTCATACAAAAATTTCCAATCGTTTCAAACACACACACCCCAAAGCTCAAACACACAAAGTATAACAATGCACAGTACACAGGTTTGTGGCAAACTGTTTTTCCTGAGTCGATTTTTGGTTTTTCCAAGAGATTCAGTCTTCTTGGAAATGTCAACACATAGGAAAACATATTAGCAGAAAAACACAAACTATGATACAACTAAATAAATAAGAATGGCTCAAGTTTATAAAGGTAATAAGTTAAAGCACAAAAAGCAAACAGTTCTCTACCTGAGTGAAAAAGTTGTAATACTTCACAGTTTAACAACATCCTCTCTGTTTTTGTATTCTTAGAACTGACTCTGAGAGGAAGTACAATCACTGAATAACTTGCTCAGTCTTTGGATTGCTCTTGTTTTGGTGCTGCGCTCATTGGATTGTGGAAGTTCATATTTCCCTTGTCTTTTTGGGACAACAAAGGAAGCTTTATTTGGCGATGTTTTCTTGGTTGGTTAAATGCAGATGTCCTTTTTTATTTATTTCCCCTTCCTTCAAACCCTTCTCACTGTCCTTCTGTCTTTACAGTTGGTCGTTTGTGGAGATGAACCACACTAGCCCTCTCTTGATAGGCTGGTGAAGGGCTGTGGTGAGATGAAGGTAGAGCTGATTGGGCCAGTGGTATTGTTGGTGCATTAATAGCCGCTGTTAAAGCTTTAAGCAGAACAGTGGCCTCCTTCTGGTCCTCCTTCCCCTCCCCTTCCAAGGTACGTGCCAACCAGCGCTCTACAGCTTCTTCCACCTGTAGCGCTGTTGCCGTCTCCGTGAGAGTGTCAGCCTCTTGGCTGGCGTCAAACCGTTCCACCATCTCTTTCATGTGTACGTTGATGGGTGCATTGGAGTTTGCCAGACAGCAGCTTCGTTGGTGGATGCGGAGGGAGAATCGGTGGAAGAAGGTCTGGGCGCAGAGCTGGCAGCGGTAGGGACGGTCCCGGCTGCTGTGGAGGCGGCGGTGCAGTTTTAGGTGAATGTACTGGGTGAACTTGGTGTTGCAAAGCTTGCACTGATAAGGTTTTTCCCCAGAGTGGAGCCGGAGGTGTGTTTTGAGGTTGCTGGTGCTGCTGAAGCGTTTGTGACACACCTGGAAAGCATGAAATGAAAGGTTACTGTTGAGTCGACTGGTAACACCTCAAGAAACCTGAAGGGATGACTTAAGGATTATTCTGGAAAAACTTGGCTGTTCAGTATGACTTCATCTTGATAGTAACAAGGTTGAACTGTTATTCCAGTTGTCTACAATACTTTCATTAATCATCAAGGACTACTGCTCTTTCTTTGTAAGACCAGTTTCTTCTTTACTCACATAACTCACACCCATGAAGTTACAAAGATAATATTATATGACAATGTGGGTAGTGGCTCAATGAAAATCAAACACAGTCAGCCTTACTAGAAAAACTTGTGAGTCACAGGGATAGTGGTGTATTGTGGATACGGTGTTTTCTTTCCTATTGTTCCTTACACTCTTGGTTTTAAATCAGCGTCATCATGTGATCAGTAAAGAGAAGAAGAAGGAAACATGCTTACGTTAGGAACTGAACATACCTGACATTCATGGGGTTTCTCCCCTGTGTGGACTAGGTGATGTTTCTGGAGGTGAGCCAGCTGAGTAAAGCTCTTTTTGCATAGGTTACACTGGAATGGTCTCTCACCACTGTGCACTCGGAGATGGACCTAGAACCATAGAAATCAAACAGGAAAATCCATAAGCTTTCGTGTAAAATATTAAGGTATAAAGATTCTAAGGCATGTTTTGGGTTTTAATCAGAAAAGAGAGGAAGTGAAGCCATACCTTGAGGTTTGAGAGTTGGCCAAAAGTCTTTGAGCAGATATTACATTCATACTTGATCTTCCCATTTTGCTTCTTCAGTGGGTAGGGCAGGGATTTGTGGCCAGGGCCATTGCGTGGTGCTGTGTTGGTTTTGGTGGTAGCCAGGCTAAGATTCATGGCCTCCTCGCAACCAGAAGGAGACTGCTCGGGAGACTGATGCTGACTGCCAGGCTTGGGGACAGGAGAGAGCTCTGGGGTGGCTGGGGCACCTCGTGGTGGCGACACATTTGGTGTGAGTTCTTTCAGACCACCTTGCGATGACGGAGGGTAGGGGAGGGACACTGGAAGAAGATTGGGCTGTCCAATAGGTGGATACGGGAGACCATCTGTACCCAGATAGCTGCTGTATCGGAGGGATTCTCTTGAGGGCAGCATTCCAGGAAAGGGAGGGGAGTAGGACGGGAGAATGAGACGAGGATAGTGCGAGCTGAAGGAAGGAAGGAGCTGGTAAGCAGGTTGGAGGGTCCTGGACTGGGGGTAAAGAGGATAAGAGGAAACCAGGCCCTCCCTGTGCCCATAGAGACCATGAAGGTGAAGAGGAAGACTTCTGTGGGAGGGTGGGAGTGAAGGATGGTGATCTGGTATGTAAGGGTGACTTAAGCCCAAGCTTGGTTCTCTGTGATCAGGTTGAGGGGAAGGAACAATTCCCTGGTCCTCTGGTTCTCTGTCGCTTGGCTCCTCCTTCTCAACCTTTTTGCTGAAGTCCATGATTTGGTCGTCAGGTGTATCAGGCGGAGTGTCTCGCTCTAACATTTCCACATCAATCTTCTCCTCTCCATCATCATCCCTCTCTTCTTTCACCTCTTCTTTTGTTCTTTCTTGAAGCCATGTCTGCTGAGGTAGGTGCTGTTTGGTGTACTCTGGCTCATGTTCTTCCTCAGAACTTGTGTACTCTGCAAGACAAAAGAATAAAGAAATGAGTACCTGGATCTTAATGCAAAAATACAAGAAAAACACTGAACCTAGAATCCCTTAATCATATATCCTCCCACAGAAGGTACTCCCTCTTATGGGAAATGATAGTAGTTTCAGTTTTGTCTTGACTTGAAACCAGATGAAGATTTCTTTTTTGTCGATAGTAGGAGTGATTTTAACGTGGGAGAACAGGTCGGTGGTTGAGGATGTGGGTGTCTCAAGTTTTGTCTCATGTATGAGCAGCTGTACTGCATGACTCTGAGTTTCATTTGTAAAACCTTTTCTTGGTAAAGCTGTCACCTATACTGGCCACAAGATACCATGAAACATGTCTTCCTTTTTTTCCTTCTCTTTCTCTTTTAAAGACAGCTTTTCTTGCGTAGCTTTGTCAGCATTATGGGATGTCAACCAGCATTCATACTTTCACTAAGGGTCAAAATAATGCACTTCCCCTCCAAACTACAATGATCACTACCTAAGCTTCTTGTTTTCATGAAATATCAAACTAACAAAACAAGTCATGAGTGATGCTGGACTGAAATCAAAAGGAAGGCACATGTTTTTAAGATCCCCCAGGCTGATAAAACAATGTAACGATACTGCCATAACATTAGTCATCAAAATGAAAGGCAACAGATCTGGTGGATCCAGTTGGCATGAGTCATTGGACTTTGTGGCAGCAGGGAAACATTCAGGATGATGAAGGCATGACTTGCTAATCTGTTAATAGCTGGCTACAAATGACTCATAAAGGTACTTTGACCAGGTATTATTTCCCCTACGTTTTTCCTCTATCCTAAAAATACTACATCATTCCCCACAACTCCTGGAATACTGGGATTTATTTGGTCTACGTGTGCATGTATTCCCCTGAGCTTACATAGATAGTTTGACATATTCAACAAACCAGGTAGAAATACCATCAGACTAAGTTTAGAGTTGATAAAAGATAACATTAGGTCAACAGGAAACAAAAAATACATCTTCATACACTTTGAATTGAAAGAATTTAACTGACAAAATCAATCTCCTACTAATGCATACTTGTGTACATATTTAGTGAGTGACACAGATCTAAATCTTATTTTATCAGTTCATGACCTTTTGTGTTCAGCTGTCTTCCAGCAAACAGCTGATAATCATCGGTCTTTCACTCTCAAATCAGAAGAAAAGAAAGGCTCTGATTGTGAAAGGAGAGTAATGAAGCAACTTCCATTAGATAAAGAACTTCAAAAGCCTCTGGTCCTGTTGCACTCACTGTATTTGATGTCCGCTTGTTGGCCGCAGAGTCTCTGCGCAAACTCCTGACTGTACCACACCAGTAGCTCCTGGTTTGGCTCCACTGGCCGGATGGTGTAGAAGTAGATGTCCCTGCCATTCTGACACGCCACCAGGTTCTGCTCGGCCACAGAGCAAGCTGGGTTTACGTAACGCATCCAGTTGCTTCTGTGCACATCGTAGCCGTCGATGAAATTTTGGAGCTGACCACTGCTGTAAATCTGCAAAAAAAGAAAGAGCGGATTAAAACATTCATGTAGGAACATGTATTGACTTGTATTAAACTCAATTTTCAGTATGACAGATTTAAACTCTTTCAGCTGTTTTGTCATCTGAGCTTTTTTTACTACGAAGCAAAACTTGATTAAATTTATTTTTTACAAAGCTTGTGAAAATCTTGGTTTAAATCAATATTAAACATTTTGAATAAATCACAATAATCACCTCTGCCATGTACAGCTTAATATCCTTAAATCTCTAATCAGTTCAGATATATTTGGCTGGTCTGCTCTGTTTGTCCTGAGGGTTTCACTCTTGTGTGTGTTTATGATGCTGTGCCGTCACTTTATTTGAAGCATGGAGGCGTGGCTGACAGTCACTGCCCCTCTCACTCTCCCTTTTTCCTTCCCCTTTTTATTTTCTCTTTCCTTCTCACTCTGAACTGTTTCTAAGTATTTAAGCTACTTGAATCCATTTCAGTGAAACAGTTCCATTGATCATGCATTTCACTAAACAACGTATTTGTTGTCTTTTAAGAGCCGAGAGGAAATAGATCTGATGGCTGCTTGACAGGTTTTGGCAGGCTGACAAAAACAAAAGGCATGCAGCTGGCAACACGTCCGCTCTCCTCCCACACCTACGACAGTATAATTACTCCACAACAACGTCAGACTTTCACTGCTGCGGCACGGCAGGAACACCCCCTTGCACAGGGTTACAGGAAACAAAGCCGGAAGGAAAATACGTGGGATGACAGCAAAAAGTCCTTTTGGGTATGGACTGAGCAGAATAGAGAATTTCCTGAGTGACACAAGGAGCGAAGGCTGATCGATACGAGAGATGAAACAGAAGACGAAACACCAAAGGGAAGCAGAAAGATAAGGATTGCCTTGAGTGTGTGTAAACTGAACAATAGTCCCTTCCTTTGTGTATGTGACACAAGTTGCATACAGGACTCGAGTGCCGGTAAGGCTCTGATGACTGTGCAAGCATGAATCCATTGTTGCCACCAGCGTCAACAACTTCCTCAAAAAAAGTTTGACCAAAACTCCAGCAGCTACAGGCAATATGTGTGAAAGCCTTTTTTGTTTCCTTACTGACGTATAAACATAGGACAGCAACTTCTGCATCCAAGCAACCACATTTTTACAGAAAAACATAAAAAAGCTCTTTAAGTATTACCAAGATTGATTAAATGCACACAAATGTAAAAGAAGTCTCTTACCCTCCAAAAGTATTTTCTGTTGGCCTGTTTGGGGACGTTGTCTTTGGTGTAGATGTCTCCTTGCAGGGGGCCAAAGCGTGTCCCCTGAGGAATGTATTCTTTACTGAAAACACCAGTCACCTGGAAAACACACCAAACACTCAATCAGATTCAGTAATCTTTCAAAGTAACCATAAGAAAAGGCTCATAATCTTTCATACTCTCTTTGTTCAAAACTATATACATATCGCCTGTGTATTGTTTAATTCCAAACAGTTGGCGGCTTGAGTTGTTGTGGTGTTGTCATGTTGACCCAGACAATCCTGAGCCACGTTTAAACCCACAAGGTGACACACTTTCAACACTAATGAGTTAAACGAATGAAGAGCATTACACTTTCTCTGACCTACTCTACTGATCTCTGACCTGGTGCCCTCATAAACACCGGAGAGAAGACGCAGCGTCACCTGTATTTTCTTGGAAACATTGTGAATGTAGAGCTCTGACCTCTCTTTTACTATTATCAGTGCATGGAATATGGCTCTATACGTTCATTCCAAATCTACCAAGTCAAAACAATATCTAGTGCTTTGCTTCCTGTAAGATCTGGAAACCTTGAAGAATACAACAACGTGTTGCTGTCAATGCTTGTCCATCTATATATTCTTAATTTGAAATTCAATGCAGGGATTTTTCCCATGAGCAAGTTGGTCCAGTAAAATACAGAATGCGCAACACCAAAGCATGTCCTGATCTGCAGGTTTTTTAGTCATTTCCTGCCTTTAAGGGTATTTTTTGTTTCAGATTTAAGAAATAAGCATTGGGCCAGTAAAGTAATGAATCTATAGAGAGGGCCAATAAGATATGCCGGTGTTCTTTTCATGGTGCAGAACAGCTTTCAGGACTTTCATAGAAAGTGTCAAAGCTTGGGGTCATCCCTCCTCAACTCACACCCAAACACACGCCAGCAGGCAGCAGCATCTGTGGCATAAGCACAGCTTCAGTGTCTTGAGGAGCTTTGTGTTCAATCCTTAAACCCCCCACCCCACTCACCCACCCCATACAAAAAGACACCATTTATTAACTCCTGCCATGGAGGAAATATCAAGCCCACCCTCACAGGGATTTCACATTTGCTTGTATTAAGTACAAAACCTTAAATATTTAAAGATAAACATGGAACTTTTTCTGATCATCAGTGATGCTCTGAAAGATAGGGTTGGATTTTGTGAATGATGGATAAGTACTTAATTAGAAGAACAACAGGTCACTGAGGGCAGCAGGAGCGTGTGTGCCGAGGCAGCTGAGGTGATTCGCGGATGCGATGAGCCAGTGTGACAGCGACATTGTGCTTTTCTGGTGTTGCGTGACTAACGAATCGTTGTGGCCGCCTCTGCTGCTTAACCGCTCAGTTTAGCCAGGTTGTTAGGAAAGAGGAGGGGAGGGAGGGGCTTTCAAGAACGGAAGAAAAGACGATGGGCGTTCTTAAGTGAACCCACGCTATCACACTCCCAAACGCCCTCCTTTTTCTCCAAACCCCCCCCCCCCAACCTTTCGTCTTTTCTTAACCCTCTCGGAATAGCTCCTGCACCCGTCAGCTCAAGGCCTGATGCCTGGCCGGCTGCCTGGCCGGCTGCCTGGCCTCAACGAAAGTTAATCATCTGGTTTTAACCTAAATCCCTCCCCCACCACCACCACACATACCCCCCTCCTCCTCTTCCTTTAGCTTTCCAGCTACTCCCACTTCCTGCGTTGCCTCTCTCTCAGCTCTCTGGCACCCGTTGTATGCCCCATCTGCTATGTGCTCCCCTTTGCTTTCCTTAGAATCACCTGGCAACTTGAAGTTAAAAATGACGAAGAGTGGAGAGTTAATTAAAATCACTCCTTGAGGCCATACACGTGTTCAGCAAGTCCAATGCAGTGATTGCACTCTCTGTTTCCATTCAGACACTAGATTTGACTCATCCTCCTGACTGAAACAAGTGGCCTCTACACTCACCTGTGTGAAAAATTCCCGAGAACTGTGTGACCTATGCCTTAAGGTGATATGTGTGTGCACCATCCCATAAAACCCACACAAAGGAGTGGCTGTCATTATCATCACAGCAGGGAATACATTTCCCAGCTTTTGTCAAGGAGGAGAACTCAGATGACATTATCTTTAGGAAGGGAAACCAGTCACAGGTTAGTTAAGGCAGAGCACATTTACTGGCAGGCATATGAGCATGTGATTGTTTTCAGCTCTCCTTTCTTTTACAACCTGATCACGTGTAAACATCATCATATGTCTGCTAGTGAGTGGAAAAAAGATCAAACTTTGTAAAAATTACATTCACCTATGCGAGCACAAGCATATGCCAAAATAATGTTTTCCTGCATCAAGTGTGAGCGAGTTAACTATGTGGTAAAATAGGTTAGTCAGTAAACAACTGCCGGGCTGGGGGATTCAAAATTAACCCTCAAAGAGATTTAATCACCTCAGTTTGCATGCGTTTCTTTCATACCACAGAAGCAAAGGAGGAAGACGTGAGAGTTTGAGAGCAAGAGAAGAGGAACGATGGCTCAAAGTGTCGCCTGGGTCCTGATAAAAAGAGGAAGGGGTCAGCGCAAGTCGACCGCAAGCAGCACTGTTTAGCGTCAAGTGCAGCTACATAAGAAGTGTTACATCGATTTTTTTCTCTTTGTTTTAAGATGAAGTTGAAAAAAAGTTCTGTTCTGCAGTGCTTTGAATTGGATAACATGTCAAGGCATATACCTAACCTTATTGCCAATCAGATGACTGAAATAGCTCAGAGTCACTACAATGCTATGACTCATGAGTGGGAGAGGAGGCAAGTTGCAAATGAGGCAGGAAGTCTATGTGATTAGGTCACCTGCTGGAAAGTGAGCAGCCCTCTTACATCTGCTTGTGTTCTGCATGAAAGAGTCTCTGCCTGTGTTATTATTTGTGGAATAAAGGAGTTGTGCAATCGCTGAAACATTTCAGTGACATAATGAAAGTTATGGTCAGGAGACCTTAAAGGTCTCTGACCTCAAGCTGCCATTGCCTCATGTCCACTGCCCCACATTCACACAGACTGTGCACTCTTCTGTATGTGTGAAGGACTCATTAGTCAGCAGATCTTTTGTTCCAAGAAGCCAAATACAGATGGCCCAACAGAAAGTTATGTAACACAGAATTAATATCTTCACGTTGAAACACCTGCTCCCATGGAACTAAGCTGAAGACTCAAGAACAGCATCAAGAACACCTGCAAACCTACAGTAATTTTAAGTTACAGTTTGTAGGATAACAGTAAGTCCTTTAGTTGGTTGTAGTTGCTCTACAAACCTTGATACAAAAGTTTCTCAGGTAACCAAACTGTTCTTACCTCATTGTCTGTGCTGTATTCAAAGGTGAGGTTGCGCGGGATGGAGGTCATTGCTTTGGGTAGGTTGAAGCTCGGGTCCGACACCTGGTCCGGCACAATGTAGGTGCAGTTCAAGGCAAAGTCTACCTCCCTCCACCTGCTCATGTCTCCTGGTGTGCTATCCAGCTTCATTGTGGCAATTTGTAAAGCACCAAAAGTAGGCAATAGATTCAGGTTCTTTGGACCTTGAAATTTGGTTTGGTTTAGGTTGCTTTTTGGTAAAGAAGTGCTTTGGTTTGGTTGTGTCGGTCCTTCGTCTTAGGTACGCTGGTTAAAGCTCAAGATCTACAAGGAAAATGAGGAAAGAGAGAGATTGTAGTGCCATGGTGTGTTTTCATGTTTACTCTGAGGTAAATTCATATTTGTTAAGCAGTGCAACTGTTGTGTTTAATTCAAGTATTCTCTGTTGTTATTCATTCATTATTCAGGCAGACGGTCCCATTCATGAAGCACCAAAGTTCATTGACACTCTTCTTGGCAGTCATCCCAGAACTCACCATTCAGTCCAAGCAGCCTTGCTTAATGAGGCCAGTAGACCAGCTTGTACTGTTCTGCTCATTCTGTGCAATTTATCTATTTCTAATCCAACTTAATTAAAAGAATGCAAAAGCAAGACTTACTTTCTGACATTCATTAAGCTGTAGGATCCTCATGTCTTTGGCTATGTCATCCCTTGAATCTGCTTTCTCCCCTTTACACTCTCTCTTCTCTCCGCAGCGTTTCTTCGGGGAGTCCTATCACTTAGATCCTCAGGGTATCCGCTCTCGCTGTGGCCACTCTGTCACCAACACCAGAAACTCATGAGCACGGATTGCGCCAAGCTTTTTTAGCTCAGGGCCCTGACCAATCAGAGGCGACTGCAGTCATGTGACTAAGCCATCTGACACACAACTGTTGGCTTTGGACAACAACATCAGTGACGTTGTACACTTGGCCAGCAGCAAGGGGCTGTTGTGGTGAATGCTTACACATGTACACACACACACACACACGCACACAAAGAAGACATGTTAATGAATGAATAAAAGAAGAGCAGATGGCTGGCCTGTTGCCACTGAAAAACACACTCGTGGACTTTTGCTTGGTTTGGCACTTAATGAGCAATCTGCTGCCACTGTATCTCCTTGACCTACATCTCATCCAAGAGCATCTTCAACTCAAGACCCCTAAGACCCCTGCCACACAAACACCACTTCTTTTATATCTCTCAGATTAAACATATTTTTCCGATATTTTACTTCAGCTTTTAACTGATGTAAAATACACAAATGAATATTGGGTTCCTCTTTCAGTCTTTCACCTATACGTGCCCTGTGCCGATTAGTGCCAATTCACAGGTACAGATGTAGGCCAGGTCATCCCGGCACGCAGGGAAGAGACTTAGACACCTGTCTGCTCAGCGTCCCCTTTACTTTCAGACACACAATCTAGTTATATAGAGCTCTAGGTCACCTCACCTGCACGCTGCTCTGGGCAAAGATAGCCAGGACAAGAGAGAGCAGTTAAGACAACATATGGAAGCTGAAAAGGAGAATGGGAACTTTTCTATATGTAGGATAAAGCCTGTTCAAAAAATAGGACTTGAAATTAGTATTGGTGAGCTGCCTTGCAAGGATATTTACAGAGAGACCCTATGGCTAATTATCAGTGCCGAAGTAATGAAGATATGAGAGATCCACCAATTGTGAAAATTATTATCTACTTATGGTGCAAGACTATCATCTTGCCAACATTTTCTCTCCTGTTTGACCATTAAAGCAGATCAAAGTCTGTTCAGTAGAGGGTATGCACTGATGTAACTTTTGGTGCAGGACGTGCCTGTTTAGTCGGGCAGAGTGGCGAAACTTTTAAACCACTTTTTGCACCAAGTGGAATGGACGAAAATGGGGGAACACAGACTAATATCAGCTGAAATTAGGAGTCACTGTTTACTAAAGACACATGGGACCGTTGGCATTGAATACTGTATGTGGACTGTATGTGGACCTGATTTTAAGAGCACAAAGCAGAGCCTGAAGGAACACGAGTCTTGCTTGATCAGCGATGGGTGCAACATATGATTAAAATCAAAGTTTTGGGTTACTATAAAGCTTTAGATCAGCTGTTTCTCTATATTCTAGTGAGCCATGTGTTTCTTTTTACTGTAGCTTATCTGTTAAAACACTGATTTGTGGTTGTTAAATCTGTTTAAAACAATACAAACATAATCTGTTGTCCGTAGATGCTGCGTCCCCTTATTATAGATCTGTTTTACTATGTGGTTATTAAAATCTCCTGGAATTATTACTATTTTTTTTTTCTTTAAAGTAAAATTAAGAGAAAGGAAAATATTGTGGATTTAGATTTTATGCATCACTTATAACAATTTCAGGTTTTGGTGCTAACACTAACCAGAAGTACTTTTGCTCCTACTCATAAAACATTGCAGAAAATGCACACAGTGTCATTTTAAAGTATGAAGTTAGCTGTTACATAATTGAAGATGACAAAAGTGGAGGAGAGTGGAAAACTATGTGGATGACAAATGGAGGGATAAAGGACACCTGGTGAAATGAACACAATTAAAAAATGTGAGAACTTGATCTGGAAAAGTGTGGTATCTGTGTAAAGGCTCTGTGATATGAGGCATACAGTATGTGGTGGCTACTGTTATAGTACGGCTTCATGTTGTGTCATAATTACCAAACCATCACAGCTTCGGGTATTTCTATGAACATAAACCATCAGTAGAGGATCTGGACCACCTGCAGTGAACATTGCCGAGAAATAATACCAAGAAAGTTGATATTTTCCTGTGGATATCAAGCCATTTACTGCCTATCAAGGTTACCATAGTTTGGGATTTTTTGTCAGTACTTTCATTTCCTTTTCACTTTTTGTTTTCAATTTTACTCTGGTTTGTATTTATTTTAACTGTTGATTGGTTTGTTTGGCTTAGTTTATATTTTCTAGGCTTGGGTGTACATGTAAGTCAGTATGCTAATGCCAAAGACTAAAACTTAAGATAATTTGTCCCCACTTGTATTTTATTTTATTTTTTAATGCACACTACTAAGTTTCAGTGAGTCGTAGGTCTGTTTTTCAAAGCCTAATTTTTTGAATTTTACTTTCAGTTAAGTACATTTTTGTTTTAATTATTTAGTTTAGTTAACGATTATAGCCTTGCTGTGTACTCTCTACTGATTCTTACCACTAGTGTGCAATTTCTGCCACTTAATTGCTGGAACTGCAATGCCCTACACCAGCCATGGTATCAGATGCATACCCTCTATTGGTGACTTCTTCTGCCCAGTAAAAAATCTCTTCAGTTCAACATGTACGTGATTTCAGCATTAAATTGATTGAACAGAACAACTCAACATTGGCTACTACTATTATCTATTAATTCCACATTGCTTGCAGGTGGTCAGTGTCTGTCAGCAAAGTCTATGCTGGTTGATACAGATGTCAGACCGATGTATCTGCGCACCTCTACTCGAAATTTTTTTTTATCCAACTTTACTTGAGGTTAAATAGCTTTGCAAAAAGTGTCAGTTTTTACAATTCCTTGTTCGTCCAATGATTAATTTCCCCCTTTTTTTGTCATTATTAAAAGGCATAACCTGCAGATTAAAATAAAAGCCACAAGATTGATAAAGTTTTCTAAATATAAAACAAAACAGTTTGGTTTTCAAATGTTTTAAAAATTGCTTGATACATACTTTAGATGTTGCAGTGCAAAGATAACAAAATAAATTTTCCCTTTCTGAAAAATGACAAGCTCAGTTTTACATCAGTTAATTAATAGGAATATCTATTTTAGACTTTATTTGTGCTCATATTTATCCCTCCCCTTCACCCCCTTTCTTTCCAATCCTGGCTGGTGAAATAGTAAATTGGCTGCCATATGGTAAGACTACTATTCCAAGAGTGCGGCTTTACTGCCCAGTGTGGCGTGGGGGTGAATGGTGGTGGTAGGAGAAGTGTGTGTGTTGGAAAGAGGGAGGGGAGGAGGGGATTTGGGCTCTTTCACTGGCCTGTGCCCGCCTGGGCTAATTTCTCTAATTTGCAGACAGTCTGGGCTCAGGCTCAGGGCTCAGAGGCTAAAGACCCGGCACTCCAGGAAAGCAGGCGAGCCCACTCATCTCACTCCCGAGCACACATCACATCCGGGACATCAGATAGTTCCAGACACACTTTTCTCAGGGAGGGAAACCTCATTCGCTGAGCAGGGCAAAGAGGAACTGGGCCTTAGACCTGAGCGGGAGGGAGGGAGTAAGGAGATAGCGGTAACAGACCAGACAGAAAGGATAAGTGGAGGAAAGACCTGAGGTCAGCTCTGTGGAAGCTGTCTGAGACGGAGAAAATCAGACAAAGTGATGTGACCTGAGACCTAATAATACTCAGTTGATGGTGTTTTGTAATAGTCTGGTGTAAAAAGGACACCTGTTGATATGCAGTAGTCTACGTATGTGCTACTCAGGTGTCAGTAACAGTGCAGGGAAAGCTACCAGCTGCTCTACCAAATGTTAACGTTAAAGAGGGTTAAATAACGTGCTTGTTGAAAGAGATAATAAAGAGTGGTAACAGTATTAGATCAGAAAATAGGACACCAGGGATTGATGGATCATCCACTGATATCACATTTTAACTGAGTGTGACAACTGCTAAAGTACTCAGCCTTTGTTCAACTCTAAAAAAGACAAAGACCTTAAAGTCCAGCATTAGTTAAATAAACAAGTTTGTTAAATGAAAAGTCCTTCAACTAAACTAATTAACTGTCCTAGCATTTCAGTAAGCATTGCTTTGTTTCCATGGTGATGACTGTGAATCCAGTAAATTAGTGTTATTGAGCTTTAAGCAAAGTAAAGCTGAGACCTAATTATCATTTTGTAACACAAAGTGCATCTGATTCCATATGCTGCAAGAAAACAAATAGGGCAATTAGGAGTATAAACTAAATAATCCTATTGTTTACCCATCAGTAACCACTGATTCCTCCACTAAAGCCCCTTTACGCATGCACCTCAACCAATGGGAAACCAACTTGTGAAAAGTGTGTCTGGCTGCTGTTTTGTGCCATAATCTAATCCATGTTTGATGGTGTAAAATCAGATTTCAAGAGAATGCTAGATTTATTGTTTGTGTTCTTTATAAAGCTACATGTCTTAATTAACTTAAGAAGCAGGATGACAACTGTGGCGCGTCACAAACTTTGGAGCCTGGATGGTCAATATTAGGAGGAAGCAAGCCCTCATGCTCCTTAAATGCAAAAATGCACTATACAAACAGTGCCTATTAAAAGTATTCACCCCCTTGAAAGTTTTACTTTTTAACTGATTTTATAAATCAATCATGGTCGGTATAATTTGACTTTATTAACAAAATCAATACAAAAACATCTTTAATGTCAATGGGTTGGAAAGATTTATTTTCCAACAAGACAATGGCCTTAAACATACAGCCATATTAAATTATATAGACCCTGATTGATTTGTACAATCAACAAAAGGGTAAAACCAGAGGCAGGCTGGGGGTTAGTGTGTTCTACATTGCAGGTTAAATACAGTTTAATACAACTAAATATGTGACATCTCAACCACAAGACAACCATATAATGATACATCTCTTAAGTCTTTTTTTTATGTTATGTGTTTAAATGTTGTTTGCTGTTAGCAACTGGATCACATGAATCAGGATGAAAGCACATGTTGATATTTTATCCCATCCCTAGAAACCATTATTTACCATCATAGCACGCAGAACCCTTTAGCAGTCATCATTTGTCACTTTCTGTTACATCATACATGATTATGAATTTATTAGTAATTCTTGAGAAGTCAACAGTAAGCATTAAGAGGCTTCCGGGCAAGACTTCCTTTTCAGTGTTAATGTCTGCAGCAGCAAAAGTATTCTATCTTGCTCTAGTAATAATGCCTGTACATCTGTCCAGTCTCATTCTGGAATGGCTGTGGCTCAGTAGGTTGAGTCTGTTGTCTCTCAACTGGAAAGTCTGGGTTTGATTCCCAGCATCTGCTGCTTCTGTTGATATGTCCTTTGTAGTGGGTGTGATGAGATCTCAGCTGATGAGATAGGAACATTAGTGGGTTTACATTTCAAAACAGGCAACAATAAAGGACCCCCCCCCCCAATTTAGGTCCATCCATCCATTTTCTGTACCACATAACCCATTGGGGGCTGGAGCCTATTCCCAGCAGTTATTGGATAAGAGGCGGGGTACACCCTGGACTGGTTGCCAGTCAATTGCAGAAATATCATATGGAGACAAATAACCAGGCACGCTTACGCCTACACCTAAGGCCAATTAGAGCCACCAATTAACCTAATAAGCATGTTTTTGGTGGTGAGAGGAAGCCCAAGTACCCAGAGAGAACCCACGCATGCACGGGGAGAACATGCAAACTCTGCACTGAAAGGCCCAGACCGGGAAGCAACCCAGGGACCTTCTTGCTGTGAGGCAACAGCGCAAACCCCTGTGCTGCCATGTAATTTAGATTATAAATAAAATGTGATTGTGATTGTTTAAAAGTAAGATAGGCCATGTTTTGACTGACCTCAGTGGGCCCCTTCATTGGACTGAGCTCTAGAAATCCGTCCCCTTTTCCCCCCTTATGGGCTGACTTACTGTATATCTAAGAACTTCTCCACCAACAGGTAGGAAGTCTGTTACAGAGGACAATTCAGACTTAGAAGACAATGAAGAGAGCCCCAGATCTGAAAGTTTTCTGAATAACTAGCATTTTACTTCTGTATTCATGAAATACAAACACATCATGTCGGACTGTTTCCACATTTCCCCAGACTGACACAAACCATTTGGTTGTTTGGCTATAACTTTCAAATAGCTGTCAGGACCACAATGTCCCAATGTCAGACTTGTTAGAACCACATCTACCTTTCTGCAAGACTTCATCCACACCCTTTTCTTTTCAACTGATGGTTGGAGGTTCCTACATTACTAACAGGAGAGATACTGGATAGTTTTAAACATTTAGATGAACATCCTTTGCTGTCACTGACTGCCTGGGTTCTAGACCCCATGGACAGCGAGCTTCCTCCCTGAAGATGTTTTGCCAGGCCTTTGTTACAACCTCTGTCAGTTGCTCAGTTTGCTTGTTGCAACATTTGTCTTGATGTGAGCAGAGATTTTGGCCCCATACCCTACAGAATTCATCTTACTACTTCCATCAGCAGTCCCATCATCAACAAACACCAGTGGACTTGTTCCACCGGAAGCCATTCATGTTCATGCACTGCATCTACCATGTTTTACATGTTTGTCCCATCATTCTGGTGGAAGTTTATCTCCATTCAAAGAATCTGATTCCATACCCAGGGAAGCTTTCTTTGATGTTTCTGGTGAAGTCGAATCTGACCTTCCTGGTCTTGAATGTTACCAGTGGTCTGCACCTCTGTGTTTACATTCATTCATCTCTTAATGAATGAATAGTTGTCTTCCTTGGTTTTCTACGTTTTTTGATGTCACTGAGCCTGGCAGTGCAGCAATTCTTTCTTAAAATGTCCCTTTTGCCACAGCCGTCAGACAAGCCACATAAGGGCGTCAGGGCAAAGCCTCATCCCATGCTGCTGGATAATGAGGAAACCCTTGCACAACAAGCGTCGTTCAAGTAGGTAAAATGAGATGTCGTCAGCTGGTTCTTAACTGTTTCAGCTCAACTTGTGGCAGTCCTTGCAGGTCAGCACCTGGAACTTGACTTCTCTTCAGGAGGACTCTTGCATACCTTTAATATCACAGGTATGCAAGAGTCTTCAGGAGGACTCTTGCATACTTGTGATATTAAAGAGGTTTGCTCGGCTTGGGATCGCTGCCAATACCTTGTCTGAGGTGAGGCTCTCTGGCACGGTGGAGACTAGTATGGGAGGACTAGTTCTGGTCTGCAGAGACTGTTGATGTCCTTGTGGGGGCTCTTAACTTTCTGAGTAAGGAGGCTGAAGTGTTGGGAATGTACGTCTCCTGGGCCAAAACAAAAATCCAGGCGTTTGGAGGTGCTTTGAATGCTGCCATTGAATCTGTGTCTGTGGATGGTGAGAGCATGGAAGTTGTAGAGAATTTTGCCAACCTTGGCAGCGTAATCCATCGATCTGCTGACTGCTCGGACGACTTCTGTTCAGCATATCTTTTGGTACCAATGGCGAGACCATGTGCCTAATGCTGACTTGCTCAGTAGACGAGGATGGGAAAGGTCTGCTCCCTGGTATGGGAGTGGCAGCTGCGCTTGTACGGGCACCCGGTGTGTTTTCACTGGCCTGATTCAGCTCACTGTAAACTCACTGCCCAGGACCCTGTTGGCTGGTCCAGAGGGGGATGACTGAGTGCAGTTGTGGAGGGGGCAGCTGGGAGTATACATAGAGAGATGGGGCATGGGAATTTTAAAATCTGATAAAAAGGCTGAGATTTATAATGATTATCAACAGAAATTCTGAGATTAATTGCACTTTAATCTTTTGACAGTCCTTCTCTCACATCCTGATTGTTTTACTTCAAATCCAATGTGTTGGTGAGTAGAAGCAAAATTATAAAATATGTTTCAGTCAAAATACTCATGGACCCAACTGTGTTAAATTGAATTGAAGGCAAGATAGCAAACAATTGTGCTGATTTAATGGCACACAAATCACCTGATTGCAAGACAGAAACAAAAGGACAAAGTTTCAAAGCAGCCAAATGTTGAGACTTCTTTTGATTTCAGAAAACTTGGTTGACGAAAAAAAAACTGTCAAAATTTACACAGATTTTACAACATTTAAAAGCCAATATGAGTAGAGGTGAGTGAAACTTATTTGATGTGCTGTATGTTTTCTCTGTGATGGTGTGTTGTGTTGTCACATCTAGGGCCAGTGTTTTTCTTTCAGTCAGAATGAAAGTGGAAATAATCCAGTCTCTGGAGAATTATGACAGCTCACTTTGTTTGTTTACCGTCTCTTGGCCAGAGGTCCCAATCACTCTCCTTCCATGGTGGAAAAAGCCACGCCTAAATACATGAAACCAAGTGAGAGGTGAAGACAGTGTTTACATCACTTGTTCAATCTTCCTTAGTTCCTGAGTGCCCCCAATCCATCTCATTGTATCAGTGCTCCCCTCCCTCTGTGTTTTCCCCACTCTGTAGTGGTAAACAGCTGAGCGGCAGGAAACAAAAAGAGGATTATTTGGATGATAATGCATTGTTATGTGGCGCTGCGCTTGTTGCTAGGGCTGACTTCTTTAGAGGTAGAAGAGCTATGGAAGGAAGGAAGAGAAACATGAAAAAGGGGTTGTTGTTGTTGACTGACCCTGACCAGCTTAGTTTTCACTCAGATCCCTTTAACCAGGAGGATTATCCTTGCTGGTTCAACCTTAAATATGTTAGATTACCTTTTTGCATTTTATCTCTATTGTTTTCCTAGAAGCATCTTTGTTTTGTGAGATATAATGGATGGACTTCTTTAGCATTTGAGCTCAGTCTTTGGTTTATCCTACGGGTATATTTTTCACAAGACAATTCACCATTGTTTCTTGAAAGGATGCACATCCTTCTACAGTGCATCCTCAAAGAAATACATTTCATTTCCAGTTCAAACACAACACTGGCGCACATCCATCTTTGAAAAAATACCTCAGAACTTGTCCGACGCGTTGGATTGCTTGAGGGGAAACCATAATTTCATTGGAAGAGGCCTCAGAGTAGCAAAGACCATAAATGACAGATAAGAGCCTCTTTAAAGCTTATGGAAGCAATCATGTTCGCATATGGACGTAAAAATCCTATACGTATCTAAAGGTCAGAAAGGTTAATGTATATAATCCAGGTATGATTTGAAACACTACTTTAATCTTGGTGTGTAATCTTTGTCAATCCTTGACACTAGAAAAGGCCAGTGCCCCTGGATGTATGGTCACATGTTTGTGACTGAAATGGGTTAAAAAACAACAGACTTAAGTCCTCCTTTTCTTCATCTGTCTTAAGATTGAAAATGTTTTGATACTGTTTTTTCCCAGTGGATTTAAACTTCCTGCATCTCCATTATTCTTTCTCTTTTGATTTTTTATTGGCAGCTCTTTGAACCCATGGTAGATCATAAGGTAGGGCTACTTCATTTAACATAGGTAGACTTAATAAAGTTATTCATACACTGTACAAACTCAATGCACTGATAAGGTCTACAATGCCATTTATTTAGTTAAACCCAGAAAACAACACCAGCACTTGGTTGCCCCACCCACTTTATGTGCGAGTTGATTCCATAATTGCCAGGTAATCCATTCATCATGGTACGCTGACACACAGCATCATTGGTGCTGAAATTAATCACTTTCTTGTTAACGCTGGTGTTTTTCTGCCTTTTTGCTGAAGGGGATTGCTACAAACAGACGTTTCCAATCAGCTGTCTATTTATTGTTACTGTGTATGACACACATCGCCGGGGTACAATCTATGTTGACTGCAGTCAAAATCTGTCGTGAAGTAGGAAGATCATGTCTGTAATGTTAAAATCAGCTGTTTTTAAAGGCCTTTGGTTGCCTGATTGTGCTTTTAAGGCCAAACTCACACTTTCTCATCGGCAACTGCAGCCTTAACCAGAACTTCTCAGTGGCAGTGACTGTGACAGATGTAAATAAGCCATCTCATTTTCACACCTTCTTAGGGTTGCGTGCCATCACAAAAGGGGAAGCAAAGAAATAGATGGCAGCAAAGCCTCAAAAAGCAACATCCTTATCTTCAGTATGATCGACAGATCTGTTTACCATGAATAACATGACTCTGAATCATAGGGCAGAAGTTACAGAAGCTACATTATAAACATATTACATGCCTCTGGTTATTGGTGGAAATTTTTAGATGTTTGTTGGCCTACACCCTTCTTTGTAGGCCACTATACTTCATTTTTACATCAGTCTTTGCTTACTTTTACAACATTTTGCTGCTCATGCTGATTGTAATTTAAAAACAAAATGGTTCCGTTTTATAGAATAAGTTTCCATAAGTGCCATTACCACAAGTACCACATTGTATTTTTCTGTGTACTGATACTCATCTTGCCGTTAGTGACAGTTCTTCTGTGGAAGGGCTCTGTGGGGCAGTCTCTTCTCCTTTTTCGGTACAGAAAAACATGATGAGCATTTCAGCTTTTGCCTCCTGCACTGTCTTTGTGATATTTTTGCAGGGTGAGATGTGAGTGCAACTTGATGCTGTGATTCAGTTTAGATGTGAATGTTCACACTTCTTCGCTCAGATCGCAGCGTAGAAGGGGAAAACACTGAAGGTGTGGTGCAGGATTAGTTGCATAGATTTTCACACTATGTATAACTGTAACTTTACAGCTGAAAATGTTTTTTAAGGCCAAAAAAATCTCATTCAGCTTTACATTTTGATTTTCATAACCTATCACTGATTTCATAAGTCTCTTTTTTTTTAATCAGACTGTGTTGAGTCATGCTCTTGAAATATTACATCAAAACACTGAAGAAAAAAACAGACAAAAGATGCTGATTATTTCTTCCCACTGCTTGACATTTAGAGTCAAACATGCAGGTACATGCTACCAGAACACATCAGTTTTCCACCTGACCTCCAGTCACAAGAGCTGCTTCTCGGAATAATCACATCTGACATATTGAGAAACTAATATATTTCACAACTGTGGGACTTTAAATCCTCTGTCAATGGAAAAAATCTGCCAAAAATATGACATGAATCAGGTGAATAGGACTTCAGGTGTTTGTGCAGTTTGAAACTTTTAGCTATGAAGGAAAAAAGTTGCACAACTTACTGCCAAATACGCCTTGTAGAGCTGGCACTATATACAGAGAAAGTCTCCCAGGGTAATTTGAAAGGGTTGTTAAACGTGGAAGTTTTGAAAAATATATCAGAATTGCACATTTTTCTCTTATTAGACAAAGCAAATTTATTTCTAAAGCACATTTTAGTGAAAAGGTTTCACACAAGACATTGTAAACATCATGATAAATCGAAATGGAAACACTAAAAGAGGACGTAAAAATGCTAAACAAATACACTTAAAAATCAAAGATATAATGAAAACAGCAGAACAGAAGAAAGAAGAAATGTAAAGAAGGATTTAGATACAACCATAAAAGTCTCAGTGCTGTGATAACAAGTGGAATAGGTAATATTTAAAAACCTTCCAATAAAATCCAGCTGTGAACAGGTGAATTTTCAAACACAACACTGAAATGAACTGAAACCTTTCACAGACTCAATTTTCACAAGTTTATTCCAAATACATGCAGCTGTTTTCCATGTTTGGTTTGACTCAGGACAAAGACAGCAGACATGTGGCAGACAACCTGAGTAGTCTGGATTCTTTGGACTGCACCTGGCCGGGCCCCATGGGTGCAGGCCCAGCCACCAGGCGCTCACCATTGAGTCCCACTCCCAGGCCTGGCTCCAATAGGGTGGGAGGGATGAGGTGGCTCGGGCATCTGGTCCTGATGCCTCCTGGACACCTCCCTGGTGAGGTGTTCCGGGCAGGTCCCACTGGGAGGTGGCCCCAGGGAAGACCCAGGACACGCTGGAGAGACTATGTCTCTCGGCTGGCCTGGGAACGCCTTTGGATACCCCAGGAAGAGCTGAACGAAGTGGCCAGGGAGAGGGACGTCTGGGCTTCCCTGCTTACGCTTCTGCCCCCATGACCCGACCTCGGATAAGCGGAAGAAGATGGATGGATGGATGGTTTTTAAAATTCAGATCTGTGTACATGACTACATTCAAATGTCTGTTTTTCAGTGGTTATTAGTAGGGATGCACTGATACCACATTTTTTCCAGAAGTTAAAATATCACCAAACTGCAGATATGGCTCAACTTTGACTACATACATTATGAGAGGCTAACATCAAGCTGGAAAATAATACTGAGAACAGTATCTACAATGTTTTATGAGTACTTAGCCTTGGTATTGCATTAATGTTTGAATTTCCTTTGCTGTTGTAAATAACCTAGTTATTTGTGAACTAGGTGCTTTTTTGAAGGATGGTATTCCATTATTTAAAGTAAGACTTATGGTATTTCAGACATGCCATGTGCTATCTTTCTATTTGTATTGTGTGTTTTGTTATTACTCTATGCTATGTTCTCTCTGAAAAATTACATAAAAAATTACATAAAAATCCTCGATACTGGGATCTACGGCACCCCTAAAGGGACACTGGCAGAAAAGTATCTTTTCTGATGCACTCGCAAAACTTTCTTGTGCTTATGGGATAATTTTTCATGCATATGACATAGTTTTACTTCCAAGAAATTAACTCATGAGCGTGCGCAAGAAACTTTCTTTTTTCAGCCCATGTCCCTTAAAGGTCCCATATTTTACCCTTTTAAGAAAAGTTTATGTTGTTCTCAGAGGTCCCTAAAACAGGCCTGTGAAGTTTGTTGCCGAAAAACACTCCAGTATTGGATTTTTGTAAGTCTAAAAACCCCTCTGTTTCAGCCGTGCTAAGAACGAGCTGTTTCTGTGTCTGTGGCTTTAAATGTTACTGAGCTGTCTGACTCCGCCCCTTAGGAAATGGATGTGGCTTAATGGATGTTGCTCTTCTGCTGAAAGGAGGATCAGGAGAAGAGGGCAGAACTTTCTTCTAAGCGGGGAGGGCCAACCAAACCTGGGGGCGGTGCTAACTCCCCACGCGACATCATAAGGGGAAAATCTGAGAAGGGCTTGTTTCAGCACACATTTTCTGAAAGATGGAGAAAGAGAGGGGGGATTTTTCTGGTACTTGAGGGGATTGTGGACAGGCCAGGGGCACATATTTTTGTTATAAAAGCCTGAAAAAGTGATTTTTGCATAATATGTCCCCTTTAAGGAGCTTCATAGGTATCAGTATATGTGGTATATGTGCATCTAGTTTTCAGCTGTACTGACTGCAGCTGTTTGCTGACTTTTCATTGCTCCTCCTTGGTGCCATAAACAGCTGCCTTATTTTGCCCTTGTTTAACTGGATAAAATGATAACCCAGTGTTACTCGACCCTCCTCAACCAAAGAGCCACATTGTTGGCAATTACCTATGCAAGAGCATCAATCTAAGTGGTGAAAAGTGGCAAAAAGAGTTAAAATGGCAGTAAAAAAAGGTAAAGGTTGCAAAAATGACCACAAAGTTGCAAACATGGATGAAAGGGGGCAATAAAAACATAAAATGGCTCAAACTGGGTAAAAAGTGGCAAGAAAAGGGCAGAAAGTAGCAAAAATTGGTGAGAAGTTACAAAAAAGTGAGTTTCAGGTGGCAAAAATGGTCAAAAACCAGCAAAAACATGGCAAAACAGAAAAATTTAAAGTGAAAAGTGACTAAAACAAGCAAATAGTAGCAAGCTTTAATGGATGAAAAGTGGCAGAAAATGGCAAAAAGGAAAAAATACATAATTAAAAGGTGGGCACAAAGCAGCAAAAAGGAATAAAAGTGGTAAAAATGGGTGAAAAGTGGCAGAAATTGATTTAAAATAGAGGGCATAAAATTGTAAATAAGGGCAATGAAAATATACTGACCATCAACAAAGATTGATAATCAAGTTTGACATTTAAAGCCTTCTGTGGGAAATAAACTGAACTGTGAAATGTAATGAATGATTTGTGAGGTCAAAGTTTCCCTTTTTTAAGGTTTTCTGGGGAAACTATTTCAAAGCAAGTCACAAAAGAGCCACAAATCATTACAAAAGAGCCACATGTGGCCCAAGAAACACACATTGAGTAAAACTGTGATAGCTTAACTACTCTGTGATTTGTTTAATGCATTTACGCACTGCTTATATGGAGCTATGGTCACTTGCTATTGAAATGTAAAGCTGGGTATCATCTGCATAGTGATGATAACTCATTTTTGTTATTATTGCTTTTGTTTAACTGCAAACCTCAACCTTCTCTACTTTAGAAACAATAAAATCATATGAGAAATCAAGAGAGGTTTGAATTTTAGGAAAGCAGAGAGTAACTACTATATTTGAAATTACACAAGTCGCAAACCAGGCATTGCTACTTTTGAAGGCTTAAATGCCAGACTGGTTGTGTGCAACTGGTTTTTCTGCCAGATGAATAGAGATATGAAGAGATATTTCAGTATTTTTGTGGGGTTGTATGCGGTACTCTGGCTTGCATCGCTCCACCACCAGAGCTTCCTGTCTTACTGAGCACCAGTGTTTTGCAGACCTTTAACTTCCTGGAGATAAACTAGTGAAACTGACCCCAACCAAAACAGACATTATATTCAATATCAATATCTCAGACAATATCTTCCTTCAGGAATTCTCACTTTATGGTCAAATCACTGTTATAAATGGTGGCAAGTGTTCTGTTTTATGCTACAGTCTGCTGGGGAGGCAGTGTAAAACATAAGGATGCAAGGCGTCTGAACAAACTGGTGAAAAAAGCTGGCTCTGTGGTTGGAATAAAGTTGAACTCATTGGAGGATGAGGTGGAGAGATGCACACTGAAGAAGGTGGAGGCCATTCTGGGGAACATGGATCATCCACTTCATATCACCTTAAATGACCAAAAAAACAACAGTGGTGGACAGCTCCTGTCTCTTCGCTGCAGGATGGAAAGATATAGATCTTTTATACCCTCAGCAATCAGACTCTAAATTCTACTATAAACAGATGACTACATGAGACTCCAGACAAATGAATTTCCCTTCAGGGATAAATAAAGTTATTACTGTATTGTATTGTATGTTATTACCTCACTAATTCATAAATTAATTTCACAGTTACATATAAAAATCTGAAAAAATCAGCCCTTCAAATACATAATACAAAGCATATTGTAACTTACTTCATATGTCTATATTAACATCTCCTTAAGATTCAAGTGTGTGGCAGCTAATTAGATTAATAATGCTTATATAATCTACCCATACCCCTTAATTATCAGAGGATGTTTACCTCATCCCCTTCTCCTGGACTAATGAGACCCCTCCAGCCTAAAATCCTGATTACTGTGAACTCTTGCTAACACAAGCAATTCATGTTTAGGAGGCACAGACAGCAGTACAGTCCAGGGGTCATGTGGGGGCTACAGAGGCCACTGGGAGACTTAAAGATGGGTAATGGGGAGAGCAGGGATAAGAAAAGGGTGATGTAAGGGGGAAGCAAAGTCTGCACGCTTTTGGCTTGTGGTCAACAGGTGGGCCCCACGCGCCACCGCCCCCCTTACACAATCTCACAGACCACCAGCTAAAGGAGGACTTTAGCCCAAGATCTGTCTGGCAGACAGAGAAGGGGGGATTTCAGCACCAAATCCAGCGGATCAATAAAAATGTCTGCTAATTAGGCTTTCCAGAAAGGAAGAAAAAGGCGGGGGTGACAGGATGAGAGTGAGGGGGTGAAAAAGAAAAACACAACGGCAGCCAGTGCTGATTCAGAAGTCTAGACAGATAAGGAAAATCCCCAGACAGGCGTGCCTGACCTGCTGTGGAAATCAGGTGAAGTACACGAGGTTACACTCCACCTCACGCCAGTAACGTCTTGCCAAGCATCACCCTCCCTCCCCTCTCCACTCCCTTCCTACATCACTCTCTTCACGAGTCAACAGCAACCTCCTAGGCCTCAGCGATCAGTTTCTCTGACCCCAATCCTTCCTCCTCCTCCCACCTTTTCCCTGCCCCTCCTCCTTCCTCATACTCTGGACATCACCACTTTGACCTAAATCTCTTCATTTAATCTTCTTCTTCTTCTTCTCGTCTTTTGGATAACAATCAACCCGCCTAATTGTCTTAATCTCACTGGTCTTTTATTGTCCCCGGGGCATCATGCGTACCGCAGAACAAAAACATTAACCACAGATCAATACTTGGCATCAGGTCGCGACTAGCACCAGGGTCTTTATCGATTTTCACTCATTTAAGGTTGGGCTGAGCTGCTAATGGAATTAATTAGAATAAAACTGGGTGGGGCATGTCACACCAAAAAGACCCTTTTTGTTGTCAAAGAAAATTGGTTTTGTAGAGTGACTAATTTAATAGTATAAATAAATTCAGATTGAAGCATACATAAAATTAAAGTGTAATTAAACAACATAATCTAATATCCATAATTTCTGACTTTATATAGTTTTTAATTCAAACAGTTTTAACATTAAACTGTTATGGAAGCTGGAAGCTAAAATTGTTAAGATTTTAGATATAGGCTTATAAAAGCAGGTTCCCTCTGTAAGCCTGCTCAGCCATTACTCAACACATGGCTGTTGAGTTTTCCTAAATTGTCTATACTGTGTGGGACTTTATGATCTGTGTGATGACTACTACTACTACTATTACTAGACTGCAGAAAAAAAAAATATACTAAAATTGCTACCATGACAAAAATGATTATGTAAAATGTCTCACTTCCATCCATTATCTATAGTTGACCCAGTTGTCCCGATCAGAGTTCTGGGCCCCAGAGCTGATCCCAGCTGTTAGAGGTGCAGGGTACACCCTGCATTGGGCCAGTCAACCAATCACAAATAGACAGACAGATAGATAGATTGATGGATGGATTCCAGCTTCACAGCACCTAGCCTAGCATTCATCAACTCAAAAATACAAATGCAAACAATTCAGCAGTTTGAGAGTATGTCATGAATCTCATGTATTCTTTTCTTTGAAACTCTCATTAAAGACAGTCTTAGACATTGGTGAATGAAGATCATTACTGACAAGCTGTCCTTCAAAGAGAACTTGATGTACGCATTAGGGATGCGCATGGTTAGCCAGCTAAACGGTCCAATACGTATATCAAATTTGCCGGCACAGGATTTAAAATGCAGTTAAATTAATTACCTATCATTTCTTATAAACACAGGCCTAAAATTCTAGTCAAATGCTCTGTAAAAACTGGGAATGAAGCCTCCTGCCACTGTTAGCCGCTGTAGCTTCAGTTAATGGCTGCTTCCTTCCTGCCAGACATAAACATGAGAAGCTTCAGTTAGCATGTTGTAAGAACAGCGTGATATGACAGTTTTTGTAACAACATAAGTGAAAATTAAGTGGTATGTAAGTCACATATAACTACTCAAACAAAGAGGAAAGAGGCCACATATCAAAGAACAATATTAACCTGCAGGGAGAAACGAAGGCTGGCAGAGCTAGCTGCTAATGTTAGCTACGCTCCACACAGTATATCGAGCTCATATCATACCTGCTGACACAAAGACCCAATGTTGAATTTGGCTGTTTTCTAAGCATCATATCCTCTTTATCTGAGTCGGTTAAGCACTATTTGAATGGGTGATTAGCCGAGTAGGGAAATAGACGCCTGGGGACATCCTTAATAATGTCAAGAAAATGAGTCCAGTTAGCTAGCTATGCTAGCTTTACAGAAGGCCCCATGAAAGCAAAAAAGATTGGGTTTGGGGAATTAAAAATGGCCACTCAGGTACATAAAGATACAAAAATATGTTTTATGTTGATGTAGGGAGTAAATGCTACCCTACTGGGTAGATGTTCGTCAGTTGGGCCAAAATCTGGCTAAATTTGTGTCGTCTGATCTGGCTGTTAAATAGACAACAAAGTTATGTTAAAAGAGGAAACTAAGAGCTCCAAACTTGAAAAATGTACAAAAAATACGAAGGGGGAAGTACTTGGAAAGGCTTTCTTATTATGGCCAAATCATTTGAACAGCCAACACGCTTTGACCATTGAAGTCTTTAACCCTGATGAAAACCTACATGGTCAAAACATGTAGGCTTTTTACAGATTTGGTCATTAAAAGAAAGGCTTTTAAAGTATTTTCTTCCTTATTTTTTACCTTTGTCATATTTGGAGTGCCTGGTTTCCTCTTTATACTTGACATTATTTCCACCATTCTCCAATAAAATCATTTCTTCCACTTAAGTCACTGATTAGCAAGTCATCCCTCCTTTGAGACAACAGTCATTTTGACAAATCAAAAAAGATTGACAAAAACAATATAAAAACATTTTTAATTTTAACGAGGGTGAATTCTTTAAACTATAGCTACTGTTGTGCCCAGTGTATCATAACAAATATATGGATCATCAGCAATACATTTGATTGATTATGTCTATTTATCAATTTTGTTCATCCTTTGAAATGAAGAGGAAGCAACTTTTGATTTACAGCTAGTAGCAGCCCTGCCTAAGGTGAAGCATAATACATTTTATAATTTGTTAAATGAGAAAAATAAAAATGTGAACATCTGTGAATTAAATCCATCTTGAAATAAGCCGTGACGCAATCCAGCTAGTGTAAACACCTTCTTCAAATCTCTCCAAAGCCTCTTGTTATGCTCTCTAAATAAAACAAATCTGCACATCGTCAATTTCTAAAATGAGAAGCTTATGGAATAGCACTCTCGGTTATATGACAATACGGCTTTACGTCCTGAGCCAAACATATTAGCTTCAAACGGCAGTGTAAGCCCGGGATCAAGCTAAGGTTAGCGGGTGATTTATATATGATTTTGAAATGACAACCAGGAAAAATAATCAAGATATTCAGAACAATAACGGATTATGTGTGGTCAGTGGCTGCACTCTGCACCATCTGTTGAGGAGCAGAGCTGGGGGGGGGTGTGGATAATGTTGTTCACTTGTGTGCACGCGTGTGTGTTTATGTGTGTGTACATGGAGGAGCTTTCTTACTTCTTCAATTTTTCAATATGCAAATGTGTGTTTTTTATCACTGCTTAAGCAATTCGAGATGTTTTTGACCACAGAATGATGTGCTTCTTCTTTCACTTGTACATTTTCTCTACCTGGCTCATACTTCCTTTTTTGTCTCTCTTCTATTTTACACTCCTTCATTCACTCACTCTTTTCATCCGTTGTTTTTTTTCTCCTCA
Source organism: Cheilinus undulatus (assembly GCF_018320785.1). Classification (NCBI taxonomy): domain Eukaryota; kingdom Metazoa; phylum Chordata; class Actinopteri; order Labriformes; family Labridae; genus Cheilinus; species Cheilinus undulatus. Next base: position 15,382,546 of record NC_054880.1, on the reverse strand, counting down.
CAACATCAACAACTCACCCCCTCCTGCCTGCTCTCCTCTCCCCTGCCTCCTCTCTCTCAGTGGGTGAGTCTGGCGCCGAGTTGCAGTCAGATGACACTGTCTGACTCTGCTCGACTGTAATCTGACATGGCTAATCTAATCTCTCTGTCTTCACAGATTGGCATACTACCTGGGTCTCTCCAGCCAATTAGGGCCCATCTGCACAGCACGCCACGCAGGCCAAATCCAGCCACGGCAGGGCCCCAGCCGGCCTCGTTGGGCCGCTGAAGGGCTCAGAGATGGCTCAGGCTGTCTGGGGCCCCGAATATCTGCTTCCATAACAGCCCATCTGCCTTTGACTTGGCCTGGTCCACTTTCATCCCCACTGGCCTCACAGATTAGGGATCCTCTGCAGACTTTATGGCCAATTAAAGCACTTGCAGTCGTACAGTTGTTAGGTAATCGCCAACGCTGTGATTCATCGCTGTGCTAAGTAGGCTAATTTGTTTGTAAATGGCCTTTTATTATTATTGCTCCTGCAATTCAAAAGATAAAATCAAAATGGACTATATGCTGAATTCCTGGCATTTACATATTTTTAGCTTGAAAATAAATCAGCCTTTGAAAAAGTAAAATATACAGCTCCATTTCCTATAAAACAAGGAAATGTGAAAAATGTAAACAAAAACAGAATGTCAGATTCCCAGAACAAGTAAACCCCATATAAAAGGATTTATTTTTAGGGCCTTTTGCCTTTATCTTGAGGCCACAGTGAATAAAGCAGGAAAGTATGGCAAGAGTGGAATATGGTGCACTAGAAAGGAGCCACAGGTCTGATTCAAACCCAACGGTTCCACTTGTAGGGCTTCTCCGCCATGACTTTTGGCCACACCAAGCCGAACCAAGCCTTGCAGTCTTACTTTTCCATCACCAGTTTTGCCCTTTGGGCTTCACCTAGAATGGTCCTGCTCTGAAGCAGGGCTCAAGCGCTCCCATCCCGCCTCTAAGTGCACAGTAGTGGTGTCGCTGCAGTTGTTCATCATTTAGTGACAGCTGCACCAAACTTTGTAATACGACGGGACAACCGCATGGACAGGCAAGATGTGAGTGGACAGCTAAACCAAACAGTACTTCTTCTTCTTAGGGTGGAACAACTTAATGCTTGCTGAAGAGCAGCTATTTAACAACATCCACTTTACATGCTGCATCATAAGCTCTAGATGTGCCCTCAAATGGGTACCACTGGGCTGCCATACTAGCTCAAAGCAACCAGCGTCCCTTCCCCAACTGCTTGGCCATCTGCACCTCACCTGCACCCACATCTTTCAAAAAACTCAAGAGCACCAGCTTGAGCATCACGCAATAATAATGTTAACTGGCAGCAGGTTAGAAGTATGATAGGGTAAATAGAACAACCCAAAGAGGCTAAGGTTGGAAGAGACTACATGAATGTTGCCAGATTAACTGTGTTGTCACAATCAAGTATGAATGTTGGGAAGGACAAACATTCTTGTGAGACACAATCAAGGATGCTACGTTTCAACGAGGCTGCCATGTCAGCATTTTTCTTGCCTCTTCTGTCTAGTTTGATACCTTCACCTCATGTTAACGACCAGTATTCTTCTTCTTCTGTTTCAATAGCTAGTAAGTAGTAGTAACAATACATAGCTAGACTAACAGTTCAGATGTTATCACATTTGTTCTTAAAGTTCTATTTAAAGGATACCTGGTTCATATCGATCTCTTCTTCATACAAAGGCGCAAGTAGACGATCTTATTCATTTTTTTTCTTCGTTGAACCATCAGCACCACACAGAGCACGTCTGCCATGATTGACACTCCTCGACCCGCCTCCCCAACAACCCATGAATTGTGCAAAGTCATGAAGACAGTCATGACGACACCACACAATGACTGGTCGGGATCAAGGCCTTGTGCCAACATGCATTAGTGTTTGTTTATTGCGATGTGAGCCAAATAAACCAGGGAAATCTTTCCGTGTTGTTCTCCATAACTTGGATGAGTTATGCCTCCGTTTTAGAGACTTCTGAACAATTTCTGAGTTTTTAAATTTTGAGCTTAGGCTAAGCACTCTACTGATAATCTTCATTGAGGTAAAGCTTCCCCTCATAATCAAAGCAAGTTTTTTAGGTCCAGTTCACCGGGATAGCATAAGATGGTGTACATCCAACACGGGCCCCTGGATGTTTAACTGGAGTTGAAAAGGTCAAGACAAAAGAGATGCCATTGAGCTTGACCTTGGCTGTCGAGCAACACACGTGTGTCAGCGTGTTACTCTTGCACCTCCAACCCAGGGTTGTGGTACATTAGACCCTGTGAGGAGCCCTTAGCACCCTACATCAGGGAGTGTACCTGTACCTGAAGGCGGGCCCGGCTTCAGGTACAGCTTAAAAAAAGCCCAATTGAACATTAATATAATGAAAAGACTTAATCTGCAATTGAATAACTTTAGTGAACAGTTGCTAAAGTGGGCTGGTCTGAGCCATGAAACTCCAGGGCTGAAAATGAGTCCCAATCCGGCCCTGCCTGATGGCCTGAAGGTGGTTGAACAGCCATGCACATTCAAAAATAGTCATGTGCAAAAAAAGGCCGTCCATAAGGGAGAATAAAAGAGAGAGCTTTCTGGGGCCCAGCCAAACTGCACTGTAAAAAATGTCCGTAGAAAATACGGCAAAAGACTGTCAAATAGCAACAGTAAAAGACCGTAAAACAAATAAACATATATTACTGTATAAAATACACAGAATTGCTGTAAATCAAGCAACAGTATGAAACATAAATTTTTACAATTAAAGTACGTAATAATTACAAAATTGTACCGTTTAAACGAAAGAAGATTGTGAAAATAAAGGAAAAATACTGTAATCTTCAAGACGGGCAATTACTCTAAAAATTACAGTAGTATTTTGTTAAAATTACAGACTTTTCTCTCATGTACATTTAAATTCACAGTAAAAATCTGTGAAAAAAATTGCAATCACATACCGTAATTTTAGCAGGGACAAGAGGTTAAAAATACTGCATGATCAGGAAAGTTCTGTAGAAAATACAGTAAAAACCTGTCAACCTGCAAAACCTGTGAACAAGCACCAATTTGTTGTTATGTTCACATTTGTTTCTCAGTGCTACACCACATGATGCTGCCTTGTGAAATAAGCGGACAGTTACAGTTAATATGAAAACCTTATTGAAACCAAGAATGGTACCAAAAATCATTTTGTTTGTTCTTAATTTGATGGATGAAAGTGGTCAATTATTTTAGTTTAACTGATTTATTGGAAAAGAATGATGTTAATTGCTCTCACAAAGAATGCCATTGCATTTGTAAAGCCATTCCACTTCCTTTAATGCATCTAACACAAAATACATTGATGTACTTTAATGTTTCAGTCAATCTTTCAGAACTGAAATTGGATGACACATATTACCGATAGGAAATATAACAAGGTAATTGGAAAGAACTATTTTATATATACATAAAGAGAGAGAGAGAGAGATACATACTGTATATATAATATGTATATAACACAGTTGAATATATAGTATATACATTATATAAATACAATAGTTATTTTTACTGGTTAAATAACTTAAACATGAATGCAAATAGAATGACAAGAAACCCTCCATAATCAGTTTTAAAAATGAATGGGAACTGTACATATAGTCTATCAAATTGATTTCTAAGGGAAAAAAAATTCTTAAAAAAAAAAACAATATGAAACCATGGTTTAGTTTCTGAAATTTTAATTTACTTCTCATACCTTATGTAATTTAATCTAAACTTCTCTTTACCTGTATGTGGGGTTATTTATGTCTAGAAAATACGTTTTGTTTCATGTGCCAGTGCTGTATTAACTATTGGAATCTGTTCAATAAAGTTGTATCAATATAAAAAATAAATATATAAAAATAATTTTGAAAAACTGTTTCCCATCGCCATTCAACCCTGTCTACACAGGAACGTTTTCTATTCTGTCTGTACTAGAACAGCGATTTGGGTGTTTAAAAATGGAACAATTTGGAAACGAGCTACAGAGTGAACAGTTTTCAGTCGCCTCCCTCCATGTACACAAACAGTGCTGCTTTCTCGAAATGCGTTTGCGCACTGTGGTTGCAGTCAATTGCCATGCGCGAATACGGTTTCGCGCAGGCGCGAGAAAGATGGACCTTATACGCATGCGTGTGTGGTTCGTTGGAAAATCAAACCGCCAACGGCTGCCTGGTAAACTACAGCGTTTTCGTGTCTTCTGTGGTCTCGTGTGCGCGGAAATATTTCATAAAGTTGCTGTCTGCTCGCAGAACGGGCTGCAAACGAAGATGGAATACAAAGCAGGACATTGGCGTGTATTAATTCGATGTCACCCGGAGCATCAGCCTACGAGCTATTGGTAAGGTATGTAGAACTTCTTTTGTCGTAGTGTCAAATATTTCTTGAGTTCTTTTCATTCAGTAACACCACGTGTTTATAGGTAGAAGTTAAATGGGTCAGGAGGCATTTTGTTTCAATTCTAGACCAGCCAACATTGCTGTCTGATTTGTATTTTTTGCTGTCATTTTAGCGTGGAGAACGTTTAACACTTGCTTTGTTGGGGTCCATAAGTGAACCCCAAGCTCAGAGCTAACTCCGCCCACTTCAGAATTTTGAAAAATGCACAAAAAATGGGCGGTTGGATACTGGGAACACTGGGAAGAGGGAAAGAAAAAGGACGGAGTTTTCCAGATGAGGTGGGAGTGACCGTGAGGACCGTGATGTCCCCTAGCCAAAATGTGAGAGTCCCACCGCACTGATGCTTCAGATGAAGGATTTTTCCCCTTCAGAGTCATATTCATATCTGTGTTCAGAGTCACATTCATATCTGTGTTCAGAGTCACATTCATATCTGTGTTCAGAGTCACATTCATATCTGTGTTCAGAGTCACATTCATATCTGTGTTCAGAGTCATATTCATATCTGTGTTCAGAGTCCCCTGAGGCAGGCTTTCCAGCTTATTCCTACCCTTCCATGGATATGGGCGCAACTTCCGCTCCGTTCTATCTAAATGGGACTTTGCATAGAAACCAGATGCTAAACGTGACTATTAAAGCAATTTTAATACCAAACTACATAAACTAAGACTGCTTCACCTCAGACGGGATAATATTATTATTATTTCTCTAGCCTCTACTGGAGAGTTCAAATTGATGACATTACTTTAGATAACCTACAAGGGCATATTTAGCTAACTTTAGTAGCTTTATATCGGTATAAAAAGATACATTTCTAGTTTGTGGAGTTGCTGAAATTCTCATTTTACAAACTAATCCCTCTTAAATATGGGAATTATATTTATAAAATTATCCATGACTCAAGTTGCCAGCTCTTCATTTTGGTAAATGTCAAGTTTTGTATTAAGAATTAATGATAAATTAATACTAAAAGAATCACATCCCTGATGCACTTAGACAGTGGACAGCATGTTGTGAGAGACATATTTAACTTTGTCATAATATTAGTACCATGAACATAGCAACAGGTACTGAGCATTACAGAAAATATGATTAAAACATTTCAGCTCATTGATTTAACAAAAACGAAGCAGTATTTATTACAGCAAATATTTATTTATTTCAGAACAACCACTGTTGACACTAAATCACTTTAGTAAGCCTTTGGAAAAATCATGTTTTGCTATTATTGTTACTGTACTGGAAGTTCCACTTCCATTCATAGCTTCAGTAGACCCACATGAATAATGTGGTATCCACATTATTTACTTATCTACAGCTTATAATACAAACAATGTGAACATGTGATAACAAAAATATAAATATTTACTAATTCCAGAAGAATTCCTTTTGATACAACTGTGGTTCTTTGTTAGCGTCTATCGTTAGCTGCTGTACTAGAATACATGTATTTAATGTAAGTTTCGCCCACGTTCACATTTACAGTAGCGGCCCCAGGAATAAGGTGGATAGTGTGGTGGTGGACTGTGGTGGTCCTGGGCACTACCTGTTGGCTCCAGCACCTCCTAAATGCACAATGGGGATATGTGCACGTCAGTGTCATGGCACTAAAGATTTAATAGCTCACTTGATTTTTGCAGGATGCCACAAAGCTCAAGATTCAGAGAGGACAGTTGGAGGGCTGCTCAGAGGACATAAAGGGCTTCTCTCCTGTTTCGACAAAAAAGAAGACAACCTCTTTTGCCTTGTTGAAACATTCTTGCCAGATGGGGTACCAGTGGAAAGCCTGCCCCATGTATTGTTTTTTGTAGTAAGTGGATCTCAGAAACACTTTAAAGACTCATTTGGATGGTAATGGATGATTTGCTTGTAATTCTTTTCTACTTTTATCATCCTCCCAGGAGCCTCTTGCTAGGCTTCAAGGCAGCTCATGCTATGCATTGACCAGCATTGGGATCCACTCAGGAGTTCCTACAGAGGTAATAATTTTTCCTCTTTAGAGGTAGTTATATGGTATAGTGTAATGCTGGCAAAATGTTTTATTTCCTTCCAGCCGTGTGCATCATATGATACAATATCAGTTATTTTTATAACTGTGTTATCGTCACCTGTAACAACTGCTATCCTGAGGAAGACGGTTCAGAGCAATAAGAGCCAAAACTAACAGACTGAAAAACAGCACATATCCCAGAGCAGTTGCAATAATAAACTAGAAAAGCACTCAGAGAGCGCAGACCTCCGCCATTAGCCCTATCTCCCAATAGTGAAAAGTCCTTTAAAATTCCTAGATCCAGGCGATGATCTGGATCAGTCCCAAAATCAAATCAGTTCTTCCTTTTGCCATTTCTGACATTCCCTGGAAATTTCATCAGAATCTATCCATAACTTTTTGGGTTATGTTGCCAACAAACAAACTAACAAACCCTGCGATCACATGACCTCCTTGGCAGAGGTAATAATAATTGCACTGAATGGAACTGTGCAAAATTTAGTTGTACTTGTGTACAATGACAATAAAGATTCTGGTTCAGATTTTTAGGTTTGATGGTATCCAAATTTTCAAATTTAAAAAACAAAAAAGAAATAGATGTGCAGCATTTTTTTCTAAACCAAAACTGTTGTGAGCAGAAAAAGCGCAAGGGCAAGCAAGATGACATACAGAGCTGTGGGATCAACACACACTCTAAGTGGAGAGGGTAGCACCAGTCACAGCTTAGTGTTGATTTTAGAAGAACATATAAACACAGCAACACCCGTCTGATAACTGCTTAACAGCTGGATCACTCTACATGTATGTCTGCATTTTGTGTCTGCTGTAGCTTCTGCCACAAAACACAAGGGATGTGACAAGACATTCAGCTCACGGGACAAGAAGAGATTGGGTCCCCTCCTTTTTTGAGTGAATTCAAAAATTGGATAGTACTTTGCAATCAGTGCATACATGAGTGTTCAAAACTTCTAAGTTGACATGATTTGGTGCTTTACCTTGTCTTTCTATTTTTCCTTACTCTTTTTTAAGGTCCTGTTTCTTCTGCTAGTGGTGACTAGGACTCCATTACTTTATACTGTCTCCGGTATTCCACTCTTCTAAAAAGACGCCAGTTATCAAGGAAAAATAATGGTAAGCCTTGCACAGCATTTGTACATACCTCAATAAATTCTTTAGATTAATCTTTCTTTAAGCAACATGAAGCCATTTTATGTTTATTTTATGTAGTTTACACCAAGCACTGCATTAATCTGGTCATGTAGAAATACCCAGAATACTGCCATGCCACTGCTTTGTCCAGCTTGTTCTCAGTGTTCTGATGATCACACCATATGGGGGCCAATACAGTTTTCTGTGTGAGTCATATGTTTTCATTATGATTGATTTAAAATTCAGCGCCCATCATCTTTGTTACAGCAAAATCCTTTTGTAGCATTTAGGGTAAGTGTACCCATTAGGCCCACCAAAATCTAAGTTCACGTTTTTCATAGATACTAAGATGGTTTATAAACATGATCATTTGTTAGAATGAAGGATTAATCCCTCATTTGAAGGTATATTTATTTACTTATGCATATTTTAGAGAACAAATTAAAGAAATGTTATGAATAAAGTCAAAAGTCTGGCATGGGCTTAATTGGTACCTAAGTACCATTTAAGCCCACGTGTGTTCCAAATAAGCCCACAACCACGTTTATTGACAGAAATTAAAAAAAATTATTACATTTTTCAAGTAGTAAACATATATTAATTCAGTAACATGTTATACATGTTAAACACAATTTATTTTTTGAACTTGGCTTTAATGTTTGGCTTGTAACAATGGACCACCACAAACATGACTAAGTAGGCCTAAACCTAATTTTCATTGGCTTCAGTATTTAACATTTCATTGAACATTTTATTTAATATTGACAAAATTTGATTCAATATTGACAAAATAAAAAAATGTGTTTGTTTTTAAAAGTATTAAATGACATTACAGTGAATCAACAATATCTTATTGAACTTGGATTTAATGTTTGGCTGTAACAATGATGATTTTAGGACAGTTGCTGTAATTCCTCTTTTTTGTTGGCATTTTTCTCACTATAAACAAATGATTATGCAAAATTAACTGACATAACAATTCTTCTGGTCAGTGTGTGATCTGTGATGTACTCATGTTAATGAAGTTAGTATAACAACATCCAACACAGGATTACAGCAAAAAGCTATCAAACCTCAAAATTTCATTTTTTTCTATTGAAACACATAAGATGGGCTTAAATGGAACACACTGGGCTTAAATGGTTCTACAGTGACTACCAGGGAAATGAAGATAATATGTTCTCACCAAAATGAAACAAATGTTTAAAGAAATGCCTGTAGCCTAAATATGCTGCAAAACTTGCCATCACAGTTATTCCTCTTCTGCCAAACTTTCTGAATTATCAAGGAATTCTTGTTCAAAGTTTTATGTAAGATTTATGTAAAATGAATCAGAAAACACTTAGTTTGTGTACTTATCATTTTTAATCATTAAGCAGTGTATCTATCAGTAGGGCTACATGTATTGACTAGTGATTAGCTCGCTACGCTAGCTAGCATGACTCATCTTTTCACATAAAACTAAATAGTAAGAAATTACAAAAAACTACCTGTTTATACACAAAAAAAAAAACAAATCAATAATCTCTCAAATTACATAATATGAATGTACTTAACAAGTCAGTGGCTGAAAATGGTTGAAAAGAGGTTCTTTCTGAGGGGTCCCAAAACACCAAAGTTTTGAGGCGACTTTATCTGAGCCTCCTTGAGACTGCACAAATGTAGGCGGGCCTTTTTCAATATCTACAAATGTGATTGTGTCAAACAAAAACTGACATATAATTAAGAAATTGTGTGATTGGACAAAATAATGTATAGCATAAGACAGGGCCCTCTTTTTTTTTTTTTTAAATTGACTTCAAAGTCGCAAGTGGGCTTAAATGGTGCCTGGGCTTAATGGGAAGGCTTACCCTAATACAATACAATAATAACTTTATTCATCCCCGAAGGGAAATTATATAGAAATTATATATAAAACTATATATTATATTTACATGTAAAAGCAAATTCTATATTTATTTGGGTGGTCTTACAAGTAAATATATAAATAAAGAGCATAGTTTGCAAATATTTATCTTGTGGTTCAACTACCTAAAATCACAATATAACCCTTATGAATGGTTCATACCAAGGTCTTTTGCTAACACTTGTGGTTTGGGCTATGGTGTGTAGCTTTAAACCAGTGTTAATTTCGTCGACTAAAACTATGACTAAAAATGTTCATCGACAGCTTTGTTTTCCATGACAAAAACTAGACTAAGACTAACAAAAATAGATCTGTGATGACTAAAACTGACAAAAACTAAGTTTAGTTTTTGACTAGAATGTATTGTAGTTTTAAATCGGACATTCAAAATCCATGATATCTCTCCACTGTGGGTAATTCTGTCAAAAAACAATGCAGCTGTAGCTCTTCTGTCTCTCAGCTGTAGAAAGCAGGGACCCCAGGTTTGGCAGGGTGCAGAGAACATCCCACTATGACTTGGTACCAGATTTCAGTAAGACAATAAATGCTTGGACTAAAAGTAAAACCTAAAATGTGAGGACTTTTATGGACTAAAACTAAATGGACAGAAATTACTAAAATGTGACTGAAACTAAAATTCATTTCACTTAAAGACTAAAACTAAGACTAAAATTAAAAATATCTGCCAAAATTAAAACTGCTTTAAATAATGACATCAATTCAAATTTATGTTTAGTTTTTACAGCAATAGCTATGTCACTTTTTTGTGTGGGTCCATATCTTCTTGGATATGTGAAGGAGGGGGGAGCTCAGTGGATACAAGCCTGGGCACCACAGCTCTAAACTATAAAGGAAAAGCAAATTGCAATTAATATGTCATAACTGTCTCATTATAATCAATAACGGAAAAAGTAATTGGCTGTTGTTAGGTGATTGCTGACTTAATAGCTGGCACTTGTGGGTACATTTGCGTTTCTTCACCATATTCTATTATAGAAGCGATCTGTATGTACTGTACACACTGTTTATTTTATTCTGTTGTGCTGATTGTAAGCATGGCTTATTAGAGCCTAGTTTTTTCAAATTTACATCTGTGTAGGCATTAAACTGAAGCACTGAATCACTCTAACTTTGTTTTGTATATGTACTTCCTGCAGAGAGGATGGAGCCAGTCCAAAGTAGAACACCTGATGAACTGTGCTCGAGTCTTCAAGAAGATGAAGTTTCTTGGCCATGTGAAGCTTCCCAAGTGGAAGGCCTTCTTCAGTCAAGACTGGACTCATTACTCTTGAATCATTTAGGGGCAAGTGACTTTGTTTCATCTTCATGCATTACACCAAGGACTAACTGTCATACATATGGACACAAGCTTTTTTTTCCAAGATCTAAACTGCTTTGTGAGTATACAGACAAGTTATCAGATGTGTTGAAAGGTTTTTTTATTGCAAACATATAACTGCAGAGTTTCTTATTGTTTATCAGAGAGCTTGAATCCTTTGTTAAAAGTAGGAGTATTAGGGCACTACTGCAAAAATCTAGCAAATTAACTGAAATTTCACATGTTTTGTACTGTATTTTTTACAGTAAATTTCTGGCAACCACAGCTGCTGGTAATTTACCGTAAAATTTAAAGTAAGGCAGTATTAAGCTACTACTGTAAAATCTGCAAACATCAGCTGTAATTTCTCAGGTTTTGTCCTGTATTTTTTACAGTAAATTTCAGGTAACCACAGCTGCCAGTAATTTCCTGTAAAATTTAAAGTTGGGCAGTATTTTGCTACTACCGTAAAATCTGCAAATATCAGCTGTAATTTCTCATGTTTTGTACTGTATTTTTTACGGTAAATTTCTGGTAACCGCAGCTGCCAGTAATTTACTGTAAAATTTAAGTAGTTATAATAAAATACCGTTAAACATTATACGGGTCTACTGTTTTTATTACTGAGATAGATTGTATTTAGGTTTACAGGATTTCTGGTGTTTTTACAGTAATTTACCGTAAACAGGTTTGTTTCATTATCGTTATTTTTACAGCCAATCCCTGTAGAAAATGTTGTAATAGAGCTGTAACTTCTACATCAAATTACAGTAAGTTGTACAGCAAATTACCGTAAATATGGTTACAGTATAACTGTTATTTTTACAGCAAATCCTTGTATAAACGGTTACAATATTGTATTTTTTTAACAGAAATTTACAGTTAAAAAAAAACAGGTTTGAACTGTAATATTTACAGTTGTAGAATGAAAACACCGTTTTTTCTCATACATTCTCACCGTAATTTTTACAGTAAATCTCTGGTAACCACAGCTGCCAGCGTTTTACCGTAAATTTAACGGAATTTTTTTTACAGTGTGGGGGCCATGGAGTCAGCAAAATCATGGTCCATTGTAAAGTTAAGCTGTGATATCCACATTCTATATTTAACCTGAATAATAACCACTCTTATCATAGCAAAAAATATCTTTTTTAGTCAGTAGTGCCGTAGTATATGAATAACCATCTTAAAAATGTAAATCTCTTTTCTAAAAAACAGAATTAAAATGGATTAATGAAAAAAAAATAGTGGTGGAAAAGGTAGAAAAATGGGATTTTACAAGTAGTAGAAATTTGTTAGAAATGGCAAAAATTCGATAAAAGTTACAAAAAATGGCAGACGGCAAAACCAGGCACAAAACGTGATAAAAGGGGGATTAAATAGTTACAGTAATAGGGTTGAAGTGGCAAAAATGGATGAAAAATTTGGTGAAATGGGATTTAAAAGTGGGAAAAAGTGGTTTAAACTGGCAAATATTGGTTAACTGGGGCAATAAATAGGCAGAAACTGGCACAAATGGGTTAAACGGGTAATCAAAGATCTGCAGAAGCGTTCCTTCTTGCTGGGTGGGTGTAAAAGTCTGCTGCTGAAGGAGCTTCTCATGCAGAGGTTGAGAGGGGTTGTTTTCATGAAAACATGCAGAGAACTTCAGAAATCTCTGAATTCAAGGGACAAGGTTCAATGATGTCCCATTATTTTAGGGAAAGGGTTTCTACAAAATAAGCAATAAGTTAGTTAGACCAATTGCATACTAAATGTGTGTTTTTCTCTTAAATGTTTACTTCATATTACAAAATATGCTTTTTGATTTCATTTTTGTAAACAATTAAAGCTCACTCATACCAAATATAAGTTATTTACTCTATATAATTTCCTGTAGTTTTATTATTTACATATACAGACATTGGTACAGAGAGGTAAATACACTAAAACAAGGTCAGAGGCCCTCAAACAGCTTATTTTCTCATCAAGCCAGTCTCACTTAATCACCTTAGCTAAATTAGTTAGAAATTAGCCGTCTTTCTATCTCCCAGTCTTTCCCCTCCCCTTCTCTCTGCAGTCGTTTTCACAGCTTTGTGGATTAGACAGATTACCCGTCTGAAACTCTGTTTTTGTTCTTTCTCTCTCTCTGTTACCGTCCACCGCCCTGAATCCAACTTAATCCAAGATGCACACGGTCTCAACCTGTTGTTTTACCCACAGGCCTGTTTAAGATCAGTTTATCACACAACAAACAGAGATGAAGTGGTGCCGAGGCGACATGGGTTCAAAGGTGATGGACTCATATCCATGGAATGTGTTTTTCATAAGAGGCAGGAAAATGATTCAGATATGCATACATTCTCTGACTTTACACTGAAAATTTTGGATATTTCCCAACAGAGGAGCATATAATGACTAGTTAGTGCATATGTGACAGCTGTGAGGGGCTTCCTGTTGCACAATATAGGTGTTTCTGGTTACGCAAACATTACTGTCAGACTGTACTATAGGGTTTACTTAATTTATAGTCAGATAATATGGGGATTAAGGGATAAAGAGCAGATGAGTAATGACATTAGAGATAGATTAAAAAAACTTTAAGTAGAATGTAAGTTATTGCCATTTTCTAATGAGTGCTCCAGAAATAATTGGATTATTATCCAGTTAGTGGACTCAACACCAGTGAACTACTCATGGGCTGTGTGTTTATTTATTAACTGATGTGACTAAATCATGTTGCTCCTGTTGCTCAATACAAATGGGGAGAGTGAGAGGCACACTGCACTGTGTGTTTAAGAGCAACTGAGGGTGCAGAAATTTGAAATGAGGGTGCAATACAACATCTTGCACCCTTGCAGAACCAGGCCTGATTAAGAATTTTTGAATGATTGAATCTCTATCCACCTGTTCATCTTCTCTGTAACTGTCAGGGGTATGAAAAGGTTCCATTGCATACTGGAAAATCTGGAAAACAGACAACCAGTTCTCTGGAAAACATGACAATGAAAGAAAAAGGAATATCTCTTGGAAAATCATTTGCTTTCCTGGAAACTTATTAATAAATTCTCAAAAACAGAGGCTGTTTTCGTTTAAAAGAGCTAAAGGATGTTAAGGACCAGCTCAAATAGTGACAGGAGTTTGTGCCTATAAAACTGTATCATTATGACGTTAGACACAATTAGTGAACAGCCTCAGGTAAGTTTTACTCAGTGATGGCTCTTGTGTTAATAGAGCTCAACAGCATGGCTTTGCAAGTAGAAAGCAGATTTGTCAGCAGCAGCTTGCTCCACATGCACATCAAACTACACATGTGCTTTACATCTTCAATAACAGCAAAAAAATAACATCTTCTAGAAGAATAAAAACTGCAGAAAATTTTTTAAGCACGTCAGGTTTTTACCTGATGAAACCTTAAACTTGATGAATTCTTAATGTGATTTTTCTGTGGAACAAATCCACCTCCTTTCATGTTTGATAGAGGGCCTATTGCATCCACTACTTTCCTCCTTCTTGATTATGGCGATGTATTGAGTATTAATTCCCCTGACCAGAGTTTTCGTACTTATGGACAGTGTGTGTCATGGGGAGCTGAGATTACTCAGAAACTGTGGATTTCTTACCATTGTGCTTCATACTCTATGGCAGGCCTGTTCAGTTAGCAGCCCAGGGGCCACATGCCGCCCAGAACCAACTCCCAAGTGACCCAGACTGTGGTCATGCCAGAGATGCAGAGGGCAACCTCTTTTACAAGTATTCATAAATTCCCACACTGCATTTTAGATTGTGAATGCAACACTTTGCGTAGCCTAGCAACAGTCTACCTACAATACACTAACTTGTTTTGAAGTGTGGCTAGTGATGCTGACAGAAGTATCCCCAAGATACTGAGTATAAAACATGTCCTTTTCAACTGCAGCTACAACTGTGCAACTTTAGTTTTTATGCTCTTTAAGATATGCCTGGGTAAGATGTGACCAAAATTATTATTTACAGAATTTCATTTTAGTTTTTCATTCTACTTACTTTATTTTTATTCAAGAGAAAAACATATTTCTACTACCTCAGGTTATGTTCAAATACAGCTCTGTTGTGTTTGTATGCACTTTTTGATGTGCTTTTGTCACGTTGCCAAATTTAAAAGAGACTATGAATAAAAAGTGCATATTTTTCATCAAATTGCTCTGTGTTGATTCGAGATTTGACATTACCAGCTACTTATTGGCCGCCGAACATTTCTGGCCCGGCTACATTTCTTGATTTTGAAATTTTGCCCACTTGAATTTGTAATTGAATAGCCGTGCTCTATGGTCAACTAGGCTGTTTTTTTTTTTTTTTAAAGATATATTTTTGGTCTTTTTATGCCTTAAACTGACAGAGGACAGTAATCAGAAACTGGGATTAGAGAGTGGGGGAGAGAGATGCCAAAAAGGAGCCACAGGCAAGGCTTGAGTCCACACATCTTACACATTGTATGTCTTTATTTATAAGCCTTGGTGAATAAAATTCCAGACTACCTTCTTCCTCTTTTACTCTTGAGGATTGCACAACCTTTTGTTTATTAGACGTTGTCCAATTAGTCATTCAAGTCTAGACTTAGCTGGAAAGAGGACTTTAAAATTTTCTGCATCTTTAAATTGGAACATTCAGCATATTGATTTTAAACTGCAAAACTTTCCACTTTGAATGTTTTCAAATCCTTGGTGAAAGGTCATAAATGT
Organism: Cheilinus undulatus; assembly: GCF_018320785.1. Classification (NCBI taxonomy): domain Eukaryota; kingdom Metazoa; phylum Chordata; class Actinopteri; order Labriformes; family Labridae; genus Cheilinus; species Cheilinus undulatus. Next base: position 15,367,033 of record NC_054880.1, on the reverse strand, counting down.
AAACTTTCTGTATGCCGCTTTTTTAAACAAGGATTGATTTGCAATGATTATCATTATTTATTTTTTGTGTTTTTAGTTTAGTTTCAGTGTTTTTGATTGCTGAAACTGTGTATTGCTGCCATCTTTGGTCAGGTCTTACTTAAAGAGTGATCTCTGATCTCAAAGGGACCTGGCAAACTAAAATTATTACTTTTACCTCGATGCAAAATGTACCTTTAAAAGGTTTATGTTTTACATAGGTTAGTTTAAATGGTTTATGTTTTAGATTAAAAAAAAAAAAGGAAAAATATTCTTATTTTAAAAAACTACAAATAGTGCCACCTTTAAATCGCTACGTTAGAAATGATCTGCATGTTATCATTCACAGTCACACTCAGCTCAGTAAATTAAGACATCAAAGTAAAAAAGAAAGTCAGTCAATTAATGAATTTAATTACATTGGATCATATTGTAATATTCTGTATTATTTGCGGTATTATTTATTCTATTTTTAAAAATTAAATATTGTTTTATTTTTGTTCTGTTATACTACAGAGCTTTTATTAATTATAGACGTATTTTTTAACTCAGGTTGTACCGTATCGTAATTTCGTTGCATTGTGTAAGAATAAGATATAACACCTAATCACATGATTTATTTGAATAAATAAAAGGCACGCGTGCACACGCTGCCTGTTACGTATGCCATCACTTGCCCTGGTGACGCATCATTTCCTGGGTAGCGAACAGGCGCAGCAGGCGGTTTGTACAAACGTGTCAGAGGAAAAAATGCTTTCGTTTTCACTCCCCGCCACTCTTTGACTCAGCGGACACGCCAAACAAGAGAAAAGCGGTAAATAGATAAGTCTGTAACCCTAGGGCGACCCAGGAAGACTAAAAGAAACTCCGTCATGGCATTTAAGTATCCGGCTGCACGAAGAGATGAGAGTAAGGTCAGTGTCGTTGTGCGAAGACTTTCTGTAGCTTTTTGTGTCGCGAGCACACATGAAGGAGAAACGAGACCAGGAAGAGAAAGGCGAATCACATGGGTGGAGGGTCAGAGAGGCAAAGTGAACGAGGAAACAAAAACAAAACTTTGAAGCCTAAATTTGAGTCACATGAAACAACGTCCCCTTGGTACAGTATGTCCATGACTCGGCTTTCTGTTTTTCAGCCTGTGTAGCGCAGTAAGCATTAGTGCGGCTTTTTTATGACCACAACTTACCGTTGTTTGAGTGAGTCAGCGCCCTTCCTGTAATCGAAACTCCTGTCCCCCATAACACGGTGTGGTGGAGCACTATATTTGACACTTTATAGTCCCTTCATATTTATAGAGTTATTGCACTGAAAACATAGGCAATGCCTTTCTGTTTTCATATCATTGCCTGTGGGAATAAGATTCATAGAGACAAACTGGTTTGAACCGGTTTTTATTTCAAAGGTTATAGGACTGATCTTGATTAAAAAAGCAGCGGGACATTTAAAGGTCTCTCTGTATGTGTAATTAAAAGTAATTCTAAGTTAATAAAAGTTAAATATTTTATACAATAAAGTGATTAAACACTAAATTAGATGGGCCTTTATATAGATACAATGTTTAATTTTAACCAAGTTTACCACTAACTTTGATTGTGCAACGGTTTATTTGTTGTCATGGTGGCCATCCTGACTTAAGCCAGGCGTTCACAGTGAGATTTTGTGTAGTAACAGCCAGTTCAGACACAAATTTGGAGTTGCTTGGCTTGTAAGTCTGGTCGACTTACACCCTGATCATACACCATTTCTCCTGCAGAGTAAAGGGGGACCCAAAAGCCAGACAAGGCCTGACCGGCTGCTTCCATCTGGCCAGATGGATATGTGACATGTACGACTGCACAGTCTCACACGTTGGCACAGTGAGAGCAGAACCACAAGCTGATTTCCCTCAAATCTGGGGCCTGTCTAACAAAACCTTTAATCGCCATGGAAACAGCAAGAATACCTTGCTGATGTGCCTTCCTCACTATAATAAAGGAAATAGACCTGAGTTCAACCTCTGGGCTGAGACTGTTTCAAAGGAAACTTTGAACACATGTTTAAAAGCTCAATAAAAGCTGTCTCAATATTGTAAATTATTTAGAAATAAGACGCCAATACAACATTTAAGCAAATGAAACAGTCACCTAACGTATTTCGTGCCTTTTCTTTGGAGTGACGGCGAACAAATTGGGGTGGTGAGGTACCGAAATCAAGCATCAAAATCTATCTTGCTTTTCGGTACAGTAGGTATTGGATGTATTTGTACTGGATTTTGATACTCATCCCTATTCTGGACACCCCCCACCCAATTACCCCCATTACAGTGTGGCCCCACCAAACACTTTCAAGTCAGGAGGAGATGCTTGCTTCCTGTTTTGACTTGTGGAGTCTTTTCAACAAAAACTGAACTCCTTAAGGTGTGTTTGCTAAACAGTGAACCACTGTTTTTGTTTCATGGAAGAATTTCTCATAATGACAAAGAAAAGCTGCCTAAAGAGGCCTTCCTGGTTAATGCTGAAAGCAAACCCAGAATGCTTTGCAAGCAGCTGGCAGGATTTCTAAATTTATAACAAGTTAAAGACGTGGACGGTATAGAGCAGCCCATCTTTACTTGTTATCTTTTGCAAAACTTTTAGGGAGATTAGAAATCCAATGACAAAACTTTCGGAGCTAATAAAGTCAATTATTATATTATCTTGCCGTTATATTGTGTGCCAGTTAACTATCATCATTTCCTGTTCCTTTTGTTACTATTTCAGCGCTTATTTAGTGAAATTTGTTTGGTGTTAATATCTAACAACAGTGTAAGAGCTTCAGAAAGAGCCTTTAAAATCCACCATATGTCATTTCTGTGTGACTCTTCTCAAGATGATTATAACCCACAAATGAGAACATGACCTCAGTGTCCACAGTAGAAACTACGACCCTGCATTTATGTCTTTATTATGGCTGATATTCTTCCACTTGACACGGCAGACATATGCTGTTTTATCTGATACACCATAAATAATGAACCTTTTAGGGCCAAACAGACCTGAAGGTGCAGCAGTTGCAGATCTTGCACACAGCAAATGGAAATGCCCCCTAAAATGGGAAGATGTGTATTTGATGAGTCTTATACTGAAGTGAAACACAGGAGCACGTTTACTACTGATGACAAACAGTGACACAAAGAAATTATAGACGTAACGAACAAAGATTTAATTATGAGGTCAAAGGAAGTGCGGTTTTTCAAACTTGCACAGTTTCCCTTATTGATAGAACACCTTTCCTATGAACCTTTACATGACATCATTAGAGTCAGGCTGCCAGCTGAAATCACCTGTGAGTTTACTTCTGTTTCAGGCAGACTACACCTCTGGCAAGAAAAATGCAAAGTCATCAAACACCCAGAATTTTTGATCTTCCTTTTTAAACACATAAAATTACTGGGGTAAACAAACACAGCATGCCTGATGTTGAAATTTGGTTCTTGAGTCTAAGAGTGTTGATGTTTTATTCATTTATATTAATCCATTGCCGATCAAATATTTACTTTCTCTGATACTTTAAATTACTCTCATACAATGAAAGAGATAACACATATTTTGATGCAACTTCAAAACACAAAGGAAGAAGCCTTTTAAGCTTTTATGAAAAATGATAACTGTAGAACGACAAAGTCAGTAAATATGACTTCACTGTGAAACAGAAAAAGGAGGAAAATCCTCTTTATAAAAGGTGCCCCACCAGGTTTGGAATCCATGCTATTGACAGCTTGTAAAGACTTTTTATGTAGCTTTGAATGATTGTCACCAGGTGCCTCCTTTATGGTAAACAAAATCAACTTTTATTCCTCTAAATAGTGTGGTGTAGGCACAGGGTTATGGGTGGGCCTTATTGGCCTGCTCCCACCTACTTGTCCATTTTATCCACCCTAAACATTTAGGAGATAACTGGCTTTCCTTGCTTATACTTTAATTGATTTATTATTCTTTGAATTCTATTAATGCCTTAAATAACTCCTTGTAGCTACCGTATATGAAGCCATAACCAGTCACATCTGGCTGCTAAACGCCCAGGCTTTTAATACTCATGTCCTTGCACACATTGTTCTGCTGAGCAGCAGATGATCTGTGAGGGACAGAGAGAGAGCTACATGTGGAGAGGAGAGAATCTACTCTCACCAGGTAAAGGTCAAAAACCTTCTTAAAGTTTAGTCACCAACTTTACTTCATCAATCTCATCCACACACTGTAATCCCTGATAGCTATCCAGAATCACACAAATTAAGTTTACGTTACCATTTAACTGTTATTTCAAATACAGTCAACTTAAAGTATAAAAATAACATCTAAGGGCTGGGATGCTGCTTTGCTGATTCACACCACAGTCCAGTAGGTGGCGGTAACCAGGTAAAAGCAACACTCAAATAAGCACAAAAGGAAGAAGAAATTTCACAGTCTGAGCGGTCTGAGGATGTGCTTGAGCCACGTTTTCCATAAATGAGGAAAACACAAAATTTCTGTGATTACAACTTTCGTACAGCTCCTTTGATGATTTTGAAATTAAAAAGTAAGGCCTAGGTATCTTAAGGCCTAGAAAAGCATATTTGCTCTGATTGTAAGAAGTCTGCAGTAGAGCTGGGCAATTAATCGAAAAATAATCAAAACCTTCATTTAGAGGCTCTAACCGATGTAAACCTGCTGTGTCAATTATTTCAAATTTTCCCTCATAATTCTCTCTACTAATACATGTCCCCTTAAAAACAAACTCCTGGCTGTGTTGTCATGTGATAGGAACCCATGTGTCAGAAGGCACGTAGCCTGCTGGAAACCCAAGTAAAGAAGAAGTACTATTCATGTGACACCATCCCTTCAAGTCAGCTAAAACTCAAACATGGAGCCAACTGTGAAATGAGAGCAGCAAAGATATTTGTACTTTTTATACAACAGTACCAAGAAATAGAAGTTGTTTATTTTCTACTTTTCTTGAAAACTTTTACTTTTTACAAAAAACATTTTCATTTCAGCTTATGTGTGTTTTTATTTTAATTGTTTCCATAATAACCATAAATTGTTTATCTGTGCATGATCCTTTCAGGTATTTGTTCTAAAATCATACAAATATTTACAGAACAAACAGAGTCAGAGATTGGGGATGGAATAATTGTTCATTAATCATACTCGAGGTAAAAAGTTCAATTCATCATGATTTTTGTCATAATCGTTCAGCCCTAGTCTGCAGCCTTTTAATGCTGTGCAAATCCTAAAAAATGTGTTTATGTTTGCATAGGGCAGAGCATAACAATCTTCTGTTTTCCCATTTTGGCATTTCTGAATAAAGTAGTACAGAGGAGAAAACGTGCACCCAATTTAATTTACTTGTATCCAAGAAATCACACAACTGCTCTGCACTGTAAGACCTAACAGTTGAAGGTTGTTTGAAAGATAAGAGCAGTTTAAACTTTAAAATCAAGTTCAATATGTCTTTTTAGTTTTAAGTAAACAGTACTCAGAAATTCTAATCATTTTTGTCTTTGGTCTAAAAGTATTTGACTATCTCTTAATCTGCAGTCTTCCCAGAATATCTGTGGGCATTAGACGCTTTTGCAGCATGAGTGAAGTTACTGACTCAGTCAGACAAGTCTCACTTGTGGGGAGCAACCACAATACACAATGTATGGTATACTGAACATGATGAAAGAGAACTTCCTGGTTCAGTGGGCACCTTTGAGTTACGGTCACTTGTAGTCACTAAAGTTGGCCTACCTTGAGTGGCATTAAGCTTCAAGATTAAAGTTCTGTGTGTGATAGAAATAAGGAGTGCAGTGGATGGAGGACAAGTAGCCGATGACAAGTACTTAAAAATGTTGTTTTTGAGTTTGATTTAGACAGAATTCTTAAGTGTTTAAGAAAATAGTTTAACTTAAAAAAATAAGTTAACCCAACTTAAATGTACAAGTAAAACTGAATTGATATAACTTAAAGTGGTTGATTGTACTTGAAATTGCCTGCTGTTATGAAATGGATATTACTTGTACTTGTACAGCAAGTTATTTATAGTTATTTATTGGTATATGCACCACATAGTATCTAGTTTACTGAGGTTAAAAGTTATTTTTATATAGGTTTTTTTTTTCAGTTTCCATTTTTTAAAGTAAGGTTTACTAAGTGGCTTTTACAGTGCTTTGTTTTACACTAAATTTCCTGAGAAAGCTGTGTTGTTTTTATAACTGGATTAACATTTCATTATGACTCAAATACAGCAACAGAAACAAAAAAGGAAAGGCTGAAGTTAGTACTGAATGTCCCTGACTGATCTGTTTTTAGAGCAAAAAACAAACAGTTTTGAAGCTCATATAAGCTGCGCCATCAAAGAACAGCGCTCTTAAGATTGATTTATGGCTTTTTTGAGTAACTGAAATTGAACAAGATTCAACCTCTCAATTTATGCAATAAGAGCTGCATACTCGCACCAATTAATAAATTAATACGATGACTCATGACAGCCTTATCTGCACATAAAGTGCTTTCTCTATCTTAGGATAATTGTGTCAAACATTGCCAGCATTTTCTTTGAAAAATAGAACATGGTAGTCTATAAATAGTGGAAATGGTTTAAGCTTCTGACATCAACATCCCTGCCTAAATTACGTAGGTCTATTTAAAGTTGTAATCCTGGCACCATATCTGGTTTGGTTTAGAGGCAGTCACTCAATGTACCCGTGTAGACGCACCCCAAAACCTGTTTTGCGATATATTGATTTGCATCCAAGTAGTGGGCTAAAACTTCTTTGGAACAAGAAAGGAGTGTCAGATCTTCACATGAGAATTTTGGCAAAGAAGATACAGCAGTGAAGTGATTGATGCAGCACTGACATTTTCAGGTTAAGAAGCTCAGGGCTTGTCACGATGCAATAAATTTACTTTTGATACAATTCTTATTGTGCCAACCAACATTGGTACTTGTTTTGATACCGCTGCAACAAAATGATCTCCTGGAAACAAAAGAATGCCAAAATTAGATATTTTTATGTTTTCAACTCACACATCAGAAAGGTTCAGTAAACAGTAAAGATATACCAAAATCTGAAATACTGTTAATGAAAATAAAAGGCAAAATATCTAAGATTTTCCTGTCATAATATATTGTATACGGCCTGCCTTAAATCCAACTTTTCCTTTGAATTATCTTCATTAAGCTGAGAAAGGGTATGCGGTGATTCTGCTCTGTCTGTAATTTGTGATTTTTGTCTTTTTTAGGTTTTTTATGAGTGTCAGTATTTGTGCAGGGATGTGAGGCTGTCATCAGGGATGACGGGATGTAAAGGAAGCATTTTAAGGACCAGGAGACATTGCTGTCTCTCTTCCCTGCTCTTCTCTTTCTCTGTAACAGACGCAAACCTTAGCACTAAAGGGACAAAATAAAACCCTGGCTGACCAGTGGATTATACAGTTAATGTGGACAGAGTCTGTGAGAGAGGGCAGAAAAGAGAGGCAGAAAGAGGCACATCTGCATCAATTGAACCAAATCCCGAATCTTCCTTCATGCATTTGTAGGGGTTTTGGTGTGCCTCTAACTTCTTTAGATTAACCGCTGTGAGACAGCTGTCTCAATTACCACTCTGAGGACAGCAGCTCATTCGATCACCTGTTGCCAGATGCCTTCTCTTCTCTCCACTCGTGGCATCTGTGGGTTGAAATACAAATGTTTGTTTTTTCTTCAAAACTCTGGTTATCTGGGTACTGTCAAATTAAAAAAACAACATATATTGTATCCTTTAAAGCAGTGGTTCTCAGCCTTTTTTCCCTAGGGCCCATCTTACTCATATCTAAGAGAAGTCCCCCTGGACCCACTTGGAAAAATTACACGTAGATTTGAACTGTTTTCATTGACAAAATCCCAACATAATACACCTTCATCCACTTGTTCTTGACAAAAGATCTAGGCTATCTATAAACTGTTATTATGATGGTATATAGGGCCACTCTAAAGAATAAAAAAAGAGGATCTGTTCATTTTTGAGAGAAAAAAAATAAAATTTTTCATGTTTAAAAATTCATATATTGAGAAAAATTTGTTTTTATTTTGAAAGTAGTAATTTAAACCAAAACTTAACATTTTTCAGTTTATAGAGTTGAAAATAGTCGATTTCTTTAAAAAAAATCCTATCAAAGTAAGTCAATCTTGCACAAGCACTGAAATGAGAGGCTAATAAAATTATACTTTTTATTGGGACTGATCATTTTGGAAATACTTGTGGTTTTAGCCCAGAATCATCAAATTATCATTATCATCTGGACTTAGAAGAGACATTTTGTAAAATGGGGCTATCCAGCCACTGTTTTCATCATGGTTTCTTGGAAATTTTTTACTCAATGTCATAAATTTCTGGATGTAAAACTTGGTTTTTGAGTCTATAATGTCAAAATGTATGACTTTTTAAACTCTGAATTTTGGATTTTTTAAAAATGTTAATGTATGACGTTATAGCCTCGTAAATATCATGATTCTTCTAAAAATAAATGCAACTGTTTTAAAATAAAAAATTAGCAGATCTCTAATTTTTCTTTGCTTTTAGGGTGACCACAATAAACCGTCATATATGTCATGTTTGTAATCATGATTTGAAAAAATACATGTACATTTAATTTTGACAACAACAGAGCAGGCAGAGCTCCATGCCCCTCTGAGATCTTGTCCAGCCCCCCAAGGTGCCTGGACCCCAGGTTGGGAACCAATATTTTAAACATGTGGTATCAAAAAAGTATCAAAGTATCCAAAATTTTGACTTGTATGGTGACACAGAGAGGGTGAATGGGTTTTTTTTTTATATGCCAGAAATGCCATGAACATTGCATATCTATGTTAGAATCTTATAAACTACAGTATGAATATGTACTTTTCCCTCCCTCCCCCTTTTTAGGTCAGATCTTACACTGCATTCTCAAAAATTAACCAACCTTTATGTAACAACTACTGACTGTGTCAAAGTTTGAAGAAAAACAACTCTTGTGTATCACTCTCACTATGGCCTTGTGTTTTTTTTAGGCTCAGTTTCCTGTGAAGTAGGGCACAGGTTTCCCAAGAATTTGACCTGAATCCAGCTGTTGTTTTTATGAAGAAGGATTCTAAATGCATCCAAAGTGGCAACAGCATGCCAAATAGTAATACCATGTTAAATCCTCCTGGTTTCCACTGAAATGAATTCACAAACACAGCAAAGTGCAGCACAAGAAATAAATCTCTATGCATGAATTGATCGATGTGTTTTTGTTTCATTCCTGCTTAACTTTTCTACCTTTCTGACAGGTGGATGACTACCATGGAAATAAGATCTGTGATGCCTACGCGTGGCTGGAGGACCCGGATAGTGCAGAAACAATGGTGCGTGTTGATAATAGAAAGATAAGCTTTTTTTCTGGCGTAGAACTCTGTAGATATCATCCTTCTTGTCTCTTCTTGTGCATCTCAGGCCTTTGTGGAGGAGCAGAACAAACTGACCATGCCGTACCTGGAGCAGTGTGCCGTCCGGGCTCAATTCCACCAGCGTCTCACTGAGCTCTATGACCATCCCAAATACAGCTGCCCTTATAAAAGAGGGAATAGGTGCTGCCTAAATTCAAGGGACTAAAACATGACTTCCCATACAGATATAGATGAGGAAATGTTTTCACACAATATCCTGTGTTATTTCTAGGTATTTCTACTCTCACAACAAAGGTCTCCAGAACCAGGATGTGCTTTATGTGCAGGACTCTCTGGATGGGCCTTCGACTATATTCTTTGACCCCAACACGCTCTCTGAAGATGGCACTGTTGCTCTGAGGAGTAAGCCAAACATTAAACAGTGTAGTGAGTCAAACTGAGGCAAAAGAAAGATGTAGATTGCTGACTCTCACTCTTCTCTCTGTCCATCTCTCCATACAGTGGGCCGTCTGTCAGAGGAGTGCGAGTATTTTGCGTACGGTTTGAGCAGCAGCGGTTCAGACTGGGTGACGATGCGCTTCATGAAGGCTGATGACCTCAGCCCCCTACCTGATGTCCTGGAGAGGATTAAATTCAGCTGCCTGGCCTGGACTCATGATGCTAAAGGGATCTTTTACAACTGTTACCCTCGCCAGGAAGGCAAAAGTGATGGTAAGGAAGAGTTACAAAGAATAAAATGATTCATTAAGTTAGATGCATTCAATATCTAACCACTGTGGGCTTTATTAAAGGCACGGAGACAACCACCAACCTTAACCAGAAGCTTTACTACCATGTCATTGGCACTGAACAGTCCGAGGACATCCTGGTTGCAGAGTTTCCTGAACATCCCAAGTGGAAAAGTGCAGCCACTGTGAGTCCATAGTTTTCTTGTATCACTAATATAATCTTCTAATGCCTGTCGAGTTTTTTTTAACAATCCATTTGAGGTTTATTCAAAGGGTTCTTCCAATTTTTTTAACTAGAACTTTTCTGATACTGTGTTATCACTAAGCAGTCTGGTTCAATACAATACAATACAATTTATTTATCCCCGAAGGGTAATACATTTGTCTGGAGTGTCATCTGTTTATGGTAGAATTATATCGTATAAATAGTATATATTTTTATTATATTTTTAATATTATATAATAGTATATATTTTTAATTAAATAGTATATGTAGTATATATATATATAGTTCAGTACAGTACACAATTGTATGCATTCCCATTGTCAAAACTTGGGAAGGTGGGGCAAGGAGGCTGAGCAGTTAGGCTGTGCCCCATACACAAAAGCCAGTCTTCCAAGTTGGCAGCTCAGATCTCACTTTCTATATCAAACACTCTCCCCACTCTCTCTTTTTTTTCCTACACTATACACTGACCTGTCCTTTCTGAATTTAGGCCCAAAATAAATCTCAAAAAGCTGTCCTAATTTTTCTGCACCCTTCTATTAGGGTACCATGCAAATCTATCTTGCCCTAAAGGGTGGAGGAAAAACCCACTGCAGTCCATCGAAGTTAAACCCCCCAAAAAGTTGTGGCAACAATATCATTCACAGACTCACTTATTTTTCTGTCTGGCTTTGTTTTTCTGTTCTGCTCCTTTACCTTATGTCATCTTGCCAGGTTTCAGATGACGGTCGTTATGTTGTTTTGTCCATCACTGAAGGCTGTGAGCCCGTCAACCGGCTGTGGTACTGTGACCTTCAATCACTCCCCAACGGAATAACAGGTCTGTGTTGTTATAAACTTTCAACTCAAATATTAAATACAAATATTTTTTTTCAAATTGCATTATAGGCTCTCTGTGAATTTGGGGCCATGTTTTGACCTTTTTTTTTTTACCTGTGTGAGTCATAAATTGCTGCAAAAAAAGAATAGAAATCTGTAAACTATGTTTTCAAGCCTTAACAGAGAGACAAACAGTCTGAGGTATGGAATGAGATTTGTGTCAAAAAAGATTCAAACAAAACTTTTTCAGTATCAAACAAAAATTAGCATTTGAGAGCAAAAAAATGTATGACTGTATGATGATGAACTTTAACCTATTTAGTCTCAGTATGTCTGTGGCAATAGCATGTTTCCATTTTATTGGTGTCAATACATTATCAGTATAAGTCTTATCAAATTATTCGGGATGCTGAAACTTTTTGAAGAAACATTGCAATTTAGACGTTGGTGAGCTGAATTTAAATAATTTATAATTGAATGTATAACATGCGCTGGCAGGAGAGAGAGAGAGGGAGAGAGAGGGAAAGCACCAAAACAGGACTTGGATCGTGAAGCCTGACGGTGTTCTGTGAAACCATCGGGTCAATCAGAGAAGTTTATGAAATTCCCTGAAGTCATGCAGACGAGATCAACTCGGAGATCCCAGTGGCTGCGTAAAAACGCAGGACGCGTGCCTGTAAACATCATTGCATCAACTTCTCTTCTCTTCCCTCATGATTTTCACGCCTCAAATCATGTATATTACATTATAGTAACAGCAAAAACAAGTGCGCTGTGCCACACAAATAGCCATCTGTACGAAACACAGCACGCCGTGCAACACACAGCGTGCAATGTCCCGGCTACAGCATGGGCATGTATGGGTACAGGACTGATTTAAGCGAAGCCTCGAGGCAGATAATTTGCCTTGAGGAATTTTTTGATTCAAATCACCCGGATAATTCGAGGAAACGTTTCAGCCCTACTTTATTGTGCCAATTCATAACAAAAGTTATCGTAAGACACTTTACTAAAAGAGCAGATATACACCCTGGACTTATCATGATAACCAGGGTCTGACTTTCGATATGAAACTAAAAAATAATGCATACCCAAACATAGTTTTTCCTCAGAGTTAATGTAAAATCCACAATATATGTTGCCCCAGCATATAAGGCACAGTCTGTTTTTGAAATCTCTTAAGTGGAAAAAAGTTTGAACCATTCTCTTGCTTGAAACAAGCAACCTGAAAGTAGCCCCTTATTTCTCTTGATCATCGTTTTGTTTGTTTTTCAATAGCAAGACTGTGGATTCTGTGGTTAAAACTATATGTTTGTAGCAAGTCAAAGATTTTATGTCACTTGGTAGCCGAGTGGCCTAACCTAGTGGCGAATGGCTCAGGTTCAAATCTAGCCTGGGGCTCTTTTCCCCACTTACCCAATTACCAACTCGATCCACTGTCCTCTCAGAATAAAAGCGCGAAAGCCCAAAAATGAATCTTAACTAAAAGTGGCAGGGAGTTAGATTTTGCATTTAACATGCATTTCTAAAAATGGACATGGCCAGTGCTGCATTTACTCACTTAAAACCAGTAAGCACAAGCTTTTGGTAAATGGTAAAGGGACTTGAGTTTTTATAGTACTCTTCTAGTCATCTGACTACTCAAATGGCCATCACACCTCTGGGCCCAAGGACACATCGACATGTGACAGCAGGAGCCGCCCACGACCTTTCAGTTGCAAGACGACAACTCTACCTACTAGGCCCCTATCTCCCCATGTCACTTGAGGTTCCTGTTTCGATGGCAGTTTTTACTCTGTAGGAGTAACAGACAAAAAAAAAAACTCCCCCCTACATAGCTTTCTAAGAACTTGGATCCTTACCACATCATAGAGTTTGTGCAATGGGAAAAGGTCAGAGTCCTTTAACCTTTCTGAGAATTATCGCCAAGTTTCGTTGGTATGAAAGTTTTTGTTTTAATTTTAATATCCACTCTCATTACAGTCCACATGTCCTGTGTACACAGTAAATTTACCTGAGTAGATTTTGCTCAAATTTAATACAATTTTTCTCTGAAAAGTAACATTTGGTCCCAGTTTTTTGGAGTAAAACTTACTCTGCATGCAGAGGAAAGTTTCCAGAATTGTTTTTACGCTAAAAGTGTTTTTATTTAACTCTGAAAGATTATTATATACTCCATAATAAATAAAATAAAAACAACTCTATGGCTATTGTAATATTAAAGATAGTTTATTAATTATAGAGCTATTTTGTCTTAATAGATAATTCTGTCACCTTTCTACCTTTACATGGTGGAACAACAAAAGAGTTTTTTTTTTTTTTAAGATTTATTTTTGGCCTTTTTGCCTTTATTAGATAGGACAGTGGATAGAGTTGGAAACAGGGAAGAGAGCGGGGGGCGTACATGGTGCGCGCCTTAACCACTCGACTACTGGCATGCCCAAAAGAGGTTTTTTTTTACCTTTATATAAATATTAGACATAGTCTTCTGATATTATTGAAACAATAGTAATGAACATATGACAAGAACCCAGTAGCAGAGCACGAGATGAGGCAGTAAGGTTAAAATGGTTTATTATGCATCAATAATGCAAATGATGGTGAGTGTACGGGCTAGTAGTTGGCAGAATCACTGGCAGAGAGATGGAGACACTGCAAAAAAGAGGAAAAAAGGAGGCAAAACTCACTGAAAAATAACTAGATTCAAATGTTGAAGAGGAGCCAGGTTACCTGACTAGAAGCTGTTGTACGCAGCAGTCTGATGGTTCATCGCCAGGTGTGTAGCTCTTGATTGCCAAGGATTATCTGCAGCCATGACGTCCATGAGTGATGGCAGTTGAGTTGAGACTTGAGTGGGTGTGGTTTAAGTTTTACTCCAGCAGAATTGTATCTGTGTTTTACTCAAACTCTGGTGGCTTGTAATATATACTCTCAAAAAAGAATAAATTGGACTCTATTTGAGTAAAATATTTTTAACTCTGTATTAATTGCGCCCCAGATGTTTCTGTGTATGAGTAAGCTGTTCTTAGACAATCGCAGAAATCACATTTACTTGTACACCTCTGTCACAAAAACAATCATGCTGTATCAACACATGAGGATCTGACTGCAATGCAGTGACTCAGGTTTACTTGAGAAAAAAATTGAGATTTTGAAATCTGAATTTGTAGCCTTATTTTCTGGCAAAAATGATCCTGTATTAAGAGGACTTGTGATGTTTTCGCTGCAAAAATGTATTTTGCATCTTTATTCAAACAGGAAGTGGGTTCTCTTTGCATGTTAAAAGATTTATTTACCTCAACTGTGAGATAAAAAAAAAATGAAAATCAAATAATTGTTTTTGTTTTTTTTCTCCTTCTCCTTTAGGTCTGCTGCCATGGGTCAAAATTGTGGACAACTTTGACGCCCAGTACTCATACGTGACCAATGAGGGGACTGTATTCACGTTCCGCTCGAACCTGGACGCTCCTCGGTACTGTCTCATCAACATCGACATCCAGAAACCAGAGAGGGAACACTGGACTACCCTCATACCTCAGCACGACAAGGACGTCTTGGGTGAGACTCAATGGAAAATTTTGTTGAATAAACAATAGAAGGCCAAGTCAGTCCATGTCACTCCCAGCGTGTGAAAACTCCACCAAGCTAGAAATACGTAAAGGACTTAAACATAGAGAAGAAGTTCCACAAATCAGCCCTCAGACTCTTGCTCAATCTTTTTGCTGTATCTCTGTCCCAACGTTTCGATGACCGTCTAACCACAGACACAGGGAAGTGTTGAGTCTGTGGTTGAACATCTCCGTCAGAGGGGACTCTGCTCAAAAAGTGAAACTTTGTCCATAAGCACTTTGTCTTTTTTAATGACTCATTTGAGTTATGGTAACACTGCCTAGAAGTCAGTGATTCACACAGCAGTGAATTTCCATGTGTCTGCTCAGTTTTAACAGGGAAAACTCTGTTTTAGGTATAATCTCACTCTTAGGTAGAAAAGCTGACAGTACCTTAATACTTTTTCTGTACTTTCAGCATTTAAAGAATGATTGCATTGATAAGTTCAAAAGCTTTAGAAATAGATCTTCAGTTATATCTACACCCAAAACTTCTGCAAGCAAAAGAGAGAGCAGCGGTGGTTCATTCAGATTCACACATTGCCAAACAGATGTTTCTTAAGTCGTTTTGGTGTTAGTTACGTACATTCTCTTACATACAGAGAGCAAGAGAGAGACACTGTCTAAGTTACACAAACCAAAATGTTGCAAATGTATTTTCTGCAATTTACACATTCTAGGAGTTTTCATGCATCCTCTGATAACTAAACAGAACAAATAAACCAATATTAGGTTAATGGAACTGCCATGGTATGGAAACCAAATCGATTGAATGGTTTTGGGACAACTCCATTGTGCACTATAATGTAGCTACAAGCAGAAGTAAGTTTTTATAACTGTATTTTTATCATCTTAAAATCCTCATCAGGGCACTTAGAGGTGGAGACTGGTGGGTAAAAATGTAGTGAATCAGAGTATAGTTAATGCTGTTGTAGTAATTTTACATTTCTGGCATTAGTAGTTATAATTGACAAATAACACACTAAAAGCACACCACCAAGCTTTTAAGTGTTAACAGCTGGTGCATTTAAACGTGTATTAAAGGTACAACATGTAGAATTTTCTCTCTAAAATATCTGCATTAATTTAACCCATTTAGACCCAAAGTGACATTGCTGTGCATTTAACTTTAAGACCCTAACTCCTAAAATACACCAGTTACATCTCCGGTCCATTACGGTTGCGCTGCAGTTTGACTGTGTGCTCCCCCGTCAGTCAACACCCACTAACTGTGTTTGAAGTGCAACACCGCTGGACTGCTAGACCTGCAAAGAAACTACTTAAGTGCTATGAAGCATAACAAACACACGTGAAGCTAATGTTCTGAGCTGCAGGAGTAGGATAAACTTGCTTGGATTTGTCTCTGTTTTGTCCTTTCATGCAGATTCTTTCTTGTATCATGAGCCATGGGTCAGTAATGCTTTATAAATAAATGTGCTTCTTTTTGCTCCCCTGACCTGTTGACTACGGGCTCTGCTACACCCCATTATGACGTTTTGTCGATGTAGTGAAAGGAAATACAGTCTGGCATATTTTTATTTTAATTGGATATTTTAATTTGGTTTCGGCGAGACTTCCTGTCCCATTCACTCTGCTCCATGCTGGATTTACGCGCAGGTCTCCTGCATCTGGCAGAAACAAAAGTCCATTGTATCTGCTGCTGGAGGGCTCTGGACTGCTGGAGCTCTGCTGGAGCAGAGATGCACTGCAGTGGAGCTGGTGGAAGCTCTCTCATTGACTAAAACTAAAACCCGTCTCGTCCATTGCCGTGCTGGAGCGGAGACGGACCGAACACGTATCTAGTGTACTTTAGGGGTTAGAGATGTAACTGACAACAACAGTGTGATTTGCTAAATTAAACAGAAAGCAGACGGGATAAAAAAATACTTAGTTTCTTTGGCCACCACATGGGGAAGCTGATGGAAGGAAAAGTTTTTAAAGTTGAGTAATGACCAGAGTGAGACTCTAGACTACAGCAGTATTTTAGATGTTGAGAATAATACATTTGTTGACAACCCAGATTGTGATGTGAATGAGGACCTGCTGACCAAGGCTCAGTGGATGAAAGGGAGAAGTGGTTGATGATTTTTATTGATCAGTGATTTTTACACATGTTAACAAATTAGGACAAAGGCAATTATTTATGGATAAAGCCAAGGCATTGTAGCTTTTGAATATTTTTATATCATGTCTCTAACTGCTGATGAGGCTGAGTGCTAAGATTTTACTTAACACTGACACTGTGTGCAGCTTTGCAGAAAACCCTTTGGGATTTCAAGGTTGTTTAAGAAAAAAATACTTCAATTTTTAAGGCTGTTTTTTGGCAAGACATGACCTGTTACAACTAAAGAAAATAAGAAGAAAAAGAGAAAAGTTCTCATGTGCTCTCTTGCATGGTAAAGTCCACGTGCAAGCCAGGTGCTTTTGAAGAGTAAAGCTGTTTTTTTTACCAACACACCCTGATGAAGACATTGTGGAGGTTGAAACATGTTTGCTTTTTTAGTTGTATTCCTAAGCTAATAAAGACTTTTTTAACTTAAATCTTTAAGCCTGAAAACAGCTTTGGTAGCTTACCATTTTTTAATAAGAATTTCTCTAGTAATGAAAACTGTAAAAAATATGTGTATACTGTAATATGTTTTAACGTAAGAACTCAACCCTGGGTTGTTGTAGTGATACAGTGTAGCAAGCCAATTTATTAAGCTCTTAGAAATAACGTGTCTCCTTTTTTGGAAACGCTTTCATTTTAATTTTTGCTCACTACAAGCACCTGGGGCCTTATTTTTGTTTGTGAGATCCTGAATTAATATGGTTTCCTTGACTTGTCAAGTACATTTGGCTTATAGTACGTGTAATATATATTATTTTTGACCACACTTAGGTCACATTTGATACTCTCTGACTTTTCTCATTTACTTTTAACTTCTTGAGACATATTAATCCAGTTTAAAAATGGAACATTTATTAGGCATATGCCTGCTGTCTTGGTCTTTTAGAAACCCAAAGTCATCCTCTCTTCTGTAATCAAGCTGGTTTCTCTCCAGCTTTTATACACACCTTGTAATAAAGGTGGGGAATTTGCTCCCACCACCAGCTAAATGCAGGTGGATTTGAGCTGTCAGGTGAACTTGCTCAACCTACAAGCTACTGGGGCAGGCAAAGAAAAGAAAAGTACCAGAGTGATTTTGTGACAGTGAACTGAATCTCAGATTTCAGCTTATTCCTACTGAACTTATAAGCAGAGCCAGGTAGACCTAAATGCCCTCTGACCAAAGAGCCCTATCTGTAGAGAACATCAAATTTATAGTTTGTGTTAATTTTTGAGCCCTGTAAAGAAAATGGTTAATCTTTTCTCTTGCTGACCTTGTCCTGTACAAGTGTTTATAAAAACACCCTAGTTCAATACCTTTATTTGTATAGCATTTGTAAAACAAAGGATTTCAAAGTGCTTTGACATGTGCAGAAGCAAACAGAAGAACAAATTATAAGCTGTAACCAATAAAATGATTACCTTGAGGTTAAAAAGTTAAATCTGCATTTGAGGACCTGAAAGTAGACTTATTATCTTATGAACAAGACATCATGCATATTTTTTCCGTTTATTAAAAAACCTATAACTCAAATACTATAAACGGTAACTATCATACTATACCTCATTACATTATGCTGCTCATTTTAATAAAGTGGCTGGTAAATAAATTTAGTGGTTGGTAGTATAAGTTCAATAATGTGACGTGTCTGCTGCTCATTAGACTGTAAAACACTGCATCATTCATTCAGAAATAAAGTCAGTGTAACCGTGATTATGACGAACACAAAAAAAAGACCATATATGGAGATGTGGTAACACTATGTCTTGTTACCGTAAAGGAAGGAAGCCTCTATTTATCACTGATTTCTCATGAGAAGTGTGATCTACTTTTGCTTGTTTATTGAGTGTTAGATTGCCCCCTGCTGGTTAACATTAATATTTCATCATGTCTCATTAAATACATCTATAGCAGATACTCATTTTAACAGTTAGCTCTACCTGCACAGTAATATCTTCATCACAAAAATCCATAATTTCCATTCAATTTGTCGTTCCCCCCCAGTATTATGAAATAACTCCTTATAACTAGGATAAAGTATGAGAGTAAGCAGAAAAGGAAGTTGTTTTTTGAAGAAATGAAGAACAAGGCTTCTGTTGTCCTTGGTTTCAGTGTTGTTATTAAATCTTACATGACTGTGTAACACTTCCCTATATTAAATTCTTCTGCAGGCTTGGTCTCCTGTGTGAACCAGCACAACCTGCTGGTCAACTACCTCCATGATGTGAAGGACATCCTGCAGGTGTATGAGCTGTCTACAGGCAAGCTGATCAGGGATCTGCCGCTGGACGTGGGCACTGTGGTCGGAGTGAGCTGCAAGAAGAAACACTCGGACCTTTTCTACAAGTTCACCTCCTTCACTACACCAGGTATTCTGTCATCATCTGACCTTTTTTTTTAAATTTCATACTAGTAAAGTTGCTTCTGTACACTCTAAACTCAATAAACGTAGTCACTTCAAGCAATTTTTTGGAGGAAGAAATAAAGCGTGTATCCTGAGAAATGTCTGCCTTGTAGCTGCATTGCACTACTTACAGCAGGGGTTGTCCAAACTAGAACACATGGATAGTGCTTCACATTTAATCTAACTGCATCTGTAATGTCAGGCTGTGCA
This sequence comes from Cheilinus undulatus, assembly GCF_018320785.1. Classification (NCBI taxonomy): domain Eukaryota; kingdom Metazoa; phylum Chordata; class Actinopteri; order Labriformes; family Labridae; genus Cheilinus; species Cheilinus undulatus. Next base: position 15,347,540 of record NC_054880.1, on the reverse strand, counting down.
ATTAGATAATCAAGTTTTGTATTGAGTAGTACTTGAAAATGTCATGAAAATGCCTGCAGAAAGGCTTTTAAGTTTACAATAGCACCACTGTTGTACTCAGCAGAAGGACCTTTATTTTCAAAAAATAAGGTATTTTGAAAGCAGCACTGTAAAAACATCAGGTAATGCATTTTTTAATGCTACTTGATATTTGTATGTTTTGAGCTGAAAAATGCACACCTCAAAACGATCATTATTCCCTACATTTTCCTTGATAACCAAGTAACAAGGCTCAAGATGCCAATTATTTATTGTATCTTAATTGCAATCATGACAAGGGTGCAGTCTGTCTTCTATAGGAATCCAGCTTTGTCTATGCATCGTCTCTCAATGGTGAGCTTGTGCTCACTGACTTATTTCCTTAGCCGTGTCAGTCATAATCAGGCATACATTCTCCATTTCACATAAATCAATAATATTATTGATTGGGTGAAGATGCGTCTTTCTGTTTTTTTTTCTTTAAGCATATTCTATAACTAAACACGCCTTAACTTGCATCAGATTGTTTTTTTCTAATTTTAATGGTTTGTCTAAGCTAATACACTAACATCTAAATGGCAAAGGTATCCTAATATTTTTCTGCATGTGACATTCAGTGAGAAAAGTTGGGACAGCTCTTACTTAGACTAAAAAACAACTGTTTTGAGGTTTAGTTTTACTTCCACTTTATATTTTTAGAACTGGCACTTTGGACTAAGATCCAAACAACATCAGCAGTATATTACCAGCTGTTTGATGACACAGTCTGGGTGAAAGCTCATGTTATCACCAGCTATTATGCTTCTTAGGCCATAGAGTTACAAAGAAATTACAGCAGAGATGCAGAGTTGTATCCCAAATGTTTAAAGCATCATGGACATTTGTCAATATTGTACTCTGAATTTTAATGAACATAGATTATTGTTTATAGAGGTTTTGCTCTGTAAGGAATTGGTCTTTGAATGCTCAGTGTAAACAATCAGATGTTAAGCACAAAGTAAACTTTGACCTGTGACTTTTGCTCTTTTGTTCAGGTATCATTTACCACTGTGATTTGAGCAACCCAAACTCCGAGCCCAGAGTGTTCAGAGAGGTGGAGGTCAAAGGAATCAAACAAGAGGACTATCAGACCAACCAGGTAATATCCTGTCCTATCTTATCTACTTGTGTAATTTATCATTCTTGCTTTCTCTTTATGTCTCAGCTTGTTCTTAGTCATGTTTAATAATTACATTTACTGGTTGCATTTTCATATAATGATGCTGCTTTCCTGGAGTCATATCAGCTATTGTTAGATAAGTTGTGTATGATGTTTTTAAGTGATAGCTGATGTATCATTTGTTGTTTAACAAACTTCCAGGTGTTTTACCCCAGTAAAGATGGCACCAAGATCCCCATGTTCTTGGTACACTCTAAAGGCCTTGTGAAGGACGGGAGTAATCCGGTCTTCCTGTATGGCTATGGAGGCTTTGAGGCTTCAATCCAACCATACTACGAGTAAGAACAGCTACTCGCCACAGTGTAGACTCACTCAAATCAATGTGACAGCCCTTTATTCTTTTATTTACATCAAATAAGTAGATACAAATAACTTTTGTTACCGTATCACTATGGAAATACAAATTATTTGTAAATTACAGTTACACCTCAGAAGGATGCACTTTTATTGCAACTCAAAGCAAAAATACTCAACTTTTTCAGCTTAAAATAGTTTTAAAGTTGATCTAACAAGCACTTTTAACAAAGAGAATGACCTCTTCACTGTTTCCACAGAGCACCACGGATTCCTGCTTGTAGCACTGTGTGACTGTGGAAGCAGGTCATACTTGGCTTTAATGGCACTAGTTTACCTCACTTAGATAGTGCGTCTCGGTACTATTAATGACAATGGCTGGGCATAAGAAACAAAAGTGGATGATGATGGATAAAACTAAGGAGAAAAAGAGGAATTACAAAGGCAAGAAAAAAGTAGAGAAGATATCGGACATGCTTTTACACATTGGCTAGAGCCTTGTCAACCAGTAACATGAAGTCAAACACTGAGCTCGCTTTGTTCCCATTGGGGGTTGCAAATTGCAATCACAATTTGCCCATCAAGTCAGCAATATGATGTGTTTCAATGTGAAAGCAACAATCCAACAGCAAAGTGTACATCCCTGAAAATGTCATTACAACAGATTACAGTGCTACATTAGACTGTAGTGTTATTGTTGTCATTGTTTTCTCGTGTTTGACAGCTTTAGAATGTATAGAAAGTCATCTAAGTTATGTCTCACGATGCATACAAAGAATAAATAAATCCAAATGATGCCAAAATGGGCTCTAACAATGCACAACAGCACCTGTAATAACATTGTAAACTGTGAATGTAAATTGTAAAACTAACTGTAACTCAATCCTTATCATACAATCAGTATATATGATTAATCATGATTAATATATTCAAACCCTATTATAGGTTGTTTACAATCATGGGTTCCAGAATGTCCCTTGGGGGTCAGGAAATAGGGGACAGCCACTAGAAATGAATGTGAATGGAGTAAATTTAGTACTTTAAAGCTCTGAATGGACCTCTACGCAGCAATTCTCATCTGAAATTTCCTACATTCATAAGTAGGATCCCTACACTTTATATTAAAGATTTTTCCCACAGTTTAACCAATTTGAAGCAATCAGTATCACAAAGTACTCAGTCCTGCAGACCTCTAGCAAAATTTAGCCAGATGAAAGAGGACAAGAGTCTTGAGGAGTCCTGTCTAAGCTAAGGGGCTCAGTAAGCCCCTTGAACATATAAAAATCACTCACATGCTTTTAATTGAAACAGTGATGTACTATCAACTGAATAAACCTTGTGGGGTGAGCAATGATGTGCTGTTCACAAACAAGCCTGTTCTATGAAGCGGCTCTTAAATGTGAGACATGGTAGCTAGCTCCAATATGAGTGCCACTTTGCTTTCCTCAATCCTTTGTCATTAATGAATCCACATTTAAAAGCTAAACTGGTTCTGACTGAAGAGCCATTTGGGAGCCAAAAGATCTAGATCTCTTAAAAAAAATGCAGATTTCCAGTCCCAAAGGGATGAGACTGGATGGACATCAGCTGAAGAAATATGGGCAAGATGAGGGTTAAATGCGCTAAACCATGACAAACTGTACTGAACCAAACCTGACCACTTTGTGGAGATGGACCATACACAAGTGTTGTGTCACACTGCTTGTCCAGGCCTTAGACCAGGCCTATTCAGTTAGCGGCTCAGGGGTCACTTTTTCATGGGTTTTTCGCATGTTGCCAAATTTTAAAGGGAGACTATGAATAAAAAGTGCATTATTTTTTATCAACTTGATCTGTATTGATTCGAAATTCAGCATTACCAGCTGCTTACTGGGCTGCTGAACATGTACGGCCCGGCTGTATTTCTTCATTTTGAGATTTTGCTCAGTTGAATTTATAATTGAATAGCCCTGCTCTAGACGGAAGCATTTTTTATTCCTGCCTGCTGTCATTACTCTGTGAGGGTTTTTCCCCTTTTTTCTTCCTGAATATTTTACTTTGGGACACAAAAGTAGCTTAAGAATAAAAAATGTTTATATTTTCTGACTTTGAGTGCTTGGAACAGTCATAAACAGTTTAAAACATGGCCTTTTTAGTTTTGTTTCTTCATGTAGAAATCACTTATTGCCCCCAAATGGGTATTCTCTGCTGCTTTATAACATCATCTGCAAATAACCTATCAATGAATTTGTAAATCAGTCGACAGTGCTAGTTACTGAATCTTCAGTCCACAAGATTTTTGGACTTTTCAAGTCTACTGGCTTTGCCATGCTCTGCCAACAGTTGCATGCTGTCTATGAAGAGGAGATTACAGCTTCTTATAATTTTCAACAGTGCAGTTGCACTTAGTGACCTTCGGTGGGAGCCAAAGTGCACCAAAGTGGGGTTATACGAAGCTGGAAAGGGTATCTCTGATAAAACATCAAATGCTGTTTGCTGCGCTGGTTACGAACTTATGAGCCACATGCAGGAACTTGCAATCAAGGTTGCAAATCAGAGATTCTACTTTGTACTTTGCATCTGATTGTTCTCTAAATGTTAGAGTTGTAGGAAAATCTTCAGCATGCATCAGTGTTGTTTGGTAAACAGACAATGACTCTTCAGTGACGGCTAAAATACAGACTAGTGTTGTTATTTTCATGTTTATTTTACTCTTCAGAACCGTGACGTGTTAACTATAGTTATGTAGTTTACTTTCAAAGTAGCAGGAGTGAACACAACAAATTTAACATGATTGTAAAATATAAATATGATCTACTGTTTTATCATTGAACTTTAATGTTTTTCTACTAACATGACCTTATGTCCTCCCTCTGTCTTTGTCTGTCAGTGCTGCTTACCTGATGTATGTGAGACACCTGGGAGGAATCCTTGCAGTGGCCAACATCAGAGGGGGCGGGGAGTACGGCCTCACCTGGCACAAAGGTACACACACTGAGGAGCGCACAGATAAAACACACTGCAAGTTATTCCAGCTCTGCCTTTAAAAACTCTCTCCTTTGTTGCAGCTGGCACACTGGGGAACAAGCAGAACGGCTTTGATGACTTCCAGTGTGCAGCCGAGTATCTGATCCAGGAGAAATACACCACAGCCAGCCGCATCGCTATCAATGGAGGCTCTAATGGCGGGCTGCTAGTGGGTGAGTGCAGGACAAAATTTGGTTTTATGGAGAGAAAATAAAAGAAAGGAAAAAGTTTTTTGAGGTGAACTGTTGAAACTTCAGCCATTAATATTGTGTGAAAGATAAGGAGTTAAAAGTGTGCAGTTGAAGGAATACACTTTAACAGCTCAGCTCCAAGGTCTTACACAATTTAAAGCTCAAAGCTTGTGTAGTACGTCTTCATGTTTTCAGCTTTAGATCGCTGCTCCCTCTCTTCTTTCAGCTGCCTCGATCACAGCACTTTGTATTCTTTGTATTACATCTCAGGCATAATTACTAATGTCAAATTCATCTAACAGTAGTTAGCTGCTTAGCTTCAATTAATTAAGCTATTAAACAGCACATTAAACAGTGCTCAGTCACATCATTTACCAAAAGCTGGCTGCCATATGGCACTGCACAAACTCATCTAACGCCTCCTCTGTGGTGTGTGCGAGGCTGTTCAGGAGTGAATTTGTCCTACAGATTGAAGTAAAAGAGACGTTCTGTAAGTGTGTGAATCTGTTCTCTGATGTAACTTTTTCTTTACCAAATATGCAGCTGCTTGTGTGAACCAGCGTCCGGAACTGTACGGCTGTGCGGTGGCCGAGGTGGGGGTGATGGATATGCTGAAGTTTCACAAATTCACCATTGGGCACGCCTGGACAACGGACTACGGCTGCTCTGATGACCCTGAGCAGTTCAAGTGGCTCATCAAGTATGAACAAAAAAAACCCACGACACAACAAAAGTCTATAATATACGTTTTTCTGATTATTTTATAACAAATGAAAGGAAACTTATTTTGCACCAAAAGTGGACACGGAGCGAGGAAACTCACAGCCGAAGCCAGCTATTTCAGTCCGTTTTATAACCTCACAGGATCTGTTCTCAGCTTTACACTTTCCACATATGCCAAAAAATCACAGCAGAGTTCATGATTAAATCCTAGACCGTCTCCTCCCTCTGATCAGAGACTTCCCTCACATTTTCTTTCCTTCTTTCCCTACAGGTATTCTCCTCTCCATAATCTCCCTCAGCCTCCGTACTCCGGCCCTCCTTACCCAGCTGTGCTGCTCATGACTGCAGATCATGATGACCGTGTGGTTCCCCTCCACACCCTGAAGTACTGCGCAGCCCTGCAGTATGGTGTGGGAAGCAGCCCTGTGCAGCGTCAGCCTCTGATGGTCAGAGTGGACACCAAGAGTGGACACGGAGCAGGGAAACCCACGGCCAAAGCCATCCTGGAGGAGACGCATGTCTTCTCTTTCATCGCTGAGACACTGGGGCTCAGCTGGAAAGACTGAAACATTGGAGAGGTAAAAATGGTGAGGGGAGATTTTTGGGATGGATGGTTTTTATTAATTTGATGGTGATGACTTCGTTTTTTTAATGTACTTATGCAACAAAAAATTAAAGCTAGACAATGTTTTAATGAAGCAAGCACAGCACAACTACAACAATATATAAAAAAAACAGAAGATACCAATCATAATGTCTCTATCTAACAGTTTCTAACAACAACTTCTACCACTATACCAATCAAAATGCTCTGTAACACATTTTTAACTTTGGGCTAAAACTATTCAATAAAATCTGTTTGAATTTTGATTCATGTCTTTATGCCTTATTATGAAAAAAAAGTCTGAAATCAAAGTAGACAATTGAGTGAAAGGCAACCTAACCTCAGTTTCAGATCAGATTGAAACAGGAGTAAAAAGATTGGGTTTTTCCAATGACCCTGTTTCTCAGAGTGATGTCAACATAGGGTGATGTTCAGAAGTTTAAAGTACAGTACCCCTAATATGCAGCCACATTCTTGGAAATCCCCACTTTTCTGTGAATTTAAAGACATAGTGTTTCTGACACATTTTTATTAGTTTAAAATCTTTAAAACTCACTGACAGATGTAAAGAGCGGCCATTAGCACTTATTTTTGAAGGAAAAAACTATAACGTATAATATAATAATGATAATATAATAATGAAAAATGGAGAGAAGACATTATGACCAGACATCATAAATGTGCATCATGTCCACACAAACAAAAAAGTATTTTATCGTCATGGTGGAATCAGTTTTAAACTCAAACTGATTTTAAAATTGAACTGAGCCAAACCCAAACTGATTTAAACTCGAAATATTTTAAGCAGGAAAATACTGTTCAATATGAAAGCCCATTTCCGCCACAAATTAAAAATGAAAAAAATGTGAAAGTAAGGCAATTCTTGAAAAAAAAAAAAAATCCTAAGTCATTATCATGAGATAAAAAGTCGAAATTATGGGTTAAAAAGTCATAATTTTGAGATAAAACATTGACATTTTCAGATACAAATTATGGACTTTGTATCTCATAATTTTAACTTTTTAGCTCATAATTATGATTTAGGATTCTTTTTTAATTGCCTAACTTCCAGATTTTTCTTTTTTAGGTGGTGGAAATGGGCTTCCATAGTTCTATTTATTCACTCAAGTACAAGTAAAAAGTATTTCATTTAAAATTTACTTTAAGTACTGAGTAGCTACTGAGGAGTTGTACAGTAAATATGATCTTTCCTTATTATGCTGATAAAACTAATAAATAGTTTAACTAAAGACTTTAAAAATGTTTATGTAAGACTATGTGACTCCTCTGGCAAGAACAAAGCAGAAAGGCAACTTCATTGCAAGGCAATGCATACTGATTCAGAATACGCTTGATGTGTCCTTTAGGAACTAAAGTCACAGGTGGGAACCTTCAATGGAGAAGTTACAAGTTGTAATAGCTAGTCAGAGGGATTTCCTTCGTCACGTCAGCTTGTGTGTCAAAATATGGTAAACTCTGACTGTTCGAATCTGAAGTGGGTAAATCTGGCACAACTTCACCAACTTCCAAGGTGTATGGAGGATGAGGAGAGTCTTTAAGAGAACAGAAATCTCCAGCAACACTTGTAGTTTAGAGAACAACTTTATTAGACCCACGCGTTTCAGTATGTAGCCTTCATCAGTGTCATCATTCATCAGGAAAAAATTCAAAATGTTTCTAAATTACATACTTCTAACCAATCAGAAAAAGCCACATATGTATACCAGCCAATGGGATAGCAGTACCATTGGGTTGGTTAAGTGATCATCTGGTTTATGACCAATAGACACTGCTAGAGAGGCACAGGGAGTGTCTAATGGGAAACAGACTCCAGAAAGTGTGTTAAAATGATAATAGGAAATCACTTGGTGGGGTTAAAGTGCATTCTGGGGTCATTGTAAAGTGTTATCTGTGGATGACAAAAACATTTTTTCACATTTTTTTCTGTTTTCACACTACCCTATTTAAATGTTGCTCACAATATGGTTCTTGTTGCTCTCTAAACTACAAGTGTTGCTGGAGATTTCTGTTCTCTTCAAAACTCTGACTGTTCGACAGCCTACCATTCTAATATCACCTCAACTCCTTTAAGACAACTAAACACCCATTTCATCACAGTTTACATGATCAAGGATCTATTTTCAGCACTTTTTTTTCAAAATTTAATAAACATTTGTTTTAATTTTTCTTTAAAGGTTTTAAAACTCATTTGTGCCCTTTTAGTAGTGCTTTTTATTTTTTTATTATTTTCCCCCTCAAATATCTCATCCTGCTTTCTTTTGACAGTCAACATATCACTCACTGTGAGTCTATGCCATGCAAAATGTTAAAAAAAAAGAGGCTTTCAGCAGCCTGGTGTTAATGCTTTTCCCTGACACAGACCCCATTAAAACATTTAGAGGCATTAACAATATCTGTTTAGTATTACTCAGTATTTACACTGATGGTCCTGTTTTCCTCTTGTGAGTCAAACATTAATTTCTGCCTGTTTTTAATCAGCTTAAGACTCATAACAGGAGCTTTGTGTAAATTCGAATGTAAAGCTATTTATATCAGCGATTGTCAACTGGTCTAGCCTCAGGACCCTCGACAGACTCTTTATTGACAAATTGCGACCCAAATTTATTAAACAAAAAAAAAAAGATTGGGTTTCTGTTTATGTACTGAAAAGTGTGACTGTTTGGATCTTGGATAGAGAAAAGGATACGGCTGAAAAAGGGCTAGGACAAAACAAACAGATTTACCCCATTTTCCCATGATAACACATACAACTGTGGCAATTGTCCAGAAAAAAATTCTTTTTCACTGTGGAAACACAGCTTTTTAGCCCTAGAAAGAGAGAAATTATTCGAAATATTTAGAAACACTGAAATGTACTCATTATCCCGAACAGAGAAGATGAAATGTATAGATGTATATCCACTAAGGGATTCTCTTTTTTCCCAGACATGCATTCTGGACAGCTCTGTGACCCACTTTTGGGTCCCAACCCACTACATGAGAACCACTTATTTAGATTGCTACAAATTGAGACCACAACAGTCTGCTCTGTATGCTGCAGTTTCTTCATTGTCCACCAAGTGGCAGTATTGGACTATTAAATCTCCCCCACTAGCTCGACCCTTCACTAACACCTCAAGGTCAGAGGCTGAGTGTCAGTGAAGTGTCAGTCTGCTCAGTTATGTTGAGCATTCTCTTTAATCCTTTATATTACATCCCTGCATGATAGGGGAGGAATAAAACCACCTTAGAGAGAGACCAGTAGGACGTAACTTTATAAAAAGACAGAACTAGAGCACTCAGGATTAAGGATAAGGGCTTATATAAGAGGAGTGGACTTGTGTAGGAAGATGCAAGTGAGAGGAGGTAGAGGAGGGAGGAGGAAGGTCTTCAAAGACCGTGCAGAAAGTCCAGAGATGGAGGGCGATGATAGACGGTGTATATATGGTGAGACAGCGAGAGGCAACATGCAGACAAGCGGAGAGAGACTCAAAGTGCACTTATGGAGAGTCTCAGGAGGTGCGCAGACAGATGGGTGCTTAAACTGTCAAAAAGAGAGAAGGAGAGATGGAAACTCTCCTAGAGAAAGTTGTCCGTTCGGTCACTCAGAGTTTAATCTCTTCTCAGTGGGAAGTTTGTGATTTCGTCGGTCTGAACCCGGGGCCTTATCTAAGTACCCTCTCAGTGGAGAGATAGGGTGGAAAAAGGAGAGGAGCCTGCAGGAGGAGGATTTGCAGACAATGACTCCGCCACAGGGGCAAAGTGGTTGAATGAAGCTGAGAAAGACAAAGCCGGTAATAAGCCGGACATATGAGAGACACATAGAGGGAGAAGGGTTTAAGATCATGCAGCAAAGAAGGCTGTGACGCTGTGCTCCTTCTACCAGGGTTGTCCCAGAGGAGCAAGGAGGCTTTTTCCTGCTTCATTTGCCTCCTTTACTCCCTTCTTTCACACATGTTCCAGCACACAACACATTTCTTTTTCTCCTGAGAAACACAAGCTTTTACCTACTAAAGCCGCAGCAGCTCCTCTCCAGGTCCCCCTCCTGTCCCCCCTGTTTGTTTACTTTACTCCCCTCCATAATGCACGGATTAATTTCTCAAAGCCGATTTGAGCAACGGCACGCTTTGGCAAAGAGCGGGGTGCAGAACTTTTGTGCTGGGGGAAGTTTCCCCTTCACACTAGCTTAGAGGTGGACCTTTTTCTCCTTTATGCCGCCTGCTTTAATCTCCACACAGAGGAGTGGGAGAGAGGGGGAGAAAGGGAGGATGAGAGAGGGGAGAGAGGACTCAACACACAGCTGGGAGTCACTAATGTCTTTACAGAGGTGTCGCCTGCTTTCCCATGAGCCTCTTCCAATCCTTCTGCCTCTTCTTCTACCTCACTGGCATTTCTTCTTCTCACAGTACAAGACACATTTTTTTGGAATATGTGTTTTTATGATTTATTTCCAACTGTAAGCTTAATATTATGATAGCCATTAACTCTGGTTATAAAGCACTAAAAGGGTTACAAATGGTGGGTTTCCATTAAATGGTCTGATTTAATTCGGCAGAGTTTAGTTTGGTAAACCCTGACATTAATTGCTTTTCCACAGCCCTGATTGGAAAGTGAAGGTGTTAGCGAGCAGTGGGTCTACATCCACCCTCCAGGGTTAGATCAGTACGCTTGTTACCCAAATAGAAAAAAAGTGGAATGATGCCTTTCCCTGATTTTGACAGTGGAAAAATGCAAACTGTACTGAATTGGACCACTGAGTGGAACTATTGTTTCCTTAGTCTCAGTAAACATTTCAGGAAAATTTGATGAAACCCTCATTAAGATATTCTTAAGCTGAAGTTAGACTGCGCAGTTTCAGCATGGTAAAGACACAATATTGAACATGGATAGGGTTTCAAGACCCGTTGTCCCCTGACGTCTGTTGTTTAATCATGTTTAGGGGCTCATAGTGAACGACAATCGTGAACACGTCTGAGACACCTCACAATCTCCCCACAGAAAGAGTTTTTTTGCACACCTTCTAATATTTGTTCTGTGATGTCAGTGATATTGACCACTAAAAGCACAGAGCCCTCTGAACACACAGCCGTCACAAATGTAAACAAACCAAATGATAAAGCTAAGGAAGAGCGATGAAGCTGATGGAACTATGACACAGAGGAAAAGTTTGTCGAGCTCTGACAACAACATCCCTGCCTTTATGATGAGTCATAGAGGGGCTACTGTCCCTAAAAAAAGGGAAATGTTGGCAAGAAAAAACCAGTGCGTAACAGCTGTTTGCATAGAATCATGCTAGTGTACAATATTCAGTGTTACATTAAGACAGTATGGTACAATAATTAATTTTTGTTTACAGTTTTCTATTTAGTTGTTGTCTTACTCATCCCCTCTTTCTTCTAATGTCATCACAATGGTCACCATGAGTGATCGCGTACCTCCGTCAGTTAAGTCATGGTATAAATTTATGGCTCTGTGATCGCCTAACTGGACAAACTGACAATCAGACAAAACAGACAAAAAATGTGATTTTTAAAAACTCTTTAGATATAATGCTCACAAGAGTGTCCTGGATAAACGGACAACTCAGGAAGCGATCCCAGATAGCCAGGAAAGCCCCTTTAACCGCTTTTCTCCCTTATTACATGAAATCCATCAATGAAACCTAAACGGCAGTGAACTGTTAAGTAAATCCACCTTACAAAGAGCATTTTTTAGAGACCTCATTTCAAAACAAGACATAAGCCATGAAAGAGGGCAGAGCGGATCAGCTTTTCTCTGCTCATCACCTTTTGTTGTTGTTTTTATTGAGAGCCCTCTGGTGGTGGAATTTACAAATTCAGGACAGAAAGGCTACTTTAGGCTCAAGTCAGGAGATTTGTTAAAAGCAAATTACATTGGTTGGAAAAAATATGATTTTCCCTCTTTGTCTGAACTAATGGTAGAGCTATCTTATAAATATGATAATTCATTAATGGTGAAATAAAAATCTGCACATATTTTCTAGCTAAACAACATAATACACTCATTTATTCAGAAAAACAGCCTAGTTTTTGGATTTAATGAGAGTAAAGAAAGCAAATTATTTCTTCTTCTTTTTAATGACTATGTGTCTGTACCTTTTTCTCTTATTAAATTAAATAAATCTTTTTCAGCTTCACCACAGTTATTTTCTATGGTGGCTGAAACTACTCAGAGGTTATCATAAGTTTTGCTAATAAATATTCTGACAAGTTTTGAAGTTGTGAATTTCCATTTGAGAACTAGCTAAGTTTTTCAGTAACAAATTTTTCTCCATAAAGTACATCTCCCACTTGATGAAACACCTGCCTCATAATAATATATTAAAATTCTCTCTAAATAATTTGAAGGCTTTAACGCATCTTGACTGCTGTCTTGATTTTCCAAAAGTGATGAATTCCAGGTACAACAACAATCTACAGTCTGCATTTTGAAACACGATTTGCTTTAATCTCTTGTCTGTCTCCGTGTCCCAGTCTCATTTACAGTGAATAAACAGGCAAATCTGATTGAAGATTTGCGCTGCAAACCGTGAGAAGCCTGATAAAAACACCAAGCAGCACACAAGTCCCCTGTCGCAGAGGAGAATTACTGTGTGATGTGATGTTTGCATACCAAGACATCAGACTCTAAGTGATAGGAATTATTATATTGTACCACAGGGGAATAGGAGGCTGATAGCACTTGATTAGGCTGCTATTTGCCTCATTTAGCATGCATGCAACTACTAATACACCTCCTGACCCAGAGCATCCAGAGGCTAAAGTGTCAAGACTGTTAGGTTTCATAATTCATAATATGTAGATTAGAGCATGCACCAGATTTTTCCAGCTATAGTTTAAGATTTATGGAAGATGTATGTCCCAAATATGGTAGGCTGTCTGAAATGGCAGCATATCTGTTAATTTGAAGGCTTAATATGTACGATTCTGAATATTAAAAAAGCAAAATTCAAATTCAAATTTACCCTTTCTATATACATATATATTATATAATGAGGTTATGATTTTCTGAAAATAGAATGAAGTCAAGCTCCCACTGGGTTTATTGATCTCAGCTCTGTGTTCACACTAACAGGATGGTGCTGCTTTCAGCTTGTTTATGTTTCAAACATATTTCATACACTTTTTTTAAACCTCTTCCTCTCTAGCAGTTAGCCTTGCCACCAACAGGGGGATGAGAGATGGCACTGCCAACTTAGGGGTGCTGTTTCTAAGAATGAGATATATTTTTTTATTATCCCTTTTACTTGTTTAACAGTCAGCAGTACCACACAGAACCTCCTGAGACCTTATGGAAGAAATGAGCTTTACAGTAGAAAACAAACTAAATCAACAGCAGTAAATGTCGTGGTTAAATATCAAATTATGTGACCCATTAAAGAAGATTTAAAAATAACATGGTTAGGGCTAAGTTTTATCGAAACACCCAAAACAACAAAATAATCCATCTATTAATGATTGTATGTATTTTTGATTTGTTTTATTCAATAATTTGATTCGATAATTAAAAGGAGCTCAGAAAAGGATAATAATAACATAATGTCCCCATCTTTCACAGGGCATTAATTAATAAATCACATAAAAAAAGATTCAAAACAAATTTATGTCATTCTAACAGTTTAGCATTGTTTATACTTCTTTGTTGAAGCCAAGCCATAGCCTCAGTGTTCTGCAACATTGTGAGCACTACAGGCTAGTGTGTTCAACTGCCTGTGTGATTCTGCATGACTACATACTGGTTAGAAGTTTTTTTATGCCAGCCCCTTGTCCCACCAGTATATTTTCTGCTTTTTTGTAAAGGAAACCATGGCAAATTAAACCCAGTGTTCAACGTTAGACTCGGGTGAAAATAGTGAGCAGTAGTTGATTGATCTGCTGTTACAGCAAATAAGTAAAGGGAGGAGGAGTCTGGAGATTAACTTTATGGCCAATGAATCAGCTGAGGCATTGGATGTGGAATTGTTTTGCATTTGTTCTGTTACTGGGAGAGACATGAATAAGGAAATGTACTTCTGATGTTTTTGGATGCATGCAGGTAAATTTGCATGTATAGCATCTGCAGCCATGTATTTCATGAGTACACACAATATCTGTCATGTTAGGTTAACTGCTATAGCAGTGCATTCAGAAAATATTCACATCCCCTTCACTTTTTTAAAATTCTGTTATGTTGCAGTATGAAGCAACAGTCATTTAAAGTAGGGATGCACAATATTATCGGCAGTATATCGGTATCGGCCGTTAATAGCTTAAAAAGTTAATTATCGGTATCGGCCAATAATAAAATGTACGCCGGTCTGTATGGCCGGTAACGTGACATCATAATTAAGCGCACGCTATGACGCTGGACATGTGCCAACAACAAACTCAGCATGTCTGTGGAAGAATTCTGAAGTGTGGGAACAAGACTGCAAAGTAGCTGTTTGCATTGCTTGTAAAGTACATGTGATGTTAGGACGAGCACAACAGCACGCCTTTAACACCACCAATTTAATTGTACATCTAAAAAACTGTCAACCTGATGACTACAAGGAATTTCTTAAGATAAAGAATGACAAAACTTCATGCCAGGGAATACTCGTCAGCCGCCTCTAGTTAAGTCATTCAACAAAGCTAAAAAATACAGCAGCTACCACCCAAAGGTAAGGAGCTTATCAGGAAAATCATTGAACTCATAGCTCTTAATAATGAGCCTTTCAGCGTGGTAGAATAAAAAGGCTTCTGCAGGCTAATGCTGCATTTAAAGCTCTGCTACATTACACCTAGCAGACACTTGTAGCCTTACCTGAACTGCAAAACTTAGTTTCCAGTCACGTAGAGAAGCTCCTCGTTAAAGCTAAAGATATTAGCTTCTCTACGTATATATGGATGTGAAGTGTCAGTCCATGTTGAGGCTCACTGCCCAGTGGTTAGATGAGGATTCACTCTTATGCACTGCACTGTTATGCACCTACAGGAGTGCTCCAGTTCTCACTTTTGATAACATGTATCGAAAATGGAAAATAGAGAAATAAAACATGCATGTCGTGCTATGTGACACTGCATGAAAAACGGCAAAAGCAATGACAGACTTCTGTGTGCCAAGTCTCCCATGCATGGTGCACACACTGCAGCTGGCTTTTCACGGTGTCCGGTCTCCAGCATTGGAGATGTGGGTGTCACTGTGTTGTTACAGAGCTGTTTACAGTGCCCATTAAACTTGGTTGCAGCCCTGCGAATGACTGGCGACCAGTCCAGGGTGTACCCTGCCTCTCGCCCAATGACAGCTGGGATAGGCTTCAGCCCCCCCGCGAATCCGAATGGGATAAGCGGTATAGACATGGATGGATGGATGGAACTTGGTTGTTTAGTTAGTTTGTGCTGTTTAAAGCAGAGTCAGGAGAACTACTTCAGTTGAAGTTTTAATACTTTTGTTCAACTTGAGTCTCAAAAATTTAAAATCATATTTAAGCCCTGAACTATAGCTAGATTTTTTGCATTTAAGAAGCTGTCTTTTTGTTGTTGTTATTTAAAGCACTTTGTCAGGACTATGTCAGGGAGCATCCTGCAAACTGGCTAAGTAATAAGGAGAATCAATCTAAATTTATAAGCTATTTCTTTTTTGCACCATGGAGCTCAGTGTCAACTGGTTATTTTGCTGCTTTTTATTGCCCTCAAAGATGCAGATGACTTTGGCTGTACTGTTAAAAATACATGTAGCATGCATTGCACTTTTAACCCAAAGACATTAATATAAGTCTTTCATTAGTGTACAGCTGTATTTGAAAAAAAAAAACAATACATCCTTCATTTCTGATAAAAATCACATGTTTTGTTAGTTTCTAAAAAAAAAAAATACAATAGACTACCAGTATTTAAAATATATATATATATTTGTAATACAGGATGAAATTGTGTTTTTTACAGTGGAAAATATGTAATTAAATATCGGTATCGACCAAAATGAGTATTAAAATATCAGCGTATCGGATATTGGAAAAATCCAATATCGCGCATCCCTAATTTAAAGTCCCCGTAAAATCTCTAATTTAGCTTTGTTGTATGCCAGTGTGTTATTAACCACCAGGCCAAATTTCAGTCATGAAAAACATCTCACATATAAAAGTAAGCTTCAGAATCATGAAAACTGAGGAGTAAAATTTGCCCTAAGATGGTGTGGGTTTGTCAGTTGAATGAGCTGAAGCCACGCCTACTCAGGAGACATACAATCCTCTCAAAAAAAAAAAAAAAAAAAAAAAATCCTTCTGATCAGAATGCAACTATCTGGCTCTGTGCCAGAGCAGAGAGTCCAAAGTTAAGTGTACTGTTTTCTGGTATAAATCTCTCTGTTATGGTGCTTTTAATGACCCATGGGCCGCTGTAGCTGATTAGGAAATTTACCTCACAATGAACAAAAACACAGCGTGTAGCTGGTTTTTAACTTCCATTGAAGACAGTGACATTGACTATAAACAGACTGTACTGAGATGAACTGCTAGTTGACTTTGTATAATTGTAGCATTAGAGGGGCGAGGTAAGTCCTCATAGAGACTGGTGATGTCATGGGCTCCTTTATTTGCTCTGCTCAAATAAAACCATGAAAGGGGTGAACAAATTTCTAACGGTTTACATGAGAAATTCAGTCACATAGATCTCAGTGTTTTTATGATCATAGCAACCTTATTCCAACATATCTGTTGTGTTAAGACAAAGTTTGGATTTCACCTTACAGGGACTTTAAATGTATTTGTTCTCTCTTATCTCAAATCTCTTAATCTACAGTCAGTGTCCCATAATGACTAAGTGAAAACAGAATTTTAGGATTTTTTTGTGAATTTGTATAAAAAAACTGAAATATTACATTGACACAAATATTCAGAACTTTTACTCAGTAAAGTTTAAGCACCTTAGGCAGCAATAACAGCCTTGTATCTTTGAATATGACGCAACAAGCTTTGACAGCTAGATTGCCATTTTTCTTTGCAAATCCTCTCAAACTGGGGTCCTTGTTAACCTTGCAAAGCAGATGGATACACCCATTTCAGTGTTTGTCACTGGTGAATCCATCTTGCAAAGCTCCTGTCTGAACCGTTTGGGCCCGGTTAGAAAGTTACAGGACTAATCAGCGACGAGGGGCAGTACTTTCAGGCGTGGCAGAGTCGTGACGTAAGCAAGCAGCAACAAGAGGCTGTTGCAATTATGGCGGGAGAAATTAGCGTGGATGCTTCTAAAGCGCTAGTTTTATGAGAACTTAACGACATTTCTTTGTTAAAAGAAGAACAAAGAACAGCAGTGAGTTGTTTCCTTTTCAAAAACGACAAAAGTTGTGTAGTGACGTACAGTCGCCGTGGTTCGCGTTATGCAGTTCTCTTTGGAGCTTTCTCCTTGATAGGGGCGCACCTCGCTAGCGCTAGCCTTTTTGTGTAGGATTAGATGCTGATATGACGCATTATAATTATTTTACTGAAGGAGAATCAACAGGCTTTCCAAACTAGAGGAAGGATTTCATTTGTTCTATGAAAGACAAAAAAAAATGAAACAGTCAGATAGCCACAAAGTGAATTGAAACTGATCATAAAATCTTGTTTTATGACATTTATCGGCCCCTCTGTCCCACAGAAACTAAAGCAGGTGGAGATGGACGAGGGAAATGTAGCAACAGGAGGGAATGAACTGAAGGAGGTGTGTCCAAAGAGTCTTTGTTTGGTGTAAAAAATCTGCTCTGAAAGATGTATGGTTAGACTGTATACTAAAAGATATTTTCTGTAACAAATACATCCACATTTCAGTCGAACCATCATTATAATCTGGTTGTTAAGTTTGTCATTCAGACTCCTAACGAGCCTGAAATGTAAATAAGTTGTTTTGTGTTTTCTTCCTCACATAACATCTTGAATGCAGGCAAGAAATCTGCGATAAGCCTGCGATAATGAATACCCAAATCCAGTGTAAGTGCTCTGGGAGTTCAAATGCGGTGGTCTGCTGAGCAGCATCTGAAGGAGGTGGTGTTTGATTGCGTGGGAGGTTTGGAAAGCTGCAGCCCAGCGATGGCTCAGAGATGAAACTCATTAAGTCTCAAACTCCAATCCTCAACTCCAATAAGACTTTAATATAAAAAGTATGGATTGCTGCTGCAACTGTAGGAGATAAATAAAAGGATCTCATTCTCAAATGTATGCCCGTGGACTCACACATGAATGCACACTGAAATATGCACATGCACGCTGACCCATGTGTGCAGCAACAGAAGTGCGCACCAGTAGACTCACTTCTGCACACCCACTCAGTTGCCCACAGCAAACCCACACAAAGTTAATTTGCATGTACAATAATTTCCCATACGCTCCGTGCTACTCTTAAGGTGGGTGTTGTGTAATAAACCAGTAAGTAATATAACCTGGATCCAGAGAGGGCGACTTAATAAGTTCACATGTAAGAGAAGGAGAGAGAAAAGAGAAAGCCATGAACCACAGGAGTGAGCGAGAAAAGGTAGCTGAAAGTTGAATAGTGTTGTAAATGGATACAGAGCATTAACTTGGTAATACAGAGATAAGTCTAAGAGTGCAGGTAGCCTTAAGGTTGGAGGGATGAGTGAGCTCTCAAAGCTGTCGGCTCATTTCTTCGCACCACAAGTGAAGCTAAAGGCCGGACAGAGAGTTTATCATGTAGACCCCAGTCACCCTGAAGTGTTTAGCTGCTCAGTGTTGCAACAGAGTTTCCTTAGGCAAGATGATGAAACCAGCTTCACTGTGAAGTTCAGGGCCAGTTCAACTGAATAAAAAATAACCAAATATTTGGTCATCTTTTTGCTGTAGACTAATAATTCAAAAAATGGGACTTTCAGAGCAGATTTTGGACAAAAACAAATGCTTTCTTCCGATAAACCTCCTTCATCCTTCAGTTCTCCACACTTCTCCTGACCCTCTGTTAAAGTTCCACAAGCAAGTTTCTATCAGACAAAGAACAGCTAAAGAACCATGATTCTGCAGGTCAATTTAAAGTGTTTTGTTGTCGGGTTGACCCAAAAAACTGACTTATGAAACATGTTTAAACTGAGAAACATAAACAAGCTGTATAACCGGAAAAAGTACTAGCTCCTAAATCTGTTAACAAAGAGCTGAGAACAACAAACCCAGAAGGAGTTTGACTTGGCTCTCTATTAAGGTCTACTTTGCTTATCTTTACTTATGCTATATCTGACTTTAGTAAGTTTAATATTCAGAATTTTGAATATTCAGCCTTTATTTCAATATTCAAGTATTTGTTGTTTTTTAAGTGGTGTAAAATCCACACAGAACCAATATGGAACTAATTTGCTATCGTCTGAGTTTTGACTTTCAGTCAAAACTCCCTTTTTACGGCTCTGTGCAGGTCAGTCAAGTTCCTCCACTCTGAAACTCAGCAAGCCATGTCTTTATCAGTGTTAATTTCATCGACTAAAACTACCACAAAAAATGTTTGTCAACAGCCTTTTTTCCATGACCAAAACTTAACTAAGACTGACAAAAATAGATCTGTGATGACTAAAACTGACAAAAACTAAGTTTAGTTTTCATCAAGATGACTAAAACTAGACTAAAATGTAATGCAGCTTTCGTCAGACATTCAAAATCTGTGATATTTCTCTTCTGTGGGTAAATCTGTCAATAAAACAATGCATCTGTATCTCTTTTGTCCCTCAGCTGTAGAAAGCAGGGACCCCAGGTTTAGAAGAATGCATAGAACACACCACCATGATTTGGTACCAGATTTAGGCAAGAAAATAAATGCTTGAACTAAAATGTGAGGACTTTTTATGGACTAAAACTAGACTAAAATGTTTTGAGTTTTCATGGACTAAAACTAGACTAAAACTAAAAAGGATAGAAATAACTAAAATGTGACTTAAAAAAATGCATTTCATTTAAAGACTAAAACTAAGATTAAAATAAAAATAGTCAACACTGGTCTTTATAGTCTTTGCTTTGTATACTGGGGTGCAGTCATGTAGGATTAGAAAAGCGCTCCCCCAAAGTGTTGCCACAAAGTTGGAAGCATAGAATTGTCCAAAATATCTTGGTATGCTGAAGCATTATTATTGCCCTACACTGGAGATAAGAGGCCTGTAACCCAAACCCTGAAAAACAGCCCCATATCATTAACCCGCTTCATCAATCCACAGAACAGGTTTCCACTGCTCCACAGTCCAGTGTCGGTGTACTTTACAACTTTCCATCTGATGCTTGGCATCGGACTAGGTGAGCTGAGGCTTACATACAGCTGCTTGGCAATGGAGACCCATTCCATGAAGCTCCCCCTGCAGTTTTTGTGCTTACATAAATGCCAGTGGAAATTCAGAACTCTTCAACTATGGAATCAGCAGCATGTTGGCGACTTTTACCAACCATGCGCCCTAACAGTCTTTGACCCCGCTCTGTGATTTTACATGGTCTTCCACTTCGTAGCTAAGTTGCTGTTGTTCCTAAATGCTTCCACTTTGTAAGAATATCAACTACAGGGAGGAAGTCACGTGTGCAGCTAGCCGTCAGTCCTATAGTAGAAAACGACAAGACATACATTTGTTTGTATTTGAGCTTTTTTAATAACACATTTCAAGATTGCAACAGCCATCAGATTTTCTTCTAACAAGTAAAAATCATCAAAAAAACTAACAGAAAAGAACCTTTTTTTTTTCAGTTTTATATTCCAAACAACAGAGTTTCTTGGCTTAGGCCCTAAATTCAAACAAAGAAAAAAACCCTTACACAGTGAGCAGATATTATATTCAACACATTGTTCTCCAAACAAATTATAAAAATAGATTTCGCATTTTCAAATACATATGTACAGTATTAAACATATATCATAATGGTCACAGTAACAGAGAGGGGGGGGAAACAACTTCAGCTCCATTCATTGTAGTGATGAGGTCCAGTTTGTTGACTGAATGTGTGTCTTTATGTGTGCGTCAAAGGGACCATCTTTCTATAAATATGTTTAAATGTGCGTGAAAACATCGATAAAGACACAAGTTCATTTAATTAGACAAAACATAGAAGAAAAATCTTTTTTACCAAACACAAACCAGTTACACTTATTTTTGATTGGAGTATTGTATCTTCCAGTGTGTATTATGATCAATAATGCCCCGATAAACGCTATTCCCCAAAAGCAAGGGGGTGGATCACTGTACAGGAGAGGATTCTGGGAAATAAAAAGTGCAACTACAAAGCATGGCAGAGCATGACAACAACAGCAACAAAACTGCAAACATAAACATCCTCAAAAAAAACTATGCGACATTCTGTATCCATTCTGCAACACACACTGATGATAATGGACCCAAAACAAATGGCACCAAACTTAGTGTTAAAGAATACACAGATACTGTGTGCTGACAGTAAAAACATCCACAATTCCTTGTTCTTTCTGTTAACAAAACGGCTCATTTCTTCAGTTATAAATCATTAAGAAAAAGAAGATTTGCTATTTTAAATACTAGCTGAATAAATAAACCTTTATAACCTCGTTCTGGAGAGGTTGGCATAACAATCTGTAAACATAAATAAATATGGATAAATATCTGAATGAGGCCATCTTCCAGAGTCGGCCTGTGCTCTGTACAGAGTATTAAACATGATGATAGAGGAGGATTATGATACTGAAATGACATCCAGCAGCCTGAAAGGGAAAATAAGACAGACAAAGAAGAGCATAAAGGAGACAAACATGTATATTAAATAAAGAAAATAGAACAAAATATGGTGAAACACACAGCAACCAACAGCAAATGAATGCACAAACACACTTTCAAACTCTCACTTTGCAGAAGATTTCTGCAGCTTTTGTTTAAGCCCCGAAAAAAAAGGAAAAACCGGGCTGATGGTCCTGAAAAATAAACAAATCATCCACCAGAATTTAGATCTGCTCATCCCACTAATAGATTGAAAGACTAGCTGGGTTTTTGAGGCCACATCACAGCCTTCCCTTGACATGGGACAGCACAGTCTTCTGTGGTTTCCGCCCTCCATCTCTCCAGCCATGTTTGATCTTCTGAAAAGTTATTACGCCATCTGTTTTGCTCTGTTGTCTGCTTCTTAAATCAGCTCCTGCTTGATGCAAATTCAGCTCTGGTTCTAAGTCCTTTCCACAAAGGCCAGTCAGATAGTTTCTGCCTTCAATTAGATATTGTTTCTAGCAATTTAATGTTGTGGTAAAGGGAAGTTCCAACTAAAATATAAATGTTTATTCAAGCGATTTAGTCCAGAACTGGTGTTTTTGTGGCGTAGATCATCCACGCCTCTCCAGCATCTCTGAGATCAGCTTCAGACAGCTCTCATTTGTCTGTACACGCTGAACCAGAAAGTGCAGACAAGAGATCACAACAAAAAAAAGTGACATCACTCCTCTGCTGTCCCCAACATTGAGACAGGAACTGTCTGCGGGGATACGTAGAAGAAAAAGAAAGGAAGGAATCGAGGAAGGCATGAGGACGCGTGGGGAGGAGGAGGTGATGAGCAGAAACATCTGCTCGTCTTTGTTTCAGTTTGGAAGATCCGAGTCTCCTCGTCTCCATCCCCTCCATCCGTGTTTGTGTCTGCAGCAGCAGCAGTTGTAGTCGAGGTGTGTGGATTCGTCTGTTAGACCTGCACACCGCGGCCATGCATCTGGATGACCTGGGCTCTGAGTGTCTGGATGGCAGCCAGTATCAGCTTCTGGTGCTCGAGGGATGTGATGCCAAGACTCAGAACGTCTCTGTGGACACAAAAATCAAGATTTACTAAGGTTAGATCAAGAAAATGAGAAGCTTGAGACCCTGCATGAGTGCTGCCCACAGAATTGGCTGGGCCTATGAAAAACCCAGTGAAAGGCCCACCCCAGTTGTGATTTACTGATGATGTCAATATATGGGTGTTGGACCAGTAGCACTGGTGCTAGTATCCCGGCTAACGGACACCTCATTTTGGAGCTGAAAAGTGAGTCAAGCTATTATTGGGTTCGGATGTTCAAACTACTTGGTTTTCCAAGGTTTTTATTCTTTTCATCACTGTTTCTGCCCATTTTTGACAAATGTTTCCCTCTTTTAACCCTTTTTGACTACTTTTTCACCATTTGTCATTCCTTTGGCAACCTATTTTTGACACCTTTTACCAAGTTTTGCCCAGTTTGCTATTATTGGGCTCTGATGTTCAAGCTTGTTATTTGTCCAATTTTTCATTTGTTTTTACCATTTTTTCTGCTGATTTTTCACCAACTTTAACCCACTTTTGCCACTTTTAACCAATTTATGCTTCTTTTTAACCCTTTTTCATTACTTCAGCTGGCTTTTTTTCCACATTTGTTCAATTTTCGACTCTTTTACTAAGTTTTGCTACTTTTTTTTGCTGTATTTTCATTAATTAAGCTGCCTATTTTTTACCACTTGTGCCCTAACCAGTTTTGCCACTTTTTGGGCATTTTTTGGTCCATTTTGACATCTTTAACCAATTCTTGCCACTTTCTAGCCACCTTTTGCCATTTCCTTCCCATAATTGGGCCTTTTTGCCTTTCTTAAATAATTTTTGCTTGTTGTATGCCATTTTTGCTTCTTGAACCGTTTTTTTGCCACTCTGTAATCACTTTTCACCATTTTTTTTCTGCCAATTTTTGCGAATTTGTAAACGTACATAGGACATGACAATTTGGCTAGATATTTTTAGATTCTGCAATTAAAATCTTTGAGATAACTGTCCAGAATTTCCACAGAAGTTTAAGTATTTTTGCATCTTTCTGCATCATATTTTGGAGTTTCATTTAAAGTTTTGGATGAATTTGCTCTGACATTTTAGGAACTTTCATGGGAATTTGGGGATTTTATTTGTAACTATTGGGATTTGAAAATTTTTTGGGGATATCCTATGAAATTTCCCCAAATTTTTAAAGAAAGTTTAAGAGATTTTTTTTTTTTTTTTTTTTTTTTTGGTTGTTGGGTAAATCTGTTCAGAAATTCTACATGAAACTTTCAGGATAATTTATTTGCAAATTCTTGAAAAACTGATTAGTTTGGGTGGAATTTGCTTTAATGCGTTGAGGATTTTCATGGAATTTCAGGGGGAAAATATTTACTTATTTATCTTTTGATTTATTTCTAATTTATTATTATCATTACTGTTATTTGCTAAATAAATGTGGTCCAAGTCTGATAAAAATCTTGCCATACAATAACTACATCTGAGCTTAAAACCACACTGGGGGAAGCTATTGCTATCGCCTTCCAGTACATCTAAACCCTGCTCATGGTTACTGCCTCATTCTCCTCAGATGACGCTGACTGGTATTCACTCATAACAATATAGAAATAAGTCTTGACACTGACGGTCTTGTTTGCTTTTACAGGTCATACATAAAGGAATTGGTATTTATTTTAGTCTGTCATATCCAGTAAAAAAACTGCTCAGCTGGATTTTCAAGTCACCCACACAAACGTCATCAAATCTTCTTTTCACCACTTTTTTTTCAGATCTAAAAATAATCTTTTGAAACAGCTTAATTATTTTCTCTCTCTAAGATAATTTTATCTGCTCTAATGTATTTATTTTTCCCTCAGGGTCCTGTCACAAAGGCTTTCTTTAGGTGTGCTAATATTATCTTTAATAGCTAAGAATTCAGAATTCAGTCTCATTAAAAAACAGGACATTATTCCCACAGTCATTTATTTTTTCACACAGTTATCTTTTTAATGATCTTTTCTCTTATTATCTTTGTAAGCCGCCCTCTCTGAAGCAGGAAATGAAAGGTCACCGAGATGGAGCTGAATAAAAAACACTCACTGTACAGTCATCCTCGCCACAGACTCTAAGTAGCAGTATCCCGCTGCTGTGAAGTTGTCCTTGTACCGGCCCATGTCCACTGCGTCCAACCACTCTCCCACTGAGTTAAAGGACGGGAAAGAGGGGAGGGGCCTCTCTGCGAGCGTGATGGATGAGCTCAGGGTTCTAGAAGAGAGGAAATATGGTTAATAATGTGGAAGTATGATGAAAATAAAGTACAAATTAAACTGGGATGTGCTCTTCACTAGTTGGCACCAGAATAACTCATCAGTTAAGCAAACTGTTAATATTTTGATCAATGCAGGGCTGCAATACCAGGTAAATGGTTTTTCTGAGCTGTGATACAGCTGCCCACCACCACCATACTCATGGCTATGGTGATCTACTTCACAAATTTGAACCGGCTCAGTGAATGGATGGCATTTTATAGTGTGGCATAATATAAATAAAAATCAGGATTCGTGGCAGAAGAAATTAAGGGTACAGAATTAGCTGAAGAGACCACGGAGTAAAGTGCTGCCATATAATTAAAATCAGCCGTTCTCATGTAAGCCCTCATCAACCAACAGCCAACCAATTTCCTTCAAAGCTGTTTTGCCACATTCATGTTACCCTCTACCTTTACAAGCCTTCTAGGTGTCTGTCAAGAAGCATTCCCACAGCATGATGCTGCCACCACCGTGCTTCACGGTGAGGATGGTGTGTTTGTGGTGATGTGCAGTGTTTGGTGTCCGCCAAACAGCGTGATTTCTGATGGCCAAAAAGAACCGTTTTGGTCTCATCAGACCATAAAACTTTCTTCCAATTGTCCATGAAGTCCAACCATTTGAGACACGTTTACTGCTCTCAGGTGATCCCCATTTGACTAATAATGAGCATCAACTGGCTGGACCTCTGTTGAATAAGGCAAGTGACTTTACAGGGGGGGGAATGTTTACACATGACTTATTTTACCTTACATATTTTTATCCAATCTAAATTTCTTTGTAGAAATCTGTTTTCACCTTGACATTAAAGTTTTCTTTTGTCAAAAAAGATACATATCATTGACCACGATTGATTTATCAAATTAATAAAAGGGTAAAACATCCAAGGGGGTGAATACTCTTTATGGGCATTGTAACACGTGTTCATCAGCAAAAATAAATTCATACAATGTAGAATTTTCATCACACATTTCAGTCCATTTGTAAATGACATGAGGTAATTCTAAACACTGTAACCAACTGACCTGAACAAACTACACACCCTTAACCTTAGACAAGTTAATGAGTCTAAATTTAAATTAGCATTTAATCAACTTTAAAATTAGTTACCCATGCAACCAACCCCAAAACTAGCCCTGAGCCTGTAATTTACCTGCGGGCCAGTGTGGATGAACCGATGCCATCTGGTGAGCGAATGCTCTTGCTGAGAGCTGAGTGGATCTGGCTAAAGGTGGGCCTCTCAGTCCTCTCTTTCTGCCAGCAGTCCAACATCAGCTGATGGAGATGTGGAGGACAGTTTACTGGAGCTGGCAGCCTGAAACCATCCTCAATGGCCTTGATCACCTAGAAGAAGACCAACAATTATGTAATGTTAGCAAAAGTGACTTTCCTGTTTTCAAGCTATCATTCAGGAGGACAGGAGAGGGAAGGGAATGGGAGTATTCAAGTTTTGTCCTACTTAAGAAGTTGACTAAGGTATTTAAAGCCCTTTTTTTCTTAGAGTTTTCATGTTGCCAGGAATAGAGGATTTCAGACAGCACACATTTGATTTGAAAAGTGCTGCTGCTTTCATTTTCTCTTGTCGCTTATTACATCACCCCCACTGTTCAATTTGTTTGTTTTCCTTTTTAGTAACGGGTCTTATTTCCAGGCAGGCTTCTTAAAAGGTCATACTCGGAGCAAGCAACAAATGCAAAACTAATAGAATTTCACAGAGGGATATTGCTAACGTAAACAAATAAGCTGACAACACAGTAACAGTAATGTACAGACAAAATCCAGCAGACAGTAAATAAAAAACCTGCAGGAGAGGAAAGGAAGTAAGCAAACAGAGTCAATTAGAAGTCAGTGACTTTGTCTGTGGATTTAAAGGTCACTTTATGGTCCCATGAAATCAAAATAGATGTTCATCATCTCTGGCTTTTGCTGATTGTCACCTGTACGCAATTATCTCCCCTAACAATGGCAGAAAGTTTTTTTGTTGATATTTCAAGTTATATAATAGACAACAACTTTCAAACTCCTCATTGCCAATTCTCCCTGGTTCAGTGTATTTTATGTCCAGTTAAAGGTAGCCTCAAATTCTACGTCCCTCTCCTATAATGACCGAGAAGGTAGGTCAAATTGAATTTGAATCAGAAACCTTGTTGCTGTGAGGCAACTTGAAGCCCTGACTAAACGTCATGTGCAGTTTTGATTTAACATTTTAATCAATAAATCTTGGACATTTCCTTTCATCTCCAACCTGGTGTCACTTGTGTTTAGGTCTCAGTTATTAAATTGATTCTTTTTTTTCATTATTAGGGTGAAAATGAAGGCCAACAAGGTGGCCATATATGGCTCCATTCCTGTTAATGGTAAAAAAAAAAATCCATAAAGTTTATGCATATTCAGATACTGATAATAGAAAATGAACACATTTAAACTCTAATGAGTACTGACTTGCACATTAACAAAAAAAATCAAATACAGAATATTAATATTACAAGACATGGTGAGGTTACCTTTAGATTCTGGCCTCTTTCTAGCAAAGACATGACTATTCACCTTAACAATGTGCAAGTTGCATTAACTTATCATGCCCATTTATGATTTTATGACTGTTTGTTTTGGACCAAAAAACAGACAAGTTCTGATGTAATGTCACTTTACGTCTCCACTGATTGGCTGAGAGTTGGGGAAGGCCAGGAAAGACGTTGACTGAAGTGACCATACATGGTTCATTGCTCCATAAAGGGTTAAATTGTGAAATTGGTCCATGCTTTGTGGATATCATGGTTTTGAAGCTGAAAAGTATTTTATACAAGCACAGTACCCGAGACCAGCTCTCCACGCATACCCACACTCATTACATGAACTGGGTTCTGGGGTCAAGCGTACTTGGATTTGAGTCTAAGTCTGGGTTCTTTACATCAAAGACTTAACGCCACATTGACTTTTTGAAAACAGCTCCACACCCCACTTGTGGGTCCCAATCCCCCACTCCTCTACACCTTTCTCCCTCTAAAAGATAAGCATCCAAATACGATGAGTCTTAAAAATGACTCATCTCAGATTAGTCCTTTCATCCATCCCCTTGAAACTTCACTGTCTTCAAATAGCAGAGCATAAAAGCATCCCTCCAGACTTCCTCTCCCTTCCATCAGACTAATGTTGTCTCCATTCATCGCAACACCTCACAAAGATTTCTTTTCTCTCTCACTCTCTCCTGAATCACTCTAAGACACACGATCTCCTGAGAGGAGGAAATAAAGTCCAAGCATAATCACAAAAATGGCATCCATCAGCACCATTATATCCTAAAACACTCTTTCTTCTCTCTACTCTGCCCCCCACCGTTGCCACCAAGCTCTCAGCCCCTTTAAGCTCCTATCTCACTAAAGAGCATTCATAAAATGCTTTTCAGCGTTTGACATTTTCCATTTAATCAAAGCTGCTAGGTAAAGGTCGCGATGGATCACAGGTGGACAGGCCAACCAACAGCTCTGCTATGATATAATGTATCAATTTAAAGTGGATTAATTTCCCTGGCACTCCACATGCTTGACCTTCGACCTCTCAATTGGAAAGTTTGATAATACGAACCAGGCTGAGAGGAAACTTTCTCCCTCTTTGTGAAAGGGCAGCAGAAGGAAAAAAAGAGTGTGTTATTCTTGTGGCTGCTGAATAACTCATGCATATTAATTTTGGACATTCAGAAATGGAACATGATAATCTGTTGCTTTTAAGCGCCCACTGAATAAAGTGTAGGCATTATTTTATGATGGCTGTAATTTGAGAGGGCATTAGTATGGCTTTAGACATGAGCAATAATAATTCTTAAAACTAAAACTGAAAGCAGTGATGAATGCACTTTGACGTAGCTCTGAATTTGTATGTGCAGTGGAGAGTGCAGAAAGGAGCAAGGGGTCACTTCCAGTGACTGTTTGGCAACACAAAATAACGCACACACAAAAAAACCCTATGCATTATGTGTCTTTACATCAGTTGTGGTCCATCTTCATCTTGTCTTTACTATGGAAAACCCTTTATTAACCATTCCTGTACAATCCCAAAATGACAAAAAAGTAAGTAAATAAAATAGTCTAAGAAAACAGAATACAGGGATTTGCAATTCTTTTTCAAACTATATTCAATTGACTACAGCGCATTGTAATATTCTTGCTGCTAAACGTCATTGTTTTTGGGAAATATTAACACATCCTGACTTTGAAGCCTGCAAATGTTCCAAAAATGTTGGTTAGGAGTATCTTTAAAACTATGTTTATCACCTTTGTTTAACACTCTGGGATCATCTGGGGACTAAACACTCAAATTGTTTAAGTATGGGGCTCTGTTGTCATATTTTGTGCATAATGTTGTGCTAACAGCTCTTACATTGTGAAGCCATGCCGTTGTAACTGGTGCAGAATATAGGTAGGCATTATCTTGCTGAAATAAGCATGGGCATCCCTGAAAATGGTGTCTGGAGATACGACAAAACCTTTAAGTGCCTTAGTATTAATGGTGCCTTCCCTGATGTGCCAGTAACCCACGTCATGGACGCTAATACACCCCCAAACTTCACAGATAATGGTTTTAAACTTGAAAACAATCTGGATGGACATTTTCCTCTTTAGCTTAAATGACAATTCTGCATTTTTTTTCAAAGTAATATGTGCCAGTCTGTTTCAGATCAGTCTTAACTTAAATTTGTAGATGCAGCAGCATATTGTGTTAACTTACAATGGTTTTTCAAAGTGTTTCTGAGCCTTCATTGTAATATCCATCACTAAATGATGCAAGCTTAAATGCAGTGCCACCTGAAAGATCAAAGGTCACAGCTTATTTTCAACCTTGCCCCCTATGGGCATAGATTATTCCAGATTCTCTGAATCTTTTGATGATATTACGGACTGTAGATGGTGAAATCTCTTAATATCTAGCACTAGCATGATGAGGAATACTGTACATACTGTTGGACTTTGTGCCCAATCATGATAGTATCACTTTCTCCAATTAAGTTGTACTACCAGAAATTAAAAGTTAAAAAACCTGAGCTGCAAAACCTAAAACCAAAATGTTTAAAAAAGCCATGTAACCAGTCTGCTTACAGGAAAAGAGCTCATCCTCCATGAAAACACTCTAATGTAGCAAACATAGCTCACGTAGCCTTTTAGCTATGTAGATAATGGGCTATGTAGCTATAGCTTAAGCTCATGAACCTCATGGATATCTTTACGAACCACTATTACTATGTTAGAATGGTTTATGTAGTACAACACTTTATCCTGTAAGCTAACATTAGCTATATTAGCTGTAGCCACATTTGTTACAGCTCAAGTTAACTACATAGCAAGCATAGTTTTGTTAATTTTGGCTAAAGCTAAAGCCAGCCACTGTTCGCGTATCTACAGTACATTTAAAAATGGTCAAAACAGAGTTTACTCTGACCTTTTTCTCTGTTTTATTTATGAAGTCACTCAGTCTGTAATGTTTTGGAATTTAGTAATTTTTTTTTTCTTTTGCGAGACAGCAGTCTGTAAGAGGGGGTATCTGAGATGTATGGTATACAGCTAGACCGTCTTTTCTTGCCCCTGTCCCAACTTTTTTGGAACATGTTGCAGGTATCAGATTCAAAATATGTGTATATAACTCTTATACTACAAGACAGACTAGCTGCCTCTTAGCGATAGGTGTTGCTGTAACAATAATTTAGTATTTCATATTGATGTGTGCAGATTGGAACTCTGCACTCAAACCTGTACAGTTAGGGGCAAATTTAACTTTAGTTACTTGGCTGGATTTTGTTGATGTTAAGGTCTTTTTCAATGTTCTAGTTAGGTTGGATTGTACAAAGGTGAATTTCTATCACATAGACACATTTTCAATCAATCAACCAATCAGGATTCATTAAACACAAAAAATGTTTCCTGTTTGATTTCAGTCATGGTCCCAAAAGGGTTCTTTGTAGGTCTTGCAATGAAAGATAAATGCGTCAAATTTTGTCCATTTTGGTGAAACATCCTGCAGGGCCCGTAGTTATGAATTCTCACAATGGAGTTTTTCCACCCAAATATGCATGACAACTTCAATATCAAAATTTCCATCTTTTCTGCATGCTCAAATTTCCTCACATTTGTGCATCTTAAGACTCCAAAAATTTATCTGGCCCAAGCAGAGAGGCAGAGTCCTACAAAATGCTATGTTGTCACTCACAATGTTGTCTGTGTTGTCAGCTTCAATAAAAATTGAAATAATCACACAGACTGGCCTGTCCCTTTGGCAGACTTGCATCATGCTTTCAACTGCACTTTAGAGTTATGACTTCCTTGAGAAAAATAGAATAAAAGCAGCCTTATTTTCTGAAGGACAAAGAAGTAGGAGTGACACCAGCGAAACAGGGAATCCACCCACATTGACTTGGAAATTATAGTTTGCTGGCGACAAGCGGCAGGGTCCTATCAGCCGGACAATCTCTTCAACCCCTTTAAATAGCAAGTGCTTTACATTTTCTGAAAGCATTTCCTCCAGAGAGGATTTTTAAACACTTTTAAGAACAGGATGGCACTCGAGGACAGGCAGGGGCCACCAGAAGGGGGTCAACACGTCCTTAAGAGAAAACAGGATTGGTCATGGAGCTGATGCAGACTTAAAGAGGGGGACTTAGACCCTGTGAAAGCTTTCAGAGGTACTGTGGCTTCTTGGCTTTTCTTTAATAAGATCCAAGCCGGGCATGGAGTTCATTGAAGGAGGAGGTGAAAGGGAGAGGGAGGGAGAGTGGTGATATTATATGAAAAATGGAGGGAGAGATTAATGGAAAGTGCCCTCCTATCTCTC
Source organism: Cheilinus undulatus (assembly GCF_018320785.1). Classification (NCBI taxonomy): domain Eukaryota; kingdom Metazoa; phylum Chordata; class Actinopteri; order Labriformes; family Labridae; genus Cheilinus; species Cheilinus undulatus. The sequence continues at coordinate 15,315,673 of NC_054880.1, read as the reverse complement.
CACTTCCACACACTCACATCCTGGTTGCCCATATCCCAGTAGGGTCTCTCTCCGTAGGACATGACCTCCCACATGACAATGCCGAAGCTCCAGACATCCGAGGCGGAGGAGAAGCGGTGGTACTGGATGGCCTCCGGAGCGCTCCACAACACCACACTCTTTCCTCCGTGCTGCAGGAAGAGAGAAGGGGTGTGGAGAGTTCAGAAAAGTAAAGCTTTAATATTCTCTTTGAAAAGCTTTGAACATATTTTTAAGAGATCAAACGAATCTTTAGATGAGTGGGTTCACCTTGAGAGGTACTCCAAACATTCAGTGATATAAAACACAGAGATTTTTCTTCTTACAGCTTAATTATCCGACCTCAACCGCACCTAACATGACATGTTAGCGCTCATTGGATTACAAATTCCACCCCTACATGTGTGAACTTTCTAACAGGCTTTGTACCGCTGTGAGGGTTATTAATTTGGAACTTAAAGTGCTGAACATAGACTGTAAGTCTTCTCTTACCAGTGTGGTGTAGATGGCCTCTATCTTGTCCTCCTGTAAAGGTCTGAAGCCCGACACCTTGCAGCCAAGATTGGCGTTAACCAGCACCTGAGTGGGTAAAATCAGCTGATTAGCATTAGATTCATTAGGAGGGGGAAAAAACTACAATATGAAAGCCAGTGACCATGTGTAAAAACCAGAATCACACATAAAGAATATGGTCATCATGATATTTGAAATTCTATCTCTACCTAACTTTTGATGATAAAGACAAAGAAGTGAGGGTTAAGGCACTTAAACTTTTACAGGTCCAACCATCAGTCATATCACCAAAACTTATGCTAATCTAAGAATAACCCTTTCTGATGAGGTATATATAAAAAAAAGCTAGAAAGAGCTAAATTTATCAAAATCATTGTATAAGCCATGCTGTTGAATTCTGCTGTAAATAGGGCATTTTGATGTGGAACCAATCTCAGAACCTTTCAGCAATCATTTTTTATCATCACCTGATAGACACGCTGATATGAGCAGTTTATCCAGGTGCTTTACCCAAACAATGCCCGTCTAAGCCATTTCTGGATAAAAAGATTCTATTAAAATGAATGAGATAAATGGGAAAAACAGGGTCTTTAGCAATTTAAAATCTTAAATACAAAAAACGTAAAGATAATGCTATTAGTTAAGAGTCAAGATCCAAGGGCCAAATCAAAAATGAAAAAATGATGACTTTTCTGAACCAGGTTTGGCATTGTGCCATTAAAAACTAAAGTTAAACGGTCATGTGCATAAGCTTTAGGCATTTAGGGCGTTAAGGATTTATCACGGGGCCTGATGTGCCACAGCCCAGAGCTGTCAACATGCATATGTCTTGTTCAGCAGCCATGGTCAAGCTTGACACCATTTCATTTCATTTGTCTGGACATCTAGACATCCAGAGCACAACTGGGGTTGTGTCAACCCTCCTGCCCATCTGATGGTTCCCTCAGGTGGCTTACCTGCCACATCTACGCCCACTTTAGCCTCAATTTTGGCCCAAACATGCCTCAAAGTCCTGCACAGTACTGTAGGTGTATATGGGCGACTGTTCAGACTCTTGCAGCAATCATGAATTCTGCAAACTGAATGGCTGATGCCAAACTGCTATGGCTGGGTCTGAAATAATTTAATGATACAATCTATGGAAGACGCAGAATGATTTGTTAAATGGTTTACACCCAACTGCTAATGGTAAGCCTAGGAGCAAAAACAAATAAAAGAACAAATGAAATGGAGCATATTGTTGAAAAGTTGAAGAATAAAACCCTTGAAAAGATTTGAATATATTGTTGAAGGGCTTGCGCGACACTGCGGGACACATACCAGAAAGTCTATGTGAGCAAGAAGGTTGATATCCACCTTATGCTGGGGTTTCAACTTACTGTGGATCATTCCAACATAATAACCCCGTCACTACCAAACTAGCATGGTATCACAATCCTTTGTTCTTTATTCTCTTGCACTCTCAGTTTGAAGGACAGACTCTTTCCCTAAGAGTGAAACCTGATTGGTTCTGTCAGCATCACCACGTCATTTTCAGCTTCGCATGCTCAGCCTCACCAAAAACCAACGGGTAAGTGATTGTCAAAGATATTTGCAGACAAGGACAAATACTGCTCTGTGACTCAGCTGTGAAAAGTTGGAGCAGGCTGAGACATACATCACCCTGTGCATGCTCTCCTCCATCATCTCCTCCCAAACTCACCTTGTGTGCGGCCAGCCGTTTGTGGACGAAGCCCATTTCTGTGAGGTACTTCATCCCCGACGCCACCCCGGCCAGCATATCCATCAGCTGCATCACACTCAGCTGGCCCTCGTGTTTCTAAAGGGTATCAGGAGGAAAAGAAAGGAGATAGGAAGTAAAAGAAAAGGAGAGGAGAAGAGAAAAAAGGCGACATCTGTTACTGCAGCCCATTGTTGTGCTCACTGAGCTGAATCCCTTTATTTGAGAGAATAAAAAACAAACAGGCCATTAATTCATATCATTATAAAGCACGCAGCGGTGGTTCACAGAGCAGAGGGGCACAATAACAGTTTACAGAAAGCTTACAGCATCTTTAAGCAGAAACTCTCCATTTGTGCTGTTAATTATGCTACGTTTGCCTTATTACCGTAATAAGCACAAGAACGTGTGCCTTGGGACTCAAACACAATAATTTAGATTTATTAGAGCAAAATGTCTTGTTTGCTCTAAAAAAGAGGATAATTATAGAGCTTAATTTTGTCTCAGAACTATTTTATGCTACATGATAACAGTTGTGATACCCACATTTGAGCACTGACTGCTCTAAATATTCAATGCAGAGCAATCATCAATATTTATATATAATTGGCAGAAACACACTGATTGCTTCCACAGCTTTTACACTTACACTCCAGTGTCTGAGATTGCCCATAGTTGCTTATGCTGATGATATGTTTATGTATTTATAGATACATATAAACTTAATATAAATTTAGTAGTGACGAATAATGACAGTTGTGTGCAAGCAGAAATTATGAGACAGCTTTATCATTAGCTGTTTTTACACAGAGATTCCGCAATAAAGGCGAAAAGGAATGCCCGTCTCTGTTCCGCAATGAGCAATTCACACAAAGGTGTAACAGAGCCGTGCAGACCCGAGCTTACACACACACCCCGGCGTCCCCTAATCAGATGGCAGCCACTGCCTGAGCTGCTGCTTTCAATGAAACCCGAAACTGTGGGTTTCTCGGTTCAAAACTTTGTATTTTCTAAATGAAATGCGGGTAAAATAAGATGAACATTTATTTTGATCGATTAGATACAATAGACTTTTTTTCTGTGTTGGAGGTCCGACTTTATGCAGTGTCACAGCGCACTTATTTACGTCGGAGGTCGGAAACTTCAGAGTACCGAGCTCACTTGAACACATCATGGAACTTTTCAGACGCTGCTGTGAGCAGAGATGTGTCTGCTTTCTCCTCTCCTTTACAGAGTATGATCAGCTCTCTAATCTCTCAGTCTCTCCAGTTAATCCACATTATTCTTTGTTTCTTCCCCTAATGTTTTCTCCGATGAAATGCCGCTCGATTAAACCACGCTGGTTTTAAAATCTCTCGTTTATGGAATCAGCAGCGCACACTCGCCGTTGCGGAATGCCGTAACGTCCTTTTCCACTCATTGTGGAAGAGGTGTTACAGCTCAGATACTACCTCTCAATCTGGATCAGAGGTGGAGCGAGATCAACCCCACCATTGCGGAACGGTTGCTTTCATACAGAACGGCGTTGCGGAACAAAGGCGTAACAGACACGGAAAAGAGAGGCAGTGGGAAAGTAGCTATTTTCTGTGTTCACATATCATGCTTTCACTTATGCAGCAAGTCATTAAAATGTACCAACATTTTTGGGATGTTCTCCATGAATAAACCCAAACAAGTTTGTCAACCCAAATTTTGACCAACTAGCCACTTAGAAAAACTTCTTTATGAAGTCCAGTGTTGCGTAGCACTACTTATAAAAGTGACTTGTTACCTACTGAGAAAAGAATGGCAGTAGCATACTTTTTCCATGACAAAGGCTTTAAGCCCTTCAACTACTCTGTCCAAATGTCAGTTGAAAAATGACACAAAGAGCAGTTTTTCTGCAACAGATTACGATTATGAAAAAAAACAAGTAATGGACTATGTGGATTGCAAAACGATGAGTTACATTACCCATTACAACAATTAAAAAAGTAATCTGAGTACTAACATCTCCACTGAGAGTACGGCTAAGAATTTTACTGGATGGCTGACAGAGAAAAACCTGGCTAAGTCAGGCTGGAAAAATCAGCCATATGCATTCTCACTTGCAGCTCATCCAAACTAGTCAGGATTTTTTTTTTTTGTTGAGTGCAAAACAGCTTTAGATCCTTCTTTGCTGAATGTCTTTTCTTATATTTTCACATATTTTATTTTAATGTCTTTTGAATGTCCTTTAGTTGTCGTTGCATTAAAAATGTTCTGTTTTAAACTGTTCTGTTTTTCTGCCCTTTTCTAGAACTACAATTTTGTTTTAAATTGTCGCAAAATAATCTCAGATAATCAGCTCAGTTTCTGGGGAAAGTTTATATTGACAATATGGATTAGTGCCCTGACCAGAATATTGATGGTTTTAGGCTGGCTACTGGAGGTCAATGCTGATACTCATATCAACACACCTACTCACATACAGTCATGTGCATACATTTTTGGCATGTAGGGTGCTAAGGATTCATCTTCGGGCCTGATGTGCTACAACCCAGGGCTTAAGAGGGGGAAGAGGGCAGTCAGAGTCAAGTTCATCTTTTTTACCAGGGCCTTTTCACCCCAGGCCCTTATATATCCACAGCACAACCAGGGGTTTGTGGCAACCCTACTACCCTTCTGGACTGTTCACCATTCTTACTCAACACATCCATCCATTACTCCATCCTAAAGGTGTGGACTTTGATATTTTTCTATGTCCCTGGTGTGATTCAAGGACATCCAGAGCATACCTGGGGTTGTGTTAATCCTCCTTCTCGCCCAATGGTGCCCTCAGGTGGCTTACTCACTACATTTTAACCTTACTTCAGCCTCAATTTTTGACCCAAACATATCTAAAAGTTCTGCACATTACTGTATGCAGGGATCAGGGGTGCATGATATTTGAATTTTGCTGATATCCGATATGCTGATATTTACAGATTCATTTTAGCCGATACCATTATGGATACCAATATTTAAATATGTTTAACATAACTAAAATTCTGTCCTTTGAACAAAATTTAAGGTTTGAGGATGAAAAACAAACTTTTCTCTTAAAACACACTTTAAAATGTTTAAAGAATGAGGATGAATAAAGATTCAACTTACATAAGTCTGTTGGTCCAGCTTAAAACTCCTCTCATCTATTAGTATATATGGCCAAATTTTACAGTTGATGTATGCTGATATTCATGGCCAAAATATCAGATGTAAATACTGATATTTACCTTTTTTAGCTAATATCTGCTGATACCGATATCAGGCCGACAATTTCATGCATCCCTAGTAGGGTTAACTATCACTAATGACAATGTGTTATGGCATTATTACCTCCGCCAAGGTGGTTATGTGATCGGGTGGGTTTGTTTGTTTATTTGTTAGTTTGTTAGCAACATAACTCAAAAAGTCATGGACGGATTTTCGTGAAATTTTCAGGAAATGTCAGAAATGGCATAAGGAAGAACTGGTTCGATTTTGGGATTGATCCTGATTACCGTCTGGACCCAGGAATGTTTTAAAGGATTCTTTACTATTGGGAGATAGGGCTAACAGCGGAGGTCTGCGCTGTTACCACTTTACACCAGGAGATGGCGGACATGAGTAACTTCAATCCCAGCAGCATGTTTTTGGTGTCTTTCTATTCAAAGTTTTGGAGTTTATAGAGTTTGAAAGACGCACGTCCGGTTGAGGAGTAGAGTCGGAGCGTAACAGAGAGAAAGACAGCGAATTGTAGCGAGAATACTCACAATGCTGGGAGAAATAGAGGAATATTCACCCTCTGCCATGACCTTCAGTCGTCCGGTGAGACCATGACTGCTTCCACCATGACAGTCTACACGTAGCGAAGCCAGTGCTTTGCCTCACTGTGTCTCCACCCCATCGGGGAGGGAGTAATTGGTGAATTACATTTTGGGAGTGATCCGGATCACCGTCTGGATCAAGGGATGTTTTCAAAGGATTCTTCACTACTGGGAGATAGGGCTAATGGTGGAGGTCTGCGCTCTCTGAGTGCTTTTCTAGGTCACCATTAGTTCCTTAAGCTTTATTTAATTAAATATTAAAATATATGTTTATTTTGGACATTTTTCATATGGTTTTGTGGGTCACAGGGGAGCTCAGCTTTTGATAAACACAAGTAGGTGGATCCCAAGGAAAACAAGGTTAGGAAGCCACTGTGTAATAGACGTGGTATGTATTTTATACAGCTCAGAAAACAAATTTCCCCTCCAAAATTTTATTCACACAAATAAAAAAAAGGCCTTTTATTTTTGTTATATTCACCCATCAGAATGACTTTCTTTTTAATCTTAATGTTTTAATCACCATGTTACTAACCTGATTGTGAACAGATCGTAATCTAGCCTTATAAAACCTTGTTTAGCTAGCTAATCAGCTGTTTTTCTGTCAGTTCCAACATAAATTTGTCACTGTATCACTATTTTTAACCAATGAGTCTTGCCTCAAAGATTGGTTGTACATATCATGATTGCTCTGAGTGGAAGAGGATGACTGACCACAGCAGTAGCACCCATTGTTGATGGAGATCAATTTGGTCTAATTTGGTGCACTGGTGGCATATTAGACACAACCTGCACTCACCCTGAGGAAGGAATCTAAGGATCCATTTGACATGCTCTCCACTATGATCATCATGGTGTTGCCTGGAAGAAAACAAAGACAGAAACTAGCTGAATAAAAGTGCAGTGAAATTTGTATAGCATGGAGAGAGTGGAGGGAAGAAGAGAGAGGTAATAGAGACAGAGATACGGGGGGAGGGGGAGGAGAGGGAGAGAATAAAGTGAGTCCAGTCCACTTGGCAGCGCGGCAGGCATTGTGCAAAGCCATTCCTCACCCAGTGAACTGTGCTGAAGCCGGGAGAACCTGTGTGCTGCCCCGGCTGTCTCAGCAAGTTTAACGACCCTCAAACACTCACACTCACACCGACACACTCCAGGTATGCACGCTTGTATACACTCCACACAGACACACACTGGGCACCGGCGCAGATGGCAGGGATCCAGCAGTGCTATGAAGTGAACAGAGGAGGAAAATAAGACTGCAGCAGTCAGAGGAGAGTAGAAACAAGGAGAAAGAAGCAGGGGATTATGGGAGGTTGAGACAGGAAGATAAAGCTCGATATCTAAAAATATAAATCTAGGATGACAGGCTATCAGCTCGGACGGTTTTTGGCAGTCAGAATAGGAAAATGATAGCTTGGCGTTGTGAAATCAGCGATTCAGGGTTTGCCAGTTTCACTGGGTGCTTAGGAAGCCATTTGGAAAGGTGACCAACAACACTCGGGAACTGTTAGTCAGCACACGGAGACGCTGCAGTAAAACACAAGCCATTATGTAATTAATGCAAGTTGGACTTGAGGGTGATTCAGAGGTTTAACCGTGGATGGATGCACAGGGCTGGGATGACAAATACAGTCAGTAGACAAAGGGTTTAGGGGAAAGGGATTATAAATTGGCTGAATTTCTCTCTATTGTTTTGATAAATCATGAGACCAACAATTTGGGTTTGAATTGGAAGACATAAAAATTCATTGTATTTACAAGAATACACAGCATGTGCAGTAACTGTTCAACATTAGAGACAGTGACAAAGAAATACACTTCCTCCTTCCATGTCAAACATCTGAAAAAATCAAGAACATCGACTTTAAACTCCATGGACACTGGTGGCCTTGCCGTTTGGCTGTCCCTCATGTATGGATGCTATATTTCTCTGAACAGGCAGCCCAGGTTTGGCCAAGTTATATTGCATAGAGTTATTTTATAACACATGAAAGTGCACTTTCTGACACCACAGTGTGTCATTTCCTCTCACTTTGGCTCTTATTTTGGGTTATTTACGGTTTATCATAGAGATGTAATGGTGTGGTTAATTGTGTGGTTTTGCTGTGACAGAAGCATCTCAATATCATTGTGGACATGTGACAGTTTCAAACTATTGCTTTTCAGGGCAAAAGTCTAATTTTTTTCTTTTCTTGTGGAGAAGAGCGAATCATCCCCTGTACTCCACTCGCTGCCTTGGCCTAACGGCAAGAAAATGGTGGATGCTAGGTGAGGGAGAACCCATTAACAAACAACAGATCACAAGGTATATCAGTGAATATGCAGACTCAAAGGTGTTCCAGTGGTGGACAACAAAGGTCTTACACTGAAGCTGATGTATAAGCTTGTATTTTTAAGCCCCATTTACACCTATGGCACTTCACTGCACATACTATAACATTCAAAGACAATTATTGTTATTGTTGTTTAATGAATGCAAATGTCACTTTTTTTTCCACGTCTTCATTTGTAGTTGTTTTTGTGTAATTCATCGTACGGTGGACGAGGTGTCCTCACACCGTGAGATTTTCATAACATCATCATGATACATCATACATCCCTAATTATTATCACATTGCAAAAAACATTCATACTTATTTGAGTTTCAACACCTGTTGCAAGGCAGAAAACTCTTTAGATGAAGCAAAGACTAATACAAAACCGAGGAGTCAGCACTCAAAAAATGTCCTTGCACCGGTTAGAGTGTTCATTTTGGCAGCTATTTTTTATTTCAGACTTAGTCTTTATATGAAATGTCTTTAAGTTTTAGTCACATTTAAGTCATTTCCATCCTTTTTCGTTTTAGTCTAGTTTTAGTCAACGAAAACTCAAAACATTTTAGTCTAGTTTTTGTCCATAAAAAGTCCTCACATTTTTGTTTATACTTTTAGTCCAAGCATTTATTTTCTTGCTTAAATCTGGTACCAAGTCATGTTAGTGTGTTCTATTCACTCTGCCAAACCTGGGATCCCTGCTTTCTACAGCTGAGTGGCAGAATAACTACAGCTGCATTGTTTTTTGACAGATTTACCCACAGAGGTGAAATATCACAGATTTTGAATGTCAGACGAAAACTACATTATACTTTAATTTTAGTCATCTTGACGGAAACTAAACTTACTTTTTGTCAGTTTTAGTCATCACAGATCTATTTTTGCTTGTCTTAGTCAAGTTTACGTCATGGGAAGGCTGTCGACTAACATTTTTAGTCATAGTTGTAGTCCACGAAATTAACACTGGTCTGTTGTGGCCTCTGCCTTACTTAGAAATAAAACTACTTAAAAGGACATTTCAGTTTTGTAACTTTTTTGTGTAAGAGTACTCCTTTTTTACTGGTGGATCTACACTGTCAAATAACTCAGACACTGAAGACTTTTTCACTCAGAATGGAGATAAAATTACACTTAAAGAGTTAAAATCAACTCTGAATGTCAACATTGTCATTCATTTTTCTAAGAACTACTCTGAATAATAGATGTACAGGGCTACTGTAGGTAGTATGAGTTGTGTCATTTCAAACTTTGAATCTGTTTTCATACATAAAAGGAGCTTTAATGAGCGTCAACACAAACTCAGTGCTTTTTCTATGCCTTCTTTGTCTTGTTTCTCTTTTACTGTAACTTATACTTGAATTTCCCATTAAGGAAATTAAAAAGCTAGTGATTCATGAAAGAGAGGAGTTTATAGAGCTTGAACGGGGAGATAGAAAGTGGAGGAGGATGTTTGAATTACAAGGCACATAGTTGTGTTGTCATGTGGCCTTGAATAATGGTGAAAGTATTGGAAGATTAGTAAGGAGGCGGGGGCCATTTGCAGGTGGTGCAGTGAGCGAGGGCTGGGGGAGGATCTAGAGGGGGTAAGTGATGTAAAGCAGGTGATTTGTAGTCAGTGTTTCTGTGTCTGTGCTGTGTTTGTGTGTGGGAATGTGTGATTTCATGCCAAGTGAGCGGGTGAGCGAGCAGGTGTGCGTGTCAATGAAAGTGAAAGAAAGTGAGCATATGTGTGTGCACGTGATGGTGGGAGAGATTGGAGTGGATCTCAGAGCCCCGCTGGGTCTCTAGCACCAATTACTGTACCCTGCACATCTGCTGCCATCCTACTGAGCGCGGAGTGGGCTCGGGCACGCCGCCACACACACAAAATCACACACATATCACACTGAGCATCACTGCGGCAGTAACAGAAACTTCACAAACTCTTTAAAGCTTCTCTCTCCACCTGCCATTCCCATTAACCTCTACCTCATCTTCTCTGTCTCTCATGTCTCTCTTCTCCAACTCCTCCCTTCTCTTTTTTTCCTCCATCCTGTTTTTGCTCTAGGACCTCAATTGCTATCTGTCAGTGGAAAATGGGCCTTGATGTGGCACAGCTGATGTCAGACTACAGCACTGACGCCGTCGCACTACTCTCCTCTCCGCTCGTCAACCTTTCTCTTCTTCTCCCGTCCTCCCATCACGCCCCTCTTCGCTGTGAGCTGTGACCCCCTCCTTTTGTGTGATATTGAAGTGGTCAGAGTGTCGCGCTGTTCTTCCCAATCCTCTTGTTCTTTTTCTCCACCAGTTTTCTTCTAAACTTGATGGCCCCCTCTACATGTGTGATATTGAAATGCTCAGACTGTTTCCCTTCTTCTAAACCCATCTCTATGGAAGCCTTAAGAGGACAGAAATTCATTCATTCTATTTCCTCAGTGTTCCCATAATAATGAGTAACCAGAGTTACTTTCATAATCTGTCTGAAAGTCTTAATTTTAGAGAGAGTTTAACTTTTTTAGACTAAATCTTATTATTTAAAACATTTTAGTGTACATCTTGTGAATCATTGACCTTATGATCAAAATGTACAGACTTCCTCTGACTTTGAAGTCAAAAGTCTGCTGAACAAACTTTGTTTGAGAAGATTTTTTTCACGCTCTGTGATTTTAGTTAGACTTCTGAATTTTTTTTTCAGGATTTGGAAAAAAAATTGCATCCTAAAACTTTCTTTTCCATGGGCCTAACCAAATTCAGTAAAGTCAGAATTTCATAATTGAATTTGTTAAAATTGGTATTTTCTTTTCTTCCCTGCAAAATTGCATATTTGTTTACTCCATTTTATTTTCCTCATTTATTTGAGATATTTGAATGTCTAAAACTCTGTGTGTGTGTTGGGGGGATTTCTATAAATTTCTTTTACTGTAATTTTGTTTCATATAAATATTGCAAATCTATAATCTCAAAAATTCTAATTTTTCAACTTAATTTGTGTCTCTAATCTTTAAAATTTCTTGTAAATTTGTCTTTGTAATTCAAAAATATTTTTTCCTGATTTGCATATTTGTCTTGGGAAAATCTATTTTTCTTGTAAATATTGAGGATTTTGAATGTCTAAAAGTTCTGATTTTTGTAACTGTAACTTTTTTTCTCATAAAATTGCACAATTCTGAGTTCTTTCACCCAAATTTATTTCTTTGTAATTTTTAAAACTCTGGGTTTTTTTTCCTTGGACATTTGTACGCAATTAAAAAATAATCTTTAAATTTGTAATTCTTTATCTTAAAAAAATCTGAGTTCTTTCTCCTTAATCTGTACCTTTGTTATCTTAAAAATCCTTAGTTTTCTTTGTAAATATTTGACTTTGTAAACATATTTTTTCCACATTTATCACCAATATTTGCTCTCATGCATTCTTAAAACTTCTGATTCTTTTTGTTAGACTATGTGATTTTGTTATCTCAAAACTTTTAATGTCTTTCTCCCATTTTTTTCTTGTACATTTTTGTAGTTTAAAAAATATTGTTTTATAAATATATGATTACTTTTCATCTAAAATATTTTTTCCTCAAACATGTATGCCTCTTTTTTAAAATGCTTTGTGATGTTTTTTTTTTTTTTTTTTTGCTGTTGTAGCATTGAGATTCGCAGTTAAAAAAAAAAAAAAGTTCTAGATTATATCTTTAGAAAACAACTGAAACCGACTTATCAGGAAAAACAGAGTAAATTAAAATGTTTTGTCGCTTATCCTCTCAGGGCTTCCATACCAGTCTACTCTTTTTTGATGTGACTTTCTCTTTTTTGTCTTTTCTCATTATTAACAGAGGTCATGAACTTCCAGAGGTGGTCTAACCGTCCATTTCCTCTTTGATCCTCTTACACTCTGTTATTTTTCTTGCCCTGTGCTTCCTTTCATCCTCCCCCTGCTCTCCTTTGTTTTCCCATTCTTTTCCCAGTGGCGTTCCCTTCCTCCCAATCTGCCTTCCTCCTTCTGCTCCATCTCCCTCTCATCCTCCATCCTCCTTACCCGTGGTGATGACGCCCTCCAGCCGGATGATGTTGGAGTGGTCAAACTGCCCCAGGATGCCGGCCTCGCTGAGAAAAGAGCGCCGCTGTTTGTCCGAGCATCCGGCTCTTAACGTCTTTATGGCCACCGGCAGCTCTCGCTTACTGGGCAGCTTCAGGCAGCCACGGCATACCTCCCCAAAGTCGCCTGTAGGGGGAGACAGAGAAGCAGAGGTCATGATCCCTACTGAGAGAAGAAGAATCAGAGGGACAGGAGGTACAATAATGCAGGTGGAAGTCAGATGAATCTAGGGGAAAGTGGGCGCTGAATGAGACAGAGATACAAACAGATCAGGGGAGGAGAGAGAGATGATGCAAATGAACCGACACTGTGGAGAGACACAAAGGATCAAAGAAAGATCAAAGATTAGATGAGATGCAGGTGAAACTGAAGAACAAGGCAAACATAACAGCCAGATCAGCTGTACTCCATCACCAGACTAAGCTGGTTTCTACCATTTGTCTCCAGGCTAATTTAAAGAAAGTGCAAAAATCTGATTAGTTGCTGCATGATTACAGCAGCTGGCAACAATGGCAGCTCTATGTGCTGCTTAAGCCTATTGTTTGATATTTTATAACAGAAATGGTGAAGAGGTTAAGACCTCTTATGCTCTTACCTTCATTTGACAAAGAATTTCATCATTTCTACTTTGCCATGATCTCCATTCTAACTGCATTTTTGTTCACCCTGCTTAAAATTTAAAGGGACATTCAAACTGCTTGTTATCACAACAATGACTGTTACACCACCACACATAGTTCTTTATGGCTCCTGGATCTCTGAAAGTTAGAATTTGGACCAAGAATATACAGGCTGTTAACTAAGCATGACTGTCACGTGTCCACAACAGTTCCCATTCATCCCCTCATAAGTTTTACCCTTTGATAGTAGAGGTCAATCATGGTCAATATGATTGATAACAAAAAAATTACAAAAAACCCTCTTTCATGTCAAACTGAAAACAGATAAAATACATATGCATACTCACCCCCTTTAAAGTGACTGTCCTAATTCAAGTTTTAAGTGATTATAGTATAAAGACACCTGTGTCTGGAAGGTCCAGTCACAGTATTCCTGGCTACCATTACACCATGAAGAAAAAAGAACACTCCAAACAACTCAGAGAAAATATTATTGAACAGTACAAGTCAGGGGATGGATGCAAAAGAGATTCCAAGGTACTGAACATTCCCTGGAGTTCAGTTAAATCCATCATCAAGAAATGGAAGGAATACGGCACATGTGTGAATCTGCCTAGATCAGGCCGTCCTCACAAACTGAGTGATCGCGGAAGAGGGAGAGGAGTGAGAGAGGCCACCAACACATCTATGACTACTCTGAAGGAGTTAATAGCTTCAACAGCTGAGATGGGAGAGACTCTCTATACTACAACTGTTGCCTGGGTTCTTCACCAGTCAAAGCTTTATGGGAAAATGGCGAGGAGAAAGTCATTGTTGAAAAGCCTTGACTATAGTTTGCCAAAAGGCGTGTGGGAGACTCCATGGTCAAGAGGAAGAAAATTCTTTACTCTGATGAGAACATAATGCTGCTTTTTGGCCATCAGATAGGATACTGTTTCTGGGAGACACCAAACACACCATCCTCTTGGTGAAGTACAGTGGTGGCAGCATCATGCTGTGGGGGATGCTTCTTGACAGCTGGCTCTGGAAGGCTTGTAAAGGTGAAGGGTATCATGAATGCGGAAAAATATTGGAAAATCCTGGAGAACAATCTTAGTCAGTCTGCAGTTGTGAATAGGCTTGGGAGAAGAGTTTCCAATATGACAATGACCCGACTCAAACTGTGAAAGCTACACAGGTTTAAAGACAACAAGGTGAATGTTCTGGAGTGACCGAGTCAAAGCCAACACCTTGATCCAATACAGAGTTTGTGGCTGGACTAGAAAAGCATTGTTCATGACCAATAAATGATGGAGTAAAATTGCAGTGTCCAGATGTGCAAACCTGATTAAGACCTATCCACACAGACTCAGTGCTGTTTTTGCAGCCAAAGGTGCATCTACTAAGTACTTACTAGAAGGGGTGATTATTATGCTGTTACTGACATTACTTTGTTTTCACTTTAACATCAAAGAGGTTCTTTGGTCAAAAAAGCCAAATTATAATGACTGGAATTGATTTAAAAAATCATTGAAAGGGTAAAACACGCAAAGGAGTGAATACTTTAATAGACACTGTAGTTTCTGACAACATAGAATGATTCTGACTGGTGTTTAGCCATAACTACAATAAACCTTTGTTCTATGTCATACATATTGTTCCCTTTGAATGACTTAAAACTTGCAGACACAACAAAGTTGGACAAAAAAAAGTCCAAATTTAGGAAAGGGTCATCCAATGAGCATGTGAATGCCAGATGAGTATATAATACAGATATCTGGAGTCGCTAAGAGGCTTTGTCTTGAGTGCTACTGCTTACCTGTGTGCACAATTCTCTCTATTTTGATGCTTGAGTTGTCCAGCTCCTTGGCGAAGGCGTGCACAGCCTGCATCAGATCCTCGCAGGTCTCTGGGTCGATGTAGGTCCTCCTTGTGGGGATCTTAACTAAAAACACAAACATATGACACACATTCTTAAAAGTGAACTTGTGTGCAAAAATGTCTTTTTTTCTTAGAAATAAATAGGACAGCAGCGCTTTGGTGTGCATGATTTTCTGCACAGTAAAACTCACAGGAAAGATCTTTATACAGATAAAAATCTGATACAAAAAGGGAAAAACATATACCCACAAGGCACAAAACAGATAAAAGGAACTACTCTCTCTTGCAGACACCATTAAAGTGTGTAAAGGCAAATACTTACAGATAGCTGTTACTGTTTTGTTAGCATGGATAGATGTCTGTGGCCCTGATGGGACCCTTTTTACTTTCAACACAAAGCAAAACATTCCTCCTGTCTGCTTTTCTCTAAGCTCTATGAGGCAACATTCAGGGGAGGAATCAGTATCTCTCTTTCATTCAACAAAGTATTTTTCTCCGCTTGATTGTTCAACATTACACCAAACTGTTGTGTCTCGGAAGAAGCTCATGCTCTTTGATCCACAGGCTGGAATCAATACCTGAGTTTTTATCATTGATGTCTGAGGAAGATGGAGCTACTTCCTGCTATCAAGGCTCAAAATAACTAAAGGAAAGCCATAAATATGGCAATTGGACTTGTTTGGCTATTTATCTGTTGTTTTAATGGCCCTAGTTTTAAATAATATAGAGGGAGAAAGGGTTTTGGATTAGTTAAAACCATTTCTGTCATTAAAAAAGATATAAAAGACTCTATTTTTGTCTTTCTTGTGAGTTTAATTCTTTGTTTGCATTTGTTTGACCTTGTGAGCACCAGCAGCGAAGAGAAAAAGACAGAGATCAAAGTCTCCGAGCGCTCAAATCTGACTTTGTGCTTCCTCTGTGAGGCTTTAGTCTGATCACAGGGCTCTTCCATGAGGGCTTTTTATTTTATTTTTTTGTCTTTTCTGCTGCCTTCAATTGTTATCTCACTTACACACACATATGCAAAATCAGAGATGCCCACAAACACAGCATAATCTTCAGTCAGAAACTGGGACGAGGACATAATAGACAGTAAAACGCTGAAATGGAGGAACCTTAAAGTGTTGCTGTGCTCGTAGATGAGTCGTTGCTTTGTTTGTTTGTTTTAGGAGTTTGAGTACAAGACGGGGACGTCCTGTAAATGATGACAGCTTAGGTATCTCAGCAAAAATATCTCCTTAAATAACATTACACTACGCCTTCTAGCTACAGTATGACATTTGATAAATAGCCTGGAAAATAGAGGAGTGATTTACTGAGGCTGCACAACCTGCTAACACAGGAAACATTATTAAACATCAGGAAACCCTTGTGTTTTCTTTAACTTTTGAGATTTTGTATATTATCTTATCCAGTCGATATGTGATGAGAATAACTGTACAGAAGCACCTCTAGAATATTTGCAGGTTGATTTGTGGTTAGAATGAAGAAGTCAGTGAATGTGAATGTACTTGCCTATACAAAACACGCTACCAGAGAATACCTCTAGAGGGCACACAAGAGCTCAAACTGTATGTCACTACCTGATGTGTGGGACGTAAACTGCAGACATGGTGACACTCAATGAGACTGATATTATCTTCTGTCTGTCTGAATCTCTATTTAATCTATGTTCTTCTCTATGTAATCTCTCAATTAATGTTCTCTACATTTCTCTCTTTCTGCACCCCCACTTAACAATGCAACTCCATCTCTTCTTTTTTGCAACTCCCTAATCTCTTTCTACATCTTTTCTTTTTCTACACCTCCTTCCCTTCCCTCCCTCTTCACTACTTTAGAACCTCCCTGTTCTCTTCTTTTCTGCATATTCCTCTGCTCTATTTCTGCATCTTCCATCTCACTCTTCATGCATGTCCCTCTCATCTTTTAATAATGCATCCCCAAACTTTCTATCATTTCTGCATGTCCCTCTTCTCTCTCTCTGCAATTGCCTCTCTTTCATTTTTGTATCTACCTCTTGTCAGTCATTTCTGCATCTTCCCCTTTTTTTAATCCACATCTCCCTTTTCTCTAACCTTGCAAAGCAGATGGATACCCCGTTTCCATGCTTCTCACTGGGGAATCCATATTGCAAAGCTCCAGTCTGAACAGTTTGGGCTCGGTTAGAAAGTGACAGGACCAATTAGCGTTGAGCGGCAGTACTTTTGGGTGCGGCAGAGTCGTGACCAAGCGGCAGACTCCAGTCCTGAAAAATGAAGCCAATGCGGAAGTGCAAAAAATTGCAATACCGCAAGTGTCCACTTGAGGCTGGCTGCAGGAACACTGGAAGTCCTGTCTGGACACCTGTTAAACAGCCGGTTTTTACACTAGAAATAAACTGGTTTACAACCAAATGTGTCTCATTAGCTAATGTCTTCTTGTGCTCTCACTGTACAGGGGGTGAATTTTTTTTGTACTACAATGGTTTAGATAATATTTCGGAAAAACCTCACTGCAGACTGATTGGTGCGTCTCGTTTGATTGACAGATAGCTCAACAGGCAGAAGCTACGTTTCTGTCAATCAGAATGCTAGCTAGCTAGCTGATAGGAAGCTGTGCTTAGTGAACTTGACGACATTTCTTCGTTAAAAGAAGAACAAAGAACAGCAGTGAGTCATTTAGTTTTCAAAAGCAACAAACATCTACAGTCACCATGGTTCGCGTTATGAAGTTCTCTGTGAAGTTTACTCCTCGGTAGCGGTTGGGATGTCATGTGTTTTGTTGCTATGGTTAGCCTGTGAAGATGTGACAGACAGAACATTCATCCAATCATCCTCCAAGTTTTTTTCAGGTTAGCATCTATCTGCATCCCCTCTCCTATTTCATGACTGCATTTTCCTCGTCTCTCTTTCTGCATTCCTCACTTATTTTTTCCATCTCCTTTTCTCTTTTTCTTCATCAACCTCTTGTTTTTTCTGCATCCCCTTCTTCTCTTTCATTTCAGCACCAACCCTATCTTTTTCTCTTCCCCCTTTCCTCTTCCATTTCAGCATCATCATTTGTTTTTTTCTGCATCTCCCTCCTATCCCTTTACAATCCCATCACAGCTTCAGCAGATGGCTTATTCTCTATGCCACAGTAACTATGTCAATTGTTGCTTAGTGCTGAGCTCATGGTGGATTAATGTTGAATAATGTAACAGAAAATATACCTGCCTTCTTTCTATATATGCCATTTTGTAAAAACACTGGTTTCCAAATGTTTACTTACATATACCTTTAGGGTACTTTGTTTTGTGTCTGCTTTATCATTTTCTTTACACATCTTTTTATTCACCTTAGCTTTATTGTAGTCTAGTCAGCCATTTGCAAGGCCGTAAGAAAGCCGATAACCAATAACTAAGCAGCTAAAGGTCCAAATAAGTTGATTTTGAGCCTTGTTAGTACAGTTTAAGACTAATCTTCCTGGAAAGAGCTTTGCACTTTCCTCAAAATCCTGCAAGAGTCTCCATCTGAAATGTGATTACAGCTCTACATCGACCAGAGGGATCCTATACTGGCCACCTCATAACTGCTTATTGATCCCACACGCACAGAAATGTTTGCGTACAGACACAAATCGACAAATAAAGCCCAATTACAAAGCAAATGAAGCCTTTTCTATTCAATGCAAAGGCTGAGTGAAGGATCGAAGACTCTTTCTCCGTAGCTTAAAGTGTGCAGCGGACAAGGATGAGGAGCCTCATAAAATGAGCCATATAGGCCGAGAATGGCCGCAGATTTGGCACATACACCAGTGCACGCTTCATTGAGTCAGCAGATGATTAGTTTCAGGGTTAACAGCGTCACTGACATGAGCGATTGAGGGGAAACTGAAGCACATTCACACTTGGGTGCATAATCTTCAGCAGACCACGGCGTAAGCGTGCTAAGCCCCAGAGTATTTTCTGCAAAAATATGCCATAAATTCCTGAAAGTCTTCCTCAATTCATTTCCTAATACCTCCGTAAACATAGGCTGGAATCTAAACCTGGTCGATTAAAAGGGCTAAAGATTCTGGCCTTCATCAACCCTCCCCAGTGCGTGTTTCTAGGTCATACCATCCAACATAAAACTAATGTTCTGAGCAGAGTCACTCCATCTTTGCCAACTCACTACTTACCCATCATCATCATCTCACAGCACCCGTCACTCACTCCTTTAGCCTACTTTCTCCCTCTGTCTTTACACCGGCACGCTCATTTTACTCACTAATTCTCCTCGTCTTTCCGTGTTAAACTTCAGCGGATGTTTTAAGAAGCTACGAGGCGAACAGATGGGGCAAGAGGAGAAAAAATAAATTAAGCTTGCTTGACACTTCCGTACACGCTCCATATTTTCTGACCTGCAGCACGGCGAGCGGCAGGTTGTACTGCAGAACGGGAAAGTGGACCCAAAGGAGCGCAGAGAACAAAAACATGTCTGTGTCTATTTATGACAGTGTCCGTGTTGTAAGAAAAAAAAAGAAAGAATAAAAAAAAGGTGTGTTTGAAAAGCAGGCCAGAAATGTACCTATGCGTTTGTGTTTGTGTGCATTGCGTGCTTGTCAGCTGTTGGCATGTCTTTGTTTGGGCAGATTTAATTCCCAGCCGCATGGCTTCGGCTCATTATTCATCAGGCATAGTGCTCCAAACCTCTCCAGAGGGCTAAGCATGCTGGGAGATTAAACAACACAAATGAGCATGCACACACAAGTGCCCGCACACACACAAGGAAACCCTCTGCATATTATCAGCACTTGCACGCACAATTACACACAAACAGGAAGAGATACGTCAAACTACTTCCATTCTGTCACTGTCAAACAAAACACCTGTTTAAAAAAGAGGCATTTACAATCTTGTATGACAAAAAACAAAGCAGCTGTTTCTGGGAGCCAAAACTGGGGAACTGAGCTTTTTCTGGAGCTTTTACCCTCTCCTTCCATCTCTGGCTCTTTATCCTCCCCCCTCCTCCTGATTTCAATCTCTCCCCATCAAACTCGGCCGCACACACTCCAGCTAATGGAGTGTGTCAGTGTGCTCAGAGTCGGCTAAGCGTGCCCTCAGAATTAAGAATTAATGCCGTGGCGCCGGTGCCTCAAAAGTCATCCGTAATGCAGGCGCATGCAAAAGGGGAGACAAAAAGCATTCATTGACAGATTCCTTCCTCCTATCTGCAGCCACACACAAACACTGATTATATAGTGATCATTACTGTCACTTACACTGGAAGTAAAGTTCCTCGTCTCCCTCTTGAGAAGCTTTGCTGTAGCCGCATTGTCTGTGAAGAGAAACAAAGACAGGTATTAAGATAGTGTTTGATCCCGAATGACTGACACAAACAAGAATCTGACTTTTATTTTTCTTGTTAGACTCAAAAAAAAGGGAAAACTGTAAAGCCTTTTGAGTGTCTCCACAATCTTTTATTTTGGTTACATGTAGTCATATATGGCATAGCATGACAATACAGAAGTCAACTGTCAAAAGGTATCTATTTAAAATTTATTAGAGATGTGACGTTGTTAATTTCAAGGTATTGCTGTGACAGAAGCATCCCAATGTCGTTGTAGAAACGCCCCGGTTTCAAACGATAGGTCTTCATGGTAGAAAGTATTGTTTTGGTGGAGCAGAGCGAAGGGAAGTAATTACGGTCTTCCAGTCTGCGTACTCATCATCGTTTGTGCTCCACCTGCTGGTATGATCCAACAACTCGGAAAATGGTAGATGATACGAGTAGCGAAGGAGAGCCCAGTGATGTTTTTTTGAGATTACAGCGCTCCAGCAACTTTTAAATCTGACACGTGGAAGCATTTTAGTTTCCCCATGTCAAAAAATCAGAAGATAGAAAAGGTGAAAAACATGCAGACACTTCCAGACTGTGATGACACATTTGATGGGGAATAGGAGTAACATCAGGAGCCACTTGGTAAGCTGCCCCTGTGAAGATTCGTTGAGATGTGTGGAGCTGAAAAAACACTCCAGTATTTGATTTTTGCATGTCTAAAACCCCTCTGTTTCAGCCCTGCTCAGAACGAGCTGTTTCTGTGTCTGTAGCTTTAAATGTTACTGAGCTGTCTGACTCCGCCCCCCTCAGGAAATGGATGTGGCAACTTACTTTTAGTCAGTTTTAGATATCAAAGATCTATTTTTGGCTAATCTCAGTCTATTCTTTCTCAGGGAAAAAAGGCCATCGAGGAAATTAACACAGATTTAGTATTGTAAATATTCTATGTAGATGGGCTGAAAAGCACCAAAAATACAACAGTTTAAAATGGAAATTGACTGTTGTATTAGATCATTACATAGACTGGAAGACAAGAAAGCAATCTTAAAATATTGTAGATAAATATATTTACACTGATGAATTGTTGTGATGGTATGGTGATATCTGTATGTCTGTTGTCACTTTGTCAATGAAAAGTAAAACAAAAAAACAAAAAACAAAAAAAAAAAAAAAATGGTGAAGTCCATTTCAGTCAAAGATTTGTGTTGGGACCAGACTGTTGTATGGTATTTCACCACTGGATCTGGTGAAGTCAGCTATTCAATGAAGCTTCGTTCTACACCAGTGATCATCAACTGGAGGCCCTGGGACAACATCAGGCCCGCAACAGTTTCCCATCTGGCCCCCAGAAGATTTTAAAAATCAGAAACTGTGCAGAAAAATATGTTGGGGTATTTAGGGTACGTTAGTTTGACGAATCCCAAGGCTTTAAATGTTGGCTTAATGTTTGATCCATTTTACAGAAATCCATCTGTTGGTCATTATTAATGAATATGATGCACAATATAGAGATACTCATGAATTTGCTCTTGATTTAAGTGGTTGTATTCCATGCCAGCTTTCCACTTTGGGCACTTGGAGAGTTCAATTTTTCCTGCCACAGATCCACTACAATAGACTGGTTTCCTGCCCGTTTTCTCCACCTATCACAACACAGCATTTTAGCATCAAACCCAGTGATGACAACATGCCAGCCCCAGGAATATTTAGCCAAAATATCACAATCGCCCCCTTGTAGCAGCTGCAGTTTAAGAGATTGGCAGTGAAAATAATTTACATTTTTGAGGGAAAATTAAGAATTAAACAATTATATACATATATCGTTTTTGGGAAGTCTGGCCCCCTCAGTGTGTTCCAAGTAAAAACTGGCCCTTGGGCGTTGATGACCCATGTTCTACACCCATCTCTGTTGCCTTCTTACCTTCTTTGATTTGAAGAGTTAACTTTTCTTAAAAGTCTGTAGTGTCTGGTGTCAAAAAAAAAAAGTTTGCATGACTCCAAATTTTATAAATGACTATTTATACCTGAAACAGCCATGTGGGTAAAATGTAACCCTTAGGAAACCATTGATTTTCCCTCTGTTTTATTTCACACTAGGAGATAAACTATAGATGTTGCCATGAAAGCACCCTTCTCTCTGTTGCTTCACTGCCTAATCAAAAGTTATAGATCAACCTTCATCATGGATACCATAGGCTAAAAAATAAAAAGGAATTATGGCAAGATGTAAATACATCTGCTCGATGCATTGAGTGACGAAGAATCAAGGTATTAGGGGAGTTTCAAGACTGAGTGATTAGTCCTAAGACAATCATCATCTACTAGTGATCTAAGGTCTTTTTCTGTGGTTAATGAACTCTCAATTGTCTGTGGATAAATAATTGCTGTTGATCAGTGCTGTTAATGAAATCAATACACTCTAATGACAGGCAAATTTTTACCTGCTGGCTGTTTTAGGTAAATCCCTGATTTATTCTGCAGTAACTTGAGCAATAAATCACTTTAAACTGAGTGATGATGAAAGTCCTTGCTATGGAAAAATGCATCATCTCCTCTAGTTGCAGCAGTGTGAACTAACAGGCAGTCACAAGCATTTGCCAGTTTCAATCTTCCTCATTGCAAATCTTTGGTCTGAACTGGGCTTAAGATGAGATAAAATGGGGGAACAGGACTCAAAAAGGCACTCAGAATGTAGCCTGATGGCGAGCTATGAAAAAGACCTGTAAAAAAACTGCAGAAGTCCCAGATACACGCTGATACGCCTGGATCAGAGACGCTTTTGTTGTTTCAGCCCGATGGAGTCCTTAAGAACAAGATCAACACATTTACACGCGTGAGCAACTGTACTCTCCACACGTATGTGCACACACAGTTATCTCTCATCCTTCGCCACTACAGGAGGTCTAAAGAGGAGAGCGCTCTCTATGATCTGCTGATAGCTTTTCGGCTTAGAGAAAAACTTGGCTCTTTACACACACACATATTGCACAAACGCACACACACGCAGTAAGTGACAGATTAACAAGTGATGAACAGACAGTCTGGATGGCTAGCGCTGTGCTTACTTGGATTAGAGAGGATGAAGAACAAGAGGGACACAGCCAAGGAAGTGGAGAATGATTCTGATGGTGAAATTTGTACTACATCAATTCTCTCTTTAATCAACACGATGCTATTAAAATACACTCTTTATTCGTATACCTAGCCACTAATAGTTTAGGTCGAGTCTATAGCTAAATTCTAGAGAACTAAAAGAGTGTTTATGTTCATATTTCTGTTTCTTTTTTCAGGTACTTCTCGTGAACACAATATCTTCAGAATGCTTTAAGGGGTTTTCTTCGACTTTACATGAATATTAACTCTGAGATAACCTCCTGAGACCTGAGCATTTGTTTGGAATTCATTTTTAAGTTTATCCCACTTACTTGGGCTAAGACAAATTTCTGCATTTCTTGGAAATATTCCTCTCCAAAATCCACACAAATTCCATAAATTGAAAAAAAAAATTACCTGAAATTTCTGTGAATATTCTAAAACATATCTAGAAATACATCACATAAAAAGTACCCCAAATTTCCTTTCGATAATCCTCAGCTTTTTCAGAAAATATTTTAATCAATAAGCCTAAAAAAAATACAATAAAAAAAATTATGTATATTCCTGAAAACTTTAAAGTTAATCACACAAAAACTTCAAACAAATTCCCTTCAAAATGTCTTTTTCCCCAATAAATGAAGAATTAATTGTGCAAAATTCCACAGAATGTTTGAAAATCTGCCCAGCATCCAAACGAATTCAACAAAAATGTTGGAAAGTTCCCCAAACATCCTGATTTCTTTTAAATGATGGAAAATTCTACTTAACATCCTAATTCTCTAAATTTTCCACGAAAATTCTTGAAAACTTAAAAGGATAGACCCGCCCCAATTCCCAAACAAATCATCCTAAATTAAAAATTTGAAATTTACAAATTTTCATGGAAATACCTTAAAAAATTACAAGCCATTTCCCTCCTCATTTTTGAATTAAATTCCCCAGAATTGCAAATACATTTCCCAAATTGCCATGGAAATGCCTGAAAATTTCCACATACCTACCAAAACCAAACCTAACTCCCAAACAAGTGTCATAAATGCCCATGAAAATGCCCAAAATTTTCAAAACAACTGCCTCTTTCCCTCTTTGTGCCTTTTTTACAAGTGTAACAAGTTTGAAAAGTGTTTTAAATCTGCCATAAAAACTGTTCTTTTTTCCTGTTATACTGTACGTCTGATTGAAGCTCAGTCTTCTCAGTCACACGCTCGCACGCTGAGGTTTTGTCACTTAAGACAAATATATAACTGGAATATTTATTAAGTTAGACATCACAGCAGTATGCTTCACAGCCTGCACATGACACACAGCAGGAGCATGTAAATACATGCTTATATACAGATTCTACATGTATATTAGGAAGAGAGGAACAGGTGTCCGTGTTTCACCCATAGACTGTAAAAAGGAAAGGACAAAGCCTGTGTGACGTCAGCCGTTTGATCACAATAAGCGGACTCAGACAGCTTTTGAACCCAAAATATTTAAATCGCTGTCTCACCCGAACTTTGGATCAGCCTAACAGCAGGCAATAGCCACTGAGCCCACTTGAGAAATAGCTATTGTCTGCCTGTCAAGCTATCTGTGAGTCAAATAAGACGCGCCAATCAGTGCACAGTGAGGTTTTTTGAAACTATAATAACAATTGTGGTACAACCTGGTGGCAAACCGACCAGAGGTTTGCTGCCTGGTTTCACCTGAAATGTTTCAAGGCTTTGTCTCCTGTAGCTTGAGTACAAAGCGTTTGTACGCATACCCTGTACACACAGTGTGACTCATCCACGTACGGTTTACTGCTAAAGCAGATCGACAGGATATCGGCAAATTAGACTCTGGCGGTAAAGACTAGACTATGGCAATTGCTGTGTCTGTTATGATGACTAGTCAATGAAAATGTCTTTTCTCCAGCTTTATTAGTGATTGTTAGTTGGGATTTTTTGTATTTTTTGGCTTTCTTTACAAATCCCAATTCCAAAAAAGTTTGGACAAAGTGTAGAATATGAATAATAAAGAAAATACAAATCCTTTTCTATATGCTACACTTCACTGAAAACAGACTGATGACATTAAGCTGCAAACAGAAAAAAACAAGTGCATGTGTCTTTACAATAGGCCTGGACATGTTTGTCTTTGTGCATTCAGTTGTTTAGTGAGTGTGAAAATGTGAATGTCAGAATGCATCAGCACAGAAGTAGCGCACAAGGACAAAGAGAGCCTTACATACTCACAGTAAGTTTTTTCCTGCATTTTGTTCAAGTGCGTATCATTATATATGTGCAGAGTAAACACTTTTTGTAGGATTTTCTT
Organism: Cheilinus undulatus; assembly: GCF_018320785.1. Classification (NCBI taxonomy): domain Eukaryota; kingdom Metazoa; phylum Chordata; class Actinopteri; order Labriformes; family Labridae; genus Cheilinus; species Cheilinus undulatus. Next base: position 15,290,082 of record NC_054880.1, on the reverse strand, counting down.
TTTTGCATGTGTGTGTCCTTATAAGTGTTTGCAGGAGAATGTGTAATGTGAAAGCGAAGCTGACACATCGCTCAGCCTGTGCAGCAGCGCGGTCTGAGACAAGGTCGGGACCCTGTCTGTCAAAACACACCAGCAGATACATGCAGCACACATCCTCAAGGCAGGAGATACCACACACAGGGAGGGAGGGGGAGACAAGAAGTAACAGATAAGGGAGAACTGAGGAGGGCACAGTAGGGGTGAGGATGGAGGACATGACGGTACCAGGAGAGACACGATGCTGGAGACCTGGACAGGGAGAGGTGAGGGAGTAATTAGGGAACATGACAAGGTGATGAGGTCAAAGCTGGAGGAATAATGAAAAAAACTGCATTAAGATGGTGTAAGTAATCAGAAAAATTAGATCCTAACTGCTTAATGTTGAAAATGCCCTGTTGAGTTGAAACACTAGCTTTAAGAATCTCTTGCAGCTTGTTTTTTAAAACTACTTACATATCACAGGTGAGAAATAAACATCAACATGAGAATATTTTGCTGTCTTTAATAATGTAATTCTAATACAAAACTGCTGATAACAAACAGAGACCAATATTTAACGTATGTATTTGGCGGTATTTTTACCATTTCATGAAAAATATTCGCTCAATTTGAATTCCATAGCACTAACACTTCTCAAAAAAGCAAGGACAGGGTCATGTTTACAATTGTGTAGCCTGCCCTCTTCTTTAAACAACAGTCTGTAAACATCTGAGAGGTGAGGAGACTGGTTAGACGTTTTGGGAGAGGAACTTTGTCCCATTCTCCACTAGTGTAGGAATTTAGCTGCTCAACAAACCTGGGTCTTCATTGCTGGATTTTTAGTTTTATAAAGAACCACATGTTTATAGTGGTGAAAGGTCTGGCACCTGGACTCTTCTATTGTGAAGCCATGCTGTTGTGATGGATGCGGAATGTGATTTAGTATCGTCTTGCTAATGCAAGACCCTCCCTGAAAGAGATGTTGTCTGGATGGGAGCATATGTTGCTCTAAAACCTCTATATAGTTCCAGCACTGATAGTACCTGGTTCCAGATGTTCAAGCTGCCCACACCATAGGCACTAATGTAATCCCATACCACCAGAGATGCAGGCTTTTGAACTGTGCACCAGTAACAAGCTGAATGGTCCCTCTCCTCTTTAGTCTGCAGGTAATGACATGTTTGGTTTCCAAAATCACCTGACCACAGAACAGTTTTCCATTTCGGCTGCTCATTTGAAATGAGCTTCAGCCCAGAGAAGATGGCAGCGTTTCTAGATTGTGTTCACAAATGGCTTCTTCTTTGCATTTTGAATAATAATATGTCACTGTGTGCAAGATTTGATTGTGCAATGATTTTATTGGGTTATAGATCCAAAAATGCCTCAAGGGTTGTCAGTGTGAACACAAGAGTACCATAGTCAGGCACTGTGCCTGCTTGAAGAGGTGGTCTAGTGCATTGGTTCCCAACCTCGGGTCCAGGACCCTCTGTGGGTTGGGGTTGGGGGGGGGGGGGGGTGCTTTGTCTGCTCTGAAGCTGCCAAAATTAGATTTGCAAATATTGACTAAAACCATGACTTTTAGGGTTTTATTGGTAAAACAATTAAAATCTATGTCGATTTTTGGTGTCAGTGTGACATTTTTTGTTCTCTCTTGGGTCATGGCAGGGGGCTACATTTGTCTTAGGTACATGTAGAGGGGGGCTCCAAGGAAAAATGGTCAGGAAAAACTGGACTAGTGCATGATTAGCAGGATCTGAGACCGCAAATGTTCATGAGTAGTTGTTACTCAAGAACAGATAGAGCTGTAAAGCTAATCCTACACATCTTCAGTCTTTTCAGGAACCATAATATCTGCAAAATACAGGCCTACTTCGTCCTCCAAGCTGTAGTAGATGAGGAAGTAAAAGAGAGTTGTCACTGGCGTCTTAAAAGTGATAGAAGGCATTCATAGGTTCTTTGCGGTTGACGTGATGCAGCAACAGAGAACACTCCTCGGTGGGCAAGTATTACAAAGGCCATGTTTTGAGCTGTTTACAGCTATGCCCAGTGTTCAAAGTGCAAAAATATACAAAAAATCTTAACTTTAAAGCTACTTCTTTCTCCTGAAAATAATGAAATATTCAGGCAAAAAATAAACAAAACATTTAAAAGCTTACCCATGTTTCCTCAGCTGAAATCCGCCTCTTTTAAGAGCTTCAGATTATTCGACTATGCTCAGTGGAGCTGGTCGTGAGGCTCCTCAATGGCTTCTTATTTGGCCACAGTTTGGCTTTAAAATGTGGACTAAACAAAGAAAGGATGAAGGAAAGAAAACTGGCACTCAAATGGGAGCAGGTTCAGAAAACGAAAGGGCGTACGACAGTACACACTGTGTAAGAATCTCGTGTTTGTTTTTCCCCAGTTCAGCTAAAACACGTCAGTGTCCTGAAAATATTGGCCCACAAGGTTTATTTGGTTGATAGTCCATCACCGTTTCAAATAAAGCAGGTTTGAGATGTGTCTAGTGTCATCTGTGTAGAGGTCAATTTAGAGCCTTGAAGTACTAACTTTCCCCTCTTATGGCTGCCCCCGAATGGACTCTGGATCACATGCCAGCAGCCTATAGTAGCCTGCAGGATGCACTCCATTGTCTGCAGAGCAATCATGCTTGGGAAGGGTATGAAATAAATGTGCCTTATTGGAAAATAATTTAATTTAGAAAGGGTTGAATTTACGTGTTTTTAAGACATTTCTTGGTCAAAAATCAAAATATTAAAGAAGGATGATTCTACATGTATGGAAAGGGTTACATTCATTTGCCTTTGTGGCATCCATGTTGCTTCTAACTTTGGGCTTAATGCTTCTAAAAAGGTAGAAATAACACATCTCACTGAACGTATCCCAAACTTTTTTGCAAGATTCAAGTGCTGCAGCGAAAAAAAAAAAAAGAAAAAAAGTCTGAATAAGTGATGAGACTGAAAGCCAGAGGAAGTGGTGAGAAAATTGGAGGTTACGGGTAAGAGGATAATTTGGTAGAAGAGTATGCATGGAAGGGGAAATAGTTGAAGAGGCAGAGTAAAGCCCGTACATTACACAATTATGGGGCAAAGGAAAATGCAAGAGGAGAAGTGCAGGGTAGAAAAGGATGCAAAAATTGAGGATGCAGGGCAGCAAAGGGCATATATCATCATGAGGCAATAGGCTAATGAGAACAAACAGCAGGAAAAAGTGCCGATCTGTAAGAGGACATGTCAGGTGAAGAGAGTAAGGAGACAAAGATGCAACCAAGCCTTGAGAGGATTTAAGAAAATAAGAAATAATTGGTGGGGTGTATAAAGGCAAAGTTTAACTACTTGATTACATTACTTTTTCTGAAATGTCACAGAAATAAAAAAGCTAATTCAAAGCAGTCCACTTTGGAGAGTAGCTTCATTTTGGGTATGAATTTAACTGGAACAGTCTCCGTCACATTTTTAAGTTCATTTCATTCTGTGGTCGAGCACAATGCAGAGGAGGGATTCAGAACTGGGCCAAACAGCTTGAAAAAAAGGGAAGAGAAAATTGTTTTGGCTTGTTATCGTTCTCTTGGTGAGAGGAGAGTTAGAGGCAGGAGTTAAAAAAAAAAGAAAGAGGTGCAGAAGGAGAGAAGAGACGGCAAGACGACGGGGAAGAAATGAAGAGAGAGGAGAGAGAGAGAGAGCCGGGGGGAGGAGGAGGGATGCAGACATGCCAGTGTACCTGGGCATCAGCTGTGTGAAGGGAGGAAGAGGAGAGAGGAGAGGAGGAGGAGGAGGAAGAGTGGAGAAGGAGGTCGAGAGCAGCACCACGCTAGCAGGAGTAACATTGGAGGAGGCCGAGCAGAAGCTGCTGGGAGAGAGACAAGGGAGGACAAGGGGGAGGGGGAGGCCCAGCGTCAATTCTGGCTCTTTGACGGTCAGTCAACAGAACTTTGGATGAATTTAAAGACTCCTCTCTCTCCAGTCAAACCATTCTGATAGCTGGAATATGCTGAGAGAAAAACACTTACAATGATCCTCCTATAAAAACATACCTTCTCTATGTTGGAAATACATCTTTCCATCTGCTAAACCCTGCAAAACTGGTTCCTTTTGTGTGATTTTTAACCAGGATTCTGGATCAATCTTTAAATTTCACACTTCAGAAGAACCAGATGGCAGGAAGAAATGTCTTGATGCCAAAACGCTGCAGATTCTGGCCAAATCTCACATCGCTGTCAGCTCAGCCTCATCAAATGATAAACTTGGCAAGACTTTGCATCTCAGTCTTTGTCAATTAGTTTTTTTCTTAAATTTGCACTTAATATTTAAAATTAATGACTTAAAGCCCCTGTGAAGAGTTTTTCACTGATTACGAAACAGACGGAAGTGAATAATGAAGTCTCTTTCTGATCTACAAAAGCAAACAGGACCATCAGAGGGAAGATTATTTCTATGATGAGACTTTTTGAGTCTATAGCTGCTGAGGGGGGAGGTGTGAGACAGGAGGATTCACAGCACACCACAGAAACAGCATTTTTCTTACACCACAAATACTAATAAAGAGTGACATATTTGATAGGTAAAAGTAAGCAGGATGAGATGTTTGAAACAGTCATGAACAGCACAGGGATGAGACGCACTTCTTTGTCCACAAGGGGCGTCAAATCAACACAAACCTAGAGTCCCTTATGGGAGCTTTTAAATGACAGCGAAGGCTCTATTTTCAATATTTCATAGAGAAACAAACCATTAAAAACAAAGTCTACGTAGTGGGATTTCTTCGCTGTTGTTATTATTTTCATTATTATCAAGAATCAAATAATAGAATAATGCTAACTCTGTAAGGTAAATTAAGTGACTGCATAAATTTTCACCCCCTTTAAAGTGACTGACCTAATTCAACAGAGGTCTGACCTGCTGCTACTCTCACAATTAGTGAAATGAGGATCACCTGAGTGAAGTGAATGTGTCTTAAAGTTATTCTAGTATAATGACACCTGTGTCTGGAAAGTTCAGTCACTGGTTAATCAGTATTCATGGCTACCATTACACTATGAAGACAAAAAAACACCCCAAGCAACTCAGAGAAAAGCTTACTGAAAAGTACAGGTGAGAGGATGGATACAAAGGCAACGAACAGTCCCCGGAGTTCAGTTAAATTCATCATGAAGAAATGGAAGGTATGGCACATGAGTACATCTGCCTAGATCAGTCCTCACAAAGTGATTGACCGTGCAAGAAAGACACTAGTGAGAGAAGCCACCATGATATCTATGACTACTCTGAAAGAGTTACAAGCTTCAGCAGCCAAGATGGGAGAGACTCTGCTACAGCTGTTGCCTTGGTTCTTCACCTGCCAATGCTTTGTGATAGAGTGGCTAAGAAAAAGCCTGCGTTGAAGAAACTCATTAAGTCTGGACTAGAGTTCACCAGAAGGCATGTGGGAGACTCCATGGTCTAGTGGAAGAAAGTTCTTTGGTCTGATGAGACAAAAACGGTGCTTTTTGGCCATCAGACAGGATGCTGTATTTGGCTGGACATCACCACAAACACACCAGCCCCACTGTGAAGCACAGTGATGGCAGCATCATGCTGTGGGGATGCTTCTCGAGGTAGAGGGTAAAACGAATGCAACAAAATGGAGGAAAATCCTTGAGGACAATCTTATTCAGCCTGAAACTGATCTACGACTTGGGAGAAGATTCATTTTCCAACAAGACGATGACCCGAAGCATCCAGCATACTTCTGGGGACGAGTGTGCCGGCACCACTTAGGCTTAGAAAAATGTAAGTGAAGGTCAGCAGGGGACTGGGGAGGGGGGCGATCATGGCTCAGCACAGTAGGGGGCAGGTGGGCCTTGTGTTTAAGCACCTTTGAATTCCAAAGGGCAAAAACGACTTTAATGTGACCAAAACTAGAAGGCTTTTCCATTTAAAGACTACAACTAAATATATATAAATATATCTGGTAAAGGTGACACTGCTGCATACACAGTACATTTACTTTTATGATAATTTCCTAGTAACATATTTTACATGCAGCCTACACAGAAGGATCTAACACAGAGGGCTTTAATGCAGAAAAAGAACTGATGGTATGTAAATGAGGCATGTTCACTGCCTGCTATTTCCTCTCTGTTCCCTAAATTCTGCTCTAAAATAAAGTGCATTTATGGAAATAATCTGAATAATGGGTGAGAGAGCGGGAGCAGAATCCGAGCTGACAGGTAAAGTGAGGCAGGGGGAATTTAGGCCAGTAGAGACTTATGCAGAGCAGAAATACATGGGAAATTAGGGAATTTCAAACAGCCACTTTAGCCTTTATGACTCATGAGTGTTAGACATCAACATGAGTCTGGTTTATACAATTCAAAACATCGACACTTTTGTTTTCTTAGAGGCTGCACAGATTACACTCGATGATTCCTCTCAATGGGGCTTGAGAGTGATTCTTTATTCCAGTCTTTTTTGCACATATTTGAAGACATTATAGTTTTATACTTGACTTTTAGAATCATTATCAGGTCCATACTGACAAGAGAACTGATGATTTATTCATTTCCTGATGAATTATAAATGGCATATTTTCCCAGAACAGATCCAGCGGGAAAGACAACTTCCAAATTGAAGAGGAGATATCTGTATCTGATGCTGTGTTTCCTGCAACATGAAAGCACTGATCTGTACATGACACAGATGAAACTACACCACAGCGCTCAAGACCTTTTCTCTCGGCCTGCTCTTCTCTCCCTCCGCTCAATTTTTCAGCTAGAAGCACACTTTTTCTCCCCATGTTGGCAAGAGTCAATGACCCTCTGCTTTAGCTCCTGCTTTTCCATCTTCTTCTACTGATAACTTGTTACTCACTCACCAGACGGGCGCGTACGCACAAACACTGGTGGGGCCAGTGAAGGGTAAACAATCCCTGCACTGACCAGTCGAGCCTGGGCTTCCTGGAGAGATGTTTGGGCAATGCCCTGGAACTCTGGCTCTATCAGACTCTGTCAAGCACTGATGGTCTGTGCGTGTGTTCATGTCTGGAAGTGATGGGAAACAGAGTCAAGAAAGGAAAGAAAAACTAGAACAAGCCGTGGCAGCTTGTTCAGAGGTCTAAAGTGTGATCCTGGACAACAAGAGAAAAATCAAGCTATTTTGTCTGCCTGAGGAGGGATCTCATGCTACCTTCATTAGGTTATTTGGTTTATTTTATTCTTTTGTGATTAGCTTAACTCTCTGAGCCCTAAGCTATTTATTTAAACCATTTTGTCTCGCCTGCACTTATTGTTTTAAAAGCTTGTAAAACATCAACCCTATGGTGCACACTGTCTCTTCTGAGTCATTTTTGCTGGTCCCAAGCCCAGAAGAAGGAAGAGAGTTCGAATTGTGACATTATAAACACAAGAAAAAAGAAGGTCCATTTATAGTTCTAAACATATTTTGGGTGTTTTTACTCACTTTTTGTCTCTCTCATGACATTATTCCTCTGTCCTACAGGGTCCACGACAATTAAATGCATATGACCAATTATGCAAAATAGGCAATGACGTCATTTAGCAACTTCTGGTGACTTTTAGGACAGGCAATAGCTACCTTCCTTACTGGGGAGTTGGCAGCAGTGGAGCAGAGCAGGCATCAATGAGAGTGACATTGATTAAGTCAGAATTAGCATAAAGGAGGAGCTGGGGTGGAGGAGGGTTGCAAAAAGCAGCTTGCAGAGGGAGCAGCAAAGCTTAGCCAGGCTAAAGCTCTTTAAATATGGCAGCATGAGTCTAATTCGCCAATATAATGCCAAGAGCGAATCAACTGGCCATCAGGTGATGAGGGCTTCAGTTGATCTCAATTATATGGCAGCGCTAGATTCCATGGCCTGCCTGAACTGGCGCTTTAAGCTCGATAAAGACCCAAGAATTTGCTAGCACAGACAAAGGCAAAAGTTTTAACATCTTAAAGTGTAACAATGTCAGAACACAAAGCAGTCAGACTGACCTCCACATCCATAGAGAATAGTGCTAAAAGAAAAGCAGCACAAAGTGACACTTTATATAGTGTCACTATCTATAGTATTTGAGAAAATACTATAGATAGTAGGCAACTGAACCCCCAGTACTAGTTTCCAAACTTATGTTACTCAGAGTCCAAAGTAGAGATCAAAGGAGGTCAGCAAGCCAGAGCTACAGATGGAGCAAGGCAAACACCAAAGAGGCCAGGACAGGTGAAAAAGACAGATTTTAAAGGCCACTGGTTCATCTGACCTTATGTTCATCCCTTGTTTGTGAACTGGATATCTCAAGAGCACTTTGAGGGATTTCCTTCAAACAAATACTGGCGGGGGCAAAGCTCTCGTGGAGTGATTTTGCTCCACTTTTCCACTGAAATCAATGGCCGAATCACAGGTTAGAAAACACTTTGTCTCAGCATGAGCAAATTCTACATAGGACCGGACACCGCCGGTAACTCCGCCATTGTATCAACTTCTCACTGAGCTGAGGAGCAAGTGCACCTACCACAGCGGCCAATAGGAACGCTCCCTCTGTCCTAAGCTGTGATTGGCTGTGAGTACTAGCCTCCTCATTGGCTCGAGTATCGTCCCTTGCTGGTTTTCCTCAAGTGAGAGTGCAGCGCGAGGAGGCATTGCAAAAGTGTGTTATCCTTTTAGATGGCTTCAATAACAAGACACTGACGGGTTGTGTTGTTTTTGTGGGCATACAACACTAAAAATAAATCGCTTACTGCAGCTGTAAGGAGGAACTGATTAAATTTTAGAAGTCAGAGGTCAATGTCTCTAATCCTCATCTTCATCAATGACTTGTATATTCATGGTGGGGTCTAACAGCCAGATAGTAGTTTCAGTTTTAATGCAAACTTAAGCTGCTGATGTGTTAAATTCTGCAGGGACTGAACAGCCTGAAAAAAGAATACAGAATCAACCTGCTGCAGACACACAAACTACATTAAAAGAGCGACGTTAAACCAGACTTTCTAATGATGAGGGCTTCCATGAATGTGAGCGTGCGCTGCTGCCTGTGTCCTCGCCTTCATGTGTATGTGCGCAGTGGGACTCATTTGCATGTGTCTGTGTGAGCAGGCGGATCGATGTAACTGAGACCCCTCCAGCCGTAGCCGTGGGCTGGCTGTCTCTGCAAACACGAGAGCATGGTAATTGAGGCATCAAGCCATTCTCTCTTTGTCTCTATGCAAAACATGAAGAGCAAGTTAATGGTCCAGCAGTGAGGAACAATGGAGACCGCTTTCAATGAATGCAGCAACGGAAATAAAAGGAAAGAGAAAGATAAGCATTATTATTCAGTTTGAGGTTGTGCGTGAGGGCATGATGCCGCCTTTCCTAAAAGCGACAATATATTTAAATACTTATGTGTGCACTGAAAGCTGGCTTATTTATCTAGATTCTGTTTTTTTTTTCTGCTGAAGTGTACAAGTCTGTATTCCTTTAAAGATGTTTGACAGACAGTTTCAGTTTGTATGGAGCTGCTCTAAGAGAATACATCATTTTCTCCACCCTTTGACTCCATCATTACACTGTCTGTGTGGATTTCAGAATTGGTCTGTTGGTTTTTTTTTTTTTGTTGTTTTTTTTTATCAGAGCCCCCTGTTTATATAGGTGGGCGTACATGAGGAGAAGCTACTTTGTCAGGCAGAGAGGTGGCATTGATGCAGATCTTTGTGTGCATAGAGGGAAAGAAAAACAAGGATTGCATACAAACGATATGTAAACAAATGTTCTCACAATGTATCTAAAGTCTCCCTGGATAGAAATCAGTTGAATACCATCCAAACTGAATGGAAAAAAAACAACAAGCATTGTTTGCTTGACATGTATGTGTAGATATTTGCTGGCATGTGCGATGGAGTTTAAATCGAGTTTGTGTTTCAGTGTGGGCGTTTGTGTGACTTGAGCTGGCAAAATATAGGATTGGACAGGAGTCAAAGAGCAAAGTGGTTGGAACAGAAAAACAGGATCATACCTTCTCCCCTCTTTATCTGCTCTGATGAATAAAACATGAGACCGTACAGCAAGACAGTGCAATAAACAGGACAATATAACTTGCATTAAAGCACCTGGAACGACAGAATGGCAGCACTAAACTGAAACAATGACTGAATTATGTCCCCGGTTGATTGATAATGTGATTGTTTTTGACTTATTGCAGATGTTGTACTGGACAGTTGTGGTGGTAAATGGCAAAAAGAAGGAGGTCAGGGATGAAGTGGTCAAAAAAAGATTCCTCAGGAGGATGCTGGGGCTTAACCTTAAAGAAAGGTTGAGAAGATTACACATTCAGAAGGAGCTTGAATTCTTCACAAAAGGAGCTCCTTCTGGGTGTCTAAGCTGACGTGGTTTGGGCATCTGCTTATGCCTCCTGTGGAGGTCTTCCTGGTGCATCCAACTAGAAGGACCCCAGGGTAGACTGAGTACATGCTGGAGGGTTTATATGTCTCATCTAGCCTGGGAATGCCTCCAATTGTCACAGAAATAGCTGGAAAATGTCACTGAGGAGAGGGATGTCCTAAACCTGCTGCCACCACGACTCGATAAGCGGAAGAAAATGGATAGATGGTTGGATGGACACCATAACAGAATTCAGTAATTAAAATTTTTGATTCAGCCATGTTTCTGTTTGTTCTGCTAACTTTTAAAATAGATCATATCTGGATTTTTGGACCACTTTGGACCAATCCATAGCTTTCAGTCACATGACTGCTGCAGATGCCTGGTGGACAAAAGAGTTCAGGACATCAACCATCAAATCTACCCATAAGTTGGGAACATAAAAAAGGCAAAAAACATGTGGTATTCAAATTATGATCCCTTCTAGTTATTTTAGGTCAGTAGGACCTGGTAAGTATAGAAACTAAACTTTGGATTTCAACAAGTAATTAAAAAAAATGATGTCCTTATATGAGGACAATGGCTTTAATTTACTGAATAATGCAGAAAAGACAACTGTGTAACAAATGTGGGTCAGTGAAAACTGTAATGTGCTTTTGTGACCACAAGATGGCTGACAAAGTGTCCACGTATGAGGCTAACAGGTCTTAATTAAGCAAAATTGAGAGTGATGGTGCAGGAAACCCAAAATGTAAATTCCTCATTTGAGGGTTCAGGGTCGTAGGAGGTACAATACTGCTCTAAACCTCCTGAGCTTATGTTTGGAATTAATTTTTAGTTTCTCCAACTTGTTTGGTAAAAGTAGGACCTGATAAGTTTAAAAGCTCAGCTTTGTCTTTGAACAGGAAGTAGTTTTCATTAACAAATGATGTCTGTAAATCTCCTAAAGACCTTGTTTTTGAATATAATACAGCCCTGGATCAGTTTTAGAGCAGATGTTTAGGCTGTGTGTCTGTGTTTGGTCAGTTGTTGGGGGTCTTCAGTCAGTACAAAATGGTGTTAGTCATTGAGAGATGTATGGGGGAAGTTATTTTGATGATTGACCACAAGGACTTGATAATGCCAAGCATGAGCTCCAAACAAATTCACTACATTTCAAAGAAACTGACAAAAACAATTCTGTGAAAATTCTTAGACACTTTTGCAAAATATCTCATAAAAGTACCAAGATTCTTCTTAATAATCCCCAAATGATTTAGTGGAACTTTATCATAATACCACAAAATTCCCAAAAAATCTCCCCTGACATTTCAAGTGAATTCCTAAAATTTTTTTGATTCCCCAAGATTTTGAAACAAATTCACCCTAAAATTTCTGATCAAATTTCCAAAGATTAAAAAAAAATGTCCCAAAGACTCCATGAAAGTGAAAGAAAACCCCCAAATATCCAAACAAATTCTCTGAAATTTCCATGAATATTCTTGTCACCCCAGCCCGAATTTCCAATTGTTTCCAACATTTACAAATAAATTCCCCAATAATGTTTCCCTTAAAAAAACTAATATTTTAAAAGTAAATTCCATCCTAAATTGAATCAACTTTCCCAAAATAACTGACTTGTTAATGAAACTGCACAAACGGCACAAACATGTGCCCATAATATTAAAGAAAATTCCAAAAGAATTCATAGCAAATTCTCCCAGCATTTCAATCTAAATACCCAAACCTCAAAAGACAGTTTAGACAATTTTCTAAAAAATTGGAAAAACAAAAATTATAACCGTATTGTGGGAAAACCAAAACATAATGTTCTCATATGCACATGTAGGGACGGTTCACATGTTTCCTGTAAAGTACCTACTTAAAACTTGTTTCCCATCTATTTAGTGGCATTCTTATTCTTCTCTCCATTCAGAAGCACAGGTGTAGCAATAATCCTGTAATTACTGGCAACTGCAAAAATGTCCTCATGTCATCCAAGGCAGCAAAAATCATATTAAGTTTGTGGGGATGAACCATTAAACTGTCCTTCTTAAAAAGTTTTAAACACACTATTTCAACACATGCTTGCTTTGTTCACCCAATCTTATAGCCACAACTCCTTCTCTTTAAGATTAAAAAGTGACCCAAATGGAAACATTATTTGGGCCTGAGTGTAGCAGGCTGCCACTTTAAATCAGGAGTAAAGCTTCTGCTGATTGCTGCTGTCTGAATGGTCTCGTCTGATCGCCACAAAACTCTCTAAAATTAAAAGAATCTTGATTTAATAATAGAGCAGAGAAATGGAAAAATGGGTCACGTTGGTAGCAATGCCAACCATTTGCTATAAATTCAGTGCTCTAATAAAAAGGAGCAAAATGGCGAGTTATGGCTACATTCTCTTAATGCTTGATGAACTTTTGACCTCTTCATAAGCAGCAGGGCAAAGATTTAAGTAGAAAATGTGTCAGTTGTTATGAAACTGGCACTTATTTAACTTCTCTTTTATCTCTTTTTGGTTTCTCTAAATCTAATTTTCAATGTGAGGACTAATTAGAAGGCAAAGAACTCTGGGAATATCGCTAAAGAAGCGGTATAAAGGAAGGTTTTGACTGTGCTGGCACATATTCTTCATTAAATTGAGACTCTCTTGCTGGCAGTGTTTGTTCCTTTCACACAGGGACGACTCCTATCAATGGATTACAGTAATCTGGATTATAACAGGGTAGCATGTGCCTGTCGATTGAGTATGATTGAGTCTGTGATTTAGTGTTTGTACACATGTGCATGTCAGTGTAACACGCTAAGGCTATTAAAGTCTGAGGATGATAAAATGAGCTATAGGAAGCTTACAATGGATGGTGTATTAATGACTGTTTATGTTTGTTTATGCATATCTACCTCCTCCAGATGAGCAGTCCAACCCCCATAGAGAGCAGCATGATGAGGGCGGCCACAGACACGACAACGATGATCACCACGGGACTCTGCTCGCTGGATGCCAGGGCCACTGAAAACAAAAACACACAAGGAATGTAAGAATGTGTACTTAGTGCAAAAAGTTCACTAGACAAGCTGATGATCATTGAAATAGCAAAGAAAAGTGTTGTATTTTTGTGTTATTAAAGTGCAGAAAAAAGTATTCACCCCCTCGGATGTTTTACCATTTGATTGCTTTTAGACTGAATAAGATCATCCTACAGGATTTTCCTACATTTTGCTACACTCATTTTCCCCTCTACCTTTACAAGCCTTTAAGGGCCAGCTGCCGAGAAGCATCCCCACAGCATGATGCTGCCACCATAGTCCTCCATAGCAAATAAACATAACGTCTTGTCTGGAGGACAAAATGCACCATTTTGGTCTCATCAGACCAAAGAACTGTCTTCTACTTGACCATGGAGTCTCGCTCATGCCTTTTGGTAAACTCTAGTTCAGATTCACTCTGAGTTTTCCTCAACAGTGGCATATCTCTGCCACTCTCCCATAGCGGTTTGACTGGTGAAGAACCCAGGAAACAGCTGTTGTATGCAGAGTCTTTCCCATCTCAGCTGCTGAAGCTTGTAACTCCTTCAGAGTAGGCTTGGGGCTTCAGGGCTTGGTGGCCCCTCTCACTTGTCTCCTTGCATGGTCACTCAGTTTGCGAGGACGGCCTGATCTAGGCAGATTTACACATGTGCCATATTGCTTCCTTTTTTAATAATGGATTTAACTGAACTCTGGGAGGTGTTCAGTGCCTTGGAAATGGTTTTGTATCCATCTCAGGGCTTATACATTTCAACAACCTCCTCCCTGAGCTGCTTGGAGTGTTCTTTTGTCTTCATGGTGTAATGATAGCCAGGAATACTGAGTGAATCTGTAATCACTTATATAAACTTACATATTTTGTTTGACTGACATTACTTTTCCAGGAATCTGTTTTCACTCTTTCACCTCCAAAAGGGTGAATACCTTATAAAGGCACTGTTTGACATGTCAGGTTATGTGTGTCAGAAAAGTATGTCCAGAAGGTCATTTAAAGTAAAGAAGGGTAAAACATGTTTAACTCCAGCCTAAATTATGTGGGTCCATCCAAAATGAAAATCCTTACTCTGTGCCTGATGAGCTCACCAGCAATCAAACGCTGTTTTCCTCTCTCTTTTTAGCTTCTTTTCTGCCACTTCCTCTGCAGCTTATCATTAAACTGAGCAAAGTTCAGTCCGAAAGTTACACTTCCCCTCTGCATCATTCCCTCAGCTCAGTCACGTGGTTCAAGTCAACGGTAACAAACTCTAAAAACTGTTTAAACTCTTTTTGTGTTAACTCACATTTGGTACACTGCCACTGGGGGTTGCGGGGTTCCTGCCTTGTGAGATTTAAGGTCATTCGACACTTGATCTCGCCTCTGGCAACTGAAGCAAACTGAATATGCAATGACCAAAAAGTTATTGTGGTACTAAGACCTCTTCACCTGAAATGTGCTTCCCTGGCTGCTTAAAAAATAAATTCAAAGTTGTGAAAAAGAGCTGTACTTTGTGGAACTCTGGAAAATAAAGTCTGTTTAAGGCAGCTCTACGCTGAGTTAATCGGTATAAACAGTATAATATGATCTATATCATGGTTTTGCTGAAGACATATTTTGATTAGCTGCAGAGTGAATCAAATCCTGATAATAGAGGGGTAGTTTAGAATAACACTTTGTCTTCACTGTTCTACAATAATGCACTGACATCATAGCAGCATCTAGAATGAGTCAACAAAAGTACAAGCTTAGCAGACTGTGCATTAATAACAGGTCTGCAGTCAAAACTCACTTGTGTCATCTGTGAGCAATACATTTGTTTGATGTACAGAACTATTGTTGGATCCACTGGTGACACTCCATTTAACATTCTATGCTTGTTACTTTCTAATTTTCAGAATCCATAAGGCCTTCAGAGACACTTATACCACGAGGAAAAAGTTTGCTGGGCCACAATGTCTAGAGAGATGAATGGTAAAAAAAAGAAAATATAAGTGTCTTTGCAGATATCAGCTCAAAATCGAGCTTATGGCGTTCAATTAGGCAGGCCATGGAGTTAACAGAGATTTCTGTCTTTAAAACAACTTTTAAATCAGGCTTTAAACCAGGCTGGGGCCCATAAATTGAACATACAGCATAAGTCCAGGCTAGCCATACAGTCAAGCACTGCCATATAATTGAGTTGAGATTATCTCACGCAAACCCTTATCAGCTGAAGGCCAGCTGATTTGCTCTCAGCACACTATTCGCTAATCGCTCATGCTGCCGCTTTTTGCACCCTCCTCCACCCCAGCTCCTCCTTTATTCTGCTTCTAACTTAATCAGTGTCATTCTGTTGTCATTAATGCCTGCTCTGCTCTGGGTTTTTTGCTGCTTCTCTCCCTGCCTATGGCTTTGCTTGTAGGCATAGGAAAGGCAGGGATGTGCTATTCCTGCACAATGCTTTCCACATGGGCTCATGTACAAGGATTTTGGTGGGCCCGAGTAGTTTTTGAAGACTTCAGGAAACTTTTATGTTTGCAGTGCATGTGTGAAAAACCTCAGAGAGAGGGTTTGCTAAAACTTCAGATTTTGACAGCAAAATACATGAAAATATGAATTACCATGGTATAATAAGAATACTGCCCTTGAAGATGTTCATTATCAGCAACTAATGCATTGTTAGGCTGATTGTTGTCTGTAATCTCCTGAAAATTGACAGGGCTTTTCCTTTATCCTTGAAAACTTAAGGCTTTAACAACAAAGGAAGTACAAGAAATGATGCAGACGTAAAAAGAAACAACCCTTGGATGGCACAAGAGACATGCTATCAGCTTTCACAAAGAAAAACCATTTCACATCTTTTAAAATCCAGAATCTTCTCACATACTGTAGACACAGTTACACCTCCCTCTCTGTCTCTCTCCTACAGTTTGCCTTACTATGTGTGCTGGCCAGGTGCCTACACCCAACCAACAGCCTGAGAGGAAGGAGCGAAGAGAAAGTGAGGGGAAAACGTGAGGAGGCGTAAAACGGCTACTCACACTCGCCAAGAGTCTGCAGCTCCAGGGGAGCGCTGTACGCTCCGTAGTCGATGGGTGGTGGAGAGGAAGAGGAAGAGGAGGATGAAGAAGAGGAAGAGGAGGCAGACGATGTAGAAGAGGACGAGGAGGAAGCAGAAGAGGATGAGAGAGGGGAGGAGGACAGGGATGAGGCAGGCGCCGGTGTGGAGAAAGGCCGGATGAGGAAGACATATGTGGTGCCAGGTTTGAGGTTGTTGACGCTGATGCGCGTGGCGGCGGTCTTCACAGTAGAATAACTCTGATCCTTTTGTTCCTGCAGAGACAGAAAAGTGAAAGAAAGAGTGTGAGATAGTGAACAAGCAAAGAAAGACAAACAAACAGGAGGAGGAGAGAGAAGGAGCGAGACGAGTAGGTGGAATCCATTTGTGAGACGTTCATTTCCAAAGGCACAGTTTGTAACGCTCGGGGAGACATGCGAGACGTTTTTGTAACCAAATCAAGAGCTTTTGGTTTTATTTATTCACTCAGCGGAACAGTTTTCAAAGAATCACAGAAAGTTTTGGAGATTTAGGCAGATTACGGGGACAACCTGTGTAGTTTGACTTCTTTAACCTTCTGTGAACAAAGAAGTGTCAGTCTGATTTGGAAATAAATCCTGACGGTAATAAAAGCAGGACTCGATTCATTAGAGAGGAAAATAAATCAAAGATGTTTTTATCTGTCTAGTCTCTTTGAGTATGACTCACATCTTGCAGAAATAGGCACAAAATGAGCAGTGACTATATCTGCATTTCCACAAGAACTCACAACAAGCCCAGAACTGCAGCCCGACCCAACCAAAGTTCAAGAACATTCTCTCTGAGCCATCCCATCCCATTTATTGTATTTATGAGCTGGAGCAGGATTTTATCCTTACATGGTTAAATAACCTGGCTGTTATCTCAAAGTTTAGACAACAGTTCTGAGTTTTTTTAATGACATAACTTTGTACAGATGACATTTTCATGAACGCAACACTAACCCAGCTTGACCAGGCTCAGGCCACAGGCAGCATCAGGCCTGTCTTGCGCTTATTTGGTAATGCAATAATACACTACTTAGCAAATAGACATTCTAGGGTTTGACAACTCAACATCTTAATTCAAGACAAGTTACGAGACATAGTGGCATGTCATTCACACACAAGAGAGGCAAAGTCTTCAGGTTCAAGGAAGAGTTTGGTTGCTAAAGCTAGACTTGAACCCAAGCCACTGGCTTACATTGGAGCCGACCCAACAGCTATTTGTGCCGAATAAACATACTGGAGGTGGTAATGTAGAATTTGGCAAATAAAACCCTGTGAAGTACTGCTTTGATTAAAATGGCAATTTAAGATGAAAAATTATGTATACAATGATGTTTTATCCACAAAATTAGCTGGCTCTTATAGGAAACTGGCATTTGCCAAGAGTGTTTTATCAATCAAGATTGAAAGTTGGAGGAATAAGAAAGCTCAGATACCCTTGTAATTCTTACAAAAAACAGAACCAACCAAGGCTGTGTTTATGCAAGGGATATGACCCAATAGCTTGCTGCCTGCATCCCATAAACGTGCTTTTAATGGGAGAGGTGCTAGACTTTTCAGTAAATAAGCCTTGTAGAGAACTGGTTAGATTGAAATAACAATGCAAGATGACAATTAATAGGCACAGTGATGTTCCATCACAAACAAGCCAGTTCTCAGAACGTTTTGCCATGAATGTTCCTTTATCAAGAACAAATATTGGACGTTAAAGGAAGCTTGGATGCTGTTGCAGTTCTGACCATAAATAAAGCTGAATAGGGATCTGGCAGTGCCATTCCCATTACCTCCCAGGGAGCATCCAGGAAACCAAAGTCAAGGGTTCTGGGGTGAGTGTGGTTGCAACACTGGAACCAAAATTGAACACGTGGCTTGACTTGACTCAACACAAGAAATCTCATTTGGCCCAGACATGTGAAGGATTGACAGATTGATAGTGCTCTCTCGGTTCTGTGGAAGGTGGTGGTGCATGCATTCTTGGTTGGTTGACTCCAATAACGAAGAGACTTCAGCATGATAACTGGTTAAGCAGCCCCTGTGCAGTCAGTGCCCAGCTTCTTAGAGGGGCAAAGGATGTTTAGTCACTTGAGACTGAGCCATAACAGGTCTGCAAAGCCCTCAGATGTCCAGGGCTGCATGTGTGCCTTGAGGCATGGTTTACCCCAGTCATGGTTGGGATAAGGTACTGGATTTATTTCCCAAGAGCTGACTCCTTTATGTGAGCTCCCGTTTGAAAGCTGGTTTCCCCTTTTCCCCATTTTTGTTGTTGTATAATAAACCAAAAAAAAAACAACAAAAGGATGAGCCGAAAGACTGCTTCTTATCACTGAGCTGAGCCAAATGATCCAGATCTCTGAGAGTCAAAGTTCAAATCACTACAAGCAACATTAGCTGTAGAATTGCAAGCAGGATCAGGTTTACTCATCCAAACCGAGCCAAACTGTACTGAACCAACCGGGCAGCTTGGTGGAATCGCACCATATGTGACACACATTTACATAATCACTCCATTTGCTGTCTCATATGTTTGCTTCTTTTTCCAGAACAGTGTGGTCTGATTTGCATCCCTCCATGTGTCTTCAGTGTATTTTTGTACGTCAGTAAAATCAATCACAATGAGGTTAAGCTTGTATAACTGATCTGCTAAATCTGAAGTACATGCAGGAAAAAATGTTGCAATCACTGTAGAGCAAGTACAAGTAAGTTTTTGAACATGCAGTTGGTTGTGAGGACTTGGAGCCTTATGCACAATCTTCACTGCTTGCGTAATATACGTCCAAGAATAGCATAACAAGAAAGGGGAATAAAGAGAGCACAGAGTCATAGAGTGGTTTAATAAAGGAGGTGATGAAAAAAGAGATCAAGAGGGAAGGAAGAAGCTGAAGAAAATGGATTCTCATAAAAATATTAGTGGGAGAAAAACAACAGCAGAGTCAGGGATGACGCTTTGTAATATCAAGTAATGAATAAGCGGTGAATTAGTCAGTACTGTCGTCAACAACGTGCTGCTTTTGTATAGCCAGAATGAAACACTTAAGGTGTGATTGAATGTTTAATTCCAGTACAGAAATTTATCAGGGAGTGAATACATGCTGTATATTTGAGCTTGTCGTGATGACATTTCTTGGATCACAATCAAATACTTAACAGCCCTTGAATCTGTACAGCCTTAAAGGTACAGCATGTCAATGAAACACAACGATTTAAAAATGGTGTCAAAATGAAGTATAAAAACACAGGCTGTTTAGTATCAGTGATGTCACCCATGAGCTTTTTAGATGTATTTTGATGCTGGTCCTCATATCATATATAACTTTTGCTCAAACTAATAAAAGACAAAGAGGCAGGCCTTACGCCTCCTGACAAACAGACACAGCATGTTAGCCTGTCAGTCAGTTCAGCTACGACTAAGCCTTAATCTAATCAGAATTTATGTGTTGTGGAAAAATGTACCCCTTTTAGAATTTTTGAACCAGTCAGTAAACATTATTATTGTGGTGTAAAAAGGGGCATTTTCATATGGCATCTAATGGGGATTCCTTTTTTTGAGCCAGCCTCAAGTGGCACTCCAGAAATGGTGCTAAACGTTTAGTTGAAATATATTCAAAACTGACATTTAGAGTCTCTAACATAAGATCTAAACCTTTCGTGTCGGTTATTTTGTGTTTTTTTCCACTTTGTAATTTGTAGGGGCCATATTTAGAGGCCATAAAGTGTACTGCACAGATCTCTCCAGAAGGTATCACCATTGGGTACAGGTAGATCATTTTTAGGTCTAAATCTTCTATGAAAGAAAGAGGATATTGGACTTGGACTGTCTATGTAGCCCTTAGTAGCTTTAAGTTTAGCCTTAGCCTCTATAAATTCTCTCTCTACTAATGCAGCATTCCTTAAAAACACACTATTGGCATTGGAGCTGGGAACTATGTTGAACCCGAGTTGAATGCCTCCCATTTGCTGGGAGTTCGTAACTGGGAGTATTAGGGGTCAGAATTCTGAGCTCAGGGTGCTTTTATGAAGTATCCGACTGGTGGCTCGAATTTCCGAGTTTCAGGATTAAATACAACGCACCATTGCTCTGCCACAATGGGGAAGAGGAGACGGCCTTTGCTCTCAAACTGACTAAAACCACACTCCACTCATGAGTGTGGTTTTTCTTTATAACTAAAAGTGACAGAGCTGGAAAAAAACTGGACTTTGATGAAACAAACCCAAAAGGAAACACCTGGATGTGATGATACACCAGCTCCACCATCCTGGATTAAAGTAAGCTCTCTATATAGCACTCCTCCGTGCCCATATTAAACAAGATATCACAGGCAATGTGTCACCAGTTAGTGTTAGAAATAACAGTTTTTTTGCTTTTTTGCCAGCTGTAGTTGCTGGTGCTGCTTATAGATATTTGAATATGTGTCTCTGTGCAGCCAAATGGTGTGATGCTTTGTTAAAGCTCCACAATGAAGTGTGTGCTGTAAAACTTAGTAAATAACAGCTTTAATACTTTCCTTATTGTGTTGAAGGCCCATCACCGCAGATATGCACCAGAGACGCTGAGCCATTACGCAGTTATCTGGGGATAAAACACCCTTTTCTATGCAAATTGGCCTTATTGTATTAAGCATCTAATGATGAGTTTGCTAATAGCTTGCATACAGTAAAGGTAGCCCACGGTCTGTGAGAGCTGATGGATATGTGCTGCAGTCTGTATTACGCTCAAACTTTCCAGTGATCAGGAAAGGATTTCACCTCTGTATGACTTTACAATACAGGACAAATGATGTGTGAATAAGGTAGGTAAATATTGCTTTAACATTGCTTTTACTAAGTCAGAACCAAGAGTTAAACTAGTCTAAGACTCCCAGCTGCTTTTTTAAGACATTTTCATGACAAGGATGTGGTTGTTTCCTTTATTCAGAGAGGAAACTTGATCAGGATGGTGCTTAAGTGAACATGTCAATATTGCTTTAGACAAGTACACTGTTTTATTCTGAGTATTTAACAAAGATTGTAAGAATCTGTGTGGAATGCGGATGGGGTTTGACACATCTGTTGCGGGTGTGGCGGGAGTGATTGCACATGCTGCCAATCATTTGTAATGGTCAGAAATCTAGCGGGAGAGGGATTAAGAAAAAAGTCCCACGTTGGGCTCTAGTCTGTACAAGTCTCACAGGATGCTTCCAAGAATATAAAGAAGCTTTAGCTTTTGCCTGTAAATATTCAAACTATAGATATTTTGGTTATTTGAGAATGTTGTGATGTGAAAGACTTCTCACCTTTGTAGCCGCCCACGCAACGTCTGTTTTAGTTCAACACTCTTTCATTAAAACGCTCACAAAATACTTTATTTCCCTTCTGTTTTCTGTTGTTGTGATTTTCTTCTCTTAATCTCATTATCACTTGACAGTTCATTCTGTCTTGATTTAATTTATGCCAATGAAACGCACATGGTTTTATAAATAGCAGGAGATGCTAAGTGTACTGTAAAAATGCATCCTGTTAAAAAAGAAAGAGGAAAAAATACTGTACAAGGGATAAGCTATGCATTATTTTCATGGATGTTAACAGTCTCTCCGCTGCAGTGTAGTGGAATTGCATTTCATTTCATTACTCGTCAACAAATTCCCTGTCTCACTTTCAGTTCTTCCCCATCTATCTCTCCCTCTTGCTCTCCGTTTATCTGCTCCCCTCATCCTGTTTTTCTTCTCATAAAACACCTCCATTTATTTCTTTTAATCATCCCGAGCTTCTTTCCCCGGACTCATCTTCCCCTCATCTGTCCTTAGTACCCTCTGAAACCTTTTCTTTTTGTCATTTATCACACAGGCGTCTCATTCTTTCAAAGCATCTCACTTTGTATACCCCGGCCTTCTCTATTTCTATCCAGAGGATGTTGGAATGTAACTGTAAGGAGCTGGTCTTTATTAAATAAGGTGAAGCAAAGAGAGGAGGTGGAGGTGTGAAGATGGGTGGGACTGTGACACAGACAAACATATATAGATATACAGAAAGAGCCTGGCATAGTTAGAAAATGCTGCGGTTGAAAGTGGTGGAGAGGCGTGAGCATGACAGCTGTGGTTTACGTGCGTGACAGATTTACTGTGAGCTCTGTGACTGCTGACAGGGCGGTCACAATCTGACTAAGTGCTGTGTTAGATGGGCGTGATAGGGACGATGAAATTACAGTGGTTCTCTAACAAAGAAGAGGAAAGTGTGGAAGTAATATGGACTTATGGTTATGGATAATTGGCCCTTAAAGTGCCCTAAAGGGTCAGTGTTTTGAACAATGCATCAGTTGAAGACAGTGGGCCAGTCTTATGGAAATATCTGTCCAATCGGGATGTACGATTCAGCGTAAATAAATACAGTGGCTGAAAACAATCTGCATTTAAGTAACATGACCTCAAATATTCATGGTTCAGCTGGCCTCATCCAAGTGTCCACAGCATAGAGATAAGAAATATGGCTAAGAACCTGGCTCTCTTTAATGTGGTTTCAGCCTCCAAATCAAAGATGCAAGAGAAAATTTGATATTGTTTTTAGCCAAAAAACGTGAAAGTAGTGAATCAGAAACATCAGACATTTTGGAGCTGAAAAGTGTGTGAAGGTATGTTGGGGTTCTGATGTTCCAATTATTTATTCGTGACACTTTTAACCCATTTCACCACTTTTTAACCAATGTGTGCTACTTTTTTGCTCCTTTCACCCAATTGTTGCTCCTTTTGGTCTGAATTGCCACTTCTTTTGGCTACTTGCTGCTCTGTGCCCCCTTTTGTTGCCATTCGTCCCCCATTTTTGCCACCTTTTTGCCAATTGTTCTACCTTTTTGCCACCTTTAACCTAGTTTTGCTGCATATGCCAATTTTCTCCCTTTTTGCCCCTTTTAACCAATTTTTGGCTTTTTGGGGGGGGCTTCTTTTAACCAATTTTTGCTCCTTTGGCCTGAATTGCCACCTCTTTTGGCTACTATTAACCTAGTTTTTGGACTTTTTCCCCGTTTTTGGCCACTTTTTACTAAATTTGCATCTCTGTGCCCCATTTTTTTGCCAATTGCCACTCATTTTTGACAGCTTTTTGCCAATTGTTTCCCTTTTTTGCCACCTTTAACCTAATTTTGCTGCTTATGCAAATTTTCTCACTTTTTGCCACTTTTTACTGATTTTTGGCACTTGGGACAATTATACAACTTTTTTCTGCTTTTAATTCATTTCTGTTCTTTTTCAAACGTTTCGGACACTTTGTGATGACACTTTTACCAGAATTTGCCACTTTTCACCCTACTTCACTCATTTCTACCTATTTTTGCCACTTTATGCCCTTTTTTACCACTTCTTTACTACTTTTAACCAATCGTTGCAAATATATGGCCACTTTTTACACATTGAGCAGTTTCCCCATTTTGCTACATTTTAGCAACTCTATTCTTTTCAAATATTCTCTTCTCACAGCAATTCAATTGTCTTTACATTGAAGTTTTCTCAGTTTCTTCCGCTTTATTCTCTAGCATCCTGACGTTCATGGCTTAGTTATAATAACTGACATTACTTTCCTAATGGTTTAGTTCAGTCCACATTAACATCACCAACAAAAGGTTTATTCTGTTGTACAAAAATCAGTTTACATTTTGAGCTACACTGTAATACTACATTAACAATTAAGTTTAATGTTTTTTTTTCTTTGATAGGAGTGGTTATTATTCAAGTGAAAAATAAGATACTGCTATCACAGCTTAACTTTACAATGGACCATGATTTCACTGACCTCCATAGCTCTACCAGTTTTACTCGGCCCCACAAAGCTCCCCCCTTTATCCCCCCCTTATGGGTGGCCTTGATGATATCATAATTATTTTAGTCAGATTATAATATAATCAATATTCTTCACATTTGGGTTTAAAAAAAACAAGGTCAGCTCTTATGATGGGGATATAAAACTGTGTTTTGGCTCTTAAAAGTAGCAGCACTCAAACCAAAGGAAGCCAGCCTAAAACTGCTCCAGACAGAGAAAAGTGTCTACATTACCTCAGTTTTAGGTATTATTATTGATGCAGGCCAACTACAAGTGTCAGAAAATGATATGCTGGGTTATGGCACAGAAGACCTAAAAGGAGATTAAAGAAAGCCTGATATGTCTGGTAGCAAATAAAACAAAGTATTTTGTTACAATTTGAAAAATTTTTGGAACACTTTTTGTTGCCAAACATATCAGTCTTAATTCCTACACCTTAGAGCGCCAAATGAGCTCTTGTTTCTTACAGCTGTTAGATCTGTGCATGAAAATGAGCGTACACCCAAATTTCCCAACCTCGCACCTACAGGAAAATCTGGTAAGATAATCTTCAGAACCATCAGATAATGAGGCTTTTGCTGACTTTTGTCAGAATCTGGAATTTGGCCAAAATATTTGCATGATTATATTGTGGTGTGCCCCTCTCTCAAAGTCTCAACAGCTGATGTAAACGACAGAAAAACACCAAGTAAAGCCAAAGACTGGTGCAGATAATTTTAGAGGGTTTACCTTCTCGTAGTATTTGACCTCGTATTCAGTGCGGCTGCTGTTCGGGTACGATGGCTCCCTCCAAACCAGGGTTATGCTCTTCTGCTCGATCTTCTCTGCTCGCAGCTCGCTGATAAGGGAGGGAGCTGCAAAGAGAAAAAATAGAGAGGAAGAAAAGGAAAGAGAGTTGAGATTGGGGATTCCTGTCTCATTCAATATAAATACAACAGCTGAAGGAGATCATGGACATCAGAAATAGTCTTTACTCTGCTGTGTTTCCAGGTTTTACTTCAAGATTGACTGTGCAGGCAAAGGTCAAGGGAGAGAAAAAGGAGCTCTCTTGCAAGGTGAATTTTGCCAGAAAGCAGAAAATTGAATATTCACTGTGAACCCTGTAGTGGTGTTAAATCTAAAGCTAAGAGAGTGGACAGGTAGGAGAGAGGGGAGGAATTAATTATTGAAGAAGACAGCTTCATTGCACTTGTGAATGGACAAACACTGCTTAGATGTGTCTGTCTGTGTGTCTCGGCCAGTACATCGTGACTGACAACAGATCAATACAGATATGGATTGACTGACAACTCTGTATCGACACAAGACGGATGAAGACACTCTTAATCCCAACTTCCTGAGTCTCTTAATTAAAACTGACCTCGGAACTTCTTTCCGACTCGATCTTCGGAGAAGCCGCAGTGAAATTCAACCAGACGGATATTTCATCTCTTATTGATCACATCAGGGAAAAAAAACAGAAGATGAATTATCCACACAAAGCTGTCCAAATTAAGATGCACGGGCTCTGACTAAAGCAAACAATCACAGTAAAGAGCAGGTCTTTGTTTCTCTGTCGACAAAAGAAAGGCAGCACATTGTATGATAATCAGGCAGCACCACCCACCACTGCTTAAGTTGTAATTATGTTGTGTATAATGAAGTAGCAAAATGGGCCGTCAATCTCACAAACTTGGACAAATAAGAGGGTGCAGTGAGAAAAGTGAAGGGGTCTTTCTGTTCAGGAGGAGCTGTGTCATTAAAGCCATTAGGGTTAGGATTAGTACGGGGAAACGGATGATTTATATCAGCTTTTTGTACTGGATGGTAAATATAGCTGCTTTACAAATATCTTTGAATAGTCTTTGAATAATACAAACATCAGTTCCAGAAAATTTGGGACACCATATCAAAAGTTAACTGAACAGTATACTAGTATTTCCAAATCTTGTGAATATAGGACCATGACAAAATACTTAAAGGAGCAAGAAAAGACCAGGGAAGTTGTGGAATCTTAAAAAAGCACCTGGGATATTCCACAGGTAAACGGGTAAACAGGTTAATGGATTACAGGTGATAGTACCATGATTGCGTATAAAAGGAAAGGCTCACTCCTGAAAGGCCCAGCTGTTCACAGTCAACAATGGTGGAAGCAGGCCTGTCCAGCAGAAATGGCAGGGCTGCTAAAAAACTGAGAGAATAGGCCCAGCTGTGATTTCTTGATTATGTTAGTGCATAACAGTAGCATTAGTGCTAGCATCCTGGCTAACATTTAATTCATTTTAGAAATGAAAGATTTGTCTTTGGCATTATGTATTTGTGCTACCTGTAATGATCTCAGCAGTTTTCCATCTATTATTGCCAATTTTTAACCCATTTTGCCACTTTTTTGTAACTTATTTGCCACTGTTATATCATTTTTTTTGCCCTTTTTCAATTTTTCCACTTTTTGCAGTTTTATGCATGTTTTTCCACATTTTTGTTGCTTTTGGCCCATTTTTGCCACTCTTTTGCCCCAATCTGCCACTTTCTTGCCACTTTTCACCCCTTCCGCGACATCTTCTTACCACTTTTGGCCCATAATAGTTACTTTTTGCCATTTCAATACTTCTTTGCTTTTTGCTGTTCTTTTTGCTGCCACTTTCTGCATGTTTCTGCCCCATTTTTTTTGTGGCCTTTTTGCCCATTTTTGCCCACTTCTAACCTTTTTTTTTTTTTTTTAACATCTTTTCACTCATTTTTGCCATGTTTTTTGCCATCTGAACCCATTTCTGCTGCTTTTTTGCAACTTTTGTGCTAATTTTTGCCACTTTTCAGCCATTTCTTTTGCCCATCTATGCCACTTCTTAGCCACTTTAGCACATTTCTGCAATTTTTATTTGGCCATTATTTCACTTTTGCCCTTTTTTGGCACTTTTAAGCCATTTTTCTTATTAATTTTTACAATTATTCTAATTTTTCCCCCAAACAAAGTGGTCTCGTATTCTTCTACTTTATTTTCTGGCACCCTGAAATTCGAACACATCTTGGCTTAGCTATGAAGTCTGATATTACCTTCCTAATGGTTTAGGTTAGCGTGCCCATCCACATTTAAAACATCTCCAGTATAAAGGTAATTCTGTTTTAAGGACAGGGATTTACATTTTGAGAAAGGATATATTGTACTACAGCATATGTAAATAAAATTCATTTTTGTTGCTTTGATAAAAATGGTTATTTACAGGTTAAAAATAAAATACAGTTTTTTAACAGCAAACTTTATTATGGACCACGATTTTGCTGACCTCCATGGGCCCCCACATTCCAGAAGGCTCTCCCCTTTATCCCCCCTTATGGATGGACTTGGGTGCAAGGTTCTCGACTTTGTAAAAGACCGTGTGGGCAAATGGTCCAACGGTTTATGAGCATTTTTCAACATGCACTTTCAAGGAATTTATAGATTTTACCATCTACAGTTCCTAATATGATTAAAGACGCAGCTAAGGGGTAAGGCTGAATGCCCATGACCTGCATTAAGAATCTTCATTGTTCTGTTAAGGGTATTACAGTGTTGGCTTAGGAATACAAACCATCCCGTCTGTACAAGCCACACAGACGCACACATACATGTTTGCAGATTCATTATACTGTCTGGATTATCCTCCTCCGTTCAGCCTGGTCAGGTAGGCATAAAATCAGCGTTCACTGAGGCATACAAATATACAAACTAGCAGAAACACGCCAATCTCACCCCCGTGATTCCATAGAAGACCCAGTGAATGATGGATAAACACCTGAATTTTCAGAGACATCAAAAAACGGACAGATGGAGATGGACGGCGAGGAAGAGAGATACAGACAGATTGAGTGCATCTTTGATCCGCTGCCTAAAATGACTGTAATATCCTGCTGTATGAGACAAGCGCTGAAGGAGCCGTACAGGCATTTTGGTTGCTGTGCATGTGTGGAGTATTTGTGGGATGTCATAGTTTGGCTCATGTATGAGTGACAGGCAGAACATATTCATTACTGTTGCTGTTTTCAGGGAGGAAAAAGATGAATTGGTGAGTAAAGGTCAGGGAAGAGATGAAGAGAAAGTGAGAAAATGGAGCAGTCAGCGGATTGTGTGGAGAAAGGATAGGATGAATCGGTTGGTGGTCTACAGTGCCTATAAAAAGTATTCACCCCACTGGATGATTTACCCTTTTATTTGTCATATTCTAATCATGCTCAATATATTTTAAACTATATATATATAAAATTTGGCTTTTTAGACCAAAAACAGAAAAAAAATCTTTAATGCCATGGTATAAAACTGATTTCTACAAAGTAATGTCAATCAAATAAAAATACTCTCTTTAAAATGACTGACCTAATTCAACAAAGGTCTAACCACTTAGTGCTAGTAGTCTCACAATTAGTGAAACGAGGATCACATGAGTGCAGTGAATGTGTCTCAGACAGTTGTAGTATAAAGACACCTGTGTCTGGAAGGTCCAGTCACTGATTAATTAGTATTCCTGGCTACCATTACACCATGAAGACAAAAGAACACTCCAAGCAACTCAGAGAAAAGGTTGCTGAAAATTTAAAGTCGGGATGGATGCAAAAAAAGATTCAGAGGCACTGATGATCCCTGGGAGTTTAGTTAAATACTTTATCAACTTTTTGTAGATACTTTGTGTCTGATAGTTGCCAGGGACAAAAACATCTAGCTTAAACACTGGTCCAGTGTTGTCAATGTAAATACAGAGCTGATAACAACAAACCAAAAGGGAGTTTGACTTCACTCTCTTTTTATTGGAATTAATTTCTTCACAAAATATTGACACTGGATGCACAGTTTTGCTCTTTTATTACTCTGAATGTCACATATGAAGCATCCAACCACAAGCGCATCAGTGTCTCGGAACCACGCCTGGGTCCTCTGAGAGAGTTGGTCTCAGGCATGATCCATGTACACTCAAGCAAAATCCATATGAGATGTGAACATACCTGTGTTAAAATACAGGGTCAAGTCAACAGGTAGAGTTGTAGAGGCAATTCCACGTCTCTGAGTCTTTAAAACAATGTATCTGTGCAGCATGGATATGACGTTTTCAGGAAGCATGACTTTTAAAACTGTCATTTAGAAATAATAAAGGCTGTCTTTGTAGCTTCAAACCATTCCGTAGAATCACTTGACATGATTTAAATGTGACATAGGTAAAAATACTGGTGTTCACAGTATGCTGTCAGAGTAGATGTAAGAGCTAAATGAAGAAAAATGCTAATGAAGAGGATACAGGAATGTAAATTAGCACTTACAAATACATTGTTTTTGATCATGTATGCCTCTGTGAAAGCATTCATTATAAAATGTAAAGAAAATAAACCGCAGCTGGGCTCATGAGAAAGTAAAGAAATTACTTTCTCAGCATTAAAGACAATAAAAAAAGTGATGTCTTATGGCGATGGTTCACAATAAAAGGCCCACATCCTTCACGTGTCTGAGTCACAGCCATCCACTCAGGGAGAAACACAGTCTAACACACTAAACCTTGAACGTAGTGTCAACCTGCTCCACCGTCTACCACTGCAGGCTACTGTTTGCTATTCTTTCCTTCCTTGTGTTCTGAATTATGCATACGACTACTGACTGCCTCCAGACTCCACA
This sequence comes from Cheilinus undulatus, assembly GCF_018320785.1. NCBI lineage: Eukaryota > Metazoa > Chordata > Actinopteri > Labriformes > Labridae > Cheilinus > Cheilinus undulatus. The sequence continues at coordinate 15,260,296 of NC_054880.1, read as the reverse complement.
TCACACGGCTCAGTCTGACACATAAAACACAAGAGTGCACGATGTCTCTATCAGGACGCAGTTGCACAGGAGCTCAGAAAGCTTTATATGTAAAGTAGGGCTGGGCAGTATATCAAGTTTTTAAGAAATATGAATGCATTTCCAACAAGATATAGGATGTAGATGTAATAAAGCAGATGTTAGGCCAGTTAACAGTTATATGCTTATTGGCCATGAGACAATCTATCTTAAATATTTAGTCTGAATAGAAAAATAACATTTTATTTGCTGTACTTGATTCAGGATGATTTATTACACCCGAGCAGGGGCTATAAAGACATTGTGTTCAAATACATGTAGATGCTGTTGTTCCTAAACTCTTCCACTTTCTAATAATATCACTTACAGCTGACTGTGGAACACCCAGCAGGAAGGAAATTTCATGAACAGTCTTATTGTGAAGGTGGCATCCATTACAGTGGAGCTCTTCAGAACGATCAATTTTGTATCACAAATGTTTGCTAATAGAGACTGCATGGTTAGGTACTTGATTTTATACACCTGTGGCAACGGGTCTGATTGAAACACCAGAATTCAATATTTAACAGGTGTGGCCAAATACTTTTGTCCATATAATGTACCTAAAATCATTGTTTACTGCCATGTGACTGGCTTTTAACATATTTGTGTTATAAGCAGATGAGCAGGTGTACCTAATAAAGTGGTCAGTGAGTGTTTGAGGCCATACAGACAGTCTGGTGTCATTAACTACTAATAACAGAAAGTCCTGAACAATGATGCTGACCTAAATTTTTAAACTCTGAGTGAGCAGTGGCCCAGCTATGGATCTATGAGTTGATGGGTTCGGTTCTACATTTGTGAGGAAGATGATGCTGGTTTGATAGATCTTCAGCTCTCACACATGTACACACACACACACACACACCTAAACACACATGATTTTTACGAGTAATAGAGGAGAGGTGATGGCTTTGTGGGCAATAAGCCTCTCAGCTGCTGCTGAAGTACGCAGCAGACGTTTCCACAGCTTCATCTAGCGCAGAAATCACAGAGCAGACACTGACAGGCATTGCCACAAAGATATAAGGCTTCTGATAAGATCCAGCATGAAAGCTTTTTTGGACACATACCAATCACTGACACAGATAATGGTCTATGGACTTCAAAGAGGCACGATGATGAGAGCGGGAAAGTGAAGTATAATAGATGGAGTTTGGTGCAAAAATGGCAAACAGGCCGCACACAGCTGTTCCTCTTTGTGATTAAACTTCCATATGAAGGATGTAAGCACGGGCCTGAGCTGGGTGTCATTTGGCTTTTATAGATTCTGACTCTGTGTTTCAGATCCTGTTTCAGCAGAGTCTGAAGTGTTAGTACATTTCTGCACTGGAGACGTTTCTCACAAAGCGTGCAAGTTTGGCCCCTTTTCATGTTCTTTGAATCTGTAAAGAATTTATAATACATCCAAACTAAAAATTTACTTTAGTTTTAATCAGATTGGGGTGTTGTAAACCTGTGAAAGTAAGGATTCTTTTTGAATGAAAAGATTAATTCTCTTTATTCTCTTCCCTGCCCTCAATAGTTGAGTGCTTGCTGTCTCTTATTTTGGGTGTTAGAATTGAAATTTCTCTTAAATCTTAACGACCAAAGTGGGCATCAGACTATTCCTATGCCCAGAGCTTCATCATGTAAGATGAGTGTTTTCTTATCAGACATATTAGCAGTGATGACCTGTAGCCCTTTAAACAAGCCTCCCAGGGGTGTAGCAGATCATGTTTGACTATTTAAAAAAAGTCTGCATTAAGTCAGAAGCAGATAGCTAAATCTTTCATTCTTTTTGTAGCAGGGAGATAAGGCTTCTGTCTTTGGGTTCTACATGTTGAATATAATCTCAAATAAAACCAGGAGAGAGAAAGGAAAACTCAAAACATTACTCAGAGTTGTGCATTATTAAGGGACAGATCTATTTATTAGTAGCATTTAAAGATATATTGATTATATACAGGTATATATTTATAGGTACATGAGTAAAATACAATGGGCAGACGGATAAAGTACAGTGTTGGGTCAAAAAGAAAGGCTAGGAGAGCTTTTGACCTTGACCTTGTACCTTCAGCTCATTCTTAATTAGGCTCTTTTATTAGGCTACTGCTCGAAATTTCCAGCCCATCTTCAAATGAGTATAACTCTGTAACTACAAGGTCTATTTGAATGATCAAGGTACCGTTACCAAGAGGGGCACTTGTGAAATTTATTCGGAAGTGTAAACATGTGTATATATGTTACTGGATCAGAGAGAATCAAGTTGGGCAATGAAAAATTTCATTTTTGCCTAATTTTTGTTTGTAATTTTAGCATATATATCTCATAGAAATTAATGCAGCTGAAGTCAAAAATCTCCAGTATGCCAAAGCACCATATTTTGACATTACTTTCAAATTTCATGCCACTAGAGAGTTATCAGAACAAAATAAGAGAGATTTTAGAAAAAAAATATCCAGGCGAAATCCCCTCTTGCCATCTGGGCCCAATTTGGCCCAATTTGGCACAATCTCTGCCATTTGAAAAATCTCAGGCATCAATTTTTTTTTTTTAACTCATATGCCATTAAAGGTGGTCACTACATCATGGAATTCCCTTTATACAGTTGTTATGGTTTATTAGCCAAGACAACCTTTTAGCTTTGGCTGTACATGTTAAAGATATCATGCACTTTTTGACAATATTCTTATAACAAAAAGATATAACCTTATTTTAATGTCAAATGGTTGAGGTTCAAGATTCATGTTATATTTTAACACTAGTATATATAAGTGCAAAGCCAAAGACAGTTGTTCAGCTGGTCCTGACTTGCATTTTCTGTAAAAGTCAAAAGTTTATACTGAAGGCATGTTTCTCAGCAAATCACAAGGTTCCTTCAGCTCCAATTCAAACCTATTTTTTGTTCCCACTCCTGCACACAGCGGGGTTTATGTGGCAGCTGTCGGTTCAGGTCTCCATGGCAGGTAGATCTATGAAAAGACATTGGCACAAAATGGCAGCCATGGCTGTAGGCATCCATGTGCAGAGAGAGAGAGAGAGAGAGCTGAGGTAGAACTGGCATCTCTGTGTCGTTATCAAAGGAGACAGACAGAGGGCCTGATCTCCCCAGGGGCCACAGGACAGGCACAGCTGAACATTTCAGACTCATTCTTACTTTTTTACCCTCTTTTCCCTCCTCACTTCCACGGGCCCCCCTCCCTCCCCGGCTCCCTTATCTCCCTATCTTCATCTCCTCTCTGTTCTCGGGGGGATCCGTTGTTCCCCGCAGGCCCGTTGGTGCCTCCGCTGAGATGACATCCATCTTGTCAGGAGGGGGGTTTTCATTGTTCTACTTCTAACATGTGAAACTCTACACGCTCCCCTGTGTCTTCGCATATTAAAGAGTGATAGTGTTTGTAATGAAGAGATGAGATAGTCGTGGGCAGGGATGATTGAGAGAGCCCTATCTGTCAGGCCCGTTCTTCTTCAAAGGGTTAATGGGAAAGAAGATTGGGGCCTGATGGGCACGGCACTGCTGGATTATACCTGAGGGTTAAACGGATGATGCAACAATTTATGTGACTGACAACAGGGGATTGGGAACATTATGTCTCTGGTGTTGCGATCCCCTGGGCTTAAGATACACCTTCAGTTACAAGCGTTTCAGCTGGGGGTCCAAAACCCCCATGGAGTATGAGCTGGCATGAACATCCGGGTAATGAAATCCTCGTATTTCTATCCAGAGACATGACTGTTTCTGAAGTACTTTGGAGTAGTTAAAATCCATTTGTACACAAATTGATCTCTATGGGACCAACTATCATAAAACACAGAAATATACACTCCTTAAATCCAAAAAAAGTTGGGACATGGCGTAAAATGAGAACAAATTCGAATTCAGTGATCTGCAAATCCTTTCAACCTATACTTGACTGAAAACAGCACAAAGACAAGGTGTTTCAAAATAAAACTGATAGACTTTATTGTTTTTTTAATTCTGAGTTTGATTCCTTTAAATAGTCCCAAAAAAGTTGGGACTTTTTAAGATACTGGCGTGGATTTAATTCTTAAATGCTCTGGAAAGTCACCCCAGTTCCAGGCTCACTTAAGAAGCCTCCTTAAGGGCTAAGAAGGCATGGATAGTGTCATTAGAAGTGCAAATTGGAGGGTCATTGCTATGAGTTATGGTTAAAAATTTTATTATGACCTGTAATGATTCTTGTCGTTTATGACAATGTTGGTCCCAGAGGGTTAAATAGAACCTGTCTGACAACGTGAAGGAGGCTTAAAGATCTCCAAATGCAACACATCATGCCACGGTCTAAAGAAATTCAAGAACAGATGATAAACAAAGTCATTGACATTTTTTAGTCTGGAAAGGGATACAAAGCCATTTCTAAGGCTTTGGGACTCCATTGAACCATGGCAAGAGCCATTGTCAACAAATGGGGAAAACTTGAACAATGACAAGCGTTCACAGGAGTGGGCAGCCGGCTAGAATTACTTCAAGAATGCATCATTGACTTATCCAGGAGGTCACAAAAGAACCCAGAACAACATCTAAAGACCTGCAGGCCTCACTTGAGTCAGTTAAGGTCAGTGTTCATGACTCATGGCAGGAACGAGACTGAGCAAAAATGGCATCATGGAAGAGTTCCAATGAGAACAAAAAGGCCTATCCGGCCTAAAACTAGTACATGTCATGAAAAGAGCATCAGACCAACAGTCAAACATGGTGGTGATAGTGGGCTGCTTTTGCTTGCTCCTGGGAAACTTCATGAAAACTTTTGACACTCAAAGATGGCACATTTAATGTTCTTTTGATAATACCACTAATCCCCTATTTAGCTATTAAAAGAGTTAACTGATGAACTGCTATAGAAGTTATCTTTATCAACAGCTAACAATGCTGATTTTGTATTAACAATGCCCACCTCTCAATAAAGCACACAGCCATGAGATCTCTCAGCCTCTACCTTAAAGTTGGAACATAACCTTGCTACAGACTTAAACAGCCAATTTAAATACATTTCTAAGCATGATAGAACATAATGATGTGGGCAATAAAGCAAAGATTAAACACTTAAGCTTTCAATGATCCTATTTAGAAATTCAAGCACAGCCTTTATGATATTTCTGCAGAGAAACACTCTGTTTATGGTGTGTTTTTTTAAAGTGGAATGAGAGTGGAAATCACACTCAAGCAGCTGACTAAAGTTAATCTGCATGCATAAGCTTCTTTAAACATTTTAAAGCCATGATTCACTTTCAGGAGAGGAGACATTTTGAACTTCAAAACAGCTTCAAACTTTGCTTTTGCAGATGTAAAATCTCAGTGCCACCAGTTGTTTACATATGCATGTGATGCATCCTGATCTAATAGTGTTGTATATAAGAGTAGCTCCCTGTGAGGGTCTTACTATCTTGCAGGAAGTCTTGCAGCATAAATGTGAGGCTATCAGTCTTCTCCAGCAGTGGAGCACTATCAACCTGTCCCTGCTCACCACTCCACCTAATCTGTCCTGCCAGACACCTGAAACATCATCCTAAATACACATTTAACTGTAATATTAACCACATCAAGATGACATATAAGCTGCAGGAAATAGTCTAATCAATGGTTGGGATCATTCTTATTAAGGGATGAAAAAATACAAATAAATGTGGATGTTTTTCCATCACAGAGGGAGAGGAATGATGCACAGGAGACACCTGGACAGGACTCATTTCCATCTAAACTGCAAGATTATAGATCCAGCAGGATGTGTGATGTGACAGAGAGGAGAAGCTCAGTGATGGATTGATTAAATGTGTCAGTCAGTAGGTGGGTGGGCGAGAGAAGAGAACAGGGAGAGAACCAGCAAGTGGGATGAAGAGTCCGTCGCTGTATGATGCATTCAAAATCACCCGCATCAGCATAATCATGCTGTGCAAAAACATCAGGTTCTGAAGTTAAGCTGGAAATAAAATGGAGAAACATTTCTGAGTAATCCAAAAAAGAATTACAAACTGGTACGATTAACTTTTTAAGGTGGGATTAAAGGAGCATTTCCATGTTTCTAGGAAAGGTCACCTGCTGTTTGTCAAAAACACCTTCTACCTCTTGGCTCAAGCTTACAAATCTGTCAAATCTGGAAACTCCCACTACCACCAGGGGGGAGAAGCTCTAGGCCGACTTACTTAAACTGCTCTTGACAGCTGCACACTGACTGATTCTGAACACTCTTCAGGCCCAGTGTGCTGCAGCCTGAAGGCAGAGACGTGGTCTGATCACGACACGTCCGTCAAGCCAGACAGCATCCGCCTGGAGCCTCGGACAAATAAACACACTGAATACACTCGCATTTACATTTATTTAAGTGCAAAAACACACTTAGAGAGGGCAGCCCATGCCTGCTGCAGGAGACTGGCTGAGGAGGTGAGAAAAGTGCTATCTGCTCTGACAGACCTGTGAGAGGAGGCGATTCATGTGGACGTATTTACATCCAACACCCTATTGTCTTTATAGACAGAGAGCAAACTTCATCAAGTCAACACAAGGGCTCTACTTTAGACACCAATCTGGTGCATTGTATACAGTATTCAGATGATGGAAGCAACAGTACTTAATTGAAAAGAAGAAAGAACAGAGAAGTTTATCCAGCTTCTACGGATGTTTTTCTACTTTTTTGACACCAACAATGACCCACTTCCAACTTCCACATGTACTGTTCTGCTCAGATTGAAGAAGGCCTGTGGTTTGCTCACATGTGGTTTAATATTGCCTTTTACAACTCTACATACTGGCACCTTGTGTACACTTCCCACATACCGTGCATACTGAATCACACTGGAAGAGTAACCTGGGAAGTTCCTCAAGGTTTAGTACTGGGACCTAAGTTGATATTTGTTCGGTAACTGATACATTAAAATTTGTATCGTATGCAGATGACACTAATTTATTTTGTGTTAAAAACAGTAGGGATAGAATGACCAGGTTTAATAAATGTCTTTCTTTAAAAAAAAAAAAAGCTACCACTAAATGAAAGTAAAAAAAAATTTTGTGTTGTTTGGTGGTAAAAGGGAGGACGACAATGAAAAACTGAATTTCGTAAAACTGAAGAGTTTATGAAACAAATTTTTTGGTTAGTTGGAAGTAAAAAAGAAATTATCCAAGTCTATTTCTATTCTTTACAACAGAAGGGGTTTGCTGAATAAGGGGACTGCCTTCTGCCAGTTTGGCACTTTGCAGCATCAACCTTGGTCCCGTACTGCTCTAGCCTCCTGATGGCCGTCCTCCAGGCCCATGCCCTATCACTTCAGGTATCCTCCCAACAGCCCCCTCCACGATGCATGTGGTTGCCCCTGGCGTCTGGACCAGCTCACTGGATCCCAGTGTGTAGTGAGCTGGATCAGGCCAGGGAATGCGAATCAGGGGCCAGTAAAAGCGCAGCTGCCATTCCCGTATCAGGCAACTAACTCTTTCCATCCCTACTTTCCTAGCATGGCAGCATTAGACAGTCTTGCCAAGATACCAGAAGATGAGGCGAAGAGAAGTTGTCAGTCGGCACCTCTGGAAATCAGTAAACCTCCACCTCCGTCCTTGGGGAGGACCAAAGACCGAATGACTCTATTCTACATG